>NC_060130.1:29609264-31001001 GCF_021461395.2 Schistocerca americana
CCTGTGACACTAGTTTTAGGTTCCGATGCTTCACTTTAGGTTTGCTGTATCCCTTGGACTTTCTTATTGACGATGAAACACAGAAAATGCTGCGGAATTAAATACAAAAGGCACAATGCCGACATAAGTACTAGAAGACTGACTCTTCCTACTGTCTATGTTTTTAACCATTCCTGTGACACTAGTTATAGATTCCGATGCTCCACTTCAGGTTTACTCTATCCCTCTGACCTTCTTTTTGACGATGAAACTTAGAAAATGCATCGGAATTAAATACAAAAGGCACAATGCCGACTCAAATACAAGATGAACGGCTCTTCTTACTCTCTATGTTTTGAACCTTTCCTGTGAGACCGGTTTTAGATTCCGATGCTTCACTTCAGGTTTACTGTATCCCTTGGACCTTCTTATTGACGACGAAACACAGAAATTGCATCGGAATTAAATACAAAAGGCACAATGCAGACTTAGGTACAAGAAGACGGACTCTTCCTACTGTCTATGTTTTGAACCATTCCTGTGACACTAGTTATAGATTCCGATGCCTCACTTCAGGTTTAATGTATCCCTCTGACCTTCTTATTGACAATGAAACACAGAAATTGCATCGGAATTAAATAAAAAAGGCACAATGCCGACTTAAGTACAAGAAGACTGACTCTTCCTACTGTCTTTTTTTTGTACCATTCCTGTGACACTTGTTATAGATTACGATGCTTCACTTCAGGTTTACTGTATCCCTCTGACTATCTTATTGACGATGAAACAGAGAAATTGCATCGGAATTAAATAGAAAATGCACAATGCCGAATTAAGTACTAGAAGACTGTCTCTTCCTACTGTCAATGTTTTGAACCATTCCTGTTGCACTAGTTATACATTCCGATGCTTCACTTCAGGTTTACTGTATCCCTCTGACCTACTTCTTGATGATGAAATACAGATATTGCATCGGAAGTAAATAGAATGGGCACAATGCCGACTTAAGTACAAGAAGACTGACTCATCTTACTGTCTATGATTTGAACCATTCCCGTCACACTAGTTATAGATTCCGATGCTTCACTTCAGGTGTACTGTATCCCTTGGACCTTCTCATTACGATGAAACACAGAAATTGCATCGGGATTAAATACAAAAGGCACAATGCCGACTTAAGTACAAGTAGACTGACTATTCTTACTGTCTATGTTTTGAACCATTCCTGTGACACTAGTTATAGATTCTGATGCTTCACTTCAGTTTTACTGTATCCCTTTGAACGTCTTATTGACGATGAAACACAGAATTTGTATCGGAATTAAATACAAAAGGTACATTGCCGACTTAAGTACAAGAAGACTGTCTCTTCCTACTGTCTATGTTTTGAACCATTCCTGTGACAGTAGTTATAGATTCCGATGCCACACTTCAGGTTTACTGTATCCCTTGGACCTTCTTATTGGCGATGAAAGACAGAAATTGCATCGGAATTAAACAGAAAAGGCACAATGCCGACTTAAGTACAAGAAAACTGACTCTTGTTACTGTCTATGTTTTGAACCATTCCTGTGACACTAGTTATAGATGCCGATGCTTCACTTCAGGTTTACTGTATCCCTCTGACCTTCTTATTGACGATAAAACACAGAAATTGCAACGGAAATTAATAGAAAAGGCACAATGCTGACTTATGTACAAGAAGACTGACTCTTCTTACTGTCTATGTTTTGAACCATTCCTGTGACAGTAGTAATAGATTCCGATGCCTCACTTCAGGTTTACTCTATCCCTTGGACCTTCTTATTGACGATGAAACACAGAAGTAGCATCGGAATGAAATAGAAAAGGCACAATGCCGACTTAAGTACGAGAAGACTGACTCTTCCTACTGTCTATGTTTTGATCCATTCCTGTGACACTAGTTATAGATTCCGATGCTTCACATCAGGTTTACTGTGTCCCTCTGACTTTCTTATTGACGATGAAACATAGAAATTGCATCGGAATTAAATAGAAAAGGCACAATGCCGAATTAAGTACAAGAAGACTGATTCTTCCTATTGTCTATGTTTTGAACAATTCCTGTGACACTAGTTATAGATTCCGATGCTTCATTTCAGGTTTACTGTTTCTCTTGGACCTTCTTATTGACGATGAAAAACAGAAATTGCATCGGTATTAAATACAAAAGGCACAATACAGACTTAAGTACAAGAAGACTGACTCTTCTTACTTACTATGTTTTGAACATTTCCTGTGAGACCAGTTTTAGATTCCGATGCTTCACTGTATGTTTACAGTATCCCTTGGACCTTCTTATTGACGATGAAACACAGAAATTGCATCGGAATTAAATACAAAAGGCACCATGCCGACTTTAGTACAAGAAGACTGACTCTTCTTACTGACTATGTCTTGAAACATTCCTGTGACACTAGTTATAGATTCCGATGGTTCACTTCAGGTTTACTGTATCCCTCTGACCTTCTTATCGACGATGAAACACAGAAATTGCATCGGAATTAAATACAAAAGGCACAATGCCGACTAAAGTACAAGAAGACTGACTCTTAGTACTGTCTATGGTTTGAACCATTCCTGTGACACTAGTTATACATTCCGATGCCTCACTTCAGGTTTACTGTATCCCTTTGACCTACTTCTTGATGATGAAACCCAGAAATTGCATCGGAATTAAATACAAAAGGCACCATGCCGACTTAAGTACAAGAAGACTGACTCTTCTTACTGACTATGTCTTGAAACATTCCTGTGACACTAGTTATAGATTCCGATGGTTCACTTCAGGTTTACTGTATCCCTCTGACCTTCTTATTGACGCCAAAACACAGAAATTGCATCGGAATTAAATAGAAAAGGCACAATGCTGACTTAAGTACAAGAAGACTGACTCTACTTACTGACTATGTTTTGAACCATTCCTGTGACACTAGTTATAGATTCCGTTGCTTCACTTCAGGTTTACTGTATCCCACTGACCTTCGTATTGACGATGAAACTTAGAAATTGCATCGGAATTAAATACAAAAGGCACAATGCCGACTTAAGCACAAGAAGACTGACTCTTCCAACTGTCAACGTTTTGAACCATTCCTGTGACACTAGTTATAGATTCCGAAGCTTCACTTCAAGGTTACTGTATCCCTCTGACCTTCTTATTGACGATAAAACACAGAAATTGCATCGGAATTAAATGGAAAAAGGCACAATGCTGACTTAAGTACAAGAGGTCTGGCTCTTCTTACTCTCTATGTTTTAAACCTTTCCTGTGAGACCGGTTTTAGATTCCGATGCTTCACTTGAGGTTTACTGTAACCCTTGGACCTTCTTATTTACGACGAAACACAGAAATTTCATCGGAATTAAATAGAAAAGGCACATTGCCGACTTAAGTACAAGAAGACTGACTCTTCTTACTTACTATGTTTTGAACATTTCCTGTGAGACCAGTTTTAGATTCCGATGCTTCACTGTATGTTTACAGCATCCCTTGGACCTTCTTATTGACGATGAAACACAGAAATTGCATCGGAATTAAATACAAAAGGCACAATGCCGACTAAAGTACAAGAAGACTGACTCTTCCTACTGTCTATGCTTTGAACCATTCCTGTGACACTAGTTATACATTCCGATGCTTCACTTCAGGATTACTGTATCCCTTTGACATACTTCTTGATGATGAAACCCAGAAATTGCATCGGAATTAAATAGAAAAGGAACAATGCCGACTCAAGCACAAGTAGACTGACTCTTCCTACTGTCTATGATTTGAACCATTCCTGTGACACTAGTTACAGATTCCGATGCCTCACTTCAGGTTTACTGTATCCCTTGCACCTTCTCATTAAACGATGAAGGACAGAAATTGCATCGGAATTAAATAGAGAAGGCACAATGGCGACTTCAGTACAAGAAGGCTGACTCTTCCAACTGTCTACGTTTTGAACCATCCCTGCGACACTAGTTATAGATTCCGATGCTTCACTTCAGGTTTACTGTATCCCTCTGTCCTTCTTATTGACGATGAAACACAGATATTCCATCGGAATTAAATAGAAAAGGCACAATGCTGACTTAAGTACAAGAAGACTGACTCTTCTTACTGTCTATGTTTTGAACCATTCCTGTGACACTAGTTATACATTCCGATGCTTCACTACAGGTTTACTGTATCCCTTTTACCTACTTCTTGATGATGAAACCCAGAAATTGCATCGGAATTAAATAGAAAAGGCACAATGCCGACTCAAGTACAAGAAGACTGACTCTTCCTACAGTCTATGATTTGAACCATCCCTGCGACACTAGTTATAGATTCCGATACTTCACTTCAGGTTTACTGTATCCCTCTGTCCTTCTTATTGACGATGAAACACAGAAATTGCATCGGATGTAAATAGAAAAGGCACAATGCCGACATAAGTACTAGAAGCTTGACTCATCTCACTGTCCATGATTTGAACCATTCCTGTGACACTAGTAATAGATTCCGATGCTTCACTTCAGGTGTACTGTATCCCTTGGACCTTCTTATTGACGATGAAACACAGAAATTGCATCGGGATTAAATACAAAAGGCACCATGCCGACTTATGTACAAGAAGACTGACTCTTCTTACTGACTATGATTTGAAACATTCCTGTGACACTTGTTATAGAATCCGATGCTTCACTTCAGGTTTACTGTATCCCTCTGACTTTCTTATTGACGATGAAACAGAGAAATTGCATCGGAATTAAATAGAAATGGCACAATGCCGACATAAGTACAAGAAGACTCACTCTTCCTACTGTCAATGTTTTGAACCATACCTGTGACACTAGTTATAGATTCCGATGGTTCACTTCAGGTTTACTGTATCCCTCTGACCTTCTTATTGACGATGAAACACAGAAATTGCATCGGAATTAAATACAAATGGCACAATGCCGACTAAAGTACAAGAAGACTGACTCTTCCTACTGTCTATGCTTTGAACCATTCCTGTGACACTAGTTATACATTCCGATGCTTCACTTCAGGTTAACTGTATCCCTTTGACGTACTTCTTGATGATGAAACCCAGAAATTGCATCGGAATTAAATAGAAAAGGCACAATGCCGTCTCAAGTACAAGAAGACTGACTCTTCATACTGTCTATGATTTGAACCATTCCTGTGACACTAGTAATAGATTCTGATGCTTCACTTCAGGTGTACTGTATCCCTTGGACCTTCTTATTGACGATGATACACAGAAATTGCATCGGGATTAAATACAAAAGGCACAATGCCAACTTAAGTACAAGTAGACTGACTCTTCTTACTGTCTATGTTTTGAACCATTCCTGTGACACTAGTTATAGATTCTGATGCTTCACTTCAGTTTTACTGTATCCCTCTGACCTTCTTATTGACGATGAAACACAGAAATTGCATCGCAATTAAATACAAAAGTCACAATGCCGACTTAAGTACAAGAAGACTGTCTCTTCCTACTGTCTATGTTTTGAACCATTCCTGTGACACTAGTTATAGATTCCGATGCTTCACTTCAGGTTTACTGTATCCTTTGGACCTTCTTAGTGACGACGAAACACAGAAATTTCGTCGGAATTAAATAGAAAAGGCACAATGCCGACTTACGTACTAGAAGACTGACTTATCTTACTGACTATGCTTTGAGCATTTCCTGTGAGACCAGTTTTAGATTCCGATGCTTCACTATATGTTTACTGTATATCTTGGACCTACTTATTGACGATGAAACACAGAAATTGCATTGGAATTAAATAGAAAAGGCACAATGCCGACTTAAGTACAAGAAGACTGACTCTTCTTACTGTCTATGATTTGAACCATTTCTGTGACACTAGTTATAGATTCCGTTGCTTCACTTCAGGTGTACTGTATCCCATGGCCCTTCGTATTGACGATGAAACACAGCAATTGTATCGGGATTAAATACAAAAGGCACAATGCCGACTTAAGTACAAGTAGACTGACTCTTCTTACTGTCTATGTTTTGAACCATTCCTGTGACACTAGTTATAGATTCTGATGCTTCACTTCTGTTTTACTGTATCCCTCTGACCTTCTTATTGACGATGAAACACAGAAATTGCATCGGAATTAAATACAAAAGTCAGAGTGCCGACTTAAGTACAAGAAGACTGTCTCTTTCTACTGTCTATGTTTTGAACCATTCATGTGACACTAGTTACAGATTCCGATGCCTCACCTCAGGTTTACTGTATCCCTTGCACCTTCTCATTAAACGATGAAGGACAGAAATTGCATCGGAATTAAATAGGAAAGGTACAATGCCGACGTCAGTAAAAGAAGACTGACTCTTGCTACTGTCTACGTTTTGAACCATCCCTGTGACACTAGTTATAGATTCCGATGCTTCACTTCAGGTTTACTGTATCCCTCTGTCCTTCTTATTGAAGATGAAACACTGAAATTGCATCGGAATTAAATAGAAAAGGCACAATGCTGACTTAAGTACAAGAAGACTGACTCTTCTTACTGTCTATGTTTTGAACCATTCTTGTGACACTAGTTATAGATTCCGATGCTCCACTTCAGGTTTACTGTATCCCCCTGACCTTCTTATTGACGATGAAACTTAGAAATTGCATCGGAATTAAATACAAAAGGCACAATTCCGACTCAAATACAAGATGACTGGCTCTTCTTACTCACTATGCTTTGAACCTTTCCTGTGAGACCGGTATTAGATTCCGATGCTTCACTTCAGGTTTACTGTAACCCTTGGACCTTCTTATTGACGACGAAACACAGAAATTTCATCGGAATCAAATAGAAAAGGCACAATGCCGACTTAAGTACAAGGAGACTGACTCTTCTCACTGTTTATGATTTAAACCATTCCTGTGACACTAGTTATAGATTCCGATGCTTCACTTCAGGTGTACTGTATCCCTTGGGCCTTCGTAATGACGATGAAGCACAGAAATTGCATCGGGATTAAATACAAAAGGCAGAATGCCGACTTAAGTACAAGTAGACTGACTCTTCTTACTGTCTGTGTTTTGAACCATTCCTATGACACTAGTTATAGATTCTGATGCTTCACTTCAGTTTTACTGTATCCCTCTGACCTTCTTATTGACGCTGAAACACAGAAATTGCATCGGAATTAAATACAAAGGCACAATGCCGACTTAAGTACAAGAAGACTGTCTCTTCCTACTGTCTATGCTTTGGACCATTCCTGTAACACTAGTTATAGATTCCGATGCCTCACCTCAGGTTTACTGTATCCCTTGCACCTTCTTATTGACGATGAAAGACAGAAATTGCATGGGAATTAAATAGAAAAGGTACAATGCCGACGTCAGTAAAAGAAGACTGACTCTTGCTACTGTCTACGTTTTGAACCATCCCTGTGACACTAGTTATAGATTCCGATGCTTCACTTCAGGTTTACTGTATCCCTCTGTCCTTCTTATTGAAGATGAAGCACTGAAATTGCATCGGAATTAAATAGAAAAGGCACAATGCTGACTTAAGTACAAGAAGACTGACTCTTCTTACTGTCTATGTTTTTAACCATTCCTGTGACACTAGTTATAGATTCTGATGCTTCACTTCAGTTTTACTGTATCCCTCTGACCTTCTTATTGACGATGAATCACAGAAATTGCATCGGAATTAAATACAAAAGTCACAATGCCGACTTAAGTACAAGAAGACTGTCTCTTTCTACTGTCTATGTTTTGAACCATTCCTGAGACACTAGTTACAGATTCCGACGCCTTACTTCAGGTTTACTGTATCCCTTGCACCTTCTTATTAAACGATGAAAGACAGAAATTGCATCGGAATTAAATAGAATAGGCACAATGCCGACTTCAGTACAAGAAGACTGACTCTTCCTACTGTCTACGTTTTGAACCATCCCTGTGACACTAGTTATTGATTCCGATGCTTCACTTCAGGTTTACTGTATCCCTCTGTTCGTCTTATTGACGATGAAACACAGAAATTGCATCGGAATTAAATAGAAAAGGCACAATGCTGACTTAAGTACAAGAAGACTGACTCTTCATGCAGTCTATGTTTTGAACCATTCCTGTGACACTAGTTATAGATTGGGATGCTCCACTTCAGGTTTACTGTATCCCCCTGACCTTCTTATTGACGATGAAACTTAGAAATTGCATCGGAATTAAATACAAAAGGCACAATTCCGACTCAAATACAAGATGACTGGCTCTTTTTACTCACTATGCTTTGAACATTTCCTGTGAGACCGGTATTAGATTCCGATGCTTCACTTCAGGTTTACTGTATCCCTTGGACCTTCTTATTGATGGTGAAACACAGAAATTGCACCGGAATTAAATACAAAAGGCACAATGCCGACTTAAGTACAAGAAGACTGTCTCTTCCTACTGTCTATGTTTTGAACCATTCCTGTGACACTAGTTATAGATTCCGATGCTTCACCTTAGGTTTACTGTATCCCTTGCACCTTCTTATGGACGATGAAAGACAGAAATTGCATCGGAATTAAATAGAAAAGGGACAATGCCGACGTCAGTACAAGAAGACTGACTCTTGCTACTGTCTACGTTTTGAACCATCCCTGTGACACTAGTTATAGATTCCGATGCTTCACTTAAGGTTTACTGTATCCCTCTGGCCTTCTTATTGACGATGAAACACAGAAATAGCATCGGAATTAAATAGAAAAGGCACAATGCTGACTTAAGTACAAGAAGACTGACTCTTCTTACTGTCTATGTTTTGAACCATTCCTGTGACACTAGTTATATATTCCGATGCCTCACTTCAGGTTTACTGTATCCCTTGGACCTTCTTATTGAAGAAGAAACACAGAAGTTGCATCGGAATTAAATACAAAAGGCACAATGCCGACTCAAGTACAAGAAGACTGACTCTTCCTACTGTCTATGTTTGAACCATTCCTGTGACACTAGTTATAGATTCTGATGCCTCATTTCAGGTTCACTGTATTCCTCTGACCCTCTTATTGACGATGAAACCCAAAAATTGCATCGGAATTAAATACAAAAATCACAATGCCGACTCAAGTACAAGAAGACTGACTCTTCCTACTGTCTATGTTTTGAACCAATCCTGTAACACTAGTTATAGATTCCGATGATTCACCTCAGGTTTACTGTATCCCTCTGACCTTCTTATTGACGATGAAACACAGAAATTGCATCGGATTTAAATAGAAAAGGCACAATGCCGACATAAGTACTAGAAGCTTGACTCATCTCACTGTCTATGATTTGAACCATTCCTGTGACACTAGTAATAGATTCCGATGCTTCACTTCAGGTGTACTGTATCCCTTGGACCTTCTTATTGACGATGATACACAGAAATTGCATCGGGATTAAATACAAAAGGCACAATGCCAACTTAAGTACAAGTAGACTGACTCTTCTTACTGTCTATGTTTTGAACCATTCCTGTGACACTAGTTATAGATTCTGATGCTTCACTTCAGTTTTACTGTATCCCTCTGACCTTCTTATTGACGATGAAACACAGAAATTGCATCGCAATTAAATACAAAAGTCACAATGCCGACTTAAGTACAAGAAGACTGTCTCTTCCTACTGTCTATGTTTTGAACCATTCCTGTGACACTAGTTATAGATTCCGATGCTTCACTTAAGGTTTACTGTATCCCTTGGACCTTCTTAGTGACGACGAAACAAAGAAATTTCGTCGGAATTAAATAGAAAAGGCACAATGCCGACTTACGTACTAGAAGACTGACTCATCTTACTGACTATGCTTTGAGCATTTCCTGTGAGACCAGTTTTAGATTCCGATGCTTCACTATAAGTTTACTGTATATCTTAGACCTACTTATTGACGATGAAACACAGAAATTGCATCGGAATTAAATAGAAAATGCACAATGCCGACTTAAGTACAAGAAGACTGACTCTTCTTACTGTCTATGATTTGAACCATTTCTGTGACACTAGTTATAGATTCCGTTGCTTCACTTCAGGTGTACTGTATCCCATGGCCCTTCGTATTGACGATGAAACACAGAAATTGTATCGGGATTAAATACAAAAGGCACAATGCCGACTTAAGTACAAGTAGACTGACTCTTCTTACTGTCTATATTTTGAACCATTCCTGTGACACTAGTTATAGATTCTGATGCTTCACTTCTGTTTTACTGTATCCCTCTGACCTTCTTATTGACGATGAAACACAGAAATTGCATCGGAATTAAATACAAAAGTCAGAATGCCGACTTAAGTACAAGAAGACTGTCTCTTTCTACTGTCTATGTTTTGAACCATTCCTGTGACACTAGTTACAGATTCCGATGCCTCACTTCAGGTTTACTGTATCCCTTGCACCTTCTCATTAAACGATGAAGGACAGAAATTGCATCGGAATTAAATAGGAAAGGCACAATGCCGACTTCAGTACAAGAAGACTGACTCTTCCTACTGTCTACGTTTTGAACCATCCCTGCGACACTAGTTATAGATTCCGATGCTTCACTTCAGGTTTACTGTATCCCTCTGTCCTTCTTATTGACGATGAAACACAGAAATTGCATCGGAATTAAATAGAAAAGGCACAATGCTGACTTAAGTACAAGAAGACTGACTCTTCTTACTGTCTATGTTTTGAACCATTCTTGTGACACTAGTTATAGATTCCGATGCTCCACTTCACTTTTACTGTATCCCCCTGACCTTCTTATTGACGATGAAACTTAGAAATTGCATCGGAATTAAATACAAAAGGCACAATTCCGACCCAAATACAAGATGACTGGCTCTTCTTACTCACTATGCTTTGAACCTTTCCTGTGAGACCGGTATTAGATTCCGATGCTTCACTTCAGGTTTACTGTATCCCTTGGACCTTCTTATTGACGACGAAACACAGAAATTTCATCGGAATCAAATAGAAAAGGCACAATGCCGACTTAAGTACAAGGAGACTGACTCTTCTTACTGTTTATGATTTGAACCATTCCTGTGACACTAGTTATAGATTCCGATGCTTCACTTCAGGTGTACTGTATCCCTTGGGCCTTCGTAATGACGATGAAGCACAGAAATTGCATCGGGATTAAATACAAAAGGCAGAATGCCGACTTAAGTACAAGTAGACTGACTCTTCTTACTGTCTGTGTTTTGAACCATTCCTATGACACTAGTTATAGATTCTGATGCTTCACTTCAGTTTTACTGTATCCCTCTGACCTTCTTATTGACGCTGAAACACAGAAATTGCATCGGAATTAAATACAAAAGGCACAATGCCGACTTAAGTACAAGAAGACTGTCTCTTCCTACTGTCTATGTTTTGAACCATTCCTGTAACACTAGTTATAGATTCCGATGCCTCACCACAGGTTTACTGTATCCCTTGCACCTTCTTATTGACGATGAAAGACAGAAATTGCATGGGAATTAAATAGAAAAGGTACAATGCCGACGTCAGTACAAGAAGACTGACTCTTGCTACTGTCTACGTTTTGAACCATCCCTGTGACACTAGTTATAGATTCTGATGCTTCACTTCAGGTTTACTGTATCCCTCTGTCCTTCTTATTGACGATGAAACACAGAAATTGCATCGGAATTAAATAGAAAAGGCACAATGCTGACTTAAGTACAAGAAGACTGACTCTTCTTACTGTCTATGTTTTTAACCATTCCTGTGACACTAGTTATAGATTCTGATGCTTCACTTCAGTTTTACTGTATCCCTCTGACCTTCTTATTGACGATGAATCACAGAAATTGCATCGGAATTAAATACAAAAGTCACAATGCCGACTTAAGTACAAGAAGACTGTCTCTTTCTACTGTCAATGTTTTGAACCATTCCTGTGACACTAGTTACAGATTCCGACGCCTCATGTCAGGTTTACTGTATCCCTTGCACCTTCTTATTAAACGATGAAAGACAGAAATTGCATCGGAATTAAATAGAAAAGGCACAATGCCGACTTCAGTACAAGAAGACTGACTCTTCCTACTGTCTACGTTTTGAACCATCCCTGTGACACAAGTTTTTGATTCCGATGCTTCACTTCAGGTTTACTGTATCCCTCTGTTCGTCTTATTGACGATGAAACACAGAAATTGCATCGGAATTAAATAGAAAAGGCACAATGCTGACTTAAGTACAAGAAGACTGACTCTTCTTACAGTCTATGTTTTGAACCATTCCTGTGACACTAGTTATAGATTCCGATGCTCCACTTCAGGTTTACTGTATCCCCCTGACCTTCTTATTGACGATGAAACTTAGAAATTGCATCGGAATTAAATACAAAAGGCACAATTCCGACTCAAATACAAGATGACTGGCTCTTTTTACTCACTATGCTTTGAACATTTCCTGTGAGACCGGTATTAGATTCCGATGCTTCACTTCAGGTTTACTGTATCCATTGGACCTTCTTATTGATGGTGAAACACAGAAATTGCACCGGAATTAAATGCAAAAGGCACAATGCCGACTTAAGTACAAGAAGACTGTCTCTTCCTACTGTCTATGTTTTGAACCATTCCTGTGACACTAGTTATAGATTCCGATGCTTCACCTTAGGTTTACTGTATCCCTTGCACCTTCTTATTGACGATGAAAGACAGAAATTGCATCGGAATTAAATAGAAAAGGGACAATGCCGACGTCAGTACAAGAAGACTGACTCTTGCTACTGTCTACGTTTTGAACCATCACTGTGACACTAGTTATAGATTCCGATGCTTCACTTAAGGTTTACTGTATCCCTCTGGCCTTCTTATTGACGATGAAACACAGAAATTGCATCGGAATTAAATAGAAAAGGCACAATGCTGACTTAAGTACAAGAAGACTGACTCTTCCTACTGTCTATGTTTGAACCATTCCTGTGACACTAGTTATACATTCTGATGCCTCATTTCAGGTTCACTGTATTCCTCTGACCCTCTTATTGACGATGAAACACAAAAATTGCATCGGAATTAAATACAAAAATCACAATGCGGACTCAAGTACAAGAAGACTGACTCTTCCTACTGTCTATGTTTTGAACCAATCCTGTAACACTAGTTATAGATTCCGATGATTCACCTCAGGTTTACTGTATCCCTCTGACCTTCTTATTGACGATGAAACACAGAAATTGCATCGGATTTAAATAGAAAAGGCACAATGCCGACATAAGTACTAGAAGCTTGACTCATCTCACTGTCTATGATTTGAACCATTCCTGTGACACTACTTATAGAGTCCGATTCTTCACTTCAGGTGTGCTGTATCCCTTGGACCTTCTTATTGACGATGAAACACAGAAATTGCATCGGAATTAAATACAAAAGGCACAATGCAGACTTAAGTACAAGTAGACTGACTCTTCTTACTGTCTATGTTTTGAACCATTCCTGTGACACTAGTTATAGATTCCGATGCTTCACATCAGGTTTACTGTATCCCTCTGACCTTCTTATTGACGATGAAACATAGAAATTGCATCGGAATTATATAGAAAAAGCACAATGCCGAATTAAGTACAAGAAGACTGACTCTTCCCACTGTCTATGTTTTGAACAATTCCTGTGACACTAGTTATAGATTCCGATGCTTCACTTCAGGTTTACTGTATCCCTCTGACCTTCTTATTGACGATGAAAAACAGAAATTGCATCGGAAGTAAATACAAAAGGCACAATGCCGACTCAAGTACAAGAAGACTGACTCTTCCTACTGTCTATGTTTAGAACCATTCCTGTGTCACTAATTATAAATTCCGATGATTCACCTCAGGTTTACTGTATCCCTCTGACCTTCTTATTGACGATGAAACACAGAAATTGCATCGGATTTAAATAGAAAAGGCACAATGCCGACATAAGTACTAGAAGCTTGACTCTTCTCACTGTCTATGATTTGAACCATTCCTGTGACACTACTTATAGAAACCGATTCTTCACTTCAGGTGTGCTGTATCCCTTGGACCTTCTTATTGACGATGAAACACAGAAATTGCATCGGAATTAAATAGAAAAGGCACAATGCTGACTTAAGTACAAGAAGACTTACTCTTATTACTGAATATGTTTTTAAATATTCCTGTGACCCTAGTTATAGATTCCGATGCTTCACTTTAGGTTTACTGTATCACTTGGACCTAATTATTGACGATGAAACACAGAAATGGCATCGGAATTAAATAGAAAAGGCACAGTGCCGACTTAAGTGCATGAAGACTGACTCTTCTTACTGTCAATGTTTTTAACCATTCCTGTGACACTAGTTATAGATTCCGATGCATAACTTCAGGTGTACTGTATCCCTTGCACCTCCTTATTGACGATGAAAGACAGAAATTGCATCGGAATTAAATAGAAAAGGGACAATGCCGACGTCAGTACAAGAAGACTGACTCTTGCTACTGTCTACGTTATGAACCATCCCTGTGACACTAGTTATAGATTCCGATGCTTCACTTAAGGTTTACTGTATCCCTCTGGCCTTCTTATTGACGATGAAACACAGAAATTGCATCGGAATTAAATAGAAAAGGCACAATGCTGACATAAGTACAAGAAGACTGACTCTTCTTACTGTCTATGTTTTGAACCATTCCTGTGACACTAGTTATATATTCCGATGCCTCACTTCAGGTTAACTGTATCCCTTGGACCTTCTTATTGAAGAAGAAACACAGAAGTTGCATCGGAATTAAATACAAAAGGCACAATGCCGACGCAAGTACAAGAAGACTGACTCTTCCTACTGTCTATGTTTGAACCATTCCTGTGACACTAGTTATAGATTCTGATGCCTCATTTCAGGTTCACTGTATTCCTCTGACCCTCTTATTGACGATGAAACACAAAAATTGCATCGGAATTAAATACAAAAATCACAATGCCGACTCAAGTACAAGAAGACTGACTCTTCCTACTGTCTATGATTTGAACCAATCCTGTAACACTAGTTATAGATTCCGATGATTCACCTCAGGTTTACTGTATCCCTCTGACCTTCTTATTGACGATGAAACACAGAAATTGCATCGGAATTAAATAGAAAAGGCACAATGCTGACTTAAGTACAAGAAGACTGACTCTTCTTGCAGTCTATGTTTTGAACCATTCCTGTGACACTAGTTATAGATTGGGATGCTCCACTTCAGGTTTACTGTATCCCCCTGACCTTCTTATTGACGATGAAACTTAGAAATTGCATCGGAATTAAATACAAAAGGCACAATTCCGACTCAAATACAAGATGACTGGCTCTTTTTACTCACTATGCTTTGAACATTTCCTGTGAGACCGGTATTAGATTCCGATGCTTCACTTCAGGTTTACTGTATCCCTTGGACCTTCTTATTGAAGAAGAAACACAGAAGTTGCATCGGAATTAAATACAAAAGGCACAATGCCGACTCAAGTACAAGAAGACTGACTCTTCCTACTGTCTATGTTTGAACCATTCCTGTGACACTAGTTATAGATTCTGATGCCTCATTTCAGGTTCACTGTATTCCTCTGACCCTCTTATTGACGATGAAACCCAAAAATTGCATCGGAATTAAATACAAAAATCACAATGCCGACTCAAGTACAAGAAGACTGACTCTTCCTACTGTCTATGTTTTGAACCAATCCTGTAACACTAGTTATAGATTCCGATGATTCACCTCAGGTTTACTGTATCCCTCTGACCTTCTTATTGACGATGAAACACAGAAATTGCATCGGATTTAAATAGAAAAGGCACAATGCCGACATAAGTACTAGAAGCTTGACTCATCTCACTGTCTATGATTTGAACCATTCCTGTGACACTAGTAATAGATTCCGATGCTTCACTTCAGGTGTACTGTATCCCTTGGACCTTCTTATTGACGATGATACACAGAAATTGCATCGGGATTAAATACAAAAGGCACAATGCCAACTTAAGTACAAGTAGACTTACTCTTCTTACTGTCTATGTTTTGAACCATTCCTGTGACACTAGTTATAGATTCTGATGCTTCACTTCAGTTTTACTGTATCCCTCTGACCTTCTTATTGACGATGAAACACAGAAATTGCATCGCAATTAAATACAAAAGTCACAATGCCGACTTAAGTACAAGAAGACTGTCTCTTCCTACTGTCTATGTTTTGAACCATTCCTGTGACACTAGTTATAGATTCCGATGCTTCACTTAAGGTTTACTGTATCCCTTGGACCTTCTTAGTGACGACGAAACACAGAAATTTCGTCGGAATTAAATAGAAAAGGCACAATGCCGACTTACGTACTAGAAGACTGACTCATCTTACTGACTATGCTTTGAGCATTTCCTGTGAGACCAGTTTTAGATTCCGATGCTTGACTGTATGTTTACTGTATATCTTAGACCTACTTATTGACGATGAAACACAGAAATTGCATCGGAATTAAATAGAAAATGCACAATGCCGACTTAAGTACAAGAAGACTGACTCTTCTTACTGTCTATGATTTGAACCATTTATGTGACACTAGTTATAGATTCCGTTGCTTCACTTCAGGTGTACTGTATCCCATGGCCCTTCGTATTGACGATGAAACACAGAAATTGTATCGGGATTAAATACAAAAGGCACAATGCCGACTTAAGTACAAGTAGACTGACTCTTCTTACTGTCTATATTTTGAACCATTCCTGTGACACTAGTTATAGATTCTGATGCTTCACTTCTGTTTTACTGTATCCCTCTGACCTTCTTATTGACGATGAAACACAGAAATTGCATCGGAATTAAATACAAAAGTCAGAATGCCGACTTAAGTACAAGAAGACTGTCTCTTTCTACTGTCTATGTTTTGAACCATTCCTGTGACACTAGTTACAGATTCCGATGCCTCACTTCAGGTTTACTGTATCCCTTGCACCTTCTCATTAAACGATGAAGGACAGAAATTGCATCGGAATTAAATAGGAAAGGCACAATGCCGACTTCAGTACAAGAAGACTGACTCTTCCTACTGTCTACGTTTTGAACCATCCCTGCGACACTAGTTATAGATTCCGATGCTTCACTTCAGGTTTACTGTATCCCTCTGTCCTTCTTATTGACGATGAAACACAGAAATTGCATCGGAATTAAATAGAAAAGGCACAATGCTGACTTAAGTACAAGAAGACTGACTCTTCTTACTGTCTATGTTTTGAACCATTCTTGTGACACTAGTTATAGATTCCGATGCTCCACTTCACTTTTACTGTATCCCCCTGACCTTCTTATTGACGATGAAACTTAGAAATTGCATCGGAATTAAATACAAAAGGCACAATTCCGACCCATTTACAAGATGACTGGCTCTTCTTACTCACTATGCTTTGAACCTTTCCTGTGAGACCGGTATTAGATTCCGATGCTTCACTTCAGGTTTACTGTATCCCTTGGACCTTCTTATTGACGACGAAACACAGAAATTTCATCGGAATCAAATAGAAAAGGCACAATGCCGACTTAAGTACAAGGAGACTGACTCTTCTTACTGTTTATGATTTGAACCATTCCTGTGACACTAGTTATAGATTCCGATGCTTCACTTCAGGTGTACTGTATCCCTTGGGCCTTCGTAATGACGATGAAGCACAGAAATTGCATCGGGATTAAATACAAAAGGCAGAATGCCGACTTAAGTACAAGTAGACTGACTCTTCTTACTGTCTGTGTTTTGAACCATTCCTATGACACTAGTTATAGATTCTGATGCTTCACTTCAGTTTTACTGTATCCCTCTGACCTTCTTATTGACGCTGAAACACAGAAATTGCATCGGAATTAAATACAAAAGGCACAATGCCGACTTAAGTACAAGAAGACTGTCTCTTCCTACTGTCTATGTTTTGAACCATTCCTGTAACACTAGTTATAGATTCCGATGCCTCACCACAGGTTTACTGTATCCCTTGCACCTTCTTATTGACGATGAAAGACAGAAATTGCATGGGAATTAAATAGAAAAGGTACAATGCCGACGTCAGTACAAGAAGACTGACTCTTGCTACTGTCTACGTTTTGAACCATCCCTGTGACACTAGTTATAGATTCTGATGCTTCACTTCAGGTTTACTGTATCCCTCTGTCCTTCTTATTGACGATGAAACACAGAAATTGCATCGGAATTAAATAGAAAAGGCACAATGCTGACTTAAGTACAAGAAGACTGACTCTTCTTACTGTCTATGTTTTTAACCATTCCTGTGACACTAGTTATAGATTCTGATGCTTCACTTCAGTTTTACTGTATCCCTCTGACCTTCTTATTGACGATGAATCACAGAAATTGCATCGGAATTAAATACAAAAGTCACAATGCCGACTTAAGTCCAAGAAGACTGTCTCTTTCTACTGTCAATGTTTTGAACCATTCCTGTGACACTAGTTACAGATTCCGACGCCTCATGTCAGGTTTACTGTATCCCTTGCACCTTCTTATTAAACGATGAAAGACAGAAATTGCATCGGAATTAAATAGAAAAGGCACAATGCCGACTTCAGTACAAGAAGACTGACTCTTCCTACTGTCTACGTTTTGAACCATCCCTGTGACACAAGTTTTTGATTCCGATGCTCACTTCAGGTTTACTGTATCCCTCTGTTCGTCTTATTGACGATGAAACACAGAAATTGCATCGGAATTAAATAGAAAAGGCACAATGCTGACTTAAGTACAAGAAGACTGACTCTTCTTACAGTCTATGTTTTGAACCATTCCTGTGACACTAGTTATAGATTCCGATGCTCCACTTCAGGTTTACTGTATCCCCCTGACCTTCTTATTGACGATGAAACTTAGAAATTGCATCGGAATTAAATACAAAAGGCACAATTCCGACTCAAATACAAGATGACTGGCTCTTTTTACTCACTATGCTTTGAACATTTCCTGTGAGACCGGTATTAGATTCCGATGCTTCACTTCAGGTTTACTGTATCCCTTGGACCTTCTTATTGATGGTGAAACACAGAAATTGCACCGGAATTAAATACAAAAGGCACAATGCCGACTTAAGTACAAGAAGACTGTCTCTTCCTACTGTCTATGTTTTGAACCATTCCTGTGACACTAGTTATAGATTCCGATGCTTCACCTTAGGTTTACTGTATCCCTTGCACCTTCTTATTGACGATGAAAGACAGAAATTGCATCGGAATTAAATAGAAAAGGGACAATGCCGACGTCAGTACAAGAAGACTGACTCTTGCTACTGTCTACGTTTTGAACCATCCCTGTGACACTAGTTATAGATTCCGATGCTTCACTTAAGGTTTACTGTATCCCTCTGGCCTTCTTATTGACGATGAAACACAGAAATTGCATCGGAATTAAATAGAAAAGGCACAATGCTGACTTAAGTACAAGAAGACTGACTCTTCTTACTGTCTATGTTTTGAACCATTCCTGTGACACTAGTTATATATTCCGATGCCTCACTTCAGGTTTACTGTATCCCTGGACCTTCTTATTGAGGAAGAAACACAGAAGTTGCATCGGAATTAAATACAAAAGGCACAATCCCGACTCAAGTACAAGAAGACTGACTCTTCCTACTGTCTATGTTTGAACCATTCCTGTGACACTAGTTATACATTCTGATGCCTCATTCACTGTATTCCTCTGACCCTCTTATTGACGATGAAACACAAAAATTGCATCGGAATTAAATACAAAAATCACAATGCGGACTCAAGTACAAGAAGACTGACTCTTCCTACTGTCTATGTTTTGAACCAATCCTGTAACACTAGTTATAGATTCCGATGATTCACGTCAGGTTTACTGTATCCCTCTGACCTTCTTATTGACGATGAAACACAGAAATTGCATCGGATTTAAATAGAAAAGGCACAATGCCGACATAAGTACTAGAAGCTTGACTCATCTCACTGTCTATGATTTGAACCATTCCTGTGACACTACTTATAGAGTCCGATTCTTCACTTCAGGTGTGCTGTATCCCTTGGACCTTCTTATTGACGATGAAACACAGAAATTGCATCGGAATTAAATACAAAAGGCACAATGCAGACTTAAGTACAAGTAGACTGACTCTTCTTACTGTCTATGTTTTGAACCATTCCTGTGACACTAGTTATAGATTCCGATGCTTCACATCAGGTTTACTGTATCCCTCTGACCTTCTTATTGACGATGAAACATAGAAATTGCATCGGAATTATATAGAAAAGGCACAATGCCGAATTAAGTACAAGAAGACTGACTCTTCCCACTGTCTATGTTTTGAACAATTCCTGTGACACTAGTTATAGATTCCGATGCTTCACTTCAGGTTTACTGTATCCCTCTGACCTTCTTATTGACGATGAAAAACAGAAATTGCATCGGAAGTAAATACAAAAGGCACAATGCCGACTCAAGTACAAGAAGACTGACTCTTCCTACTGTCTATGTTTAGAACCATTCCTGTGTCACTAATTATAGATTCCGATGATTCACCTCAGGTTTACTGTATCCCTCTGACCTTCTTATTGACGATGAAACACAGAAATTGCATCGGATTTAAATAGAAAAGGCACAATGCCGACATAAGTACTAGAAGCTTGACTCTTCTCACTGTCTATGATTTGAACCATTCCTGTGACACTACTTATAGAAACCGATTCTTCACTTCAGGTGTGCTGTACCCCTTGGACCTTCTTATTGACGATGAAACACAGAAATTGCATCGGAATTAAATAGAAAAGGCACAATGCTGACTTAAGTACAAGAAGACTTACTCTTATTACTGAATATGTTTTTAAATATTCCTGTGACCCTAGTTATAGATTCCGATGCTTCACTTTAGGTTTACTGTATCACTTGGACCTAATTATTGACGATGAAACACAGAAATGGCATCGGAATTAAATAGAAAAGGCACAGTGCCGACTTAAGTGCATGAAGACTGACTCTTCTTACTGTCAATGTTTTTAACCATTCCTGTGACACTAGTTATAGATTCCGATGCATAACTTCAGGTGTACTGTATCCCTTGCACCTTCTTATTGACGATGAAAGACAGAAATTGCATCGGAATTAAATAGAAAAGGGACAATGCCGACGTCAGTACAAGAAGACTGACTCTTGCTACTGTCTACGTTTTGAACCATCCCTGTGACACTAGTTATAGATTCCGATGCTTCACTTAAGGTTTACTGTATCCCTCTGGCCTTCTTATTGACGATGAAACACAGAAATTGCATCGGAATTAAATAGAAAAGGCACAATGCTGACATAAGTACAAGAAGACTGACTCTTCTTACTGTCTATGTTTTGAACCATTCCTGTGACACTAGTTATATATTCCGATGCCTCACTTCAGGTTTACTGTATCCCTTGGACCTTCTTATTGAAGAAGAAACACAGAAGTTGCATCGGAATTAAATACAAAAGGCACAATGCCGACGCAAGTACAAGAAGACTGACTCTTCCTACTGTCTATGTTTGAACCATTCCTGTGACACTAGTTATAGATTCTGATGCCTCATTTCAGGTTCACTGTATTCCTCTGACCCTCTTATTGACGATGAAACACAAAAATTGCATCGGAATTAAATACAAAAATCACAATGCCGACTCAAGTACAAGAAGACTGACTCTTCCTACTGTCTATGTTTTGAACAAATCCTGTAACACTAGTTATAGATTCCGATGATTCACCTCAGGTTTACTGTATCCCTCTGACCTTCTTATTGACGATGAAACACAGAAATTGCATCGGATTTAAATAGAAAAGGCACAATGCCGAATTAAGTACAAGAAGACTGACTCTTCCCACTGTCTATGATTTGAACAATTCCTGTGACACTAGTTATAGATTCCGATGCTTCACTTCAGGTTTACTGTATCCCTCTGACCTTCTTATTGACGATGAAAAACAGAAATTGCATCGGAAGTAAATACAAAAGGCACAATGCCGACTCAAGTACAAGAAGACTGACTCTTCCTACTGTCTATGTTTAGAACCATTCCTGAGACACTAATTATAGATTCCGATGATTCACCTCAGGTTTACTGTATCCCTCTGACCTTCTTATTGACGATGAAACACAGAAATTGCATCGGATTTAAATAGAAAAGGCACAATGCCGACATAAGTACTAGAAGCTTGACTCTTCTCACTGTCTATGATTTGAACCATTCCTGTGACACTACTTATAGAGTCCGATTCTTCACTTCAGGTGTGCTGTATCCCTTGGACCTTCTTATTGACGATGAAACACAGAAATTGCATCAGAATTAAATAGAAAAGGCACAATGCTGACTTAAGTACAAGAAGACTTACTCTTATTACTGAATATGTTTTTAAATATTACTGTGACCCTAGTTATAGATTCCGATGCTTCACTTTAGGTTTACTGTATCACTTGGACCTAATTATTGACGATGAAACACAGAAATGGCATCGGAATTAAATAGAAAAGGCACAATGCCGACTTAAGTGCATGAAGACTGACTCTTCTTACTGTCAATGTTTTTAACCATTCCTGTGACACTAGTTATAGATTACGATGCATAACTTCAGGTGTACTGTATCCCTTGGACCTTCTTATTGACGATGAATCACAGATATTGCATCGGTATTAAATACAAAAGGCACAATGCCGACTTAAGTTCAAGTAGACTCACTCTTCTTACTGACTATGTTTTGAACCATTCCTGTGACACTCGTTATAGTTTCTGATGCCTCACTTGAGTTTAACTGTATCCCTCTGACCTTCTTATTGACGATGAAACACAGAAATTGCATCGGAATTAAATACAAAAGGCACCATGCCGACTTAAGTACAAGAAGACTGACTCTTCTTACTGACTATGTTTTGAACCATTCCTGTGACACTAGTTATAGATTCCGATGCCTCACTTCAGGTTCACTGTATCCCTTGGACCTTCGAATTGAAGATGAAACACAGAAATTGCAGCGGAATTAAATACAAAAGGCACAATGCCGACTTCAGTACAAGAAGACTGACTCTTCCTACTGTCTATGTTTTGAACCATTCCTGTGACCCTAGTTATAGATTCCGATGTCTCACTTCAGGTTTACTGTATCCCTTGGACCTTCTTATTGACGATGAAACACAGAAATGGCATCGGAATTAAATAGAAAAGGCACAATGCCGACTTAAGTACAAGAAGACTGACTCTTCTTACTGTCTATGATTTGAGCCATCCCAGTGACACTAGTTATAAAATCCGATGCTTCACTTCAAGTTTACTGCATCCCTCTGACCTTCTTATTGGCGATAAAACACAGAAATTGCATCGGAATTAAATAGAAATGGCACAATGCTGACTTAAGTACAAGAAGACTGACTCTTCTTACTGACTATGTTTTGAACCATCCCTGTGACACTAGTTATAGATTCCGATGCTTCACTTTAGGTTTAATGTATCACTTGGACCTTCTTATTGACGATGAAACACAGAAATTGTATCGGAATTAAATACAAAAGGCACAATGCCGACTTAAGTACAAGAGGACTGACTCTTCCTACTGTCAATGTTTTGAACCATTCCTGTGACACTAGTTATAGATTCCGATGCTTCAAGTTTACTCTATCATTTTGACCTTCTTATTGACGATAAAAAACAGAAATTGCATCGGAATTAAATAGAAAAGGCACAATGCTGACTTAAGTACAAGAAGACTGACTCTTCTTACTTACTATGTTATGAACATTTCCTAGGAGACCAGTTTTAGATTCCGATGCTTCACTGTATGTTTACTGTATCCCTTGGACCTTCTTATTGACGATGAAACACAGAAATTGCATCGGAATTAAATACAAAAGGCACCATGCCGACTTAAGTACAAGAAGACTGACTCTTCTTACTGACTATGTTTTGAACCATTCCTGTGACACATGTTATAGATTCCGATGCGTCACTTCAGGTTTACTGTATCCCTCTGACTTTCCTATTGACAATGAAACAGAGATATTGCATCGGAACTAAATAGAAAAGGCACAATGCCGACTTAAGTACAAGAAGACTGACTCTTCCTACTGTCAGTGTTTTGAACCATTCCTGTGACACTAGTTATAGATTCCGATGCTTCACTTCAGGTTTACTGTATCCCTCTGACCTACTTCTTGATGATGAAACCCAGAAATTGCATCGGAATTAAACAGAAAAGGCACAATGCCGACTTAAGTACAAGAAGACTGACTCTTCTTACTGTCTATGATTTGAACCATTCCTGTGACACTTTTTATAGATTCCGATGCTTCACTTCAGGTGTACTGTATCCCTTGGACCCTCTTATTGAAGATGAAACACTGAAATTGCATCGGAATTAAATACAAAAGGCACAATGCCGACTCAAAAACAAGATGACTGACTCTTCTTACTCACTATGTTTTGAACCTTTCCTGTGAGACCGGTTTTAGATTCCGATGCTTCACTTCAGGTTTACTGTATCCATTGGACCTTCTTATTGATGACGAAACACAGAAATTGCATCGGAATTAAATACAAAAGGCACAATGCCGACTCAAATACAAGATGACTGGCTCTTCGTGCTCACTATGCTTTGAACCTTTCCTGTGAGACCGGTATTAGATTCCGATGCTTCACTTCAGGTTTACTGTATCCCTTGGACTTTCTTATTGACGACGAAACACAGAAATTTCATCGGAATTAAATAGAAAAGGCACAATGCCGACTTAAGTACAAGAAGAATGTCTCTTCTTACTGACTATGCTTTGAACCTTTCCTGTGAGACCGGTATTAGATTCCGATGCTTCACTTCAGGTTTACTGTATACCTTGGACCTTCTTATTGACAATGAAAAACAGAAATTGCATCGGAATTAAATACAAAAAGCACAATGCCGACTTCAGTACAAGAAGAATGACTCTTCTTACTGTCTATGTTTTGAACCGTTCCTGTGCCACTAGTTATAGATTCCGATGCCTCACTTCAGGTTTACTGTATCCCTTGGACCTTCTTATTGAAGTTGAAACACAGAAGTTGCATCGGAATTAAATACAAAAGGCGCAATGCCGACTTAAGTACAAGAAGACTGACTCTTCCTACTGTCTATGCTTTGAACCATTCCTGTGACACTAGTTATAGATTATGATGCCTCACTTCAGGTTCACTGTATCCCTCTGACCCTCTTATTGACGATAAAACACAGAAATTGCATCGGAATTAAATAGAAAAGGCTCAATGCTGACTTAAGTACAAGAAGAGTGACTCTTCTTAGTGACTATTTTTTGAACCATTCCTGTGACACTAGTTATAGATTCCGATGCTTCACTTTAGGTTTACTGTATCACATGGACCTTCTTATTGACGATGAAACACAGAAATTGCATCGGAATTAAATACGAAAGGCACAATGCCGACTTAAGTACAAGATGACTGACTCTTCTTACTGTCAATGCTTTTAACCATTCCTGTGACACTAGTTATAGATTCCGATGCGTCACTTCAGGTTTGCTGTATACCTCTGACCGCCTTATTGACGATGAAATTTAGAAATTGCATCGGAATTATATACAAGAGGGACAATGCCGACTCAAATACACGATGACTGGCTCTTCTTAATCTCTATGTTTTGAACCTTTCCTGTGAGACCAGTTTTAGATTCCGATGCTACACTTTAGGTTTACTGTATCCCTTGGACCTTCTTGTTGACGATGAAACACAGAAATTGCATCGGAATTACATACAAAGGGCACCATGCCGACTTAAGTACAAGAAGGCTGACTCATCTTACTGACTATGTTTGAACCATTCTTGTGACACTAGTTATAGATTCCGATGCTTCACTTCATGTTTACTGTATCCCTCTGACCTTCTTATTGACGATGAAACACACAAATTTTATCGGAAATAAATAGAAAAGGAACACTGCCGAATTAAGTACAAGAAGACTGACTCTTCCTACTCTCCAGGTTTTGAACCATTCCTGTGTCACTAGTTATAGATTCCGATGCTCCACTTCTGGTTTACTGTATCCCTTGGACCTTCTTATGGACGATGAAACACAGAAGTTGCATCGGAATTAAATACAAAAGGCACATTGCCGACTTAAGTACAAGAAGACTAACTCTTCCTACTGTCTATGTTTAGAACCATTCCTGTGACACTAATTATAGATTCCGATGATTCACTTAATGTATACTGTATCCCTCTAACCTTCTTATTGACGATGAAACACAGAAATTGCATCGGAATTAGATAGAAAAGGCACAGTGCCGACATAAGTACAAGAAGACTGACTCTTTTTACTGTCTATGATTTGAACTATTCCTGTGACACTAATTATAGATTCCGATTCTTCACTTCATGTGTGCTGTATCCCTTGGACCTTCTTATTGACGATGAAACATAGAAATTGCATCGGAAAAAATACAAAAATCACAATGCCGACTTAAGTACAAGAAGACTGACTCTTCCTACTGTCTACGTTTTGAACCATACCTGTGACACTAGTTATAGATTCCGATGCTTCACTTCAAGTCTACTGTATCCCTCTGACCTTCTTATTGACGATAAAACACAGAAATTGCATCGGAAATAAATAGAAAAGGCACAATGCTGACTTAAGTACAAGAAGACTCGCTCTTCTTACTCTCTATGTTTTGAACCTTTCCAGTGAGACCGGTTTTAGATTCTGATGCTTCACTTCAGGTTTACTGTATCGCTTGGACCTTCGTATTGATGACAAAGCACAGAAATTGCATCGGAATTAAATAGAAGAGGCACATTGCCGACTTAAGTTCAAGAAGACTGACTCTTCTTACTTACTATGTTTTGAACATTTGCTGTGAGACCTGTTTTAGATTCCGATGCTTCACTGTGTCTTTACTGTATGCCTTGGACCTTCTTATTGACGATGAAACACAGACATTGCATCGGAATTAAATACAAAAGGCACCATGCCGACTTAAGTACAAGAAGACTGACTCTTCTTACTGATTATGTTTTGAACCACTCCTGTGACACTTGTTATAGATTCCGATGCTTCACTTCACTTTTACTGTATCCCTCTGACTTTGTTATTGACGATGAAACAGGGACATTGCATCGGAATTAAATAGAAAAGGCACAATGCCGACTTAAGTACAAGAAGACTGACTCTTCCTACTGTCAATGTTTTGAACCATTCCTGTGGCACTAGTTATAGATTCCGATGCTTCACTCCAGGTTTACTGTATCCCTCTGATCCTCTTATTGACGATGAAACAGAGAAATTGCATCGGAATTAAATACAAAAGGCACAATGCCAACTCAAGTACAAGAAGACTGACTCTTCCTACTGTCTATGTTTTGAACCATTCCTGTGAGACTAGTTATACATTCTGATGTTTCACTTCAGGTTTACTGTATCCCTCTGAGCCCCCTTCTTCTTGATGATGAAACCCAGAAATTGCATCGGAACTAAATAGAAAAGGCACAATGCCGACTTAGGTACAAGAAGACTGACTCTTCTTACTGTCAATGATTTGAACCATTCCTGTGACACTAGTTATAGATTCCGATGCTTAACTTCAGGTGTACTGTATCCCTTGGACCTTCTTATTGACGATGAAAGACAGAAATTGCATCGAAATTAAACAAAAAAGGCACAATGCCGACTTAAGTACAAGAAAACTCACTCTTCTTACTGTCTATGGTTTGAACCATTCCTGTGACACTAGTTATAGATTCCGATGCCTCACTTCAGGTTCACTGTATCCCTTGGACATTCTTATTGACGATGAAAGACAGAAGTTGCATCCTAATTAAATACAAAAGGCACAATGCCGATTTAAGTACAAGAAGACTGACTCTTCCTACTGTCTATGTTTCGAACCATTCCTATGACACTAGTTATAGATTCCGATGCTTCACTTCAGGTTTACTGTATCCCTCTGACATTCTCATTGACGATGAAACATAGAAATTGCATCGGAATTAAATAGAAAAGACACAATGCCGAATTAAGTACAAGTAGACTGACTCTTCATACTGTCTACGTTTTGAACCGTCCCTGTGACACTAGTTATAGATTCCGATGCTTCTCTTCAGGTTTACTGTATCCCTCTGACCTTCGTATTGACGATAAAACACAGAAATTGCATCGGAATTAAATAGAAAAGGCACAATGCTGACTTAAGTACAAGAAGACTGATTCATCTTACTGACTGTGTTTTGAACCACTCCTGTGACACTAGTTATAGATTCCGATGCTTCACTTTAGGTTTACTGTATCACTTGGACCTTCTTATTGACGATGAAACACAGAAATCGCATTGGAATTAAATACAAAAGGCACAATGCCGACTTAAGTACAAGAAGACTGACTCTTCCTACTGTCTATGTTTTGAACCATTCCTGTGACACTACTTATTGATTCCGATGCTTCACTTCAGGTTTACTGTATCCCTCTGACCTTCTTCTTGATGATGAAACACAGAAATTGCATCGGAATTAAATATCAAAGGCACAATGCCGACTTAAGTACAAGAAGACTGACTCTTTTTACTGTCAATGCTTTAACCATTACTGTGACACTAGTTATAGATTCCGATGCTTCACTTCAGGTTTACTGTATGCCTCTGACCGTCTTATTGACGATGAAACTTAGAATGTGCATCGGAATTAAATACAAAAGGCACAATGCCGACTCAAATACAAGATGACTGGCTCTACTTACTCACTATGCTTTGAACCTTTCCTGTGAGACCGGTATTAGATTCCGATGCTTCACTTCAGGTTTACTGTATCCCTTGGACCTTCTTATTGACGACGAAACACAGAAATTTCATCGGAATTAAATAGAAAAGGCACAATGCCGACTTAAGTACAAGAAGACTGATTCTTCTTACTGACTATGCTTTGAACATTTCCTGTGAGACCAGTTTTAGATTCCGATGCTTCACTATATGTTTTATGTATATCTTGGACCTTCTTATTGACGATGAAACACAGAAATTGCATCGGAATTAAATACAAAAGGCACCATGCCGACTTAAGTACTAGAAGCCTGACTCTTCTTACTGACTATGTTTTGAACAATTCCTGTGACATTAGTTATATTTTCCGATGCCTCACTTCAGGTTTACTGTATCCCTTGGACCTTCGTATTGATGATGATACACAGAAATTGCAACGGAATGAAATACAAAAGGCACAATGCCGACTTAAATTCAAGAAGACTGACTCTTCCTACTGTCTATGTTTTGAACCATTCCTGTGACACTAGTTATAGATTCCGATGTCTCACTTCAGGTTTACTGTATCCCTTGGACCTTCTTATTGACGATGAAACACAGAAATTGCATCGGAATTAAAAACAAAAGGCACAATGCCGACTTAAAAACAAGAAGTCTGACTCCTCCTACTGTCTATTTTTTGAACCATTCCTGTGACACTTGTTATAGATTCCGATGCTTCACTTCAGGTTTTCTGTATCCCTCTGACCTTCTTATTGACGATGAAACACAGAAATTGCATCCCAATTATATACAAAAGGCCTAATGCCGACTCAAGTACAAGAAGACTGACTCTTCCTACTGTCTATGATTTGAACCATTCCTGTGACACTAGTTATAGATTCCGATGCTTCACTTCAGGTTTACTGTATCCCTCTGACCTTCTTCTTGATGATGAAACACAGAAATTGCATCGGAATTAAATATAAAAGGCACAATGCCGACTTCAGTAGAAGAAGACTGACTCTTCTTACTGTCTATGATTTGAACCATCCCTGTGACACTAGTTATAAAATCCGATGCTTCACTTCAAGTTTACTGTATCCCTCTGACCTTCTTATTGGCGATAAAACACAGAAATTGCATCGGAATTAAATAGAAATGGCACAATGCTGAGTTACGTACAAGAAGACTGACTCTTCTTACTGACTATGCTTTGAACCATTCCTGTGACACTAGTTATAGATTCCGATGCTTCACTTTAGGTTTACTGTATCACTTGGACCTTCTTATTGACGATGAAACACAGAAATTGCATTAGAATTAAATACAAAAGGCACAATGCCGACTTAAGTACAAGAAGACTGACTCTTCCTACTGTCAATGTTTTGAACCATTCCTGTGACACTAGTTATGGATTCCGATGCTTCACTTCAAGTTTACTCTATCATTCTGACCTTCTTATTAACGATAAAAAACAGAAATTGCATCGGAATTAAATAGAAAAGGCACAATGCTGACTTAAGTACAAGCAGACTGGCTCTTCTTACTCTCTATGTTTTGAACCTTTCCAGTGAGACCGGTTTTAGTTTCCGATGCTTCATTTCAGGTTTACTGTATCCCTTGGACCTTCTCATTGATGACGAAGCACAGAAATTGCACCGGAATTAAATACAAAAGGCACATTGCCGACTTAAGTACAAGAAGACTGACTCTTCTTACTTACTATGTTTTGAACATTTCCTGTGAGACCAGTTTTAGATTCCGATGCTTCACTATATGTTTTATGTATATCTTGGACCTTCTTATTGACGATGAAACACAGAAATTGCGTCGGAAATAAATACAAAAGGCACCATGCCGACTTAAGTACAAGAAGACTGACTCTTCTTACTGACTATGTTTTGAACCATTCCTGTGACACTTGTTATAGATTCCGATGCTTCACTTCAGGTTTACTGTATCCCTCTGACCGTCTTATTGACGATGAAACTTAGAATGTGCATCGGAATTAAATACAAAAGGCACAATGCCGACTCAAATACAAGATGACTGGCTCTTCTTACTCACTATGCTTTGAACCTTTCCTGTGAGACCGGTATTAGATTTCGATGCTTCACTTCAGGTTTACTGTATCCCTTGGACCTTCTTATTGACGACGAGACACAGAAATTTCATCGGAATTAAATAGAAAAGGCACAATGCCGACTTAAGTACAAGAAGACTGACTCTTCTTACTGACTATGCTTTGAACATTTCCTGTGAGACCAGTTTTAGATTCCGATGCTTCACTATATGTTTTATGTATATCTTGGACCTTCTTATTGACCATGAAACACAGAAATTGCATCGGAATTAAATACAAAATGCACCATGCCGACTTAAGTATTAGAAGACTGACTCTTCTTACTGACTATGTTTTGAACCATTCCTGTGACACTAGTTACAGATTCCGATGCCTCACTTCAGGTTTACTGTATCCCTTGGACCTTCGTATTGATGATGAAACACAGAAATTGCAGCGGAATTAAATACAAAAGGCACAATGCCGACTTAAGTACAAGAAGACTGACTCTTCCTACTGTCTATGTTTTGAACCATTCCTGTGACACTAGTTATAGATTCCGATGTCTCACTTCAGGTTTACTGTATCCCTTGGACCTTCTTATTGACGATGAAACACAGAAATTGCATCGGAATTAAATACAAAAGGCACAATGCCGACTTAAGTACAAGAAGTCTGACTCCTCCTACTGTCTATTTTTGAACCATTCCTGTGACACTTGTTATAGATTCCGATGCTTCACTTCAGGTTTTCTGTATCCCTCTGACCTTCTTATTGACGATGAAACACAGAAATTGCATCCCAATTATATACAAAAGGCCTAATGCCGACTCAAGTACAAGAAGACTGACTCTTCCTACTGTCTATGATTTGAACCATTCCTGTGACACTAGTTATAGATTCCGATGCTTCACTTCAGGTTTACTGTATCCCTCTGACCTTCTTCTTGATGATGAAACACAGAAATTGCATCGGAATTAAATATAAAAGGCACAATGCCGACTTAAGTACAAGCAGACTGACTCTTCTTACTGTCTATGATTTGAACCATCCCTGTGACACTAGTTATAAAATCCGATGCTTCACTTCAAGTTTACTGTATCTTTCTGACCTTCTTATTGGCGATAAAACACAGAAATTGCATCGGAATGTTTTGAACCTTTCCTGTGACACTAGTTATAGATTCCGATGCTTCACTTCAAGTTTACTCTATCATTCTGACCTTCTTATTGACGATAAAAAACAGAAATTGCAACGGAATTAAATAGCAAAGGCACAATGCTGACTTAAGTACAAGCAGACTGGCTCTTCTTACTCTCTATGTTTTGAACCTTTCCAGTGAGACCGGTTTTAGATTCCGATGCTTCATTTCAGGTTTACTGTATCCCTTGGACCTTCTCGTTGATGACGAAACACAGAAATTGCATCGGAATTAAATACAAAAGGCACATTGCCGACTTAAGTACAAGAAGACTGACTCTTCTTACTGTCAATGTTTTGAACCATTCCTGTGACACTAGTTACAGATTCCGATGCTTCACTTCAGGTTTACTGTATCCCTCTGACCTTCTTATTGACGATGTAACACAGAAATTGCATCGGAATTAAATACAAAAGGCACAATGCCGACTCAAGTACAAGAAGACTGACACTTCCTACTGTCTATGTTTTGAACCATTCCTGTGAGACTAGTTATACATTCCGATGCTTCACTACAGGTTTACTGTATCCCTCTGACCTTCTTCTTGATGATGAAACCCAGAAATTGCATCGGAATTAAACAGAAAAGGCCAAATGCCGACTTAAGTACAAGAAGACTGACTCTTCTTACTGTCTATGATTTGAACCATTCCTGTGACACTTGTTATAGATTCCGATGCTTCACTTCAGGTGTACTGTATCCCTTGGACCCTCTTATTGACGATGAAACACAGAAATTGCATCGGAATTAAATACAAAAGGCACAATGCCGACTCAAAAACAAGATGACTGACTCTTCTTACGCACTATGCTTTGAAACTTTCCTGTGAGACCGGTTTTAGATTCCGATACTTCACTTCAGGTTTACTGTATCCATTGGACCTTCTTATTGATGACGAAACACAGAAATTGCATCGGAATTAAATACAAAAGGCACAATGCCGACTCAAATACAAGATGACTGGCTCTTCTTGCTCACTATGCTTTGAACCTTTCCTGTGAGACCGGTATTAGATTCCGATGCTTCACTTCAGGTTTACTGTATCCCTTGGACCTTCTTATTGACGACGAAACACAGAAATTTCATCGGAATTAAATAGAAAAGGCACAATGCCGACTTAAGTACAAGAAGAATGACTCTTCTTACTGACTATGCTTTGAACATTTCCTGTAAGACCAGTTTTAGATTCCGATGCTTCACTATATGTTTACTGTATATCTTGGACCATCTTATTGACGATGAAACACAGAAATTGCATCGGAATTAAATACAAAAGGCACTATGCCGACTTAAGTACAAGAAGACTGACCATTCTTACTGACTATGTTTTGAACCATTCCAGTGACACTACTTATAGAATCTGATGCTTCACTTCAGTTTCACTGTATCCCTCTGACCTTCCTATTGACAATGAAACACAGAAATTGCATCGGAATTAAATACAAAAGGCACAATGCCGACTTAAGTACAAGAAGACTGTCTCTCCTTACTGTCTAAGTTTTGAACCATTCCTGTGACACTAGTTATAGATTCCGGTGCCTCACTTCAGGTTTGCTGTATACCTCTGACCGCCGTATTGCCGATGAAACTTAGAAACTGCATCGGAATTATATTCAAGAGGGACAATGCCGACTCAAATACATGATGACTGGCTCTTCTTAATCTCTATGTTTTGAACCTTTCCTGTGAGACTGGTTTTAGATTCCGATGCTTCACCTCAGGTTTACTGTATCCTTTGGACCTTCTTATTGACGACGAAACACAGACATTGCATCGGAATTAAATAGAAAATGCACAATGCCGAATTAAGTACAAGAAGACTGACTCTTCTTACTGACTATGATTTGCACATTTCCTGTGAGACCAGTTTTAGATTCCGATGTTTCACTATATGTTTACTGTATCCCTTGGACCATCTTATTGACGATGAAACACAGAAATTGCATCGGAATTAAATACAAAAGGCACAATGCCGTCTCAAAAACAAGATGACTGACTCTTCTTACTCACTATGCTTTGAACCTTTCCTGTGAGACCGGTTTTAGATTCCGATGCTTCACTTCAGGTTTACTGTATCCATTGAACCTTCTTATTGATGACGAAACACAGAAATTGCATCGGAATTAAATACAAAAGGCACAATGCCGAATCAAATACAAGATGACTGGCTCTTCTTGCTCACTATGCTTTGAACCTTTCCTGTGAGACCGGTATTAGATTCCGATGCTTCACTTTAGGTTTACTGTATCCCTTGGACCTTCTTATTGACGACGAAACACAGAAATATCATCGGAATTAAATAGAAAAGGCACAATGCCGACTTCAGTACAAGAAGAATGACTCTTCTTACTGACTATGCATTGAACATTTCCTGTGAGACCAGTTTTAGATTCCGATGCTTCACTATATGTTTACTGTATATCTTGGACCTTCTTATTGACGATGAAACACAGAAATTGCATCGGAATTAAATACAAAATGCACCATGCCGACTTAAGTACAAGTAGACTGACCATTCTTACTGACTATGATTTGAACCATTCCTGTGTCACTAGTTATAGAATCTGATGCTTCACTTCAGTTTCACTGTATCCCTCTGACATTCTTATTGACAATGAAACACAGAAATTGCATCGGAATTAAATACAAAAGGCACAATGCCGACTTAAGTACAAGAAGACTGTCTCTCCCTACTGTCTATGTTTTGAACCATTCCTGTGACACTAGTTATAGATTCCGGTGCCTCACTTCAGGTTTACTGTATACCTTGGACCTTCTTATTGACAATGAAAAACAGAAATTGCATCGGAATTAAATACAAAAGGCACAATGCCGACTTCAGTACAAGAAGACTGACTCTTCCTACTGTCTTCGTTTTGAACCATCCCTGTGACACTAGTTATAGATTCCGATGCTTCACTTCAGGTTTACTGTATCCCTCAGACCTTCTTATTGACGATGAAACACAGAAATTGCATCGGAATTAAATAGAAAATGCACAACGCTGACTTAAGTAAAAGAAGACTGACTCTTCTTACTGTCTATGATTTGAACCATCCCTGTGACACTAGTTATAAAATCCGATGCTTCACTTCAAGTTTACTGTATCCCTCTGACCTTCTTATTGGCGATAAAGCACAGAAATTGCATCGGAATTAAATAGAAATGGCACAATGCTGACTTAAGTACAAGAAGACTGACTCTTCTTACTGACTATGTTTTGATCCATTCCTGTGACACTAGTTATAGATTCCGATGCTTCACTTTAGGTTTACTGTATCACTTGGACCTTCTTATTGACGATGAAACACAGAAATTGCATTGGAATTAAATACAACAGGCACTATGCCGACTTAAGTACAAGAAGACTGACTCTTCCTACTGTCAATGTCTTGAACCATTCCTGTGACACTAGTTATAGATTCCGATGCTTCACTTCAAGTTTACTCTATCATTCTGACCTTCTTATTGACGATAAAAAACAGAAATTGCAACGGAATTAAATAGCAAAGGCACAATGCTGACTTAAGTACAAGCAGACTGGCTCTTCTTACTCTCTATGTTTTGAACCTTTCCAGTGAGACCGGTTTTAGATTCCGATGCTTCATTTCAGGTTTACTGTATCCCTTGGACCTTCTCGTTGATGACGAAACACAGAAATTGCATCGGAATTAAATACAAAAGGCACATTGCCGACTTAAGTACAAGAAGACTGACTCTTCTTACTTACTATGTTTTGAACATTTCCTGTGAGACCAGTTTTAGATTCCGATGCTTCACTGTATGTTTACTGTATCCCTTGGACCTTCTTATTGACGATGAAACACAGAAATTGCATCGGAAATAAATACAAAAGGCACCATGCCGACTTAAGTACAAGAAGACTGACTCTTCTTACTGACTATGTTTTGAACCATTCCTGTGACACTTGTTATAGATTCCGATGCTTCACTTCAGGTTTACTGTATCCCTCTGACTTTCCTATTGACGATGAAACAGAGAAATTGCATCGGAATTAAATAGTAAAGGCACTATGCCGACTTAAGTACAAGAAGACTGACTCTTCCTACTGTCAATGTTTTGAACCATTCCTGTGACACTAGTTATAGATTCCGATGCTTCACTTCAAGTTTACTCTATCATTCTGACCTTCTTATTGACGATAAAAAACAGAAATTGCAACGGAATTAAATAGCAAAGGCACAATGCTGACTTAAGTACAAGCAGACTGGCTCTTCTTACTCTCTATGTTTTGAACCTTTCCAGTGAGACCGGTTTTAGATTCCGATGCTTCATTTCAGGTTTACTGTATCCCTTGGACCTTCTCGTTGATGACGAAACACAGAAATTGCATCGGAATTAAATACAAAAGGCACATTGCCGACTTAAGTACAAGAAGACTGACTCTTCTTACTTACTATGTTTTGAACATTTCCTGTGAGACCAGTTTTAGATTCCGATGCTTCACTGTATGTTTACTGTATCCCTTGGACCTTCTTATTGACGATGAAACACAGAAATTGCATCGGAAATAAATACAAAAGGCACATTGCCGACTTAAGTACAAGAAGACTGACTCTTCTTACTGTCTATGATTTGAACCATTCCTGTGACACTTGTTATAGATTCCGATGCTTCACTTCAGGTGTACTGTATCCCTTGGACCCTCTTATTAACGATGAAACACAGAAATTGCATCGGAATTAAATACAAAAGGCACAATGCCGACTCAAAAACAAGATGACTGGCTCTTCTTGCTCACTATGCTTTGAACCTTTCCTGTGAGACCGGTATTAGATTCCGATGCTTCACTTCAGGTTTACTGTATCCATTGGACCTTCTTATTGATGACGAAACACAGAAATTGCATCGGAATTAAATACAAAAGGCACAATGCCGACTCAAATACAAGATGACTGGCTCTTCTTGCTCACTATGCTTTGAACCTTTCCTGTGAGACCGGTATTAGATTCCGATGCTTCACTTCAGGTTTACTGTATCCCTTGGACCGTCTTATTGACGACGAAACACAGAAATTTCATCGGAATTAAATAGAAAAGGCACAATGCCGACTTAAGTACAAGAAGAATGACTCTTCTTACTGACTATGCTTTGAACATTTCCTGTGAGACCAGTTTTAGATTCCGATGCTTCACTATATGTTTACTGTATATCTTGGACCATCTTATTGACGATGAAACACAGAAATTGCATCGGAATTAAATACAAAAGGCACTATGCCGACTTAAGTACAAGAAGACTGACCATTCTTACTGACTATGTTTTGAACCATTCCAGTGACACTAGTTATAGAATCTGATGCTTCACTTCAGTTTCACTGTATCCCTCTGACCTTCTTATTGACAATGAAACAAAGAAATTGCATCGGAATTAAATACAAAAGGCACAATGCCGACTTAAGTACAAGAAGACTGTCTCTCCCTACTGTCTAAGTTTTGAACCATTCCTGTGACACTAGTTATAGATTCCGGTGCCTCACTTCAGGTTTGCTGTATACCTCTGACCGCCGTATTGCCGATGAAACTTAGAAACTGCATCGGAATTATATTCAAGAGGGACAATGCCGACTCAAATACACGATGACTGGCTCTTCTTAATCTCTATGTTTTGAACCTTTCCTGTGAGACCGGTTCTAGATTCCGATGCTTCACTTCAGGTTTACTGTATCCCTTGGACCTTCTTATTGACGACGAAACACAGAAATTGCATCGGAATTAAATAGAAAATGCACAATGCCGAATTAAGTACAAGAAGACTGACACTTCTTACTGACTATGATTTGCACATTTCCTGTGAGACCAGTTTTAGATTCCGATGTTTCACTATATGTTTACTGTATCCCTTGGACCTTGTTATTGACGATGAAACACAGAAATAGCATCGGAATTAAATACAAAGGGAACCATGCCGACTTAAATACAATAGGGCTGACTCATCTTACTGACTATGTTTGAACCATTCCTGTGACAGTAGTTATAGATTCCGATGCTTCACTTCAGGCTTACTGTATCCCACTGACATTCTTTCTGACGATGAAACAGAGAAATTGCATCGGTATTAATTAGAAAAGGCACAATGCTGACTTAAGTACAAGAAGACTGACTCTTCCTACCGTCCAGGTTTTGAACCATTCCTGTGTCACTAGTTATAGATTCCGATGCTTCACTTCAGGTTTACTGTATCCCTTGGACCTTCATATGGACGATGAAACACAGAAGTTGCATCGGAATTAAATACAAAAGGCACATTGCCGACTTAAGTACAAGAAGACTAACTCTTCCTACTGTCTATGTTTTGAACCATTCCTGTGGCACTAGTTTTAGATTCTGATGCCTCACTTCAGGTTTACTGTATCCCTCTGACCCTCTTATTGACGATGAAACTTAGAAATTGCATCAGAATTAAATACAAAATTCACAGTGCCGACTTAAGTACAAGAAGATTGACTCTCCATACTGTCTACGTTTTCAGCCATCCCTGTGACACTAGTTATAGATTCCGATGCTTCACTTTAGGTTTACTGTATCCCTTGGACCCTCTTATTGACGACGACACACAGAAATTGCATCGGAATTAAATAGAAAAGGCACAATGCCGACTTAAGTACAAGAAGACCGACTCTTCTTACTAACTATGATTTGAGCATTTCCTGTGAGACCAGTTTTAGATTCCGATGCTTCACTATATGTTTACTCTACCCCTCGGACCTTCTTATTGACGATGAAACACAGAAATTGCATCGGAATTAAATGCAAAAGGCACCATGCCGACTTAAGTACAAGAAGACAGACTCTTTTTACTGACTATGATTTGAACCATTCCTGTGACACTTGTTATAGATTCCGATGCTTCACGTCAGGTTTACTGTATCCCTCTGACTTTCTTATTGACGATGAAACAGAGAAATTGCATCGGAATTAAGTAGACAAGGCACAATACCGACTTAAGTACAAGTAGACTGACTCCTCTTACTGTCTATGATTTGAACCATTCCTGTGACACTAGTTATAGATTCCGATGCCTCACTTCAGGTGTACTGTATCCCTTGGACCCTCTTATTGACGATGAAACACAGAAATTGCATCGGAATTAAATACAAAAGGCACAATGCCGACTTAAGTACAAGAAGACTGTCTCTCCCTACTGTCTAAGTTTTGAACCATTCCTGTGACACTAGTTATAGATTCCGGTGCCTCACTTCAGGTTTGCTGTATACCTCTGACCGCTGTATTGCCGATGAAACTTAGAAACTGCATCGGAATTATATTCAAGAGGGACAATGCCGACTCAAATACACGATGACTGGCTCTGCTTAATCTCTATGTTTTGAACCTTTCCTGTGAGACCGGTTTTAGATTCCGATGCTTCACTTCAGGTTTACACTATCCCTTGGACCTTCTTATTGACGACGAAACACAGAAATTGCATCGGAATTAAATAGAAAATGCACAATGCCGAATTAAGTACAAGAAGACTGACTCTTCTTACTGACTATGATTTGCACATTTCCTGTGAGACCAGTTTTAGATTCCGATGTTTCACTATATGTTTACTGTATCCCTTGGACCTTCTTATTGACGATGAAACACAGAAATTGCATCGGAATTAAATACAAAGGGCACTATGCCGACTTAAATACAAGAGGGCTAACTCATCTTACTGACTATGTTTGAACCATTCCTGTGACAGTAGTTATAGATTCCGATGCTTCACTTCAGGCTTACTGTATCCCACTGACATTCTTACTGACGATGAAACAGAGAAATAGCATCGGTATTAATTAGAAAAGGCACAATGCTGACTTAAGTACAAGAAGACTGACTCTTCCTACCGTCCAGGTTTTGAACCATTCCTGTGTCACTAGTTATAGATTCCGATGCCTCACTTCAGGTTTACTGTATCCCTTGGACCTTCTTATGGACGATGAAACACAGAAATTGCATCGGAATTAAATACAAAAGGCACATTGCCGACTTAAGTACAAGAAGACTAACACTTCCTACTGTCTATGTTTTGAACCATTCCTGTGACACTAGTTATAGATTCTGATGCCTCACTTCAGGTTTACTGTATCCCTCTGACCCTCTTATTGACGATGAAACTTAGAAATTGCTTCAGAATTAAATACAAAATTCACAGTGCCGACTTAAGTACAAGAAGATTGACTCTCCATACTGTCTACGTTTTCAGCCATCCCTGTGACACTAGTTATAGATTCCGATGCTTCACTTTAGGTTTACTGTATCCCTTGGACCCTCTTATTGACGACGACACACAGAAATTGCATCGGAATTAAATAGAAAAGGCACAATGCCGACTTAAGTACAAGAAGACCGACTCTTCTTACTAACTATGATTTAAGCATTTCCTGTGAGACCAGTTTTAGATTCCGATGCTTCACTATATGTTTACTCTACCCCTCGGACTTTCTTATTGACGATGAAACACAGAAATTGCATCGGAATTAAATGCAAAAGGCACCATGCCGACTTAAGTACAAGAAGACTGTCTCTTCCTACTGTCTATGTTTTGAACCATTCCTGTGACACTAGTTATAGATTCCGATGCTTCACCTTAGGTTTACTGTATCCCTTGCACCTTCTTATGGACGATGAAAGACAGAAATTGCATCGGAATTAAATAGAAAAGGGACAATGCCGACGTCAGTACAAGAAGACTGACTCTTGCTACTGTCTACGTTTTGAACCATCCCTGTGACACTAGTTATAGATTCCGATGCTTCACTTAAGGTTTACTGTATCCCTCTGGCCTTCTTATTGACGATGAAACACAGAAATAGCATCGGAATTAAATAGAAAAGGCACAATGCTGACTTAAGTACAAGAAGACTGACTCTTCTTACTGTCTATGTTTTGAACCATTCCTGTGACACTAGTTATATATTCCGATGCCTCACTTCAGGTTTACTGTATCCCTTGGACCTTCTTATTGAAGAAGAAACACAGAAGTTGCATCGGAATTAAATACAAAAGGCACAATGCCGACTCAAGTACAAGAAGACTGACTCTTCCTACTGTCTATGTTTGAACCATTCCTGTGACACTAGTTATAGATTCTGATGCCTCATTTCAGGTTCACTGTATTCCTCTGACCCTCTTATTGACGATGAAACCCAAAAATTGCATCGGAATTAAATACAAAAATCACAATGCCGACTCAAGTACAAGAAGACTGACTCTTCCTTCTGTCTATGTTTTGAACCAATCCTGTAACACTAGTTATAGATTCCGATGATTCACCTCAGGTTTACTGTATCCCTCTGACCTTCTTATTGACGATGAAACACAGAAATTGCATCGGATTTAAATAGAAAAGGCACAATGCCGACATAAGTACTAGAAGCTTGACTCATCTCACTGTCTATGATTTGAACCATTCCTGTGACACTAGTAATAGATTCCGATGCTTCACTTCAGGTGTACTGTATCCCTTGGACCTTCTTATTGACGATGATACACAGAAATTGCATCGGGATTAAATACAAAAGGCACAATGCCAACTTAAGTACAAGTAGACTGACTCTTCTTACTGTCTATGTTTTGAACCATTCCTGTGACACTAGTTATAGATTCTGATGCTTCACTTCAGTTTTACTGTATCCCTCTGACCTTCTTATTGACGATGAAACACAGAAATTGCATCGCAATTAAATACAAAAGTCACAATGCCGACTTAAGTACAAGAAGACTGTCTCTTCCTACTGTCTATGTTTTGAACCATTCCTGTGACACTAGTTATAGATTCCGATGCTTCACTTAAGGTTTACTGTATCCCTTGGACCTTCTTAGTGACGACGAAACAAAGAAATTTCGTCGGAATTAAATAGAAAAGGCACAATGCCGACTTACGTACTAGAAGACTGACTCATCTTACTGACTATGCTTTGAGCATTTCCTGTGAGACCAGTTTTAGATTCCGATGCTTCACTATAAGTTTACTGTATATCTTAGACCTACTTATTGACGATGAAACACAGAAATTGCATCGGAATTAAATAGAAAATGCACAATGCCGACTTAAGTACAAGAAGACTGACTCTTCTTACTGTCTATGATTTGAACCATTTCTGTGACACTAGTTATAGATTCCGTTGCTTCACTTCAGGTGTACTGTATCCCATGGCCCTTCGTATTGACGATGAAACACAGAAATTGTATCGGGATTAAATACAAAAGGCACAATGCCGACTTAAGTACAAGTAGACTGACTCTTCTTACTGTCTATATTTTGAACCATTCCTGTGACACTAGTTATAGATTCTGATGCTTCACTTCTGTTTTACTGTATCCCTCTGACCTTCTTATTGACGATGAAACACAGAAATTGCATCGGAATTAAATACAAAAGTCAGAATGCCGACTTAAGTACAAGAAGACTGTCTCTTTCTACTGTCTATGTTTTGAACCATTCCTGTGACACTAGTTACAGATTCCGATGCCTCACTTCAGGTTTACTGTATCCCTTGCACCTTCTCATTAAACGATGAAGGACAGAAATTGCATCGGAATTAAATAGGAAAGGCACAATGCCGACTTCAGTACAAGAAGACTGACTCTTCCTACTGTCTACGTTTTGAACCATCCCTGCGACACTAGTTATAGATTCCGATGCTTCACTTCAGGTTTACTGTATCCCTCTGTCCTTCTTATTGACGATGAAACACAGAAATTGCATCGGAATTAAATAGAAAAGGCACAATGCTGACTTAAGTACAAGAAGACTGACTCTTCTTACTGTCTATGTTTTGAACCATTCTTGTGACACTAGTTATAGATTCCGATGCTCCACTTCACTTTTACTGTATCCCCCTGACCTTCTTATTGACGATGAAACTTAGAAATTGCATCGGAATTAAATACAAAAGGCACAATTCCGACCCAAATACAAGATGACTGGCTCTTCTTACTCACTATGCTTTGAACCTTTCCTGTGAGACCGGTATTAGATTCCGATGCTTCACTTCAGGTTTACTGTATCCCTTGGACCTTCTTATTGACGACGAAACACAGAAATTTCATCGGAATCAAATAGAAAAGGCACAATGCCGACTTAAGTACAAGGAGACTGACTCTTCTTACTGTTTATGATTTGAACCATTCCTGTGACACTAGTTATAGATTCCGATGCTTCACTTCAGGTGTACTGTATCCCTTGGGCCTTCGTAATGACGATGAAGCACAGAAATTGCATCGGGATTAAATACAAAAGGCAGAATGCCGACTTAAGTACAAGTAGACTGACTCTTCTTACTGTCTGTGTTTTGAACCATTCCTATGACACTAGTTATAGATTCTGATGCTTCACTTCAGTTTTACTGTATCCCTCTGACCTTCTTATTGACGCTGAAACACAGAAATTGCATCGGAATTAAATACAAAAGGCACAATGCCGACTTAAGTACAAGAAGACTGTCTCTTCCTACTGTCTATGTTTTGAACCATTCCTGTAACACTAGTTATAGATTCCGATGCCTCACCACAGGTTTACTGTATCCCTTGCACCTTCTTATTGACGATGAAAGACAGAAATTGCATGGGAATTAAATAGAAAAGGTACAATGCCGACGTCAGTACAAGAAGACTGACTCTTGCTACTGTCTACGTTTTGAACCATCCCTGTGACACTAGTTATAGATTCTGATGCTTCACTTCAGGTTTACTGTATCCCTCTGTCCTTCTTATTGACGATGAAACACAGAAATTGCATCGGAATTAAATAGAAAAGGCACAATGCTGACTTAAGTACAAGAAGACTGACTCTTCTTACTGTCTATGTTTTTAACCATTCCTGTGACACTAGTTATAGATTCTGATGCTTCACTTCAGTTTTACTGTATCCCTCTGACCTTCTTATTGACGATGAATCACAGAAATTGCATCGGAATTAAATACAAAAGTCACAATGCCGACTTAAGTACAAGAAGACTGTCTCTTTCTACTGTCAATGTTTTGAACCATTCCTGTGACACTAGTTACAGATTCCGACGCCTCATGTCAGGTTTACTGTATCCCTTGCACCTTCTTATTAAACGATGAAAGACAGAAATTGCATCGGAATTAAATAGAAAAGGCACAATGCCGACTTCAGTACAAGAAGACTGACTCTTCCTACTGTCTACGTTTTGAACCATCCCTGTGACACAAGTTTTTGATTCCGATGCTTCACTTCAGGTTTACTGTATCCCTCTGTTCGTCTTATTGACGATGAAACACAGAAATTGCATCGGAATTAAATAGAAAAGGCACAATGCTGACTTAAGTACAAGAAGACTGACTCTTCTTACAGTCTATGTTTTGAACCATTCCTGTGACACTAGTTATAGATTCCGATGCTCCACTTCAGGTTTACTGTATCCCCCTGACCTTCTTATTGACGATGAAACTTAGAAATTGCATCGGAATTAAATACAAAAGGCACAATTCCGACTCAAATACAAGATGACTGGCTCTTTTTACTCACTATGCTTTGAACATTTCCTGTGAGACCGGTATTAGATTCCGATGCTTCACTTCAGGTTTACTGTATCCATTGGACCTTCTTATTGATGGTGAAACACAGAAATTGCACCGGAATTAAATGCAAAAGGCACAATGCCGACTTAAGTACAAGAAGACTGTCTCTTCCTACTGTCTATGTTTTGAACCATTCCTGTGACACTAGTTATAGATTCCGATGCTTCACCTTAGGTTTACTGTATCCCTTGCACCTTCTTATTGACGATGAAAGACAGAAATTGCATCGGAATTAAATAGAAAAGGGACAATGCCGACGTCAGTACAAGAAGACTGACTCTTGCTACTGTCTACGTTTTGAACCATCCCTGTGACACTAGTTATAGATTCCGATGCTTCACTTAAGGTTTACTGTATCCCTCTGGCCTTCTTATTGACGATGAAACACAGAAATTGCATCGGAATTAAATAGAAAAGGCACAATGCTGACTTAAGTACAAGAAGACTGACTCTTCTTACTGTCTATGTTTTGAACCATTCCTGTGACACTAGTTATATATTCCGATGCCTCACTTCAGGTTTACTGTATCCCTTGGACCTTCTTATTGAGGAAGAAACACAGAAGTTGCATCGGAATTAAATACAAAAGGCACAATCCCGACTCAAGTACAAGAAGACTGACTCTTCCTACTGTCTATGTTTGAACCATTCCTGTGACACTAGTTATACATTCTGATGCCTCATTTCAGGTTCACTGTATTCCTCTGACCCTCTTATTGACGATGAAACACAAAAATTGCATCGGAATTAAATACAAAAATCACAATGCGGACTCAAGTACAAGAAGACTGACTCTTCCTACTGTCTATGTTTTGAACCAATCCTGTAACACTAGTTATAGATTCCGATGATTCACCTCAGGTTTACTGTATCCCTCTGACCTTCTTATTGACGATGAAACACAGAAATTGCATCGGATTTAAATAGAAAAGGCACAATGCCGACATAAGTACTAGAAGCTTGACTCATCTCACTGTCTATGATTTGAACCATTCCTGTGACACTACTTATAGAGTCCGATTCTTCACTTCAGGTGTGCTGTATCCCTTGGACCTTCTTATTGACGATGAAACACAGAAATTGCATCGGAATTAAATACAAAAGGCACAATGCAGACTTAAGTACAAGTAGACTGACTCTTCTTACTGTCTATGTTTTGAACCATTCCTGTGACACTAGTTATAGATTCCGATGCTTCACATCAGGTTTACTGTATCCCTCTGACCTTCTTATTGACGATGAAACATAGAAATTGCATCGGAATTATATAGAAAAAGCACAATGCCGAATTAAGTACAAGAAGACTGACTCTTCCCACTGTCTATGTTTTGAACAATTCCTGCGACACTAGTTATAGATTCCGATGCTTCACTTCAGGTTTACTGTATCCCTCTGACCTTCTTATTGACGATGAAAAACAGAAATTGCATCGGAAGTAAATACAAAAGGCACAATGCCGACTCAAGTACAAGAAGACTGACTCTTCCTACTGTCTATGTTTAGAACCATTCCTGTGTCACTAATTATAAATTCCGATGATTCACCTCAGGTTTACTGTATCCCTCTGACCTTCTTATTGACGATGAAACACAGAAATTGCATCGGATTTAAATAGAAAAGGCACAATGCCGACATAAGTACTAGAAGCTTGACTCTTCTCACTGTCTATGATTTGAACCATTCCTGTGACACTACTTATAGAAACCGATTCTTCACTTCAGGTGTGCTGTATCCCTTGGACCTTCTTATTGACGATGAAACACAGAAATTGCATCGGAATTAAATAGAAAAGGCACAATGCTGACTTAAGTACAAGAAGACTTACTCTTATTACTGAATATGTTTTTAAATATTCCTGTGACCCTAGTTATAGATTCCGATGCTTCACTTTAGGTTTACTGTATCACTTGGACCTAATTATTGACGATGAAACACAGAAATGGCATCGGAATTAAATAGAAAAGGCACAGTGCCGACTTAAGTGCATGAAGACTGACTCTTCTTACTGTCAATGTTTTTAACCATTCCTGTGACACTAGTTATAGATTCCGATGCATAACTTCAGGTGTACTGTATCCCTTGCACCTCCTTATTGACGATGAAAGACAGAAATTGCATCGGAATTAAATAGAAAAGGGACAATGCCGACGTCAGTACAAGAAGACTGACTCTTGCTACTGTCTACGTTATGAACCATCCCTGTGACACTAGTTATAGATTCCGATGCTTCACTTAAGGTTTACTGTATCCCTCTGGCCTTCTTATTGACGATGAAACACAGAAATTGCATCGGAATTAAATAGAAAAGGCACAATGCTGACATAAGTACAAGAAGACTGACTCTTCTTACTGTCTATGTTTTGAACCATTCCTGTGACACTAGTTATATATTCCGATGCCTCACTTCAGGTTTACTGTATCCCTTGGACCTTCTTATTGAAGAAGAAACACAGAAGTTGCATCGGAATTAAATACAAAAGGCACAATGCCGACGCAAGTACAAGAAGACTGACTCTTCCTACTGTCTATGTTTGAACCATTCCTGTGACACTAGTTATAGATTCTGATGCCTCATTTCAGGTTCACTGTATTCCTCTGACCCTCTTATTGACGATGAAACACAAAAATTGCATCGGAATTAAATACAAAAATCACAATGCCGACTCAAGTACAAGAAGACTGACTCTTCCTACTGTCTATGATTTGAACCAATCCTGTAACACTAGTTATAGATTCCGATGATTCACCTCAGGTTTACTGTATCCCTCTGACCTTCTTATTGACGATGAAACACAGAAATTGCATCGGAATTAAATAGAAAAGGCACAATGCTGACTTAAGTACAAGAAGACTGACTCTTCTTGCAGTCTATGTTTTGAACCATTCCTGTGACACTAGTTATAGATTGGGATGCTCCACTTCAGGTTTACTGTATCCCCCTGACCTTCTTATTGACGATGAAACTTAGAAATTGCATCGGAATTAAATACAAAAGGCACAATTCCGACTCAAATACAAGATGACTGGCTCTTTTTACTCACTATGCTTTGAACATTTCCTGTGAGACCGGTATTAGATTCCGATGCTTCACTTCAGGTTTACTGTATCCCTTGGACCTTCTTATTGAAGAAGAAACACAGAAGTTGCATCGGAATTAAATACAAAAGGCACAATGCCGACTCAAGTACAAGAAGACTGACTCTTCCTACTGTCTATGTTTGAACCATTCCTGTGACACTAGTTATAGATTCTGATGCCTCATTTCAGGTTCACTGTATTCCTCTGACCCTCTTATTGACGATGAAACCCAAAAATTGCATCGGAATTAAATACAAAAATCACAATGCCGACTCAAGTACAAGAAGACTGACTCTTCCTACTGTCTATGTTTTGAACCAATCCTGTAACACTAGTTATAGATTCCGATGATTCACCTCAGGTTTACTGTATCCCTCTGACCTTCTTATTGACGATGAAACACAGAAATTGCATCGGATTTAAATAGAAAAGGCACAATGCCGACATAAGTACTAGAAGCTTGACTCATCTCACTGTCTATGATTTGAACCATTCCTGTGACACTAGTAATAGATTCCGATGCTTCACTTCAGGTGTACTGTATCCCTTGGACCTTCTTATTGACGATGATACACAGAAATTGCATCGGGATTAAATACAAAAGGCACAATGCCAACTTAAGTACAAGTAGACTTACTCTTCTTACTGTCTATGTTTTGAACCATTCCTGTGACACTAGTTATAGATTCTGATGCTTCACTTCAGTTTTACTGTATCCCTCTGACCTTCTTATTGACGATGAAACACAGAAATTGCATCGCAATTAAATACAAAAGTCACAATGCCGACTTAAGTACAAGAAGACTGTCTCTTCCTACTGTCTATGTTTTGAACCATTCCTGTGACACTAGTTATAGATTCCGATGCTTCACTTAAGGTTTACTGTATCCCTTGGACCTTCTTAGTGACGACGAAACACAGAAATTTCGTCGGAATTAAATAGAAAAGGCACAATGCCGACTTACGTACTAGAAGACTGACTCATCTTACTGACTATGCTTTGAGCATTTCCTGTGAGACCAGTTTTAGATTCCGATGCTTGACTATATGTTTACTGTATATCTTAGACCTACTTATTGACGATGAAACACAGAAATTGCATCGGAATTAAATAGAAAATGCACAATGCCGACTTAAGTACAAGAAGACTGACTCTTCTTACTGTCTATGATTTGAACCATTTATGTGACACTAGTTATAGATTCCGTTGCTTCACTTCAGGTGTACTGTATCCCATGGCCCTTCGTATTGACGATGAAACACAGAAATTGTATCGGGATTAAATACAAAAGGCACAATGCCGACTTAAGTACAAGTAGACTGACTCTTCTTACTGTCTATATTTTGAACCATTCCTGTGACACTAGTTATAGATTCTGATGCTTCACTTCTGTTTTACTGTATCCCTCTGACCTTCTTATTGACGATGAAACACAGAAATTGCATCGGAATTAAATACAAAAGTCAGAATGCCGACTTAAGTACAAGAAGACTGTCTCTTTCTACTGTCTATGTTTTGAACCATTCCTGTGACACTAGTTACAGATTCCGATGCCTCACTTCAGGTTTACTGTATCCCTTGCACCTTCTCATTAAACGATGAAGGACAGAAATTGCATCGGAATTAAATAGGAAAGGCACAATGCCGACTTCAGTACAAGAAGACTGACTCTTCCTACTGTCTACGTTTTGAACCATCCCTGCGACACTAGTTATAGATTCCGATGCTTCACTTCAGGTTTACTGTATCCCTCTGTCCTTCTTATTGACGATGAAACACAGAAATTGCATCGGAATTAAATAGAAAAGGCACAATGCTGACTTAAGTACAAGAAGACTGACTCTTCTTACTGTCTATGTTTTGAACCATTCTTGTGACACTAGTTATAGATTCCGATGCTCCACTTCACTTTTACTGTATCCCCCTGACCTTCTTATTGACGATGAAACTTAGAAATTGCATCGGAATTAAATACAAAAGGCACAATTCCGACCCAAATACAAGATGACTGGCTCTTCTTACTCACTATGCTTTGAACCTTTCCTGTGAGACCGGTATTAGATTCCGATGCTTCACTTCAGGTTTACTGTATCCCTTGGACCTTCTTATTGACGACGAAACACAGAAATTTCATCGGAATCAAATAGAAAAGGCACAATGCCGACTTAAGTACAAGGAGACTGACTCTTCTTACTGTTTATGATTTGAACCATTCCTGTGACACTAGTTATAGATTCCGATGCTTCACTTCAGGTGTACTGTATCCCTTGGGCCTTCGTAATGACGATGAAGCACAGAAATTGCATCGGGATTAAATACAAAAGGCAGAATGCCGACTTAAGTACAAGTAGACTGACTCTTCTTACTGTCTGTGTTTTGAACCATTCCTATGACACTAGTTATAGATTCTGATGCTTCACTTCAGTTTTACTGTATCCCTCTGACCTTCTTATTGACGCTGAAACACAGAAATTGCATCGGAATTAAATACAAAAGGCACAATGCCGACTTAAGTACAAGAAGACTGTCTCTTCCTACTGTCTATGTTTTGAACCATTCCTGTAACACTAGTTATAGATTCCGATGCCTCACCACAGGTTTACTGTATCCCTTGCACCTTCTTATTGACGATGAAAGACAGAAATTGCATGGGAATTAAATAGAAAAGGTACAATGCCGACGTCAGTACAAGAAGACTGACTCTTGCTACTGTCTACGTTTTGAACCATCCCTGTGACACTAGTTATAGATTCTGATGCTTCACTTCAGGTTTACTGTATCCCTCTGTCCTTCTTATTGACGATGAAACACAGAAATTGCATCGGAATTAAATAGAAAAGGCACAATGCTGACTTAAGTACAAGAAGACTGACTCTTCTTACTGTCTATGTTTTTAACCATTCCTGTGACACTAGTTATAGATTCTGATGCTTCACTTCAGTTTTACTGTATCCCTCTGACCTTCTTATTGACGATGAATCACAGAAATTGCATCGGAATTAAATACAAAAGTCACAATGCCGACTTAAGTACAAGAAGACTGTCTCTTTCTACTGTCAATGTTTTGAACCATTCCTGTGACACTAGTTACAGATTCCGACGCCTCATGTCAGGTTTACTGTATCCCTTGCACCTTCTTATTAAACGATGAAAGACAGAAATTGCATCGGAATTAAATAGAAAAGGCACAATGCCGACTTCAGTACAAGAAGACTGACTCTTCCTACTGTCTACGTTTTGAACCATCCCTGTGACACAAGTTTTTGATTCCGATGCTCACTTCAGGTTTACTGTATCCCTCTGTTCGTCTTATTGACGATGAAACACAGAAATTGCATCGGAATTAAATAGAAAAGGCACAATGCTGACTTAAGTACAAGAAGACTGACTCTTCTTACAGTCTATGTTTTGAACCATTCCTGTGACACTAGTTATAGATTCCGATGCTCCACTTCAGGTTTACTGTATCCCCCTGACCTTCTTATTGACGATGAAACTTAGAAATTGCATCGGAATTAAATACAAAAGGCACAATTCCGACTCAAATACAAGATGACTGGCTCTTTTTACTCACTATGCTTTGAACATTTCCTGTGAGACCGGTATTAGATTCCGATGCTTCACTTCAGGTTTACTGTATCCCTTGGACCTTCTTATTGATGGTGAAACACAGAAATTGCACCGGAATTAAATACAAAAGGCACAATGCCGACTTAAGTACAAGAAGACTGTCTCTTCCTACTGTCTATGTTTTGAACCATTCCTGTGACACTAGTTATAGATTCCGATGCTTCACCTTAGGTTTACTGTATCCCTTGCACCTTCTTATTGACGATGAAAGACAGAAATTGCATCGGAATTAAATAGAAAAGGGACAATGCCGACGTCAGTACAAGAAGACTGACTCTTGCTACTGTCTACGTTTTGAACCATCCCTGTGACACTAGTTATAGATTCCGATGCTTCACTTAAGGTTTACTGTATCCCTCTGGCCTTCTTATTGACGATGAAACACAGAAATTGCATCGGAATTAAATAGAAAAGGCACAATGCTGACTTAAGTACAAGAAGACTGACTCTTCTTACTGTCTATGTTTTGAACCATTCCTGTGACACTAGTTATATATTCCGATGCCTCACTTCAGGTTTACTGTATCCCTTGGACCTTCTTATTGAGGAAGAAACACAGAAGTTGCATCGGAATTAAATACAAAAGGCACAATCCCGACTCAAGTACAAGAAGACTGACTCTTCCTACTGTCTATGTTTGAACCATTCCTGTGACACTAGTTATACATTCTGATGCCTCATTTCAGGTTCACTGTATTCCTCTGACCCTCTTATTGACGATGAAACACAAAAATTGCATCGGAATTAAATACAAAAATCACAATGCGGACTCAAGTACAAGAAGACTGACTCTTCCTACTGTCTATGTTTTGAACCAATCCTGTAACACTAGTTATAGATTCCGATGATTCACGTCAGGTTTACTGTATCCCTCTGACCTTCTTATTGACGATGAAACACAGAAATTGCATCGGATTTAAATAGAAAAGGCACAATGCCGACATAAGTACTAGAAGCTTGACTCATCTCACTGTCTATGATTTGAACCATTCCTGTGACACTACTTATAGAGTCCGATTCTTCACTTCAGGTGTGCTGTATCCCTTGGACCTTCTTATTGACGATGAAACACAGAAATTGCATCGGAATTAAATACAAAAGGCACAATGCAGACTTAAGTACAAGTAGACTGACTCTTCTTACTGTCTATGTTTTGAACCATTCCTGTGACACTAGTTATAGATTCCGATGCTTCACATCAGGTTTACTGTATCCCTCTGACCTTCTTATTGACGATGAAACATAGAAATTGCATCGGAATTATATAGAAAAGGCACAATGCCGAATTAAGTACAAGAAGACTGACTCTTCCCACTGTCTATGTTTTGAACAATTCCTGTGACACTAGTTATAGATTCCGATGCTTCACTTCAGGTTTACTGTATCCCTCTGACCTTCTTATTGACGATGAAAAACAGAAATTGCATCGGAAGTAAATACAAAAGGCACAATGCCGACTCAAGTACAAGAAGACTGACTCTTCCTACTGTCTATGTTTAGAACCATTCCTGTGTCACTAATTATAGATTCCGATGATTCACCTCAGGTTTACTGTATCCCTCTGACCTTCTTATTGACGATGAAACACAGAAATTGCATCGGATTTAAATAGAAAAGGCACAATGCCGACATAAGTACTAGAAGCTTGACTCTTCTCACTGTCTATGATTTGAACCATTCCTGTGACACTACTTATAGAAACCGATTCTTCACTTCAGGTGTGCTGTACCCCTTGGACCTTCTTATTGACGATGAAACACAGAAATTGCATCGGAATTAAATAGAAAAGGCACAATGCTGACTTAAGTACAAGAAGACTTACTCTTATTACTGAATATGTTTTTAAATATTCCTGTGACCCTAGTTATAGATTCCGATGCTTCACTTTAGGTTTACTGTATCACTTGGACCTAATTATTGACGATGAAACACAGAAATGGCATCGGAATTAAATAGAAAAGGCACAGTGCCGACTTAAGTGCATGAAGACTGACTCTTCTTACTGTCAATGTTTTTAACCATTCCTGTGACACTAGTTATAGATTCCGATGCATAACTTCAGGTGTACTGTATCCCTTGCACCTTCTTATTGACGATGAAAGACAGAAATTGCATCGGAATTAAATAGAAAAGGGACAATGCCGACGTCAGTACAAGAAGACTGACTCTTGCTACTGTCTACGTTTTGAACCATCCCTGTGACACTAGTTATAGATTCCGATGCTTCACTTAAGGTTTACTGTATCCCTCTGGCCTTCTTATTGACGATGAAACACAGAAATTGCATCGGAATTAAATAGAAAAGGCACAATGCTGACATAAGTACAAGAAGACTGACTCTTCTTACTGTCTATGTTTTGAACCATTCCTGTGACACTAGTTATATATTCCGATGCCTCACTTCAGGTTTACTGTATCCCTTGGACCTTCTTATTGAAGAAGAAACACAGAAGTTGCATCGGAATTAAATACAAAAGGCACAATGCCGACGCAAGTACAAGAAGACTGACTCTTCCTACTGTCTATGTTTGAACCATTCCTGTGACACTAGTTATAGATTCTGATGCCTCATTTCAGGTTCACTGTATTCCTCTGACCCTCTTATTGACGATGAAACACAAAAATTGCATCGGAATTAAATACAAAAATCACAATGCCGACTCAAGTACAAGAAGACTGACTCTTCCTACTGTCTATGTTTTGAACAAATCCTGTAACACTAGTTATAGATTCCGATGATTCACCTCAGGTTTACTGTATCCCTCTGACCTTCTTATTGACGATGAAACACAGAAATTGCATCGGATTTAAATAGAAAAGGCACAATGCCGAATTAAGTACAAGAAGACTGACTCTTCCCACTGTCTATGATTTGAACAATTCCTGTGACACTAGTTATAGATTCCGATGCTTCACTTCAGGTTTACTGTATCCCTCTGACCTTCTTATTGACGATGAAAAACAGAAATTGCATCGGAAGTAAATACAAAAGGCACAATGCCGACTCAAGTACAAGAAGACTGACTCTTCCTACTGTCTATGTTTAGAACCATTCCTGAGACACTAATTATAGATTCCGATGATTCACCTCAGGTTTACTGTATCCCTCTGACCTTCTTATTGACGATGAAACACAGAAATTGCATCGGATTTAAATAGAAAAGGCACAATGCCGACATAAGTACTAGAAGCTTGACTCTTCTCACTGTCTATGATTTGAACCATTCCTGTGACACTACTTATAGAGTCCGATTCTTCACTTCAGGTGTGCTGTATCCCTTGGACCTTCTTATTGACGATGAAACACAGAAATTGCATCAGAATTAAATAGAAAAGGCACAATGCTGACTTAAGTACAAGAAGACTTACTCTTATTACTGAATATGTTTTTAAATATTACTGTGACCCTAGTTATAGATTCCGATGCTTCACTTTAGGTTTACTGTATCACTTGGACCTAATTATTGACGATGAAACACAGAAATGGCATCGGAATTAAATAGAAAAGGCACAATGCCGACTTAAGTGCATGAAGACTGACTCTTCTTACTGTCAATGTTTTTAACCATTCCTGTGACACTAGTTATAGATTACGATGCATAACTTCAGGTGTACTGTATCCCTTGGACCTTCTTATTGACGATGAATCACAGATATTGCATCGGTATTAAATACAAAAGGCACAATGCCGACTTAAGTTCAAGTAGACTCACTCTTCTTACTGACTATGTTTTGAACCATTCCTGTGACACTCGTTATAGTTTCTGATGCCTCACTTGAGTTTAACTGTATCCCTCTGACCTTCTTATTGACGATGAAACACAGAAATTGCATCGGAATTAAATACAAAAGGCACCATGCCGACTTAAGTACAAGAAGACTGACTCTTCTTACTGACTATGTTTTGAACCATTCCTGTGACACTAGTTATAGATTCCGATGCCTCACTTCAGGTTCACTGTATCCCTTGGACCTTCGAATTGAAGATGAAACACAGAAATTGCAGCGGAATTAAATACAAAAGGCACAATGCCGACTTCAGTACAAGAAGACTGACTCTTCCTACTGTCTATGTTTTGAACCATTCCTGTGACCCTAGTTATAGATTCCGATGTCTCACTTCAGGTTTACTGTATCCCTTGGACCTTCTTATTGACGATGAAACACAGAAATGGCATCGGAATTAAATAGAAAAGGCACAATGCCGACTTAAGTACAAGAAGACTGACTCTTCTTACTGTCTATGATTTGAGCCATCCCAGTGACACTAGTTATAAAATCCGATGCTTCACTTCAAGTTTACTGCATCCCTCTGACCTTCTTATTGGCGATAAAACACAGAAATTGCATCGGAATTAAATAGAAATGGCACAATGCTGACTTAAGTACAAGAAGACTGACTCTTCTTACTGACTATGTTTTGAACCATCCCTGTGACACTAGTTATAGATTCCGATGCTTCACTTTAGGTTTAATGTATCACTTGGACCTTCTTATTGACGATGAAACACAGAAATTGTATCGGAATTAAATACAAAAGGCACAATGCCGACTTAAGTACAAGAGGACTGACTCTTCCTACTGTCAATGTTTTGAACCATTCCTGTGACACTAGTTATAGATTCCGATGCTTCAAGTTTACTCTATCATTTTGACCTTCTTATTGACGATAAAAAACAGAAATTGCATCGGAATTAAATAGAAAAGGCACAATGCTGACTTAAGTACAAGAAGACTGACTCTTCTTACTTACTATGTTATGAACATTTCCTAGGAGACCAGTTTTAGATTCCGATGCTTCACTGTATGTTTACTGTATCCCTTGGACCTTCTTATTGACGATGAAACACAGAAATTGCATCGGAATTAAATACAAAAGGCACCATGCCGACTTAAGTACAAGAAGACTGACTCTTCTTACTGACTATGTTTTGAACCATTCCTGTGACACATGTTATAGATTCCGATGCGTCACTTCAGGTTTACTGTATCCCTCTGACTTTCCTATTGACAATGAAACAGAGATATTGCATCGGAACTAAATAGAAAAGGCACAATGCCGACTTAAGTACAAGAAGACTGACTCTTCCTACTGTCAGTGTTTTGAACCATTCCTGTGACACTAGTTATAGATTCCGATGCTTCACTTCAGGTTTACTGTATCCCTCTGACCTACTTCTTGATGATGAAACCCAGAAATTGCATCGGAATTAAACAGAAAAGGCACAATGCCGACTTAAGTACAAGAAGACTGACTCTTCTTACTGTCTATGATTTGAACCATTCCTGTGACACTTTTTATAGATTCCGATGCTTCACTTCAGGTGTACTGTATCCCTTGGACCCTCTTATTGAAGATGAAACACTGAAATTGCATCGGAATTAAATACAAAAGGCACAATGCCGACTCAAAAACAAGATGACTGACTCTTCTTACTCACTATGTTTTGAACCTTTCCTGTGAGACCGGTTTTAGATTCCGATGCTTCACTTCAGGTTTACTGTATCCATTGGACCTTCTTATTGATGACGAAACACAGAAATTGCATCGGAATTAAATACAAAAGGCACAATGCCGACTCAAATACAAGATGACTGGCTCTTCGTGCTCACTATGCTTTGAACCTTTCCTGTGAGACCGGTATTAGATTCCGATGCTTCACTTCAGGTTTACTGTATCCCTTGGACTTTCTTATTGACGACGAAACACAGAAATTTCATCGGAATTAAATAGAAAAGGCACAATGCCGACTTAAGTACAAGAAGAATGTCTCTTCTTACTGACTATGCTTTGAACCTTTCCTGTGAGACCGGTATTAGATTCCGATGCTTCACTTCAGGTTTACTGTATACCTTGGACCTTCTTATTGACAATGAAAAACAGAAATTGCATCGGAATTAAATACAAAAAGCACAATGCCGACTTCAGTACAAGAAGAATGACTCTTCTTACTGTCTATGTTTTGAACCGTTCCTGTGCCACTAGTTATAGATTCCGATGCCTCACTTCAGGTTTACTGTATCCCTTGGACCTTCTTATTGAAGTTGAAACACAGAAGTTGCATCGGAATTAAATACAAAAGGCGCAATGCCGACTTAAGTACAAGAAGACTGACTCTTCCTACTGTCTATGCTTTGAACCATTCCTGTGACACTAGTTATAGATTATGATGCCTCACTTCAGGTTCACTGTATCCCTCTGACCCTCTTATTGACGATAAAACACAGAAATTGCATCGGAATTAAATAGAAAAGGCTCAATGCTGACTTAAGTACAAGAAGAGTGACTCTTCTTAGTGACTATTTTTTGAACCATTCCTGTGACACTAGTTATAGATTCCGATGCTTCACTTTAGGTTTACTGTATCACATGGACCTTCTTATTGACGATGAAACACAGAAATTGCATCGGAATTAAATACGAAAGGCACAATGCCGACTTAAGTACAAGATGACTGACTCTTCTTACTGTCAATGCTTTTAACCATTCCTGTGACACTAGTTATAGATTCCGATGCGTCACTTCAGGTTTGCTGTATACCTCTGACCGCCTTATTGACGATGAAATTTAGAAATTGCATCGGAATTATATACAAGAGGGACAATGCCGACTCAAATACACGATGACTGGCTCTTCTTAATCTCTATGTTTTGAACCTTTCCTGTGAGACCAGTTTTAGATTCCGATGCTACACTTTAGGTTTACTGTATCCCTTGGACCTTCTTGTTGACGATGAAACACAGAAATTGCATCGGAATTACATACAAAGGGCACCATGCCGACTTAAGTACAAGAAGGCTGACTCATCTTACTGACTATGTTTGAACCATTCTTGTGACACTAGTTGTAGATTCCGATGCTTCACTTCATGTTTACTGTATCCCTCTGACCTTCTTATTGACGATGAAACACACAAATTTTATCGGAAATAAATAGAAAAGGAACACTGCCGAATTAAGTACAAGAAGACTGACTCTTCCTACTCTCCAGGTTTTGAACCATTCCTGTGTCACTAGTTATAGATTCCGATGCTCCACTTCTGGTTTACTGTATCCCTTGGACCTTCTTATGGACGATGAAACACAGAAGTTGCATCGGAATTAAATACAAAAGGCACATTGCCGACTTAAGTACAAGAAGACTAACTCTTCCTACTGTCTATGTTTAGAACCATTCCTGTGACACTAATTATAGATTCCGATGATTCACTTAATGTATACTGTATCCCTCTAACCTTCTTATTGACGATGAAACACAGAAATTGCATCGGAATTAGATAGAAAAGGCACAGTGCCGACATAAGTACAAGAAGACTGACTCTTTTTACTGTCTATGATTTGAACTATTCCTGTGACACTAATTATAGATTCCGATTCTTCACTTCATGTGTGCTGTATCCCTTGGACCTTCTTATTGACGATGAAACATAGAAATTGCATCGGAAAAAATACAAAAATCACAATGCCGACTTAAGTACAAGAAGACTGACTCTTCCTACTGTCTACGTTTTGAACCATACCTGTGACACTAGTTATAGATTCCGATGCTTCACTTCAAGTCTACTGTATCCCTCTGACCTTCTTATTGACGATAAAACACAGAAATTGCATCGGAAATAAATAGAAAAGGCACAATGCTGACTTAAGTACAAGAAGACTCGCTCTTCTTACTCTCTATGTTTTGAACCTTTCCAGTGAGACCGGTTTTAGATTCTGATGCTTCACTTCAGGTTTACTGTATCGCTTGGACCTTCGTATTGATGACAAAGCACAGAAATTGCATCGGAATTAAATAGAAGAGGCACATTGCCGACTTAAGTTCAAGAAGACTGACTCTTCTTACTTACTATGTTTTGAACATTTGCTGTGAGACCTGTTTTAGATTCCGATGCTTCACTGTGTCTTTACTGTATGCCTTGGACCTTCTTATTGACGATGAAACACAGACATTGCATCGGAATTAAATACAAAAGGCACCATGCCGACTTAAGTACAAGAAGACTGACTCTTCTTACTGATTATGTTTTGAACCACTCCTGTGACACTTGTTATAGATTCCGATGCTTCACTTCACTTTTACTGTATCCCTCTGACTTTGTTATTGACGATGAAACAGGGACATTGCATCGGAATTAAATAGAAAAGGCACAATGCCGACTTAAGTACAAGAAGACTGACTCTTCCTACTGTCAATGTTTTGAACCATTCCTGTGGCACTAGTTATAGATTCCGATGCTTCACTCCAGGTTTACTGTATCCCTCTGATCCTCTTATTGACGATGAAACAGAGAAATTGCATCGGAATTAAATACAAAAGGCACAATGCCAACTCAAGTACAAGAAGACTGACTCTTCCTACTGTCTATGTTTTGAACCATTCCTGTGAGACTAGTTATACATTCTGATGTTTCACTTCAGGTTTACTGTATCCCTCTGAGCCCCCTTCTTCTTGATGATGAAACCCAGAAATTGCATCGGAACTAAATAGAAAAGGCACAATGCCGACTTAGGTACAAGAAGACTGACTCTTCTTACTGTCAATGATTTGAACCATTCCTGTGACACTAGTTATAGATTCCGATGCTTAACTTCAGGTGTACTGTATCCCTTGGACCTTCTTATTGACGATGAAAGACAGAAATTGCATCGAAATTAAACAAAAAAGGCACAATGCCGACTTAAGTACAAGAAAACTCACTCTTCTTACTGTCTATGGTTTGAACCATTCCTGTGACACTAGTTATAGATTCCGATGCCTCACTTCAGGTTCACTGTATCCCTTGGACATTCTTATTGACGATGAAAGACAGAAGTTGCATCCTAATTAAATACAAAAGGCACAATGCCGATTTAAGTACAAGAAGACTGACTCTTCCTACTGTCTATGTTTCGAACCATTCCTATGACACTAGTTATAGATTCCGATGCTTCACTTCAGGTTTACTGTATCCCTCTGACATTCTCATTGACGATGAAACATAGAAATTGCATCGGAATTAAATAGAAAAGACACAATGCCGAATTAAGTACAAGTAGACTGACTCTTCATACTGTCTACGTTTTGAACCGTCCCTGTGACACTAGTTATAGATTCCGATGCTTCTCTTCAGGTTTACTGTATCCCTCTGACCTTCGTATTGACGATAAAACACAGAAATTGCATCGGAATTAAATAGAAAAGGCACAATGCTGACTTAAGTACAAGAAGACTGATTCATCTTACTGACTGTGTTTTGAACCACTCCTGTGACACTAGTTATAGATTCCGATGCTTCACTTTAGGTTTACTGTATCACTTGGACCTTCTTATTGACGATGAAACACAGAAATCGCATTGGAATTAAATACAAAAGGCACAATGCCGACTTAAGTACAAGAAGACTGACTCTTCCTACTGTCTATGTTTTGAACCATTCCTGTGACACTACTTATTGATTCCGATGCTTCACTTCAGGTTTACTGTATCCCTCTGACCTTCTTCTTTATGATGAAACACAGAAATTGCATCGGAATTAAATATCAAAGGCACAATGCCGACTTAAGTACAAGAAGACTGACTCTTTTTACTGTCAATGCTTTAACCATTACTGTGACACTAGTTATAGATTCCGATGCTTCACTTCAGGTTTACTGTATGCCTCTGACCGTCTTATTGACGATGAAACTTAGAATGTGCATCGGAATTAAATACAAAAGGCACAATGCCGACTCAAATACAAGATGACTGGCTCTACTTACTCACTATGCTTTGAACCTTTCCTGTGAGACCGGTATTAGATTCCGATGCTTCACTTCAGGTTTACTGTATCCCTTGGACCTTCTTATTGACGACGAAACACAGAAATTTCATCGGAATTAAATAGAAAAGGCACAATGCCGACTTAAGTACAAGAAGACTGATTCTTCTTACTGACTATGCTTTGAACATTTCCTGTGAGACCAGTTTTAGATTCCGATGCTTCACTATATGTTTTATGTATATCTTGGACCTTCTTATTGACGATGAAACACAGAAATTGCATCGGAATTAAATACAAAAGGCACCATGCCGACTTAAGTACTAGAAGCCTGACTCTTCTTACTGACTATGTTTTGAACAATTCCTGTGACATTAGTTATATTTTCCGATGCCTCACTTCAGGTTTACTGTATCCCTTGGACCTTCGTATTGATGATGATACACAGAAATTGCAACGGAATGAAATACAAAAGGCACAATGCCGACTTAAATTCAAGAAGACTGACTCTTCCTACTGTCTATGTTTTGAACCATTCCTGTGACACTAGTTATAGATTCCGATGTCTCACTTCAGGTTTACTGTATCCCTTGGACCTTCTTATTGACGATGAAACACAGAAATTGCATCGGAATTAAAAACAAAAGGCACAATGCCGACTTAAAAACAAGAAGTCTGACTCCTCCTACTGTCTATTTTTTGAACCATTCCTGTGACACTTGTTATAGATTCCGATGCTTCACTTCAGGTTTTCTGTATCCCTCTGACCTTCTTATTGACGATGAAACACAGAAATTGCATCCCAATTATATACAAAAGGCCTAATGCCGACTCAAGTACAAGAAGACTGACTCTTCCTACTGTCTATGATTTGAACCATTCCTGTGACACTAGTTATAGATTCCGATGCTTCACTTCAGGTTTACTGTATCCCTCTGACCTTCTTCTTGATGATGAAACACAGAAATTGCATCGGAATTAAATATAAAAGGCACAATGCCGACTTCAGTAGAAGAAGACTGACTCTTCTTACTGTCTATGATTTGAACCATCCCTGTGACACTAGTTATAAAATCCGATGCTTCACTTCAAGTTTACTGTATCCCTCTGACCTTCTTATTGGCGATAAAACACAGAAATTGCATCGGAATTAAATAGAAATGGCACAATGCTGAGTTACGTACAAGAAGACTGACTCTTCTTACTGACTATGCTTTGAACCATTCCTGTGACACTAGTTATAGATTCCGATGCTTCACTTTAGGTTTACTGTATCACTTGGACCTTCTTATTGACGATGAAACACAGAAATTGCATTAGAATTAAATACAAAAGGCACAATGCCGACTTAAGTACAAGAAGACTGACTCTTCCTACTGTCAATGTTTTGAACCATTCCTGTGACACTAGTTATGGATTCCGATGCTTCACTTCAAGTTTACTCTATCATTCTGACCTTCTTATTAACGATAAAAAACAGAAATTGCATCGGAATTAAATAGAAAAGGCACAATGCTGACTTAAGTACAAGCAGACTGGCTCTTCTTACTCTCTATGTTTTGAACCTTTCCAGTGAGACCGGTTTTAGTTTCCGATGCTTCATTTCAGGTTTACTGTATCCCTTGGACCTTCTCATTGATGACGAAGCACAGAAATTGCACCGGAATTAAATACAAAAGGCACATTGCCGACTTAAGTACAAGAAGACTGACTCTTCTTACTTACTATGTTTTGAACATTTCCTGTGAGACCAGTTTTAGATTCCGATGCTTCACTATATGTTTTATGTATATCTTGGACCTTCTTATTGACGATGAAACACAGAAATTGCGTCGGAAATAAATACAAAAGGCACCATGCCGACTTAAGTACAAGAAGACTGACTCTTCTTACTGACTATGTTTTGAACCATTCCTGTGACACTTGTTATAGATTCCGATGCTTCACTTCAGGTTTACTGTATCCCTCTGACCGTCTTATTGACGATGAAACTTAGAATGTGCATCGGAATTAAATACAAAAGGCACAATGCCGACTCAAATACAAGATGACTGGCTCTTCTTACTCACTATGCTTTGAACCTTTCCTGTGAGACCGGTATTAGATTTCGATGCTTCACTTCAGGTTTACTGTATCCCTTGGACCTTCTTATTGACGACGAGACACAGAAATTTCATCGGAATTAAATAGAAAAGGCACAATGCCGACTTAAGTACAAGAAGACTGACTCTTCTTACTGACTATGCTTTGAACATTTCCTGTGAGACCAGTTTTAGATTCCGATGCTTCACTATATGTTTTATGTATATCTTGGACCTTCTTATTGACCATGAAACACAGAAATTGCATCGGAATTAAATACAAAATGCACCATGCCGACTTAAGTATTAGAAGACTGACTCTTCTTACTGACTATGTTTTGAACCATTCCTGTGACACTAGTTACAGATTCCGATGCCTCACTTCAGGTTTACTGTATCCCTTGGACCTTCGTATTGATGATGAAACACAGAAATTGCAGCGGAATTAAATACAAAAGGCACAATGCCGACTTAAGTACAAGAAGACTGACTCTTCCTACTGTCTATGTTTTGAACCATTCCTGTGACACTAGTTATAGATTCCGATGTCTCACTTCAGGTTTACTGTATCCCTTGGACCTTCTTATTGACGATGAAACACAGAAATTGCATCGGAATTAAATACAAAAGGCACAATGCCGACTTAAGTACAAGAAGTCTGACTCCTCCTACTGTCTATTTTTGAACCATTCCTGTGACACTTGTTATAGATTCCGATGCTTCACTTCAGGTTTTCTGTATCCCTCTGACCTTCTTATTGACGATGAAACACAGAAATTGCATCCCAATTATATACAAAAGGCCTAATGCCGACTCAAGTACAAGAAGACTGACTCTTCCTACTGTCTATGATTTGAACCATTCCTGTGACACTAGTTATAGATTCCGATGCTTCACTTCAGGTTTACTGTATCCCTCTGACCTTCTTCTTGATGATGAAACACAGAAATTGCATCGGAATTAAATATAAAAGGCACAATGCCGACTTAAGTACAAGCAGACTGACTCTTCTTACTGTCTATGATTTGAACCATCCCTGTGACACTAGTTATAAAATCCGATGCTTCACTTCAAGTTTACTGTATCTTTCTGACCTTCTTATTGGCGATAAAACACAGAAATTGCATCGGAATGTTTTGAACCATTCCTGTGACACTAGTTATAGATTCCGATGCTTCACTTCAAGTTTACTCTATCATTCTGACCTTCTTATTGACGATAAAAAACAGAAATTGCAACGGAATTAAATAGCAAAGGCACAATGCTGACTTAAGTACAAGCAGACTGGCTCTTCTTACTCTCTATGTTTTGAACCTTTCCAGTGAGACCGGTTTTAGATTCCGATGCTTCATTTCAGGTTTACTGTATCCCTTGGACCTTCTCGTTGATGACGAAACACAGAAATTGCATCGGAATTAAATACAAAAGGCACATTGCCGACTTAAGTACAAGAAGACTGACTCTTCTTACTGTCAATGTTTTGAACCATTCCTGTGACACTAGTTACAGATTCCGATGCTTCACTTCAGGTTTACTGTATCCCTCTGACCTTCTTATTGACGATGTAACACAGAAATTGCATCGGAATTAAATACAAAAGGCACAATGCCGACTCAAGTACAAGAAGACTGACACTTCCTACTGTCTATGTTTTGAACCATTCCTGTGAGACTAGTTATACATTCCGATGCTTCACTACAGGTTTACTGTATCCCTCTGACCTTCTTCTTGATGATGAAACCCAGAAATTGCATCGGAATTAAACAGAAAAGGCCAAATGCCGACTTAAGTACAAGAAGACTGACTCTTCTTACTGTCTATGATTTGAACCATTCCTGTGACACTTGTTATAGATTCCGATGCTTCACTTCAGGTGTACTGTATCCCTTGGACCCTCTTATTGACGATGAAACACAGAAATTGCATCGGAATTAAATACAAAAGGCACAATGCCGACTCAAAAACAAGATGACTGACTCTTCTTACGCACTATGCTTTGAAACTTTCCTGTGAGACCGGTTTTAGATTCCGATACTTCACTTCAGGTTTACTGTATCCATTGGACCTTCTTATTGATGACGAAACACAGAAATTGCATCGGAATTAAATACAAAAGGCACAATGCCGACTCAAATACAAGATGACTGGCTCTTCTTGCTCACTATGCTTTGAACCTTTCCTGTGAGACCGGTATTAGATTCCGATGCTTCACTTCAGGTTTACTGTATCCCTTGGACCTTCTTATTGACGACGAAACACAGAAATTTCATCGGAATTAAATAGAAAAGGCACAATGCCGACTTAAGTACAAGAAGAATGACTCTTCTTACTGACTATGCTTTGAACATTTCCTGTAAGACCAGTTTTAGATTCCGATGCTTCACTATATGTTTACTGTATATCTTGGACCATCTTATTGACGATGAAACACAGAAATTGCATCGGAATTAAATACAAAAGGCACTATGCCGACTTAAGTACAAGAAGACTGACCATTCTTACTGACTATGTTTTGAACCATTCCAGTGACACTACTTATAGAATCTGATGCTTCACTTCAGTTTCACTGTATCCCTCTGACCTTCCTATTGACAATGAAACACAGAAATTGCATCGGAATTAAATACAAAAGGCACAATGCCGACTTAAGTACAAGAAGACTGTCTCTCCTTACTGTCTAAGTTTTGAACCATTCCTGTGACACTAGTTATAGATTCCGGTGCCTCACTTCAGGTTTGCTGTATACCTCTGACCGCCGTATTGCCGATGAAACTTAGAAACTGCATCGGAATTATATTCAAGAGGGACAATGCCGACTCAAATACATGATGACTGGCTCTTCTTAATCTCTATGTTTTGAACCTTTCCTGTGAGACTGGTTTTAGATTCCGATGCTTCACCTCAGGTTTACTGTATCCTTTGGACCTTCTTATTGACGACGAAACACAGACATTGCATCGGAATTAAATAGAAAATGCACAATGCCGAATTAAGTACAAGAAGACTGACTCTTCTTACTGACTATGATTTGCACATTTCCTGTGAGACCAGTTTTAGATTCCGATGTTTCACTATATGTTTACTGTATCCCTTGGACCATCTTATTGACGATGAAACACAGAAATTGCATCGGAATTAAATACAAAAGGCACAATGCCGTCTCAAAAACAAGATGACTGACTCTTCTTACTCACTATGCTTTGAACCTTTCCTGTGAGACCGGTTTTAGATTCCGATGCTTCACTTCAGGTTTACTGTATCCATTGAACCTTCTTATTGATGACGAAACACAGAAATTGCATCGGAATTAAATACAAAAGGCACAATGCCGAATCAAATACAAGATGACTGGCTCTTCTTGCTCACTATGCTTTGAACCTTTCCTGTGAGACCGGTATTAGATTCCGATGCTTCACTTTAGGTTTACTGTATCCCTTGGACCTTCTTATTGACGACGAAACACAGAAATATCATCGGAATTAAATAGAAAAGGCACAATGCCGACTTCAGTACAAGAAGAATGACTCTTCTTACTGACTATGCATTGAACATTTCCTGTGAGACCAGTTTTAGATTCCGATGCTTCACTATATGTTTACTGTATATCTTGGACCTTCTTATTGACGATGAAACACAGAAATTGCATCGGAATTAAATACAAAATGCACCATGCCGACTTAAGTACAAGTAGACTGACCATTCTTACTGACTATGATTTGAACCATTCCTGTGTCACTAGTTATAGAATCTGATGCTTCACTTCAGTTTCACTGTATCCCTCTGACATTCTTATTGACAATGAAACACAGAAATTGCATCGGAATTAAATACAAAAGGCACAATGCCGACTTAAGTACAAGAAGACTGTCTCTCCCTACTGTCTATGTTTTGAACCATTCCTGTGACACTAGTTATAGATTCCGGTGCCTCACTTCAGGTTTACTGTATACCTTGGACCTTCTTATTGACAATGAAAAACAGAAATTGCATCGGAATTAAATACAAAAGGCACAATGCCGACTTCAGTACAAGAAGACTGACTCTTCCTACTGTCTTCGTTTTGAACCATCCCTGTGACACTAGTTATAGATTCCGATGCTTCACTTCAGGTTTACTGTATCCCTCAGACCTTCTTATTGACGATGAAACACAGAAATTGCATCGGAATTAAATAGAAAATGCACAACGCTGACTTAAGTAAAAGAAGACTGACTCTTCTTACTGTCTATGATTTGAACCATCCCTGTGACACTAGTTATAAAATCCGATGCTTCACTTCAAGTTTACTGTATCCCTCTGACCTTCTTATTGGCGATAAAGCACAGAAATTGCATCGGAATTAAATAGAAATGGCACAATGCTGACTTAAGTACAAGAAGACTGACTCTTCTTACTGACTATGTTTTGATCCATTCCTGTGACACTAGTTATAGATTCCGATGCTTCACTTTAGGTTTACTGTATCACTTGGACCTTCTTATTGACGATGAAACACAGAAATTGCATTGGAATTAAATACAACAGGCACTATGCCGACTTAAGTACAAGAAGACTGACTCTTCCTACTGTCAATGTCTTGAACCATTCCTGTGACACTAGTTATAGATTCCGATGCTTCACTTCAAGTTTACTCTATCATTCTGACCTTCTTATTGACGATAAAAAACAGAAATTGCAACGGAATTAAATAGCAAAGGCACAATGCTGACTTAAGTACAAGCAGACTGGCTCTTCTTACTCTCTATGTTTTGAACCTTTCCAGTGAGACCGGTTTTAGATTCCGATGCTTCATTTCAGGTTTACTGTATCCCTTGGACCTTCTCGTTGATGACGAAACACAGAAATTGCATCGGAATTAAATACAAAAGGCACATTGCCGACTTAAGTACAAGAAGACTGACTCTTCTTACTTACTATGTTTTGAACATTTCCTGTGAGACCAGTTTTAGATTCCGATGCTTCACTGTATGTTTACTGTATCCCTTGGACCTTCTTATTGACGATGAAACACAGAAATTGCATCGGAAATAAATACAAAAGGCACCATGCCGACTTAAGTACAAGAAGACTGACTCTTCTTACTGACTATGTTTTGAACCATTCCTGTGACACTTGTTATAGATTCCGATGCTTCACTTCAGGTTTACTGTATCCCTCTGACTTTCCTATTGACGATGAAACAGAGAAATTGCATCGGAATTAAATAGTAAAGGCACTATGCCGACTTAAGTACAAGAAGACTGACTCTTCCTACTGTCAATGTTTTGAACCATTCCTGTGACACTAGTTATAGATTCCGATGCTTCACTTCAAGTTTACTCTATCATTCTGACCTTCTTATTGACGATAAAAAACAGAAATTGCAACGGAATTAAATAGCAAAGGCACAATGCTGACTTAAGTACAAGCAGACTGGCTCTTCTTACTCTCTATGTTTTGAACCTTTCCAGTGAGACCGGTTTTAGATTCCGATGCTTCATTTCAGGTTTACTGTATCCCTTGGACCTTCTCGTTGATGACGAAACACAGAAATTGCATCGGAATTAAATACAAAAGGCACATTGCCGACTTAAGTACAAGAAGACTGACTCTTCTTACTTACTATGTTTTGAACATTTCCTGTGAGACCAGTTTTAGATTCCGATGCTTCACTGTATGTTTACTGTATCCCTTGGACCTTCTTATTGACGATGAAACACAGAAATTGCATCGGAAATAAATACAAAAGGCACATTGCCGACTTAAGTACAAGAAGACTGACTCTTCTTACTGTCTATGATTTGAACCATTCCTGTGACACTTGTTATAGATTCCGATGCTTCACTTCAGGTGTACTGTATCCCTTGGACCCTCTTATTAACGATGAAACACAGAAATTGCATCGGAATTAAATACAAAAGGCACAATGCCGACTCAAAAACAAGATGACTGGCTCTTCTTGCTCACTATGCTTTGAACCTTTCCTGTGAGACCGGTATTAGATTCCGATGCTTCACTTCAGGTTTACTGTATCCATTGGACCTTCTTATTGATGACGAAACACAGAAATTGCATCGGAATTAAATACAAAAGGCACAATGCCGACTCAAATACAAGATGACTGGCTCTTCTTGCTCACTATGCTTTGAACCTTTCCTGTGAGACCGGTATTAGATTCCGATGCTTCACTTCAGGTTTACTGTATCCCTTGGACCGTCTTATTGACGACGAAACACAGAAATTTCATCGGAATTAAATAGAAAAGGCACAATGCCGACTTAAGTACAAGAAGAATGACTCTTCTTACTGACTATGCTTTGAACATTTCCTGTGAGACCAGTTTTAGATTCCGATGCTTCACTATATGTTTACTGTATATCTTGGACCATCTTATTGACGATGAAACACAGAAATTGCATCGGAATTAAATACAAAAGGCACTATGCCGACTTAAGTACAAGAAGACTGACCATTCTTACTGACTATGTTTTGAACCATTCCAGTGACACTAGTTATAGAATCTGATGCTTCACTTCAGTTTCACTGTATCCCTCTGACCTTCTTATTGACAATGAAACAAAGAAATTGCATCGGAATTAAATACAAAAGGCACAATGCCGACTTAAGTACAAGAAGACTGTCTCTCCCTACTGTCTAAGTTTTGAACCATTCCTGTGACACTAGTTATAGATTCCGGTGCCTCACTTCAGGTTTGCTGTATACCTCTGACCGCCGTATTGCCGATGAAACTTAGAAACTGCATCGGAATTATATTCAAGAGGGACAATGCCGACTCAAATACACGATGACTGGCTCTTCTTAATCTCTATGTTTTGAACCTTTCCTGTGAGACCGGTTCTAGATTCCGATGCTTCACTTCAGGTTTACTGTATCCCTTGGACCTTCTTATTGACGACGAAACACAGAAATTGCATCGGAATTAAATAGAAAATGCACAATGCCGAATTAAGTACAAGAAGACTGTCACTTCTTACTGACTATGATTTGCACATTTCCTGTGAGACCAGTTTTAGATTCCGATGTTTCACTATATGTTTACTGTATCCCTTGGACCTTGTTATTGACGATGAAACACAGAAATAGCATCGGAATTAAATACAAAGGGAACCATGCCGACTTAAATACAATAGGGCTGACTCATCTTACTGACTATGTTTGAACCATTCCTGTGACAGTAGTTATAGATTCCGATGCTTCACTTCAGGCTTACTGTATCCCACTGACATTCTTTCTGACGATGAAACAGAGAAATTGCATCGGTATTAATTAGAAAAGGCACAATGCTGACTTAAGTACAAGAAGACTGACTCTTCCTACCGTCCAGGTTTTGAACCATTCCTGTGTCACTAGTTATAGATTCCGATGCTTCACTTCAGGTTTACTGTATCCCTTGGACCTTCATATGGACGATGAAACACAGAAGTTGCATCGGAATTAAATACAAAAGGCACATTGCCGACTTAAGTACAAGAAGACTAACTCTTCCTACTGTCTATGTTTTGAACCATTCCTGTGGCACTAGTTTTAGATTCTGATGCCTCACTTCAGGTTTACTGTATCCCTCTGACCCTCTTATTGACGATGAAACTTAGAAATTGCATCAGAATTAAATACAAAATTCACAGTGCCGACTTAAGTACAAGAAGATTGACTCTCCATACTGTCTACGTTTTCAGCCATCCCTGTGACACTAGTTATAGATTCCGATGCTTCACTTTAGGTTTACTGTATCCCTTGGACCCTCTTATTGACGACGACACACAGAAATTGCATCGGAATTAAATAGAAAAGGCACAATGCCGACTTAAGTACAAGAAGACCGACTCTTCTTACTAACTATGATTTGAGCATTTCCTGTGAGACCAGTTTTAGATTCCGATGCTTCACTATATGTTTACTCTACCCCTCGGACCTTCTTATTGACGATGAAACACAGAAATTGCATCGGAATTAAATGCAAAAGGCACCATGCCGACTTAAGTACAAGAAGACAGACTCTTTTTACTGACTATGATTTGAACCATTCCTGTGACACTTGTTATAGATTCCGATGCTTCACGTCAGGTTTACTGTATCCCTCTGACTTTCTTATTGACGATGAAACAGAGAAATTGCATCGGAATTAAGTAGACAAGGCACAATACCGACTTAAGTACAAGTAGACTGACTCCTCTTACTGTCTATGATTTGAACCATTCCTGTGACACTAGTTATAGATTCCGATGCCTCACTTCAGGTGTACTGTATCCCTTGGACCCTCTTATTGACGATGAAACACAGAAATTGCATCGGAATTAAATACAAAAGGCACAATGCCGACTTAAGTACAAGAAGACTGTCTCTCCCTACTGTCTAAGTTTTGAACCATTCCTGTGACACTAGTTATAGATTCCGGTGCCTCACTTCAGGTTTGCTGTATACCTCTGACCGCTGTATTGCCGATGAAACTTAGAAACTGCATCGGAATTATATTCAAGAGGGACAATGCCGACTCAAATACACGATGACTGGCTCTGCTTAATCTCTATGTTTTGAACCTTTCCTGTGAGACCGGTTTTAGATTCCGATGCTTCACTTCAGGTTTACACTATCCCTTGGACCTTCTTATTGACGACGAAACACAGAAATTGCATCGGAATTAAATAGAAAATGCACAATGCCGAATTAAGTACAAGAAGACTGACTCTTCTTACTGACTATGATTTGCACATTTCCTGTGAGACCAGTTTTAGATTCCGATGTTTCACTATATGTTTACTGTATCCCTTGGACCTTCTTATTGACGATGAAACACAGAAATTGCATCGGAATTAAATACAAAGGGCACTATGCCGACTTAAATACAAGAGGGCTAACTCATCTTACTGACTATGTTTGAACCATTCCTGTGACAGTAGTTATAGATTCCGATGCTTCACTTCAGGCTTACTGTATCCCACTGACATTCTTACTGACGATGAAACAGAGAAATAGCATCGGTATTAATTAGAAAAGGCACAATGCTGACTTAAGTACAAGAAGACTGACTCTTCCTACCGTCCAGGTTTTGAACCATTCCTGTGTCACTAGTTATAGATTCCGATGCCTCACTTCAGGTTTACTGTATCCCTTGGACCTTCTTATGGACGATGAAACACAGAAATTGCATCGGAATTAAATACAAAAGGCACATTGCCGACTTAAGTACAAGAAGACTAACACTTCCTACTGTCTATGTTTTGAACCATTCCTGTGACACTAGTTATAGATTCTGATGCCTCACTTCAGGTTTACTGTATCCCTCTGACCCTCTTATTGACGATGAAACTTAGAAATTGCTTCAGAATTAAATACAAAATTCACAGTGCCGACTTAAGTACAAGAAGATTGACTCTCCATACTGTCTACGTTTTCAGCCATCCCTGTGACACTAGTTATAGATTCCGATGCTTCACTTTAGGTTTACTGTATCCCTTGGACCCTCTTATTGACGACGACACACAGAAATTGCATCGGAATTAAATAGAAAAGGCACAATGCCGACTTAAGTACAAGAAGACCGACTCTTCTTACTAACTATGATTTAAGCATTTCCTGTGAGACCAGTTTTAGATTCCGATGCTTCACTATATGTTTACTCTACCCCTCGGACTTTCTTATTGACGATGAAACACAGAAATTGCATCGGAATTAAATGCAAAAGGCACCATGCCGACTTAAGTACAAGAAGACAGACCCTTTTTACTGACTATGATTTGAACCATTCCTGTGACACTTGTTATAGATTCTGATGCTTCACGTCAGGTTTACTGTATCCCTCTGACTTTCTTATTGACGATGAAACAGAGAAATTGCATCGGAATTAAATAGAAAAGGCACAATACTGACTTAAGTACAAGTAGACTGACTCCTCTTACTGTCTATGATTTGAACCATTCCTGTGACACTAGTTATAGATTCCGATGCCTCACTACAGGTTTACTGTATCCCTTGGACCTTCTTATTGACGATGAAAGACAGAAATTGCATCGGAATTAAATACAAAAGGCACAATGCCGAAATAAGTACAAGAAGACAGACTCTTACTACTGTCTACGTTTTGAACCATCCCTGTGACACTAGTTATAGATTCCGATGCTTCACTTCAGGTTTACTGTATCCCCCTCACCTTCTTATTGACGATGAAACACAGAAATTGCATCGGAATTAAATAGAAAAGGCACAATGCTGACTTAAGTACAAGAAGACTGACTCTTCTTACTGTCTATGTTTTGAACCGTTCTAGTGACATTAGTTATAAATTCCGATGCCTCACTTCAGGTTTACTGTATCCCTTGGACCTTCTTATTGACGATGAAACACAGAAGTTGCATCGGAATCAAATACAAAAGGCACAATGCCGACTTAAGTACAGGAAGACTGTCCCTTCCTACTGTCTATGTTTTGAACCATTCCTGTGACACTAGTTATAGATTCTGATGCCTCACTTCAGATTCACTGTATCCCTCTGACCCTCGTATTGACGATGAAACACAGAGATTGCATCGGAATTAAATACAAAAATCACATTGCCGACATAAGTACAAGGTGACAGATTCATCCCACTGTCTACGTTTTGAAACATCCCTGTGACACTAGTTTTAGATTCCGATGCTTCACTTCAGGTTTACTGTATCCCTCTGACCTTCATATTGACGATGAAACATAGAAAATGCATTGGAATTAAATAGAAAAGGCACAATGCTGACATAAGTACAAGAAGACTGACTCTTCTTACTGTCTATGTTTTGAACCATTCCTGTGACACTAGTTATAGATTCTGATGCCTCACTTCAGGCTCACTGTATCCCTCTGACCCTCTTATTGACGATGAAACACAGAAATTGCATCGGAATTAAATACAAAAATCACAATGCCGACTTAAGTACAAGAAGACTGACTCTTCCTACTGTCTACGTTTTGAACCATCTCTGTGACACTAGTTATAGATTCCGATGCTTCACTTCAAGTTTACTGTATCCCTCTGACCTACTTACTGACGATAAAACACAGAAATTGCATCGGAATTAAATAGAAAAGGCACAATGCTGACTTAAGTACAAGAAGACTGACTCTTCTTACTGACTATGTTTTGAACTATTCCTGTGACACTAGTTATAGATTCCGATGCTTCACTTTAGGTTTACTATATCACTTGGACCTTCTTATTGACGATGAAACACAGAAATTGCATCGGAATTAAATACAAAAGGCACAATGCCGACTTAAGTACTAGAGGACAGACTCTTATTACTGTCAATGTTTTTAACTTTTCCTGTGACACTAGTTATAGATTCCGATGCTTCACTTCATGTTTACTGTATACCTCTATTCTTCTTATTGACGATGAAACTTAGAAATTGCATCGGAATTAAATACAAAAGGCACAATGTCGACTCAAATACAAGAAGACTGACTCTTCTTACTGACTATGTTTTGAACCATTCCTGGGACACTAGTTACAGATTGCGATGCTTCACTTCAGGCTTACTGTATCCCTTAAACCTTCTTATTGACGATGAAACACAGAAATTGCATCGGAATTAAATACAAAAGGCACAAAGCCCACTTAAGAACAAGAAGACTGACTCTTCCTACGGTCTATTTTTTGAACCGTTCCTGTGACACTTGTTATAGATTCCGATGCTTCATTTCGGGTTTACTGTATCTATCTGACCTTCTTATTGACGATGAAACACAGAAATATCATCGGAATTAAATACAAAAGGCACAATGACGACTCAAGTACAAGAAGAATGACTCTTTCTACTGTCTATGTTTTTAACCATTCCTGTGACACTAGTTATACATTCCGATGCTTCACTTCCGGTTCACTGTATCCCTCTGACCTTGTTCTTGATGAAGAAACACAGAAATTGCATCGGAATTAAATCGAAAAGGCACAATGCCGACATAAGTACAAGAAGACTGACTCTTCTTACTGTCTATGATTTGAACCATTCCTGTGGCACTAGTTATAGATTCTGATACCTCACTGCAGGTTTATTGTATCCCTCTGACCCTCTCGTTGACGATGAAACACAGAAATTGCATCGGAATTAAATACAAAAGGCACAATGCCGACTTAAGTACAAGAATACTGACTCTTCCTACTGTCTACGTTTCAACCATCCCTATGACACTAGTTATAGATTCCGATGCTTCACCTCAGGTTTACTGTATCCCTCCGACCTTCTTATTGACGATAAAACACAGAAATTGCATCGGAATTATATAGAAAAGGCACAATGCTGACTTCAGTACAAGAAGACTGACTCTTCTTACTGACTATGTTTTGAACATTTCCTGTGAGACCAGTTTTAGATTCCGATGCTTCACAATACGTTTACTGTATCCCTTGGACCTTCTTACTGACGAAGAAACACATAAATTGCATCGGAAATAAATACAAAAGGCACCATGCCGACTTAAGTACAAGAAGACTGACTCTTCTTACTGACCATGTTTTGAACCAGTCCTGTGACACTAGTTATAGTTTCCGATGCCTAACTTCAGGTTTACTGTATCACTTGGACCTTCTTATTGATGATGAAACACAGAATTTGCATCGGAATTAAATACAAAAGGCACAATGCCGACTTAAGTACTAGATGACTTACTCTTCCTACTGTCTATGTTTTGAACCATTCCTGTGACACTAGTTATAGATTCGGATGCCTCACTTCAGGTTTACTGTATCCCTTGGACCTTCGTATGGACGATGAAACACAGAAATTGCATCGGAACTAAATACAAAAGGCACAATGCCGACTTAACTACAAGAAGGCTGACTCATCTTACTGACTATGTTTGAACCATTCCTGTGACACTTGTTATAGATTCCGATGCTTCACTTCAGGCTTACTGTATCCCTCTGACCTTCTTATTGTCGATAAAACACAGAAATAGCATCGGAAGTAAATAGAAAAGGCACAAAGCTGACTTAAGTACAAGAAGACCGTCTCTTCTTACTGACTATGATTTGAACATTTCCTGTGAGACCAGTTTTAGATTCCGATGCTTCACTATATATTTACTCTATCCCTCGGACCTTCTTATTGACGATGAAACACAGAAATTGCATCTGAATTAAATGCATAAGGCACCATGCCGACTTAAGTACAATAAGACTGGCTCTTCTTACTGTCTATGTTTTGAACCTTTTCTGTGAGACCGGTATTAGACTCCCATGCTTCACTTCAGGTTTACTGTATCCCTCTGACCTTCTTATTGACGATGAAACACAGAAAGTGCATCGGAATTAAATACAAAAGGCTCAATGCCGACTTAAGTACAAGAAACCTGACTCCTCTTACTGTTTATGTTTTGAACCATTCCTGTGACACTATTTATAGTTTCCGATGCTTCACTTCAGGTTTACTGTATCCCTCTGACCTTCTTATTGACGATGAAAGACAGAAATTGCTTCGGAATTAAATACAAATATCACAATGCCGAAATAAGTACAAGAAGACAGACTCTTCCTACTGTCTACGTTTTGAACCATCCCTGTGACACTAGTTATAGATTCCGATGCTTCACTTCAGGTTTACTGTATCCCCCTCACCTTCTTATTGACGATGAAACACAGAAATTGCATTGGAATTAAATAGAAAAGGCACAATGCTGACATAAGTACAAGAAGACTGACTCTTCTTACTGTCTATGTTTTGAACCATTCCTGCGACACTAGTTATAGATTCTCATGCCTCACTTCAGGTTCACTGTATCCCTCTGACCCTCTTATTGACGATGAAACACAGAAATTGCATAGGAATTACATACAAAAAAGCACAATGCTGACTTAAGTACAAGAAGACTGACTCTTCTTCCTGTCAATGTTTTTAACCATTCCTGTGACACTAGTTATAGATCCCGATGCTTAACTTCAGGTTTACTGTATACCTCTGACCCTCTTATTGACGACGAAACTTAGAAATTGCATCGGAATTAAATACAAAATGCACAATGCGGACTCAAGTACAAGATGTCTGGATCTTCTTACTCTCAATGTTTTGAGCCTTTCCTATGAGACCAGTTCTAGATTCCGATGCTTCACTTCTGGTTTACTGTATCCCTTGGACCTTCTTATTGACGACGAAACACAGAAATGAGATCGGAATTAAATAGAAAAGGCACAATGCCGACTTAAGTACAAGAAGATTGACTCTTCTTACTGACTATGTTTTGAACATTTCCTGTGAGACCAGTTTTAGATTTCGATGCTTCACTATATGTTTACTGTATCCCTTGGACTTTCTTATTGACGATGAAACACAGAAATTGCATCGGAATTAAACAGAAAAGGCACAATGCTGACTTAAGTACAAGAAGACTGACTTTTCTTACTGTCTATGTTTTGAACCATTCCTGTGACACTAGTTATAGATTCCGATGCCTCACTTCAGGTTTACTGTATCCCTTGGACCTACTTATTGCCGATGAAACACAGAAGTTGCATCGGAAATAAAAACAAAAAGCACAATGACGACTTAAGTACAAGAAGACTGACTCTTCCTACTGTCTACGTTTGTTACCATCTCTGTGACACTAGTTATAGATTCCGATGCTTCACTTCAAGTTTACTATATCCCTCTGACCTTCTAATTGACGATAAAACACAGAAATTGCATCGGAATTAAATAGAAAAGGCACAATGCCGACTTAAGTACAAGAAGACTGACTCTTCTTACTGACTATGTTTTGAACTATTCCTGTGACACTAGTTATAGATTCCGATGCTTCACTTTAGGTTTACTGTATCACTTGGACCTTCTTATTGACGATGAAACACAGAAATTGCATCGGAATTAAATACAAAAGGCACAACGCCGACTTAAGTACTAGAGGACAGACTCTTATTACTGTCAATGTTTTTAACTATTCCTGTGACACTAGTTATAGATTCCGATGCTTCACTTCATGTTTACTGTATACCTCTATTCATCTTATTGACGATGTAACTTAGAAATTGCATCGGAAATAAATACAAAAGGCACAATGCCGACTCAAATACAAGATGACTGACTCTTCTTACTGACTATGTTTTGAACCATTCCTGGGACACTAGTTATAGATTGCGATGCTTCACTTCAGGTTTACTGTATCCCTTGGACCTTTTTATTGACGATGAAACACAGAAATTGCATCGGAATTAAATACAAAAGGCACAATGCCCACTTAAGAACAAGAAGACTGACTCTTCCTACTGTCTACTATTTGAACCGTTCCTGTGACACTTGTTATAGATTCCGATGCTTCACTTCGGGTTTACTGTATCCCTCTGACCTTCTTATTGACGATGAAACACAGAAATTGCATCGGAATTAAATAGAAAAGGCACAATGCCGACTTAAGTACAAGAAGACCGACTCTTCTTACTGACTATGATTTGAACATTTCCTGTTAGACCAGTTTTAGATTCCGATGCTTCACTATATATTTACTCTATCCCTCGGACCTTCTTATTGACGATGAAACACAGAAATTGCATCTGAATTAAATGCATAAGGCACCATGCCGACTTAAGTACAAGAAGACAGACTCTTCTTACTGACTTTGATTTGAACCATTCCTGTGACACTTGTTATAGATTCCGATGCTTCACGTCAGGTTTACTGTATCCCTCTGACTTTCTTATTGACGATGAAACAGAGAAATTGCATCGGAAATTAATAGAAAAGGCACAATACCGACTTAAGTACAAGTAGACAGACTCCTCTTACTGTCTATGTTTTGAACCATTCCTGTGACACTAGTTATAGATTCCGATGCCTCACTTCAGGTTTACTGTATCCCTTGGACCTTCTTATTGACGATGAAACACAGAAATTGCATCGGAATTACATACAAAAGAGCACAATGCCGACTTAAGTACAAGAACACTGACTCTTCTTACTGTCAATGTTTTTAACCATTCCTGTGACACTAGTTATAGATCCCGATGCTTAACTTCAGGTTTACTGTATACCTCTGACGTTCTTATTGACGACGAAACTTAGAAATTGCATCGGAATTAAATACAAATGGCACAATGCCGAAATAAGTACAAGAAGACAGACTCTTCCTACTGTCTACGTTTTGAACCATCCCTGTGACACTAGTTATAGATTCCGATGCTTCACTTCAGGTTTACTGTATCCCCCTCACCTTCTTATTGACGATGAAACACAGAAATTGCATCGGAATTAAATAGAAAAGGCACAATGCTGACTTAAGTACAAGAAGACTGACTCTTCCTACTGTCTATGTTTTGAACCTTTCCTATGAGACCAGTTCTAGATTCCGATGCTTCACTTCTGGTTTAGTGTATCCCTTGGACCTTCTTATTGACGACCAAACACAGAAATGGCAACGGAATTAAATAGAAAAGGCACAATGCTGACTTAAGTACAAGAAGACTGACTCTTCTTGCTGACTATGTTTTGAACATTTCCTGTGAGACCAGTTTTAGATTCCGATGCTTCACTATATGTTTACTGTATCCCTTGGACTTTCTTATTGACGATGCAACACAGAAATTGCATCGGAATTAAACAGAAAAGGCACAATGCTGACTTAAGTACAAGAAGACTGACTTTTCTTACTGTCTATGTTTTTAACCATTCCTGTGACACTAGTATAGATTCCGATGCCTCACTTCAGGTTTACTGTATCCCTAGGACCTTCTTATTGCCGATGAAACACAGAAGTTGCATCGGAAATAAAAACAAAAGGCACAATGCCGACTTAAGTACAGGAAGACTGACTCTTCCTACTGTCTATGTTTTGAACCATTCCTGTGACACTAGTTATAGATTCTGATGCCTCACTTCAGGTTTACTGTATCGCTCTTACCATCTTTTTGACGATGAAACACAGAAATTTCATCGGAATTAAATACAAAAATCACAATGCCGACTTAAGTACAAGAAGACTGACTCTTCCTACTGTCTACGTTTTGAACCATCTCTGTGACACTAGTTATAGATTCCCATGCTTCACTTCAAGTTTACTGTATCCCTCTGACCTTCTTATTGACGATGAAACACAGAAATTGCATCGGAATTAAATACTAAAGGAACAATGCTGACTTAAGTACAAGAAGACTGACTCTTCTCACTGACTATGTTTTGAACCAGTCCTGTGACACTAGTTATAGATTCCGATGCTTCACTTTAGGTTTACTGTATCCCTTGGACCCTCTTATTGACGACGACACAGAGAAATTGCATCGGGATTAAATAGAAAAGGCACAATGCCGACTTAAGTACAAGAAGACCGCCTCTTCTTACTGACTATGGTTTGAACATTTCCTGTGAGACCAGTTTTAGATTCCGATGCTTCACTATATATTTACTCCATCCCTCGGACCTTCTTATTGACGATGAAACACAGAAATTGCATCTGAATTAAATGCATAAGGCACCATGCCGACTTAAGTACAAGAAGACAGACTCTTCTTACTGACTATGATTTGAACCATTCCTGTGACACTTGTTATAGATTCCGATGCTTCACGTCAGGTTTACTGTATCCCTCTGACTTTCTTATTGACGATGAAACAGAGAAATTGCATCGGAATTTAATAGAAAAGGCACAATGCCGACTTAAGTACAAAAATACTGTATTTTCTTACTGTCTATGTTTTGAACCATTCCTGTGACACTAGTTATAGATTCCGATGCTTCACTCCAGGTTTACTGTATCCCTTGGACCTTCTTATTGACGATGAAACACAGATATTGCATCGGAATTAAATACAAAAGGCACAATTCCGACTCAAGTACAAGAAGACTGGCTCTTCTTACTGTCTATGTTTTGAACCTTTTCTGTGAGACCGGTATTAGACTCCCATGCTTCACTTCAGGTTTACTGTATCCCTCTGACCTTCTTATTGACGATGAAACACAGAAAGTGCATCGGAATTAAAACAAAAGGCTCAATGCCGACTTAAGTACAAGAAACCTGACTCCTCTTACTGTTTATGTTTTGAACCATTCCTGTGACACTATTTATAGTTTCCGATGCTTCACTTCAGGTTTACTGTATCCCTCTGACCTTCTTATTGACGATGAATCACAGAAATTGCTTCGGAATTAAATACAAAAGGCACAATGCCGACTTAAGTACAAGAAAACTGACTCTTCTAATTGTCTATGTTTTGAACTATTCATGTGACAATAGTTATTGATTCCGATGCTTCACTCCAGGTTTACTGCATCCCTTGGACCTTCATATTGACGATGAAACACTGAAATTGCATCGTAATTAAATAGATTGGGCAAAATGCCGACTTAAGTCCAAGAAGACTGACTCTTCTTACGGACTATGTTTTGAACCATTCCTGTGACACTAGTTACAGATTGCGATGCTTCACTTCATGTTTACTGTATCCCTCTGACCCTCTTAATGACGATGAAACACAGAAATTGCACCGGAATTAAATACAAAAGGCACAATGCCAACTTAAGTACAAAATGACTGACTCTTCCTACTGTCTAAGTTTTGAACCATTCCTGTTACACTAGTTATAGATTCCGATGCTTCACTTCAGGTTTACTGTATCCTTTGGACCTTCTTGTTGACGATGATACACAGTAATTACATCTGAAATAAATACAAAAGGCACAATGCCGACTTAAGTACAAAAAGACTGACTCTTCTTACTGACTATGTTTGAACCACTTCTGTGACACTTGTAATAGATTCCGATGCTTCACTTCAGGTTTACTGTATCCCTCTGACCTTCTTAATGACGATGAAACACAGAAATTGCATCGGAATTAAATACAAAAGGCACAATGCCGACTTAAGTACAAGAAGATTGTATCTTCTTACTGTCTATGTTTTGAACCATTCCTGTGACACTAGTTATAGTTTCCGATGTACACTCCAGGTTTACTGTATCCCTTGGACCTTCTTATTGACGATGAAACACAACAAATGCATCGGAATTAAATACAAAAGGCACAATGCCGTCTTAAGGACAAGGATACTGACTCTTCTTACTGACTATGTTTTGAACCATTCCTGTGAAACTAGTAATAGATTCCGATGCTTCACTTCAAGTTTACTGTATCCCTTGGACCTTCTTATTGACGATGAAACACGCAAATTGCATCGGAATTAAATACAAAAGGCACAATGCCGACATAAGTAAATGAAGACTGACTCTTCTTACTGACTATGTTTTAACCATTCCTGTGTCACTAGTTATAGATTCCGATGCTTCACTTCAGGTCTACTGTGTCCCTTGGACCTTCTTATTGACGATGAGACACAGAAATTGCATCGGAATTAAATACAAAAGGCACAATGCCGACTTAGGTACACGAAGACTGACTCTTCTTACTGTCTATGATTTGAACCATTCCTGTGACACTAGTTATAGATTCCGATGCTACACTCCAGGTTTACTGTATCCCTTGGACCTTCTTATGGACGATGAAACACTGAAATTACATCTTCATTAAATACAAAAAGCACAATGTCGACTTAAGTACAAGAAGATTGTATCTTCTTACTGTCTATGTTTTGAACCATTCCTGTGACACTAGTTATAGATTCCGATGTACACTCCAGGTTTACTGTATCCCTCTGACCTTCTTATTGACGATGAAACACAGAAATTGCATCGGAATTAAATACTAAAGGAACAATGCTGACTTAAGTACAAGAAGACTGACTCTTCTCACTGACTATATTTTGAACCAGTCCTGTGACACTAGTTATAGATTCCGATGCTTCACTTTAGGTTTACTGTATCCCTTGGACCCTCTTATTGACGACGACACAGAGAAATTGCATCGGGATTAAATAGAAAAGGCACAATGCCGACTTAAGTACAAGAAGACCGCCTCTTCTTACTGACTATGGTTTGAACATTTCCTGTGAGACCAGTTTTAGATTCCGATGCTTAACTATATATTTACTCCATCCCTCGGACCTTCTTATTGACGATGAAACACAGAAATTGCATCTGAATTAAATGCATAAGGCACCATGCCGACTTAAGTACAAGAAGACAGACTCTTCTTACTGACTATGATTTGAACCATTCCTGTGACACTTGTTATAGATTCCGATGCTTCACGTCAGGTTTACTGTATCCCTCTGACTTTCTTATTGACGATGAAACAGAGAAATTGCATCGGAATTTAATAGAAAAGGCACAATGCCGACTTAAGTACAAAAATACTGTATTTTCTTACTGTCTATGTTTTGAACCATTCCTGTGACACTAGTTATAGATTCCGATGCTTCACTCCAGGTTTACTGTATCCCTTGGACCTTCTTATTGACGATGAAACACAGATATTGCATCGGAATTAAATACAAAAGGCACAATTCCGACTCAAGTACAAGAAGACTGGCTCTTCTTACTGTCTATGTTTTGAACCTTTTCTGTGAGACCGGTATTAGACTCCCATGCTTCACTTCAGGTTTACTGTATCCCTCTGACCTTCTTATTGACGATGAAACACAGAAAGTGCATCGGAATTAAAACAAAAGGCTCAATGCCGACTTAAGTACAAGAAACCTGACTCCTCTTACTGTTTATGTTTTGAACCATTCCTGTGACACTATTTATAGTTTCCGATGCTTCACTTCAGGTTTACTGTATCCCTCTGACCTTCTTATTGACGATGAAACACAGAAATTGCTTCGGAATTAAATACAAAAGGCACAATGCCGACTTAAGTACAAGAAAACTGACTCTTCTAATTGTCTATGTTTTGAACTATTCATGTGACAATAGTTATTGATTCCGATGCTTCACTCCAGGTTTACTGCATCCCTTGGACCTTCATATTGACGATGAAACACTGAAATTGCATCGTAATTAAATAGATTGGGCAAAATGCCGACTTAAGTCCAAGAAGACTGACTCTTCTTACGGACTATGTTTTGAACCATTCCTGTGACACTAGTTACAGATTGCGATGCTTCACTTCATGTTTACTGTATCCCTCTGACCCTCTTAATGACGATGAAACACAGAAATTGCACCGGAATTAAATACAAAAGGCACAATGCCAACTTAAGTACAAAATGACTGACTCTTCTTACTGTCTAAGTTTTGAACCATTCCTGTTACACTAGTTATAGATTCCGATGCTTCACTTCAGGTTTACTGTATCCTTTGGACCTTCTTGTTGACGATGATACACAGTAATTACATCTGAAATAAATACAAAAGGCACAATGCCGACTTAAGTACAAAAAGACTGACTCTTCTTACTGACTATGTTTGAACCACTTCTGTGACACTTGTAATAGATTCCGATGCTTCACTTCAGGTTTACTGTATCCCTCTGACCTTCTTAATGACGATGAAACACAGAAATTGCATCGGAATTAAATACAAAAGGCACAATGCCGACTTAAGTACAAGAAGATTGTATCTTCTTACTGTCTATGTTTTGAACCATTCCTGTGACACTAGTTATAGTTTCCGATGTACACTCCAGGTTTACTGTATCCCTTGGACCTTCTTATTGACGATGAAACACAAAAAATGCATCGGAATTAAATACAAAAGGCACAATGCCGTCTTAAGGACAAGGATACTGACTCTTCTTACTGACTATGTTTTGAACCATTCCTGTGAAACTAGTAATAGATTCCGATGCTTCACTTCAAGTTTACTGTATCCCTTGGACCTTCTTATTGACGATGAAACACGCAAATTGCATCGGAATTAAATACAAAAGGCACAATGCCGACATAAGTAAATGAAGACTGACTCTTCTTACTGACTATGTTTTAACCATTCCTGTGTCACTAGTTATAGATTCCGATGCTTCACTTCAGGTCTACTGTGTCCCTTGGACCTTCTTATTGACGATGAGACACAGAAATTGCATCGGAATTAAATACAAAAGGCACAATGCCGACTTAGGTACACGAAGACTGACTCTTCTTACTGTCTATGATTTGAACCATTCCTGTGACACTAGTTATAGATTCCGATGCTACACTCCAGGTTTACTGTATCCCTTGGACCTTCTTATGGACGATGAAACACTGAAATTACATCTTCATTAAATACAAAAAGCACAATGTCGACTTAAGTACAAGAAGATTGTATCTTCTTACTGTCTATGTTTTGAACCATTCCTGTGACACTAGTTATAGATTCCGATGTACACTCCAGGTTTACTGTATCCCTTGGACCTTCTTATTGACGATGAAACACAAAAATTGCATCGGAATTAAATACAAATGGCACAATGGCAACTTAAGGACAAGGATACTGACTCTTCTTACTGACTATGATCTGAAACATTCCTGTGACACTAGTTATAGATTCCGATGATTCACTTCAGGATTACTGTATCCCTCTGACCCTCTTATTGACGATGAAACACAGAAATTGCACCGGAATTAAATACAAAAGGCACTATGCCAACTTAAGTACAAAATGACTGACTCTTCTTACTGTCTAAGTTTTGAACCATTCCTGTTACACTAGTTATAGATTCCGATGCTTCACTTCAGGTTTACTGTATCCTTTGGACCTTCTTGTTGACGATGATACACAGAAATTACATCTGAAATAAATACAAAAGGCACAATGCCGACTTAAGTACAAAAAGACTGACTCTTCTTACTGACTATGTTTGAACCATTCCTGTGACACTTGTTATAGATTCCGTTGCTTCACTTCAGGTTTACTGTATCCCTCTGACCTTCTTATTGACGATGAAACACAGAAATTGCATCGGAATTATATAGAAAAGGCACAATGCCGACTTAAGTACAAGAAGACTTACTCTTCTAACTGTCTATCTTTTGAACCATTCCTGTGACACTAGTTATAGATTCCAATGCTTCACTTCAGGTTTACTGTATCCCTCTGACCTCCTTATTGACGATGAAACGCAGAAATTGCATCGGAAGTAAATACAAAATGCACAATGGCGACTTATGTACAAGAAGACTGACTCTTCTTACTGCCTATGTTTTGAATCATTTCTGTGACACTACTTACAGATTCCGATGCTTCACTTCAGGGTTACTGTATCCATCTGACCTGCTTATTGACGATGAAACACAGAAATTGCGACGGAATTAAATAGAAAAGGCACAATGCCGACTTAAGTACAAGAAGACCGACTCTTCTTACTGACTATGTTTTGAACAATTCCTGTGATACTAGTTATAGATTCCGATGCTTCACTTCAGGTTTACTGTATCCCTTGGACCTTCTTATTGACGATGAAACACAGAAATTGCATCGGAATTAAATAGATAAGGCACAATGCCGACTTAAGTACAAGAAGACTGACTCTTCTTACTGACTATGTTTTGAACCATTCCTGTGGCATTAGTTATAGATTCCGATGCTTCACTTCAAGTTTACTGTATCCCTTGGACCTTTTTATTGACGATGAAACACAGAAATTGCATCGGAATTAAATACAAAAGGCACAATGCCGACATAAGTACATGAAGACTGACTCTTCTTACTGACTATGTTTTGAACCATTCCTGTGACACTAGTTATAGATTCCGATGCTTCACTTCAGGTCTACTGTATCCCTTAGACCTTTTTATTGACGATGAAACAGAAAATGCATCGGAATTAAATACAAAAGGCACAATGCCGACTGAGGTACACGAAGACTGACTCTTCTTACTGTCTATGATTTGAACCATTCCTGTGACACTAGTTATAGATTCCGATGCTACACTCCAGGTTTACTGTATCCCTTGGACCTTCTTATGGACGATGAAACACTGAAATTACATCTTCATTAAATACAAAAAGGCACAATGTCGACTTAAGTACAAGAAGATTGTATCTTCTTACTGTCTATGTTTTGAACCATTCCTGTGACACTAGTTATAGATTCCGATGTACACTCCAGGTTTACTGTATCCCTTGGACCTTCTTATTGACGATGAAACACAAAAATTGCATCGGAATTAAATACAAAAGGCACAATGCCAACTTAAGGACAAGGATACTGACTCTTCTTACTGACTATGTTCTGAAACATTCCTGTGACACTAGTTATAGATTCCGATGATTCACTTCAGGATTACTGTATCCCTCTGACCCTCTTATTGACGATGAAACACAGAAATTGCACCGGAATTAAATACAAATAGCACAATGCCAACTTAAGTACAAAATGACTGACTCTTCTTACTGTCTAAGTTTCGAACCATTCCTGTTACACTAGTTATAGATTCCGATGCTTCACTTCAGGTTTACTGTATCCTTTGGACCTTCTTGTTGACGATGATACACAGAAAATACATCTGAAATAAATACAAAAGGCACAATGCCGACTTAAGTACAAAAAGACTGACTCTTCTTACTGACTATGTTTGAACTATTCCTGTGACACTTGTTATAGATTCCGATGCTTCACTTCAGGTTTACTGTATCCCTCTGACCTTCTTATTGACGATGAAACACAGAAATTGCATCGGAATTATATAGAAAAGGCACAATGCCGACTTAAGTACAAGAAGACTTACTCTTCTAACTGTCTATCTTTTGAACCATTCCTGTGACACTAGTTATAGATTCCAATGCTTCACTTCAGGTTTACTGTATCCCTCTGACCTCCTTATTGACGATGAAACGCAGAAATTGCATCGGAAGTAAATACAAAATGCACAATGCCGACTTATGTACAAGAAGACTGACTCTTCTTACTGCCTATGTTTTGAATCATTTCTGTGACACTACTTACAGATTCCGATGCTTCACTTCAGGGTTACTGTATCCATCTGACCTGCTTATTGACGATGAAACACAGAAATTGCGACGGAATTAAATAGAAAAGGCACAATGCCGACTTAAGTACAATAAGACCGACTCTTCTTACTGACTATGTTTTGAACCATTCCTGTGATACTAGTTATAGATTCCGATGCTTCACTTCAGGTTTACTGTATCCCTTGGACCTTCTTATTGACGATGAAACACAGAAATTGCATCGGAATTAAATAGATAAGGCACAATGCCGACTTAAGTACAAGAAGACTGACACTTCTTACTGACTATGTTTTGAACCATTCCTGTGGCATTAGTTATAGATTCCGATGCTTCACTTCAAGTTTACTGTATCCCTTGGACCTTTTTATTGACGATGAAACACAGAAATTGCATCGGAATTAAATACAAAAGGCACAATGCCGACATAAGTACATGAAGACTGACTCTTCTTACTGACTATGTTTTGAACCATTCCTGTGACACTAGTTATAGATTCCGATGCTTCACTTCAGGTCTACTGTATCCCTTAGACCTTTTTATTGACGATGAAACACAGAAAATGCATCGGAATTAAATACAAAATACACAATGCCGACTGAGGTACACGAAGACTGACTCTTCTTACTGTCTATGATTTGAACCACTCCTATGCCACTAGTTATAGATTCCGATGCTACACTCCAGGTTTACTGCATCCCTTGCACCTTAGTATTGACAATGAAATACAGAAATTGCATCGGCATTGAATACAAAAGGCACAATGCCGACTTAAGTACAAGAGGACTGTATCTTCTTACTGTCTATGATTTGAACCATTCCTGTGACACTAGTTATAAATTCCGATGATTCACTTCAGGTTTACTGTATCCCTCTGACCTTCTTATTGACGATGAAACACAGAAATTGCACCGGAATTAAATACAAAAGGCAAAATGCCGACATAAGTACAAAAAGACTGACTCTTCATACTGTCTATGTTTTGAACCATTCCTGTGACACTAGTTATAGATTCCGATGCTTCACTTCGTGTTTACTGTATCATTTGGACCTTCTTATTGACGATGAAACACAGAAATTACATCTGAAATAAATACAAAATACACAATGCCGACTTAAGTACAAAAAGACTGACTCTTCTTACTGACTATGTTTTGAACCATTCCTGTGACACTAGTTGTAGATTCCCATGCTTCACTTCAGGTTTACTGTATCCTCCCGACCTTCTTATTGACGATGAAACACAGATATTGCATCGGAATTGAATAGAGAAGGCTCAATGCCGGCTTAAGTACAAGAAGACTGACTCTTCTTACTGTCTATGTTATGAACCATTCCTGTGACACTAGTTATAGATTCCGATGCTCCACTTCAGGTTTACTGTATTCCTTGGACCCTCTTATTGACGATGAAACACAGAAATTGCTCGGAATTTAATACAAAAGGCACAATGCCGACTCACGTACAAGAAGGCTGACTCTTCTTACTGTCTATGTTTTGAACCATTCCTGTGACACTAGTTATAGATTCCGATGCTTCACTTCAAGTTTACTGAATCCCTCTTACCTTCTTATTGACGATGAAGCACAGAAATTGCATCGGAATTAAATACAAAAGGCACAAAGCCGACTTAAGTACAAGAAGACTGACTCTTCTTACTGTCTATGCTTTGATCCATTCCAGTGACACTAGTTATCGATTCCGATGCTTCACTTCAGGTTTACTGTATCCCTTGGAACTTCTTAATGACGATGAAACACAGAAATTGCATCGGAATTAAATACAAAAGGCACAATGCAGTCTTAAGCACAAGAAGACTGACTCTTCCTACTGTCTATGTTTGAACCATTCCATTGACACTAGTTATAGATTCCGATGCTTCACTTCAGGTTTACTGTATACCTTGGACCTTCTTATTGACGATGAAACAATGAAATTGCATCAGAATTAAATACAAACGGCACAATGCCGACTTAACTACAATAAGACTGACTCTCCTTACTGACTATGTATTGAACCATTCCTGTGACACTAGTTATAGATTCCGATGCTTCACTTCAGGTTTACTGTATCCCTCTGACCTTCTTATTGACGATGAAACACAGAAATTGCATCGGAATTAAATACAAAAGGCACAATGTCGACTTAAGGACAAGAAGAGTGACTCTTCTTACTGACTATGTTTTGATCCATTCCTGTGACACTAGTTATAGATTCCGTTGCTTTACAACAGGTTTACTGTATCCCTTGGACTTTCTTATTGACGATGAAACACAGAAATTGCATCAGAATTAAATACAAAGTGCACAATGCCGACATAAGTACAAGAAGGCTGACTCTTCTTACTGTCTATGTTTAGAACCTTTCCTGTGACACTAGTTATAGATTATGATGCTTCACTCCGGGTTTACTGTATCCCTTGGATTTTCTTATTGACGATGAAACACTGAAATTGCATCGGAATTAAATACAAAAGGCACAATGCCGACTTTAGGACAAGATGATTGACTCTTCTAACTGCCTATAATTGGAACCATTCCTGTGACACTAGTAATAGATTCCGATGCTTCAGTTCAGGTTTACTGTATCCCTTGTACCTTCTTATTGACGATGAAACGAAGAAATTGCATCGGAATTAAATAGAAAAGGCATAATGCCGACTTAAGTACAAGAAGACTCACTCTCCTCACTGACTATGTATTGGACCATTCCTGTGACACTAGTTATAGATTCCGATGCTTCACTTCAGATTTACTGTATCATTTTGACTTTCTTATTGACGATGAAACACAGAAATTTCATCTGAAATAAATACAAATGGCACAATGCCGACTTAAGTACGAAAAGACTGACTCTTCTTACTGTCTATGATTTGAACCATTCCTATGCCACTAGTTACAGATTCCGATGCTACACTCCAGGTTAACTGCATCCCTTGGACCTTAGTATTGACAAAGAAATACAGAAATTGCATCGGCATTGAATACAAAAGGCACAATGCCGACATAAGTACAAGAAGACTGTATCTTCTTACTGTCTATGATTTGAACCATTTCTGTGACACTAGTTATAGATTCCGATGATTCACTTCAGGTTTACTGTATCCCTCTGACCTTCTTATTGACGATGAAACACAGAAATTGCACCGGAATTAAATACAAAATTCACAATGCCGACATAAGTACAAAAAGACTGACTCTTCATACTGTCTATGTTTTGAACCATTCCTGTGACACTAGTTAGAGATTCCGATGCTTCGCTTCGTGTTTACTGTATCATTTTGACCTTCTTATTGACGATGAAACACAGAAATTACATCTGAAATAAATACAAGATACACAATGCCGACTTAAGTACAAAAAGACTGACTCTGCTTACTGACTATGTTTTGAACCATTCCTGTGACACTAGTTGTAGATTCCCATGCTTCACTTCAGGTTTACTGTATCCCTCTGACCTTCTTATTGACGATGGAACACAGATATTGCATCGGAATTGAATAGAGAAGGCTCAATGCCGACTTAAGTACAAGAACACTGACTCTTCTTACTGTCTATGTTATGAACCATTCCTGTGACACTAGTTATAGATTCCGATGCTCCACTTCAGGTTTACTGTATTCCTTGGAACCTCTTATTGACGATGAAACACAGAAATTGCATCGGAATTTATTACAAAAGGCACAATGCCGACTCCCGTACAAGAAGGCTGACTCTTCTTACTGTCTATGTTTTGAACCATTCCTGTGACACTAGTTATAGATTCCGATGCTTCACTTCAGGTTTACTGTATCCCTCTAACCTTCTTATTGACGATGAAACACAGAAATTGCAACGGAATTAAATATAAAATGCACAATGCCGACTTCAGTACAAGAAGACTGACTCTTCTTACTGTCTATGTTTTGAACCATTCGTGTGACACTAGTTATAGATTCCGATGCTTCACTTCAAGTTTACTTAATCCCTCTTACCTTCTTATTGACGATGAAACAATGAAATTGCATCGGAATTAAATACAAACGGCACAATGCCGACTTAACTACATTAAGACTGACTCTTCTTACTGACTATGTATTGAACCATTCCTGTGACACTAGTTATAGATTCCGATGATTCACTTCAGGTTTACTGTCTCCCTCTGACCTTCTTATTGACGATGAAACACAGAAATTGCATCGGAATTAAATACAAAAGGCACAATGTCGACTTAAGGACAAGAAGACTGACTCTTCTTACAGTCTAAGTTTTGAACCATTCCTGTGACACTAGTTATAGATTCCGATGCTTCACTACAGGTTTACTGTCTCCCTTGGACCTTCTTATTGACGATGAAACACAGAAATTGCATCGGAATTAAATACAAAAGGCACAATGCCGACATAAGTAGATGAAGACTGACTCTTCTTAATGACTATGTTTTGAACCATTCCTGTGACACTAGTTATAGATTCCAATGCTTCACTTCAGGTCTACTGTATCCCTTGGACCTTGTTATTGACAATGAAACACAGAAATTGCATCGGAATTAAATACAAAAGGCACAATGCCGAATTCGGTACACGAAGACTGACTCTTCATGCTGTCTATGATTTGAAACATTCCTGTGACACTAGTTACAGATTCCGATGCTACACTCCACGTTTACTGTATCCCTTGGACCTTCTTATTGACGATGAAACACAAAAATTGCATCGGAATTAAATACAAAAGGCACAATGCTGACTTAAGGACAAGAAGACTGACTCCTCTTACTGACTATGATTTGAAACATTCCTGTGACACTAGTTGTAGATTCCGAAGATTCACTTCAGGTTTACTGTATCCCTCTGGCCTTCTTAATGAAGATGAAACACAGAAATTGCACCGGAATTAAATACAAAAGGCACAATGCCGATTTAAGTACAAAAAGCCTGACCCTTCTTACTGTCTGCATTTTGAACCATTCCTGTGACACTAGTTATAGTTTCCGATGCTTCACTTCAGGTTTATTGTATCATTTGGACTTTCTTATTGACGATGAAACACAGAAATTACATCTGAAATAAATACAAATGGCACAATGCCGACTTAAGTAGAAAAAGACTGACTCGTCTTACTGACTATGTTTGAACCATTCCTGTGACACTAATGATAGATTCCGATGCTTCACTTCAGGTTTACTGTATCCCTCTGACCTTCTTAATAACGATGAAACACAGAATTTGCATCGGAATTATATAGAAAAAGCACAATGCCGACTTAAGTACAAGAAGACTGACTCTTCTTACTGTCTATGTTTTGAACCATTCCTGTGACGCTAGTTATAGATTCCGATGCTTCACTACAGGTTTACTGTCTCCCTTGGACCTTCTTATTGACGATGAAACACAGAAATTGCATCGGAATTAAATACAAAAGGCACAATGCCGATATAAGTACATGAAGACTGACTCTTCTTAATGACTATGTTTTGAACCATTCCTGTGACACTAGTTATAGATTCCGATGCTTCACTTCAGGTCTACTGTATCCCTTGGACCTTCTTATTGACAATGAAACACAGAAATTGCACCGGAATTAAATACAAAAGGCACAATGCCGAATTAGGTACACGAAGACTGACTCTTCTTGCTGTCTATGATTTGAAACATTCCTGTGACACTAGTTACAGATTCCGATGCTACACTCCACGTTTACTGTATCCCTTGGACCTTCTTATTGACGATGAAACACAAAAATTGCATCGGAATTAAATACAAAAGGCACAATGCCGACTTAAGGACAAGAAGACTGACTCTTCTTACTGACTATGTTTTGAAACATTCCTGTGACACTAGTTATAGATTCCGATGATTCACTTCAGGTTTACTGTATCCCTCTGGAATTCGTATTGACGATGAAACACAAAAATTGCACCGGAATTAAATACAAAAGGCACAATGCCGACTTAAGTACAAAAAGCCTGACTCTTCTTACTGTCTGTGTTTTGAACCATTCCTGTGACACTAGTTATAGATTCCGATGCTTCACTTCAGGTTTGCTGTATCATTTGGACTTTCTTATTGACGATGAAACACAGAAATTACATCTGAAATAAATACAAATGGCACAATGCCGACTTAAGTACAAAAAGACTGACTAGTCTTACTGACTATGTTTTGAACCATTCCTGTGACACTAGTTATAGATTCCGATGCTTCACTTCGTGTTTACTGTATCATTTGGACCTTCTTATTGACGATGAAACACAGATATTGCATCTGAAATAGATACAAAATACACAATGCCGACTTAAGTACAAAAAGACTGACCCTTCTTACTGACGATGTTTTAAACCATTCCTGTGACACTAGTTGTAGATTCCCATGCTTCACTTCAGGTTTACTGTATCCCTCTGACCTTCTTATTGACGATGAAACACAGAAATTGCAACGGAATTAAATATAAAATGCACAATGCCGACTTCAGTACAAGAAGACTGACTCTTCTTACTGTCTATGTTTTGAACCATTCGTGTGACACTAGTTATAGATTCCGATGCTTCACTTCAAGTTTACTGAATCCCTCTTACCTTCTTATTGACGATGAAGCACAGAAATTGCATCGGAATTAAATACAAAAGGCACAATGCCGACTTAAGTACAAGAAGACTGACTCTTCTTACTGTCTATGCTTTGATCCATTCCTGTGACACTAGTTAGCGATTCCGATGCTTCACTTCAGGTTTACTGTATACCTTGGACCTTCTTAATGACGATGAAACACGGAAATTGCCTCGGAATTAAATACAAAAGGCACAATGCAGACTTAACTACATTAAGACTGACTCTTCTTACTGACTATCTATTGAACCATTCCTGTGACACTAGTTATAGATTCCGATGCTACACTTCAGGTTTACTGTATCCCTCTGACCTTCTTATTGACGATGAAACACAGAAATTGCATCGGAATTAAATACAAAAGGCACAATGTCGACGTAAGGACAAGAAGACTGACTCTTCTTACTGACTATGTTTTGAACCATTCCTGTGACACTAGTTATAGATTCCGATGCTTGACTTCAGGTTTACTGTATCCCTTGGACTTCTCATTGACGATGTAACACAGTAATGCATCGGAATTAAATACAAAAGCCACAATGCCGACTCAAGTACAAGAAGACTGACTCTTCTTACTGTCTATGCTTTGAACCATTCCTGTGACACTAGTTATAGATTCCGATGCTTCACTTCAGGTTTACTGTATCCCTCTGACCTTCTTATTGACGATGAAACACAGAAATTGCATCGGAATTAAATACAAAATTCACAATGCCGACTTAAGTACAAGAGGACTGACTCTTCTTACTATCTATGTTTTGAACCATTTCTGTGACACTAGTTACAGATTCCGATGCTTCACTTCAGGGTTACTGTAACCCTCTGACCTTCTTATTGACGATGAAACACATCGGAATTCAATAAAAAAGGCACAATGCCAACTTAAGTACAAGATGACTGACTCTTCTTACTGAATATGTTTTGAATCATTCCTGTGACACTAGTTATAGATTCCGTTGCTTTTCTTCAGGTTTACTGTATACCTTGGACCTTCTTATTGACGATGAAACACAGAAATTGCATCAGAATTAAATACAAAAGGCACAATGGCGACTTAAGTACAAGAAGGCTGACTCTTCTTACTGTCTGTGTTTTGAACCATTCCTGTGACACTAGTTATAGATTCCGATGCTTCACTTCAGGTTTACTGTATCATTTGGACTTTCTTATTGACGATGAAACACAGAAATTACATCTGAAATAAATACAAATGGCACACTGCCGACTTAAATACAAGAAGACTGACTCTTCTTACTGTCTATGCTTTGAACCATTCCTGTGACACAAATGATAGATTCCGATGCTTCACTTCAGGTTTACTGTATCCCTCTGACCTTCTTAATAACGATGAAACACAGAATTTGCATCGGAATTATATAGAAAAAGCACAATGCCGACATAAGTACAAGAAGACTGACTCTTCTTACTGTCTATGTTTTGAACCATTCCTGTGACACAAGTTATTGATTCCGATGCTTCACTACAGGTTTACTGTCTCCCTTGGACCTTCTTATTGACGATGAAACACAGAAATTGCATCGGAATTAAATACAAAAGGCACAATGCCGAATTAGGTACACGAAGACTGACTCTTCTTGCTGTCTATGATTTGAAACATTCCTGTGACACTAGTTACAGATTACGATGCTACACTCCACGTTCACTGTATCCCTTGGACCTTCTTATTGACGATGAAACACAGAAATTGCATCGGCATTAAATACAAAAGGCATAATGCCGACTTAAGTACAAGAAGACTGTATCTTCTTACTGTCTATGATTTGAACCATTCCTGTGACACTAGTTATAGATTCCGATGTACACTCCAGGTTTACTGTATCCCTTGGACCTTCTTATTGACGATGAAACACAAAAATTGCATCGGAATTAAATACAAAAGTCACAATTCCGACATAAGGACAAGAAGACTGACTCTTCTTACTAACTATGTTTGAAACATTCCTGTGACACGAGTTATAGATTCCGATGATTCACTGCAGGTTTACTGTATCCCTCTGACCTTCTTATTGACGATGAAACGCAGCAATTGCACCGGAATTAAATACAAAAGGCACAATGCCGACTTAAGTATAAAAAGACTGACTCTTCTTACTGTCTATGTTTTGAAACATTCCTGTGACACTAGTTATAGACTCCGATGCTTCACTTCAGGTTTACTGTAACATTTGGACCTACTTATTGACGATGAAACACAGAAATTACATCTGAAATAAATACAAAGGGCACAATGCCGAATAAGGTACACGAAACCTGACTCTTCTTACTGTCTATGATTTGAACCGTTCCTGTGCCACTAGTTATAGATTCCGATGCTACACTCCAGGTTTACTGTATCCCTTGGACCTTCTTATGGACGAAGAAACACAGAAATTGCATCGGCATTAAATACAAAAGCCACAATGCCGACGTAAGTACAAGAAGACTGTATCTTCTTACTGTCTATGTTTTGAACCATTCCTGTGACACTAGTTATAGATTCCGATGTACACTCCAGGTTTACTGTATCCCTCGTACCTTCTTATTGACGATTAAACACAGAAATTGCACCGGCATTAAATACAAAAGGCACAATGCCGACTTACGTACAAAATGACTGACTCTTCTTACTGTCTATGTTTTGAACCATTCCATTAAAAACTAGTTATAGATTCCGATGCTTCACTCCAGGTATACAGTATCCCTTGGACCTTCTTATTGAGATGAAACATTGAAATTGCATCGGAATTAAATAAATAACCCCAATGCCGGCATAAGTACAAGAAGACTGACTCTTCTTACTGACTATGTTTTGAACCATTCCTGTGACACTTGTTATAGATTCCGATGCTACACTCCAGGGATACTGTATCCCTTGGACCTTCTTATTGTCGATGAAACACAGAAATTGCATCAGAACTAAATACAAAAGGCACAATGAAGACTTAACGACAACAAGACTGACTCTTCTTTCTGACTATACTTTTAACCATACCTGTGACACTAGTTATAGATTCCGATGTACACTCCATGTTTACTGTATCCCTTGGACCTTCTTATTGACGATGAAACACAAAAATTGCATCGGAATTAAATACAAAAGTCACAATGCCGACATAAGGACAAGAAGACTGACTCTTCTTACTGACTATGTTTTGAAACATTCCTGTGACACTAGTTATAGATTCCGATGATTCACTTCAGGTTTACTGTATCCCTCTGACCTTCGTATTGACGATGATACGCAGAAATTGCACCGGAATTAAATACAAAAGGCACAATGACGACTTAAGTACAAAAAGACTGACTCTTCATACTGTCTATGTTTTGAAACATTCCTGTGACACTAGTTATAGATTCCGATGCTTCACTTCAGGTTTACTGTATCATTTGGACCTTCTTATTGACGATGAAACACAGAAATTACATCTGAAATAAATACAAAAGGCACAATGCCGACTTAAGTACAAAATGACTGACTCTTCTTAGTGACTATGTTTTGAACCACACCTGTGACACTAGCTATAGATTCCAATGCTTCACTTCAGGTTCACTGTGTCCCTTGGACCTTCTTATTGACGATGAAACACAGAGATTGCATCGGAATTAAATACAAAAGGCACAAAGCCGACATAAGTACATGATGACTGACTCTTATTACTGACTATGTTTTAATTATTCCTGTGACACTAGTTATAGATTCCGATGCTTCACTTCAGGTCTACAGTATCCCTTGGACCTTCTTATTGACGATGAAACACAGAAATTGCATCGGAATTAAATACAAATGGCACAATGCCGAATAAGGTACACGAAGACTGACTCTTCTTACCGTCTATGATTTGAACCATTCCTGTGCCACTAGTTATAGATTCCGATGCTACACTCCAGGTTTACTGTATCCCTTGGACCTTCTTATGGACGATGAAACACAGAAATTGCATCGGCATTAAATACAAAAGGCACAATGCCGACGTAAGTACAAGAAGACTGTATCTTCTCACTGTCTATGTTTTGAACCATTCCTGTGACACTAGTTATATATTCCGATGTACACTCCAGGTTTACTGTATCCCTTGGACCTTCTTATTGACGATGAAACACAAAAATTGCATCGGAATGAAATACAAAAGGCACAATGCCGACTTAAGGACAAGGAGACTGACTCTTCTTACTGACTATGCTTTGAAACATTCATGTGACACTAGTTATAGATTCCGATGATTCACATCAGGTTTACTGTATCCCTCTGACTTTCCTATTGACGATGAAACACAGAAATTGCACCGGAATTAAATACAAAAGGCACAATGCCAACTTAAGTACAAAATGACTGACTCTTCTTACTGTCCTTGTTTTGAACCATTCCTGTGACACTAGTTTTAGATTCCGATGCTTCACTTCAGGTTTACTGTATCATTTGGACCCTCTTATTGACGATGATACACAGAAATTACATCTGAAATAAATACAAAAGCCACAATGCCGACTTAAGTACAAATAGACTGACTCTTCTTACCGATTATGTTTTGAAACATTCCTGTGACACTAGTTATAGATTCCGATGCTTCACTTCGGGTTTACTGTATCCCTCTGCCCTTCTTATTGACGATGAAACACAGAAATTGCACCGCAATTAAATACAAAAGGCACAATGCCGACTTAAGTACAAGAAGACTGACTCTTCTTACTGTCTATGTTTTGAACCATTCCATTAAAAACTAGTTATCGATTCCGATGCTTCACTCCAGGTATACTATATCCCTTGGACCTTCTTATTGAAATGAAACATTGAAATTGCATCGGAATTAAATAAAAAACCCCAATGCCGGCATAAGTACAAGAAGACTGACTCTTCTTACTGACTATGTTTTGAACCATTCCTGTGACACTTGTTATAGATTCCGATGCTACACTCCAGGGTTACTGTATCCCTTGGACCTTCTTAATGTCGATGAAACACAGAAATTGCATCAGAATTAAATCCAAAAAGCACAATGAAGACTTAACGACAACAAGACTGACTCTTCTTTCTGACTATACTTTTAACCATACCTGTAACACTAGTTATAGATTACCATGCTTCACTTCAGGTTTACTGTATCGCTCTGACCTTCTTATTGACGATGAAACACAGAAATTGCATCGGAATTATATGGAAAAAGCACAATGCCGACTTAAGTACAAGAAGACTGACTCTTCTTACTGTCTATGTTTTGAACCATTCCTGTGACACTAGTTATAGATTCCGATGCTTCACTACAGGTTTACTGTCTCCCTTGGACCTTCTTATTGACGATGAAACACAGAAATTGCATCGGAATTAAATACAAAAGGCACAATGCCGACATAAGTACATGAAGACTGACTCTTCTTAATGACTATAATTTGAACCATTCCTGTGACACTAGTTATAGATTCCGATGCTTCACTTCAGGTCTACCGTATCCCTTGGACCTTCTTATTGACGATGAAACACAGAAATTGCATCGGAATTAAATACAAAAGGCACAATGCCGACTTAGGTACACGAAGACTGACTCTTCTTACTGTCTATGATTTGAACCATTCCTGTGACACTAGTTACAGATTCCTATGCTACACTCCAGGTGTGCTGTATCCCTTGGACCTTCTTATTCACGATGAAACACAGAAATTACATCGGCATTAAATACAAAAGGCATAATGCCGACTTAAGTACAACAAGACTGTATGTTCATACTGTCTATGATTTGAACCATTCCTGTGACACTAGTGTTAGATTCCGATGTACACTCCATGTTTACTGTATCCCTTGGACCTTCTTATTGACGATGAAACACAAAAATTGCATCGGAATTAAATACAAAAGTCACAATGCCGACATAAGGACAAGAAGACTGACTCTTCTTACTGACTATGTTTTGAAACATTCCTGTGACACTAGTTATAGATTCCGATGATTCACTTCAGGTTTCCTGTATCCCTCTGACCTTCTTATTGACGATGAAACGCAGAAATTGCACCGTAATTAAATACAAAATTCACAATGACGACTTAAGTACAAAAAGACTGACTCTTCTTACTGTCTATGTTTTGAAACATTCCTGTGACACTAGTTATAGATTCCGATGCTTCACTTCAGGTTTACTGTATCATTTGGACCTTCTATTTGACGATGAAACACAGAAATTACATCTGAAATAAATACAAAAGGCACAATGCCGACTTAAGTACAAAATGACTGACTCTTCTTACTGACTATGTTTTGAACCATTCCTGTGACACTAGCTATAGATTCCAATGCTTCACTTCAGGTTTACTGTGTCCCTTGGACCTTCTTATTGACGATGAAACACAGAGATTGCATCGGAATAAAATACAAAAGGCACAAAGCCGACATAAGTACATGAAGACTGACTCTTATTACTGACTATGTTTTAACCATTCCTGTGACACTAGTTATAGATTCCGATGCTTCACTTCAGGTCTACGGTATCCCTTGGACCTTCTTATTGACGATGAAACACAGAAATTGCATCGGAATTAAATACAAAAGGCACAATGCCGAATAAGGTACACGAAGACTGACTCTTCTTACTGTCTATGATTTGAACCATTCCTGTGCCACTAGTTATAGATTCCGATGCTACACTCCAGGTTTACTGTATCCCTTGGACCTTCTTATGGACGATGAAACACAGAAATTGCATCGGCATTAAATACAAAAGGCACAATGCTGACGTAAGTACAAGAAGACTGTATCTTCTCACTGTCTATGTTTTGAACCAATCCTGTGACACTAGTTATATATTCCGATGTACACTCCAGGTTTACTGTATCCCTTGGACGTTCTTATTGACGATGAAACACAAAAATTGCATCGGAATTAAATACAAAATGCACAATGCCGACTTAAGGACAAGGAGACTGACTCTTCTTACTGACTGTGTTTTGAAACATTCCTGTGACACTAGTTATAGATTCCGATGATTCACATCAGGTTTACTGTATCCCTCTGACCTTCCTATTGACGATGAAACACAGAAATTGCACCGGAATTAAATACAAAAGGCTCAATGCCGACTTAAGTACAAAATGACTGACTCTTCTTACTGTCTACGTTTTGAACCATTCCTGTGACACTAGTTATAGATTCCGATGCTTCACTTCAGGTTTACTGTATTATTTGGACCCTCTTATTGACGATGATACACAGAAATTACATCTGAAATAAATACAAAAGGCACAATGCCGACTTAAGTACAAATAGACTGACTCTTCTTACCGACTATGATTTGAAACATTCCTGTGACACTAGTTATAGATTACCATGCTTCACTTCAGGTTTACTGTATCGCTCTGACCTTCGTATTGACGATGAAACACAGAAATTGCATCGAAATTAAATACAAAAGGCACAATGCCGACATAAGTACAAGAAGACTGACTCTTCTTACTGACTATGTTTTGAACCATTTCTGTGACACTAGTTATAGCTTCCGATGCTTCACTTCAGGGTTACTGTATCCCTCTGACCTTCTTATTTACGATGAAACACAGAAATTGCATCGGAAGTAAATACAAAAGGCACAATGCCGACTTAAGTACAAGAAGACTGACTCTTCTTACTGTCTATGTTTTGAACCATTCCTGTGATACTAGTTATAGATTCCGATGCTTCACTTCAGGTTTACTCTATCCCTTGGACCTTCTTATTGACGATGAAACACAGAAATTGCATCGGAGTTAAATACAAAAGGCACAATGCTGACTTAAGTACAAGATGACTGTATCTTATTACTGTCTATGTTTTGAACCATTCCTGTGACACTAGTTATAGATTCCGATGCTTCACTGCAGGTTTAGAGTATCCCTTGGACCTTCTTATTGACGATGAAACACAGAAATTGAACCGGAATTAAATACAAAAGGCACAATGCCGACTTAAGGACCAGAAGACTGACTCTTCTAACTGACTATGTTTTGAACCATTCCTGTGACACTAGTTATAGATTTCGATGCTTCACTTCAGGTTTAGTGTATCCCTCTGACCTTCTTATTGACGATGAAACACAGAAATTGCACCGGAATTAAATACAAGCGGCCAATGCCGACTTAAGTACATGAAGACCGACTCTTCTTACTGACTATGTTTTGAACCATTCCTGTGACACTAGTTACAGATTCCGATCCTTCACTTCAGATTTACTGTATCCCTTGGACCTTCTTGTTGACGATGAAACACAGAAATTGCATCGGAATTAAATAGATAAGGCACAATGCCGTCTTAAGAACAAGAAGACTGACTCTTCTTACTGACTATGCTTTGAACCATTCCTGTGACACTAGTTATAGATTCCGATGCCTCACTTCAAGTTTACTGTATCCCTTGGACCTTCTTATTGACGATGAAATACAGAAATTGCATCGGAATTAAATATAAAAGGCACAATGCCGACATAAGTACATGAAGACTGACTCTTCTTACTGACTATGTTTTGAACCATTCCTGTGACACTAGTTATAGATTCCGATGCTTCACTTCAGGTTTACTGTATCATTTGGACCTTCATATTGACGATGAAACACAGAAATTACATCTGAAATAAATACAAAATACACAATGCCGACCTAAGTACAAAAAGACTGACTCTTCTTACTGACTATGCTTTGATCCAATCCTGTGACACTAGTTATAGATTGCGATGATTCACATCAGGTTTACTGTATCCCTCTGACCTTACTATTGACGATGAAACACAGAAATTGCACCGGAATTAAATACAAAAGGCACAATGCCGACTTAAGTACAAAATGACTGACTCTTCTTACTGTCTATGTTTTGAACCATTCCTGTGACACTAGTTACAGATTCCGATGCTTCACTTCAGGTTTACTGTATTATTTGGACCCTCTTATTGACGATGATACACAGAAATTACATCTGAAATAAATACAAAAGGCACAATGCCGACTTAAGTACAAATAGACTGACTCTTCTTACCGACTATGATTTGAAACATTCCTGTGTCACTAGTTATAGATTACCATGCTTCACTTCAGGTTTACTGTATCGCTCTGACCTTCGTATTGACGATGAAACACAGAAATTGCATCGGAATTAAATAGAAAAGGCACAATGCCGTCATAATTACAAGACGACTGACTCTTCTTACTGTTTATGTTTTGAACCATTCCTGTGACACTAGTTATAGATTCCGTTGCTTGACTTCAGGTTTACTGTATCCCTAGGACCTCCTTATTGACGATGAAACACAGAAATTGCATCGGAATTTAATACAAAAGGCTCAATTCCGACTCAAGTACAAGAAGACTGACTCTTCTTCCTGTCTATGCTTTGAACCATTCCTGTGCCACCAGTTATAGATACCAATGCTTCACTTCAGGTTTACTGCATTCCTCTGACCTTCTTATTGACGATGAAACACAGAAATTGCATCGAAATTAAATACAAAAGGCACAATGCCGACTTAAGTACAAGAAGACTGACTCTTCTTACTGACTATGTTTTGAACCATTTCTGTGACACTAGTTATAGCTTCCGATGCTTCACTTCAGGGTTACTGTATCCCTCTGACCTTCTTAGTTACGATGAAACCCAGAAATTGCATCGGAAGTAAATACAAAACGCACAATGCCGACTTAAGTACAAGAAGACTGACTCTTCTTACTGTCTATGTTTTGAACCATTCCTGTGATACTAGTTATAGATTCCGATGCTTCACTTCAGGTTTACTGTATCCCTTGGACCTTCTTATTGACGATGAAACACAGAAATTGCATCGGAGTTAAATACAAAAGGCACAATGCTGACTTAAGTACAAGATGACTGTATCTTATTACTGTCTATGTTTTGAACCATTCCTGTGACACTAGTTATAGATTCCGATGCTTCACTGCAGGTTTAGAGTATCCCTTGGACCTTCTTATTGACGATGAAACACAGAAATTGAACCGGAATTAAATACAAAAGGCACAATGCCGACTTAAGGACAAGAAGACTGACTCTTCTAACTGACTATGTTTTGAACCATTCCTGTGACACTAGTTATAGATTTCGATGCTTCACTTCAGGTTTAGTGTATCCCTCTGACCTTCTTATTGACGATGAAACACAGAAATTGCACCGGAATTAAATACAAGCGGCCAATGCCGACTTAAGTACATGAAGACCGACTCTTCTTACTGACTATGTTTTGAACCATTCCTGTGACACTAGTTACAGATTCCGATGCTTCACTTCAGATTTAATGTATCCCTTGGACCTTCTTGTTGACGATGAAACACAGAAATTGCATCGGAATTAAATAGATAAGGCACAATGCCGTCTTAAGTACAAGAAGACTGACTCTTCTTACTGACTATGCTTTGAACCATTCCTGTGACACTAGTTATAGATTCCGATGCCTCACTTCAAGTTTACTGTATCCCTTGGACCTTCTTATTGACGATGAAACACAGAAATTGCATCGGAATTAAATATAAAAGGCACAATGCCGACATAAGTACATGAAGACTGACTCTTCTTACTGACTATGTTTTGAACCATTCCTGTGACACTAGTTATAGATTCCGATGCTTCACTTCAGGTTTACTGTATCATTTGGACCTTCATATTGACGATGAAACACAGAAATTACATCTGAAATAGATACAAAATACACAATGCCGACCTAAGTACAAAAAGACTGACTCTTCTTACTGACTATGCTTTGATCCAATCCTGTGACACTAGTTGTAGCTTCCCATGCTTCACTTCAGGTTTAATGTATCCCTCTGACCTTCTTATTGACGATGAAACACAGAAATTGCATCGGAACTGAATAGAGAAGGCACAATGCCGACTTAAGTACAAGAAGACTGACTCTTCTTACTGTCTATGCTATGAACCATTCCTGTGACCCTAGTTATAGATTCCGATGCTCCACTTCAGGTTTACTGTATTCCTTGGACCCTCTTATTGACGATGAAACACAGAAATTGCATCGGAATTTAATACAAAAGGCACAATGCCGACTTAAGTACAAGAAGACTGACTTTTCCTACTGTCTATGTTTGAACCATTCCATTGACACTAGCTATAGATTTCGATGCTTCATTTCAGGTTTACTGTATCCCTTGGACCTTCTTATTGACGATGAAACAATGAAATTGCATTGGAATTAAATACAAAAGGCACAATGACGACTCACGTACAAGAAGACTGACTCTTCTTACTGTCTATGTTTTGAACCATTCCTGTGACACTAGTTATAGATTCCGATGCTTCACTTCAGGTTTACTGTATCCCTCTGACCTTCTTATTGACGATGAAACACAGAAATTACATCTGAAATAAATACAAATTACACAATGCCGACTTAAGTACAAAAGGACTGACTCTTCTTACTGACTATGTTTGAACCACTCCTGTGACGCTAGTTACAGATTCCGATGCTTCACTTCAGGTTTACTGTATCCCTTGGACCTTCTTGTTGACGATGAAACACAGAAATTGCATCGGAATTAAATAGATAAGGCACAATGCCGACTTAAGTACAAGAAGACTGACTCTTCTTACTGACTATGTTTTGAACCATTCCTGTGACACTAGTTATAGATTCCGATGCCTCACTTCAGGTTTACTGTATCCCTTGGACCTTCTTATTGACGATGAAACACAGAAATTGCATCGGAATTAAATACAAAAGGCACAATGTCGACTTACGGACAAGAAGACTGACTCTTCTTACTGCCTATGTTTTGAACCATTCCTGTGACACTAGTTATAGATTCCGATGCTTCACTTCAGGTTTACTGTATCCCTTCGATCTTCTTATTGACGATGAAACACAGAAATTGCATCGGAATTAAATACAATAGCCACAATGCCGACTCAAGTACAAGAAGACTGACTCTTCTTACTGTCTATGCTTTGAACCATTCCTGTGACACTAGTTATAGATTCCGATGCTTCACTTCAGGTTTACTGTATCCCTCTGACCTTCTTATTGACGATGAAAAACAGAAATTGCATCGGAATTAAATAAAAAATGCACAATGATGACTTAAGTACAAGAAGACTGACTCTTCTCACTGTCTATGTTTTGAACCATTTCTGTGACACTAGTTACAGATTCCGATGCTTCACATCAGGGTTACTGTAACCCTCTGACCTTCTTATTGACGATGAAACACAAAAAATGCATCGGAATTGAATACAAAAGGCACAATGCCAACTTAAGTACAAGGAGACTGACTCTTCTTACTGTCTCTGTTTTGAACCATTCCTGTGACACTAGTTATAGATTCCGCTGCTTCACTTCAGGTTTACTGTATCCCTTGGACCTTCTTATTGACGATGAAACACAGAAATTGCTTCAGAATAAAATACAAAATGCACAATGCCGACTTAAGTACAAGAAGGCTGACTCTTCTTACTGTCTATGTTTAGAACCTTTCCTGTGACACTAGTTATAGATTATGATGCTTCACTTCAGGTTTACTGAATCCCTTGGACCTTCTTATTGACGATGAAACACAGAAATTGCATCGGAATTAAATACAAAGGCAAAATGCCGACTTAAGTACAAGAAGACTGTATCTTCTTACTGTCTATGTTTTGAACCATTCCTGTGACACTAGTTATAGATTCCGTTGTACACTCAAGGTTTACTGTATCCCTTGGACCTTCTTATTGACGATGAAACACAAAGATTGCATCGGAATTAAATACAAAAGGCACAATGCCGACTTAAGGACAAGAAGACTGACTCTTCTTACTGACTGCTTTAAAACATTCCTGTGACACTAGTAATAGATTTCGATGATTCACTTTAGGTTTACTGTATCCCTCTGGCCTTCTTGTTGACGATGAAACACAGAAATTGCACCAGAAATAAATACAAAAGGCGCAATGCCGACATAAGTACAAAAAGCCTGACTCTTCTTACTGTCTATGTTTTGAACCATTCCTGTGACACTAGTTATAGATTCCGATGCTTCACTTCAGGTCTACTGTATCATTTGGACCTTCTTATTGACGATGAAACACAGAAATTACATCTGAAATAAATACAAATGGCACAATGCCGACTTAAGTACAAAAAGACTGACTCTTGTTACTGACTATGTTTTGAACCATTCCTGTGACACTAATTATAGATTACAATGTTTCACGTCAGGTTTACTGTATCCCTCTGACCTTCTTATTAACGTTGAAACACAGAATTTGCATCGGAATTATATAGAAAAGGCACAATGCCGACTTAAGTACAAGAAGACTGACTCTTCTTACTGTCTATGTTTTGAACCATTCCTGTGACACTAGTTATAGATTCCGATACTTCACTACAGGTTTACTGTCTCCCTTGGACCTTCTTATTGACGATAAAACACAGAAATTGCATCGGAATTAAATACAAAAGCCACAATGCCGACATAAGTACATGAAGACTGACCCTTCTTACTGACTATGTTTTGAACCATTCCTGTGACACTAGTTATAGATTCCGATGCTTCACTTCAGGTATACTGTATCCCTTGGACCTTCTTATTGACGATGAAACACAGAAATTGCATCGGAATTAAATACAAAAGGCACAATGCCGACTTAGGTATACGAAGACTGACTCTTCTTACTGTCTATGTTTGAACCATTCCTGTGACACTAGTTACAGATTCCGATGCTACACTCCAGGTTTACTGTATCCCTTGGACCTTCCTGTTGACGATGAAACACAGAAATTGCATCGGCATTAAATACAAAAGCATAATGCTGACTTAAGTACAAGAAGACTGTATCTTCTTACTGTCTATGATTTGAACCATTCCTGTGACACTAGTTATAGATTCCGATGTACACTCCAGGTTTACTGTATCCCTTGGACCTTCTTATTGACTATGAAACACAAAAATTGCATCGGAATTAAATACAAAAGTCACAAGGCCGACTTAAGGACAAGAAGACTGACTCTTCTTACTGACTATGTTTGAAACAATCCTGTGACACTACTTATAGATTCCGATGATTCACTTCAGGTTTACTGTATCCCTCTGACCTTCTTATTGACGATGAAACACAGAAATTGCACCGGAATTAAATACAAAAGGCACAATGCCGACTTAAGTACAAAAAGACTGACTCTTCTTACTGTCTATATTTTGAACCATTCCTGTGACACTAGTTATAGATTCCGAAGCTTCACTTCAGGTTTACTGTATCATTTGGACCTTCTTATTGACGATGAAACACAGAAATTACATCTGAAATAAATACAAAAGGCACAATGCCGACGTAAGTACAAAAAGGCTGAATCTTCTTACTGACTATGTTTTGAACCATTCCTGTGACACTAGTTATAGATTCCGATGCTTCACTTCAGGTTTACTGTATCCCTTGGACCTTCTTATTGACGATGAAACAATGAAATTGCATCGGAATTAAATACAATAGGCACAATGCCGACTTAAGTACATGAAGACTGACTCTTCTTACTGGCTATGTATTGAACCATTCCTGTGACACTAGTTATAGATTCCGATGCTTCACTTCAGGTTTACTGTATCCCTTGGACATTCTTATTGACGATGAACACAGAAATTGCATCGGAATTAAATACAAAAGGCATAATGTCGACCTGAGGACAAGTAGACTGACTCTTCTTACTGCCTATGTTTTGAACCATTCCTGTGACACTAGTTATAGATTCCGATGCTTCACTTCAGATATACTGTATCCCTTGGTCCTTCTTGTTGACGATGAAACACAGAAATTGCATCGGAATTAAATACAAAAGGCACAATGCCGACTTAAGTGCAAGAAGACTATATCTTCTTACTGTCTATATTTTCGAAGCATTCCTGTGACACTAGTTATAGATTCCGATACTTCACTCCAGGTTTACTGTATCCCTTGGACCTTCTTATTGACGATGAAACACAGAAATTGCATCGGAACGAAATAGATAAGGCATAATGCCGACTTAAGCACAAGAAGACTGACTCTTCTTGCTGACTATGTTTTGAACCATTCCTGTGACACTAGTTATAGATTCCGATGCTTCACTTCAAGTTTACTGTATCCCTTGGACCTTCTTATTGACGATGAAACACAGAAATTGCACCGGAATTAAATACAAACGGCCAATGCCGACTTAAGTACATGAAGACCGACTCTTCTTACTGACTATGTTTTGAACCATTCCTGTGACACTAGTTATAGATTCCGATGCTTCACTTCAGGTTTACTGTATCATTTGGACGTTCTTATTGACGATGAAACACAGTAATTACATCTGAAATAAATACAAAATACACAATGCCGACTTAAATACAAAATGACTGACTCTTCTTACTGACTATGTTTTGAACCATTCCTGTGACACTAAATGTAGATTCCCATGCTTCACTTCAGGTTTACTGTATCCCTTGGACCTTCTTATTGACGATGAAACACAGAAATTGCTTCAGAATTAAATACAAAAGGCACAATGCCGACTTAAGTACAAGAAGGCTGACTCTTCTTACTGTCTATGTTTAGAACCTTTCCTGTGACACTAGTTATAGATTATGATGCTTCACTTCAGGTTTACTGAATCCCTTGGACCCTCTTATTGACGATGAAACACAGAATTTGCATCGGAATTAAATACAAAGGCAAAATGCCGACTTAAGTACAAGAAGACTGTATCTTCTTACTGTCTATGTTATGAACCATTCCTGTGACACTAGTTATAGATTCCGATACTTCACTACAGGTTTACTGTCTCCCTTGGACCTTCTTATTGACGATGAAACACAGAAATTGCGTCGGAATTAAATACAAAAGCCACAATGCCGACATAAGTACATGAAGACTGACCCTTCTTACTGACTATGTTTTGAACCATTCCTGTGACACTAGTTATAGATTCCGATGCTTCACTTCAGGTATACTGTATCCCTTGGACCTTCTTATTGACGATGAAACACAGAAATTGCTTCGGAATAAAATACAAAAGGCACAATGCCGACTTAGGTACACGAAGACTGACTCTTCTTACTGTCTATGTTTGAACCATTCCTGTGACACTAGTTACAGATTCCGATGCTACACTCCAGGTTTACTGTATCCCTTGGACCTTCTTGTTGACGATGAAACACAGAAATTGCATCGGCATTGAATACAAAAGGCATAATGCTGACTTAAGTACAAGAAGACTGTATCTTCTTACTGTCTATGATTTGAACCATTCCTGTGACACTAGTTATAGATTCCGATGTACACTCCAGGTTTACTGTATCCCTAGGACCTTCTTATTGACGATGAAACACAAAAATTGCATCGGAATTAAATACAAAAGTCACAATGCCGACTTAAGGACAAGAAGACTGACTCTTCTTACTGACTATGTTTGAAACAATCCTGTGACACTAGTTATAGATTCCGATGATTCACTTCAGGTTTACTGTATCCCTTGGACATTCTTATTGACGATTAACACAGAAATTGCATCGGAATTAAATACAAAAGGCATAATGTCGACTTGAGGACAAGAAGACTGACTCTTCTTACTGCCTATGTTTTGAACCATTCCTGTGACACTAGTTATAGATTCCGATGTTTGACTTCAGGTTTACTGTATCCCTTGGACCTTCTTATTGACGATGTAACAAATAAATTGCATCGGAATTAAATACAAAAGGCACAATGCTGACATAAGTACAAGGAGACTGTATCTTCTTACTGACTATGTTTTGAACCATTCCTGTGACACTAGTTATAGATTTCGATGCTTCACTTCTGGTTTAGTGTATCCCTCTGACCTTCTTATTGACGATGAAACACAGAAATTGCACCGGATTTAAATACAAACGGCCAATGCCTACTTAAGTACATGAAGACCGACTCTTCTTACTGACTATGTTTTGAACCATTCCTGTGACACTAGTTATAGATTCCGATGCTTCACTTCAGATATACTGTATCCCTTGGCCCTTCTTGTTGACGATGAAACACAGAAATTGCATCGGAATTAAATACAAAAGGCACAATGCCGACTTAAGTGCAAGAAGACTATATCTTCTTACTGTCTATATTTTCGAACCATTCCTGTGACACTAGTTATAGATTCCGATACTTCACTCCAGGTTTACTGTATCCCTTGGACCTTCTTATTGACGATGAAACACAGAAATTGCATCGGAATGAAATAGATAAGGCACAATGCCGACATAAGCACAAGAAGACTGACTCTACTTGCTGACTATGTTTTGAACCATTCCTGTGACAGTAGTTATAGATTCCGATGCTTCACTTCAAGTTTACTGTATCCCTTGGACCTTCTTATTGACGATGAAACACAGAAATTGCACCGGAATTAAATACTAACGGCCAATGCCGACTTAAGTGCATGAAGACCGACTCTTCTTACTGACTATGTTTTGAACCATTCCTGTGACACTAGTTATAGATTCCGATGCTTCACTTCAGGTTTATTGTATCATTTGGACCTTCTTATTGACGATGAAACACAGAAATTACATCTGAAATAAATACAAAATACACAATGCCGACTTAAGTACAAAATGACTGACTCTTCTTACTGACTATGTTTTGAACAATTCCTGTGACACTAGTTGTAGATTCCCATGCTTCACTTCAGGTTTACTGTATCCCTCTGACCTTCTTATTGACGATGAAACACAGAAATTGCATCGGAATTAAATACAAAAGGCACAATGCCGACTTAAGTACAAGAAGACGGACTCTTCTTACTGTCTACGCTTTGATCCATTCCTGTGACACTAGTTATCGATTCCGATGCTTCACTCTAGGTTCACTATATACCTTGCACCTTCTTACTGACGATGAAACACATCAATTGCCTCGGAATTAAATACAAAAGGCACAATGCAGACTTAAGTACAAGAAGACTATATCTTCTTACTGTCTATATTTTCGAACCATTCCTGTGACACTAGTTATAGATTCCGATACTTCACTCCAGGTTTACTGTATCCCTTGGACATTCTTATTGACGATGAAACACAGAAATTGCATCGGAATTAAATACAAAAGGCACAATGTCGACTTACGGACAAGAAGACTGACTCTTCTTACTGCCTATGTTTTGAACCATTCCTGTGACACTAGTTATAGATTCCGATGCTTCACTTCAGGTTTACTGTATCCCTTGGATCTTCTTATTGACGATGAAACACAGAAATTGCATCGGAAATAAATACAAAAGCCACAATGCCGACTCAAGTACAAGAAGACTGACTCTTCTTACTGTCTATGCTTTGAACCATTCCTGTGACACTAGTTATAGATTCCGATGCTTCACTTCCGGTTTACTGTATCCCTCTGACCTTCTTATTGACGATGAAAAACAGAAATTGCATCGGAATTAAATACAAAATGCACAATGATGACTTAAGTACAAGAAGACTGACTCTTCTCACTGTCTATGTTTTGAACCATTTCTATGACACTAGTTACAGATTCCGATGCTTCACTTCAGGGTTACTGTAACCCTCTGACCTTCTTACTGACGATGAAACACAGAAAATGCATCGGAATTGAATACAAAAGGCACAATGCCAACTTAAGTACAAGAAGACTGTATCTTCTTACTGTCTATGTTTTGAACCATTCCTGTGACACTAGTTATAGATTCCGTTGTACACTCCAGGTTTACTGTATCCCTTGGACCTTCTTATTGACGATGAAACACAAAGATTGCATCGGAATTAAATACAAAACGCACAATGCCGACTTAAGGACAAGAAGACTGACTCTCCTTACTGACTGCTTTAAAACATTCCTGTGACACTAGTTATAGATTTCGATGATTCACTTTAGGTTTACTGTATCCCTCTGGCCTTCTTGTTGACGATGAAACACAGAAATTGCACCAGAAATAAATACAAAAGGCACAATGCCAACATAAGTACAAAAAGCCTGACTCTTCTTACTGTCTATGTTTTGAACCATTCCTGTGACACTAGTTATAGATTCCGATGCTTCACTTCAGGTCTACTGTATCATTTGGACCTTCTTATTGACGATGAAACACAGAAATTACATCTGAAAGAAATACAAATGGCACAATGCCGACTTAAGTACAAAAAGACTGACTCTTGTTACTGACTATGTTTTGAACCATTCCTGTGACACTAATTATAGATTCCAATGCTTCACTTCAGGTTTACTGTATCCCTCTGACCTTCTTATTAACGTTAAACACAGAATTTGCATCGGAATTATATAGAAAAGGCACAATGCCGACTTAAGTACAAGAAGACTGCTTTTCTTACTGTCTATGTTTTCAACCATACCTATGACACTAGTTATAGATTCCGATACTTCACTACAGGTTTACTGTCTCCCTTGGACCTTCTTATTGACGATGAAACACAGAAATTGCATCGGAATTAAATACAAAAGGCACAATGCCGACTTAGGTACACGAAGACTGACCCTTCTTACTGTCTATGTTTTGAACCATTCCTGTGACACTAGTTACAGATTCCGATGCTACACTCCAGGTTTACTGTATCCCTTGGACCTTCTTGTTGACGATGAAACACAGAAATTGCATCGGCATTAAATACAAAAGGCATAATGCTGACTTAAGTACAAGAAGACTGTATCTTCTTACTGTCTATGATTTGAACCATTCCTGTGACACTAGTTATAGATTCCGATGTACACTCCAGGTTTACTGTATCCCTTGGACCTTCTTATTGTCGATGGAACACAAAAATTGCATCGGAATTAAATACAAAAGTCACAATGCCGACTTAAGGACAAGAAGACTGACTCTTCTTACTGACTATGTTTGAAACATTCCTGTGACACTAGTTATAGATTCCGATGATTCACTTCAGGTTTACTGTATCCCTCTGACCTTCTTATTGACGATGGAACACAGAAATTGCACCGGAATTAAATACAAAAGGCACAATGCCGACATATGTACAAAAAGACTGACTCTTCTTACTGTCTATATTTTGAACCATTCCTGTGACACTAGTTATAGATTCCGAAGCTTCACTTCAGGTTTACTGTATCATTTGGACTTTCTCATTGACGATGAAACACAGAAATTACATCTGAAATAAATACAAAAGGCACAATGCCGACGTAAGTTCAAAAAGGCTGACTCTTCTTACTGACTATGTTTTGAACCATTCCTGTGACACTAGTTATAGATTCCGATGCTTCACTTCAGGTTTACTGTATCCCTCAGACCTCCTTATTGACGCTGAAACACAGAAATTGCATCGGAATTAAATACAAAATGCACAATGCCGACTTAAGTACAACAAGACTGACTCTTCTACTGCCTATGTTTTGAACCATTTCTGTGACACTAGTTATAGATTCCGATGCTTCACTTCAGGTTACTGTATCCCTCTGACCTTCTCTTTGACGATGAAACACAGAAATTGCTTCGAAATTCAATAGAAAATGCACAATGCCGACTTAAGTACAAGAAGACTGACTCTTCTTACTGTCTATGTTTTGAACCATTTATGTGACACTAGTTATAGATTCCGATGCTTCACTTCAGGTTTACTGAATCCCTCTTACCTTCTTATTGACGATGAAACACTGAAACTGCATCGGAATTAAATACAAAACGCACAATGCCGACTTAAGTACAAGACGACTGACTCTTCTTACTGCCTATGCTTTGATCCATTCCTGTGACACTAGTTGTAGAATCCGATGCTTCACTTCATGGTTACTGTAACCCTCTGACCTACATATTGACAATGAAACACAGAAAGTGCATCGGAATTGAATTCAAAAGGCACAACGCCAAGTTAAGTACAAGAAGACTGACTCTTCTTACTGTCTACGTTTTGAACCATTCCTGGGACACTAGTTATAGATTCCGATGCTTCACTTCAGGTTTACTGTATCCCTTGGACATTCTTATTGATGATGAAACACGGGAATTGCCTCGGAATTAAATACAAAAGGCACAATGCCGACATAAGTACAAGAAGACTAACTCTTCCTACTGTCTATGTTCGAGCCATTCCATTGACACAAGTTATAGATTCCGATGCTTCACTACAGAATTACTGTTTCCCTTGGAACTTCTTATTGACGATAAAACACAGCAATTGCATCGGAATTAAATAGAAAAGGCACAATGACTACTTAGGTACAAGAAGACTGACTCTTGTTACTGACTATGTTTTGAACCATTCCAGTGATACTAGTTATAGATTCCGTTGCTCCACTTCAGGTTTACTGTATCCCTCTGACCTTCTTATTGACGATGAAACACAGAAATTGCATCGGAATTAAATACATAGGTCACAATGCCGACATAAGTACATGAAGACTGACTCTTCTTACTGACACTTGTTTTGAACCATTCCTGTGACACTAGTTATAGTTTCCGATGCTTCACTTCATGTTTACTGTATCCCTCTGACCTTCTTATTGACGATGAAACACACAAATTTTGTCGGAATTAAATAGAAAAGGCACACTGCCGACTTAAGTACAAGAAGACTGTGTCTTCTTACTGTCTATGTTTTGAACCATTCCTGTGACACTAGTAATAGATTCCGATGTACACTTTAGGTTTACTGTATCCCTTGGACCTCCTTAGTGACGATGAAACACATAAATTGCATGGGAATTAAATACAAAAGGCACAATGCCGACTTAAGGACAAGACGACTGACTCTTCTTACTGACTATGATTTGAAACATTCCTGTGACACTAGTTATAGATTCCGATGGTTCACTTCAGGTTTACTGTATCCCTCTGACCTCCTTATTGACGCTGAAACACAGAAATTGCATCGGAATTAAATACAAAATGCACAATGCCGACTTAAGTACAACAAGACTGACTCTTCTACTGCCTATGTTTTGAACCATTTCTGTGACACTAGTTATAGATTCCGATACTTCACTCCAGGTTTACTGTATCCCTTGGACCTTCTTATTGACGATGAAACACAGAAATTGCATCGGAACGAAATAGATAAGGCATAATGCCGACTTAAGCACAAGAAGACTGACTCTTCTTGCTGACTATGTTTTGAACCATTCCTGTGACACTAGTTATAGATTCCGATGCTTCACTTCAAGTTTACTGTATCCCTTGGACCTTCTTATTGACGATGAAACACAGAAATTGCACCGGAATTAAATACAAACGGCCAATGCCGACTTAAGTACATGAAGACCGACTCTTCTTACTGACTATGTTTTGAACCATTCCTGTGACACTAGTTATAGATTCCGATGCTTCACTTCAGGTTTACTGTATCATTTGGACGTTCTTATTGACGATGAAACACAGTAATTACATCTGAAATAAATACAAAATACACAATGCCGACTTAAGTACAAAATGACTGACTCTTCTTACTGACTATGTTTTGAACCATTCCTGTGACACTAAATGTAGATTCCCATGCTTCACTTCAGGTTTACTGTATCCCTTGGACCTTCTTATTGACGATGAAACACAGAAATTGCTTCAGAATTAAATACAAAAGGCACAATGCCGACTTAAGTACAAGAAGGCTGACTCTTCTTACTGTCTATGTTTAGAACCTTTCCTGTGACACTAGTTATAGATTATGATGCTTCACTTCAGGTTTACTGAATTCCTTGGACCCTCTTATTGACGATGAAACACAGAATTTGCATCGGAATTAAATACAAAGGCAAAATGCCGACTTAAGTACAAGAAGACTGTATCTTCTTACTGTCTATGTTATGAACCATTCCTGTGACACTAGTTATAGATTCCGATACTTCACTACAGGTTTACTGTCTCCCTTGGACCTTCTTATTGACGATGAAACACAGAAATTGCATCGGAATTAAATACAAAAGCCACAATGCCGACATAAGTACATGAAGACTGACCCTTCTTACTGACTATGTTTTGAACCATTCCTGTGACACTAGTTATAGATTCCGATGCTTCACTTCAGGTATACTGTATCCCTTGGACCTTCTTATTGACGATGAAACACAGAAATTGCTTCGGAATAAAATACAAAAGGCACAATGCCGACTTAGGTACACGAAGACTGACTCTTCTTACTGTCTATGTTTGAACCATTCCTGTGACACTAGTTACAGATTCCGATGCTACACTCCAGGTTTACTGTATCCCTTGGACCTTCTTGTTGACGATGAAACACAGAAATTGCATCGGCATTGAATACAAAAGGCATAATGCTGACTTAAGTACAAGAAGACTGTATCTTCTTACTGTCTATGATTTGAACCATTCCTGTGACACTAGTTATAGATTCCGATGTACACTCCAGGTTTACTGTATCCCTAGGACTTTCTTATTGACGATGAAACACAAAAATTGCATCGGAATTAAATACAAAAGTCACAATGCCGACTTAAGGACAAGAAGACTGACTCTTCTTACTGACTATGTTTGAAACAATCCTGTGACACTAGTTATAGATTCCGATGATTCACTTCAGGTTTACTGTATCCCTTGGACATTCTTATTGACGATTAACACAGAAATTGCATCGGAATTAAATACAAAAGGCATAATGTCGACTTGAGGACAAGAAGACTGACTCTTCTTACTGCCTATGTTTTGAACCATTCCTGTGACACTAGTTATAGATTCCGATGTTTGACTTCAGGTTTACTGTATCCCTTGGACCTTCTTATTGACGATGTAACAAATAAATTGCATCGGAATTAAATACAAAAGGCACAATGCTGACATAAGTACAAGGAGACTGTATCTTCTTACTGACTATGTTTTGAACCATTCCTGTGACACTAGTTATAGATTTCGATGCTTCACTTCAGGTTTAGTGTATCCCTCTGACCTTCTTATTGACGATGAAACACAGAAATCGCACCGGATTTAAATACAAACGGCCAATGCCTACTTAAGTACATGAAGACCGACTCTTCTTACTGACTATGTTTTGAACCATTCCTGTGACACTAGTTATAGATTCCGATGCTTCACTTCAGATATACTGTATCCCTTGGCCCTTCTTGTTGACGATGAAACACAGAAATTGCATCGGAATTAAATACAAAAGGCACAATGCCGACTTAAGTGCAAGAAGACTATATCTTCTTACTGTCTATATTTTCGAACCATTCCTGTGACACTAGTTATAGATTCCGATACTTCACTCCAGGTTTACTGTATCCCTTGGACCTTCTTATTGACGATGAAACACAGAAATTGCATCGGAATGAAATAGATAAGGCACAATGCCGACATAAGCACAAGAAGACTGACTCTTCTTGCTGACTATGTTTTGAACCATTCCTGTGACAGTAGTTATAGATTCCGATGCTTCACTTCAAGTTTACTGTATCCCTTGGACCTTCTTATTGACGATGAAACACAGAAATTGCACCGGAATTAAATACTAACGGCCAATGCCGACTTAAGTGCATGAAGACCGACTCTTCTTACTGACTATGTTTTGAACCATTCCTGTGACACTAGTTATAGATTCCGATGCTTCACTTCAGGTTTATTGTATCATTTGGACCTTCTTATTGACGATGAAACACAGAAATTACATCTGAAATAAATACAAAATACACAATGCCGACTTAAGTACAAAATGACTGACTCTTCTTACTGACTATGTTTTGAACAATTCCTGTGACACTAGTTGTAGATTCCCATGCTTCACTTCAGGTTTACTGTATCCCTCTGACCTTCTTATTGACGATGAAACACAGAAATTGCATCGGAATTAAATACAAAAGGCACAATGCCGACTTAAGTACAAGAAGACGGACTCTTCTTACTGTCTACGCTTTGATCCATTCCTGTGACACTAGTTATCGATTCCGATGCTTCACTCTAGGTTCACTATATCCCTTGCACCTTCTTACTGACGATGAAACACATCAATTGCCTCGGAATTAAATACAAAAGGCACAATGCAGACTTAAGTACAAGAAGACTATATCTTCTTACTGTCTATATTTTCGAACCATTCCTGTGACACTAGTTATAGATTCCGATACTTCACTCCAGGTTTACTGTATCCCTTGGACATTCTTATTGACGATGAAACACAGAAATTGCATCGGAATTAAATACAAAAGGCACAATGTCGACTTACGGACAAGAAGACTGACTCTTCTTACTGCCTATGTTTTGAACCATTCCTGTGACACTAGTTATAGATTCCGATGCTTCACTTCAGGTTTACTGTATCCCTTGGATCTTCTTATTGACGATGAAACACAGAAATTGCATCGGAAATAAATACAAAAGCCACAATGCCGACTCAAGTACAAGAAGACTGACTCTTCTTACTGTCTATGCTTTGAACCATTCCTGTGACACTAGTTATAGATTCCGATGCTTCACTTCAGGTTTACTGTATCCCTCTGACCTTCTTATTGACGATGATAAACAGAAATTGCATCGGAATTAAATAGAAAATGCACAATGATGACTTAAGTACAAGAAGACTGACTCTTCTCACTGTCTATGTTTTGAACCATTTCTATGACACTAGTTACAGATTCCGATGCTTCACTTCAGGGTTACTGTAACCCTCTGACCTTCTTACTGACGATGAAACACAGAAAATGCATCGGAATTGAATACAAAAGGCACAATGCCAACTTAAGTACAAGAAGACTGTATCTTCTTACTGTCTATGTTTTGAACCATTCCTGTGACACTAGTTATAGATTCCGTTGTACACTCCAGGTTTACTGTATCCCTTGGACCTTCTTATTGACGATGAAACACAAAGATTGCATCGGAATTAAATACAAAACGCACAATGCCGACTTAAGGACAAGAAGACTGACTCTCCTTACTGACTGCTTTAAAACATTCCTGTGACACTAGTTATAGATTTCGATGATTCACTTTAGGTTTACTGTATCCCTCTGGCCTTCTTGTTGACGATGAAACACAGAAATTGCACCAGAAATAAATACAAAAGGCACAATGCCGACATAAGTACAAAAAGCCTGACTCTTCTTACTGTCTATGTTTTGAACCATTCCTGTGACACTAGTTATAGATTCCGATGCTTCACTTCAGGTCTACTGTATCATTTGGACCTTCTTATTGACGATGAAACACAGAAATTACATCTGAAAGAAATACAAATGGCACAATGCCGACTTAAGTACAAAAAGACTGACTCTTGTTACTGACTATGTTTTGAACCATTCCTGTGACACTAATTATAGATTCCAATGCTTCACTTCAGGTTTACTGTATCCCTCTGACCTTCTTATTAACGTTAAACACAGAATTTGCATCGGAATTATATAGAAAAGGCACAATGCCGACTTAAGTACAAGAAGACTGCTTTTCTTACTGTCTATGTTTTCAACCATACCTATGACACTAGTTATCGATTCCGATACTTCACTACAGGTTTACTGTCTCCCTTGGACCTTCTTATTGACGATGAAACACAGAAATTGCATCGGAATTAAATACAAAAGGCACAATGCCGACTTAGGTACACGAAGACTGACCCTTCTTACTGTCTATGTTTTGAACCATTCCTGTGACACTAGTTACAGATTCCGATGCTACACTCCAGGTTTACTGTATCCCTTGGACCTTCTTGTTGACGATGACACACAGAAATTGCATCGGCATTAAATACAAAAGGCATAATGCTGACTTAAGTACAAGAAGACTGTATCTTCTTACTGTCTATGATTTGAACCATTCCTGTGACACTAGTTATAGATTCCGATGTACACTCCAGGTTTACTGTATCCCTTGGACCTTCTTATTGTCGAAGGAACACAAAAATTGCATCGGAATTAAATACAAAAGTCACAATGCCGACTTAAGGACAAGAAGACTGACTCTTCTTACTGACTATGTTTGAAACATTCCTGTGACACTAGTTATAGATTCCGATGATTCACTTCAGGTTTACTGTATCCCTCTGACCTTCTTATTGACGATGGAACACAGAAATTGCACCGGAATTAAATACAAAAGGCACAATGCCGACTTATGTACAAAAAGACTGACTCTTCTTACTGTCTATATTTTGAACCATTCCTGTGACACTAGTTATAGATTCCGAAGCTTCACTTCAGGTTTACTGTATCATTTGGACTTTCTCATTGACGATGAAACACAGAAATTACATCTGAAATAAATACAAAAGGCACAATGCCGACTTAAGTACAACAAGACTGACTCTTCTACTGCCTATGTTTTGAACCATTTCTGTGACACTAGTTATAGATTCCGATGCTTCACTTCGGGTTACTGTATCCCTCTGACCTTCTCTTTGACGATGAAACACAGAAATTGCTTCGAAATTAATAGAAAATGCACAATGCCGACTTAAGTACAAGAAGACTGACTCTTCTTACTGTCTATGTTTTGAACCATTTATGTGACACTAGTTATAGATTCCGATGCTTCACTTCAGGTTTACTGAATCCCTCTTACCTTCTTATTGACGATGAAACACTGAAACTGCATCGGAATTAAATACAAAACGCACAATGCCGACTTAAGTACAAGACGACTGACTCTTCTTACTGCCTATGCTTTGATCCATTCCTGTGACACTAGTTGTAGAATCCGATGCTTCACTTCATGGTTACTGTAACCCTCTGACCTACATATTGACAATGAAACACAGAAAGTGCATCGGAATTGAATTCAAAAGGCACAACGCCAAGTTAAGTACAAGAAGACTGACTCTTCTTACTGTCTACGTTTTGAACCATTCCTGGGACACTAGTTATAGATTCCGATGCTTCACTTCAGGTTTACTGTATCCCTTGGACATTCTTATTGATGATGAAACACGGGAATTGCCTCGGAATTAAATACAAAAGGCACAATGCCGACATAAGTACAAGAAGACTAACTCTTCCTACTGTCTATGTTTGAACCATTCCATTGACACAAGTTATAGATTCCGATGCTTCACTACAGAATTACTGTTTCCCTTGGAACTTCTTATTGACGATAAAACACAGCAATTGCATCGGAATTAAATAGAAAAGGCACAATGACTACTTAGGTACAAGAAGACTGACTCTTGTTACTGACTATGTTTTGAACCATTCCAGTGATACTAGTTATAGATTCCGTTGCTCCACTTCAGGTTTACTGTATCCCTCTGACCTTCTTATTGACGATGAAACACAGAAATTGCATCGGAATTAAATACATAGGTCACAATGCCGACATAAGTACATGAAGACTGACTCTTCTTACTGACACTTGTTTTGAACCATTCCTGTGACACTAGTTATAGTTTCCGATGCTTCACTTCATGTTTACTGTATCCCTCTGACCTTCTTATTGACGATGAAACACACAAATTTTGTCGGAATTAAATAGAAAAGGCACACTGCCGACTTAAGTACAAGAAGACTGTATCTTCTTACTGTCTATGTTTTGAACCATTCCTGTGACACTAGTAATAGATTCCGATGTACACTTTAGGTTTACTGTATCCCTTGGACCTCCTTAGTGACGATGAAACACATAAATTGCATGGGAATTAAATACAAAAGGCACAATGCCGACTTAAGGACAAGACGACTGACTCTTCTTACTGACTATGATTTGAAACATTCCTGTGACACTAGTTATAGATTCCGATGGTTCACTTCAGGTTTACTGTATCCCTCTGACCTCCTTATTGACGCTGAAACACAGAAATTGCATCGGAATTAAATACAAAATGCACAATGCCGACTTAAGTACAACAAGACTGACTCTTCTACTGCCTATGTTTTGAACCATTTCTGTGACACTAGTTATAGATTCCGATGCTTCACTTCAGGTTACTGTATCCCTCTGACCTTCTTATTGACGATGAAACACAGAAATTGCATCGGAATTAAATACAAAATGCTCAATGACAACTTAAGTACAAGAAGACTGACTCTTCTTACTGTCTATGTTTTGAACCATTTCTGTGACACTAGTTATAGATTCCGATGCTTCACTTCAGGTGTACTGAATCCCACTTACCTTCTTATTGACGATGAAGCACAGAAATTGCATCGGAATTAAATACAAAAGGCACAATGCCGACTTAAGTACAAGAAGACTGACTCTTCTTACTGTCTATGCTTTGATCCATTCCTGTGAAACTAGTTATGGATTCCGATGCTTCACTTCAGGTTTACTGTATCCCTTGTACCTTCTTATTAACGAAGAAACACAGAAATTGCCTTGGAATTAAATACAAAGGGCACAATGCAGACTTAAGTACAAGAAGACTGACTCTTCCTAATGTCTATGTTTGAACCATTCCATTGACACTAGTTATAGATTCCGATGCTTGACTTCAGGTTTACTGTATCCCTTGGACCTTCTTATTGACGATGAAGCACAGGAATTGCATCGGAATTAAATACAAAAGCCACAATGCCGACTCAAGTACAAGAAGACTGACTCTTCTTACTGTCTATGCTTTGAACCATTCCTGTGACACTAGTTATAGATTCCGATGCTTCACTTCAGGTTTACTGTATCCCTCTGACCTTCTTATTGGCGATGAAACACAGAAATTGCATCGGAATTAAATACAAAATGCACAATGCCGACTTATGTACATGAAGACTTACTCTTCTTACTGTCTATGTTTTGAACCATTTCTGTGACACTAGTTACAGATTCCGATGCTTCACTTCAGGGTTACTGTAACCCTCTGACCTTCTTATTGACAATGAAACACAGAAATTGCATCGGAATTAAATAGTAAAGGCACAATGCCGACTTAGGTACAAGAAGACTGACTCTTGTTACTGACTATGTTTTGAACCATTCCTGTGACACTAGTTATAGATTCCGTTGCTTCACTTCAGGTTTACTGTATCCCATGTACCTTCTTATTGACGATGAAATACAGAAATTGAATCGGAACTAAATACATAAGGCACAATGCCGACATAAGTACATGAAGACTGACTCTTCTTACTGTCTATGTTTTGAACCATTCCTGTGACACTAGTTATAGGTTCCGATGCATCACTTCAGGTTTACTGTATCCCTTGGATCTTCTTATTGAAGATGATAGACAGAAATTGCATCGGAATTAAATACAAAAATCACAACGCGCACTTATGGACAAGAAGACTGACTCTTCTTACTGACACTCGTTTTGAACCATTCCTGTGACACTAGTTATAGATTCCGATGCTACACTTCATGTTTACTGTATCCCTCTGACCTTCTTATTGACGATGAATCACAGAAATTGCATCGGAATTAAATAGAAAAGGCACAATGCCGACTTAGGTACAAGAAGACGGACTCTTGTTGCTGACTATGTTTTGAACCATTCCTGTGACACTAGTTATAGATTCCGTTGCTTCACTTCAGGTTTACTGTATCCCATGTATCTTCTTATTGACGATGAAACACAGATATTGCATCGGAATTAAATACATAAGGCACAATGCCGACATAAGTACATGTAGACTGACTCTTCTTACTGTCTATGTTTTGTACCATTCCTGTGACACTAGTTATAGGTTCCGATGCTTCACTTCAAGTTTACTGTATCCCTTGGAACTTCTTATTGAGGATGATAGACAGAAATTGCATCGGAGTTAAATACAAAAGGCACAATGCGCACTTAAGGACAGGAAGACTGACTCTTCTTACTGACACTTGCTTTGAACCATTCCTGTGACACTAGTTATAGATTCCGATGCTTCACTTCATGTTTACTGTATCCCTCTGACCTTCTTATTGACGATGAAACACACAAATTTTATCGGAAATAAATAGAAAAGGAACACTGCCGAATTAAGTACAAGAAGACTGACTCTTCTTACTGTCTATGTTTTGAACCATTCCTGTGACACTAGTTATAGATTCCGATGCTTCACTCCAGGTTTACTGTCTCTCTTGGACCTTCTTATTGACAATGAACACAGAAATTGCATCGGAATTAAATAGAAAAGGCACAATGCCAACTTAAGTATAAGAAGACTCACTCTTCTCACTGACTATGTATTGAACCATTCGTGTCACACTAGTTATAGATTCCGATGCTTCACTTCAGGTTTACTGTATCCCGTGGACCTTCTTATTGACGATGAAACACAGAAATTGCATCGGAATTAAATACAAAAGGCACAATGCCGACTTAAGTACAAGAAGACTGTATCTTCTTACTGTCTATGTTTTGAACCATTCCTGTGACACTAGTTATAGATTCCGATGTACACTCCAGGTTTACTGTATCCCTTGGACCTTCTTATTGACGATGAAACACAAAAATTGCATCGGAATTAAATACAAAAGGCACAATGCCGACTTAAGGACAAGACGACTGACTCTTCTTACTGACTATGTTTTGAAACATTCCTGTGACACTAGTTACAGATTCCGATGATTCACTTCAGGTTTACTGTATCCCTCTGACCTTCTTAATGACGATGAAACACAGATATTGCATCGGAATTATATAGAATAGGCACAATGCCAACTTAAGTAAAAAAAGGCTGTCTCTTCTTACTTTCTATGTTTTGAACCATTCCTGTGACACTAGTAATAGATTCCGATGCTTCACATCAGGTTTACTGTATCCCTCTGATCTCCTTGTTGACGATGAAACACAGAAATTGCATCGGAATTAAATACAAAATGCACAATGCCGACTTAAGTACAAGACGACTGACCCTTCTTACTGCCTATGTTTTGAACCATTTCTGTGACACTAGTTATAGATTCTGATGCTTCACTTCAGGGTTACTGTATCCATCTGACCTGCTTATTGACGATGAAAGACAGAAATTGCATCGGAATTAAATACAAAAGGCACAATGCCGACTTAAGTACAAAAAGACTGACTCTTCTTACTGACTACGTTTTGAACCATTCCTGTGACACTAGTTATAGATTCCGATGCTTCACTTCAGGTTCACTGTATCCCTCTGACCTTCAAATTGACGATGAAAAACAGGAAATTGCATCGGAATTGAATAGAAAAGGCACAATGCCGAATTAAGTACAAGAAGATTGAGTCTTCTAACTGTCTATGTTATGAACCATTCCTGTGACACTAGTTATAGATTCCGATGCTTCACTTCAGGTTTACTGTATTCCTTGGACCCTCTTATTGACGATGAAACACAGAAATTGTGTCGGAATTTAATACAAAAGGCACAGTGCCGACTCAAGTACATGAAGACTGACTCTTCTTACTGTCTATGTTTTGAACCATTCCTGTGACACTAGTTATAGATTCCGATGCTTCACTTCAGGTTTACTGTATCCCTCTGACCTTCTTATTGACGATGAAACACAGAAATTGCATCGGTATTAAATACAAAATGCACAATGCCGACTTAAGTACAAGAAGACTGACTCTTCTAACTGTCTATGTTTTGAACCATTCCTGTGACAGTAGTTATAGATTCCGATGCTTCACTTTAGGTTTACTGTATCCCTTGGACCTTCCTATTGACGATGAAACACAGAAATTGCATCGGAATTAAATAGGAAAGGCACAATGCCGACTTAGGTACAAGAAGACTGACTCTTCATACTGACTATGTTTTGAACCATTCCTGTGACACTAGTTATAGATTCCGTTGCTTCACTTCAGGTTTACTGTATCCCATGTACCTCCTTATTGACGATGAAACACAGAAACTTCATCGGAATTAAATACATAAGGCACAATGCCGAAATAACTACATGAAGACTGACTCTTCTTACTGTCTATGTTTTGAACCATTCCTGTGACACTAGTAATATGCTTCACTTCAGGTTTACTGTATCCCTCTGACCTTCTTATTGACGATGAAACACAGAAATTGCATCGGAATTACATTCAAAAGGCACAATGCCGACTTCAGTACAAGAAGAGAGACCCTTCTTACTGACTACGTTTTGAACCATTCCTGTGACACTAGTTATAGATTCCGGTGCTTCACTTCAGGTTTACTGTATCCCTCTGACCTTCTTATAGACGATGAAACACAGTAATTGCATCGGAATTAAATTGAAAAGGGCATAATGCCGACTTAAGTACAAGAAGACTGACTCCTCTTGCTCTCTATGTTTTGAACCATTCCTGTGACACCAGTTATAGATTCCGATGCTTCACTTCAGGTTTACTGTATCCTTCTGACCTTCTTATTGACGATGAAACACAGAAATTGCATCGGAATTACATTCAAAAGGCACAATGCCGACTTCAGTACAAGAAGACTGACCCTTCTTTTTGTCTATGTTTTGAACCATTCCTGTGACACTAGTTATAGATTCCGATGCTTCACTTTAGGTGTACTGTATCCCTCTGTCCTTCTTATTGACGATGAAACACAGAAATAGCATCGGAATTAAATACAATAGGCACAATGCCGACTTAAGTACAAGAAGACTGACTCTTCTTACTGACTGTCTTGAACCATTTCTGTGACACTAGTTATAGATTCCGATGCTTCTCTTCAGGTTTACTGAATCCCTCTGACCTTCTTATTGACGTTGAAACACAGAAATTGCATCGGAAATAAATACAAATGGCACAATGCCGACTTAAGTACAAGAAGACTGACTCTTCTTACTGTCTATGTTTTGAACCATTCCTGTGATGCAAGTTACAGATTCCGATGCTTCACTTCAGGTTTACTGTATCCCTCTGACCTTCTTATTGACGATGAAACACAGTAATTGCATCGGAATGAAATTGAAAAGGGCATAATGCCGACTTAAGTACAAGAAGACTGACTCTTCTTGTTCTCTATGTTTTGAACCATTCGTGTGACACTAGTAATAGATTCCGATGCATCACTTCAGGTTAACTGTATCCCTTGGACCTTCTTATTGACGATGAAACACAGATATTGCATCGGAATTAATTACAAAACGCACAATGCCGACTTAAGTACAAGAAGACTGACTCTTCTTAATGACTATGTTTTGAACCATTCGTGTGACACTAGTAATAGGTTGCGATGCATCACTTCAGGTTTACTGTATCCCTTGTACCCTCTTATTGACGATGAAACACAGATAGTGCATCGGAGTTAAATACAATAGGCACAATACCGACTTAAGTACAAGAAGACTGACTCTTCCTAATGTCTATGTTTTGAACGATTCCTAAGACACTAGTTACTCATTCCGATGCTTCACTTCAGGTTTACTGCATCCCTCTGATCTTCTAATTGACGATGAAACACAGAAACTGCTTCGGAAATAAGTACAAAAGGCACGATGCCGACTTAAGTACATGTAGACTGAATCTTCCTACTGTCTATGTTTTGAACCATTCCTGTGACACTAGTTGGAGATTCCGATGATGCACTTCAGGTTTACTGTAACCCTTGGACCTTCGTATTGACGATGAAACACAGATATTGCATCGGAATTAAATAGAAAAGGCACAATGCCGACTTACGTACAAGAAGACTGACTCTTATTACTGACTATGTTTTGAACCATTCCTGTGACACTAGTTATAGATTCCGAAGCTTCACTTCAGGTTTACTGTATCCCTCTGACCTTCTTATTGACGATGATACACAGACATTACATCGGAATTAAATTGAAAAAGCACAATGCCGACTTAAGTACAAGAAGACTGCCTCTTCTTACTGTCTATGTTATGAAATATTTCTGTGACACTAGTTATAGATTCCGATGCTTCACTTCACGTTTACTGTATCCCTTGGACCTTCTTATTGACGATGAAACACAGAAATTGCATCGGAATTAAATTGAAAATGCACAATTCCGACTTAAGTACAAGAAGACTGACACTTCTTACTGTCTATGTTTTGAACCATTCCTGTGACGCTAGTTACAGTTTCCGATGCTTCACTTCAGGTTTACTGTATCCCTCTGACCTTCTTATTGACGATGAAACACAGAAATTGCATCGGAATTAAATAGAATAGGCACAATGCCGACTTAAGTACAAAAAGACTGACTCTTCTTACTGACTATGTTTTGAACCATTCCTGTGACGATAGTTACAGATTCCAATGCTTCACTTCAGGTTTACTGTATCCCTTGGACCTTCTTATTGACGATGAAACACAGATATTGCATCGGAATTAAATACAAAAGCCACAATGCCGACTTAAGTACAAGAAGACTGACTCTTCTTACTGACTATGTATTGAAACATTCTTGTGGCACTAGTTTGAGATACCGATGATTCACTTCAGGTTTACTGTATCCCTCTGACTTTCTTATTGACGTTGAAACACAGAAATTGCATCGGAACCAAATGCAAATGGCACAATGCCGACTTAAGTACAAGAAGACTGACTCTCCTTACTGTCTATATTTTGAACCATTCCTGTGACACTAGATATAGATTCCGATGCTTCACTTCAGGTTTACTGTATACCTTGGACCTTCTTATTGACGATGAAACACAGAAATTGCGTCGGAATTTAATGGAAAAGGCACAATGCCGACTTAAGTACAAGAAGACTGACTCTTCTTACTGTCTATGTTTTGAACCATTCCTGTGATGCAAGTTACAGATTCCGATGCTTCACTTCAGGTTTACTGTATCCCTCTGTCCTTCTTATTGGCGATGAAACACAGATATTGCATCGGAATTAAATGGAAAAGGCACAATGCCGACTTAAGTACAAGAAGCCTGACTCTTCTTAATGTCTATGTTTGAACCACTCCCGTGACGCTAGTTATAGATTCCGATGCTTCATTTCAGGATTACTGTATCCCTAGGATCTACTTCTTGACGATGAAACACAGATAGTGCATAGGAGTTAAATACAATAGGCACAATACCGACTTAGGTACAAGAAGACTTACTCTTCCTACTGTCTATGTTTTGAACCATTCCTGTGACACTAGTTATTGATTCTGATGCTTCACTTCAGGTTTACTGTATCCCTTGGACCTTCTTATTTACGATGAAACACAGAAATTGCATCGGAATTAAATACAAAAGGCACAATTCCGACTTAAGTACAAGAAGACTGACGCTTATTACTGTCTATGCTTTGAACCATTCCTGTGACACTAGTTATAGATTCCGATTCTTCACTTAAGGTTTACTGTATCCCTCTGACCTTCTTATTGACGATGAAACTTAGAAATTGCATCGGAATTAAATACAAAATGCACAATGCCGACTTAAGTACATGAAAACTGACTCTTCGTACTGACTATGTTTTGAACCATTCCTGTGACACTAGTTATAGATTCCGATGATTTACTTCAGGTTTACTGTATAACTTGGACGTTCTTATTGACGATGAAACACAGATATTGCATCGGAATTAAATAGAAAAGGCACAATGCCGTCTTATGTACAAGAAGACTGACTCTTCTTACTGACTATGTTTTGAACCATTCCTATGACACTAGTTACAGATTCCGATGCCTCACTTCAGGTTTACTGTAGCACTCCGACCTTCTTTATGACGATGAAACACAGAAATTGCATCAAAATTAAATAAAAGGCACCATGCCGACTTAAGTTCAAGAAGACTGACTCTCCCTACTGTCTACGCTTTCAACGATTCCTGTAACATTAGTTATAGATTCCGATGCTTCACTTCAGGTTTACTGTATCCTTTGGACCTTCTTATTGGCGACGAAATACAGAAATAGCATCGGAATTAAATAGACAAGGCACATTGCCGACTTAAGTACAAGAAGACTGACTCTTCCTACTGTCTATCCTTTGAACCATTCCTGTGACACTAGTTATAGTTTCCGATGCTTCACCTCAGGTTCACTGTATCCCTCTGACCATCTTATTGACGATGAAACACAGAAATTGCATCGGAAATAAATACAAAAGGCACGATGCCGACTTAAGTACATGTAGACTGAATCTTCCTACTGTCTATGTTTTGAACCATTCCTGTGACACTAGTTATAGATTCCGATGCTTCATTTCAGGATTACTGTATCCCAAGGATCTACTTCTTGACGATGAAACACAGATAGTGCATAGGAGTTAAATACAATAGGCACAATACCGACTTAGGTACAAGAAGACTTACTCTTCCTACTGTCTATGTTTTGAACCATTCCTGTGACACTAGTTATTGATTCTGATGCTTCACTTCAGGTTTACTGTATCCCTTGGACCTTCTTATTTACGATGAAACACAGAAATTGCATCGGAATTAAATACAAAAGGCACAATTCCGACTTAAGTACAAGAAGACTGACGCTTATTACTGTCTATGCTTTGAACCATTCCTGTGACACTAGTTATAGATTCCGATTCTTCACTTAAGGTTTACTGTATCCCTCTGACCTTCTTATTGACGATGAAACTTAGAAATTGCATCGGAATTAAATACAAAATGCACAATGCCGACTTAAGTACATGAAAACTGACTCTTCGTACTGACTATGTTTTGAACCATTCCTGTGACACTAGTTATAGATTCCGATGATTTACTTCAGGTTTACTGTATAACTTGGACGTTCTTATTGACGATGAAACACAGATATTGCATCGGAATTAAATAGAAAAGGCACAATGCCGTCTTATGTACAAGAAGACTGACTCTTCTTACTGACTATGTTTTGAACCATTCCTATGACACTAGTTATAGATTCCGATGCTTCACTTCAGGTTTACTGTATCCCTTGGACCTTCTTATTGACGATGAAACACAGAAATTGCATCGGAATCAAATTGAAAAGGCACAATTCCGACTTAAGTACACGAAGACTGACTCTTCTTACTGTCTATGTTCTGAACCATTCCTGTGACGCTAGTTACAGATTCCGATGCTTCACTTCAGGTTCACTGTATCCATCAGACCTTCTTATTGACGATGAAACACAGAAATTGCATCGGAATTAAATGGAAAAGGCACAATGCCGACATAAGTACAAAAAGACTTACCCTTCCTACTGTCTATGATTTGAACCATTCCTGTGACACTAGTTATAGATTCCGATGCTTCACCTCATGTTTACTGTATCCCTTGGACGTTCTTATTGACTATGAAACACAGAAATTGCATCGGAATTAAATAGAAAAGGCACAATGCCGACTTTAGTACTATAAGACTTACTCTTCTTACTGACTATGTTTTGATCCATTCCTGTGACGCTAGTTACAGATTTCGATGCTTCACTTCAGGTGTACTGTATCCCTTGGACCTTCCTATTGACGATGAAACACAGATATTGCATCGGAATTAAATACAAAAGCCACAATGCCGACTTAAGTACAAGAAGACTGACTCTTCTTACTGACTATGTATTGAAACATTCCTGTGGCACTAGTTTGAGATACCGATGCTTCACTTCAGGTTTACTGTATCCCTCTGACCTTCTTATTGACGATGAAACACAGTAATTGCATCGGAATTAAATTGAATTGGGCATAATGCCGACTTAAGTACAAGAAGACTGACTCTTCTTGCTCTCTATGTTTTAAACCATTCCTGTGACACCAGTTATAGATTCCGATGCTTCACTTCAGGTTTACTGTATCCCTCTGACCTTCTTATTGACGATGAAACACAGAAATTGCATCGGAATTAAATTGAAAAGGCACAATTCCGACTTAAGTACAAGAAGACTGACACTTCTTACTGTCTATGTTTTGAACCATTCCTGTGACGCTAGTTACAGTTTCCGATGCTTCACTTCAGGTTTACTGTATCCCTCTGACCTTCTTATTGACGATGAAACACAGAAATTGCATCGGAATTAAATAGAAAAGGCACAATGCCGACTTAAGTACAACAAGACTGACTCTTCTTACTGACTATGTTTTGAACCATTCCTGTGACGATAGTTACAGATTCCAATGCTTCACTTCAGGTTTACTATATCCCTTGGACCTTCTTATTGACGATGAAACACAGATATTGCATCGGAATTAAATACAAAAGCCACAATGCCGACTTCAGTACAAGAAGACTGACTCTTCTTACTGACTATGTATTGAAACATTCTTATGGCACTAGTTTGAGATACCGATGCTTCCCTTCAGGTTTACTTTATCCCTCTGACCTTCTTATTGACGTTGAAACACAGAAATTGCATCGGAAATAAATACAAATGGCACAATGCCGACTTAAGTACAAGAAGACTGACTCTCCTTACTGTCTATATTTTGAACCATTCCTGTGACACTAGATATACATTCCGATGCTTCACTTCAGGTTTACTGTATACCTTGGACCTTCTTATTGACGATGAAACACAGAAATTGCATCGGAATTTAATGGGAAAGGCACAATGCCGACTTAAGTACAAGAAGACTGACTCTTCTTACTGTCTATGTTTTGAACCATTCCTGTGATGCAAGTTACAAATTCCGATGCTTCACTTCAGGTTTACAGTATCCCTCTGTCCTTCTTATTGGCGATGAAACACAGATATTGCATCGGAATTAAATGGAAAAGGCACAATGCCGACTTAAGTACAAGAAGCCTGACTCTTCTTAATGTCTATGTTTTGAACCACTCCTGTGACGCTAGTTACAGATTCCGATGCTTCACTTCAGGTTTACTGTATCCCTTGGACCTTCTTATTGACGATGAAACACAGATATTGCATCGGAATTAAATACAAAAGGCACAATGCCGACTTAAGTACAAGAGAACTGAATCTTCCTACTGTCTATGTTTGTACCATTCCTGTGACACTAGTTATAGATTCCGATGCCTCACTTCAGGTTTACTGTAGCACTCCGACCTTCTTTATGACGATGAAACACAGAAATTGCATCAAAATTAAATAAAAGGCACCATGCCGACTTAAGTTCAAGAAGACTGACTCTTCCTACTGTCTATGCTTTCAACGATTCCTGTAACATTAGTTATAGATTCCGATGCTTCACTTCAGGTTTACTGTATCCTTTGGACCTTCTTATTGGCGACGAAATACAGAAATAGCATTGGAATTAAATAGACAAGGCACAATGCCGACTTAAGTACAAGAAGACTGAGTCTTCCTACTGTCTATCCTTTGAACCATTCCTGTGACACTAATTATAGTTTCCGATGCTTCACCTCAGGTTCACTGTATCGCTCTGACCTTCTTATTGACGATGAAACACAGAAATTGCATCGGAATTAAATAGAAGAGGCACAATGCCTTCTTAGGTACAAGCAGACTGACTCTTCTTAGTGTCTATGCTTTGAACCATTCCTGTGACGCTAGTTTCAGATTCCGATGCTTCACTTCAAGTTTACTGTATCCCTTGGACCTTCTTATTGACGATGTAGCACAGAAATTGCATCGGAATTAAATACAAAAGGCACAATGCCGACTTAAGTACAAGAGGACTGACTCATCTTACTGACTACGTTTTGAACCATTCGTGTGACACTAGTTAGAGATTCCGATGCTTCACTTCAGGTTTACTGTATCCCTCTGACCATCTTATTGACGATGAAACACAGAAATTGCATCGGAAATAAATACAAAAGGCACGATGCCGACTTAAGTACATGTAGACTGAATCTTCCTACTGTCTATGCTTTGAACCATTCCTGTGACACTAGTTATAGATTCCGATTCTTCACTTAAGGTTTACTGTATCCCTCTGACCTTCTTATTGACGATGAAACTTAGAAATTGCATCGGAATTAAATGGAAAAGGCACAATGCCGACATAAGTACAAAAAGACTTACTCTTCCTACTGTCTATGTTTTAAACCATTCCTGTGACACTAGTTATAGATTCCGATGCTTCACCTCATGTTTACTGTATCCCTTGGACGTTCTTATTGACTATGAAACACAGAAATTGGATCGGAATTAAATAGAAAAGGCACAATGCCGACTTTAGTACTATAAGACTTACTCTTCTTACTGACTATGTTTTGAACCATTCCTGTGACGCTAGTTACAGATTTCGATGCTTCACTTCAGGTGTACTGTATCCCTTGGACCTTCTTATTGACGATGAAACACAGATATTGCATCGGAATTAAATACAAAAGCCACAATGCCGACTTAAGTACAAGAAGACTGACTCTTCTTACTGACTATGTATTGAAACATTAATGTGGCACTAGTTTGAGATACCGATGCTTCACTTCAGGTTTACTGTATCCCTCTGACCTTCTTATTGACGATGAAACACAGTAATTGCAACGGAATTAAATTGAATAGGGCATAATGCCGACTTAAGTACAAGAAGACTGACTCTTCTTGCTCTCTATGTTTTAAACCATTCCTGTGACACCAGTTATAGATTCCGATGCTTCACTTCAGGTTTACTCTATCCCTCTGACCTTCTTATTGACGATGAAACACAGAAATTGCATCGGAATTAAATACAAAAGTCACATTGCCGACTTACGTACAAGAAGACTGACTCTTCTTACTGACTGTCTTGAACCATTCCTGTGACACTAGTTATAGATTCCGATGCTTCTCTTCAGGTTTACTGAATCCCACTGACCTTCTTATTGACGTTGAAACACAGAAATTGCATCGGAATTAAATACAAATGGCACAATGCCGACTTAAGTACAAGCAGTCTGATTCTCCTTACTGTCTATATTTTGAACCATTCCTGTGACACTAGATATAGATTCCGATGCTTCACTTCAGGTTTACTGTATCCCTTGGACCTTCTTATTGACGATGAAACACAGAAATTGCATCGGAATAAAATGAAAAAGGCACAAAGTGGACTTAAGTACAAGAAGACTGACTCTTCCTACTGTCTATGTTTTGAACCATTCCAGTGACACTAGTTATATATTCCGATGCTTCATTTCAGGTATACTGTATCCCTTGGCCGTTCATATTGACGATGAAACACAGAAATTGCATCGGAATTAAATAGAAAAGGCACAATGGCGACTTAAGTACAAGAAGGCTGACTCTTCCCACTGTCTATGTTTTGAACCATTCCTGTGACACTAGTTATAGATTCCGATGCTACACTTCAGGTTTACTGTATCCCTCTGAACTTCTAATTGTGGATGAAACACAGTAATTGCATCGGAATTAAATTGAAAATTCATAATGCCGACTTAAGTACAAGAAGTCCGACTCTTCTTACTGTCTATAATTTGAACCATTCCTGTGACACTAGTTATAGATTCCGACGCTTCACTTCAGGTTTACTGTATCCCTTGGACCATCTTATTGACGATGAAACACAGAAATTGCATCGGAATTAAATAGAAAAGGCACAATGCCGACATAAGTACAAGAAGACTGACTCTTCTTACTGACTATGTATGGAACCAATCCTGTGACACTAGTTATAGATTCCGATGCTTCACTTCAGGTTAACTGTTTCCCTTGGACCTTCTTAATGACGATTAAACACAGAAATGGCATTGGGATTAAATAGAAAAGGCACAATGCCGACTTATGTACAAGAAGACTGACTCTGTTTGCTGACTATGTTTTGAACCATTCCTGTGACACTAGTTATAGATTCCGATGCTTCACTTCAGGTTTACTGTATCCCTTGCACCTTCTTATTGACGGTGAAACACAGAAATCGCATCGGAAGTAAATACAAAAGGCACAATGCCGACTTAAGTAAAAGTAGACTGACTCTTCCTACTGTCTATGTTTTGAAACATTCTTGTGACACTAGTTATTGATTCCGATGCTTCATTTCAGGTTTACTGTATCCCTTGGACATTCTTATTGACGATGAAACACAGAAAGTGCATCGGAATTAAATAGAAAATGCACAATGCTGACTTAAGTACAAGAAGACTGACTCTTCCTACTGACTATGTTTTGAACCACTCCTGTGACACTAGTTAATGATTCCGATGTTTCACTTCAGGTTTACTGTATCCCACTGACCTTCTTATTGACGATGAAACACAGAAATTGCATCGGAATTAAATACAAAAGGCACAATGCCGACTTAGGTACAAGAAGACTGACTTTTCTTACTGTCTATGCTTTGAACCACTCCTGTGACACTAGCTATAGGTTCCGATGCATCACTTCAGGGTTACCGTATCCCTTGGACCTTCTTATTGACGATGAAACACAGATATTGCATCGGAATTAAATACAAAAGGCACAATGCCGACTTAAGTACAAGAAGACTGACTCTTCCTACTGGCTATGTTTTGAACTATTCCTGTGACACTAGTTATAGATTCCGATGCTACACTTCAGGTTTACTGTATCCCTCTGACTCTCTTATTAACGATGAAACACAGAAATTGCATCGTAATTAAATACAAAAGGCACAACGCCGACTTAAGTACAAGAAGACTGACTCTTCTTACCGACTGCTTTGAACCATTCCTGTGACACTAGTTATAGATTCCGATGCTTCACTTCAAGTTTACTGTATACCTCTGACCTTCTTATTGACGATGAAACACAGAAATTGCATCGGAATTAAATACAAATGGCACAATACCGACTTAAGTACAAGAAGACTGACTCTCCTTACTGTCTATGATTTGAACAATTCCTGTGACACTAGATATAGATTCCGATGCTTCACTTCACGTTAACTGTATCCCTTGGACCTTCTTATTGACGATGAAACACAGATATTGCATCGGAATTAATTACAAAACGCACAAAGCCGACTTAAGTGCAAGAAGACAGACTCTTCTTACTGACTATGTTTTGAACCATTCGTGTGACACTAGTAATAGATTCCGATGCATCACTTCAGGTTTACTGTATCCCTTGGACCTTCTTATTGGCGATGAAACACAGAAATCGCATCGGAATTAAATACAAAAGGCACAATGCCGACTTAAGTACACGTAGACTGACTCTTCCTACTGTCTATGTTTGGAAGCTTCCTGTGACACTAGTTATAGATTCCGATGCTTCATTTCAGGTTTACTGTATCCCTTGGATCTTCTTATTGACGACGAATCACAGATAGAGCATCGGAGTTAAATACAATAGGCACAATACCGACTTAAGTACAAGTTGACTGACTCTTCCTAATGTCTATGTTTTGAACCATTCCTAAGACACTAGTTATACATTCCGATGCTTCACTTCAGGTTTACTGTATCCCTCTGAACTTCTTATTGACGATGAAACACAGAAATTGCATCGGAAATAAATACAAAAGGCACGATGCCGACTTAAGTACAGGTAGACTGAATCTTCCTACTGTCTATGTTTTGAACCATTCCTGTGACACTAGTTACAGATTCCGATGATGCACTTCAGGTTTACTGTATCCCTTGGACCTTCTTATTGACGATGAAACACAGAAATTGCATCTCAATTAAATAGAAAAGGCACAATGCCAACTTAAGTACAAGATGGCTGACACTTCTTACTGACTATGTTTGGAACTACTCCTGTGTCACTGGTTATAGATTCCGATGCTACACTTCAGGTTTACTGTATCCCTCTGACCTTCATATTGACGATGAAACTCAGATATTGCATCGGAATAAAATAGAAAAGGCACAATGCCGACTTAAGTACAGGAAGACTGACTGTTCATACTGACTATGTTTTGAACCATTCCTGTGACACCAGTTATAGATTCCGATGCTTCGCCTCAGGTTCGCTGTATCGATCTGACTTTCTTATTGACGATGAAACACAGATATTGCATCGGAATTGAATAGAAAAGACACAATGCCGTCTTAAGTACAAGCAGACTGACTCTTCTTAGTGTCTATGTTTTGAATCATTCCTGTGACGCTTCTTACAGATTCCGATTCTTCACTTTAGGTTTACTGTATCCCTTGGACCTTCTTATTGACGATGAAACACAGAAATTGCTTCGGAATTAAATACAAAAGGCACAATGCCGACTTAAGTACAGGAAGACTGACTCTTCATACTGACTATGTTTTGAACCATTCCTCTGCCACTAGTAAAAGATTCCGATGCTTCCCTTCAGGTTTACTGTATTCCTCTGACCTTCTTATTGACGATTAAACACAGAAATTGCAACGGAATTAAATACAAAAGTCATAATGCCGACTTAAGTACAAGAAGACTGACTCTTCTTACTGAGTATGCTTTGAACCATTCCTGTGACACTAGTTATAGATTCCGATGCTTCACTTCAGGTTTACTGTATCCCTCTGACCTTCTTATTGACGATGAGACACAGAAATTGCATCGGAAATATATACAAAAGGCACGATGCCGACTTAAGTACATGTAGACTGAATCTCTTACTCTCTATGTTTTGAACCATCCCTGTGACACTAGTTATAGATTCCGGTGCTTCATTTCAGGTTTACTGTATCCCTTGGATCTTCTTATTGACGATGAAACACAAATAGTGCATCGGAGTTAAATACAGTAGGAACAATACCGACTTAAGTACAATAAGACTGACTCTTCCTATTGTCTATGGTTTGAACCATTCCTGTGACACTAGTTATAGATTCCGATGCTTCACTTCAGGTTTACTGTATCCCTCTGACCTTCTTTTTGACGATGAAACACAGAAATGGCATTGGAATTAAATAGAAAAGGCACAATGCCGACTTAAGTACTAGAAGACTGACTCTTCTTACTGTCTATTTTTTGAACCATTCCTGTGACACTAGTTATAGATTCCGATGCTTCACTTCAGATTTACTGTTTCCCTTGGACCTTCGTATTGACTATGAAACACAGAAATTGCATCGGACTTAAAAAGAAAAGGCACATTGCCGACCTAAGTACAAGATGACTGACTCTTCTGACTGACTATGCTTTGAACCGTTCCTGTGACACTAGTTAGAGATTCCGATGCTTCACTTCAGGTTTACTGTATCCCTCTGTCCTTCTTATTGACGATGAAACACAATAATTGCATCGGAATTAAATTGCAAAGGGCATAATGCAGACTGAAGTACAAGAAGTCTGACTCTTCTTACTGTCTATATTTTGAACCATTCCTGTGACACTAGTTATAGATTCCGATGCTTCAGTTCAGGATTACCGTATCCCTTGGACCTTCTTATTGACGATGAAACACAGATATGGCATCGGAATTAAATACAAAAGGCACAATGCCGACTTAAGTACAAGAAGACTGACTCTTCTTACTGACTATGTTTTGAACCATTCCTGTGACACTACTTATAGATTCCAATGCTTCACTTCAGAGTTACTGTATCCCTAGGACCTTCTTCTTGACGATGAAACACAGAAATTGCATCGGAATTAAATAGAAAAGGCACAATGCCGACTTAAGTACAAGAAGACTGACTCTTCCTACTGTCTATGTTTTGAACCATTCCTGTGACACTAGTTATAGATTCCGATGCTTCACTTCAGGTTTACTGTATCCCTAGGACGTTCTTTTTGACTATGAAACACAGAAAGTGCATCGGAATTAAAAAGAAAAGGCACAATGCCGACTTAAGTACAAGAAGACGGGCTCTTCTTACTGACTATGATTTGAAAAACACCTGTGACGCTAGTTACAGATTCCGATGCTTCACATCAGGTTTACTGTATCCCTTGGACGTTCTTATTGACTATGAAACACAGAAATTGCATCGGAATTAAATAGCAAAGGCACAATGCCGACTTAAGTACAGGAAGACTGACTCTTCCTACAGTCTATGTTTTGAACCATTCCTGTGACACCAGTTATAGATTCTGATGCTTCGCCTCAGGTTCGCTGTATCGATCTGACCTTCATATTGACGATGAAACACAGAAATTGCATCGGAATTAAATAGAAAAGGCACAATGCCGTCTTAAGTACAAGCAGACTGACTCTTCTTAGTGTCTATGTTTTGAATCATTCCTGTGACGCTTGTTACAGATTCCGATTCTTCACTTTAGGTTTACAGTATCCCTTGGACATTCTTATTGACGATGAAACATAGAAATTGCATCGGAATTAAATACAAAAGGCACAATGCCAACTTAAGTACAGGAAGACTGACTCTTCATAATGACTATGGTTTGAACCATTCCTGTGACACTAGTTAGAGATTCCGATGCTTCCCTTCAGGATTACTGTATCCCTCTGACCTTCTTATTGACGATGAAACACAGAAATTACATCGGAATTAAATACAAAAGGCATAATGCCGACTTAAGTACAAGAAGACTGACTCTTCTTACTGACTACGCTTTGAACCATTCCTGTGACACTAGTTATAGATACCGATGCTTCACTTCAGGTTTACTGTATCCCTTGGACCTTCTTATTGACGATGAAACACAGAAATTGCATCGGAATTAAATACAAAAGGCACAATGCCGACTTAAGTACAGGAAGACTGACTCTTCATACTGACTATGTTTTGAACAATTCCTGTGACACTAGTTAGAGATTCCGATTCTTCACTTTAGGTTTACCGTATCCCTTGGACCTTCTTATTGACGATGAAACACAGAAATTGCATCGGAATTAAATACAAAAGGCACAATACCGACTTAAGTACAGGAAGACTGACTCTTCATACTGACTATGTTTTGAACCATTCCTGTGACACTAGTTAGAGATTCCGATGCTTCCCATCAGGTTAACTGTATCCCTCTGACCTTCTTATTGACGATGAAACACAGAAATTGCATCGGAATTAAATACAAAACGCACAATGCCGACTTAAATACAAGAAGACAGACTCTTCTTATTGACTGTTTTGAAACACTCCTGTGACACTAGTTATAGATTCCGATGCTTCACTTCACGTTTACTGTATCCCTCTGACCTTCTTATTGACGATGAAACACAGTAATTACATCGGAATTAAATTGAAAAGGGCATAATGCCGACTGAAGTACAAGAAGTCTGAATTTTCCTACTGTCTATGTTTTGAACCATTCCTGTGACACTAGTTATAGATTCCGATGCTTCATTTCAGGTTTACTGTATACTTTGGATCTTCTTATTGACGATGAAACACAGATAGTGCATCGGAGTTAAATACAATTGGCACAATACCGACTTAAGTATAAGAAGACTGACTCATCCTACTGTCTATGTTTTGAACCCTTCCTGTGACACTAGTTACTGATTCCGATGCTTCACTTGAGGTTTACTTTATCCCTTGGACGTTCTTATTGACGATGAAACACAGATATTGCATCGGAATTAAATAGAAAAGGCACAATGCCCACTTAAGTACAAGAAGACTGACTCTTCTTACAGACTATGTTTTGAACCATTCCTGTGACACTAGTTACAGATTCCGATCCTTCCCTTCAGGTTTACTGTATGCCTCTGAACTTCTTATTGACGATGAAACACAGAAATTGCATCGGAAATAAATACAAAAGGCACAATGCCGACTTAAGTACAAGAAGACTGACTCTTCTTACTGACTATGTTATGAACCATTCCTGCGACGCTAGTTACAGATTCCGATGCTTCACCTCAGGTTTATTGTATCCCTTGGACCTTCTTATTGACGATGAAACACAGATATTGCATCGGAATTAAATACAAATGGCACAATGCCGACTTAAGTACAAGCAGACTGATTCTCCTTACTGTCTATATTTTGAACCATTCCTGTGACACTAGATATAGATTCCGATGCTTCACTTCAGGTTTACTGTATCCCTTGGACCTTCTTATTGACGATGAAACACAGAAATTGCATCGGAATAAAATGAAAAAGGCACAAAGTGGACTTAAGTACAAGAAGACTGACTCTTCCTACTGTCTATGTTTTGAACCATTCCAGTGACACTAGTTATATATTCCGATGCTTCATTTCAGGTATACTGTATCCCTTGGCCGTTCATATTGACGATGAAACACAGAAATTGCATCGGAATTAAATAGAAAAGGCACAATGGCGACTTAAGTACAAGAAGACTGACTCTTCCCACTGTCTATGTTTTGAACCATTCCTGTGACACTAGTTATAGATTCCGATGCTACACTTCAGGTTTACTGTATCCGTCTGAACTTCTAATTGTGGATGAAACACAGTAATTGCATCGGAATTAAATTGAAAATTCATAATACCGACTTAAGTACAAGAAGTCCGACTCTTCTTACTGTCTATAATTTGAACCATTCCTGTGACACTAGTTATAGATTCCGATGCTTCACTTCAGGTTTACTGTATCCCTTGGACCATCTTATTGACGATGAAACACAGAAATTGCATCGGAATTAAATAGAAAAGGCACAATGCCGACATAAGTACAAGAAGACTGACTCTTCTTACTGACTATGTATGGAACCAATCCTGTGACACTAGTTATAGATTCCGATGCTTCACTTCAGGTTAACTGTTTCCCTTGGACCTTCTTAATGACGATTAAACACAGAAATGGCATTGGAATTAAATAGAAAAGGCACAATGCCGACTTATGTACAAGAAGACTGACTCTGTTTGCTGACTATGTTTTGAACCATTCCTGTGACACTAGTTATAGATTCCGATGCTTCACTTCAGGTTTACTGTATCCCTTGCACCTTCTTATTGACGGTGAAACACAGAAATCGCATCGGAAGTAAATACAAAAGGCACAATGCCGACTTAAGTAAAAGTAGACTGACCCTTCCTACTGTCTATGTTTTGAAACATTCTTGTGACACTAGTTATTGATTCCGATGCTTCATTTCAGGTTTACTGTATCCCTTGGACATTCTTATTGACGATGAAACACAGAAAGTGCATCGGAATTAAATAGAAAATGCACAATGCTGACTTAAGTACAAGAAGACTGACTCTTCCTACTGACTATGTTTTGAACCACTCCTGTGACACTAGTTAATGATTCCGATGTTTCACTTCAGGTTTACTGTATCCCACTGACCTTCTTATTGACGATGAAACACAGAAATTGCATCGGAATTAAATACAAAAGGCACAATGCCGACTTAGGTACAAGAAGACTGACTTTTCTTACTGTCTATGCTTTGAACCACTCCTGTGACACTAGCTATAGGTTCCGATGCATCACTTCAGGGTTACCGTATCCCTTGGACCTTCTTATTGACGATGAAACACAGATATTGCATCGGAATTAAATACAAAAGGCACAATGCCGACTTAAGTACAAGAAGACTGACTCTTCCTACTGGCTATGTTTTGAACTATTCCTGTGACACTAGTTATAGATTCCGATGCTACACTTCAGGTTTACTGTATCCCTCTGACTCTCTTATTAACGATGAAACACAGAAATTGCATCGTAATTAAATACAAAAGGCACAACGCCGACTTAAGTACAAGAAGACTGACTCTTCTTACCGACTGCTTTGAACCATTCCTGTGACACTAGTTATAGATTCCGATGCTTCACTTCAAGTTTACTGTATACCTCTGACCTTCTTATTGACGATGAAACACAGAAATTGCATCGGAATTAAATACAAATGGCACAATACCGACTTAAGTACAAGAAGACTGACTCTCCTTACTGTCTATGATTTGAACAATTCCTGTGACACTAGATATAGATTCCGATGCTTCACTTCACGTTAACTGTATCCCTTGGACCTTCTTATTGACGATGAAACACAGATATTGCATCGGAATTAATTACAAAACGCACAAAGCCGACTTAAGTGCAAGAAGACAGACTCTTCTTACTGACTTTGTTTTGAACCATTCGTGTGACACTAGTAATAGATTCCGATGCATCACTTCAGGTTTACTGTATCCCTTGGACCTTCTTATTGGCGATGAAACACAGAAATCGCATCGGAATTAAATACAAAAGGCACAATGCCGACTTAAGTACACGTAGACTGACTCTTCCTACTGTCTATGTTTGGAAGCTTCCTGTGACACTAGTTATAGATTCCGATGCTTCATTTCAGGTTTACTGTATCCCTTGGATCTTCTTATTGACGACGAATCACAGATAGAGCATCGGAGTTAAATACAATAGGCACAATACCGACTTAAGTACAAGTTGACTGACTCTTCCTAATGTCTATGTTTTGAACCATTCCTAAGACACTAGTTATACATTCCGATGCTTCACTTCAGGTTTACTGTATCCCTCTGAACTTCTTATTGACGATGAAACACAGAAATTGCATCGGAAATAAATACAAAAGGCACGATGCCGACTTAAGTACAGGTAGACTGAATCTTCCTTCTGTCTATGTTTTGAACCATTCCTGTGACACTAGTTACAGATTCCGATGATGCACTTCAGGTTTACTGTATCCCTTGGACCTTCTTATTGACGATGAAACACAGAAATTGCATCTCAATTAAATAGAAAAGGCACAATGCCAACTTAAGTACAAGATGGCTGACACTTCTTACTGACTATGTTTGGAACTACTCCTGTGTCACTGGTTATAGATTCCGATGCTACACTTCAGGTTTACTGTATCCCTTGGACCTTCTTATTGACGATGAAACACAGAAATTGCATCGGAATAAAATGAAAAAGGCACAAAGTGGACTTAAGTACAAGAAGACTGACTCTTCCTACTGTCTATGTTTTGAACCATTCCAGTGACACTAGTTATATATTCCGATGCTTCATTTCAGGTATACTGTATCCCTTGGCCGTTCATATTGACGATGAAACACAGAAATTGCATCGGAATTAAATAGAAAAGGCACAATGGCGACTTAAGTACAAGAAGACTGACTCTTCCCACTGTCTATGTTTTGAACCATTCCTGTGACACTAGTTATAGATTCCGATGCTACACTTCAGGTTTACTGTATCCCTCTGAACTTCTAATTGTGGATGAAACACAGTAATTGCATCGGAATTAAATTGAAAATTCATAATGCCGACTTAAGTACAAGAAGTCCGACTCTTCTTACTGTCTATAATTTGAACCATTCCTGTGACACTAGTTATAGATTCCGATGCTTCACTTCAGGTTTACTGTATCCCTTGGACCATCTTATTGACGATGAAACACAGAAATTGCATCGGAATTAAATAGAAAAGGCACAATGCCGACATAAGTACAAGAAGACTGACTCTTCTTACTGACTATGTATGGAACCAATCCTGTGACACTAGTTATAGATTCCGATGCTTCACTTCAGGTTAACTGTTTCCCTTGGACCTTCTTAATGACGATTAAACACAGAAATGGCATTGGAATTAAATAGAAAAGGCACAATGCCGACTTATGTACAAGAAGACTGACTCTGTTTGCTGACTATGTTTTGAACCATTCCTGTGACACTAGTTATAGATTCCGATGCTTCACTTCAGGTTTACTGTATCCCTTGCACCTTCTTATTGACGGTGAAACACAGAAATCGCATCGGAATTAAAAATACAAAAGGCACAATGCCGACTTAAGTAAAAGTAGACTGACTCTTCCTACTGTCTATGTTTTGAAACATTCTTGTGACACTAGTTATTGATTCCGATGCTTCATTTCAGGTTTACTGTATCCCTTGGACATTCTTATTGACGATGAAACACAGAAAGTGCATCGGAATTAAATAGAAAATGCACAATGCTGACTTAAGTACAAGAAGACTGACTCTTCCTACTGACTATGTTTTGAACCACTCCTGTGACACTAGTTAATGATTCCGATGTTTCACTTCAGGTTTACTGTATCCCACTGACCTTCTTATTGACGATGAAACACAGAAATTGCATCGGAATTAAATACAAAAGGCACAATGCCGACTTAGGTACAAGAAGACTGACTTTTCTTACTGTCTATGCTTTGAACCACTCCTGTGACACTAGCTATAGGTTCCGATGCATCACTTCAGGGTTACCGTATCCCTTGGACCTTCTTATTGACGATGAAACACAGATATTGCATCGGAATTAAATACAAAAGGCACAATGCCGACTTAAGTACAAGAAGACTGACTCTTCCTACTGGCTATGTTTTGAACTATTCCTGTGACACTAGTTATAGATTCCGATGCTACACTTCAGGTTTACTGTATCCCTCTGACTCTCTTATTAACGATGAAACACAGAAATTGCATCGTAATTAAATACAAAAGGCACAACGCCGACTTAAGTACAAGAAGACTGACTCTTCTTACCGACTGCTTTGAACCATTCCTGTGACACTAGTTATAGATTCCGATGCTTCACTTCAAGTTTACTGTATACCTCTGACCTTCTTATTGACGATGAAACACAGAAATTGCATCGGAATTAAATACAAATGGCACAATACCGACTTAAGTACAAGAAGACTGACTCTCCTTACTGTCTATGATTTGAACAATTCCTGTGACACTAGATATAGATTCCGATGCTTCACTTCACGTTAACTGTATCCCTTGGACCTTCTTATTGACGATGAAACACAGATATTGCATCGGAATTAATTACAAAACGCACAAAGCCGACTTAAGTGCAAGAAGACAGACTCTTCTTACTGACTATGTTTTGAACCATTCGTGTGACACTAGTAATAGATTCCGATGCATCACTTCAGGTTTACTGTATCCCTTGGACCTTCTTATTGGCGATGAAACACAGAAATCGCATCGGAATTAAATACAAAAGGCACAATGCCGACTTAAGTACACGTAGACTGACTCTTCCTACTGTCTATGTTTGGAAGCTTCCTGTGACACTAGTTATAGATTCCGATGCTTCATTTCAGGTTTACTGTATCCCTTGGATCTTCTTATTGACGACGAATCACAGATAGAGCATCGGAGTTAAATACAATAGGCACAATACCGACTTAAGTACAAGTTGACTGACTCTTCCTAATGTCTATGTTTTGAACCATTCCTAAGACACTAGTTATACATTCCGATGCTTCACTTCAGGTTTACTGTATCTCTCTGAACTTCTTATTGACGATGAAACACAGAAATTGCATCGGAAATAAATACAAAAGGCACGATGCCGACTTAAGTACAGGTAGACTGAATCTTCCTACTGTCTATGTTTTGAACCATTCCTGTGACACTAGTTACAGATTCCGATGATGCACTTCAGGTTTACTGTATCCCTTGGACCTTCTTATTGACGATGAAACACAGAAATTGCATCTCAATTAAATAGAAAAGGCACAATGCCAACTTAAGTACAAGATGGCTGACACTTCTTACTGACTATGTTTGGAACTACTCCTGTGTCACTGGTTATAGATTCCGATGCTACACTTCAGGTTTACTGTATCCCTCTGACCTTCATATTGACGATGAAACTCAGATATTGCATCGGAATAAAATAGAAAAGGCACAATGCCGACTTAAGTACAGGAAGACTGACTGTTCATACTGACTATGTTTTGAACCATTCCTGTGACACCAGTTATAGATTCCGATGCTTCGCCTCAGGTTCGCTGTATCGATCTGACTTTCTTATTGACGATGAAACACAGAAATTGCATCGGAATTGAATAGAAAAGACACAATGCCGTCTTAAGTACAAGCAGACTGACTCTTCTTAGTGTCTATGTTTTGAATCATTCCTGTGACGCTTCTTACAGATTCCGATTCTTCACTTTAGGTTTACTGTATCCCTTGGACCTTCTTATTGACGATGAAACACAGAAATTGCTTCTGAATTAAATACAAAAGGCACAATGCCGACTTAAGTACAGGAAGACTGACTCTTCATACTGACTATGTTTTGAACCATTCCTCTGCCACTAGTAAAAGATTCCGATGCTTCCCTTCAGGTTTACTGTATCCCTCTGTCCTTCTTATTGACGATGAAACACAATAATTGCATCGGAATCAAATTGCAAAGGGCATAATGCAGACTGAAGTACAAGAAGTCTGACTCTTCTTACTGTCTATATTTTGAACCATTCCTGTGACACTAGTTATAGATTCCGATGCTTCAGTTCAGGATTACCGTATCCCTTGGACCTTCTTATTGACGATGAAACACAGATATGGCATCGGAATTAAATACAAAAGGCACAATGCCGACTTAAGTACAAGAAGACTGACTCTTCTTACTGACTATGTTTTGAACCATTCCTGTGACACTACTTATAGATTCCAATGCTTCACTTCAGAGTTACTGTATCCCTAGGACCTTCTTCTTGACGATGAAACACAGAAATTGCATCGGAATTAAATAGAAAAGGCACAATGCCGACTTAAGTACAAGAAGACTGACTCTTCCTACTGTCTATGTTTTGAACCATTCCTGTGACACTAGTTATAGATTCCGATGCTTCACTTCAGGTTTACTGTATCCCTAGGACGTTCTTTTTGACTATGAAACACAGAAAGTGCATCGGAATTAAAAAGAAAAGGCACAATGCCGACTTAAGTACAAGAAGACGGGCTCTTCTTACTGACTATGATTTGAACCACACCTGTGACGCTAGTTACAGATTCCGATGCTTCACATCAGGTTTACTGTATCCCTTGGACGTTCTTATTGACTATGAAACACAGAAATTGCATCGGAATTAAATAGAAAAGGCACAATGCCGACTTAAGTACAGGAAGACTGACTCTTCCTACAGTCTATGTTTTGAACCATTCCTGTGACACCAGTTATAGATTCTGATGCTTCGCCTCAGGTTCGCTGTATCGATCTGACCTTCATATTGACGATGAAACACAGAAATTGCATCGGAATTAAATAGAAAAGGCACAATGCCGTCTTAAGTACAAGCAGACTGACTCTTCTTAGTGTCTATGTTTTGAATCATTCCTGTGACGCTTGTTACAGATTCCGATTCTTCACTTTAGGTTTACAGTATCCCTTGGACCTTCTTATTGACGATGAAACATAGAAATTGCATCGGAATTAAATACAAAAGGCACAATGCCAACTTAAGTACAGGAAGACTGACTCTTCATAATGACTATGGTTTGAACCATTCCTGTGACACTAGTTAGAGATTCCGATGCTTCCCTTCAGGATTACTGTATCCCTCTGACCTTCTTATTGACGATGAAACACAGTTATTACATCGGAATTAAATACAAAAGGCATAATGCCGACTTAAGTACAAGAAGACTGACTCTTCTTACTGACTACGCTTTGAACCATTCCTGTGACACTAGTTATAGATACCGATGCTTCACTTCAGGTTTACTGTATCCCTTGGACCATCTTATTGACGATGAAACACAGAAATTGCATCGGAATTAAATAGAAAAGGCACAATGCCGACATAAGTACAAGAAGACTGACTCTTCTTACTGACTATGTATGGAACCAATCCTGTGACACTAGTTATAGATTCCGATGCTTCACTTCAGGTTAACTGTTTCCCTTGGACCTTCTTAATGACGATTAAACACAGAAATGGCATTGGAATTAAATAGAAAAGGCACAATGCCGACTTATGTACAAGAAGACTGACTCTGTTTGCTGACTATGTTTTGAACCATTCCTGTGACACTAGTTATAGATTCCGATGCTTCACTTCAGGTTTACTGTATCCCTTGCACCTTCTTATTGACGGTGAAACACAGAAATCGCATCGGAAGTAAATACAAAAGGCACAATGCCGACTTAAGTAAAAGTAGACTGACTCTTCCTACTGTCTATGTTTTGAAACATTCTTGTGACACTAGTTATTGATTCCGATGCTTCATTTCAGGTTTACTGTATCCCTTGGACATTCTTATTGACGATGAAACACAGAAAGTGCATCGGAATTAAATAGAAAATGCACAATGCTGACTTAAGTACAAGAAGACTGACTCTTCCTACTGACTATGTTTTGAACCACTCCTGTGACACTAGTTAATGATTCCGATGTTTCACTTCAGGTTTACTGTATCCCACTGACCTTCTTATTGACGATGAAACACAGAAATTGCATCGGAATTAAATACAAAAGGCACAATGCCGACTTAAGTACAAGAAGACTGACTCTTCCTACTGGCTATGTTTTGAACTATTCCTGTGACACTAGTTATAGATTCCGATGCTACACTTCAGGTTTACTGTATCCCTCTGACTCTCTTATTAACGATGAAACACAGAAATTGCATCGTAATTAAATACAAAAGGCACAACGCCGACTTTAAGTACAAGAAGACTGACTCTTCTTACCGACTGCTTTGAACCATTCCTGTGACACTAGTTATAGATTCCGATGCTTCACTTCAAGTTTACTGTATACCTCTGACCTTCTTATTGACGATGAAACACAGAAATTGCATCGGAATTAAATACAAATGGCACAATACCGACTTAAGTACAAGAAGACTGACTCTCCTTACTGTCTATGATTTGAACAATTCCTGTGACACTAGATATAGATTCCGATGCTTCACTTCACGTTAACTGTATCCCTTGGACCTTCTTATTGACGATGAAACACAGATATTGCATCGGAATTAATTACAAAACGCACAAAGCCGACTTAAGTGCAAGAAGACAGACTCTTCTTACTGACTATGTTTTGAACCATTCGTGTGACACTAGTAATAGATTCCGATGCATCACTTCAGGTTTACTGTATCCCTTGGACCTTCTTATTGGCGATGAAACACAGAAATCGCATCGGAATTAAATACAAAAGGCACAATGCCGACTTAAGTACACGTAGACTGACTCTTCCTACTGTCTATGTTTGGAAGCTTCCTGTGACACTAGTTATAGATTCCGATGCTTCATTTCAGGTTTACTGTATCCCTTGGATCTTCTTATTGACGACGAATCACAGATAGAGCATCGGAGTTAAATACAATAGGCACAATACCGACTTAAGTACAAGTTGACTGACTCTTCCTAATGTCTATGTTTTGAACCATTCCTAAGACACTAGTTATACATTCCGATGCTTCACTTCAGGTTTACTGTATCTCTCTGAACTTCTTATTGACGATGAAACACAGAAATTGCATCGGAAATAAATACAAAAGGCACGATGCCGACTTAAGTACAGGTAGACTGAATCTTCCTACTGTCTATGTTTTGAACCATTCCTGTGACACTAGTTACAGATTCCGATGATGCACTTCAGGTTTACTGTATCCCTTGGACCTTCTTATTGACGATGAAACACAGAAATTGCATCTCAATTAAATAGAAAAGGCACAATGCCAACTTAAGTACAAGATGGCTGACACTTCTTACTGACTATGTTTGGAACTACTCCTGTGTCACTGGTTATAGATTCCGATGCTACACTTCAGGTTTACTGTATCCCTCTGACCTTCATATTGACGATGAAACTCAGATATTGCATCGGAATAAAATAGAAAAGGCACAATGCCGACTTAAGTACAGGAAGACTGACTGTTCATACTGACTATGTTTTGAACCATTCCTGTGACACCAGTTATAGATTCCGATGCTTCGCCTCAGGTTCGCTGTATCGATCTGACTTTCTTATTGACGATGAAACACAGAAATTGCATCGGAATTGAATAGAAAAGACACAATGCCGTCTTAAGTACAAGCAGACTGACTCTTCTTAGTGTCTATGTTTTGAATCATTCCTGTGACGCTTCTTACAGATTCCGATTCTTCACTTTAGGTTTACTGTATCCCTTGGACCTTCTTATTGACGATGAAACACAGAAATTGCTTCTGAATTAAATACAAAAGGCACAATGCCGACTTAAGTACAGGAAGACTGACTCTTCATACTGACTATGTTTTGAACCATTCCTCTGCCACTAGTAAAAGATTCCGATGCTTCCCTTCAGGTTTACTGTATCCCTCTGTCCTTCTTATTGACGATGAAACACAATAATTGCATCGGAATTAAATTGCAAAGGGCATAATGCAGACTGAAGTACAAGAAGTCTGACTCTTCTTACTGTCTATATTTTGAACCATTCCTGTGACACTAGTTATAGATTCCGATGCTTCAGTTCAGGATTACCGTATCCCTTGGACCTTCTTATTGACGATGAAACACAGATATGGCATCGGAATTAAATACAAAAGGCACAATGCCGACTTAAGTACAAGAAGACTGACTCTTCTTACTGACTATGTTTTGAACCATTCCTGTGACACTACTTATAGATTCCAATGCTTCACTTCAGAGTTACTGTATCCCTAGGACCTTCTTCTTGACGATGAAACACAGAAATTGCATCGGAATTAAATAGAAAAGGCACAATGCCGACTTAAGTACAAGAAGACTGACTCTTCCTACTGTCTATGTTTTGAACCATTCCTGTGACACTAGTTATAGATTCCGATGCTTCACTTCAGGTTTACTGTATCCCTAGGACGTTCTTTTTGACTATGAAACACAGAAAGTGCATCGGAATTAAAAAGAAAAGGCACAATGCCGACTTAAGTACAAGAAGACGGGCTCTTCTTACTGACTATGATTTGAACCACACCTGTGACGCTAGTTACAGATTCCGATGCTTCACATCAGGTTTACTGTATCCCTTGGACGTTCTTATTGACTATGAAACACAGAAATTGCATCGGAATTAAATAGAAAAGGCACAATGCCGACTTAAGTACAGGAAGACTGACTCTTCCTACAGTCTATGTTTTGAACCATTCCTGTGACACCAGTTATAGATTCTGATGCTTCGCCTCAGGTTCGCTGTATCGATCTGACCTTCATATTGACGATGAAACACTGAAATTGCATCGGAATTAAATAGAAAAGGCACAATGCCGTCTTAAGTACAAGCAGACTGACTCTTCTTAGTGTCTATGTTTTGAATCATTCCTGTGACGCTTGTTACAGATTCCGATTCTTCACTTTAGGTTTACAGTATCCCTTGGACCTTCTTATTGACGATGAAACATAGAAATTGCATCGGAATTAAATACAAAAGGCACAATGCCAACTTAAGTACAGGAAGACTGACTCTTCATAATGACTATGGTTTGAACCATTCCTGTGACACTAGTTAGAGATTCCGATGCTTCCCTTCAGGATTACTGTATCCCTCTGACCTTCTTATTGACGATGAAACACAGAAATTACATCGGCATTAAATACAAAAGGCATAATGCCGACTTAAGTACAAGAAGACTGACTCTTCTTACTGACTACGCTTTGAACCATTCCTGTGACACTAGTTATAGATACCGATGCTTCACTTCAGGTTTACTGTATCCCTTGGACCTTCTTATTGACGATGAAACACAGAAATTGCATCGGAATTAAATACAAAACTCACAATGCCGACTTAAGTACAGGAAGACTGACTCTTCATACTGACTATGTTTTGAACCATTCCTGTGACACTAGTTAGAGATTCCGATTCTTCACTTTAGGTTTACCGTATCCCTTGGACCTTCTTATTGACGATGAAACACAGAAATTGCATCGGAATTAAATACAAAAGGCACAATGCCGACTTAAGTACAGGAAGACTGACTCTTCATACTGACTATGTTTTGAACCATTCCTGTGACACTAGTTAGAGATTCCGATGCTTCCCATCAGGTTAACTGTATCCCTCTGACCTTCTTATTGACGATGAAACACAGAAATTGCATCGGAATTAAATACAAAACGCACAATGCCGACTTAAATACAAGAAGACAGACTCTTCTTACTGACTGTTTTGAAACACTCCTGTGACACTAGTTATAGATTCCGATGCGTCACTTCACGTTTACTGTATCCCTCTGACCTTCTTATTGACGATGAAACACAGTAATTACATCGGAATTAAATTGAAAAGGGCATAATGCCGACTGAAGTACAAGAAGTCTGAATTTTCCTACTGTCTATGTTTTGAACCATTCCTGTGACTCTAGTTATAGATTCCGATGCTTCATTTCAGGTTTACTGTATAATTTGGATCTTCTTATTGACGATGAAACACAGATAGTGCATCGGAGTTAAATACAATTGGCACAATACCGACTTAAGTATAAGAAGACTGACTCATCCTACTGTCTATGTTTTGAACCATTCCTGTGACACTAGTTACAGATTCCGATGCTTCACTTGAGGTTTACTTTATCCCTTGGACGTTCTTATTGACGATGAAACACAGATATTGCATCGGAATTAAATAGAAAAGGCACAATGCCCACTTAAGTACAAGAAGACTGACTCTTCTTACAGACTATGTTTTGAACCATTCCTGTGACACTAGTTACAGATTCCGATCCTTCCCTTCAGGTTTACTGTATGCCTCTGAACTTCTTATTGACGATGAAACACAGAAATTGCATCGGAAATAAATACAAAAGGCACAATGCCGACTTAAGTACAAGAAGACTGACTCTTCTTACTGACTATGTTATGAACCATTCCTGTGACACTAGTTAGAGATTCCGATGCTTCACTTGAGGTTTACTTTATCCCTTGGACGTTCTTATTGACGATGAAACACAGATATTGCATCGGTATTAAATAGAAAAGGCACAATGCCCACTTAAGTACAAGAAGACTGACTCTTCTTACAGACTATGTTTTGAACCATTCCTGTGACACTAGTTACAGATTCCGATGCTTCACCTCAGGTTTATTGTATCCCTTGGACCGTCTTATTGACGATGAAACACAGATATTGCATCGGAATTAAATACAAAAGGCACAATGCCGACGTAAGTACAAGAAGACTGACTCTTCTTACTGACTATGTTTTCAACCATTCCTGTGACACTAGTTAGAGATTCCGATGCTTCACTTCAGGTTTACAGTACCCCTCTGACCTTCCTATTGACGATGAAACACAGTAATTGCATCTGATTTAAATTGAAAAGGGCACAATGCCGACATAAGTAAGAGATGACTGACTCTTCTTACAATCTATGATTTGAACCATTCCTGTGACAGTAGTTATAGATTCCGATGCTTCACTTCAGGTTTACTGTATCCCTTGGACCTTCTTACTGACGATGAAACACAGTAATTGGATCGGAATTAAATACAAAAGGCACAATGCCGACTTAAGTACAAGAAGACTGACTCTTCTTACTGACTATGTTATGAACCATTCCTGCGACGCTAGTTACAGATTCCGATGCTTCACCTCAGGTTTATTGTATCCCTTGGACCTTCTTATTGACGATGAAACACAGATATTGCATCGGAATTAAATACAAAAGGCACAATGCCGACGTAAGTACAAGAAGACTGACTCTTCTTACTGACTATGTTTTCAACCATTCCTGTGACACTAGTTAGAGATTCCGATGCTTCACTTCAGGTTTACAGTACCCCTCTGACCTTCCTATTGACGATGAAACACAGTAATTGCATCTGATTTAAATTGAAAAGGGCACAATGCCGACATAAGTAAGAGATGACTGACTCTTCTTACAATCTATGATTTGAACCATTCCTGTGACAGTAGTTATAGATTCCGATGCTTCACTTCAGGTTTACTGTATCCCTTGGACCTTCTTACTGACGATGAAACACAGTAATTGGATCGGAATTAAATAGAAAAGGCACAATGCCGACTTAAGTACAAGAAGACTGACTCTTCTTACTGACTATGATTTGAACCATTCCTGTGATACTAGTTATAGATTCCGATGCTTCACTTCAGGTTTACTGTATCCCTCTGACCTTCTTATTGACGATGAAACACAGATATTGCATCGGAATTAAATAGAAAAGGCACAATGCCGACTTAAGTACAAGAAGACTGACTCTTCTTACTGACTATGATTTGAACCATTCCTGTGATACTAGTTATAGATTCCGATGCTTCACTTCAGGTTTACTGTATCCCTCTGACCTTCTTATTGACGATGAAACACAGGAATTGCATCGGAATTGAATACAAAAGGCACAATGCCGACTTAAGTACATGTAGACTGACTATTCCTACTGTCTATGTTTTGAAACATTCCTGTGACACTAGTTATAGATTCCGATGCTTCATTTCAGGTTCACTGTATGGCTTGGACCTTCTTATTGACGATGAAACACAGAAAGTGCATCGGAATTAATTAGAAAAGGCACAATGCTGACTTAAGTACAAGAAGACTGACTGTTCCTACTGTCTATGTCTTGAACCTTTCCTGTGACACTAGTTATAGATTCCGATGCTTCACTTCCGGTTTACGGTATCCCTCTGAACTTCTTATTGACGATGAAACACAGAAATTGGATCGGAATTAAATACAAAAGGCACAATGACGATTTAAGTACAAGAAGACTGACTCTTCTTACTTTCTATGTTTTGAACCATTCCTGTGACACTAGTTATAGATTCCGATGCTTCACTTCAGGTTTACTGTAGCCCTTGGACCTTCTTATTGACGATGAAACACAGAAATTGGATCGGAATTAAATACAAAATGCACAATGCCGACTTAAGTACAAGAAGACTGACTCTTCTTACTGACTATGTTTTGAACCATTCCTGTGACACTAGTTAGAGATTCCGATGCTTCACTTCAGGTTTACTGTATCCCTTGGACATTCTTACTGACGATGAAACACAGAAATTGCATCGGAATTAAATAGAAAAGGCACAATGGGGACTTAAGTACAAGAACACTGACTCTTCTTACTGACTATGGTTGGAACCATTCCGGTGACACTAGTAATAGATTCCAATGCTTCACTTCAGGTTTACTGTATCCCTCTGACCTTCTTATTGACGATGAAACACAGATATTGCATCGGAATTAAATAGAAAAGGCACAATGCCGACTTAAGTACAAGAAGACTGACTCTTCTTACTGACTATGATTTGCACCATTCCTGTGACACTAGTTATAGATTCCAATGCTTCACTACAGGTTTACTGTATCCCTCTGACCTTTTTATTGACGATGAAACACAGAAATTGCATCGGAATTAAATAGAAAAGGCACAATGCTGACTTAAGTACAAGAAAACTGACTCTTCTTACTGTCTATGCTTTGAAACATTACTGTGACACTAGTTGTAGATTCCGATGCTTCATTTCAGGTTCACTGTATGGCTTGGACCTTCTAGTTGACGATGAAACACAGAAATTGCATCGGAATTAAATACAAAAGCTACAATGCCAACTTAATTACAAGAAGACTGACTCTTCTTACTGACTGCTTTGAACCATTCCTGTGACACTAGTTATACATTCCGAAGCTTCACTTCAGGTTTTCTGTATCCCGTGGACCTTCTTATTGACGATGAAACGCAGAAATTGCATCGGAATTACATACAAAAGGCACAATGCCGACTACAGTACAAGAAGACTGACCCTACTTTTTGTCTATGTTTTGAACCATTCCTGTGACACTAGTTATAGATTCCGATGCTTCACTTCAGGTTAACTGTATCCCTTGGACCTTCTTATTGACGATGAAACACAGAAAATGCATCGGAGTTAAATTGAAAAGGCACAATGCCGACTTAAGTACAAGAAGACTGACCCTTCTTAGTGACTATGTTTGGAAACATTCCTGTGACACTAGTTAGAGATTCCGATGCTTCACTTCAGGTTTACTGTATTCCTCTGACCTTCTTATTGACGATGAAACACAGTAATTGCATCGGATTTAAATTGAAAAGGGTGCAATGCCGACTTAAGTACAAGAAGACTGACTCTTCTTACTGTCTATGATTTGAACCATTCCTGTGGCACTAGTTATAGATTCCAATGCTTCACTTGAGGTTTACTGTATTCCTTGGACCTTCTTACTGACGATGAAACACAGAAATTGGATCGGAATTAAATTCAAAAGGCACATTGCCGACTTAAGTACTGGAAGACTGATTCTTCTTACTGTCTATGTTTGAACCAATCCTGTGACACTAGTTATAGATTACGACGCTTCATTTCAGATTTACTGTATCCCTTGGACCCTCCTGTTGACGATGAAACACAGAAATTACATCGGAATTAAATACAAAAGGCACAATGCCGACTTAATTACAAGAAGACTGTCTCTTCTTACTGACTGTTTTGAACCATTCCTGTGACACTAGTCATAGATTCCGAAGCTTCACTTCTGGTTTACTTTATCCCTTGGACCTTCTTATTGACGATGAAACACAGAAATTGGATCGGAATTAAATACAAAAAGCACAATGCCGACTTAAGTACAAGAAGACTGACTCTTCTTACTGACTATGCTTTGAACCATTCCTGTGACACTAGTTATAGATTCCGATGCTTCACTTCAGGTTTTCTGTATCCCTTGGACCTTCTTATTGACGATGAAACACAGAAATTGCATCGGAATTAAATAGAAAAGGCACAATGGGGACTTAAGTACAAGAACACTGACTCTTCTTACTGACTATGGTTGGAACCATTCCGGTGACACTAGTAATAGATTCCGATGCTTCACTTCAGGTTTACTGTATCCCTCTGACCTTCTTATTGACGATGAAACACAGATATTGCATCGGAATTAAATAGAAAAGGCACAATGCCGACTTAAGTACAAGAAGACTGACTCTTCTTACTGACTATGATTTGAACCATTCCTGTGATACTAGTTATAGATTCCGATGCTTCACTTCAGGTTTACTGTATCCCTCTGACCTTCTTATTGACGATGAAACACAGATATTGCATCGGAATTAAATAGAAAAGGCACAATGCCGACTTAAGTACAAGAAGACTGACTCTTCTTACTGACTATGATTTGAACCATTCCTGTGATACTAGTTATAGATTCCGATGCTTCACTTCAGGTTTACTGTATCCCTCTGACCTTCTTATTGACGATGAATCACAGGAATTGCACCGGAATTGAATACAAAAGGCACAATGCCGACTTAAGTACATGTAGACTGACTATTCCTACTGTCTATGTTTTGAAACATTCCTGTGACACTAGTTATAGATTCCGATGCTTCATTTCAGGTTCACTGTATGCCTTGGACCTTCTTATTGACGATGAAACACAGAAAGTGCATCGGAATTAATTAGAAAAGGCACAATGCTGACTTAAGTACAAGAAGACTGACTGTTCCTACCGTCTATGTCTTGAACCATTCCTGTGACACTAGTTATAGATTCCGATGCTTCACTTCCGGTTTACGGTAGCCCTCTGAACTTCTTATTGACGATGAAACACAGAAATTGGATCGGAATTAAATACAAAAGGCACAATGACGATTTAAGTACAAGAAGACTGACTCTTCTTACTTTCTATGTTTTGAACCATTCCTGTGACACTAGTTATAGATTCCGATGCTTCACTTCAGGTTTACTGTAGCCCTTGGACCTTCTTATTGACGATGAAACACAGAAATTGGATCGGAATTAAATACAAAAGGCACAATGCCGACTTAAGTACAAGAAGACTGACTCTTCTTACTGACTATGTTTTGAACCATTCCTGTGACACTAGTTAGAGATTCCGATGCTTCACTTCAGGTTTACTGTATCCCTTGGACATTCTTACTGACGATGAAACACAGAAATTGCATCGGAATTAAATACAAAAGTCACAATGCTGACTTAAGTACAAGAAGACTGACTCTTCGTACTGACTATGTTTTGAACCATTCCTGTGACACTAGTTATTGATTCCGAAGATTCACTTCAGGTTTACTGTATCCCTTGGACCTTCTTATTGACGATGAACAACAGAAATTGCATCGGAGTTAAATTGAAAAGGCACAATGCCGACTTAAGTACAAGAAGACTGACTCTTCTTACTGAATATGTTTGGAACCATTCCTGTGACACTAGTTATAGATTCCGATGCTTCACATCAGGTTAACTGTATCCCTTGGACCTTCTTATTGACGATGAAACACAGAAATTGCATCGGAGTTAAATTGAAAAGGCACAATGCCGACTTAAGTACAAGAAGACTGACTCTTCTTACTGACTATGCTTGGAACCATTCCTATGACACTAGTTAGAGATTCCGATGCTTCACAACAGGTTTGCTGTATCCCTCTGACCTTCTTATTGACGATGAAACACAGAAATTGCATCGGAATTAAATAGAAAAGGCACAATGCCGACTTAAGTTCAAGAAGACTGACTCTTCTTACTGTCTATGATTTGAACCATTTCTGTGACACTAGTTATAGATTACAATGCTTCACTTCAGGTTTACTGTATCCCTTGGACCTTCTTATTGACGATGAATCACAGAAATTGCATCGGAATTAAATACAAAAGGCACAATGCCGACTTAAGTACAAGAAGACTGACTCTTCATTTTGCCTATGTTTTGAACCATTCCTGTGACACTAGTTATAGATTCCGATGCTTCACTTCAGGTTTACTGTATCCCTTGGACCTTCTTATTGACGAAGAAACACAGAAATTGCATCGGAATTAAATGCAAGAGGCAGAATGCCGACATAAGTACAAGAAGACTGACTCTTCGTACTGACTATGTTTTTGAACCATTCCTGTGACACTAGTTATTGATTCCGATGATTCACTTCAGGTTTTCTGTATCCCTTGGAACTTCTTATTGACGATGAAACACAGAAATTGCATCGGAATTAAATAGAAAAGGCACAATGGGGACTTAAGTACAAGAACACTGACTCTTCTTACTGACTATGGTTGGAACCATTCTGGTGACACTAGTAATAGATTCCGATGCTTCACTTCAGGTTTACTGTATCCCTCTGACCTTCTTATTGACGATGAAACACAGATATTGCATCGGAATTAAATAGAAAAGGCACAATGCCGACTTAAGTACAAGAAGACTGACTCTTCTTACTGACTATGATTTGAACCATTCCTGTGACACTAGTTATAGATTCCAATGCTTCACTACAGGTTTACTGTATCCCTCTGACTCTCTTATTGACGATGAAACACAGAAATTGCATCGTAATTAAATACAAAAGGCACAACGCCGACTTAAGTACAAGAAGACTGACTCTTCTTACCGACTGTTTTGAACCATTCCTGGGACACTAGTTATAGATTCCGATGCTTCACTTCAAGTTTACTGTATACCTCTGACCTTCTTATTGACGATGAAACACAGAAATTGCATCGGAATTAAATTCAAATGGCACAATACCGACTTAAGTACAAGAAGACTGACTCTCCTTACTGTCTATGTTTTGAACAATTCCTGTGACACTAGATATAGATTCCGATGCTTCACTTCACGTTAACTGTATCCCTTGGACCTTCTTATTGACGATGAAACACAGATATTGCATCGGAATTAATTACAAAACGCACAAAGCCGACTTAAGTGCAAGAAGACAGACTCTTCTTACTGACTATGTTTTGAACCATTCGTGTGTCACTAGTAATAGATTCCGATGCATCACTTCAGGTTTACTGTATCCCTTGGACCTTCTTATTGACGATGAAACACAGAAATCGCATCGGAATTAAACACAAAAGGCACAATGCCGACTTAAGTACATGTAGACTGACTCTTCCTACTGTCTATGTTTGGAAGCTTCCTGTGACACTAGTTATAGATTCCGATGCTTCATTTCAGGTTTACTGTATCCCTTGGATCTTCTTATTGACGATGAATCACAGATAGAGCATCGGACTTAAATACAATAGGCACAATACCGACTTAAGTACAAGAAGAATGACTCTTCCTAATGTCTATGTTTTGAACCATTCCTAAGACACTAGTTATACATTCCGATGCTTCACTTCAGGTTTACTGTATCCCTCTGAACTTCTTATTGACGATGAAACACAGAAATTGCATCGGAAATAAATACAAAAGGCACGATGCCGACTTAAGTACAGGTAGACTGAATCTCCCTACTGTCTATGTTTTGAACCATTCCTGTGACACTAGTTACAGATTCCGATGATGCACTTCAGGTTTACTGTATCCCTTGGACCTTCTTATTGACGATGAAACACAGAAATTGCATCTCAATTAAATAGAAAAGGCACAATGCCAACTTAAGTACTAGATGGCTGACACTTCTTACTAACTATGTTTGGAACTATTCCTGTGTCACTGGTTATAGATTCCGATGCTACACTTCAGGTTTACTGTATCCCTCTGACCTTCATATTGACGATGAAACTCAGATATTGCATCGGAATTAAATAGAAAAGGCACAATGCCGACTTAAGTACAAGAAGACTGACTCTTCTTACTGACTATGTTTTGAACCATTCCTGTGACACTACTTAGAGATTCCGATGCTTCACTTCATGTTTACTGTATCTCTTGGACCTTCTTATAGACAATGAAACACAGAAATTGCATCGGAATTAAATTGAAAAGGGTCAATTCCGACTTAAGTACAAGAAGACTGACTCTTCTTACTGTCTATGTTTTGAACCATTCCTGTGACGCTAGTTACAGTCCGATGCTTCACTTCAGGTTTACTGTATCCCTCTGTCCTTCTTATTGACGATGAAACACAGAAATTGCATCGGAATTAAATAGAAGAGGCACAATGCCGACTAAAGTACAAAAAGACTTACTCTTCCTACAGTCTATGTTTTGTACCATTCCTGTGACACTAGTTATAGATTCCGATGCTTCACCTCAGGTTTACTGTATCCCTTGGACCTTCTTATTGACGATGAAACACAGATATTGCATCGGAATTAAATAGAAAAGGCACAATGAAGACTTAAGTACAAGAAGACTGACTCTTCTTACTGATTATGTTTTGAACCATTCCTGTGACACTAGTTATAGATTCCGATGCTTCACTTCAGGTTTAATGTATCCCTCTGACCTTCTTATTGACGATGATACACAGACATTACATCGGAATTAAATTGAAAAGGCACAATGCCGACTTAAGTACAAGAAGACTGACTCTTCTTACTGACTATGTATTGAAACATTCCTGTGGCACTAGTTTGAGATACCGATGCTTCACTTCAGGTTTGCTGTATCCCTCTGACCTTCTTATTGCGATAAAACACAGTAATTGCATCGGAATTAAATTGAAAAAGGCATAATGCCGACTTAAGTACAAGAAGACTGACATTTCTTGTTCTCTATGTTTCGAACCATTCCTGTGACACCGGTTATAGATGCCGATGCTTCACTTCAGGTTTACTGTATCCTTCTGACCTTCTTCTTGACGATGAAACACAGAAATTGCATCGGAATTGCATACAAAAGGCACAATGCCGACTTCAGTACAAGAAGACTGACCCTTCTCTTTGTCTATGTTTTGAACCATCCCTGTGACACTAGTTATAGGTTCCGATGCTTCACTTCAGGTTTACTGTATACCTCTGACCTTCTTATTGACGATGAAACACAGAAATAGCATTGGAATTAAACACAAAAGGCACAATGCCGACTTAAGTACAAAAGGACTGACTCTTCTTACTGACTGTCTTGAACCATTCCTGTGACACTAGTTATAGATTCCGATGCTTCTCTTGAGGTTTACTGAATCCCTCTGACCTTCTTATTGACGTTGAAACACAGAAATTGCATCGGAAATAAATACAAATGGCACAATGCCGACTTAAGTACAAGAAGACCGACTCTCCTTACTGTCTATATTTTGAACCATTCCTGTGACACTAGATATAGATTCCGATGCTTCACTTCAGGTTTACTGTATCCCTTGGACCTTTTTATTGCCGATGAAACACAGAAATTGCATCGGAATGAAATGGAAAACGCACAATGCCGACTTAAGTACAAGAAGACTGACTCTTGTTACTGTCTATGTTTTGAACCATTCCGGTGATGCAAGTTACAGATTCCGTAGCTTCGCTTCAGGTTTACTGTATCCCTCTGACCTTCTTATTGGCGATGAAACACAGATATTGCATCGGAATTAAATAGAAAAGGCACAATGCCGACTTAAATACAAGATGACTGACTCTTCTTTCTGACTAAGTTTTGAACCATTCCTGTGACACTAGTTGTAGATTCCGATGGAACACTTCAAGTTTACTGTATCCCATGGATCTTTTTATTGACGAGGAAACACAGAAATTGCATCGGAATTAAATACAAAAGGCACAATGCCGACATAAGTACAAGAGGACTGACTCTTCTTACTGACTATGTTTTGAACCATTCCTGTGACGCTAGTTACAGATTCCAATGCTTCACTTCAGGTTTACTGTATCCCTTGGACCTTCTTAATGACGATGAAACACAGATATTGCATCGGAATTAAATACAAAAGGCACAATGCCGACGTAAGTACAAGAAGACTGACTCTTCTTACTGACTATATTATGAACCATTCCTGTGACACTAGTTAGAGATTCCGATGCTTCACTTCAGGTTTACTGTATCCCTCTGACCTTCGTATTGACGATGAAACACCGTAATTGCATCGGAATTAATATGAAAAGGGCACAATGCCGACTTAATTACAAGAAGACTGACTCTTCTTACTGACTATGGTTTGAACCATTCCTGTGACACTAGTTATAGATTCCGATGCATCACTTCAGGTTTACTGTATCCCTTGGACCTTCTTACTGACGATGAAACACAGAATTTGCATCGGATTTAAATACAAAAGGCAAAATTCCGACTTAAGTACAAGAACACTGACTCTTCTTACTGACTATGTTTTGAACCATTCGTTTGACACTAGTTATAGATTCCGATGCTTCACTTCAGGTTTAGTGAATCCCTCTGACCTTCTTATTGACGAAGAAACACAGAAATCGCATCGGAATTAAATACAAAAAGGCACAATGCCGACTTAAGTACATGTAGACTGACTTTTCCTACTGTCTATGTTTGGAAGATTCCTGTGACACTAGTTATAGATTCCGATGCTTCACTTCAGGTTTAGTGTATCCCTCTGACCCTGTTATTGACGATGAAACAAGGATATTGCATCGGAATTAATTACAAAACGCACAATACCGTCTTAAGTACAAGTAGACTGACTCTTCCTAATGTCTATTTTTTGAACCACTCCTGTAGCACTAGTTATACATTCCGATGTTTCACTTCAGGTTTACTGTATCCCTCTGACCTTCGTATTGACGATGAAACACAGTAATTGCATCGGAATTAAATTGAAAAGGGCACAATGCCGACATAAGTACAAGAAGACTGACTCTTCTTACTGTCTATGATTTGAACCATTCCTGTGACACTAGCTATAGATTTCGATGCTTCACTTCAGGTTTACTGTATCCCTTGGACCTTGTAATTGACGATGAAACACAGATATTGCATCGGAATTAAACAGAAAAGGCACAATGCCGAATTAAGTACAAGAAGACTGACTCTTCTTACTGACTATGATTTGAACCATTCATGTGACACTAGTTATAGATTCCGTTGCTTCACTTTAGGTTTACTGTATCCCTCTGACCTTCTTATTGACGATGAAACACAGAAATTACATCGGAATTAAATAGAAAAGGCAGAATGCCGTCTTATGTACAAGAAGACTGACTCTTCTTACTGTCTATGATTTGATCCATTCCTGTAACACTAGTTATTGATTCCGATGCTTCACTTCAGGATTACTGTATCCCTTGGACCTTTTTATTGACGATGAAACACAGAAATTGCATCGGAATTAAATAGAAAAGGCACAATGCGGCCTTAAGTACAATAGACTGACTCATCTTACTGCCTATGCTTTGAACCATTCCTGTGACGCTAGTTAGAGATTCCGATGCTTCATTTCAGGTTTACTGTATCTCTCAGACCTTCTTATTGACGATCAAACACAGAACTTGCATCGGAATTAGATAGAAAAGGCACAATGACGACTTAAGTACAAGAAGACTGACTCTTCCTACTGTCTATGTTTTAAACCATTCCTGTGACACTAGTTATAGATTCCGATGCTTCATTTCAGGTTTACTGTATCACTTGGCCGTTCTTATTGACGATGAAACGCAGACATTACATCGGAATTAAATTGAAAGGGCACAATGCCGACTTAAGTACAAAAAGACTTACTCTTCCTACAGTCTATGTTTTGAACCATTCCTGTGACGCTAGTTACAGTCCGATGCTTCACTTCAGGTTTACTGTATCCCTCTGTACTTCTTATTGACGATGAAACACAGAAATTGCATCGGAATTAAATAGAAAAGGCACAATCCCGACTTAAGTACAAAAAGACTTACTCTTCCTACAGTCTATGTTTTGAACCATACCTGTGACACTAGTTATAGATTCCGATGCTTCACCCTAGGTTTACTGTATCCCTTGGACCTTCTTATTGACGATGAAACACAGATATTGCATCGGAATTAAATAGAAAAGGCATAATGCCGACTTAAGTACAAGAAGACTGACTCTTCTTACTGACTATGTTTTGAACCATTCCTGTGACACTAGTTATAGATTCCGATGCTTCACTTCAGGTTTACTGTATCCCTCTGACCTTGTTATTGACGATGATACACAGACATTACATCGGAATTAAATTGAAAAGGCACAATGCCGACTGAAGTACAAGAAGACTGACTCTTCTTACAGACTATGTATTGAAACATTCCTGTGGCACTAGTTTGAGATACCGATGCTTCAGTTCAGGTTTGCTGTATTCCTCTGACCTTCTTATTGACGATGAAACACAGTAATTGCATCGGAATTAAATTGAAAAAGGCATAATGGCGACTTAAGTACAAGAAGACTGACTCTTCTTACTGACTATATTTTGAACCATTCCTGTGACACTAGTTAGAGATTCCGATGCTTCACTTCAGGTTTACTGTATCCCTGTGACCTTCTTATTGACGATGAAACACAGAAATTGCATCGCAATTAAATAGAAAAGGCACAATGCCGTCTTAAGTACAAGAAGACTGACTCTTCTTGCTGTCTATATTTGAACCATTCCTGTGACACTAGTTATTGATTCCGATGCTTCACTTCAGGATTACTGTATCCCTTGGACATTTTCATTGACGATGAAACACAAAAATTGCATCGGAATTAAATAGAAAAGGCACAATGCCGACTTAAGTACAAGTAGACTGACTCTTCTAACTGTCTATGCTTTGAAGCATTCCTGTGACGCTAGTTAGAGATTCCGATGCTTCACTTCAGGTTTACTGTATCCCTCTGACCTTCGTATTGACGATGAAACACCGTAATTTGCATCGGAATTAAATTGAAAAGGGCACAATGCCGACTTAATTACAAGAAGACTGACTCTTCTTACTGACTATGGTTTGAACCATTCCTGTGACACTAGTTATAGATTCCGATGCATCACTTCAGGTTTACTGTATCCCTTGGACCTTCTTACTGACGATGAAACACAGAATTTGCATCGGAATTAAATACAAAAGGCAAAATTCCGACTTAAGTACAAGAACACTGACTCTTCTTACTGACTATGTTTTGAACCATTCGTTTGACACTAGTTATAGATTCCGATGCTTCACTTCAGGTTTAGTGTATCCCTCTGACCTTCTTATTGACGAAGAAACACAGAAATCGCATCGAAATTAAATACAAAAACACACAATGCCGACCTAAGTATATGTAGACTGACTTTTCCTACTGTCTGTGTTTGGAAGATTCCTGTGACACTAGTTATAGATTCCGATGCTTCACTTCAGGTTTAGTGTATCCCTCTGACCTTCGTATTGACGATGAAACACCGTAATTGCATCGGAATTAAATTGAAAAGGGCACAATTCCGACTTAATTACAAGAAGACTGACTCTTCTTACTGACTATGATTTGAAACATTTCCTGTGACACTAGTTATAAATTCCGATGCTTCACTTCAGGTTTACTGTATCCCTGTGACCTTCTTATTGACGGTGAAACACAAAAATTGCATCGGAATTAAATAGAAAAGGCACAATGCCGACTTAAGTACAAGTAGACTGACTCTTCTAACTGTCTATGCTTTGAACCATTCCTGTGACGCTAGTTAGAGATTCCGATGCTTCACTTCAGGTTTACTGTATGCCTCTGACCTTCGTATTGACGATGAAACACCGTAATTGCATCGGAATTAAATTGAAAAGGGCACAATGCCGACTTAATTACAAGAAGACTGACTCTTCTTACTGACTATGATTTGAACCATTCCTGTGACACTAGTTATAGATACCGATGCATCACTTCAGGTTTACTGTATCCCTTGGACCTTCTTACTGACGATGAAACACAGGATTTGCATTGGAATTAAATACAAAAGGCACAATTCCGACTTAAGTACAAGAACACTGACTCTTCTTACTGACTATGTTTTGAACCATTCGTGTGACACTAGTTATTGATTCCGATGCTTCACTTCAGGTTTAGTGTATCCCTCTGACCTTCTTATTGACGAAGAAACACAGAAATCGCATCGGAATTAAATACAAAAAGGCACAATGCCGACTTAAGTACATGTAGACTGACTTTTCCTACTGTCTATGTTTGGAAGATTCCTGTGACACTAGTTATAGATTCCGATGCTTCACTTCAGGTTTAGAGTATCCCTCTGACCTTGTTATTGACGATGAAACACAGATATTGCATCGGAATTAATTACAAAACGCACAATACCGTCTTAAGTACAAGAAGACTGACTCTTCCTAATGTCTATTTTTTGAACCACTCCTGTAGCACTAGTTATACATTCCGATGTTTCACTTCAGGTTTACTGTATCCCTCTGACCTTCGTATTGACGATGAAACACAGTAATTCCATCGGAATTAAATTGAAAAGGGCACAATGCCGACTTAAGTACAAGAAGACTGACTCTTCTTACTGTCTATGATTTGAACCATTCCTGTGACACTACCTATAGATTTCGATGCTTCACTACTGGTTTACTGTATCCCTTGGACCTTGTAATTGACGATGAAACACAGATATTGCATCGGAATTAAACAGAAAAGGCACAATGCCGAATTAAGTACAAGAAGACTGACTCTTCTTACTGACTATGATTTGAACCATTCCTGGGACACCAGTTATAGATTCCGATGCTTCACTTCAGGTTTACTGTATCCCTCTGACCTTCTTATTGACGATGAAACACAGAAATTACATCGGAATTAAATAGAAAAGGCACAATGGCGTCTTAAGTACAAGAAGACTGACTCTTCTTACTGTCTATGATTTGATTCATTCCTGTAACACTAGTTATTGATTCCGATGCTTCACTTCAGGATTACTGTATCCCTTGGACCTTTTTATTGACGATGAAACACAGAAATTGCATCGGAATTAAATAGAAAAGGCACAATGCCGACTTAAGTACAATAGACTGACTCTTCTTACTGCCTATGCTTTGAAACCTTCCTGTGACGCTAGTTACACATTCCGATGCTTCACTTCAGGTTTACTGTATCCCTTGGACATTCTTATAGACGATGAATCACAGATATTGCATCGGAATTAAATACAAAAGGCACAATGTTAACTTAAGTACAAGATGCCTGACTCTTCTTACTGACTATGTTTTGAACCATTCCTGTGACACTAGTTAGAGATTCCGATGCTTCACTTCAGGTTTACTGTATCCCTCTGACCCTCTTATTGACGAAGAAACACAGTATTTGCATCGGAATTAAATTGAAAAGGGCATAATGCCGACTTATGTACAAGAAGTCTGACTCTTCTTACTGTCTATATTTTGACCCAATTCTGTGACACTAGTTATAGATTCCGATGCTTCACTTCAGGCCTACTGTATCCCTTGGACCTTCTTATTGACGATGAAATACAGAAATTGCATCGGAATTAAATACAAAAGGCACAATGCCGACTTAAGTACATGAAGACTGACTCTTCCTACTGTCTATGTTTTGAAACATTCCTGTGACACTAGTTATAGATTCCAATGCTTCATTTCAGGTTTACTGTATCCCTTGGACCTTCTTATTGACGATGAAACACAGAAAGTGCATCGGAATTAAATAGAAAAGGCACAATGCTGACTTAGGTACAAGAAGACTGACTCTTCCTACTGTCTACGTTTCGAACCATTCCTGTGACACTAGTTAATGATTGCGATGCTTCACTTCAGGTTTACTGTATCCCTCTGACCTTCTTATTGACGATGAAACACAGAAATTGCATCGGAATTAAATACAAAAGGCACAATGCCGACTTAGGTACAAGAAGACTGACTTTTCTTACTGGCTCTGCTTTGAACCATTCCTGTGACACTAGTTATAGATTCCGATGCATCACGTCAGGGTTACTGTATCCCATAGACCGTCTTATTGACGATGAAACACAGAAATTGCATCGGAATTAAATACAAAAGGCACAATGCCGACTTAAGTACAAGAAGACTGACTCCTCCTACTGTCTATGTTTTGAACCATTCCTGTGACACTAGTTATAGATTCCGATGCTACACTTCGGGTTTACTGTATCCTTCTGACCTTTTTATTGACGATGAAACACAGAAATTGCATCGGAATTAAATACAAAAGGCACAACGCCGACTTAAGTACAAGGAGACTGACTCTTCTTACTGACTGTTTTGAACCATTCCTGTGACACTAGTTATAGATTCCGATGCTTCACTTCAGATTTACTGTATCCCTTGGACCTTCTTATTGACGATGAAACACAGAAATTGCATCGGAATTAAATACAAAAGGCACAATTCCGACTTAAGTACAAGAAGACTGACTCTTATTTTGTCTATGTTTTGAACCATTCCTGTGACACTAGTTATAGATTCCGATGCTTCACTTCAGGCCTACTGTATCCCTTGGACCTTCTTATTGACCATGAAATACAGCAATTGCATCGGAATGAAATACAAAAGGCACAATGCCGACTTAAGTACAGGAAGACTGACTCTTCTTACTGACTATGTTTTGAACCATTGCTGTGACATTAGGTATAGATTCCGATGCTTCACTTCACGTTTACTGTATCCGTTTGACCTTCTTATTGATGATGAAAAACAGAAATTGCATCGGAAATAAATACAAAAGGCACAACACCGACTTAAGTACATGAAGACTGACTCTTCCTACTGTCTATGTTTTGAAACATTCCTGTGACACTAGTTATAGGTTCCGATGCTTCATTTCAAGTTTACTGTATCCCTTGGACCTTCTTATTGACGATGAAACACAGAAAGTGCATCGGAATTAAATAGAAAAGGCACAATGCTGACTTAAGTACAAGAAGACTGACTCTTCCTACTGTCTATGTTTCGAACCATTCCTGTGACACTAGTTAATGATTGCGATGCTTCACTTCAGGTTTACTGTCTCCCTCTGACCTTCTTATTGACGATGAAACACAGAAATTGCATCGGAATTAAATACAAAAGGCACAATGCCGACTTAAGTACAAGAAGACTGACTCCTCCTACTGTCTATGTTTTGAACCATTCCTGTGACACTAGTTATAGATTCCGATGCTACACTTCGGGTTTACTGTATCCTTCTGACCTTTTTATTGACGATGAAACACAGAAATTGCATCGGAATTAAATACAAAAGGCACAACGCCGACTTAAGTACAAGGAGACTGACTCTTCTTACTGACTGTTTTGAACCATTCCTGTGACACTAGTTATAGATTCCGATGCTTCACTTCAGATTTACTGTATCCCTTGGACCTTCTTATTGACGATGAAACACAGAAATTGCATCGGAATTAAATACAAAAGGCACAATTCCGACTTAAGTACAAGAAGACTGACTCTTATTTTGTCTATGTTTTGAACCATTCCTGTGACACTAGTTATAGATTCCGATGCTTCACTTCAGGCCTACTGTATCCCTTGGACCTTCTTATTGACCATGAAATACAGCAATTGCATCGGAATGAAATACAAAAGGCACAATGCCGACTTAAGTACAGGAAGACTGACTCTTCTTACTGACTATGTTTTGAACCATTGCTGTGACATTAGGTATAGATTCCGATGCTTCACTTCACGTTTACTGTATCCGTTTGACCTTCTTATTGATGATGAAAAACAGAAATTGCATCGGAAATAAATACAAAAGGCACAACACCGACTTAAGTACATGAAGACTGACTCTTCCTACTGTCTATGTTTTGAAACATTCCTGTGACACTAGTTATAGGTTCCGATGCTTCATTTCAAGTTTACTGTATCCCTTGGACCTTCTTATTGACGATGAAACACAGAAAGTGCATCGGAATTAAATAGAAAAGGCACAATGCTGACTTAAGTACAAGAAGACTGACTCTTCCTACTGTCTATGTTTCGAACCATTCCTGTGACACTAGTTAATGATTGCGATGCTTCACTTCAGGTTTACTGTCTCCCTCTGACCTTCTTATTGACGATGAAACACAGAAATTGCATCGGAATTAAATACAAAAGGCACAATGCCGACTTAAGTACAAGAAGACTGACTTTTCTTACTGTCTATGTTTTGAACCGTTCCAGTGATACTAGTTATAGATTCCGATGCATCACTTCAGGGTTACTGTATCCCTTGGACCTTCTTATTGACGATGAAACACAGAAATTGCATCGGAATTAAATACAAAAGGCACAATGCCGACTTAAGTACAAGAAGACTGACTTTTCTTACTAACTATGCTTTGAACCATTCCTGTGGCACTAGTTATAGATTCCGATGCTTCACTTCAGGTTTACTGTATCCCTCTGACCTTCTTATTGATGATGAAACACAGAAATTGAATCGGAAATACACTCCTGGAAATGGAAAAAAGATCACATTGACACCGGTGTGTGAGACCCACCATACTTGCTCCGGACACTGCGAGAGGGCTGTACAAGCAATGATCACACGCACGGCACAGCGGACACACCAGGAACCGCGGTGTTGGCCGTCGAATGGCGCTAGCTGCGCAGCATTTGTGCACCGCCGCCGTCAGTGTCAGCCAGTTTGCCGTGGCATATGGAGCTCCAACGCAGTCTTTAACACTGGTAGCATGCCGCGACAGCGTGGACGTGAACCGTATGTGCAGTTGACGGACTTTGAGCGAGGACGTATAGTGGGCATGCGGGAGGCCGAGTGGACGTACCGCCGAATTGCTCAACACGTGGGGCGTGAGGTCTCCACAGTACATCGATGTTGTCGCCAGTGGTCGGCGGAAGGTGCACGTACCCGTCGACCTGGGACCGGACCGCAGCGACGCACGGATGCACGCCAAGACCGTAGGATCCTACGCAGTGCCGTAGGGGACCGCACCGCCACTTCCCAGCAAATTAGGGACACTGTTGCTCCTGGGGTATCGGCGAGGACCATTCGCAACCGTCTCCATGAAGCTGGGCTGCGGTCCCGCACACCGTTAGGCCGTCTTCCGCTCACGCCCCAACATCGTGCAGTCCGCCTCCAGTGGTGTCACGACAGGCGTGAATGGAGGGACGAATGGAGACGTGTCGTCTTCAGCGATGAGAGTCGCTTCTGCCTTGGTGTCAGTGATGGTCGTATGCGTGTTTGGCGCCGTGCAGGTGAGCGCCACAATCAGGACTGCATACGACCGAGGCACACAGGGCCAACACCCGGCATCATGGTGTGGGGAGCGATCTCCTACACTGGCCGTACACCACTGGTGATCGTCGAGGGGACACTGAATAGTGCACGGTACATCCAAACCGTCATCGAACCCATCGTCCTACCAGTCCTAGACCGGCAAGGGAACTTGCTGTTCCAACAGGACAATGCACGTTCGCATGTATCCCGTGCCACCCAACGTGCTCTAGAAGGTGTAAGTCAACTACCCTGGCCAGTAAGATCTCCGGATCTGTCCCCCATTGAGCATGTTTGGGACTGGATGAAGCGTCGTCTCACGCGGTCTGCACGTTCAGCACGAACGCTGGTCCAACTGAGGCGCCAGGTGGAAATGGCATGGCGAGCCGTTCCACAGGACTACATCCAGCATCTCTACGATCGTCTCCATGGGAGAATAGCAGCCTGCATTGCTGCGAAAGGTGGATATACACTGTACTAGTGCCGACATTGTGCATGCTCTGTTGGCTGTGTCTATGTGCCTGTGGTTCTGTCAGTGCGATCATGTGATGTATCTGACCCCAGGAATGTGCCAATAAAGTTGCCCCTTCCTGGGACAATGAATTCACGGTGTTCTTATTTCAATTTCCAGGAGTGTATATACAAAAGGCACGATGCCGACTTAAGTACATGTAGACTGAATCTTCCTACTGTCTATGTTTTGAACCATTCCTGTGAAACTAGTTATAGATTCCGATGCTTAATTTCAGGTTTACTGTATCCCTTGGATCTTCTTATTGACGATGAAACACAAATAGTGCATCGGAGTTAAATACAGTAGGAACAATACCGACTTACGTACAATAAGACTGACTCTTCCTACAGTCTATGTTTTGAACCATTCCCGTGACACTAGCTATAAATTCCGATGCTTCATTTCAGGTTTACTGCATCCCTTGGCCGTTCTTATTGACGATGAAACGCAGAAATTGCATCGGAATGAAATAGAAAATGCACAATGCCGACTTAAGTACAAGAAGACTGACTCTTCTTACTGACTATGTTTTCAACCATTCCTCTGACGCTAGTTACAGATTCCGATGCTTCACTTCAGGTTTACTGTATCCCTTGGACATTCTTATAGACGATGAATCACAGATATTGCATCGGAATTAAATACAAAAGGCACAATGTTAAGTTAAGTACAAGATGCCTGACTCTTCTTACTGACTATGGTTTGAACCATTCCTGTGACACTAGTTAGAGATTCCGATGCTTCACTTCCGGTTTACTGTATCCCTCTGACCTTCTTATTGACGAAGAAACGCAGTAATTGCATCGGAATTAAATTGAAAAGGGCATAATGCCGACTTATGTACAAGAAGTCTGACTCTTCTTTCTGTCTATATTTTGACCCAATTCTGTGACACTAGTTATAGATTCCGATGCTTCACTTCAGGCCTACTGTATCCCTTGGACCTTCTTATTGACGATGAAATACAGAAATTGCATCGGAATTAAATACAAAAGGCACAATGCCGACTTAAGTACAGGAAGACTGACTCTTCTTACTGACTATGTTTTGAACCATTCCTGTGACATTAGGTATAGATTACGATGCTTCACTTCACGTTTACTGTATCCGTCTGACCTTCTTATTGATGATGAAAAACAGAAATTGCTTCGGAAATAAATTCAAAAGGCACAACACCGACTTAAGTACATGAAGACTGACTCTTCCTACTGTCTATGTTTTGAAACATTCCTGTGACGCTAGTTATAGATTCCGATGCTTCATTTCAGGTTTACTGTATCCCTTGGACCTTCTTATTGACGATGAAACACAGAAAGTGCATCGGAACTAAATAGAAAAGGCACAATGCCGACTTAAGTACAAGAAGACTGACTTTTCTTACTGTCTATGTTTTGAACCGTTCCAGTGATACTAGTTATAGATTCCAATGCAACACTTCAGGGTTACTGTATCCCTTGGACCTTCTTATTGACGATGAAACACAGAAATTGCATCGGAATTAAATACAAAAGGCACAATGCCGACTTAAGTACAAGAAGACTGACACCTCCTACTGTCTATGTTTTGAACCATTCCTGTGACACTAGTTATAGATTCCGATGCTACACTTCAGGTTTACTGTATCCCTCTGACCTTTTTATTGACGATGAAACACAGAAAATGCATCGGAATTAAATACAAAAGGCACAACGCCGACTTAAGTACAAGAAGACTGACTCTCCTTACTGACTGTTTTCAACCATTCCTGTGACACTAGTTATAGATTCCGATGCTTCACCTCAGATTTACTGTATCCCTTGGACCTTCTTATTGACGATGAAACACAGAAATTGCATCGGAATTAAATACAAAAGGCACAATTCCGACTTAAGTACAAGAAGACTGACTCTTCTTACTGACTGCTTTGAACCATTCCTAGGACATTAGTTATAGATTCCGATGCTTTACTTCAGGTTTACTGTAACCCTCTGACATTCTTATTGACGATGAATCAAAGAAATTGCATCGGAACTAAATACAAAAGGCACATTGCCGACTTAAGTACAAGTAGACTGACTCTTAATTTGTCTCTGTTTTGAACCATTCCTGTGATACTAGTTATAGATTCCAATGCATCACTTCAGAGTTACTGTATCCCTTGGACCTTCTTCTTGACGATGAAACACAGAAAGTGCATCGGAATTAAATAGAAAGGGCACAATGCCGACTTAAGTACAAGAAGACTGACTCTTCCTACTGTCTATGTTTCGAACCATTCCTGTGACACTAGTTAATGATTGCGATGCTTCACTTCAGGTTTACTGTATCCCTCTGACCTTCTTATTGACGATGAAACACAGAAATTGCATCGGAATGAAATACAAAAGGCACAATGCCGACTTAAGTACAAGAAGACTGACTTTTCTTACTGTCTATGTTTTGAACCGTTCCAGTGATACTAGTTATAGATTCCAATGCAACACTTCAGGGTTACTGTATCCCTTGGACCTTCTTATTGACGATGAAACACAGAAATTGCATCGGAATTAAATACAAAAGGCACAATGCCGACTTAAGTACAAGAAGACTGACACCTCCTACTGTCTATGTTTTGAACCATTCCTGTGACACTAGTTATAGATTCCGATGCTACACTTCAGGTTTACTGTATCCCTCTGACCTTTTTATTGACGATGAAACACAGAAAATGCATCGGAATTAAATACAAAAGGCACAACGCCGACTTAAGTACAAGAAGACTGACTCTCCTTACTGACTGTTTTCAACCATTCCTGTGACACTAGTTATAGATTCCGATGCTTCACCTCAGATTTACTGTATCCCTTGGACCTTCTTATTGACGATGAAACACAGAAATTGCATCGGAATTAAATACAAAAGGCACAATTCCGACTTAAGTACAAGAAGACTGACTCTTCTTACTGACTGCTTTGAACCATTCCTAGGACATTAGTTATAGATTCCGATGCTTTACTTCAGGTTTACTGTAACCCTCTGACATTCTTATTGACGATGAATCAAAGAAATTGCATCGGAACTAAATACAAAAGGCACATTGCCGACTTAAGTACAAGTAGACTGACTCTTAATTTGTCTCTGTTTTGAACCATTCCTGTGATACTAGTTATAGATTCCAATGCATCACTTCAGAGTTACTGTATCCCTTGGACCTTCTTCTTGACGATGAAACACAGAAAGTGCATCGGAATTAAATAGAAAGGGCACAATGCCGACTTAAGTACAAGAAGACTGACTCTTCCTACTGTCTATTTTTCGAACCATTTCTGTGACACTAGTTATAGATTCCGATGCTTCACTTCAGGTTAACTGTATCCCTTGGACGTTCTTTTTGACTATGAAACACAGAAATTGCATCGGAATTAAATAGAAAAGGCACAATGCCGACTTAAGTACAAGAAGACGGACTCTTCTTACTGACTATGTTTTGAACCACTCCTGTGACGCTAGTTATAGATTCCGATGCCTCACTTCAGGTTTACTGTATCCCTTGGACGTTCTTATTGACTATGAAACACAGAAATTGCATCGGAATAAAATTGAAAAGGCACAATGCCGACTTAAGTACAGGAAGACTGACTGTTCATACTGACTATGTTTTGAACCATTCCTGTGACACCAGTTATAGATTCCGATGCTTCGCCTCAGGTTCGCTGTATCGATCTGACTTTCTTATTGACGATGAAACACAGAAATTGCATCGGAATTGAATAGAAAAGACACAATGCCGTCTTAGGTACAAGCAGACTGACTCTTCTTAGTGTCTATGTTTTGAATCATTCCTGTGACGCTTCTTACAGATTCCGATTCTTCACTTTAGGTTTACTGTATCCCTTGGACCTTCTTATTGACGATGAAACACAGAAATTGCTTCGGAATTAAATACAAAAGGCACAATGCCGACTTAAGTACAGGAAGACTGACTCTTCTTACTGACTATGCTTTGAACCATTCCTGTGACACTAGTTATAGATTCCGATGCTTCACTTCAGGTTTACTGTATCCCTCTGACCTTCTTATTGACGATGAAACACAGAAATTGCATCGGAAATATATACAAAAGGCACGATGCCGACTTAAGTACATGTAGACTGAATCTCTTACTGTCTATGTTTTGAACCATTCCTGTGACACTAGTTATAGATTCCGGTGCTTCATTTCGGGTTTACTGTATCCCTTGGATCTTCTTATTGACGATGATACACAAATAGTGCATCGGAGTTAAATACAGTAGGAACAATACCGACTTACGTACAATAAGACTGACTCTTCCTATTGTCTATGTTTTGAACCATTCCTGTGACACTAGTTATAGATTCCGATGCTTCACTTCAGGTTTACTGTATCCCTCTGACCTTCTATTTGACGATGAAACACAGAAATGGCATTGCAATTAAATAGAAAAGGCACAATGCCGACTTAAGTACTAGAAGACTGACTCTTCTTACTGTCTTTTTTTTGAACCATTCCTGTGACACTAGTTATAGATTCCGATGCTTCACTTCAGATTTACTGTTTCCCTTGGACCTTCGTATTGACTATGAAACACATAAATTGCATCGGAATTAAATTGAAAAGGGCATAATGCAGACTGAAGTACAAGAAGTCTGACTCTTCTTACTGTCTATATTTTGAACCATTCCTGTGACACTAGTTATAGATTCCGATGCTTCACTTCAGGATTACCGTATCCCTTGGACCTTCTTATTGACGATGAAACATAGAAATGGCATCGGAATTAAATACAAAGGGCACAATGCCGACTTAAGTACAAGAAGACTGACTCTTCTTACTGACTATGTTTTGAAACATTCCTGTGACACTAGTTATAGATTCCAATGCTTCACTTCAGAGTTACTGTATCCCTAGGACCTTCTTCTTGACGATGAAACACAGAAATTGCATCGGAATTAAATAGAAAAGGCACAATGCCGACTTAAGGACAAGAAGACTGACTCTTCCTACTGTCTATGTTTTGAACCATTCCTGTGACACTAGTTATAGATTCTGATGCTTCACTTCAGGTTTACTGTATCCCTAGGACGTTCTTTTTGACTATGAAACACAGAAATTGCATCGGAATTAAAATGAAAAGGCACAATGCCGACTTAAGTACAAGAAGACGGACCCTTCTTACTGACTATGTTTTGAACCACTCCTGTGACGCTAGTTACAGATTCCGATGCTTCACATCAGGTTTACTGTATACCTTGGACGTTCTTATTGACTTTGAAACACAGAAATTGCATCGGAATTAAATAGAAAATTCACAATGCCGACTTAAGTACAAGATGACTGGCTCTTCCTACAGTCTATGTTTTGAACCATTCCTGTGACACCAGTTATAGATTCTGATGCTTCGCCTCAGGTTCGCTGTATCGATCTGACCTTCTTATTGACGATGAAACACAGAAATTGCATCGGAATTAAATAGAAAAGGCACAATGCCGTCTTAAGTACAAGCAGACTGACTCTTCTTAGTGTCTATGTTTTGAATCATTCCTGTGACGCTTGTTACAGATTCCGATTCTTCACTTTAGGTTTACCGTATCCCTTGGACCTTCTTATTGAAAATGAAACATAGAAATTGCATCGGAATTAAATACAAAAGGCAAAATGCCGACTTAAGTACAGGAAGACTGACTCTTCATAATGACTATGTTTTGAACCATTCCTGTGACACTAGTTAGAGATTCCGATGCTTCCCTTCAGGTTTACTCTATCCCTCTGACCTTCTTATTGACGATGAAACACAGAAATTACATCGGAATTAAATACAAAAGGCATAATGCCGACTTAAGTACAAGAAGACTGACTCTTCTTACTGACTATGCTTTGAACCATTCCTGTGACACTAGTTATAGATACCGATGCTTCACTTCAGGTTTACTGTATCCCTTGGACCTTCTTATTGACGATGAAACACAGAAATTGCATCGGAATTAAATACAAAAGGCACAATGCCGACTTAAGTGCAGGAAGACTGACTCTTCATACTGACTATGTTTTGAACCATTCCTGTGACACTAGTTAGAGATTCCGATTCTTCACTTTAGGTTTACCGTATCCCTTGGACCTTCTTATTGACGATGAAACACAGAAATTGCATCGGAATTAAATACAAAAGGCACAATGCCGACTTAAGTACAAGAAAACTGACTCTTTTTACTGACTATGTTTTGAACCATTCCTGTGACACTAGTTATAGATTCCGATGCTTCACTTCAGGTTTACTGTATCCCTCTGACCTTCTTATTGTCGATGAAACACAGAAATTGCATCGGAATTAAATACCAAAATCTTAATGCCGACTTATAAGCAAGATGACTGACCTTTCTTACTGTCTATGCTTTGAATCATTCCTGTGACAATAGTTATAGATTCCGATGCTTCACTTCAGGTTACTGTATCCCTTGGACCTTCTTATTGACGATGAAACGGAGAAATTGCATCGGAATTAAATACAAAACGCACAATGCCGACTTAAATACAAGAAGACAGACTCTTCTTACTGACTGTTTTGAAACACTCCTGTGACACTAGTTATAGATTCCGATGCTTCACTTCAGGTTTACTGTATCCCTCTCACCTTCTTATTGACGATGAAACACAGTAATTACATCGGAAATAAATTGAAAAGGGCATAATGCCGACTGAAGTATAAGAAGTCTGAATTTTCCTACTGTCTATGTTTTGAACCATTCCTGTGACACTAGTTATAGATTCCGATGCTTCATTTCAGGTTTACTGTATACTTTGGATCTTCTTATTGACGATGATACACAGATAGTGCATCGGAGTTAAATACAATTGGCACAATACCGACTTAAGTATAAGAAGACTGACTCATCCTACTGTCTATGTTTTGAACCATTCCTGTGACACTAGTTACAGACTCCGATGCTTCACTTCAGGCTTACTGTATCCCTTGGACCTTCTTACTGACGATGAAACACAGAAATTGCATCGTAATTAAATACAAAAGGCACAATGCCGACTTAAGTACAAGAAGACTGACTCTTCTTACAGACTATGTTTTGAACCATTCCTGTGACACTAGTTACAGATTCCGATCCTTCCCTTCAGGTTTACTGTATCCCTCTGACCTTCTTATTGACGATGAAACACAGAAATTGCATCGGAAATAAATACAAAAGGCACAATGCCGACTTAAGTACAAGAAGGCTGACTCTTCTTACAGACTATGTTTTGGACCATTCCTGTGACACTAGTTACAGATTCCGATCCTTCCCTTCAGGTTTACTGTATGCCTCTGACCTTCTTATTGACGATAAAACACAGAAATTGCATCGGAAATAAATACAAAAGGCACAATGCCGACTTAAGTACAAGAAGACTGACTCTTCTTACTGACTATGTTATGAACCATTCCTGCGACGCTAGTTACAGATTCCGATGCATCACCTCAGGTTTATTGTATCCCTCGGACCTTCTTATTGACGATGAAACACAGATATTGCATCGGAATTAAATACAAAAGGCACAATGCCGACGTAAGTACAAGAAGACTGACTCTTCTTACTGACTATGTTTTCAACCATTCCTGTGACACTAGTTAGAGATTCCGATGCTTTACTTCAGGTTGACAGTACCCCTCTGACCTTCTTATTGACGATGAAACACAGTAATTGCATCTGATTTAAATTGAAAAGGGCACAATGCCGACATAAGTAAGAGAAGACTGACTCTTCTTACAATCTATGATTTGAACCATTCCTGTGACACTAGTTATAGATTCCGATGCTTCACTTCAGGTTTACTGTATCCCTTGGACCCTTTTACTGACGATGAAACACAGTAATTGGATCGGAATTAAATACAAAAGGCACAATGCCGACTTAAGTACAAGAAGACTGACTCTTCTTACTGCCTATGTTTTGAATCATTCCTTTGACACTAGTAATAGATTCCGATGCTTCACTTCAGGTTTACTGTATCCCTTGGACCTACTTATTGACGATGAAACACAGAAATTGGATCGGAATTAAATACAAAAGGCACAATGCCGCCTTAGTACAAGAATACTGACTCTCCTTACTGACGGTTTTGAAATATCCCTGTGATACTAGTTATAGATTCCGAAGCTTCACTTCAGGTTTACTGTATCCCTTGGACCTTCTTATTGAAGATGAAACACAGAAATTGCATCGGAATTAAATACAAAAGGCACAATGCCGACTTAAGTACAAGAAGACTGACTCTTCGTACTGACTATGTTTTGAACCATTCCTGTGACACTAGTTATTGAATCCGATGATTCACTTCAGGTTTTCTGTATCCCTTGGACCTTCTTATTGACGATGAAACACAGAAATTGCATCGGAATTAAATAGAAAAGGCACAATGGGGACTTAAGTACAAGAACACGGACTCTTCTTACTGACTATGGTTGGAACCATTCCGGTGACACTAGTAATAGATTCCGATGCTTCACTTCAGGTTTACTGTATCCCTCTGACCTTCTTATTGACGATGAAACACAGATATTGCATCGGAATTAAATAGAAAAGGCACAATGCCGACTTAAGTACAAGAAGACTGACTCTTCTTACTGACTATGATTTGAACCATTCCTATGACACTTGTTATAGATTCCGATGCTTCACTACAGGTTTACTGTATCCCTCTGACCTTCTTATTGACGATGAAACACAGAAATTGCATCGGAATTAAATAGAAAAGGCACAATGCCGACTTAAGTTCAAGAAGACTGACTCTCCTTATTGTCTAAGATTTGAACCATTTCTGTGACACTAGTTATAGATTACAATGCTTCACTTCAGGTTTACTGTATCCCTTGGACCTTCTTATTGACGATGAAACACAGAAATTGCATCGGAATTAAATACAAAAGGCACAATGCCGACTTAAGTACAAGAAGACTGACTCTTCTTACTGACTATGCTTTGAACCATTCCTGTGATACTAGTTATAGATTTCGATACTTCACTTCAGGTTTACTGTATCCCTCTGACCTTCTTATTGACGATGAAACACAGGAATTGCATCGGAATTGAATACAAAAGGCACAATGCCGACTCAAGTACATGTAGACTGACTCTTCCTACTGTCTATGTTTTGAAACATTCCTGTGACACTAGTTATAGATTCCGATGCTTTATTTCAGGTTCACTGTATGCCTTGGACCTTCTTATTGACGATGAAACACAGAAAGTGCGTCGGAATTAATTAGAAAAGGCACAATGCTGACTTAAGTACAAGAAGACTGACTCTTCATTTTGCCTATGTTTTGAACCATTCCTGTGACACTAGTTACAGATTCCGATGCTTCACTTCAGGTTTACTGTATCCGTTGGACCTTCTTATTGACGAAGAAACACATAAATTGCATCGGAATTAAATACAAGAGGCAGAATGCCGACTTAAGTACAAGAAGACTGACTCTTCGTACTGACTATGTTTTTGAACCATTCCTGTGACACTAGTTATTGATTCCGATGATTCACTTCAGGTTTTCTGTATCCCTTGGACCTTCTTATTGACGATGAAACACAGAAATTGCATCGGAATTAAATAGAAAAGGCACAATGGGGACTTAAGCACAAGAACACTGACTCTTCTTACTGACTATGGTTGGAACCATTCCGGTGACACTAGTAATAGATTCCGATGCTTCACTTCTTGTTTACTGTATCCCTCTGACCTTCTTATTGACAATGAAACACAGATATTGCATCGGAATTAAATAGAAAAGGCACAATGCCGACTTAAGTACAAGAAGACTGACTCTTCTTACTGACTATGATTTGAACCATTCCTGTGACACTAGTTATAGATTCCGATGCTTCACTACAGGTTTACTGTATCCCTCTGACCTTCTTATTGACGATGAAACACAGAAATTACATCGGAATTAAATAGAAAAGGCACAATGCTGATTTAAGTACAAGAAAACTGACTCTTCTTACTGTCTATGCTTTGAAACATTACTGTGACACTAGTTGTAGATTCCGATGCTTCATTTCAGGTTCACTGTATGGCTTGGACCTTCTAGTTGACGATGAAACACAGAAATTGCATCGGAATTTAATACAAAAAGCACAATACCAACTTAATTACAAGAAGACTGACTCTTCTTACTGACTGTTTTGAACCATTCCTGTGACACTAGTTATAGATTCCGGTGCTTCATTTCGGGTTTACTGTATCCCTTGGATCTTCTTATTGACGATGATACACAAATAGTGCATCGGAGTTAAATACAGTAGGAACAATACCGACTTATGTACAATAAGACTGACTCTTCCTATTGTCTATGTTTTGAACCATTCCTGTGACACTAGTTATAGATTCCGATGCTTCACTTCAGGATTACCGTATCCCTTGGACCTTCTTATTGACGATGAAACACAGAAATGGCATCGGAATTAAATACAAAGGGCACAATGCCGACTTAAGTACAAGAAGACTGACTCTTCTTACTGACTATGTTTTGAAACATTCCTGTGACACTAGTTATAGATTCCAATGCTTCACTTCAGAGTTACTGTATCCCTAGGACCTTCTTCTTGACGATGAAACACAGAAATTGCATCGGAATTAAATAGAAAAGGCACAATGCCGACTTAAGTACAAGAAGACTGACTCTTCCTACTGTCTATGTTTTGAACCATTCCTGTGACACTAGTTATAGATTCTGATGCTTCACTTCAGGTTTACTGTATCCCTAGGACGTTCTTTTTGACTATGAAACACAGAAATTGCATCGGAATTAAAATGAAAAGGCACAATGCCGACTTAAGTACAAGAAGACGGACCCTTCTTACTGACTATGTTTTGAACCACTCCTGTGACGCTAGTTACAGATTCCGATGCTTCACATCAGGTTTACTGTATCCCTTGGACGTTCTTATTGACTTTGAAACACAGAAATTGCATCGGAATTAAATAGAAAATTCACAATGCCGACTTAAGTACAAGAAGACTGACTCTTCCTACAGTCTATGTTTTGAACCATTCCTGTGACACCAGTTATAGATTCTGATGCTTCGCCTCAGGTTCGCTGTATCGATCTGACCTTCTTATTGACGATGAAACACAGAAATTGCATCGGAATTAAATAGAAAAGGCACAATGCCGTCTTAAGTACAAGCAGACTGACTCTTCTTAGTGTCTATGTTTTGAATCATTCCTGTGACGCTTGTTACAGATTCCGATTCTTCACTTTAGGTTTACCGTATCCCTTGGACCTTCTTATTGAAAATGAAACATAGAAATTGCATCGGAATTAAATACAAAAGGCATAATGCCGACTTAAGTACAAGAAGACTGACTCTTCTTACTGACTATGCTTTGAACCATTCCTATGACACTAGTTATAGATACCGATGCTTCACTTCAGGTTTACTGTATCCCTTGGACCTTCTTATTGACGATGAAACACAGAAATTGCATCGGAATTAAATACAAAAGGCACAATGCCGACTTAAGTGCAGGAAGACTGACTCTTCATACTGACTATGTTTTGAACCATTCCTGTGACACTAGTTAGAGATTCCGATTCTTCACTTTAGGTTTACCGTATCCCTTGGACCTTCTTATTGACGATGAAACACAGAAATTGCATCGGAATTAAATACAAAAGGCACAATGCCGACTTAAGTACAAGAAAACTGACTCTTTTTACTGACTATGTTTTGAACCATTCCTGTGACACTAGTTATAGATTCCGATGCTTCACTTCAGGTTTACTGTATCCCTCTGACCTTCTTATTGTCGATGAAACACAGAAATTGCATCGGAATTAAATACCAAAATCTTAATGCCGACTTATAAGCAAGATGACTGACCTTTCTTACTGTCTATGCTTTGAACCATTCCTGTGACAATAGTTATAGATTCCGATGCTTCACTTCAGGTTACTGTATCCCTTGGACCTTCTTATTGACGATGAAACACAGAAATTGCATCGGAATTAAATACAAAACGCACAATGCCGACTTAAATACAAGAAGACAGACTCTTCTTACTGACTGTTTTGAAACACTCCTGTGACACTAGTTATAGATTCCGATGCTTCACTTCAGGTTTACTGTATCCCTCTCACCTTCTTATTGACGATGAAACACAGTAATTACATCGGAAATAAATTGAAAAGGGCATAATGCCGACTGAAGTATAAGAAGTCTGAATTTTCCTACTGTCTATGTTTTGAACCATTCCTGTGACACTAGTTATAGATTCCGATGCTTCATTTCAGGTTTACTGTATACTTTGGATCTTCTTATTGACGATGATACACAGATAGTGCATCGGAGTTAAATACAATTGGCACAATACCGACTTAAGTATAAGAAGACTGACTCATCCTACTGTCTATGTTTTGAACCATTCCTGTGACACTAGTTACAGACTCCGATGCTTCACTTCAGGCTTACTGTATCCCTTGGACCTTCTTACTGACGATGAAACACAGAAATTGCATCGTAATTAAATACAAAAGGCACAATGCCGACTTAAGTACAAGAAGACTGACTCTTCTTACAGACTATGTTTTGAACCATTCCTGTGACACTAGTTACAGATTCCGATCCTTCCCTTCAGGTTTACTGTATCCCTCTGACCTTCTTATTGACGATGAAACACAGAAATTGCATCGGAAATAAATACAAAAGGCACAATGCCGACTTAAGTACAAGAAGGCTGACTCTTCTTACAGACTATGTTTTGGACCATTCCTGTGACACTAGTTACAGATTCCGATCCTTCCCTTCAGGTTTACTGTATGCCTCTGACCTTCTTATTGACGATAAAACACAGAAATTGCATCGGAAATAAATACAAAAGGCACAATGCCGACTTAAGTATAAGAAGACTGACTCTTCTTACTGACTATGTTATGAACCATTCCTGCGACGCTAGTTACAGATTCCGATGCATCACCTCAGGTTTATTGTATCCCTCGGACCTTCTTATTGACGATGAAACACAGATATTGCATCGGAATTAAATACAAAAGGCACAATGCCGACGTAAGTACAAGAAGACTGACTCTTCTTACTGACTATGTTTTCAACCATTCCTGTGACACTAGTTAGAGATTCCGATGCTTTACTTCAGGTTGACAGTACCCCTCTGACCTTCTTATTGACGATGAAACACAGTAATTGCATCTGATTTAAATTGAAAAGGGCACAATGCCGACATAAGTAAGAGAAGACTGACTCTTCTTACAATCTATGATTTGAACCATTCCTGTGACACTAGTTATAGATTCCGATGCTTCACTTCAGGTTTACTGTATCCCTTGGACCTTTTTACTGACGATGAAACACAGTAATTGGATCGGAATTAAATACAAAAGGCACAATGCCGACTTAAGTACAAGAAGACTGACTCTTCTTACTGCCTATGTTTTGAATCATTCCTTTGACACTAGTAATAGATTCCGATGCTTCACTTCAGGTTTACTGTATCCCTTGGACCTACTTATTGACGATGAAACACAGAAATTGGATCGGAATTAAATACAAAAGGCACAATGCCGCCTTAGTACAAGAATACTGACTCTCCTTACTGACGGTTTTGAAATATCCCTGTGATACTAGTTATAGATTCCGAAGCTTCACTTCAGGTTTACTGTATCCCTTGGACCTTCTTATTGAAGATGAAACACAGAAATTGCATCGGAATTAAATACAAAAGGCACAATGCCGACTTAAGTACAAGAAGACTGACTCTTCGTACTGACTATGTTTTGAACCATTCCTGTGACACTAGTTATTGAATCCGATGATTCACTTCAGGTTTTCTGTATCCCTTGGACCTTCTTATTGACGATGAAACACAGAAATTGCATCGGAATTAAATAGAAAAGGCACAATGGGGACTTAAGTACAAGAACACGGACTCTTCTTACTGACTATGGTTGGAACCATTCCGGTGACACTAGTAATAGATTCCGATGCTTCACTTCAGGTTTACTGTATCCCTCTGACCTTCTTATTGACGATGAAACACAGATATTGCATCGGAATTAAATAGAAAAGGCACAATGCCGACTTAAGTACAAGAAGACTGACTCTTCTTACTGACTATGATTTGAACCATTCCTATGACACTTGTTATAGATTCCGATGCTTCACTACAGGTTTACTGTATCCCTCTGACCTTCTTATTGACGATGAAACACAGAAATTGCATCGGAATTAAATAGAAAAGGCACAATGCCGACTTAAGTTCAAGAAGACTGACTCTCCTTATTGTCTATGATTTGAACCATTTCTGTGACACTAGTTATAGATTACAATGCTTCACTTCAGGTTTACTGTATCCCTTGGACCTTCTTATTGACGATGAAACACAGAAATTGCATCGGAATTAAATACAAAAGGCACAATGCCGACTTAAGTACAAGAAGACTGACTCTTCTTACTGACTATGCTTTGAACCATTCCTGTGATACTAGTTATTGATTCCGATACTTCACTTCAGGTTTACTGTATCCCTCTGACCTTCTTATTGACGATGAAACACAGGAATTGCATCGGAATTGAATACAAAAGGCACAATGCCGACTCAAGTACATGTAGACTGACTCTTCCTACTGTCTATGTTTTGAAACATTCCTGTGACACTAGTTATAGATTCCGATGCTTTATTTCAGGTTCACTGTATGCCTTGGACCTTCTTATTGACGATGAAACACAGAAAGTGCGTCGGAATTAATTAGAAAAGGCACAATGCTGACTTAAGTACAAGAAGACTGACTCTTCATTTTGCCTATGTTTTGAACCATTCCTGTGACACTAGTTACAGATTCCGATGCTTCACTTCAGGTTTACTGTATCCGTTGGACCTTCTTATTGACGAAGAAACACATAAATTGCATCGGAATTAAATACAAGAGGCAGAATGCCGACTTAAGTACAAGAAGACTGACTCTTCGTACTGACTATGTTTTTGAACCATTCCTGTGACACTAGTTATTGATTCCGATGATTCACTTCAGGTTTTCTGTATCCCTTGGACCTTCTTATTGACGATGAAACACAGAAATTGCATCGGAATTAAATAGAAAAGGCACAATGGGGACTTAAGCACAAGAACACTGACTCTTCTTACTGACTATGGTTGGAACCATTCCGGTGACACTAGTAATAGATTCCGATGCTTCACTTCAGGTTTACTGTATCCCTCTGACCTTCTTATTGACAATGAAACACAGATATTGCATCGGAATTAAATAGAAAAGGCACAATGCCGACTTAAGTACAAGAAGACTGACTCTTCTTACTGACTATGATTTGAACCATTCCTGTGACACTAGTTATAGATTCCGATGCTTCACTACAGGTTTACTGTATCCCTCTGACCTTCTTATTGACGATGAAACACAGAAATTACATCGGAATTAAATAGAAAAGGCACAATGCTGATTTAAGTACAAGAAAACTGACTCTTCTTACTGTCTATGCTTTGAAACATTACTGTGACACTAGTTGTAGATTCCGATGCTTCATTTCAGGTTCACTGTATGGCTTGGACCTTCTAGTTGACGATGAAACACAGAAATTGCATCGGAATTTAATACAAAAGGCACAATACCAACTTAATTACAAGAAGACTGACTCTTCTTACTGACTGTTTTGAACCATTCCTGTGACACTAGTTATACATTCCAAAGCTTCACTTCAGGTTTACTGTATCCCTTGGACCTTCTTATGGACGATGAAACTCAGAAATTGCATCGGAATTACATACAAAAGGCACAATGCCGACTACAGTACAAGAAGACTGACCCTTCTTTTTGTCTATGTTTTGAACCATTCCTGTGACACTAGTTATAGATTCCGATGCTTCACTTCAGGTTAACTGTATCCCTTGGACCTTCTTATTGACGATGAAACACAGTAATTACATCGGAATTAAATTGAAAAGGGCATAATGCCGACTGAAGTACAAGAAGTCTGAATTTTCCTACTGTCTATGTTTTGAACCATTCCTGTGACACTAGTTATAGATTCCGATGCTTCATTTCAGGTTTACTGTATACTTTGGATCTTCTTATTGACGATGATACACAGATAGTGCATCGGAGTTAAATACAATTGGCACAATACCGACTTAAGTATAAGAAGACTGACTCATCCTACTGTCTATGTTTTGAACCATTCCTGTGACACTAGTTACAGACTCCGATGCTTCACTTGAGGTTTACTTTATCCCTTGGACGTTCTTATTGACGATGAAACACAGATATTGCATCGGAATTAAATAGAAAAGGCACAATGCCCACTTAAGTACAAGAAGACTGACTCTTCCTATTGTCTATGTTTTGAACCATTTCTGTGACACTAGTTATAGACTCCGATGCTTCACCTCAGGTTCACTGTATCCGTCCGACCTTCTTATTGACGATGAAACACAGAAATTTGCATCGGAATTAATTAGAAAAGGCACAATGCCGTCTTAAGTACAAGCAGACTGACTCTTCTTAGTGTCTATGTTTTGAACCATTCCTGTGACGCTAGTTACAGATGTCGATGCTTCACTTCAGGTTTACTGTATCCCTTGGACCTTCTTACTGACGATGAAACACAGAAATTGCATCGTAATTAAATACAAAAGGCACAATGCCGACTTAAGTACAAGAAGACTGACTCTTCTTACAGACTATGTTTTGAACCATTCCTGTGACACTAGTTACAGATTCCGATCCTTCCCTTCAGGTTTACTGTATGCCTCTGACCTTCTTATTGACGATGAAACACAGAAATTGCATCGGAAATAAATACAAAAGGCACAATGCCGACTTATGTACAAGAAGACTGACTCTTCTTACAGACTATGTTTTGGACCATTCCTGTGACACTAGTTACAGATTCCGATCCTTCCCTTCAGGTTTACTGTATGCCTCTGACCTTCTTATTGACGATAAAACATAGAAATTGCATCGGAAATAAATACAAAAGGCACAATGCCGACTTAAGTACAAGAAGACTGACTCTTCTTACTGACTATGTTATGAACCATTCCTGCGACGCTAGTTACAGATTCCGATGCATCACCTCAGGTTTATTGTATCCCTCGGACCTTCTTATTGACGATGAAACACAGATATTGCATCGGAATTAAATACAAAAGGCACAATGCCGACGTAAGTACAAGAAGACTGACTCTTCTTACTGACTATGTTTTCAACCATTCCTGTGACACTAGTTAGAGATTCCGATGCTTCACTTCAGGTTTACAGTACCCCTCTGACCTTCTTATTGACGATGAAACACAGTAATTGCATCTGATTTAAATAGAAAAGGGCACAATGCCGACATAAGTAAGAGAAGACTGACTCTTCTTACAATCTATGATTTGAACCATTCCTGTGACACTAGTTATAGATTCCGATGCTTCACTTTAGGTTTACTGTATCCTTTGGACCTTCTTACTGACGATGAAACACAGTAATTGGATCGGAATTAAATACAAAAGGCACAATGCCGACTTAAGTACAAGAAGACTGACTCTTCTTACTGTCTATGTTTTGAATCTATCCTTTGACACTAGTAATAGATTCCGATGCTTCACTTCAGGTTTACTGTATCCCTTGGACCTATTTATTGACGATGAAACACAGAAATTGGATGGGAATTAAATACAAAAGGCACAATGCCGCCTTAGTACAAGAAGACTGACTCTCCTTACTGACGGTTTTGAAATATCCCTGTGACACTAATTATAGATTCCGAAGCTTCACTTCAGGTTTACTGTATCCCTTGGACCTTCTTATTGAAGATGAAACACAGAAATTGCATCGGAATTAAATACAAAAGGCACAATGCCGACTTAAGTACAAGAAGACTGACTCTTCGTACTGACTATGTTTTGAACCATTCCTGTGACACTAGTTATTGAATCCGATGATTCACTTCAGGTTTTCTGTATCCCTTGGACCTTCTTATTGACGATGAAACACAGAAATTGCATCGGAATTAAATAGAAAAGGCACAATGGGGACTTAAGTACAAGAACACTGACTCTTCTTACTGACTATGGTTGGAACCATTCCGGTGACACTAGTAATAGATTCCGATGCTTCACTTCAGGTTTACTGTATCCCTCTGACCTTCTTATTGACGATGAAACACAGGAATTGCATCGGAATTGAATACAAAAGGCACAATGCTGACTCAAGTACATGTAGACTGACTCTTCCTACTGTCTATGTTTTGAAACATTCCTGTGACACTAGTTATAGATTCCGATGCTTCATTTCAGGTTCACTGTATGCCTTGGACCTTCTTATTGACGATGAAACACAGAAAGTGCGTCGGAATTAATTAGAAAAGGCACAATGCTGACTTAAGTACAAGAAGACTGACTCTTCATTTTGCCTATGTTTTGAACCATTCCTGTGACACTAGTTACAGATTCCGATGCTTCACTTATGGTTTACTGTATCCCTTGGACCTTCTTATTGACGAAGAAACACAGAAATTGCATCGGAATTAAATACAAGAGGCAGAATGCCGACTTAAGTACAAGAAGACTGACTATTCGTACTGACTATGCTTTTGAACCATTCCTGTGACACTAGTTATTGATTCCGATGATTCACTTCAGGTTTTCTGTATCCCTTGGACCTTCTTATTGACGATGAAACACAGAAATTGCATCGGAATTAAATAGAAAAGGCACAATGGGGACTTAAGCACAAGAACACTGACTCTTCTTACTGACTATCGTTGGAACCATTCCGGTGACACTAGTAATAGATTCCGATGCTTCACTTCAAGTTTACTGTATCCCTCTGACCTTCTTATTGACGATGAAACACAGAAATTGCATCGGAATTAAATAGAAAAGGCACAATGCTGATTTAAGTACAAGAAAACTGCCTCTTCTTACTGTCTATGCTTTGAAACATTACTGTGACACTAGTTGTAGATTCCGATGCTTCATTTCAGGTTCACTGTATGGCTTGGACCTTCTAGTTGACGATGAAACACAGAAATTGCATCGGAATTTAATACAAAAGGCACAATACCAACTTAATTACAAGAAGACTGACTCTTCTTACTGACTGTTTTGAACCATTCCTGTGACTCTAGTTATACATTCCGAAGCTTCACTTCAGGTTTACTGTATCCCTTGGACCTTCTTATTGACGATGAAACTCAGAAATTGCATCGGAATTACATACAAAAGGCACAATGCCGACTACAGTACAAGAAGACTGACCCTTCTTTTTGTCTATGTTTTGAACCATTCCTGTGACACTAGTTATAGATTCCGATGCTTCACTTCAGGTTAACTGTATCCCTTGGACCTTCTTATTGACGATGAAACACAGAAATTGCATCGGAGTTAAATTGAAAAGGCACAATGCCGACTTAAGTACAAGAGGACTGACCCTTCTTAGTGACTATGTTTGGAAACATTCCTGTGACACTAGTTAGAGATTCCGATGCTTCACTTCAGGTTTACTGTATTCCTCTGACCTTCTTATTGACGATGAAACACAGTAATTGCATCGGATTTAAATTGAAAAGGGTGCAATGCCGACTTAAGTACAAGAAGACTGACTCTTCTTACTGTCTATGATTTGAACCATTCCTGTGGCACTAGTTATAGATTCCAATGCTTCACTTGAGGTTTACTGTATTCTATGGACCTTCTTACTGACGATGAAACACTGAAATTGGATCGGAATTAAATTCAAAAGGCACATTGCCGACTTAAGTACTGGAAGACTGATTCTTCTTACTGTCTATGTTTGAACCAATCCTGTGACACTAGTTATAGATTACGACGCTTCATTTCAGATTTACTGTATCCCTTGGACCCTCCTGTTGACGATGAAACACAGAAATTACATCGGAATTAAATACAAAAGGCACAATGCCGACTTAATTGCAAGAAGACTGACTCTTCTTACTGACTGTTTTGAACCATTCCTGTGACACTAGTTATAGATTCCGAAGCTTCACTTCAGGTTTACTTTATCCCTTGGACCTTCTTATTGACGATGAAACACAGAAATTGCATCGGAATTACATACAAAAGGCACAATGCCGACTTCAGTACAAGAAGACTGACCCTTCTTTTTGTCTATGTTTTGAACCATTCCTGTGACACTAGTTATAGATTCCGATGCTTCACTTCAGGTTTACTGTATCCCTTGGACCTTCTTATTGACGATGAAACACAGAAATAGCATCGGAATTAAATACAAAAGGCACAATGCCGACTTAAGTACAAGAAGACTGACTCTTCTATCAGACTATGTTTTGAACTATTCCTGTGGCACTAGTTATTGATTCCGATGATTCACTTCAGGTTTTCTGTATCCCTTGGACCTTCTTATTGACGATTAAACACAGAAATTGCATCGGAATTAAATAGAAAAGGCACAATGCCGACCTAAGTACAAGAAGACTGACTCTTCTTACTGACTATGTTTGGCACCATTCCTGTGACACTAGTTATAGATTCCGATGCTTCACTTCAGGTTTAATGTATCCCTTGGACCTTCTTATTGACGAAGAAACACAGATATTGAATCGGAATTAAATAGAAAAGGCACAATGCCGACTTAAGTACAAGAAGACTGACTCTTCTTACTGTCTATAATTTGAACCATACCTGTGACGCTAGATACAGATTCCGATGCTTCACTTCACGTTTACTGTATCCTTCTGACCTTCTTATTGACGATGAAACACAGAAATTGCATCGGAATTAAATAGAAAAGGCACAATGGCGACTTAAGTACAAGAAGACTGACTCTTCCCACTGTCTATGTTTTGAACCATTCCTGTGACACTAGTTATAGATTCCGATGCTACACTTCAGGTTTACTGTATCCCTCTGAACTTCTAATTGTGGATGAAACACAGTAATTGCATCGAAATTAAATTGAAAAGGCATAATGCCGACTTAAGTACAAGAAGTCCGACTCTTCTTACTGTCTATAATTTGAACCATTCCTGTGACACTAGTTATAGATTCCGATGCTTCACTTCAGGTTTACTGTATCCCTTTGACCATCTTATTGACGATGAAACACAGATATTGCATCGGAATTAAATAGAAAAGGCACAATGCCGACTTAAGTACAAGAAGACTGACTCTTCTTATTGACTATGATTTGAACAATTCCTGTGACACTACTTATCGATTCCGATTCTTCACTTCAGGTTTACTGAATCCCTCTGACCCTCTTATTGACGATGAAACACAGCAATTGCATCGGAATTAAATAGAAAAGGCACAATGCCGAATTAAGTACAAGAAGACTGACTCTTCTTACTGTCTATGCTTTGAAATATTCCTGTGACGCTAGTTACAGAAACCGATGCTTCACTTCAGGTTCACTGTATCCCTCTGACCTTCTTATTGACGATGAAACACAGAAATTGCATCGAAATTAAATAGAAAAGGCACAATGCCGACTTAAGTACAAGAAGACTGACTCTTCCTACTGTCTATGTTTTGAACCATTCCTGTGACACTAGTTATAGATCCGATGCTACACTTCAGGTTTACTGTATACCTCTGAAATTCTAATTGTGGATGAAACACAGTAATTGCATTGGAATTAAATTGAAAAGGCATAATGCCGACTTAAGCACAAGAAGTCTGACTGTTCTTACTGTCTATTATTTGAACCATGCCTATGACACTAGTTATAGATTCCGATGCTTCACTTCAGGTTCACTGTATCCCTTGGACCATCTTATTGACGATGAAACACAGAAATTGCATCGGAATTAAATACAAAGAGCACAATGCCGACTTAAGTACAAGAAGACTGACTCTTCTTACTGACTATGTTTTGAACCATTCCTGTGACACTAGTTATAGATTCCGATGCTTCACTTAAGGTTTACGGTATCCCTTGGACCTTCTTATTGATGATGAAACACTGAAATTGCATCGTAATTAAATAGAAAAGGCACAATACCGACTTAAGTACAAGAAGACTGACTCTTCTTACTGTCTATGTTTTGAACCATTCCTGTGACGCTAGTTACAGATTCCGATGCTCACTTCAGGTTTACTGTATCCCTCTGACCTTCTTATTGACGATGAAACACAGAAATTGCATTGGATTTAAATACAAAAGGCACAATGCCGACTTAAGTACAAGAAGACTGACTCTTCCTACTGACTATGTTTTGATCCATTAATGTGACACCAGTTATTGATTCCGGTGCTACACTTCAGGTTTACTGTATCCCTCTGACCATCTTATTGACGATGAAACACATTAATTGCATCGGAATTAAATAGAAAAGGCACAATGCCGCCTTAAGTACAAGAAGACTGACTCCTCTTACTGACTGTTCTTAACCATTCCTGTGACACTAGTTATAGATTCCGATGCTTCACTTCAGGTTTACTGTATCCCTCTGACCTTCTTATCGACGGTGAAACACAGAAATTGCATCGGAATTAAATACAAATAGCACAATGCCGACTTAAGTAGAAGAAGACCGACTCTCCTTACTGTCTGTGTTTTGAACCATTCCTGTGAAACTAGATATAGATTCCGATGCTTCACTACAGGTTTATTGTACCCCTTGGACCATCTTATTGACGATGAAACACAGATATTGCATCGGAATTAAATACAATAGGCACAATGCCGACTTAAGTACAAGAAGACAGACTCTTCTTACTGACTATGCTTTGAACCATTCCCGTGACACTAGTTATAGATTCCGATGCTTCACTTCAGGTTTACTGTATCCCTTGGACCTTCTTATTGACAATGAAACACAGAAATTGCATCGGAATTAAATAGAAAAGGGACAATGCCGACTTCAGTACAAGAAGACTGACTCTTCTTACTGACTATGTTTGGAACCATTCCTGTGACACTAGTTATAGATACCGATGCTTCACTTTAGGTTTACTGTATCCCTTAGACCTTCTTATTGACGATGAAACACAGAAATTGCATCGGAATTAAATAGAAAAGGCACAATGCCGACTTAAGTACAAGAAGACTGATTCTTCTTACTGTCTATGTTTTGAACCATTCCTGTGACACTAGTTATAGATTTCGATGCTACACTTCAGGATTACTGTATCCCTCTGACCTTCGTATTGACGATGAAACACAGAAATTGCATCGGAACTAAATACAAATGGCACAATGCCGACTTAACTACAAGAAGACTGACTCTCCTTACTGTCTATGCTTTGAACCATTCCTGTGACACTAGATATAGATTCCGATGCTTCACTTCAGGTTTATTGTATCCCTAGGACCTTCTTATTGACGATGAAACACAGAAATTGCATCGGAAATAAATACAAAAGGCACATTGCCGACTTAAGTACAAGAAGACTGACTCTTCTTACTGACTATGTTCTGAACCATTCCTGTGACACTAGTTATAGATTCCGATGCTTCACTGCAGGTTTACTGTATCCCTTGGACCTTCTTATTGACGATGAAACACTGAAATTGGATGGGAATTAAATACAAAAGGCACAATGCCGACTTAAGTACAAGAAGACTGACTCTTCTTACTGACTGTTTTGAACCATTCCTGTGACACTAGTTATAGATTCCGATGCTTCACTTCAGGTTTACTGTATCCCTCTGACCTTCTTATTGACGATAAATCACAGAAATTGCAGCGGAATTAAATACAAATGGCACAATGCCGACTTAAGTACAAGAAGACTGACTCTCCTTACTGTCTATGCTTTGAACCATTCCTGTGACACTAGATATAGATTCCGATGCTTCACTTCAGGTTTATTGTATCCCTTGGACCTTCTTATTGACAATGAAACACAGAAATTGCATCGGAATTAAATACAAAAGGCACAATGCCGACTTAAGTACAAGAAGACTGACTCTTCTTAATGACTATGCTTTGAACCATACCTGTGACACTAGTTATAGATTCCGATGCTTCACTGCAGGATTACTGTATCCCTTGGACCATCTTATTGACGATATAACACATTAATTGCATCGGAATTAAATAGAAAAGGCACAATGCCGACATAAGTACAAGAAGACTGACTCTTCTTACTGACTATGTATGGAACCATTCCTGTGACACTAGTTATAGATTCCGATGCTTCACTTCAGGTTAACTGTATCCCTTGGACCTTCTTATTGACAATGAAACACAGATATTGCATCGGAATTAAATAGAAAAGGCACAATGCCGACTTAAGTACAAGAAGACTGACTCTTCTTATTGACTATGATTTGAACAATTCCTGTGACACTACTTATAGATTCCGATGCTTCACTTCAGGTTTACTAAATCCCTCTGTCCTTCTTATTGACGATGAAACACAGAAATTGCATCGGAATTAAATACAAATAGCACAATGCCGACTTAAGTACAAGAAGACTGACTCTCCTTACTGTCTGTGTTTTGAACCATTTCTGAGAAACTAGGTATAGATTCCGATGCTTCACTTCAGGTTTATTGTACCCCTTGGACCTTCTTATTGACGATGAAACACAGAAGTTGCATCGGAATTAAATTCAATAGGCACAATGCCGACTTAAGTACAAGAAGACTGACTCTTCTTACTGACTATGCTTTGAACCATTCCCGTGACACTAGTTATAGATTCCGATGCTTCACTTCAGGTTTACTGTATCCCTTGGACCTTCTTATTGACGATGAAACACAGATATTGCATCGGAAATAAATACAAAAGGCACAATGCCGACTTAAGTATAAGAAGACTGACTCTTCTTACTGACTATGTTTTGATCGATTTCTGTGACCCTAGTTATTGATTCCGATGCTTCACTTCAGGTTTACTGTATCCCTTGGACCTTCGTATTGACGATGAAACACAGAAATTGGATCGGAATTAAATACAAAAGGCACAATGCCGACTTAAGTACTAGAAGACTGATTCTTCTTACTGTCTATGTTTTGAACCATTCCTGTGACACTAGTTATAGATTCCGATGCTACACTTCAGGATTACTGTATCCCTCTGACCTTCTTATTGACGATGAAACACAGAAATTGCATCGGAACTAAATACAAATGGCACAATGCCGACTTAAGTACAAGAAGACTGACTCTCCTTACTGTCTATGCTTTGAACCATCCCTGTGACACTAGATATAGATTCCGATGCTTCACTTCAGGTTTATTGTATCCCTAGGACCTTCTTATTGACGATGAAACACAGAAATTGGATGGGAATTAAATACAAAAGGCACAATGAAGACTTAGGTACAAGAAGACCGACCCTTCTTACTGACTGTTTTGAACCATTCCTGTGACACTAGTTATAGATTCCGATGCTTCACTTCAGGTTAACTGTATCCCTCTGACCTTCTTATTGACGATAAAACACAGAAATTGCAGCGGAATTAAATACAAAAGGCACAATGCCGATTTAAGTACTGCAAGACTGACTCTTCTTACTGTCTATGTTTTTAACCACTCCTGTGACACTAGTTATAGATTCCGATGCTTCACTTCAGGTTTACTGTATCCCTCGGTCGCTCTTATTGACGATGAATTACAGAAATTGGATCGGAATTCAATACAAAAGGCACAATGCCGACTTAAGTACAAGAAGACTGACTCTTCTTACTGACTGTTTTGAACCATTCCTGTGACACTAGTTGTAGATTCCGATGCTTCAATTCAGGATTACTGTATTCCTCTGACCTTCTTATTGACGATGAAACACAGAAATTGCATCGGAATTAAATACAAATGGCACAATGCCGACTTAAGTACAATAAGACTGACTCTCCTTACTGTCTATGTTTTGAACCATTCCTATGACACTAGATATATATTCCGATGCTTCACTTCAGGTTTATTGTATCCCTTGGACCTTCATATTGACGATGAAACACAGAAATTGGATCGGAATTAAATACAAAAGGCACAATGCCGACTGAAGTACAAGAAGACTGACTCTTCTTACTGACTGTTTTGAACCATTCCTGTGACACTAGTTGTAGATTCCGATGCTTCACTTCAGGTTTACTGTATCCCTTGGACCTTCTAATTGACGATGAAACACAGATATTGCATCGGAATTAAATAGAAAAGGCACCATGCCGACTTAAGTACAAGAAGACTGACTCTTCTTACTGACTATGTTTTGAACCATTCCTGTGACACTAGTTATAGATTCCGATGCTTCACTTCAGGTTTACTGTATCCCTTGGACCTTCTTATTGACGATGAAACACAGAAATTGGATCGGAATTAAATACAAAAGGCACAATGCCGATTTAAGTACTAGAAGACTGACTCTTCTTACTGTCTATGTTTTGAACCATTCCTGTGACACTAGTTATAGATTCCGATGGTTCACTTCAGGTTTACTGTATCCCTCGGTCCCTCTTACTGACGATGAATTACAGAAATTGGATCGGAATTAAATACAAAAGGCACAATGCCGACTTAAGTACAAGAAGACTGACTCTTCTTACTGACTGCTTTGAACCATTCCTGTGACACTAGTTGTAGATTCCAATGCTTCACTTCAGGATTACTGTATTCCTCTGACCTTCTTATTGACGATGAAGCACAGAATTTGCATCGGAATTAAATACAAATGGCACAATGCCGACTTAAGTACAAGAAGACTGACTCTCCTTACTGTCTATGTTTTGAACCATTCCTATGACACTAGATATATATTCCGATGCTTCACTTCAGGTTTATTGTATCCCTTGGACCTTCATATTGACGATGAAACACAGAAATTGGATCGGAATTAAATACAAAAGGCACAATGCCGACAGAAGTACAAGAAGACTGACTCTTCTTACTGACTGTTTTGAACCATTCCTGTGACACTAGTTGTAGATTCCGATGCTTCACTTCAGGTTTACTGTATCCCTTGGACCTTCTTATTGACGATGAAACACAGAAATTGCATCGGAATTAAATAGAAAAGGCACAGTGCCGACTTAAGTACAAGAAGACTGACTCTTCTTACTGACTGTTTTGAACCATTCCTGTGACACTAGTTATAGATTCCGAAGCTTCACTTCAGGTTTACTGTATCCCTTGGACCTTCTAATTGACGATGAAACACAGATATTGCATCGGAATTAAATAGAAAAGGCACCATGCCGACTTAAGTACAAGAAGACTGACTCTTCATACTGACTATGATTTGAACCATTCCTGTGACACTAGTTATAGATTCCGATGCTTCACTTCAGGTTTACTGTATCCCTTGGACCTTCTAATTGACGATGAAACACAGATATTGCATCGGAATTAAATAGAAAAGGCACCATGCCGACTTAAGTACAAGAAGACTGACTCTTCATACTGACTATGATTTGAACCATTCCTGTGACACTAGTTATAGATCCGATGCTACACTTCAGGTTTACTGTATACCTCTGACCTTCTAATTGTGGATGAAACACAGTAATTGCATTGGAATTAAATTGAAAAGGCATAATGCCGACTTAAGCACAAGAAGTCTGACTGTTCTTACTGTCTATTATTTGAACCATGCCTATGACACTAGTTATAGATTCCGATGCTTCACTTCAGGTTCACTGTATCCCTTGGACCATCTTATTGACGATGAAACACAGAAATTGCATCGGAATTAAATACAAAGAGCACAATGCCGACTTAAGTACAAGAAGACTGACTCTTCTTACTGACTATGTTTTGAACCATTCCTGTGACACTAGTTATAGATTCCGATGCTTCACTTAAGGTTTACGGTATCCCTTGGACCTTCTTATTGATGATGAAACACTGAAATTGCATCGTAATTAAATAGAAAAGGCACAATACCGACTTAAGTACAAGAAGACTGACTCTTCTTACTGTCTATGTTTTGAACCATTCCTGTGACGCTAGTTACAGATTCCGATGCTCACTTCAGGTTTACTGTATCCCTCTGACCTTCTTATTGACGATGAAACACAGAAATTGCATTGGATTTAAATACAAAAGGCACAATGCCGACTTAAGTACAAGAAGACTGACTCTTCCTACTGACTATGTTTTGATCCATTAATGTGACACCAGTTATTGATTCCGGTGCTACACTTCAGGTTTACTGTATCCCTCTGACCATCTTATTGACGATGAAACACATTAATTGCATCGGAATTAAATAGAAAAGGCACAATGCCGCCTTAAGTACAAGAAGACTGACTCCTCTTACTGACTGTTCTTAACCATTCCTGTGACACTAGTTATAGATTCCGATGCTTCACTTCAGGTTTACTGTATCCCTCTGACCTTCTTATCGACGGTGAAACACAGAAATTGCATCGGAATTAAATACAAATAGCACAATGCCGACTTAAGTAGAAGAAGACCGACTCTCCTTACTGTCTGTGTTTTGAACCATTCCTGTGAAACTAGATATAGATTCCGATGCTTCACTACAGGTTTATTGTACCCCTTGGACCATCATATTGACGATGAAACACAGATATTGCATCGGAATTAAATACAATAGGCACAATGCCGACTTAAGTACAAGAAGACAGACTCTTCTTACTGACTATGCTTTGAACCATTCCCGTGACACTAGTTATAGATTCCGATGCTTCACTTCAGGTTTACTGTATCCCTTGGACCTTCTTATTGACAATGAAACACAGAAATTGCATCGGAATTAAATAGAAAAGGGACAATGCCGACTTCAGTACAAGAAGACTGACTCTTCTTACTGACTATGTTTGGAACCATTCCTGTGACACTAGTTATAGATACCGATGCTTCACTTTAGGTTTACTGTATCCCTTAGACCTTCTTATTGACGATGAAACACAGAAATTGCATCGAAATTAAATAGAAAAGGCACAATGCCGACTTAAGTACAAGAAGACTGATTCTTCTTACTGTCTATGTTTTGAACCATTCCTGTGACACTAGTTATAGATTTCGATGCTACACTTCATGATTACTGTATCCCTCTGACCTTCGTATTGACGATGAAACACAGAAATTGCATCGGAACTAAATACAAATGGCACAATGCCGACTTAACTACAAGAAGACTGACTCTCCTTACTGTCTATGCTTTGAACCATTCCTGTGACACTAGATATAGATTCCGATGCTTCACTTCAGGTTTATTGTATCCCTAGGACCTTCTTATTGACGATGAAACACAGAAATTGCATCGGAAATAAATACAAAAGGCACATTGCCGACTTAAGTACAAGAAGACTGACTCTTCTTACTGACTATGTTCTGAACCATTCCTGTGACACTAGTTATAGATTCCGATGCTTCACTGCAGGTTTACTGTATCCCTTGGACCTTCTTATTGACGATGAAACACTGAAATTGGATGGGAATTAAATACAAAAGGCACAATGCCGACTTAAGTACAAGAAGACTGACTCTTCTTACTGACTGTTTTGAACCATTCCTGTGACACTAGTTATAGATTCCGATGCTTCACTTCAGGTTTACTGTATCCCTCTGACCTTCTTATTGACGATAAATCACAGAAATTGCAGCGGAATTAAATACAAATGGCACAATGCCGACTTAAGTACAAGAAGACTGACTCTCCTTACTGTCTATGCTTTGAACCATTCCTGTGACACTAGATATAGATTCCGATGCTTCACTTCAGGTTTATTGTATCCCTTGGACCTTCTTATTGACAATGAAACACAGAAATTGCATCGGAATTAAATACAAAAGGCACAATGCCGACTTAAGTACAAGAAGACTGACTCTTCTTAATGACTATGCTTTGAACCATACCTGTGACACTAGTTATAGATTCCGATGCTTCACTGCAGGATTACTGTATCCCTTGGACCATCTTATTGACGATATAACACATTAATTGCATCGGAATTAAATAGAAAAGGCACAATGCCGACATAAGTACAAGAAGACTGACTCTTCTTACTGACTATGTATGGAACCATTCCTGTGACACTAGTTATAGATTCCGATGCTTCACTTCAGGTTAACTGTATCCCTTGGACCTTCTTATTGACAATGAAACACAGATATTGCATCGGAATTAAATAGAAAAGGCACAATGCCGACTTAAGTACAAGAAGACTGACTCTTCTTATTGACTATGATTTGAACAATTCCTGTGACACTACTTATAGATTCCGATGCTTCACTTCAGGTTTACTAAATCCCTCTGTCCTTCTTATTGACGATGAAACACAGAAATTGCATCGGAATTAAATACAAATAGCACAATGCCGACTTAAGTACAAGAAGACTGACTCTCCTTACTGTCTGTGTTTTGAACCATTTCTGAGAAACTAGGTATAGATTCCGATGCTTCACTTCAGGTTTATTGTACCCCTTGGACCTTCTTATTGACGATGAAACACAGAAGTTGCATCGGAATTAAATTCAATAGGCACAATGCCGACTTAAGTACAAGAAGACTGACTCTTCTTACTGACTATGCTTTGAACCATTCCCGTGACACTAGTTATAGATTCCGATGCTTCACTTCAGGTTTACTGTATCCCTTGGACCTTCTTATTGACGATGAAACACAGATATTGCATCGGAAATAAATACAAAAGGCACAATGCCGACTTAAGTATAAGAAGACTGACTCTTCTTACTGACTATGTTTTGATCGATTTCTGTGACCCTAGTTATTGATTCCGATGCTTCACTTCAGGTTTACTGTATCCCTTGGACCTTCGTATTGACGATGAAACACAGAAATTGGATCGGAATTAAATACAAAAGGCACAATGCCGACTTAAGTACTAGAAGACTGATTCTTCTTACTGTCTATGTTTTGAACCATTCCTGTGACACTAGTTATAGATTCCGATGCTACACTTCAGGATTACTGTATCCCTCTGACCTTCTTATTGACGATGAAACACAGAAATTGCATCGGAACTAAATACAAATGGCACAATGCCGACTTAAGTACAAGAAGACTGACTCTCCTTACTGTCTATGCTTTGAACCATCCCTGTGACACTAGATATAGATTCCGATGCTTCACTTCAGGTTTATTGTATCCCTAGGACCTTCTTATTGACGATGAAACACAGAAATTGGATGGGAATTAAATACAAAAGGCACAATGAAGACTTAGGTACAAGAAGACCGACCCTTCTTACTGACTGTTTTGAACCATTCCTGTGACACTAGTTATAGATTCCGATGCTTCACTTCAGGTTAACTGTATCCCTCTGACCTTCTTATTGACGATAAAACACAGAAATTGCAGCGGAATTAAATACAAAAGGCACAATGCCGATTTAAGTACTGCAAGACTGACTCTTCTTACTGTCTATGTTTTTAACCACTCCTGTGACACTAGTTATAGATTCCGATGCTTCACTTCAGGTTTACTGTATCCCTCGGTCCCTCTTATTGACGATGAATTACAGAAATTGGATCGGAATTAAATACAAAAGGCACAATGCCGACTTAAGTACAAGAAGACTGACTCTTCTTACTGACTGTTTTGAACCATTCCTGTGACACTAGTTGTAGATTCCGATGCTTCAATTCAGGATTACTGTATTCCTCTGACCTTCTTATTGACGATGAAACACAGAAATTGCATCGGAATTAAATACAAATGGCACAATGCCGACTTAAGTACAATAAGACTGACTCTCCTTACTGTCTATGTTTTGAACCATTCCTATGACACTAGATATATATTCCGATGCTTCACTTCAGGTTTATTGTATCCCTTGGACCTTCATATTGACGATGAAACACAGAAATTGGATCGGAATTAAATACAAAAGGCACAATGCCGACTGAAGTACAAGAAGACTGACTCTTCTTACTGACTGTTTTGAACCATTCCTGTGACACTAGTTGTAGATTCCGATGCTTCACTTCAGGTTTACTGTATCCCTTGGACCTTCTAATTGACGATGAAACACAGATATTGCATCGGAATTAAATAGAAAAGGCACCATGCCGACTTAAGTACAAGAAGACTGACTCTTCTTACTGACTATGTTTTGAACCATTCCTGTGACACTAGTTATAGATTCCGATGCTTCACTTCAGGTTTACTGTATCCCTTTGACCTTCGTATTGACGATAAAACACAGAAATTGCAGCGGAATTAAATAGACAAGGCACAATGCCGACTTAAGTACAAGAAGACTGACTCTTCTTACTGTCTATGATTTGAACCATTCCTGTGACACTAGTTATAGATTCCGCTGCTTCACTACTGGTTTACTGTATCCCTTGGACCTTCTTATTGACGATGAAACACAGAAATTGCATCGGAATTAAATACAAATGCCACAATGCCGACTTAAGTACAAGAAGCCTGACTCTCCTTACTGACTATGTTATGAACCATTCCTGTGACACTAGATATAGATTCCGATGCTTCACTTCAGGTTTATTGCAACCCTTGGACCTTCTTATTGACGATGAAACACAGATATTGCATCGGAGTTAAATACAAAAGGCTCAATGCCGACTTAAGTACAAGAAGACTGACTCTTCTTACTGACTATGTTTTGAACCATTCCTGTGACACTAGTTATAGATTCCGATGCTTCACTTCAGGTTTACTGTATCCCTTGGACCTTCTTATTGACGATGAAACACAGAAATTGGATCGGAATTAAATACAAAAGGCACAATGCCGATTTAAGTACTAGAAGACTGACTCTTCTTACTGTCTATGTTTTGAACCATTCCTGTGACACTAGTTATAGATTGCGATGCTTCACTTCAGGTTTACTGTATCCCTCGGTCCCTCTTACTGACGATGAATTACAGAAATTGGATCGGAATTAAATACAAAAGGCACAATGCCGACTTAAGTACAAGAAGACTGACTCTTCTTACTGACTGCTTTGAACCATTCCTGTGACACTAGTTGTAGATTCCAATGCTTCACTTCAGGATTACTGTATTCCTCTAACCTTCTTATTGACGATGAAGCACAGAATTTGCATCGGAATTAAATACAAATGGCACAATGCCGACTTAAGTACAAGAAGACTGACTCTCCTTACTGTCTATGTTTTGAACCATTCCTATGACACTAGATATATATTCCGATGCTTCACTTCAGGTTTATTGTATCCCTTGGACCTTCATATTGACGATGAAACACAGAAATTGGATCGGAATTAAATACAAAAGGCACAATGCCGACTGAAGTACAAGAAGACTGACTCTTCTTACTGACTGTTTTGAACCATTCCTGTGACACTAGTTGTAGATTCCGATGCTTCACTTCAGGTTTACTGTATCCCTTGGACCTTCTTATTGACGATGAAACACAGAAATTGCATCGGATTTAAATAGAAAAGGCACAGTGCCGACTTAAGTACAAGAAGACTGACTCTTCTTACTGACTGTTTTGAACCATTCCTGTGACACTAGTTATAGATTCCGAAGCTTCACTTCAGGTTTACTGTATCCCTTGGACCTTCTAATTGACGATGAAACACAGATATTGCATCGGAATTAAATAGAAAAGGCACCATGCCGACTTAAGTACAAGAAGACTGACTCTTCATACTGACTATGATTTGAACCATTCCTGTGACACTAGTTATAGATTCCGATGCTTCACTTCAGGTTTACTGTATCCCTTGGACCTTCTAATTGACGATGAAACACAGATATTGCATCGGAATTAAATAGAAAAGGCACCATGCCGACTTAAGTACAAGAAGACTGACTCTTCATACTGACTATGATTTGAACCATTCCTGTGACACTAGTTATAGATTCCGATGCTTCACTTCAGGTTTACTGTATCCCTCTGACCTTCTTATTGACGATGAAACACAGAAATTGCATCGGAATTAAATAGACAAGGCACAATGCCGACTTAAGTACAAGAAGACTGACTCTTCTTACTGTCTATGATTTGAACCATTCCTGTGACACTATTTATAGATTCCGCTGCTTCACTTCAGGTTTACTGTATCCCTTGGACCTTCTTATTGACGATGGAACACAGAAATTGCATCGGAATTAAATACAAAAGGCACAATGCCGACTTAAGTACAAGAAGACTGACTCTACTTACTGACTATGTTTTGAACCATTCCTGTGACACTCGTTATTGATTCCGATGCTTCACTTCAGGTTTACTGTATCCCTTGGACCATCTTATTGACGATGAAACACAGAAATTGGATCGGAATTAAATACAAGAGGCACAATGCAGACCTAAGTACAAGAAGACTGACTCTTCTTACTGACTGTTTTGAACCATTCCTGTGACACTAGTTATAGATTCCGATGCTTCACTTCAGGTTTACTGTATCCCTCTGACCTTCGTATTGACGATGAAACACAGAAATTGCATCGGAATTAAATACAAATGGCACAATGCCGTCTTAAGTACAAGAAGATTGACTCTCCTTACTGTCTATGATTAGAACCATTCCTATGACACTAGATATGGATTCCGATGCTTCACTTCAGGTTAATTGTATCCCTTGGACCTTCTTATTGACGATGAAACACAGATATTGCATCGGAATTAAATACAAAGGGCACAATGCCGACTTAAGTACAAGAAGACTGACTCTTCTTACTGACTGTTTTGAACCATTTCTGTGACAGTAGTTGTAGATTCCGATGCTTCACTTCAGGATTACTGTATCCCTCTGACCTTCTTATTGACGATGAAACACAGAAATTGCATCGGAATTAAATACAAATGGCACAATGCCGACTTAAGTACAAGAAGACTGACTCTCATTACTGTCTATGCTTTGAACCATTCCTATGACACTAGATATAGATTCCGATGCTTCACTTCAGGTTTATTGTATCCCTTGGACCTTCTTATTGACGATGAAACACAGAAATTGGATCGGATATAAATACAAAAGGCACAATGCTGACTTAAGAACAAGAAGACTGACTCTTCTTACTGACTGTTTTGAACCATTCCTGTGACACTAGTTGTAGATTCCGATGCTTCACTTCAGGATTACTGTATCCCTCTGACCTTCTTATTGACGATGAAACACAGTAATTGCATCGGAATTTAATACAAACGGCACAATGCCGACTTAAGTACAAGAAGACTGACTCTCCTTACTGTCTATGTTTTGAACCATTCCTATGACACTAGATATAGTTTCGGATGCTTCACTTCAGGTTTATTGTATCCCTTGGACCTACTTATTGACGATGAAACACAGATATTGCAACGGAATTAAATACAAAATTCACAATGCCGACTTAAGTACAAGAAGACTGACTCTTCTTACTGACTATGTTTTGAACCATTCCTGTGACATTAGTTATAGATTCCGATGCTTCACTTCAGGTTTACTGTATCCCTTGGACCTTCTTGTTGACGATGAAACACAGATATTCCATCGGAATTAAATAGAAAAGGCACAATGCCGACTTAAGTACAAGAAGACTGACTCTTCATACTGTCTATGATTTGAACCATTCCTGTGACACTAATTATAGATTCCGATGCTTCACTTCAGGTTTACTGTATCCCTTGGACCTTCTTATTGACGATGAAACACAGAAATTGGATCGGAATTAAATACAAAAGGCACAATGCCGACTTAAGTACTAGAAGACTGACTCCTCTTACTATCTATGTATGGAACCATTCCTGTGACACTAGTTATAGATTCCGATGCTTCACTTCAGATTTACTGTATCCCTTGGACCTTCTTATTGACGATGAAACACAGAAATTGCATCGGAATTAAATAGAAAAGGCACAGTGCCGACTTAAGTACAAGAAGACATACTCTTCTTACTGACCGTTTTGAACCATTCCTGTGACACTAGTTATAGATTCCGAAGCTTCACTTCAGGATTACTGTATCCCTTGGACCTTCTTATTGACGATGAAACACAGAAATTGCATCGGAATTACATACAAAAAGTACAATTCCGACTTCAGTACATGAAGACTGACACTTCTTTTTGTCTATGATTTGAACCATTCCAGTGAAACTAGTTACAGATTCCGACGCTTCACTTCAGATTTACTGTATCCCTTGGACCTTCTTATTGACGATGAAACACAGAAATTGCATCGGAATTAAATACAAAAGGCACAGTGTCGACTTAAGTACAATAAGACTGACTCTTGTTACTGACTGTTTTGAACCATTCCAGTGAAACTAGTTACAGATTCCGACGCTTCACTTCAGATTTACTGTATCCCTTGGACCTTCTTATTGACGATGAAACACAGAAATTGGATCGGAATTAAATACAAAAGGCACAATGCCGATTTAAGTACTAGAAGACTGACTCTTCTTACTGTCTAAGTTTTGAACCATTCCTGTGACACTAGTTATAGATTCCGATGCTTCACTTCAGGTTTACTGTATCCCTCGGTCCCTCTTATTGACGATGAATTACTGAAATTGGATCGGAATTAAATACAAAAGGCACAATGCCGACTTAAGTACAAGAAGACTGACTCTTCTTACTGACTGTTTTGAACCATTCCTGTGACACTAGTTGTAGATTCAGATGCTTCACTTCAGGATTACTGTAATCCTCTGACCTTCTTATTGACGATGGAACACAGAAATTGCATCGGAATTAAATACAAAAGGCACAATGCCGACTTAAGTGCAAGAAGACTGACTCTACTTACTGACTATGTTTTGAACCATTCCTGTGACACTCGTTATAGATTCCGATGCTTCACTTCAGGTTTACTGTATCCCTTGGACCATCTTATTGACGATGAAACACAGAAATTGGATCGGAATTAAATACAAGAGGCACAATGCAGACCTAAGTACAAGAAGACTGACTCTTCTTACTGACTGTTTTGAACCATTCCTGTGACACTAGTTATAGATTCCGATGCTTACCTTCAGGTTTACTGTATCCCTCTGACCTTCGTATTGACGATGAAACACAGAAATTGCATCGGAATTAAATACAAATGGCACAATGCCGACTTAAGTACAAGAAGATTGACTCTCCTTACTGTCTATGATTAGAACCATTCCTATGACACTAGATATGGATTCCGATGCTTCACTTCAGGTTAATTGTATCCCTTGGACCTTCTTATTGACGATGAAACACAGATATTGCATCGGAATTAAATACAAAGGGCACAATGCCGACTTAAGTACAAGAAGACTGATTCTTCTTACTGACTGTTTTGAACCATTTCTGTGACACTAGTTGTAGATTCCGATGCTTCACTTCAGGATTACTGTATCCCTCTGACCTTCTTATTGACGATGAAACACAGAAATTGCATCGGAATTAAATACAAATGGCACAATGCCGACTTAAGTACAAGAAGACTGACTCTCATTACTGTCTATGCTTTGAACCATTCCTATGACACTAGATATAGATTCCGATGCTTCACTTCAGGTTTATTGTATCCCTTGGACCATCTTATTGACGATGAAACACAGAAATTGGATCGGAATTAAATACAAAAGGCACAATGCTGACTTAAGCACAAGAAGACTGACTCTTCTTACTGACTGTTTTGAACCATTCCTGTGACACTAGTTGTAGATTCCGAAGCTTCACTTCAGGATTACTGTATCCCTCTGACCTTCTTATTGACGATGAAACACAGTAATTGCATCGGAATTAATTACAAACGGCACAATGCCGACTTAAGTACAAGAAGACTGACTCTCCTTACTGTCTATGTTCTGAACCATTCCTATGACACTAGATATAGTTTCGGATGCTTCACTTCAGGTTTATTGTATCCCTTGGACCTACTTATTGACGATGAAACACAGATATTGCATCGGAATTAAATACAAAATTCACAATGCCGACTTAAGTACAAGAAGACTGACTCTTCTTACTGACTATGTTTTGAACCATTCCTGTGACATTAGTTATAGATTCCGATGCTTCACTTCAGGTTTACTGTATTCCTTGGACCTTCTTGTTGACGATGAAACACAGATATTCCATCGGAATTAAATAGAAAAGGCACAATGCCGACTTAAGTACAAGAAGACTGACTCTTCATATTGTCTATGATTTGAACCATTCCTGTGACACTAATTATTGATTCCGATGCTTCACTTCAGGTTTACTGTATCCCTTGGACCTTCTTATTGACGATGAAACACAGAAATTGGATCGGAAATAAATACAAAAGGCACAATGCCGACTTAAGTATTAGAAGACTGACTCTTCTTACTATCTATGTTTGGAACCATTCCTGTGACACTAGTTATAGATTCCGATGCTTCACTTCAGATTTACTCTATCCCTTGGACCTTCTTATTGACGATGAAACACAGAAATTGCATCGGAATTAAATAGAAAAGGCACAGTGCCGACTTAAGTACAAGAAGACTGACTCTTCTTACTGACTGTTTTGAACCATTCCTGTGACACTAGTTATAGATTCCGAAGCTTCACTTCAGGATTACTGTATCCCTTGGACCTTCTTATTGACGATGAAACACAGAAATTGCATCGGAATTACATACAAAAAGTACAATGCCGACTTCAGTACATGAAGACTGACACTTCTTTTTGTCTATGATTTGAACCATTCCAGTGAAACTAGTTACAGATTCCGACGCTTCACTTCAGATTTACTGTATCCCTTGGACCTTCTTATTGACGATGAAACACAGAAATTGCATCGGAATTAAATACAAAAGGCACTGTGTCGACTTAAGTACAAGAAGACTGACTCTTGTTACTGACTGTTTTGAACCATTCCTGTGACACTAGTTATGGATTCCGAAGCTTCACTTCAGGTTTACTGTATCCCTTGCACCTTCTTATTGACGATGAAACGCAGAAATTGCATCGGAATTACATACAAAAGGCACAATGCCGACATCAGTACATGAAGACTGACTATTCTTTTTGTCTATGTTTTGAACCATTCCTGTGACACTAGTTATAGATTCTGATGCTTCACTTCAGGTTTACTGTATCCCTTGGACCTTCTTATTGACGATGAAACACAGAAATTGCATCGGAATTAAATACAAAAGGCACAATGCCGACTTAAGTACAAGAAGACTGACTCTTCGTACTGACTATGTTTTAAACCATTCCTGTGACACTAGTTATTGATTCCGATGATTCACTTCAGGTTTACTGTATCCCTTGAACCTTCTTATTGACGAAGAAACACAAAAATTGCATCGGAATTAAATAGAAAAGGCACAATGCCGACTTAAGTACAAGAAGACTGACTCTTCTTACTGACTATGTTTGGAACCATTCTTGTGACACTAGTTATAGATTCCGATGTTTCACTACAGGTTTACTGTATCCCTTGGACCTTCTTATTGACGATGAAACACAGATATTCCATCGGAATTAAATAGAAAAGGCACAATGCCGACTTAAGTACAAGAAGACTGACTCTTCTTACCGACTATGATTTGAACCATTCCTGTGATACTAGTTATAGATTCCGATGCTTCACTTCAGGTTTACTGTATCCCTCTGACCTTCATATTGACGATGAAACACAGAAATTGCATCGGAATTAAATAGAAAAGGCACAATGCCGACTTAAGTACAAGAAGACTGACTCCTCTTACTGTCTATGATTTGAATCATTCCTGTGACACTAGTCATAGATTCCCATGCTTCACTTCAGGTTTACTGTATCCCTCTGACCTTCTTATTGACGATGAAACACAGAAATTGCATCGGAATTAAATACAAAAGGCACAATGCCGACTTAAGTACAAGAAGACTGACTCTTCTTACTGACAATGGTTTGAACCATTCCTGTGACACTAGTTATAGATTCCGATGCTTCACTTCAGGTTTACTGTATCCCTTGGACCTTCTTACTGACGATGAAACACAGAAATTGGATCGGAATTAAATACAAAAGGCACAATGCCGACTTAAGTACAAGAAGACTAACTCTTCTTACTGACTGTTTTGAACCATTCCTGTGACACTAGTTATAGATTCCGATGCTTCACTTCAGGTTTACTGTATCCCTCTGACCTTCTTATTGGCGATGAAACACAGAAATTCCATAGGTAATAAATACAAATGGCACAATGCCGACTTAAGTACTAGAAGACTTACTCTCCTTACTGGCTATGTTTTGAACCATTCCTATGACACTACATATAGATTCCGATGCTTCACTTCAGGTTTATCGTATCCCTTGGACCTTCTTATTGACGATGAAACCCAGATATTGCATCGGAATTAAATACAAAGGGCACAATGCCGACTTAAGTACAAGAAGACTGACTCTTCTTACTGAGTATGTTTTGAACCATTCCTGTGACACTAGTTATAGATTCCGATGCTACACTTCAGGTTTACTGTATCCCTCTGACCTTCTTATTGAAGATGAAACACAGAAATTGGATCGGAAATTAATACAAAAGGCACAATGCCGATTTAAGTACTAGAAGACTGACTCTTCTTACTATCTAAGTTTTGAGCCATTCCTGTGACACTAGTTATACATTCCGATGCTTCACTTCAGATTTACTGTATCCCTTGGACCTTCTTGTTGGCGATGAAACACAGAAATTGCATCGGAATTAAATACAAAAGGCACAATGCCGACTTAAGTACAAGAAGACTGACTCTTCGTACTGACTGTTTTGAACTATTCCTGTGACACTAGTTATAGATTCCGAAGCTTCACTTCATGTTTACTGTAACCCATTGACCTTCTTATTGACGATGAAACACAGAAATTGCATCGGAATTACATACAAAAGGCACAATGCCGACTTCAGTACAAGAAGACTGACTCTTCTTATTGTCTATGTTTTGAACCATTCCTGTGACACTAGTTATAGATTCCGATGCTTCACTTCAGGTTTACTGTATCCCTTGGACCTTCTTATTGACGATGAAACACAGAAATTGCATCCGAATTAAATACAAAAGGCACAATGCCGACTTAAGTACAAGAGGACTGACTCTTTGTACTGACTATGTTTGGAACCATTCCTGTGACACTAGTTATAGATTCCGATGCTTCACTTCAGGTTTACTGTATCCCTTGGACCTTCTTATTGACGATGAAACACAGAAATTGGATCGGAATTAAATACAAAAGGCACAATGCCGACTTAAGTACAAGAAGACTGCCTCTTCTTACTGACTGTTTTGAACCATTCCTGTGACACTAGTTATAGATTCCGATACTTCACTTCAGGTTTACTGTATCCCTCTGACCATCTTATTGACGATGAAACAGAGAAATTGCATCGGAATTAAATACAAATGGCACAATGCCGACTTAAGTACAAGAAGACTGACTCTCCTTACTGTCTATGTTTTGAACCATTCCTATGACACTACATATAGATTCCGATGCTTCACTTCAGGTTTATTGTATTGCTTGGACCGTCTTATTGCCGATGAAACACAGATATTGCATCGGAATTAAATACACAGGGCACAATGCCGACTTAAGTACAATAAGACTGACTCTTCTTACTGACTGTTTTGAACCATTCCTGTGACACTAGTTGTAGATTCCGATGCTTCACTTCAGGATTGCTGTATCCCTCTGACCTTCTTATTGACGATGAAACACAGAAATTGCATCGGAATTAAATACAAACGGCACAATGCCGACTTAAGTACAAGAAGACTGACTCTCCTTACTGTCTATGTTTTGAACCATTCCTATGACACTAGATATAGATTCCGATGCTTCACTTCAGGTTTATTGTATCCCTTGGACCTACTTATTGACGATGAAACACACATATTGCATCGGAATTAAATAGAAAAGGCACAATGCCGACTTAAGTACAAGAAGACTGACTCTCCTTACTGTCATTGTTTTGAACCATTCCTATGACACTAGATATAGATTCCGATGCTTCACTTCAGGTTTACTGTATCCCTTGAACCTTCTTATTGACGAAGAAACACAAAAATTGCATCGGAATTAAATAGAAAAGGCACAATGCCGACTTAAGTACAAGAAGACTGACTCTTCTTACTGACTATGTTTAGAACCATTCTTGTGACACTAGTTATAGATTCCGATGTTTCACTTCAGGTTTACTGTATCCCTTGGACCTTCTTATTGACGATGAAACACAGATATTCCATCGGAATTAAATAGAAAAGGCACAATGCCGACTTAAGTACAAGAAGACTGACTCTTCTTACTGACTATGGTTTGAACCATTCCTGTGACACTAGTTATAGATTCCGATGCTTCACTTCAGGTTTACTGTATCCCTTGGACCTTCTTACTGACGATGAAACACAGAAATTGGATCGGAATTAAATACAAAAGGCACGATGCCGACTTAAGTACAAGAAGACTAACTCTTCTTACTGACTGTTTTGAACCATTCCTGTGACACTAGTTATAGATTCCGATGCTTCACTTCAGGTTTACTGTATCCCTCTGACCTTCTTATTGGCGATGAAACACAGAAATTGCATCGGTAATAAATACAAATGGCACAATGCCGACTTAAGTACAAGAAGACTTACTCTCCTTAGTGTCTATGTTTTGAACCATTCCTATGACACTACATATAGATTCCGATGCTTCACTTCAGGTTTATTGTATCCCTTGGACCTTCTTATTGACGATGAAACCCAGATATTGCATCGGAATTAAATACAAAGGGCACAATGCCGACTTAAGTACAAGAAGACTGACTCTTCTTACTGAGTATGTTTTGAACCATTCCTGTGACACTAGTTATAGATTCCGATGCTTCACTTCAGGTTTACTGTATCCCTCTGACCTTCTTATAAAAGATGAAACACAGAAATTGGATCGGAAATTAATACAAAAGGCACAATGCCGATTTAAATACTAGAAGACTGACTCTTCTTACTATCTAAGTTTGAGCCATTCCTGTGACACTAGTTATACATTCCGATGCTTCACTTCAGATTTACTGTATCCCTTGGACCATCTTGTTGGCGATGAAACACAGAAATTGCATCGGAATTAAATACAAAAGGCACAATGCCGACTTAAGTACAAGAAGACTGACTCTTCGTACTGACTGTTTTGAACTATTCCTGTGACACTAGTTATAGATTCCGAAGCTTCACTTCAGGTTTACTGTAACCCATTGACCTTCTTATTGACGATGAAACACAGAAATTGCATCGGAATTACATACAAAAGGCACAATACCGACTTCTGTACAAGAAGACTGACTCTTCTTATTGTCTATGTTTTGAACCATTCCTGTGACACTAGTTATAGATTCCGATGCTTCACTTCAGGTTTACTGTATCCCTTGGACCTTCTTATTGACGATGAAACACAGAAATTGCATCCGAATTAAATACAAAAGGCACAATGCCGACTTAAGTACAAGAGGACTGACTCTTTGTACTGACTATGTTTGGAACCATTCCTGTGACACTAGTTATAGATTCCGATGCTTCACTTCAGGTTTACTGTATCCCTTGGACCTTCTTATTGACGATGAAACACAGAAATTGGATCGGAATTAAATACAAAAGGCACAATGCCGACTTAAGTACAAGAAGACTGCCTCTTCTTACTGACTGTTTTGAACCATTCCTGTGACACTAGTTATAGATTCCGATGCTTCACTTCAGGTTTAGTGTATCCCTCTGACCTTCTTATTGACGATGAAACAGAGAAATTGCATCGGAATTAAATACAAATGGCACAATGCCGACTTAAGTACAAGAAGACTGACTCTCCTTACTGTCTATGTTTTGAACCATTCCTATGACACCACATATAGATTCCGATGCTTCACTTCAGGTTTATTGTATCCCTTGGACCGTCTTATTGCCGATGAAACACAGATATTGCATCGGAATTAAATACACAGGGCACAATGCCGACTTAAGTACAATAAGACTGACTCTTCTTACTGACTGTTTTGAACCATTCCTGTGACACTAGTAGTAGATTCCGATGCTTCACTTCAGGATTACTGTATCCCTCTGACCTTCTTATTGACGATGAAACACAGAAATTGCATCGGAATTAAATACAAACGGCACAATGCCGACTTATGTACAAGAAGACTGACTCTCCTTACTGTCTATGTTTTGAACCATTCCTATGACACTAGATATAGATTCCGATGCTTCACTTCAGGTTTATTGTATCCCTTGGACCTACCTATTGACGATGAAACACACATTTTGCATCGGAATTAAATACAAAAGGCACAATGCCGACTTAAGTACAAGAAGACTGACTCTTCTTACTGACTATGTTATGAACCATTCCTGTGACACTAGTTATAGATTGCGATGCTTCACTTCAGGTTTACTGTATCCCTTGGACCTTCTTATTGACGATGAAACACAGAAATTGGATCGGAATTAAATACAAAAGGCACAATGCCGACTTAAGTACTAGAAGACTGACTCTTCTTACTATCTATGTTTTGAACCATTCCTGTGACACTTGTTACAGATTCCGATGCTTCACTTCAGATTTTCTGTATCCCTTGGACCTTCTTATTGACGATGAAACACAGAAATTGCATCGAAATTAAATACAAAAGGCACAGTGCCGACTTCAGTACAAGAAGACGGACTCTTCTTACTGACTATGTTTGGAACCATTGTTGTGGCACTAGTTATAGATTCCGATGCTTCACTTCAGGTTTACTGTATCCCTTGGACCTTATTGATGACGATGAAACACAGATATTCCATCGGAATTAAATAGAAAAGGCACAATGCCGACTTAAGTACAAGAAGACTGACTCTTCATACTGTCTATGATTTGAACCATTCCTGTGACACTAGTTATAGATTCCGATGCTTCACTTCAGGTATACTGTATCCCTTGGACCTTCGTATTGACGATGAAACACAGAAATTGCATCGGAATTAAATACAAAAGGCACAATGCCGACTTAAGTACAAGAAGACTGACTCTTCTTACTGACTATGTTTTGAACCATTCCTGTGACACTAGTTATAGATTCCGATGCTTCACTTCAGGTTTACTGTATCCCTTGGACCTTCTTATTGACGATGAGACACAGAAATTGGATTGGAATTAAAAACAAAAGGCACAATGCCGTCTTAAGTACAAGAAGACTTACTCTTCTTACTGACTGTTTTGAACCAATCCTGTGACACTAGTTATAGATTCCGATGCTTCACTTAAGGTTTACTGCATCCCTTGGACCTTCTTATTGACGATGAAACACAGAAATTGGATCGGAATTAAATACAAATTGCACAATGCCGACTTAAGTACAAGAAGACTGACTCTTCATACTGTCTATGATTTGAACCATTCCTGTGACACTAGTTATAGATTCCGATGCTTCACTTAAGGTTTACTGTATCCCTTGGACCTTCTTATTGACGATGAAACACAGAAATTGGACCGGAATTAAATACAAATGGCACAATGCCGACTTAAGTACAAGAAGACTGACTCTTCATACTGTCTATGATTTGAACCATTCCTGTGACACTAGTTATAGATTCCGATGCTTCACTTCAGGATTACTGTATCCCTCTGACCTTCTTATTGACGATGAAACACAGAAATTGCATCGGAATTAAATACAAATGGCACAATGCCGACTTAAGTACAAGAAGACTGACTCTCCTTACTGTCTATATTTTGAACCATTCCTATGACACTAGATATAGATTCCGATGCTTCACTTCAGGTTTATTGTATCCCTTGGACCTTCTTATTGACGATGAAACACAGAAATTGGATCGGAATTAAATACAAAAGGCACAATGACGACTTAAGCACAAGAAGACTGACTCTTCTTACTGACTGTTTTGAACCATTCCTGTGACACTAGTTGTAGATTCCGATACTTCACTTCAGGTTTACTGTATCCCTTGGACCTTCTTATTGACGATGAAACACAGAAATTGGATCGGAATTAAATACCAAAGGCACAATGCCGACTTAAGTACTAGAAGACTGACTCTTCTTACTATCTATGTTTTGAACCATTCCTGTGACACTAGTTACAGATTCCGATGCTTCACTTCAGATGTACTGTATCCCTTGGACCTTCTTATTGACGATGAAACACAGAAATTGCATCGGAATTAAATACAAAAGGCACAGTGCCGACTTAAGTACAAGAAGACTGACTCTTCTTACTGACTGTTTTGAACCATTCCTGTGACACTAGTTATAGATTCCGAAGCTTCAATTCAGGTTTACTGTATCCCTTGGACCTTCTTATTGACGATGAAACAAAGAAATTGCATCGGAATTACATACAAAAGGCACAATGCCGACTTCAGTACATGAAGACCGACTCTTCTTTTTGTCTATGTTTTGAACCATTCCTGTGACACTAGTTATAGATTCCGATGCTTCACTTCAGGTTTACTGTATCCCTTGGACCTTCTTATTGACGATGAAACACAGAAATTGCATCGGAATTAAATACAAAAGGCACAAAGCCGACTTAAGTACAAGAAGACTGACTCTTCGTACTGACTATGTTTTGAACCATTCCTGTGACACTAGTTATTTATTCCGATGATTCACTTCAGGTTTACTGTATCCCTTGGACCTTCTTATTGACGATGAAACACAAAAATTGCATCGGAATTAAATAGATAAGGCACAATGCCGACATACGTACAAGAAGACTGACTCTTCTCACTGACTGTGTATGGAACCATTCTAGTGACACTAGTTATAGATTCCGATGCTTCACTTCAGGTTTACTGTATCCCTTGGACCTTCTTATTGACGATGAAACACAGATATTCCATCGGAATTAAATACAAAAGGCACAATGCCGACTTAAGTACAAGAAGACTGACTCTTCTTACTGACTATGTTATGAACCATTCCTGTGACACTAGTTATAGATTCCGATGCTTCACTTAAGGTTTACTGTATCCCTTGGACCTTCTTATTGACGATGAAACACAGAAATTGGATCGGAATTAAATACAAAAGGCACAATGCCGACTTAAGTACTAGAAGACTGACTCTTCTTACTATCTATGTTTTGAACCATTCCTGTGACACTTGTTACAGATTCCGATGCTTCACTTCAGATTTACTGTATCCCTTGGACCTTCTTATTGACGATGAAACACAGAAATTGCATCGGAATTAAATACAAAAGGCACAGTGCCGACATAAGTACAAGAAGACGGACTCTTCTTACTGACTATGTTTGGAACCATTGTTGTGGCACTAGTTATAGATTCCGATGCTTCACTTCAGGTTTACTGTATCCCTTGGACCTTCTTGATGACGATGAAACACAGATATTCCATCGGAATTAAATAGAAAAGTCACAATGCCGACTTAAGTACAAGAAGACTGACTCTTCATACTGTCTATGATTTGAACCATTCCTGTGACACTAGTTATAGATTCCGATGCTTCACTTCAGGTTTACTGTATCCCTTGGACCTTCGTATTGACGATGAAACACAGAAATTGCATCGGAATTAAATACAAAAGGCACAATGCCGACTTAAGTACAAGAAGACTGACTCTTCTTACTGACCTTGTTTTGAACCATTCCTGTGACACTAGTTATAGATTCCGATGCTTCACTTCAGGTTTACTGTATCCCTTGGACCTTCTTATTGACGATGAAACACAGAAATTGGATTGGAATTAAATACAAAAGGCATAATGCCGTCTTAAGTACAAGAAGACTTACTCTTCTTACTGACTGTTTTGAACCAATCCTGTGACACTAGTTATAGATTCCGATGCTTCACTTAAGGTTTACTGTATCCCTTGGACCTTCTTATTGACGATGAAACACAGAAATTGGATCGGAATTAAATACAAATGGCACAATGCCGACTTAAGTACTAGAAGACTGACTCTCCCTACTGTCTATGTTTTGAACCATTCCTATGACACTAGATATAGATTCCGAAGCTTCACTTCAGGTTTATTGTATCCCTTGGACCTTCTTATTGACGATGAAACACAGATATTGCATCGGAATTAAATACAAAGGGCACAATGCCAACTTAAGTACAAGAAGACTGACTCTTCTTACTGACTGTTTTGAACCATTCCTGTGACACTAGTTGTAGATTCCGATGCTTCACTACAGGATTACTGTATCCCTCTGACCTTCTTATTGACGATGAAACACAGAAATTGCATCGGAATTAAATACAAACGGCACAATGCCGACTTAAGTACAAGCAGACTGACTCTTCTTACTGTCTATATTTTGAACCATTCCTATGACACTAGATATAGATTCCGATGCTTAACTTCAGGTTTATTGTATCCCTTGGACCTTCTTATTGACGATGAAACACAGAAATTGGATCGGAATTAAATACAAAAGGCACAATGACGACTTAAGCACATGAAGACTGACTCTTCTTACTGACTGTTTTGAACCATTCCTGTGACACTAGTTGTAGATTCCGATGCTTCACTTCAGGTTTACTGTATCCCTTGGACCTTCTTATTGACGATGAAACACAGAAATTGGATCGGAATTAAATACAAAAGGCACAATGCCGACTTAAGTACTAGAAGACTGACTCTTCTTACTATCTATGTTTTGAACCATTCCTGTGACACTAGTTACAGATTCCGATGCTTCACTTCAGATTTACTGTATGCCTTGGACCTTCTTATTGACGATGAAACACAGAAATTGCATCGGAATTAAATACAAAAGGCACAGTGCCGACTTAAGTACAAGAAGACTGACTCTTCTTACTGACTGTTTTGAACCATTCCTGTGACACTAGTTATAGATTCCGAAGCTTCAATTCAGGTTTACTGTATCCCTTGGACCTTCTTATTGACGATGAAACACAGAAATTGCATCGGAATTACATACAAAAGGCACAATGCCGACTTCAGTACATGAAGACTGACTCTTCTTTTTGTCTATGTTTTGAACCATTCCTGTGACACTAGTTATAGATTCCGATGCTTCACTTCAGGTTTACTGTATCCCTTGGACCTTCTTATTGACGATGAAACACAGAAATTTCATCGGAATTAAATACAAAAGGCACAAAGCCGACTTAAGTACAAGAAGACTGACTCTTCGTACTGACTATGTTTTGAACCATTCCTGTGACACTAGTTATTTATTCCGATGATTCACTTCAGGTTTACTGTATCCCTTGGACCTTCTTATTGACGATGAAACACAGATATTCCATCGGAATTAAATAGAAAAGGCACAATGCCGACTTAAGTACAAGAAGACTGACTCTCCTTACTGTCTATGTTTTGAACCATTCCTATGACACTACATATAGATTCCGATGCTTCACTTCAGGTTTATTGTATCCCTTGGACCTTCTTATTGACGATGAAACACAGAAATTGCATCGGAACTACATACAAAAGCACAAGGCCGACTTCAGTACAAGAAGACTGTCTCTTCTTTTTGTCTATGTTTTGAAACATTCCTGTGACACTAGTTATAGATTCCGATGATTCACTTCAGGTTTACTGTATCCCTTGGACCTTCCTATTGACGATGAAGCACAAAAATTGCATCGGAATTAAATAGAAAAGGCACAATGCCGACTTAAGTACGAGAAGACTGACTCCTCTTACTGACTATGTTTGGAACCATTCTTGTGACACTAGTTATTGATTCCGATGCTTCACTTCAGGTTTACTGTATCCCATGGACCTTCTTATTGACGATGAAACACAGATATTGCATCGGAATTAAATAGAAAAGGCACAATGCCGACTTAAGTACAAGAAGACTGACTCTTCTTACTGACTATGATTTGAACCATTCCTGTGACACTAGTTATAGATTCCGATGCTTCACTTCAGATTTACTGTATTCCTCAGACCCTCTTATTGACGATGAAACACAGAAATTGCATCGGAATTAAATAGAAAAGGCACAATGCCGACTTGAGTACAAGAACACTGACTCTTCTTACTGTCTATGCTTTGAACCATTTCTGTGACGCTAGTTACAGATTCCGATGCTTCACTTCAGGTTTACTGTGTCCCTCTGACCTTCTTATTGACGATGAAACACAGAAATTGCATCGGAATTAAATAGATAAGGCACAATGCCGACTTAAGTACAAGAAGACTGACTCTTCTTACTGACTATGTTTTGAACCATTCCTGTGACACTAGTTATTGATTCCGATGCTTCACTTCAGGTTTACTGTATCCCTTGGACCTTCTTATTGACGGTGAAACGCAGAAATTGGATTGGAATTAAATACAAAAGGCACAATGCCGTCTTAAGTACAAGAAGACTTACTCTTCTTACTGACTGTTTTGAACCAATCCTGTGACACTAGTTATAGATTCCGATGCTTCACTTTAGGTTTACTGTATCCCTCTGACCTTCTTATTGACGATATAACACAGAAATTGCATCGGAATTAAATACAAATGGCACAATGCCGACTTAAGTACAAGAAGTCTGACTCTAACTACTGTCTATGTTTTGAACCATTCCTATGACACTAGATATAGATTCCGAAGCTTCACTTCAGGTTTATTGTATCCCTTGGACCTTCTTATTGACGATGAAACACAGATATTGCATCGGAATTAAATACAAAGGGCACAATGCCAACTTAAGTACAAGAAGACTGACTCTTCTTACTGACTGTTTTGAACCATTCCTGTGACACTAGTTGTAGATTCCGATGCTTCACTACAGGATTACTGTATCCCTCTGACCTTCTTATTGACGATAAAACACAGAAATTGCATCGGAATTAAATACAAATGGCACAATGCCGACTTAAGTACAAGATGACTGACTCTCCTTACTGTCTATATTTTGATCCAGTCCTATGACACTAGATATAGATTCCGATGCTTCACTTCAGGTTTATTGTATCCCTTGGACCTTCATATTGACGATGAAACACAGAAATTGGATCGGAATTAAATACAAAAGGCACAATGACGACTTAAGCACAAGAAGACTGACTCTTCTTACTGACTGTTTTGAACCATTCCTGTGACACTAGTTGTAGATTCCGATGCTTCACTTCAGGTTTACTGTATACCTTGGACCTTCTTATTGACGATGAAACACAGAAATTGGATCGGAATTAAATACAAAAGGCACAATGCCGACTTAAGTACAAGAAGACTGACTCTTCTTACTGACTATGATTTGAACCATTCCTGTGACACTAGTTATAGATTCCGATGCTTCACTTCAGATTTACTGTATTCCTCAGACCCTCTTATTGACGATGAAACACAGAAATTGCATCGGAATTAAATAGAAAAGGCACAATGCCGACTTGAGTACAAGAACACTGACTCTTCTTACTGTCTATGCTTTGAACCATTCCTGTGACGCTAGTTACAGATTCCGATGCTTCACTTCAGGTTTACTGTGTCCCTCTGACCTTCTTATTGACGATCAAACACAGAAATTGCATCGGAATTAAATAGATAAGGCACAATGCCGACTTAAGTACAAGAAGACTGACTCTTCTTACTGACTATGTTTTGAACCATTCCTGTGACACTAGTTATTGATTCCGATGCTTCACTTCAGGTCTACTGTATCCCTTGGACCTTCTTATTGACGATGAAACACAGAAATTGGATTGGAATTAAATACAAAAGGCACAATGCCGTCTTAAGTACAAGAAGACTTACTCTTCTTACTGACTGTTTTGAACCTATCCTGTGACACTACTTATAGATTCCGATGCTTCACTTTAGGTTTACTGTATCCCTCTGACCTTCTTATTGACGATATAACACAGAAATTGCATCGGAATTAAATACAAATGGCACAATGCCGACTTAAGTACAAGAAGTCTGACTCTAACTACTGTCTATGTTTTGAACCATTCCTATGACACTAGATATAGATTCCGAAGCTTCACTTCAGGTTTATTGTATCCCTTGGACCTTCTTATTGACGATGAAACACAGATATTGCATCGGAATTAAATACAAAGGGCACAATGCCAACTTAAGTACAAGAAGACTGACTCTTCTTACTGACTGTTTTGAACCATTCCTGTGACACTAGTTGTAGATTCCGATGCTTCACTACAGGATTACTGTATCCCTCTGACCTTCTTATTGACGATGAAACACAGAAATTGCATCGGAATTAAATACAAATGGCACAATGCCGACTTAAGTACAAGAAGACTGACTCTCCTTACTGTCTATATTTTGATCCATTCCTATGACACTAGATATAGATTCCGATGCTTCACTTCAGGTTTATTGTATCCCTTGGACCTTCATATTGTCGATGAAACACAGAAATTGCATCGGAATTAAATACAAAAGGCACAATGACGACTTAAGCACAAGAAGACTGACTCTTCTTACTGACTGTTTTGAACCATTCCTGTGACACTAGTTGTAGATTCCGATGCTTCACTTCAGGTTTACTGTATCCCTTGGACCTTCTTATTGACGATGAAACACAGAAATTGGATCGGAATTAAATACAAAAGGCACAATGCCGACTTAAGTACTAGAAGACTGACTCTTCTTACTATCTATGTTTTGAACCATTCCTGTGACACTAGTTACAGATTCCGATGCTTCACTTCAGATTTACTGTATCCCTTGGACCTTCTTATTGACGATGAAACACAGAAATTGCATCGGAATTAAATACAAAAGGCACAGTGCCGACTTAAGTACAAGAAGACTGACTCTTCTTACTGACTGTTTTGAACCATTCCTGTGACACTAGTTATAGATTCCGAAGCTTCAATTCAGGTTTACTGTATCCCTTGGACCTTCTTATTGACGATGAAACACAGAAATTGCATCGGAATTACATACAAAAGGCACAATGCCGACCTCAGTACATGAAGACTGACTCTTCTTTTTGTCTATGTTTTGAACCATTCCTGTGACACTAGTTATAGATTCCGATGCTTCACTTCAGGTTTACTGTATCCCTTGGACCTTCTTATTGACGATGAAACACAGAAATTGCATCGGAATTAAATACAAAAGGCACAAAGCCGACTTAAGTACAAGAAGACTGACTCCTCGTACTGACTATGTTTTGAACCATTCCTGTGACACTAGTTATTTATTCCGATGATTCACTTCAGGTTTACTGTATCCCTTGGACTTTCTTATTGACGATGAAACACAAAAATTGCATCGGAATTAAATAGATAAGGCACAATGCCGACATAAGTACAAGAAGACTGACTCTTCTTACTGACTGTGTTTGGAACCATTCTAGTGACACTAGTTATAGATTCCGATGCTTCACTTCAGGTTTACTGTATCCCTTGGACCTTCTTATTGACGATGAAACACAGATATTCCATCGGAATTAAACAGAAAAGGCACAATGCCGACTTAAGTACAAGAAGACTTTCTCTTCTTACTGACTATGATTTGAACCATTCCTGTGACACTAGTTATAGATTCCGATGCTTCACTTCAGGTTTACTGTATCCCTCTGACCTTCTTATTGACGATGAAACACAGAAATTGCATCGGAATTAAATTGAAAAGGCACAATGCCGACTTAAGTACAAGGAGACTGACTCTTCTTAATGACTATGATTTGAAAAATTCCTGTGACACTAGTTATAGATTCCGATGCTTCACTTCAGGTTTACTGTATCCCTTGGACCTTCTTATTGACGATGAAACACAGAAATTGCCTCGGAATTAAATACAAAAGGCACAATGCCGACCTAAGTACAAGAAGACTGACACTTCTTACTGACTATGTTTTGAACCATTCCTGTGACACTAGTTATAGATTCCGATGCTTCACTTCAGGTTTACTGTATTCCTTGGACCTTCTTATTGACGATGAAACACAGAAATTGTATCGGAATTAAATACAAAAGGCACAGTGCCGACTTAAGTACAAGAAGACTAACTCTTCTTACTGACTGTTTTGAACCATTCCTGTGACACTAGTTATTGATTCCGATGCTTCACTTCAGGTTTACTGTATCCCTCTGACCTTCTTACTTACGATGAAACACAGAAATTGCATCGGTAATAAATACAAATGGCACAATGCCGACTTAAGTACAAGAAGACTGACTCTCCTTACTGTCTATGTTTTGAACCATTCCTATGACACTACATATAGATTCCGATGCTTCACTTCAGGTTTATTGTATCCCTTGGACCTTCTTATTGACGATGAAACACAGATATTGCATCGGAATGAAATACAAAGGGCACAATGTCGACTTAAGTAGAAGAAGACTGACTCTTCTTACTGACTATGTATTGAACCATTCCTGTGACACTAGTTATAGATTCCGATGCTTCACTTCAGGTTTACTGTATCCCTCTGACCTTCTTATTGACGATGAAACACAGAAATTGGATCGGAATTAAATACAAAAGGCACAATGCCGACTTAAGTACTATAAGACTGACTCTTCTTACTATCTAAGTTTTGAACCATTCCTGTGACACTAGTTATAGATTCCGATGCTTCACTTCAGATTTACTGTATCCCTTGGACCTTCATATTGGCGATGAAACACAGAAATTGCATCGGAACTAAATACAAAAGGCACAATGCCGACTTAAGTACATGAAGACTGACTCTTCGTACTTTCTGTTTTGAACCATTCCTGTGACACTAGTTATGGATTCCGAAGCTTCACTTCAGGTTTACTGTAACCCTTTGACCTTCTTATTGACGATGAAACACAGAAATTGCATCGGAATTACATACAAAAGCACAAGGCCGACTTCAGTACAAGAAGACTGACTCTTCTTTTTGTCTATGTTTTGAAACATTCCTGTGACACTAGTTACAGATTCCGATGATTCACTTCAGGTTTACTGTATCCCTTGGACCTTCCTATTGACGATGAAACACAAAAATTGCATCGGAATTAAATAGAAAAGGCACAATGCCGACTTAAGTACGAGAAGACTGACTCCTCTTACTGACTATGTTTGGAACCATTCTTGTGACACTAGTTATTGATTCCGATGCTTCACTTCAGGTTTACTGTATCCCTTGGACCTTCTTATTGACGATGAAACACAGATATTGCATCGGAATTAAATAGAAAAGGCACAATGCCGACTTAAGTACAAGAAGACTGACTCTTCTTACTGACTATGATTTGAACCATTCCTGTGACACTAGTTATAGATTCCGATGCTTCACTTCAGATTTACTGTATTCCTCAGACCCTCTTATTGACGATGAAACACAGAAATTGCATCGGAATTAAATAGAAAAGGCAGAATGCCGACTTAAGTACAAGAGGACTGACTCTTCTTACTGTCTATAATTTGAACCATTCCTGTGACACTAGTTATTAATTCCGATGCTTCACTTCAGGTTTACTGTATCCCTCTGACCTTCTAATTGTGGATGAAACACAGTAATTGCATCGGAAATAAATTGAAAAGGGCATAATGCCGACATAAGTACAAGAAGTCTGACTCTTCTTACTGCCTATATTTTGAACCATTCCTGTGACACTCGTTATATATTCCGATGCTTCACTTCAGATTTACTGTATTCCTCAGACCCTCTTATTGACGATGAAACACAGAAATTGCATCGGAATTAAATACAAAAGGCACAGTGCCGACTTAAGTACAAGAAGACTGACTCTTCTTACTGACTGTTTTGAACCATTCCTGTGACACTAGTTATAGATTCCGAAGCTTCAATTCAGGTTTACTGTATCCCTTGGACCTTCTTATTGACGATGAAACACAGAAATTGCATCGGAATTACATACAAAAGGCACAATGCCGACCTCAGTACATGAAGACTGACTCTTCTTTTTGTCTATGTTTTGAACCATTCCTGTGACACTAGTTATAGATTCCGATGCTTCACTTCAGGTTTACTGTATCCCTTGGACCTTCTTATTGACGATGAAACACAGAAATTGCATCGGAATTAAATACAAAAGGCACAAAGCCGACTTAAGTACAAGAAGACTGACTCCTCGTACTGACTATGTTTTGAACCATTCCTGTGACACTAGTTATTTATTCCGATGATTCACTTCAGGTTTACTGTATCCCTTGGACTTTCTTATTGACGATGAAACACAAAAATTGCATCGGAATTAAATAGATAAGGCACAATGCCGACATAAGTACAAGAAGACTGACTCTTCTTACTGACTGTGTTTGGAACCATTCTAGTGACACTAGTTATAGATTCCGATGCTTCACTTCAGGTTTACTGTATCCCTTGGACCTTCTTATTGACGATGAAACACAGATATTCCATCGGAATTAAACAGAAAAGGCACAATGCCGACTTAAGTACAAGAAGACTTTCTCTTCTTACTGACTATGATTTGAACCATTCCTGTGACACTAGTTATAGATTCCGATGCTTCACTTCAGGTTTACTGTATCCCTCTGACCTTCTTATTGACGATGAAACACAGAAATTGCATCGGAATTAAATTGAAAAGGCACAATGCCGACTTAAGTACAAGAAGACTGACTCTTCTTAATGACTATGATTTGAAAAATTCCTGTGACACTAGTTATAGATTCCGATGCTTCACTTCAGGTTTACTGTATCCCTTGGACCTTCTTATTGACGATGAAACACAGAAATTGCCTCGGAATTAAATACAAAAGGCACAATGCCGACCTAAGTACAAGAAGACTGACACTTCTTACTGACTATGTTTTGAACCATTCCTGTGACACTAGTTATAGATTCCGATGCTTCACTTCAGGTTTACTGTATTCCTTGGACCTTCTTATTGACGATGAAACACAGAAATTGTATCGGAATTAAATACAAAAGGCACAGTGCCGACTTAAGTACAAGAAGACTAACTCTTCTTACTGACTGTTTTGAACCATTCCTGTGACACTAGTTATTGATTCCGATGCTTCACTTCAGGTTTACTGTATCCCTCTGACCTTCTTACTTACGATGAAACACAGAAATTGCATCGGTAATAAATACAAATGGCACAATGCCGACTTAAGTACAAGAAGACTGACTCTCCTTACTGTCTATGTTTTGAACCATTCCTATGACACTACATATAGATTCCGATGCTTCACTTCAGGTTTATTGTATCCCTTGGACCTTCTTATTGACGATGAAACACAGATATTGCATCGGAATGAAATACAAAGGGCACAATGTCGACTTAAGTAGAAGAAGACTGACTCTTCTTACTGACTATGTATTGAACCATTCCTGTGACACTAGTTATAGATTCCGATGCTTCACTTCAGGTTTACTGTATCCCTCTGACCTTCTTATTGACGATGAAACACAGAAATTGGATCGGAATTAAATACAAAAGGCACAATGCCGACTTAAGTACTATAAGACTGACTCTTCTTACTATCTAAGTTTTGAACCATTCCTGTGACACTAGTTATAGATTCCGATGCTTCACTTCAGATTTACTGTATCCCTTGGACCTTCATATTGGCGATGAAACACAGAAATTGCATCGGAACTAAATACAAAAGGCACAATGCCGACTTAAGTACATGAAGACTGACTCTTCGTACTTTCTGTTTTGAACCATTCCTGTGACACTAGTTATGGATTCCGAAGCTTCACTTCAGGTTTACTGTAACCCTTTGACCTTCTTATTGACGATGAAACACAGAAATTGCATCGGAATTACATACAAAAGCACAAGGCCGACTTCAGTACAAGAAGACTGACTCTTCTTTTTGTCTATGTTTTGAAACATTCCTGTGACACTAGTTACAGATTCCGATGATTCACTTCAGGTTTACTGTATCCCTTGGACCTTCCTATTGACGATGAAACACAAAAATTGCATCGGAATTAAATAGAAAAGGCACAATGCCGACTTAAGTACGAGAAGACTGACTCCTCTTACTGACTATGTTTGGAACCATTCTTGTGACACTAGTTATTGATTCCGATGCTTCACTTCAGGTTTACTGTATCCCTTGGACCTTCTTATTGACGATGAAACACAGATATTGCATCGGAATTAAATAGAAAAGGCACAATGCCGACTTAAGTACAAGAAGACTGACTCTTCTTACTGACTATGATTTGAACCATTCCTGTGACACTAGTTATAGATTCCGATGCTTCACTTCAGATTTACTGTATTCCTCAGACCCTCTTATTGACGATGAAACACAGAAATTGCATCGGAATTAAATAGAAAAGGCAGAATGCCGACTTAAGTACAAGAGGACTGACTCTTCTTACTGTCTATGATTTGAACCATTCCTGTGACACTAGTTATTAATTCCGATGCTTCACTTCAGGTTTACTGTATCCCTCTGACCTTCTAATTGTGGATGAAACACAGTAATTGCATCGGAAATAAATTGAAAAGGGCATAATGCCGACATAAGTACAAGAAGTCTGACTCTTCTTACTGCCTATATTTTGAACCATTCCTGTGACACTCGTTATAGATTACGATGCTTCACTTCAGGTTTACTGTATCCCTCTGACCTTCTTATTGACGATGAAACACAGAAATTGCATCGGAATTAAATAGATAAGGCACAATGCCGACTTAAGTACAAGAAGACTGACTCTTCTTACTGACTGTGTTTTGAACCATTCCTTTGACACTAGTTATTGATTCCGATGCTTCACTTCAGGTTTACTGTATCCCTCGGACCTTCTTATTGACGATGAAACACAGAAATTGGATTGGAATTGAATACAAAAGGCACAATGCCGTCTTAAGTACAAGAAGACTTACTCTTCTTACTGACTGTTTTGAACCAATCCTGTGACACTAGTTATAGATTCCGATGCTTCACTTCAGGTTTAATGTATCCCTTGGACCTTCGTATTGATGATGAAACACAGAAATTGCATCGGAATTAAATACAAAAGGCACAAGGCCGACTTAAGTACAACAAGACTGACTCTTCGTACTGACTATGTTTTGAACCATTCCTGTGACACTAGTTATTGATTCCGATGATTCACTTCAGGTTTACTGTATCCCTTGGAACTTCTTATTGACGATGAAACACAAAAATTGCATCGGAATTAAATAGAAAAGGCACAATGCCGACTTAAGTACAAGAAGACTGACTCTTCTTACTGACTATGTTTGGAACCATTGTTGTGGCACTAGTTATAGATTCCGATGCTTCACTTCAGGTTTACTGTATCCCTTGGACCTTCATATTGACGATGAAACACAGAAATTGGATCGGAATTAAATACAAAAGGCACAATGCCGACTTAAGTACAAGAAGACTGACTCTTCTTACTGACTGCTTTGAACCATTCCTGTGACACTAGTTATAGATTCCGATGCTTCACTTTAGGTTTACTGTATCCCTCTGACCTTCTTATTGACGATAAAACACAGAAATTGCATCGGAATTAAATACAAATGGCACAATGCCGACTTATGTACAAGAAGACTGACTCTCCCTACTGTCTATGTTTTGAACCATTCCTATGACACTAGATATAGATTCCGAAGCTTCACTTCAGGTTTATTGTATCCCTTGGACCTTCTTATTGACGATGAAACACAGATATTGCATCGGAATTAAATACAAAGGGCACAATGCCAACTTAAGTACAAGAAGACTGACTCTTCTTACTGACTGTTTTGAACCATTCCTGTGAAACTAGTTGTAGATTCCGATGCTTCACTACAGGATTACTGTATCCCTCTGACCTTCTTATTGACGATGAAACACAGAAATTGCATCGGAATTAAATACAAATGGCACAATGCCGACTTAAGTACAAGAAGACTGACTCTCCTTACTGTCTATATTTTGAACCATTCCTATGACACTAGATATAGATTCCGATGCTTCACTTCAGGTTTATTGTATCCCTTCGACCTTCTTATTGACGATGAAACACAGAAATTGGATCGGAATTAAATACAAAAGGCACAATGACGACTTAAGCACAAGAAGACTGACTCTTCTTACTGACTGTTTTGAACCATTCCTGTGACACTAGTTGTAGATTCCGATGCTTCACTTCAGGTTTAATGTATCCCTTGGACCTTCTTATTGACGATGAAACACAGAAATTGGATCGGAATTAAATACAAAAGGCACAATGCCGACTTAAGTACTAGAAGACTGACTGTTCTTACTATCTATGTTTTGAACCATTCCTGTGACACTAGTTACAGATTCCGATGCTTCACTTCAGATTAACTGTATCCCTTGGACCTTCTTATTGACGATGAAACACAGAAATTGCACCGGAATTAAATACAAAAGGCACAGTGCCGACTTAAGTACAAGAAGACTGACTCTTCTTACTGACTGTTTTGAACCATTCCTGTGACACTAGTTATAGATTCCGAAGCTTCAATTCAGGTTTACTGTATCCCTTGGACCTTCTTATTGACGATGAAACACAGAAATTTCATCGGAATTAGATACAAAAGGCACAATGCCGACTTCAGTACATGAAGACTGACTCTTCTTTTTGTCTATGTTTTGAACCATTCCTGTGACACTAGTTATAGATTCCGATGCTTCACTTCAGGTTTACTGTATCCCTTGGACCTTCTTATTGTCGATGAAACACAGATATTCCATCGGAATTAAATAGAAAAGGCACAATGCCGACTTACGTACAAGAAGACTTTCTCTTCTTACTGACTATGATTTTAACCATTCCTGTGACACTAGTTATAGATTCCGATGCTTCACTTCAGGTTTACTGTATCCCTCTGACCTTCTTATTGACGATGAAACACAGAAATTGCATCGGAATTAAATTTAAAAGGCACAATGCCGACTTAAGTACAAGAAGACTGACTCTTCTTACTGACTATGATTAGAAAAATTCCTGTGACACCAGTTATAGATTCCGATGCTACACTTCAGGTTTACTGTATCCCTTGGACCTTCTTATTGACGATGAAACACAGAAATTGCATCGGAATTAAATACAAAAGGCACAATGCCGACCTAAGTACAAGAAGACTGACTCTTCTTACTGACTATGTTTTGAACCATTCCTGTGACACTAGTTATAGATTCCGATGCTTCACTTCAGGTTTACTGTATTCCTTGGACCTTCTTATTGACGATGAAACACAGAAATTATATCGGAATTAAATACAAAAGGCACAGTGCCGACTTAAGTACAAGAAGACTAACTCTTCTTACTGACTGTTTTGAACCATTCCTGTGACACTAGTTATTGATTCCGATGCTTCACTTCAAGTTTACTGTATCCCTCTGACCTTCTTATTTACGATGAAACACAGAAATTGCATCGGTAATAAATACAAATGGCACAATGCCGACTTAAGTACAAGAAGACTGACACTCCTTACTGTCTATGTTTTGAACCATTCCTATGACACTACATATAGATTCCGATGCTTCACTTCAGGTTTATTGTATCCCTTGGACCTTCTTATTGACAATGAAACACAGATATTGCATCGGAATTAAATACAAAGGGCACAATGACGACTTAAGTAGAAGAAGACTGACTCTTCTTACTGACTATGTATTGAACCATTCCTGTGACACTAGTTATAGATTCCGATGCTTCACTTCCGGTTTACTGTATCCCTCTGACCTTCTTATTGACGATGAAACACAGAAATTGGATCGGAATTAAATACAAAAGGCACAATGCCGACTTAAGTACTATAAGACTGACTCTTCTTACTATCTAAGTTTTGAACCATTCCTGTGACACTAGTTATAGATTCCGATGCTTCACTTCAGATTTACTGTATCCCTTGGACCTTCATATTGGCGATGAAGCACAGAAATTGCATCGGAATTAAATACAAAAGGCACAATGCCGACTTAAGTACATGAAGACTGACTCTTCGTACTTTCTGTTTTGAACCATTCCTGTGACACTAGTTATGGATTCTGAAGCTTCACTTCAGGTTTACTGTAACCCTTTGACCTTCTTATTGACGATGAAACACAGAAACTGCATCGGAATTACATACAAAAGCACAAGGCCGACTTCAGTACAAGAAGACTGACTCTTCTTTTTGTCTATGTTTTGAAACATTCCTGTGACACTAGTTATAGATTCCGATGATTCACTTCAGGTTTACTGTATCCCTTGGACCTTCCTATTGACGATGAAACACAAAAATTGCATCGGAATTAAATAGAAAAGGCACAATGCCGACTTAAGTACGAGAAGACTGACTCCTCTGACTGACTATGTTTGGAACCATTCTTGTGACACTAGTTATTGATTCCGATGCTTCACTTCAGGTTTACTGTATCTCTTGGACCTTCTTATTGACGATGAAACACAGATATTGCATCGGAATTAAATAGAAAAGGCACAATGCCGACTTAAGTACAAGAAGACTGACTCTTCTTACTGACTATGATTTGAACCATTCCTGTGACACTAGTTATAGATTCCGATGCTTCACTTCAGATTTACTGTATTCCTCAGACCCTCTTATTGACGATGAAACACAGAAATTGCATCGGAATTAAATAGAAAAGGCACAATGCCGACTTAAGTGCAAGAGGACTGACTCTTCTTACTGTCTATGATTTGAACCATTCCTGTGACACTAGTTATAGATTCCGATGCTTCACTTCAGGTTTACTGTATCCCTTGGACTTTCTTATTGACGATGAAACACAGAAATTGCATCGGAATTAAATAGAAAAGGCACAATGCCGACTTGAGAACAAGAACACTGACTCTTCTTACTGTCTATGCTTTGAACCATTCCTGTGACGCTAGTTACAGATTCCGATGCTTCACTTCAGGTTTACTGTGTCCCTCTGACCTTCTTATTGTCGATGAAACACAGAAATTGCATAAGAATTAAATAGAAAAGGCACAATGCCGACTTAAGTACAAGAAGACTCACTCTTCCTACTGTCTGTGTTTTGAACCATTCCTGTGACACTAGTTATAGATTCCGATGCTACACTTCAGGTTTACTGTATCCCTCTGACCTTCTAATTGTGGATGAAACACAGTAATTGCATCGGAAATAAATTGAAAAGGGCATAATGCCGACTTAAATACAAGAAGTCTGACTCTTCTTACTGTCTATATTTTGAACCATTCCTGTGACACTCGTTATAGATTACGATGCTCCACTTCGGGTTTACTGTATCCCTCTGACCTTCTTATTGACGATGAAACACAGAAATTGCATCGGAATTAAATAGATAAGGCACAATGCCGACTTAAGTACAAGAAGATTGACTCTTCTTACTGACTATGTTTTGAACCATTCCTGTGACACTAGTTATTGATTCCGATGCTTCACTTCAGGTTTACTGTATCCCTTGGACCTTCTTATTGACGATGAAACACAGAAATTGGATTGGAATTAAATACAACAGGCACAATGCCGTCTTAAGTACAAGAAGACTTACTCTTCTTACTGACTGTTTTGAACCAATCCTGTGACACTAGTTATTATTTCCGATGCTTCACTTCAGGTTTACTGTATCCCTCTGACGTTCTTGTTGACGATGAAACACAGAAATTTCATCGGAATTAAATACAAATGGCACAATGCCGACTTAAGTACAAGAAGACTGACACTCCTTACTGTCTATGTTTTGAACCATTCCTATGACGCTAGATATAGATTCCGATGCTTCATTTCAGGTTTATTGTATCCCTTGGACCTTCTTATTGACGATGAAACACAGATATTGCATCGGAATTAAATACAAAGGGCACAATGCCGACTTAAGTACAAGAAGACTGACTCTTCTTACTGACTATGTTTTGAACCATTCCTGTGACACTAGTTATAGATTCCGATGCTTCACTTCAGGTTTACTGTATCCCTCTGACCTTCTTATTGACGATGAAACACAGAAATTGGATCGGAATTAAATTCAAAAGGCACAATGTCGACTTAAGTACTAGAAGACTGACTCTTCTTACTATGTATGATTTCAACCATTCCTGTGACACTAGTTAGAGATTCCGATGCTTCAATTCAGATTTACTGTATCCCTTGGACCTTCTTATTGGCGATGAAACACAGAAATTGCGTCGGAATTAAATACAAAAGGCACAATGCCGACTTAAGTACAAGAAGACTGACTCTTCTTACTGACTGTTTTGAACCATACCTGTGACACTAGTTGTAGATTCCGAAGCTTCACTTCTGGTTTACTGTATCCCTTTGACCTTCTAATTGACGATGAAACACAGAAATTGCATCGGAATTACATACAAAAGGCACAATGCCGACTTCAGTACAAGAAGGCTGACTCTTCTATTTGTCTATGTTTTGAACCATTCCTGTGACACTAGTAATATATTCCGATGGTTCACTTCAGGTTTACTGTATCCCTTGGACCTTCTTATTGACGATGAAACACAGAAATTGCATCGGAATTAAATACAAAAGGCACAATGCCGACTCAAGTACAAGTGGACTGACTCTTCTTACTGACTATGTTTTGAACCATTCCTGTGACACTAGTTATTGATTCCGATGATTCACTTCCAGTTTATTGTATCCCTTGGACCTTCCTATTGACGATGAAACACAAAAATTGCATCGGAATTAAATAGAAAAGGCACAATGCCGACTTAAGTACAAGAAGACTGACTCTCCTTACTGTCTATGTTTTGAACCATTCGTATGACACTAGATATAGATTCCGATGCTTCACTTCAGGTTTATTGTATCCCTTGGACCTTCTTATTGACGATGAATCACAGAAATAGCATCGGAATTAAATACATAAGGCACAATGCCGACTTAAGTACAAGAAGACTCACTCTTCTTACTGACTGTTTTGAACCATTCCTGTGACACTAGTTGTTGATTCCGATGCCTCACTTCAGGGTTAATGTATCCCTCTGACCTTCGTATGGACGATGAAACACAGAAATTGCATCGGAATTAAATACAAATGGCACAATGCCGACTTAAGTACAAGAAGACTGACTCTCCTTACTGTCTATGTTTTGAACCATTCCTATGACACTAGATATAGATTCCGATGCTTCACTCCAGGTTTACTGTATCCCTTGGACCTCCTTATTGACAATGAAACATAGAAATTGCATCGGAATTAAATACAAAAGGCACAATGCCGACTTAAGTACAAGAAGACTGACTCTTCCTACTGACCATGTTTTATTCATTCCTGTGGCACTAGTTATAGATTCCGATGCTTCACACCAGGTTTACTGTATCCCTTGGACCTTCTTATTGACAATGAAACACAGAAATTGCTTCGAAATTAAATACAAAAGGCACAATGCCGACTTAGGTACAAGAAGACTGACTCTTCTTACTGACTATGTTTTGAACCATTTCTGTGAAAAAGTTATAGATTCCGATGCTTCACTCCCGGTTTACTGTATCCCTTGGACCTTCTTATTGACGATGAAACACAAAAATTGCATCGGAATTAAATACAAAAGGCACACTGCTGACATAAGTACAAGAAGACTGTCTCTTCTTACTGACTATGTTTTGAACCATTCCTGTGACACTAGTTATAGATTCCGATGCTTCACTCCAGGTTTACTGTATCCCTTAGACCTCCTTATTGACGAAGAAACACAGAAATTGCATCGAAATTAAATACAAAAGGCACAATGCCGACTTAAGTACAAGAATACTGACTCTTCTTACTGTCTATGTTTTGAACGATTCCTGTGACACTAGTTATAGATTCTGATGCTTCACTCCAGGTTTACTGTATCCCTTGGACCTCCTTATTGACAATGAAACATAGAAATTGCATCGGAATTAAATACAAAAGGCACAATGCCGACTTAAGTACAAGAAGACTGACACTTCTTACTGACCGTGTTTTGATTCATTCCTGTGACACTAGTTATAGATTCCGATGCTTCACTCCAGGTTTACTGTATCCCTTGGACCTTCTTGTTGACGATGAAACACAGGACTTGCATCGGAATTAAATACAAAAGGCTCAATGCCGACTTAAGTACAAGAAGACTGACTCTTCTTACTGACTATGCTTTGAACTATTCCTGTGACACTAGTTATAGATTCCGATGCTTCACTCCCGGTTTACTGTATCCCTTGGACCTTCTTATTGAGGATGAAACACAAAAATTGCATCGGAATTAAATACAAAAGGCACAATGCCGACTTAATTACAAGAATACTGACTCTTCTTACTGACTATGTTTTGAACCATTCCTGTGACACTAGTTATAGATTCCGATGCTTCACTCCAGATTTACTATATCCCTTGGACCTTCTTATTGACGATGAAACACAGAAATTGCATCGGAATAAAATACTAAACGCCCAATGCCGACTTAAGTACAAGAAGACTGACTCTTCCTACTGTCTATGTTTTGAACCATTCCTGTGACACTAGTTATAGATTCCGATGCTTCACTCCAGGTTTACTGTATCCCTTGGACCTCCATATTGACGAAGAAACACAGAAATTGCATCGGAATTAAATACAAAAGGCACAATGCCGACTTAAGTACAAGAAGGCTGACTCTTCTTACTGACTATGCTTTGAACCATTCCTGTGACACTAGTTATAGATTACGGTGCTTCACTTCTGATTTACTGTATCCCTTGGACCTTCTTATTGACGATGAAACACAGAAATTGCATCGGAATTAAGTACAAAAGGCACAATGCCGACTTAAGTACAAGAATACTGACTCTTCTTACTGTCTATGTTTTGAACCATCCCTGTGTCACTAGTTATAGATTCCGATGCTTCACTCCAGGTTTACTGTATCCCTTGGACCTTCTTGTTGACGATGAAGCACAGGACTTGCATCGGAATTAAATACAAAAGGCACAATGCCGACTTAAGTACAAGAAGACTAACTCTTCTTACTGACTATGTTTTGAACCAATCCTGTGACACTAGTTATAGATTCCGATGCTTCACTCCAGATTTACTATATCCCTTGGACCTTCTTATTGACGATGAAACACAGAAATTGCATCGGAATAAAATACTAAAGGCACAATGCCGACTTAAGTACAATAAGACTGACTCTTCCTACTGTCTATGTTTTGAACCATTCCTGAGACACTAGTTATAGTTTCCGATGCTTCACTTCAGGTATACTGTATCCCTCTTACTTTCTTATTGACGATGAAACACAGAAATTGCATCGGAATTAAATACAAAAGACACAATGCCGACTTAAATACAAGAAGACTGTCTCTTCCTACTGTCTATGTTTTGAACCTTTCCTGTGACACTAGTTATAGATTCCGATGCTTCACTCCCGGTTTACTGTACCCCTGGGACCTTCGTATTGACGATGAAACACAGAAATTGCATCGGAAGTAAATAGAAAAGGCACAATGCAGACTTAATTACAAAAAGACTGTCTCTTCCTACTGTCTATGTTTTGAACCATTCCTGTGACACTAGTTATAGATTCCGATGCTTCACTTCTGGTTTACTGTATCCCTTGGACCTTCTTGTTGACGCTGAAACTACAGAAATTGCATCGGAATTAAATACAAAATGCACAATGCCGACTTAAGTACAAGAAGACTGACTCTTCTTACTGACTATGTTTTGATTCATTCCTGTGACACTAGTTATACATTTAGATGTTTCACTCCAGGTTTACTGTATCCCTTGGACCTTCTTATTGACGATGAAAGACAGAAATTGCATCGGAATTAAATACAAAAAGCACAATGCCGACCTAAGTACAAGAAGACTGACTCTTCTTACTGTCTATGTTTTGAACCATTCCTGTGACAGTAGTTATTGATTCCGATGCTTCACTCCAGGTTTACTATATCCCTTCGACCTTCTTATTGACGATGAAACACAGAAATTGCATAGGAATTAAATAGAAAAGGCACAATGCCGACTTAAGTACAAGAAGACTGTCTCTTCTTACTGACTATGTTTTGAACCATTCCTGTGACACTAGTTATAGATTCCGATGCTTCACTTCAGGTTTACTGTATACCTTGGACCTTCTTACTGACGATGAAACACAGAAATTGCATCGGAATGAAATACAAAAGGCACAATGCCGACTTAAGTACAAGAATACTGACTCTTCTTACTGTCTATGTTTTGAACCATCCCTGTGTCACTAGTTATAGATCCGATGCTTCACTCCAGGTTTACTGTATCCCTTGGACCTTCTTGTTGACGATGAAACACAGGACTTGCATCGGAATTAAATACAAAAGGCACAATGCCGACTTAATTACATGAATACTGACTCTTCTTACTGACTATGTTTTGAACCATTCCTGTGACACTAGTTATAGATTCCGATGCTTCACTCCAGGTTTACTGTATCCGTTGGACCTCCTTATTGACAATGAAACATAGAAATTGCATCGGAATTAAATACAAAAGGCACAATGCCGACTTAAGTACAAGAAGACTGACTCTTCTTACTGACCATGTTTTGATTCATTCCTGTGACACTAGTTATAGATTCCGATGCTTCACACCAGGTTTACTGTATCCCTTGGACCTTCTTATTGACAATGAAACACAGAAATTGCATCGAAATTAAATACAAAAGGCACAATGCCGACTTAAGTACAAGAAGACTGACTCTTCTTACTGACTATGTTTTGAACCATTTCTGTGACACAGTTATAGATTCCGATGCTTCACTCCCGGTTTACTGTATCCCTTGGACCTTCTTATTGACGATGAAACACAAAAATTGCATCGGAATTAAATACAAAAGGCACACTGCCGACATAAGTACAAGAAGACTGTCTCTTCTTACTGACTATGTTTTGAACCATTCCTGTGACACTAGTTATAGATTCCGATGCTTCACTCCAGGTTTACTGTATCCCTTGGACCTCCTTATTGACGAATAAACACAGAAATTGCATCGAAATTAAATACAAAAGGCACAATGCCGACTTAAGTACAAGAATACTGACTCTTCTTACTGTCTATGTTTTGAACCATCCCTGTGTCAGTAGTTATAGATTCCGATGCTTCACTCCAGGTTTACTGTATCCCTTGGACCTTCTTGTTGACGATGAAACACAGGACTTGCATCGGAATTAAATACAAAAGGCACAATGCCGACTTAAGTACAAGAAGACTGACTCTTCTTACTGACTATGCTTTGAACTATTCCTGTGACACTAGTTATAGATTCCGATGCTTCACTCCCGGTTTACTGTATCCCTTGGACCTTCTTATTGAGGATGAAACACAAAAATTGCATCGGAATTAAATACAAAAAGCACAATGCCGACTTAATTACAAGAATACTGACTCTTCTTACTGACTATGTTTTGAACCATTCCTGTGACACTAGTTATAGATTCCGATGCTTCACTCCAGATTTACTATATCTCTTGGACCTTCTTATTGACGATGAAACACAGAAATTGCATCGGAATAAAATACTAAAGGCCCAATGCCGACTTAAGTACAAGAAGACTGACTCTTCCTACTGTCTATGTTTTGAACCTTTCCTGTGACACTAGTTATAGATTCCGATGCTTCACTCCAGGTTTACTGTATCCCTTGGACTTTCTTGTTGACGATGAAGCACAGGACTTGCATCGGAATTAAATACAAAAGGCACAATGCCGACTTAAGTACAAGAAGACTGACTCTTCTTACTGACTATGTTTTGAACCATTCCTGTGACATTAGTTATAGATTCCGATGCTTGACTTCAGATTTACTGCATCCCTCTGACCTTCTTTTTAACGATGAAACACATAAATTGCATCGGAATTGAATACCAAAGGAACAATGCCGAATTAAGTACAAGAAGACTGACTCTTCTTACCGTCGATGTTATGAACCATTCCTGTGACAGTAGTTATAGATTCCGATGCTTCACTCCAGGTTTACTGTATCCCTTGGACCTTTTTATTGACGATGAAGCACACAAACTGCATCGGAATTAAATAAAAAAGGCCCAATGCCGACTTAAGTACAAGAAGACTGACCCTACTTACTGTCTATGTTTTGAACCATTCCTGTGACACTAGTTGTAGATTCCGATGCTTCACTCCAGATTTACTATATCCCTTGGACCTTCTTATTGACGATGAAACACAGAAATTGCATCGGAATAAAATACTAAAGGCACAATGCCGACTTAAGTACAATAAGACTGACTCTTCCTTCTGTCTATTTTTTGAACCATTCCTGAGACACTAGTTATAGTTTCCGATGCTTCACTTCAGGTATACTGTATCCCTCTTACTTTCTTATTGACGATGAAACACAGAAATTGCATCGGAATTAAATACAAAAGGCACAATGCCGACTTAAATACAAGAAGACTGTCTCCTCCTACTGTCTATGTTTTGAACCTTTCCTGTGACACTAGTTATAGATTCCGATGCTTCACTCCCGGTTTACTGTTCCCCTGGGACCTTCTTATTGACGATGAAACACAGAAATTGCATCGGAAGTAAATAGAAAAGGCACAATGCAGACTTAATTACAAGAAGACTGTCTCTTCCTACTGTCTATGTTTTGAACCATTCCTGTGACACTAGTTATGGATTCCGATGCTTCACTTCTGGTTTACTGTATCCCTTGGACCTTCTTGTTGACGCTGAAACTACAGAAATTGCATCGGAATTAAATACAAAAAGCACAATGCCGACCTAAGTACAAGAAGACTGACTCTTCTTACTGTCTATGTTTTGAACCATTCCTGTGACAGTAGTTATTGATTCCGATGCTTCACTCCAGGTTTACTATATCCCTTCGACCCTCTTATTGACGATGAAACACAGAAATTGCATCGGAATTAAATACAAAAGGCACAGTGCCGACTTAAGTACAAGAAGACTGACTCTTCTTACGGACCATGTTTTGATTCATTCCTGTCACACTAGTTATTGATTCCGATGCTTCACTTCAGGTTTACTGTATACCTTGGACCTTCTTATTGACGTTGAAACACAGAAATTGCATCGGAATGAAATACAAAAGGCACAATGCCGTCTTATGTACAAGAAGACTGACTCTTTTTCCTGACTATGTTTTGAACCATTCTTGTTACACTAGTTATAGACTCTGATGCTTCACTTCAGGTTTCCTGTATCCTTTGGACCTTCATATTGAAGATGAAACACAGAAATTGCATCGGAATTAAATACAAAAGGCACAATGCCGACTTAAGTGCAAGAATACTGACTCTAATTACTGTCTATGTTTTGAACCATCCCTGTGACACTAGTTATACATTCCGATGCTTAACTCCAAGTTTACTGTATCCCTTGGACCTTCTTATTGACGATGAAACACAGAAATTGCATCGGAATTAAATTCAAAAGGCACAATGCCGACTTCAGTACAAGAAGACTGACTCTTCTTACGGACCATGTTTTGATTCATTCCTGTCACACTAGTTATAGATTCCGATGCTTCACACCTGGTTTACTGTATCCCTTGGACCTTCTTATTGACGATGAAACACAGAAATTGCATCGTAATTAAATACAAAAGGCACAATGCCGACTTAAGTACAAGAAGACTGACTCTTCTTACTGACTATGTTTTGAACCATTTCTGTGACACAGTTATAGATTCCGATGCTTCACTCCCGGTTTACTGTATCCCTTGGACCTTCTTATTGACGATGAAACACAAAAATTGCATCGGAATTAAATACAAAAGGCACATTGCCGACATAAGTACAAGAAGACTGACTCTTCTTAGTGACTATGTTTTGAACCATTCCTGTGTCACTAGTTATAGATTACGGTGCTTCACTTCTGGTTTACTGTATCCCTTGGACCTTCTTATTGACGATGAAACACAGAAATTGCATCGGAATTAAATACAAAAGGCACAATGCCGACTTAAGTACAAGAATACTGACTCTTCTTACTGTCTATGTTTGAACCATCCCTGTGTCACTAGTTACAGATTCCGATGCTTCGCTCCAGGTTTACTGTATCCCTTGGACCTTCTTGTTGACGATGAAACACAGGACTTGCATCGGAATTAAATACAAAAGGCACAATGCCGACTTATGTACAAGAAGACTGACTCTTCTTACTGACTATGTTTTGAACCATTCCTGTGACACTAGTTATAGATTCCGATGCTTCACTCCCGGTTTACTGTATCCCTTGGACCTTCTTATTGAGAATGAAACACAAAAATTGCATCGGAATTAAATACAAAAAGCAAAATTCCGACTCAATTACAAGAATACTGACTCTTCTTACTGACTATGTTTTGAACCATTCCTGTTACACTAGTTATAGATTCCGATGCTTCACTCCAAGTTTACTGTATCCCTTGGACCTCCTTATTGACAATGAAACACAGAAATTGCATCGGAATTAAATACAAAAGGCACAATGCCGAATTAAGTACAAGCAGACTGACTCTTCTTACTGTCTATGCTTTGAACCATTCATGTGACACTAGTTATAGATTCCGATGCTTCACTCCAGGTTTACTGTATCCCTTGGACCTTCTTATTGAAGATGAAACACAGAAATTGCATCGGAAATAAATACAAAAGGCACAATGCCGACTTAAGTACAAGAAGACTGACTCTTCTTACTGACTATGTTAGAACCATTCCTGTGACACTAGTTATGGATTCTGATGCTACGCTTCAGGTTTGGTGTATCCCTTGGAAATTCTTATTGGCGATGAAACACAGAAATTGCATCGGAATTAAATACAAAAGGCACAATGGCGACTTAAGTACAAGAAGACTGACTCTTCTTACTGACTATGATTTGAACCATTCATGTGACACTAGTTATTGATTCCGTCGCCTCACTTCAGGTTCACGGTATCCCTTGGACCTTCTTATTGAAGATGAAACACAGAAATTGCATCGGAAATTAATACAAAAGGCACAATGCCGACTTAAGTACAAGAAGACTGACTCTTCTTACTGACTATGTTTGAACCATTCCTGTGACACTAGTTATAGTTTCTGATGCTGCACTTCAGGTTTAGTGTATCCCTTGGACCTTCATATTGAAGATGAAACGCAGAAATTGCATCGCAATTAAATACAAAAGGCACAATGCCGACTTAAGTACAAGAATACTTACTCTTCTTACTGTCTATGTTTTGAACCATCCCTGTGACACTAGTTATAGATTCCGATGCTTCACTCCACGTTTACTGTATACCTTGGACCTCCTTATTGACGAAGAAACACAGAAATTGCATCGGAAATAAATACAAAAGGCACAATGCCGACTTAAGTACAAGAAGACTGACTCTTCTTACTGACTATGTTTGAACCATTCCTGTGACACTAGTTATGGATTCTGATGCTACGCTTCAGGTTTGGTGTATCCCTTGGAAATTCTTATTGGCGATGAAACACAGAAATTGCATCGGAATTAAATACAAAAGGCACAATGGCGACTTAAGTACAAGAAGACTGACTCTTTTTACTGACTATGATTTGAACCATTCATGTGACACTAGTTATTGATTCCGTCGCCTCACTTCAGGTTCACGGTATCCCTTGGACCTTCTTATTGACGATGAAACACAGAAATTGCATCGGAATTAAATACAAAAGGCACAATGCCGACTTAAGTACAAGAAGACTGACTCTTCTTACGGACCATGTTTTGATTCATTCCTGTCACACTAGTTATAGATTCCGATGCTTCACACCTGGTTTACTGTATCCCTTGGACCTTCTTATTGACGATGAAACACAGAAATTGCATCGAAATTAAATACAAAAGGCACAATGCCGACTTAAGTACTAGAAGACTGACTCTTCTTACTGACTATGATTTGAACCATTCCTGTGACACTAGTTATAGATTACGGTGCTTCACTTCTGGTTTACTGTATCCCTTGGACCTTCTTATTGACGATGAAACACAGAAATTGCATCGGAATTAAATACAAAAGGCACAATGCCGACTTAAGTACAAGAATACTGACTCTTCATACTGTCTAAGTTTGAACCATCCCTGTGTCACTAGTTATAGATTCCGATGCTTCGCTCCAGGTTTACTGCATCCCTTGGACCTTCTTGTTGACGATGAAACACAGGACTTGCATCGGAATTAAATACAAAAGGCACAATGCCGACTTATGTACAAGAAGACTGACTCTTCTTACTGACTATGTTTTGAACCATTCCTGTGACACTAGTTATAGATTCCGATGCTTCACTCCCGGTTTACTGTATCCCTTGGACCTTCTTATTGAGAATGATACACAAAAATTGCATCGGAATTAAATACAAAAAGCACAATGCCGACTGAATTACAAGAATACTGACTCTTCTTACTGACTATGTTTTGAACCATTCCTGTTACACTAGGTGTAGATTCCGATGCTTCACTCCAGGTTTACTGTATCCCTTGGACCTCCTTATTGACAATGAAACATAGAAATTGCATCGGAATTAAATACAAAAGGCACAATGCCGACTTAAGTACAAGAATACTTACTCTTCTTACTGTCTATGTTTTGAACCATCCCTGTGACACTAGTTATAGATTCCGATGATTAACTCCAGGTTTACTGTATCCCTTGGACCTTCTTATTGACGATGAAACACAGAAATTGCATCGGAATTTAATACAAAAGGCACAATGCCGACTTAAGTACAAGAAGACTGACTCTTTTTACTGACTATGTTTTGAACCATTTCTGTGACACAGTTATAGATTCCGATGCTTCACTCCCGGTTTACTGTATCCCTTGGACCTTCTTATTGACGATGAAACACAAAAATTGCATCGGAATTAAATACAAAAGGCACATTGCCGACATAAGTACAAGAAGACTGACTCTTCTTAGTGACTATGTTTTGAACCATTCCTGTGACACTAGTTATAGATTACGGTGCTTCACTTCTGGTTTACTGTATCCCTTGGACCTTCTTATTGACGATGAAACACAGAAATTGCATCGAAATTAAATACAAAAGGCACAATGCCGACTTAAGTACAAGAAGACTGACTCTTCTTACTGACTATGTTTTGAACCATTTCTGTGACACAGTTATAGATTCCGATGCTTCACTCCCGGTTTACTGTATCCCTTGGACCTTCTTATTGACGATGAAACACAAAAATTGCATCGGAATTAAATACAAAAGGCACATTGCCGACATAAGTACAAGAAGACTGACTCTTCTTAGTGACTATGTTTTGAACCATTCCTGTGACACTAGTTATAGATTACGGTGCTTCACTTCTGGTTTACTGTATCCCTTGGACCTTCTTATTGACGATGAAACACAGAAATTGCATCGGAATTAAATACAAAAGGCACATTGCCGACTTAAGTACAAGAATACTGACTCTTCTTACTGTCTATGTTTGAACCATCCCTGTGTCACTAGTTATAGATTCCGATGCTTCGCTCCAGGTTTACTGTATCCCTTGGACCTTCTTGTTGACGATGAAACACAGGACTTGCATCGGAATTAAATACAAAAGGCACAATGCCGAATTAAGTACAAGCAGACTGACTCTTCTTACTGTCTATGCTTTGAACCATTCATGTGACACTAGTTATAGATTCCGATGCTTCACTCCAGGTTTACTGTATCCCTTGGACCTTCTTATTGACGATGAAACACAGAAATTGATTCGGAATTAAATACAAAAGGCACAATGGCGACTTAAGTGCAAGAAGACTGACTCTTCTTACTGACTATGATTTGAACCATTCATGTGACACTAGTTATTGAATCCGTCGGGTCACTTCAGGTTTATTGTATCCCTTGGACCATCTTATTGAAGATGAAACACAGAAATTGCATCGGAAATAAATACAAAAGGCACAATGCCGACTTAAGTACAAGAAGACTGACTCTTCTTACTGACTATGTTTGAACCATTCCTGTGACACTAGTTATGGATTCTGATGCTACGCTTCAGGTTTGGTGTATCCCTTGGAAATTCTTATTGGCGATGAAACACAGAAATTGCATCGGAATTAAATACAAAAGGCACAATGGCGACTTAAGTACAAGAAGACTGACTCTTCTTACTGACTATGATTTGAACCATTCATGTGACACTAGTTATTGATTCCGTCGCCTCACTTCAGGTTCACGGTACCCCTTGGACCTTCTTATTGAAGATGAAACACAGAAATTGCATCGGAAATAAATACAAAAGGCACAATGCCGACTTAAGTACAAGAAGACTGACTCTTCTTACTGACTATGTTTGAACCATTCCTGTGACACTAGTTATAGTTTCTGATGCTGCACTTCAGGTTTAGTGTATCCCTTGGACCTTCATATTGAAGATGAAACACAGAAATTGCATCGCAATTAAATACAAAAGGCACAATGCCGACTTAAGTACAAGAATACTTACTCTTCTTACTGTCTATGTTTTGAACCATCCCTGTGACACTAGTTATAGATTCCGATGCTCCACTCCACGTTTACTGTATACCTTGGACCTCCTTATTGACGAAGAAACACAGAAATTGCATCGGAAATAAATACAAAAGGCACAATGCCGACTTAAGTACAAGAAGACTGACTCTTCTTACTGACTATGTTTGAACCATTCCTGTGACACTAGTTATGGATTCTGATGCTACGCTTCAGGTTTGGTGTATCCCTTGGAAATTCTTATTGGCGATGAAACACAGAAATTGCATCGGAATTAAATACAAAAGGCACAATGCCGACTTAAGTACAAGAAGACTGACTCTTCTTACTGACTATGATTTGAACCATTCATGTGACACTAGTTATTGATTCCGTCGCCTCACTTCAGGTTCACGGTATCCCTTGGACCTTCTTATTGACGCTGAAACACAGAAATTGCATCGGAATTAAATACAAAAGGCACAATGCCGACTTAAGAACAAGAAGACTGACTCTTCTTACGGACCATGTTTTGATTCATTCCTGTCACACTAGTTATAGATTCCGATGCTTCACACCTGGTTTACTGTATCCCTTGGACCTTCTTATTGACGATGAAACACAGAAATTGCATCGAAATTAAATACAAAGGGCACAATGCCGACTTAAGTACAAGAAGACTGACTCTTCTTACTGACTATGTTTTGAACCATTTCTGTGACACAGTTATAGATTCCGATGCTTCACTCCCGGTTTACTGTATCCCTTGGACCTTCTTATTGACGATGAAACACAAAAATTGCATCGGAATTAAATACAAAAGGCACATTGCCTACATAAGTACAAGAAGACTGACTCTTCTTACTGATTATGTTTTGAACCATTCCTGTGACACTAGTTATAGATTCCGATGCTTCACTCCAGGTTTACTGTATACCTTGGACCCCCTTATTGACGAAGAAACACAGAAATTGCATCGGAATTAAATACAAAAGGCACAATGCCGACTTAAGTACAAGAAGGCTGACTCTTCTTACTGACTATGCTTTGAACCATTCCTGTGACACTAGTTATAGATTACGGTGCTTCACTTCTGGTTTACTGTATCCCTTGGACCTTCTTATTGACGATGAAACACAGAAATTGCATCGGAATTAAATACAAAAGGCACAATGCCGACTTAAGTACAAGAAGACTGACTCTTCTTACTGACTATGTTTTGAACCTTTCCTGTGACACTAGTTATAGATTCCGATGCTTCACTCCCGGTTTACTGTATGCCTTGGACCTTCTTATTGAGAATGAAACACAAAAATTGCATCGGAATTAAATACAAAAAGCACAATGCCGACTTAATTACAAGAATACTGACTCTTCTTACTGACTATGTTTTGAACCATTCCTGTGACACTAGTTATAGATTCCGATGCTTCACTACAGGTTTACTGTATCCCTTGAACCCCCTTATTGACAATGAAACATAGAAATTGCATCGGAATTAAATACAAAAGGCACAATGCCGAATTAAGTACAAGCAGACTGACTCTTCTTACTGTCTATGTTTTGAACCATTCATGTGACACTAGTTATAGATTCCGATGCTTCACTCCAGGTTTACTGTATCCCTTGGACCTTCTTATTGACGATGAAACACAGAAATTGAATCGGAATTAAATACAAAAGGCACAATGGCGACTTAAGTGCAAGAAGACTGACTATTCTTACTGACTATGATTTGAACCATTCATGTGACACAAGTTATTGAATCCGTCGGGTCACTTCAGGCTTACTGTATCCCTTGGACCATCTTATTGAAGATGAAGCACAGAAATTGCATCGCAATTAAATACAAAAGGCACAATGCCGACTTAAGTACAAGAATACTTACTCTTCTTACTGTCTATGTTTTGAACCATCCCTGTGACACTAGTTATAGATTCCGATGATTAACTCCAGGTTTACTGTATCCCTTGGACCTTCTTATTGACGATGAAACACAGAAATTGCATCGGAATTGAATACAAAAGGCACAATGACGACTTAAGTACAAGAAGACTGACTCTTCTTACTGACTATGTTTTGAACCTTTCCTGTGACAATAGTTTTAGATTCCGATGCTTCACTCCCGGTTTACTGTACCCCTGGGACCTTCTTATTGACAATGAAACACAGAAATTGCATCGGAAGTAAATAGAAAAGGCACAATGCAGACTTAATTACAAGAAGACTGACTCTTCCTACTGTCTATGTTTTGAACCATTCCTGTGACACTAGTTATAGATTCCGATGCTTCACTCCAGGTTTACTGTATCCCTTGGACCTCCTTATTGGCGAAGAAACACAGAAATTGCATCGAAATTAAATACAAAAGGCACAATGCCGAATTAAGTACAAGAATACTGACTCTTCTTACTGTCTATGTTTTGAACCATCCCTGTGTCAGTAGTTATAGATTCCGATGATTCACTCCAGGTTTACTGTATCCCTTGGACCTTCTTGTTGACGATGAAACACAGGACTTGCATCGGAATTAAATACAAAAGGCACAATGCCGACTTAAGTACAAGAAGACTGACTCTTCTTACTGACTATGCTTTGAACTATTCCTGTGACACTAGTTATAGATTCCGATGCTTCACTCCCGGTTTACTGTATCCCTTGGACCTTCTTATTGAGGATGAAACACAAAAATTGCATCGGAATTAAATACAAAAAGCACAATGCCGACTTAATTACAAGAATACTGACTCTTCTTACTGACTATGTTTTGAACCATTCCTGTGACACTAGTTATAGATTCCGATGCTTCACTCCAGATTTACTATATCCCTTGGACCTTCTTATTGACGATGAAACACAGAAATTGCATCGGAATAAAATACTAAAGGCCCAATGCCGACTTAAGTACAAGAAGACTGACTCTTCCTACTGTCTATGTTTTGAACCTTTCCTGTGACACTAGATATAGATTCCGATGCTTCACTCCCGGTTTACTGTACCCCTGGGACCTTCTTATTGACGATGAAACACAGAAATTGCATCGGAAGTAAATAGAAAAGGCACAATGCAGACTTAATTACAAGAAGACTGACTCTTCCTACTGTCTATGTTTTGAACCATTCCTGTGACACTAGTTATAGATTCCGATGCTTCACTCCAGGTTTACTGTATCCCTTGGACCTCCTTATTGACGAAGAAACACAGAAATTGCATCGGAATTAAATACAAAAGGCACAATGCCGACTTAAGTACAAGAAGGCTGACTCTTCTTACTGACTATGCTTTGATCCATTCCTGTGACACTAGTTATAGATTACGGTGCTTCACTTCTGATTTACTGTATCCCTTGGACCTTCTTATTGACGATGAAACACAGAAATTGCATCGGAATTAAATACAAAAGGCACAATGCCGACTTAAGTACAAGAATACTGACTCTTCTTACTGTCTATGTTTGAACCATCCCTGTGTCACTAGTTATAGATTCCGATGCTTCACTCCAGGTTTACTGTATCCCTAAGACCTTCTTGTTGACGATGAGGCACAGGACTTGCATCGGAATTAAATACAAAAGGCACAATGCCGACTTAAGTACAAGAAGACTCTCTCTTCTTACTGACTATGTTTTGAACCATTCCTGTGACACTAGTTATAGATTCCGATGCTTGACTTCAGATTTACTGCATCCCTCTGACCTTCTTTTTAACGATGAAACACATAAATTGCATCGAAATTTAATACCAAAGGAACAATGCCGAATTAAGTACAAGAAGACTGACTCTTCTTACCGTCGATGTTATGAACCATTCCTGTGACAGTAGTTATAGATTCCGATGCTTCACTTTAGGTTTACTGTATCCCTTGGACCTTCTTATTGACGATGAAGCACACAAACTGCATCGGAATTAAATAAAAAAGGCCCAATGCCGACTTAAGTACAAGAAGACTAACCCTACTTACTGTCTATGTTTTGAACCATTCCTGTGACACTAGTTATAGATTCCGATGCTTCACTCCAGATTTACTATATCCCTTGGACCTTCTTATTGACGATGAAACACAGAAATTGCATCGGAATTAAATACAAAAGGCACAATGCCGACTTAAATACAAGAAGACTGTCTCTTCCTACAGTCTATGTTTTGAACCTTTCCTGTGACACTAGTTATAGATTCCGATGCTTCAGTCCCGGTTTACTGTACCCCTGGGACCTTCTTATTGACGATGAAACACAGAAATTGCATCGGAAGTAAATAGAAAAGGCACAATGCAGACTTAATTACAAGAAGACTGTCTCTTCCTACTGTCTATGTTTTGAACCATTCCTGTGACACTAGTTATAGATTCCGATGCTTCACTTCTGGTTTACTGTATCCATTGGACCTTCTTATTGACGATGAAACACAGAAATTGCATAGGAATTAAATAGAAAAGGCACAATGCCGACTTAAGTACAAGAAGACTGTCTCTTCTTACTGACTATGTTTTGAACCATTCCTGTGACACTAGTTATAGATTCCGATGCTTCACTTCAGGTTTACTGTATACCTTGGACCTTCTTATTGACGATGAAACACAGAAATTGCATCGGAATGAAATACAAAAGGCACAATGCCGACTTATGTACAAGAAGACTGACTCTTTTTCCTGACTATGTTTTGAACCATTCTTGTTACACCAGTTATAGACTCTGATGCTTCACTTCAGGTTTACTGTATCCTTTGGACCTTCATATTGAAGATGAAACACAGAAATTGCATCGGAATTAAATACAAAAGGCACAATGCCGACTTAAGTGCAAGAATACTGACTCTAATTACTGTCTATGTTTTGAACTATCCCTGTGACACTAGTTATAGATTCCGATGCTTAACTCCAAGTTTACTGTATCCCTTGGACCTTCTTATTGACGATGAAACACAGAAATTGCATAGGAATTAAATACAAAAGGCACAATGCCGACTTAAGTACAAGAAGACTGACTCTTCTTACGGACCATGTTTTGATTCATTCCTGTCACACTAGTTTTAGATTGCGATGCTTCACACCTGGTTTACTGTATCCCTTGGACCTTCTTATTGACGATGAAATACAGAAATTGCATCGAAAATAAATACAAAAGGCACAATGCCGACTGAAGTACAAGAAGACTGACTCTTCTTACTGACTATGTTTTGAACCATTTCTGTGACACAGTTACAGATTCCGATGCTTCACTCCCGGTTTACTGTATCCCTTGGACCTTCTTATTGACGATGAAACACAGAAATTGCATAGGAATTAAATAGAAAAGGCACAATGCCGACTTAAGTACAAGAAGACTGTCTCTTCTTACTGACTATGTTTTGAACCATTCCTGTGATACTAGTTATAGATTCCGATGCTTCACTTCAGGTTTACTGTATACCTTGGACCTTCTTATTGACGATGAAACACAGAAATTGCATAGGAATTAAATACAAAAGGCACAATGCCGACTTAAGTACAAGAAGACTGACTCTTCTTATGGACCATGTTTTGATTCATTCCTGTCACACTAGTTATAGATTCCGATGCTTCAGTCCCGGTTTACTGTACCCCTGGGACCTTCTTATTGACGATGAAACACAGAAATTGCATCGGAAGTAAATAGAAAAGGCACAATGCAGACTTAATTACAAGAAGACTGTCTCTTCCTACTGTCTATGTTTTGAACCATTCCTGTGACACTAGTTATAGATTCTGATGCTTCACTTCTGGTTTACTGTATCCATTGGACCTTCTTATTGACGATGAAACACACAAACTGCATCGGAATTAAATAAAAAAGGCCCAATGCCGACTTAAGTACAAGAAGACTAACCCTACTTACTGTCTATGTTTTGAACCATTCCTGTGACACTAGTTATAGATTCCGATGCTTCACTCCAGATTTACTATATCCCTTGGACCTTCTTATTGACGATGAAACACAGAAATTGCATCGGAATTAAATACAAAATGCACAATGCCGACTTAAGTACAAGAAGACTGACTCTTCTTACTGACTATGTTTTGATTCATTCCTGTGACACTAGTTATACATTTAGATGCTTCACTCCAGGTTTACTGTATCCCTTGGACCTTCTTATTGACGATGAAAGACAGAAATTGCATCGAAATTAAATACAAAAAGCATAATGCCGACCTAAGTACAAGAAGACTGACTCTTCTTACTGTCTATGTTTTGAACCATTCCTGTGACAGTAGTTATTGATTCCGATGCTTCACTCCAGGTTTACTATATCCCTTCGACCTTCTTATTGACGATGAAACACAGAAATTGCATAGGAATTAAATAGAAAAGGCACAATGCCGACTTAAGTACAAGAAGACTGTCTCTTCTTACTGACTATGTTTTGAACCATTCCTGTGACACTAGTTATAGATTCCGATGCTTCACTTCAGGTTTACTGTATACCTTGGACCTTCTTATTGACGATGAAACACAGAAATTGCATCGGAATGAAATACAAAAGGCACAATGCCGACTTATGTACAAGAAGACTGACTCTTTTTCCTGACTATGTTTTGAACCATTCTTGTTACACCAGTTATAGACTCTGATGCTTCACTTCAGGTTTACTGTATCCTTTGGACCTTCATATTGAAGATGAAACACAGAAATTGCATCGGAATTAAATACAAAAGGCACAATGCCGACTTAAGTGCAAGAATACTGACTCTAATTACTGTCTATGTTTTGAACTATCCCTGTGACACTAGTTATAGATTCCGATGCTTAACTCCAAGTTTACTGTATCCCTTGGACCTTCTTATTGACGATGAAACACAGAAATTGCATAGGAATTAAATACAAAAGGCACAATGCCGACTTAAGTACAAGAAGACTGACTCTTCTTACGGACCATGTTTTGATTCATTCCTGTCACACTAGTTATAGATTGCGATGCTTCACACCTGGTTTACTGTATCCCTTGGACCTTCTTATTGACGATGAAATACAGAAATTGCATCGAAAATAAATACAAAAGGCACAATGCCGACTGAAGTACAAGAAGACTGACTCTTCTTACTGACTATGTTTTGAACCATTTCTGTGACACAGTTACAGATTCCGATGCTTCACTCCCGGTTTACTGTATCCCTTGGACCTTCTTATTGACGATGAAACACAGAAATTGCATAGGAATTAAATAGAAAAGGCACAATGCCGACTTAAGTACAAGAAGACTGTCACTTCTTACTGACTATGTTTTGAACCATTCCTGTGACACTAGTTATAGATTCCGATGCTTCACTTCAGGTTTACTGTATACCTTGGACCTTCTTATTGACGATGAAACACAGAAATTGCATCGGAATGAAATACAAAAGGCACAATGCCGACTTATGTACAAGAAGACTGACTCTTTTTCCTGACTATGTTTTGAACCATTCTTGTTACACTAGTTATAGACTCTGATGCTTCACTTCAGGCTTACTGTATCCTTTGGACCTTCATATTGAAGATGAAACACAGAAATTGCATCGGAAATCAATACAAAAGGCACAATGCCGACTTAAGTACAAGAAGACTGACTCTTCTTACGGACCATGTTTTGATTCATTCCTGTCACACTAGTTATAGATTCCGATGCTTCACACCTGGTTTACTGTATCCCTTGGACCTTCTTATTGACGATGAAACACAAAAATTGCATCGGAATTAAATACAAAAGGCACATTGCCGACATAAGTACAACAAGACTGACTCTTCTTACTGACTATGTTTTGAACCATTCCTGTGACACTAGTTATAGATTCCGATGCATCACTCCAGGTTTACTGTATACCTTGGACCTCCTTATTGACGAAGAAACACAGAAATTGCATCGGAATTAAATACAAAAGGCACAATGCCGACTTAAGTACAAGAAGGCTGACTCTTCTTACTGACTATGCTTTGAACCATTCCTGTGACACTAGTTATAGATTACGGTGCTTCACTTCTGGTTTACTGTATCCCTTGGACCTTCTTATTGACGATGAAACACAGGACTTGCATCGGAATTAAATACAAAAGGCACAATGCCGACTTATGTGCAAGAAGACTGACTCTTCTTACTGACTATGTTTTGAACCATTCCTGTGACACTAGTTATAGATTCCGGTGCTTCACTCCCGGTTTACTGTATCCCTTGGACCTTCTTATTGAGAATGAAACACAAAAATTGCATCGGAATTAAATACAAAAAGCACAATGCCGACTCAATTACAAGAATACTGACTCTTCTTACTGACTATGCTTTGAACCATTCCTGTGACACCAGTTATAGATTCCGATGCTTCACTCCAGGTTTACTGTATCCCTTGGACCTCCTTATTGACAATGAAACATAGAAATTGCATCGGAATTAAAGACAAAAGGCACAATGCCGAATTAAGTACAAGCAGACTGACTCTTTTTACTGTCTATGTTTTGAACCATTCATGTGACACTAGTTATAGATTCCGATGCTTCACTCCAGGTTTACTGTATCCCTTGGACCTTCTTATTGACGATGAAACACAGAAATTGAATCGGAATTAAATACAAAAGGCACAATGGCGACTTAAGTGCAAAAAGACTGACTCTTCTTACTGACTATGATTTGAACCATTCATGTGACACTAGTTATTGAATCCGTCGGGTCACTTCAGGTTTACTGTATCCCTTGGAACATCTAATTGTAGATGAAACATAGAAATTGCATCGGAAATAAATACAAAAGGCACAATGCCGACTTAAGTACAAGAAGACTGACTCTTCTTACTGACTATGTTTGAACCATTCCTGTGACACTAGTTATGGATTCTGATGCTACGCTTCAGGTTTGGTGTATCCCTTGGAAATTCTTATTGGCGATGAAACACAGAAATAGCATCGGAATTAAATACAAAAGGCACAATGGCACTTAAGTACAAGAAGACTGACTCTTCTTACTGACTATGATTTGAACCATTCATGTGACACTAGTTATTGATTCCGTCGCCTCACTTCAGGTTCACGGTATCCCTTGGACCTTCTTATTGAAGATGAAACACAGAAATTGCATCGGAAATAAATACAAAAGGCACAATGCCGACTTAAGTACAAGAAGACTGACTCTTCTTACTGACTATGTTTGAACCATTCCTGTGACACTAGTTATAGTTTCTGATGCTGCACTTCAGGTTTAGTGTATCCCTTGGACCTTCATATTGAAGATGAAACACAGAAATTGCATCGCAATTAAATACAAAAGGCACAACGCCGACTTAAGTACAAGAATACTTACTCTTCTTACTGTCTATGTTTTGAACCAATCCTGTGACACTAGTTAGAGATTCCGATGCTTCACTTCAGGTTTACTGCATCCCTTGGACCTTCGTATTGACGATGAAACACAGAAATTGCATCGGAATTAAATACAAAAGGCACAATGCCGACTTAAGTACAAGAATACTTACTCTTCTTACTGTCTATGTTTTGAACCATCCCTGTGACACTAGTTATAGATTCCGATGATTAACTCCAGGTTTACTGTATCCCTACGACCTTCTTATTGACGATGAAACACAGAAATTGCATCGGAATTAAATACAAAAGGCACAATGACGACTTAAGTACAAGAAGACTGACTCTTCTTACTGACTATGTTTTGAATCTTTCCTGTGACACTAGTTATAGATTCCGATGCTTCACTCCAGGTTAACTGTATCCCTTGGACCTTCTTATTGACGATGAAACACAGAAATTGCATCGGAATTGAATACAAAAGGCACAATGCCGACTTAAGTACAAGAAGACTGACTCTTCTTACCGACTATGATTTGAACCATTCCTGTGACACTAGTTATAGATTCCGATGCTTCACTCCAGGTTTACTGTATCCCTTGGACCTCCTTATTGACGAAGAAACACAGAAATGGCATCGGAATTAAATACAAAGGGCACAATGCCGACTTAAGTACAAAAAGACTGACTCTTCTTACTGACTATGCTTTGAACCATTCCTGTGACACTAGTTATAGATTACGGTGCTTCACTTCAGGTTTACTGTATTCCTTGGACCTGCTTATTGACGATGAAACACAGAAATTGCATCGGAATTAAATACAAAAGGCACAATGCCGACTTAAGTACAAGAATACTGACTCTTCTTACTGTCTGTGTTTTAAACCATCCCTGTGTCACTAGTTATAGATTCCGATGCTTCACTCCAGGTTTACTGTATCCCTTGGACCTTCTTGTTGACGATGAAACACAGAACGTGCATAGGAATTAATTACAATAGGCACAATGCCGACTTAAGTACAAGAAGACTGACTCCTCTTACTGACTATGTTTTGAACCATTCCTGTCACACTAGTTATAGATTCCGGTGCTTCACTTCAGGTATACTGTATCCCTTGGACCTTCTTATTGACGATGAAACACAGAAATTGCATCGGAATTAAATACAAAAGGCACAATGCCGACTTAAGTACAAGAAAACTGACTCTTCTTACCGACTATGATTTGAACCATTCCTGTGACACTAGTTATAGATTCCGATGCTTCACTTCAGGTTTACTGTATCCCTCTGACCTTCTTATTGACGATGAAACACAGAAATTGCATTGGAATTAAATACAAAGGCGCAATGCCGACTTATGTACAAGAAGACTGACTCTTCTTACTGACTGTGTTTTGATCCATTCCTGTGACACTAGTTATAGACTCTGATGCTTCACTTCAAGTTTACTGTATCCTTTGGACATCCTTATTGAAGATGAAGCACAGAAATTGCATCGGAATTAAATGCAAAAGGCACAATGCCGACGAAAGTACAAGAAGACTGACTCTTCTTACTGTCTATCTTTTGAACCATTCCTGTAACACTAGTTATAGATTCCGGTGCTTCACTTCAGGTATACTGTATCCCTTGGACCTTCTTATTGACGATGAAACACAGAAATTGCATCGGAATTAAATACAAAAGGCACAATGCCGAATTAAGTACAAGCAGACTGACTCTTCTTACTGTCTATCTTTTGAACCATTCCTGTAACACTAGTTATAGATTCCGATGCTTCACTTCAGGTTTACTGTATCCCTCTGACCTTCTTATTGACGATGCAACATAGAAATTGCATCGGAATTAAATACAAAAGGCACAATGCCGAATTAAGTACAAGCAGACTGACTCTTCTTACTGTCTATGTTTTGAACCATTCATGTGACACTAGTTATAGATTCCGATGCTTCACTCCAGGTTTACTGTATCCCTTGGACCGTCTTATTGACGATGAAACACAGATATTGAATCGGAATTAAATACAAAAGGCACATAGGCGACTTAAGTACAAGAAGACTGACTCTTCTTACTGACTATGATTTGAACCATTCATGTGACACTAGTTATGGATTCTGATGCTACACTTCAGGTTTGGTATATCCCTTGGAAATTCTTGTTGACGATGAAACACAGAAATTGCACCGGAATTAAATACAAAAGGCACAATGGCGACTTAAGTACAAGAAGACTGACTCTTCTTACTGACCATGATTTGAACCATTCATGTGACACTAGTTATTGATTCCGTCGCCTCACTTCAGGTTTACTGTATCCCTTGGACCTTCTTATTGTAGATGAACAGCAGAAATTGCATCGGAAATAAATACAAAAGGCACAATGCCGACTTAAGTACAAGAAGACTGACTCTTCTTACTGACTATGCTTTGAACCATTCCTGTGACACGAGTTATAGATTACGGTGCTTCACTTCAGGTTTACTGTATACCTTGGACCTTCTTATTGACGATGAAAGACAGAAATTGCATCGGAATTAAATACAAAAGGCACAATGCCCACTTATGTACAAGAATACTGACTCTTCTTACTGTCTATGTTTTAAACCATCCCTGTGTCACTAGTTATAGATTCCGATGCTTCACTCCAGGTTTACTGTATCCCTTGGACCTTCTTGTTGACGATGAAACACAGAACGTGCATCGCCATTAAATACAAAAGGCACAATGCCGACTTAAGTACAAGAAGACTGACTCCTCTTACTGACTATGTTTTGAACCATTCCTGTCACACTAGCTATAGATTCCGATGCTTGACTTCAGATTTACTGTATCCCTCTGACCTTCTTTTTAACGATGAAACACATAAATTGCATCGGAATTAAATACTAAAGGCACAATACCGAATTAAGTACAGGAAGACTGACTCTTCTTACTGTCGATGTTTTGAACCATTCCTGTGACAGTAGTTATAGATTCCGATGCTTCACTCCAGCTTTACTGTATCCCTTGGACCTTCTCATTGACGATGAAACACAGAAATTGCATCGGAATTAAATAAAAAAGGCACAATGCCGACTTCAGTACACGAAGACTGACCCTACTTACTGTCTATGTTTGAACCATTCCTGTGACACTAGTTATAGATTCCGATGCTTCACTCCAGATTTACTATATCCATTGGACCTTCTTATTGGCGAAGAAACACAGAAATTGCATAGGAATTATATAGAAAAGGTAGAAGGCCGACTTAAGTACAAGAAGACAGTCTCTTCCTACTGTCTATGTTTTGAACCATTCCTGTGACACTAGTTATAGATTCCGATGCTTCACTTCAGGTTTACTGTATCCCTCTGACCTTCTTATTGACGATGAAACACAGAAATTGCATCGGAATTGAATACAAAAGGCACAATGCCGACTTAAGTACAAGAAGACTGACTCTTCTTACCGACTATGATTTGAACCATTCCTGTGACACTAGTTATAGATTCCGATGCTTCACTCCAGGTTTACTGCATCCCTTGGACCTCCTTATTGACGAAGAAACACAGAAATGGCATCGGAATTAAATACAAAGGGCACAATGCCGACTTAAGTACAAGAAGACTGACTCTTCTTACTGACTATGCTTTGAACCATTCCTGTCACACTAGTTATAGTTTCCGATGCTTGACTTCAGATTTACTGTATTCCTCTGACCTTCTTTTTAACGATGAACCGCATAAATTGCATCGGAATTAAATACTAAAGGCACAATACCGAATTAAGTACAGGAAGACTGACTCTTCTTACTGTCGATGTTTTGAACAATTCCTGTGACAGTAGTATTAGATTCCGATGCTTCACTCCAGGTTTACTGTATCCCTTGGACATTCTCATTCACGAAGAAACACAGAAATTGCATCGGAATTAAATAAAAAAGGCACAATGCCGACTTAAGTACACGAAGACTGACCCTACTTACTGTCTATGCTTTGAACCATTCCTGTGACACTAGTTATAGATTCCGGTGCTTCACTTCAGGTATACTGTATCCCTTGGACCTTCTTATTGGCGATGAAACACAGAAATTGCATCGGAATTAAATACAAAAGGCACAATGCCGACTTAAGTACAAGAAGACTGACTCTTCTTACCGACTATGATTTGAACCATTCCTGTGTCACTAGTTATAGATTCCGATGCTTCACTTCAGGTTTACTGTATCCCTCTGACCTTCTTATTGACGATGAAACACAGAAATTGCATTGGAATTAAATACGAAAGGCGCAATGCCGACTTATGTACAAGAAGACTGACTCTTCTTACTGACTATGTTTTGATCCACTCCTGTGACACTAGTTATAGACTCTGATGCTTCACTTCAAGTTTACTGTATCCTTTGGACATCCTTATTGAAGATGAAACACAGAAATTGCATCGGAATTAAATGCAAAAGGCACAATGCCGACGAAAGTACAAGAAGACTGACTCTTCTTACTGTCTATCTTTTGAACCATTCCTGTAACACTAGTTATAGATTCCGGTGCTTCACTTCAGGTATACTGTATCCCATGGACCTTCTTATTGACGATGAAACACATAAATTGCATCGGAATTATATACAAAAGGCACAATGCCGAATTAAGTACAAGCAGACTGACTCTTCTTACTGTCTATCATTTGAACCATTCCTGTAACACTAGTTATAGATTCCGATGCTTCACTTCAGGTTTACTGTATCCCTCTGACCTTCTTAATGACGATGCAACATAGGAATTGCATCGGAATTAAATACAAAAGGCACAATGACGAATTAAGTACAAGCAGACTGACTCTTCTTACTGTCTATGTTTTGAACCATTCATGTGACACTAGTTATAGATTCCGATGCTTCACTCCAGGTTTACTGTATCCCTTGGACCGTTTTATTGACGATGAAACACAGAAATTGAATCGGAATTAAATACAAAAGGCACATAGGCGACTTAAGTACAAGAAGACTGACTCTTCTTACTGACCATAATTTGAACCATTCGTGTGACACTAGTTATTGATTCCGTCGCCTCACTTCAGGTTTACTGTATCCCTTGGACCTTCTTATTGAAGATGAATAGCAGAAATTGCATCGGAAATAAATACAAAAGGCACAATGCCGACGTAAGTACAAGAAGACTGACTCTTCTTACTGACTATGTTTGAACCATTCCTGTGACACTAGTTATAGATTCTGATGCTACACTTCAGGTTTAGTGTATCCCTTGGACCTTCATATTGAAGATGAAACACAGAAATTGCATCAGAATTAAATACAAAAGTCACAATGCCGACTTAAGTACAAGAATACTGACACTTCTTACTGTCTATGTTTTGAACCATCCCTGTGACACTAGTTATAGATTCCAATGCTTAACTCCAGGTTTACTGTATTCCTTGGACCTTCTTATTGACGATGAAACACAGAAATTGCATCGGAATTAAATACAAAAGGAACAATGCCGACTTAAGTACAAGAAGACTGACTCTTCTTACTGACTATGTTTTGATTCATTCCTGTGACACTAGTTATAGATTCCGATGCTTCACTCCAGGTTTACTGTATCCCTTGGACCTTCTTATTGGCGATGACACACAGAAATTGCATCGGAATTAAATACAAAAGGCACAATGCCGACCTAAGTACAAGAAGACTGACTCTTCTTACCGACTATGAATTGAACCATTCCTGTGACACTAGTTATAGATTCCGATGCTTCACTCCAGGTTTACTGTATCCCTTGGACCTCTTTATTGTCGAAGAAACACAGAAATTGCATCGGAATTAAATGCAAAGGGCACAATGTCGACTTAAGTACAAGAAGACTGACTCTTCTTACTGACTATGCTTTGAACCATTCCTGTGACACGAGTTATAGATTACGGTGCTTCACTTCAGGTTTACTGTATACCTTGGACCATCTTATTGACGATGAAACACAGAAATTGCATCGGAATTAAATACAAAAGGCACAATGCCGACTTATGTACAAGAATACTGACTCTTCTTACTGTCTATGTTTTAAACCATCCCTGTGTCACTAGTTATAGATTCCGATGCTTCACTCCAGGTTTACTGTATCCCTTGGACCTTCTTGTTGACGATTAAACACAGAACGTGCATCGCCATTAAATACAAAAGGCACAATGCCGACTTAAGTACAAGAAGACTGACTCCTCTTACTGACTATGTTTTGAACCATTCCTGTCACACTAGTTATAGATTCCGATGCTTGACTTCAGATTTACTGTATCCCTCTGACCTTCTTTTTAACGATGAAACACATAAATTGCATTGGAATTAAATACTAAAGGCACAATACCGAATTAAGTACAGGAAGACTGACTCTTCTTACTGTCGATGTTTTGAACCATTCCTGTGACAGTAGTTATAGATTCCGATGCTTCACTCCAGGTTTACTGTATCCCTTGGACCTTCTCATTGACGATGAAACACAGAAATTGCATCGGAATTAAATAAAAAAGGCACAATGCCGACTTCAGTACACGAAGACTGACCCTACTTACAGTCTATGTTTGAACCATTCCTGTGACACTAGTTATAGATTCCGATGCTTCACTCCAGATTTACTATATCCATTGGACCTTCTTATTGGCGAAGAAACACAGAAATTGCATAGGAATTATATAGAAAAGGTAGAAGGCCGACTTAAGTACAAGAAGACAGTCTCTTCCTACTGTCTATGTTTTGAACCATTCCTGTGACACTAGTTATAGATTCCGATGCTTCACTTCAGGTTTACTGTATCCCTCTGACTTTCTTATTGACGATGAAACACAGAAATTGCATTGGAATTAAATACAAAATGCACAATGCCGACTTAAGTACAAGAAGACTGACTCTTCCCACTGTCTATGCTTTGAACCATTCCTGTTACACTAGTTATAGATTCCGATGCTTCACTTCAGGTTTACTGTATGCCTTGAACCTTCTTATTGACGATGAAACACAGAAATTGCATCGGAATTAAATACAAAAGGCACAATGCCGACTTAAGTACAAGAAGACTGACCCTACTTACTGTCTATGTTTTGAACCATTCCTGTGACACCAGTTATTGATTCCGATACTTCACTCCAGGTTTACTATATCCCTTGGACCTTCTTATTGACGATGAAACATAGAAATTGCATAGGAATTAAATAGAAAAGGCACAATGCCGACTTAAGTAAAAGAACAATGTCTCCTCCTACTGCCTATGTTTTGAACCATTCCTGTGACACTAGTTATAGATTCCGATGCTTCACTTCAGGTTTACTGTATCCCTCTGACCTTCTTATTGACGATGAAACACAGAAATTGCATCGGAATTAAATACAAGAGGCACAATGCCGACTTAAGTACAAGAAGACTGACTCTTCCCACTGTCTATCCTTTGAACCATTCCTGTTACACTAGTTATAGATTCCGATGCATCACTTCAGGTTTACTGTATCCCTTGGACCTTCTTATTGACGATGAAACACAAAAATTGCATCGGAAATAAATACAAAAGGCACAATGCCGACTTATGTACAAGAAGACTGACTCTTCTTACTGACTATGTTTTGATCCATTCCTGTGACACTAGTTATAGACTCTGATGCTTCACTTCAAGTTTACTGTATCCTTTGGACCTTCTTATTAAAGATGAATCACAGAAATTGCATCGGAATTAAATGCAAAAGGCACAATGCCGACGACAGTACAAGAAGACTGACTCTTCTTACTGTCTATCTTTTGAACCATTCCTGTAACACTAGTTATAGATTCCGGTGCTTCACTTCAGGTTTACTGTATCCCTTGGACCTTCCTATTGACGATGAAACACAGAAATTGCATCGGAATTAAATACAATAGGCACAATGCGGACTTAAGTACACGAAGACTGACCCTACTTACTGTCTATGTTTTGAACCATTCCTGTGACACTAGTTATAGATTCCGATGCTTCACTCCAGGTTTACTATATCCATTGGACCTTCGTATTGACGAAGAAACACAGAAATTGCATAGGAATTATATAGAAAAGGTAGAAGGCCGACTTAAGTACAAGAAGACAGTCTCTTCCTACTGTCTATGTTTTGAACCATTCCTGTGACACTAGTTATAGATTCCGATGCTTCACTTCAGGTTTACTGTATCCCTCTGACCTTCTTATTGATGATGAAACACAGAAATTGCATTGGAATTAAATACAAAATCCACAATGCCAACTTAAGTACAAGAAGACTGACTCTTCCCACTGTCTATGCTTTGAACCATTCCTGTTACACTAGTTATAGATTCCGATGCTTCACTTCAGGTTTACTGTAACCCTCTTACCTTGTTATTGACGATGAAACATAGAAATTGCATCGAAATTAAATACAAAAGGCACAATGCCGACTTAAGTACAAGAAAACTGACTCTTCCCAGAGTCTATGCTTTGAACCATTCCTGTTACACTACTTATAGACTCTGATGCTTCACTTCAAGTTTACTGTATCCTTTGGACCTTCTTATTGAAGATGAAACACAGAAATTGCATCGGAATTAAATACAAAAGGCACAATGCTGACTTAAGTACAAGAATACTGACTCCTCCCACTGCCTATGCTTTGAACCATTCCTGTTACACTAGTTATAGATTCCGATGCTTCACTTCAGGTTTGCTGTATCCCTTGGACATTCTTATTGACGATGAAACACAGAAATTGCATTGGAATTAAATACAAAAGGCGCAATGCAGACTTATGTACAAGAAGACTGACTCTTCTTACTGACTATGTTTTGATCCATTCCTGTGACACTAGTTATAGACTCTGATGCTTCACTTCAAGTTTACTGTATCCTTTGGACATCCTTATTGAAGATGAAACACAGAAATTGCATCGGAATTAAATGCAAAAGGCACAATGCCGACGAAAGTACTAGAAGACTGACTCTTCTTACTGTCTATCTTTTGAACCATTCCTGTAACACTAGTTATAGATTCCGGTGCTTCACTTCAGGTATACTGTATCCCTTGGACCTTCTTATTGACGATGAAACACAGAAATTGCATCGGAATTAAATACAAAAGGCACAATGCCGAATTAAGTACAAGCAGACTGACTCTTCTTACTGTCTATCTTTTGAACCATTCCTGTAACACTAGTTATAGATTCCGATGCTTCACTTCAGGTTTACTGTATCCCTCTGACCTTCTTATTGACGATGCAACATAGAAATTGCATCGGAATTAAATACAAAAGGCACAATGCCGAATTAAGTACAAGCAGACTGACTCTTCTTACTGTCTATGTTTTGAACCATTCATGTGACACTAGTTATAGATTCCGATGCTTCACTCCAGGTTTACTGTATCCCTTGGACCGTCTTATTGACGATGAAACACAGAATTTGAATCGGAATTAAATACAAAAGGCACATAGGCGACTTAAGTACAAGAAGACTGACTCTTCTTACTGACTATGATTTGAACCACTCATGTGACACTAGTTATGGATTCTGATGCTACACTTCAGGTTTGGTGTATCCCTTGGAAATTCTTGTTGACGATGAAACACAGAAATTGCATCGGAATTGAATACAAAAGGCACAATGCCGACTTAAGTACAAGAAGACTGACTCTTCTTACCGACTATGCTTTGAACCATTCCTGTGACACGAGTTATAGATTCCGGTGCTTCACTTCAGGTATACTGTATCCCTTGGACCTTCTTATTGACGATGAAACACAGAAATTGCATCGGAATTAAATACAAAAGGCACAATGCCGAATTAAGTACAAGCAGACTGACTCTTCTTACTGTCTATCTTTTGAACCATTCCTGTAACACTAGTTATAGATTCCGATGCTTCACTTCAGGTTTACTGTATCCCTCTGACCTTCTTATTGACGATGCAACATAGAAATTGCATCGGAATTAAATACAAAAGGCACAATGCCGACTTATGTACAAGAATACTGACTCTTCTTACTGTCTATGTTTTAAACCATCCCTGTGTCACTAGTTATAGATTCAGATGCTTCACTCCAGGTTTACTGTATCCCTTGGACCTTCTCATTGACGATGAAACACAGAAATTGCATCGGAATTAAATAAAAAAGGCACAATGCCGACTTCAGTACACGAAGACTGACCCTACTTACTGTCTATGTTTGAACCATTCCTGTGACACTAGTTATAGATTCCGATGCTTCACTCCAGATTTACTATTTCCATTGGACCTTCTTATTGGCGAAGAAACACAGAAATTGCATAGGAATTATATAGAAAAGGTAGAAGGCCGACTTAAGTACAAGAAGACAGTCTCTTCCTACTGTCTATGTTTTGAACCATTCCTGTGACACTACTTATAGATTCCGATGCTTCACTTCAGGTTTACTGTATCCCTCTGACCTTCTTATTGACGGTGAAACACAGAAATTGCATCGGAATTGAATACAAAAGGCACAATGCCGACTTAAGTACAAGAAGACTGACTCTTCTTACCGACTATGATTTGAACCATTCCTGTGACACTAGTTATAGATTCCGATGCTTCACTCGAGGTTTACTGTATCCCTTGGACCTCCTTATTGACGAAGAAACACAGAAATGGCATCGGAATTAAATACAAAGGGCACAATGCCGACTTAAGTACAAGAAGACTGACTCTTCTTACTGACTATGCTTTGAACCATTCCTGTCACACTAGTTATAGTTTCCGATGCTTGACTTCAGATTTACTGTATCCCTCTGACCTTCTTTTTAACGATGAAACACATAAATTGCATCGGAATTAAATACTAAAAGCACAATACCGAATTAAGTACAGGAAGACTGACTCTTCTTACTGTCGATGTTTTGAACAATTCCTGTGACAGTAGTATTAGATTCCGATGCTTCACTCCAGGTTTACTGTATCCCTCTGACCTTCTTATTGACGATGCAACATAGAAATTGCATCGGAATTAAATACAAAAGGCACAATGCCGAATTAAGTACAAGCAGACTGACTCTTCTTACTGTCTATGTTTTGAACCATTCATGTGACACTAGTTATAGATTCCGATGCTTCACTCCAGGTTTACTGTATCCCTTGGACCGTCTTATTGACGATGAAACACAGAAATTGAATCGGAATTAAATACAAAAGGCACATAGGCGACTTAAGTACAAGAAGACTGACTCTTCTTACTGACCATGATTTGAACCATTCATGTGACACTAGTTATTGATTCCGTCGCCTCACTTCAGGTTTACTGTATCCCTTGGACCCTCTTATTGAAGATGAATAGCAGAAATTGCATCGGAAATAAATACAAAAGGCACAATGCCGACTTAAGTACAAGAAGACTGACTCTTCTTACTGACTATGTTTGAACCATTCCTGTGACACTAGTTATAGATTCTGATGCTACACTTCAGGTTTAGTGTATCCCTTGGACCTTCATATTGAAGATGAAACACAGAAATTGTATCAGAATTAAATACAAAAGTCACAATGCCGACTTAAGTACAAGAATACTGACACTTCTTACTGTCTATGATTTGAACCATCCCTGTGACACTAGTTATAGATTCCAATGCTTAACTCCAGGTTTACTGTATTCCTTGGACCTTCTTATTGACGATGAAACACAGAAATTGCATCGGAATTAAATACAAAAGGAACAATGCCGACTTAAGTACAAGAAGACTGACTCTTCTTACTGACTATGTTTTGATTCATTGATGTAACACTAGTTATAGATTCCGATGCTTCACTCCAGGTTTACTGTATCCCTTGGACCTTCTTATTGGCGATGAGACACAGAAATTGCATCGGAATTAAATGCAAAAGGCACAATGTCGACTTAAGTACAAGAAGACTGACTCTTCTTACTGACTATGCTTTGAACCATTCCTGTGACACGAGTTATAGACTACGGTGCTTCACTTCAGGTTTACTGTATGCCTTGGACCTTCTTATTGACGATGAAACACAGAAATTGCATCAGAATTAAATACAAAAGGCACAATGCCGACTTACGTACAAGAATACTGACTCTTCTTACTGTCTATGTTTTAAACCATCCCTGTGTCACTAGTTATAGATTCCGATGCTTCACTCCAGGTTTACTGTATCCCTTGGACCTTCTTGTTGACGATAAAACACAGAACGTGCATCGCCATTAAATACAAAAGGCACAATGCCGACTTAAGTACAAGAAGACTGACTCCTCTTACTGACTATGTTTTGAACCATTCCTGTCACACTAGTTATAGATTCCGATGCTTGACTTCAGATTTACTGTATCCCTCTGACCTTCTTTTTAACGATGAAACACATAAATTGCATCGGAATTAAATACTAAAGGCACAATACCGAATTAAGTACAGGAAGACTGACTCTTCTTACTGTCGATGTTTTGAACCATTCCTGTGACAGTAGTTATAGATTCCGATGCTTCACTCCAGGTTTACTGTATCCCTTGGACCTTCTCATTGACGATGAAACACAGAAATTGCATCGGAATTAAATAAAAAAGGCACAATGCCGACTTCAGTACACGAAGACTGACCCTACTTACTGTCTATGTTTGAACCATTCCTGTGACACTAGTTATAGATTCCGATGCTTCACTCCAGATTTACTATATCCATTGGACCTTCTTATTGGCGAAGAAACACAGAAATTGCATAGGAATTATATAGAAAAGGTAGAAGGCCGACTTAAGTACAAGAAGACAGTCTCTTCCTACTGTCTATGTTTTGAACCATTCCTGTGACACTAGTTATAGATTCCGATGCTTCACTTCAGGTTTACAGTATCCCTCTGACTTTCTTATTGACGATGAAACACAGAAATTGCATTGGAATTAAATACAAAATGCACAATGCCGACTTAAGTACAAGAAGACTGACTCCTCCCACTGTCTATGCTTTGAACCATTCCTGTTACACTAGTTATAGATTCCGATGCTTCACTTCAGGTTTACTGTATGCCTTGAACCTTCTTATTGACGATGAAACACAGAAATTGCATCGGAATTAAATACAAAAGGCACAATGCCGACTTAAGTACAAGAAGACTGACCCTACTTACTGTCTATGTTTTGAACCATTCCTGTGACACCAGTTATTGATTCCGATGCTTCACTCCAGGTTTACTATATCCCTTGGACCTTCTTATTGACGATGAAACATAGAAATTGCATAGGAATTATATAGAAAAGGCACAATGCCGACTTAAGTAAAAGAACAATGTCTCCTCCTACTGTCTATGTTTTGAACCATTCCTGTGACACTAGTTATAGATTCCGATGCTTCACTTCAGGTTTACTGTATCCCTCTGACCTTCTTATTGACGATGAAACACAGAAATTGCATCGGAATTAAATACAAGAGGCACAATGCCGTCTTAAGTACAAGAAGACTGACTCTTCCCACTGTCTATCCTTTGAAGCATTCCTGTTACACTAGTTATAGATTCCGATGCATCACTTCAGGTTTACTGTATCCCTTGGACCTTCTTATTGACGATGAAACACAAAAATTGCATCGGAAATAAATACAAAAGGCACAATGCCGACTTATGTACAAGAAGACTGACTCTTCTTACTGACTATGTTTTGATCCATTCCTGTGACACTAGTTATAGACTCTGATGCTTCACTTCAAGTTTACTGTATCCTTTGGACCTTCTTATTAAAGATGAATCACAGAAATTGCATCGGAATTAAATGCAAAAGGCACAATGCCGACGACAGTACAAGAAGACTGACTCTTCTTACTGTCTATCTTTTGAACCATTCCTGTAACACTAGTTATAGATTCCGGTGCTTCACTTCAGGTTTACTGTATCCCTTGGCCCTTCCTATTGACGATGAAACACAGAAATTGCATCGGAATTAAATACAAAAGCCACAATGCCGACTTAAGTACAAGAAGACTGACCCTACTTACCGACTATATTTTGAACCATACCTGTGACACTAGTTATAGACTCTGATGCTTCACTTCAGGTTTACTGTATCCCTTGGACCCTCATATTGAAGATGAAACACAGAAATTGCATCGGAATTAAATAAAAAGGGCACAATGCCGACTTAGGTACAAGAAGACTGACCCTACTTACTGTCTATGTATTGAACCATTCCTGTGTCACTAGCGACAGATTCCGATGCTTCACTCCAGGTTTACTGTATCCCTCTGACCTTCTTATTGACGATGAACCACAGAAATTGCATCGGAATTGAATACAAAAGGCACAATGCCGACTTAAGTACAAGAAGACTGACTCTTCTTACCGACTATGATTTGAACCATTCCTGTGACACTAGTTATAGATTCCGATGCTTCACTCCAGGTTTACTGTATCCCTTGGACCTCCTTATTGACGAAGAAACACAGAAATGGCATCGGAATTAAATACAAAGGACACAATGCCGACTTAAGTACAAGAAGACTGACTCTTCTTACTGACTATGCTTTGAACCATTTCTGTCACACTAGTTATAGTTTCCGATGCTTGACTTCAGATTTACTGTATCCCTCTGACCTTCTTTTTAACGATGAAACACATAAATTGCATCGGAATTAAATACTAAAGGCACAATACCGAATTAAGTACAGGAAGACTGACTCTTCTTACTGTCGATGTTTTGAACAATTCCTGTGACAGTAGTATTAGATTCCGATGCTTCACTCCAGGTTTACTGTATCCCTTGGACATTCTCATTGACGAAGAAACACAGAAATTGCATCGGAATTAAATAAAAAAGGCACAATGCCGACTTAAGTACACGAAGACTGACCCTACTTACTGTCTATGCTTTGAACCATTCCTGTGACACTAGTTATAGATTCCGGTGCTTCACTTCAGGTATACTGTATCCCTTGGACCTTCTTATTGACGATGAAACACAGAAATTGCATCGGAATTAAATACAAAAGGCACAATGCCGACTTAAGTACAAGAAGACTGACTCTTCTTACCGACTATGATTTGAACCATTCCTGTGACACTAGTTATAGATTCCGATGCTTCACTTCAGGTTTACTGTATCCCTCTGACCTTCTTATTGACGATGAAACACAGAAATTGCATTGGAATTAAATACAAAAGGCGCAATGCCGACTTATGTACAAGAAGACTGACTCTTCTTACTGACTATGTTTTAATCCATTCCTGTGACACTAGTTATAGACTCTGATGCTTCACTTCAAGTTTACTGTATCCTTTGGACATCCTTATTGAAGATGAAACACAGAAATTGCATCGGAATTAAATGCAAAAGGCACAATGCCGACGAAAGTACAAGAAGACTGACTCTTCTTACTGTCTATCTTTTGAACCATTCCTGTAACACTAGTTATAGATTCCGGTGCTTCACTTCAGGTATACTGTATCCCATGGACCTTCTTATTGACGATGAAACACAGAAATTGCATCGGAATTAAATACAAAAGGCACAATGCCGAATTAAGTACAAGCAGACTGACTCTTCTTAGGGTCTATCTTTTGAACCATTAATGTAACACTAGTTATAGATTCCGATGCTTCACTTCAGGTTTACTGAATCCCTCCGACCTTCTTATTGACGATGCAACATAGAAATTGCATCGGAATTAAATACAAAAGGCACAATGCCGAATTAAGTACAAGCAGACTGACTCTTCTTACTGTCTATGTTTTGAACCATTCATGTGATACTAGTTATAGATTCCGAAGCTTCACTCCAGGTCTACTGTATCCCTTGGACCGTCTTATTGACGATGAAACACAGAAATTGAATCGGAATTAAATACAAAAGGCACATAGGCGACTTAAGTACAAGAAGACTGACTCTTCTTACTGACCATGATTTGAACCATTCATGTGACACTAGTTATTGATTCCGTCGCCTCACTTCAGGTTTACTGTATCCCTTGGACCTTCTTATTGAAGATGAATAGCAGAAATTGCATCGGAAATAAATACAAAAGGCACAATGCCGACTTAAGTACAAGAAGACTGACTCTTCTTACTGACTATGTTTGAACCATTCCTGTGACACTAGTTATAGATTCTGATGCTACACTTCAGGTTTAGTGTATCCCTTGGACCTTCATATTGTAGATGAAACACAGAAGTTGCATCAGAATTAAATACAAAAGTCACAATGCCGACTTAAGTACAAGAATACTGACACTTCTTACTGTCTATGTTTTGAACCATCCCTGTGACACTAGTTATAGATTCCAATGCTTAACTCCAGGTTTACTGTATTCCTTGGACCTTCTTATTGACGATGAAACACAGAAATTGCATCGGAATTAAATACAAAAGGAACAATGCCGACTTCAGTACAAGAAGACTGACTCTTCTTACTGACTATGTTTTGATTCATTCCTGTAACACTAGTTATAGATTCCGATGCTTCACTCCAGGTTTACTGTATCCCTTGGACCTTCTTATTGGCGATGAGACACAGAAATTGCATCGGAATTAAATACATAAGGCACAATGCCGACCTAAGTACAAGAAGACTGACTCTTCTTACCGACTATGATTTGAACCATTCCTGTGACACTAGTTATAGATTCCGATGCTTCACTCCAGGTTTACTGTATCCCTTGGACCTCCTTATTGTCGAAGAAACACAGAAATTGCATCGGAATTAAATGCAAAGGGCACAATGTCGACTTAAGTACAAGAAGACTGACTCTTCTTACTGACTATGCTTTGAACCATTCCTGTGACACGAGTTATAGATTACGGTGCTTCACTTCAGGTTTACTGTATACCTTGGACCTTCTTATTGACGATGAAACACAGAAATTGCATCGGAATTAAATACAAAAGGCACAATGCCGACTTATGTACAAGAATACTGACTCTTCTTACTGTCTATGTTTTAAACCATCCCTGTGTCACTAGTTATAGATTCCGATGCTTCACTCCAGGTTTACTGTATCCCTTGGACCTTCTTGTTGACGATGAAACACAGAACGTGCATCGCCATTAAATACAAAATGCACAATGCCGACTTAAGTACAAGAAGACTGACTCCTCTTACTGACTATGTATTGAACCATTCCTGTCACACTAGTTATAGATTCCGATGCTTGACTTCAGATTTACTGTATCCCTCTGACCTTCTTTTTAACGATGAAACACATAAATTGCATCGGAATTAAATACAAGAGGCACAATGCCGACTTAAGTACAAGAAGACTGACTCTTCCCACTGTCTATCCTTTGAACCATTCCTGTTACACTAGTTATAGATTCCGATGCATCACTTCAGGTTTACTGTATCCCTTGGACCTTCTTATTGACGATGAAACACAAAAATTGCATCGGAAATAAATACAAAAGGCACAATGCCGACTTATGTACAAGAAGACTGACTCTTCTTACTGACTATGTTTTGATCCATTCCTGTGACACTAGTTATAGACTCTGATGCTTCACTTCAAGTTTACTGTATCCTTTGGACCTTCTTATTAAAGATGAATCACAGAAATTGCATCGGAATTAAATGCAAAAGGCACAATGCCGACGACAGTACAAGAAGACTGACTCTTCTTACTGTCTATCTTTTGAACCATTCCTGTAACACTAGTTATAGATTCCGGTGCTTCACTTCAGGTTTACTGTATCCCTTGGACCTTCCTATTGACGATGAAACACAGAAATTGCATCGGAATTAAATACAATAGGCACAATGCGGACTTAAGTACACGAAGACTGACCCTACTTACTGTCTATGTTTTGAACCATTCCTGTGACACTAGTTATAGATTCCGATGCTTCACTCCAGGTTTACTATATCCATTGGACCTTCGTATTGACGAAGAAACACAGAAATTGCATAGGAATTATATAGAAAAGGTAGAAGGCCGACTTAAGTACAAGAAGACAGTCTCTTCCTACTGTCTATGTTTTGAACCATTCCTGTGACACTAGTTATAGATTCCGATGCTTCACTTCAGGTTTACTGTATCCCTCTGACCTTCTTATTGATGATGAAACACAGAAATTGCATTGGAATTAAATACAAAATCCACAATGCCAACTTAAGTACAAGAAGACTGACTCTTCCCACTGTCTATGCTTTGAACCATTCCTGTTACACTAGTTATAGATTCCGATGCTTCACTTCAGGTTTACTGTAACCCTCTTACCTTGTTATTGACGATGAAACATAGAAATTGCATCGAAATTAAATACAAAAGGCACAATGCCGACTTAAGTACAAGAAAACTGACTCTTCCCAGAGTCTATGCTTTGAACCATTCCTGTTACACTACTTATAGACTCTGATGCTTCACTTCAAGTTTACTGTATCCTTTGGACCTTCTTATTGAAGATGAAACACAGAAATTGCATCGGAATTAAATGCAAAAGGCACAATGCTGACTTAAGTACAAGAATACTGACTCCTCCCACTGCCTATGCTTTGAACCATTCCTGTTACACTAGTTATAGATTCCGATGCTTCACTTCAGGTTTGCTGTATCCCTTGGACATTCTTATTGACGATGAAACACAGAAATTGCATTGGAATTAAATACAAAAGGCGCAATGCCGACTTATGTACAAGAAGACTGACTCTTCTTACTGACTATGTTTTGATCCATTCCTGTGACACTAGTTATAGACTCTGATGCTTCACTTCAAGTTTACTGTATCCTTTGGACATCCTTATTGAAGATGAAACACAGAAATTGCATCGGAATTAAATGCAAAAGGCACAATGCCGACGAAAGTACTAGAAGACTGACTCTTCTTACTGTCTATCTTTTGAACCATTCCTGTAACACTAGTTATAGATTCCGGTGCTTCACTTCAGGTATACTGTATCCCTTGGACCTTCTTATTGACGATGAAACACAGAAATTGCATCGGAATTAAATACAAAAGGCACAATGCCGAATTAAGTACAAGCAGACTGACTCTTCTTACTGTCTATCTTTTGAACCATTCCTGTAACACTAGTTATAGATTCCGATGCTTCACTTCAGGTTTACTGTATCCCTCTGACCTTCTTATTGACGATGCAACATAGAAATTGCATCGGAATTAAATACAAAAGGCACAATGCCGAATTAAGTACAAGCAGACTGACTCTTCTTACTGTCTATGTTTTGAACCATTCATGTGACACTAGTTATAGATTCCGATGCTTCACTCCAGGTTTACTGTATCCCTTGGACCGTCTTATTGACGATGAAACACAGAATTTGAATCGGAATTAAATACAAAAGGCACATAGGCGACTTAAGTACAAGAAGACTGACTCTTCTTACTGACTATGATTTGAACCATTCATGTGACACTAGTTATGGATTCTGATGCTACACTTCAGGTTTGGTGTATCCCTTGGAAATTCTTGTTGACGATGAAACACAGAAATTGCATCGGAATTGAATACAAAAGGCACAATGCCGACTTAAGTACAAGAAGACTGACTCTTCTTACCGACTATGCTTTGAACCATTCCTGTGACACGAGTTATAGATTCCGGTGCTTCACTTCAGGTATACTGTATCCCTTGGACCTTCTTATTGACGATGAAACACAGAAATTGCATCGGAATTAAATACAAAAGGCACAATGCCGAATTAAGTACAAGCAGACTGACTCTTCTTACTGTCTATCTTTTGAACCATTCCTGTAACACTAGTTATAGATTCCGATGCTTCACTTCAGGTTTACTGTATCCCTCTGACCTTCTTATTGACGATGCAACATAGAAATTGCATCGGAATTAAATACAAAAGGCACAATGCCGACTTATGTACAAGAATACTGACTCTTCTTACTGTCTATGTTTTAAACCATCCCTGTGTCACTAGTTATAGATTCAGATGCTTCACTCCAGGTTTACTGTATCCCTTGGACCTTCTCATTGACGATGAAACACAGAAATTGCATCGGAATTAAATAAAAAAGGCACAATGCCGACTTCAGTACACGAAGACTGACCCTACTTACTGTCTATGTTTGAACCATTCCTGTGACACTAGTTATAGATTCCGATGCTTCACTCCAGATTTACTATTTCCATTGGACCTTCTTATTGGCGAAGAAACACAGAAATTGCATAGGAATTATATAGAAAAGGTAGAAGGCCGACTTAAGTACAAGAAGACAGTCTCTTCCTACTGTCTATGTTTTGAACCATTCCTGTGACACTACTTATAGATTCCGATGCTTCACTTCAGGTTTACTGTATCCCTCTGACCTTCTTATTGACGGTGAAACACAGAAATTGCATCGGAATTGAATACAAAAGGCACAATGCCGACTTAAGTACAAGAAGACTGACTCTTCTTACCGACTATGATTTGAACCATTCCTGTGACACTAGTTATAGATTCCGATGCTTCACTCGAGGTTTACTGTATCCCTTGGACCTCCTTATTGACGAAGAAACACAGAAATGGCATCGGAATTAAATACAAAGGGCACAATGCCGACTTAAGTACAAGAAGACTGACTCTTCTTACTGACTATGCTTTGAACCATTCCTGTCACACTAGTTATAGTTTCCGATGCTTGACTTCAGATTTACTGTATCCCTCTGACCTTCTTTTTAACGATGAAACACATAAATTGCATCGGAATTAAATACTAAAAGCACAATACCGAATTAAGTACAGGAAGACTGACTCTTCTTACTGTCGATGTTTTGAACAATTCCTGTGACAGTAGTATTAAATTCCGATGCTTCACTCCAGGTTTACTGTATCCCTCTGACCTTCTTATTGACGATGCAACATAGAAATTGCATCGGAATTAAATACAAAAGGCACAATGCCGAATTAAGTACAAGCAGACTGACTCTTCTTACTGTCTATGTTTTGAACCATTCATGTGACACTAGTTATAGATTCCGATGCTTCACTCCAGGTTTACTGTATCCCTTGGACCGTCTTATTGACGATGAAACACAGAAATTGAATCGGAATTAAATACAAAAGGCACATAGGCGACTTAAGTACAAGAAGACTGACTCTTCTTACTGACCATGATTTGAACCATTCATGTGACACTAGTTATTGATTCCGTCGCCTCACTTCAGGTTTACTGTATCCCTTGGACCCTCTTATTGAAGATGAATAGCAGAAATTGCATCGGAAATAAATACAAAAGGCACAATGCCGACTTAAGTACAAGAAGACTGACTCTTCTTACTGACTATGTTTGAACCATTCCTGTGACACTAGTTATAGATTCTGATGCTACACTTCAGGTTTAGTGTATCCCTTGGACCTTCATATTGAAGATGAAACACAGAAATTGTATCAGAATTAAATACAAAAGTCACAATGCCGACTTAAGTACAAGAATACTGACACTTCTTACTGTCTATGATTTGAACCATCCCTGTGACACTAGTTATAGATTCCAATGCTTAACTCCAGGTTTACTGTATTCCTTGGACCTTCTTATTGACGATGAAACACAGAAATTGCATCGGAATTAAATACAAAAGGAACAATGCCGACTTAAGTACAAGAAGACTGACTCTTCTTACTGACTATGTTTTGATTCATTGATGTAACACTAGTTATAGATTCCGATGCTTCACTCCAGGTTTACTGTATCCCTTGGACCTTCTTATTGGCGATGAGACACAGAAATTGCATCGGAATTAAATGCAAAAGGCACAATGTCGACTTAAGTACAAGAAGACTGACTCTTCTTACTGACTATGCTTTGAACCATTCCTGTGACACGAGTTATAGATTACGGTGCTTCACTTCAGGTTTACTGTATGCCTTGGACCTTCTTATTGACGATGAAACACAGAAATTGCATCAGAATTAAATACAAAAGGCACAATGCCGACTTACGTACAAGAATACTGACTCTTCTTACTGTCTATGTTTTAAACCATCCCTGTGTCACTAGTTATAGATTCCGATGCTTCACTCCAGGTTTACTGTATCCCTTGGACCTTCTTGTTGACGATAAAACACAGAACGTGCATCGCCATTAAATACAAAAGGCACAATGCCGACTTAAGTACAAGAAGACTGACTCCTCTTACTGACTATGTTTTGAACCATTCCTGTCACACTAGTTATAGATTCCGATGCTTGACTTCAGATTTACTGTATCCCTCTGACCTTCTTTTTAACGATGAAACACATAAATTGCATCGGAATTAAATACTAAAGGCACAATACCGAATTAAGTACAGGAAGACTGACTCTTCTTACTGTCGATGTTTTGAACCATTCCTGTGACAGTAGTTATAGATTCCGATGCTTCACTCCAGGTTTACTGTATCCCTTGGACCTTCTCATTGACGATGAAACACAGAAATTGCATCGGAATTAAATAAAAAAGGCACAATGCCGACTTCAGTACACGAAGACTGACCCTACTTACTGTCTATGTTTGAACCATTCCTGTGACACTAGTTATAGATTCCGATGCTTCACTCCAGATTTACTATATCCATTGGACCTTCTTATTGGCGAAGAAACACAGAAATTGCATAGGAATTATATAGAAAAGGTAGAAGGCCGACTTAAGTACAAGAAGACAGTCTCTTCCTACTGTCTATGTTTTGAACCATTCCTGTGACACTAGTTATAGATTCCGATGCTTCACTTCAGGTTTACTGTATCCCTCTGACTTTCTTATTGACGATGAAACACAGAAATTGCATTGGAATTAAATACAAAATGCACAATGCCGACTTAAGTACAAGAAGACTGACTCCTCCCACTGTCTATGCTTTGAACCATTCCTGTTACACTAGTTATAGATTCCGATGCTTCACTTCAGGTTTACTGTATGCCTTGAACCTTCTTATTGACGATGAAACACAGAAATTGCATCGGAATTAAATACAAAAGGCACAATGCCGACTTAAGTACAAGAAGACTGACCCTACTTACTGTCTATGTTTTGAACCATTCCTGTGACACCAGTTATTGATTCCGATGCTTCACTCCAGGTTTACTATATCCCTTGGACCTTCTTATTGACGATGAAACATAGAAATTGCATAGGAATTAAATAGAAAAGGCACAATGCCGACTTAAGTAAAAGAACAATGTCTCCTCCTACTGTCTATGTTTTGAACCATTCCTGTGACACTAGTTATAGATTCCGATGCTTCACTTCAGGTTTACTGTATCCCTCTGACCTTCTTATTGACGATGAAACACAGAAATTGCATCGGAATTAAATACAAGAGGCACAATGCCGTCTTAAGTACAAGAAGACTGACTCTTCCCACTGTCTATCCTTTGAAGCATTCCTGTTACACTAGTTATAGATTCCGATGCATCACTTCAGGTTTACTGTATCCCTTGGACCTTCTTATTGACGATGAAACACAAAAATTGCATCGGAAATAAATACAAAAGGCACAATGCCGACTTATGTACAAGAAGACTGACTCTTCTTACTGACTATGTTTTGATCCATTCCTGTGACACTAGTTATAGACTCTGATGCTTCACTTCAAGTTTACTGTATCCTTTGGACCTTCTTATTAAAGATGAATCACAGAAATTGCATCGGAATTAAATGCAAAAGGCACAATGCCGACGACAGTACAAGAAGACTGACTCTTCTTACTGTCTATCTTTTGAACCATTCCTGTAACACTAGTTATAGATTCCGGTGCTTCACTTCAGGTTTACTGTATCCCTTGGCCCTTCCTATTGACGATGAAACACAGAAATTGCATCGGAATTAAATACAAAAGCCACAATGCCGACTTAAGTACAAGAAGACTGACCCTACTTACCGACTATATTTTGAACCATACCTGTGACACTAGTTATAGACTCTGATGCTTCACTTCAGGTTTACTGTATCCCTTGGACCCTCATATTGAAGATGAAACACAGAAATTGCATCGGAATTAAATAAAAAGGGCACAATGCCGACTTAGGTACAAGAAGACTGACCCTACTTACTGTCTATGTATTGAACCATTCCTGTGTCACTAGCGACAGATTCCGATGCTTCACTCCAGGTTTACTGTATCCCTCTGACCTTCTTATTGACGATGAACCACAGAAATTGCATCGGAATTGAATACAAAAGGCACAATGCCGACTTAAGTACAAGAAGACTGACTCTTCTTACCGACTATGATTTGAACCATTCCTGTGACACTAGTTATAGATTCCGATGCTTCACTCCAGGTTTACTGTATCCCTTGGACCTCCTTATTGACGAAGAAACACAGAAATGGCATCGGAATTAAATACAAAGGACACAATGCCGACTTAAGTACAAGAAGACTGACTCTTCTTACTGACTATGCTTTGAACCATTTCTGTCACACTAGTTATAGTTTCCGATGCTTGACTTCAGATTTACTGTATCCCTCTGACCTTCTTTTTAACGATGAAACACATAAATTGCATCGGAATTAAATACTAAAGGCACAATACCGAATTAAGTACAGGAAGACTGACTCTTCTTACTGTCGATGTTTTGAACAATTCCTGTGACAGTAGTATTAGATTCCGATGCTTCACTCCAGGTTTACTGTATCCCTTGGACATTCTCATTGACGAAGAAACACAGAAATTGCATCGGAATTAAATAAAAAAGGCACAATGCCGACTTAAGTACACGAAGACTGACCCTACTTACTGTCTATGCTTTGAACCATTCCTGTGACACTAGTTATAGATTCCGGTGCTTCACTTCAGGTATACTGTATCCCTTGGACCTTCTTATTGACGATGAAACACAGAAATTGCATCGGAATTAAATACAAAAGGCACAATGCCGACTTAAGTACAAGAAGACTGACTCTTCTTACCGACTATGATTTGAACCATTCCTGTGACACTAGTTATAGATTCCGATGCTTCACTTCAGGTTTACTGTATCCCTCTGACCTTCTTATTGACGATGAAACACAGAAATTGCATTGGAATTAAATACAAAAGGCGCAATGCCGACTTATGTACAAGAAGACTGACTCTTCTTACTGACTATGTTTTAATCCATTCCTGTGACACTAGTTATAGACTCTGATGCTTCACTTCAAGTTTACTGTATCCTTTGGACATCCTTATTGAAGATGAAACACAGAAATTGCATCGGAATTAAATGCAAAAGGCACAATGCCGACGAAAGTACAAGAAGACTGACTCTTCTTACTGTCTATCTTTTGAACCATTCCTGTAACACTAGTTATAGATTCCGGTGCTTCACTTCAGGTATACTGTATCCCATGGACCTTCTTATTGACGATGAAACACAGAAATTGCATCGGAATTAAATACAAAAGGCACAATGCCGAATTAAGTACAAGCAGACTGACTCTTCTTAGGGTCTATCTTTTGAACCATTAATGTAACACTAGTTATAGATTCCGATGCTTCACTTCAGGTTTACTGAATCCCTCCGACCTTCTTATTGACGATGCAACATAGAAATTGCATCGGAATTAAATACAAAAGGCACAATGCCGAATTAAGTACAAGCAGACTGACTCTTCTTACTGTCTATGTTTTGAACCATTCATGTGATACTAGTTATAGATTCCGAAGCTTCACTCCAGGTCTACTGTATCCCTTGGACCGTCTTATTGACGATGAAACACAGAAATTGAATCGGAATTAAATACAAAAGGCACATAGGCGACTTAAGTACAAGAAGACTGACTCTTCTTACTGACCATGATTTGAACCATTCATGTGACACTAGTTATTGATTCCGTCGCCTCACTTCAGGTTTACTGTATCCCTTGGACCTTCTTATTGAAGATGAATAGCAGAAATTGCATCGGAAATAAATACAAAAGGCACAATGCCGACTTAAGTACAAGAAGACTGACTCTTCTTACTGACTATGTTTGAACCATTCCTGTGACACTAGTTATAGATTCTGATGCTACACTTCAGGTTTAGTGTATCCCTTGGACCTTCATATTGTAGATGAAACACAGAAGTTGCATCAGAATTAAATACAAAAGTCACAATGCCGACTTAAGTACAAGAATACTGACACTTCTTACTGTCTATGTTTTGAACCATCCCTGTGACACTAGTTATAGATTCCAATGCTTAACTCCAGGTTTACTGTATTCCTTGGACCTTCTTATTGACGATGAAACACAGAAATTGCATCGGAATTAAATACAAAAGGAACAATGCCGACTTCAGTACAAGAAGACTGACTCTTCTTACTGACTATGTTTTGATTCATTCCTGTAACACTAGTTATAGATTCCGATGCTTCACTCCAGGTTTACTGTATCCCTTGGACCTTCTTATTGGCGATGAGACACAGAAATTGCATCGGAATTAAATACATAAGGCACAATGCCGACCTAAGTACAAGAAGACTGACTCTTCTTACCGACTATGATTTGAACCATTCCTGTGACACTAGTTATAGATTCCGATGCTTCACTCCAGGTTTACTGTATCCCTTGGACCTCCTTATTGTCGAAGAAACACAGAAATTGCATCGGAATTAAATGCAAAGGGCACAATGTCGACTTAAGTACAAGAAGACTGATTCTTCTTACTGACTATGCTTTGAACCATTCCTGTGACACGAGTTATAGATTACGGTGCTTCACTTCAGGTTTACTGTATACCTTGGACCTTCTTATTGACGATGAAACACAGAAATTGCATCGGAATTAAATACAAAAGGCACAATGCCGACTTATGTACAAGAATACTGACTCTTCTTACTGTCTATGTTTTAAACCATCCCTGTGTCACTAGTTATAGATTCCGATGCTTCACTCCAGGTTTACTGTATCCCTTGGACCTTCTTGTTGACGATGAAACACAGAACGTGCATCGCCATTAAATACAAAATGCACAATGCCGACTTAAGTACAAGAAGACTGACTCCTCTTACTGACTATGTATTGAACCATTCCTGTCACACTAGTTATAGATTCCGATGCTTGACTTCAGATTTACTGTATCCCTCTGACCTTCTTTTTAACGATGAAACACATAAATTGCATCGGAATTAAATACTAAAGGCACAATACCGAATTAAGTACAGGAAGACTGACTCTTCTTACTGTCGATGTTTTGAACCATTCCTGTGACAGTAGTTATAGATTCCGATGCTTCACTCCAGGTTTACTGTATCCCTTGGACCTTCTCATTGACGATGAAACACAGAAATTGCATCGGAATTAAATAAAAAAGGCACAATGCCGACTTCAGCACACGAAGACTGACCCTACTTACTGTCTATGTTTGAACCATTCCTGTGACACTAGTTATAGATTCCGATGCTTCACTCCAGATTTACTATATCCATTGGACCTTCTTATTGGCGAAGAAACACAGAAATTGCATAGGAATTATATAGAAAAGGTAGAAGGCCGACTTAAGTACAAGAAGACAGTCTCTTCCTACTGTCTATGTTTTGAACCATTCCTGTGACACTAGTTATAGATTCCGATGCTTCACTTCAGGTTTACTGTATCCCTCTGACTTTCTTATTGACGATGAAACACAGAAATTGCAGTGGAATTAAATACAAAATGCACAATGCCGACTTAAGTACAAGAAGACTGACTCTTCCCACTGTCTATGCTTTGAACCATTCCTGTTACATTAGTTATAGATTCCGATGCTTCACTTCAGGTTTACTGTATGCCTTGAACCTTCTTATTGACGATGAAACACAGAAATTGCATCGGAATTAAATACAAAAGGCACAATGCCGACTTAAGTACAAGAAGACTGACCCTACTTACTGTCTATGTTTTGAACCATTCCTGTGACACCAGTTATTGATTCCGATGCTTCACTCCAGGTTTACTATATCCCTTGGACCTTCTTATTGACGATGAAACATAGAAATTGCATAGGAATTAAATAGAAAATTCACAATGCCGACTTAAGTAAAAGAACAATGTCTCCTCCTACTGTCTATGTTTTGAACCATTCCTGTGACACTAGTTATAGATTCCGATGCTTCACTTCAGGTTTACTGTATCCCTCTGACCTTGTTATTGACGATGAAGCACAGAAATTGTATCGGAATTAAATACAAGAGGCACAATGCCGACTTAAGTACAAGAAGACTGACTCTTCCCACTGTCTATCCTTTGAACCATTCCTGTTACACTAGTTATAGATTCCGATGCATCACTTCAGGTTTACTGTATCCCTTGGACCTTCTTATTGACGATGAAACACAAAAATTGCATCGGAAATAAATACAAAAGGCACAAAGCCGACTTATGTACAAGAAGACTGACTCTTCTTACTGACTATGTTTTGATCCATTCCTGTGACACTAGTTATAGACTCTGATGCTTCACTTCAAGTTTACTGTATCCTTTGGACCTTCTTATTAAAGATGAATCACAGAAATTGCATCGGAATTAAATGCAAAAGGCACAATGCCGACGACAGTACAAGAAGACTGACTCTTCTTACTGTCTATCTTTTGAACCATTCCTGTAACACTAGTTATAGATTCCGGTGCTTCACTTCAGGTTTACTGTATCCCTTGGACCTTCCTATTGACGATGAAACACAGAAATTGCATCGGAATTAAATACAAAAGGCACAATGCCGACTTAAGTACAAGAAGACTGACCCTACTTACCGACTATATTTTGAACCATACCTGTGACACTAGTTATAGACTCTGATGCTTCACTTCAGGTTTACTGTATCCCTTGGACCCTCATATTGAAGATGAAACACAGAAATTGCATCGGAATTAAATAAAAAGGGCACAATGCCGGCTTAAGTACATGAAGACTGACCCTACTTACTGTCTATGTATTGAACCATTCCTGTGTCACTAGCGACAGATTCCGAAGCTTCACTCCAGGTCTACTGTATCCCTTGGACCGTCTTATTGACGATGAAACACAGAAATTGAATCGGAATTAAATACAAAAGGCACATAGGCGACTTAAGTACAAGAAGACTGACTCTTCTTACTGACCATGATTTGAACCATTCATGTGACACTAGTTATTGATTCCGTCGCCTCACTTCAGGTTTACTGTATCCCTTGGACCTTCTTATTGAAGATGAATAGCAGAAATTGCATCGGAAATAAATACAAAAGGCACAATGCCGACTTAAGTACAAGAAGACTGACTCTTCTTACTGACTATGTTTGAACCATTCCTGTGACACTAGTTATAGATTCTGATGCTACACTTCAGGTTTAGTGTATCCCTTGGACCTTCATATTGTAGATGAAACACAGAAGTTGCATCAGAATTAAATACAAAAGTCACAATGCCGACTTAAGTACAAGAATACTGACACTTCTTACTGTCTATGTTTTGAACCATCCCTGTGACACTAGTTATAGATTCCAATGCTTAACTCCAGGTTTACTGTATTCCTTGGACCTTCTTATTGACGATGAAACACAGAAATTGCATCGGAATTAAATACAAAAGGAACAATGCCGACTTCAGTACAAGAAGACTGACTCTTCTTACTGACTATGTTTTGATTCATTCCTGTAACACTAGTTATAGATTCCGATGCTTCACTCCAGGTTTACTGTATCCCTTGGACCTTCTTATTGGCGATGAGACACAGAAATTGCATCGGAATTAAATACATAAGGCACAATGCCGACCTAAGTACAAGAAGACTGACTCTTCTTACCGACTATGATTTGAACCATTCCTGTGACACTAGTTATAGATTCCGATGCTTCACTCCAGGTTTACTGTATCCCTTGGACCTCCTTATTGTCGAAGAAACACAGAAATTGCATCGGAATTAAATGCAAAGGGCACAATGTCGACTTAAGTACAAGAAGACTGACTCTTCTTACTGACTATGCTTTGAACCATTCCTGTGACACGAGTTATAGATTACGGTGCTTCACTTCAGGTTTACTGTATACCTTGGACCTTCTTATTGACGATGAAACACAGAAATTGCATCGGAATTAAATACAAAAGGCACAATGCCGACTTATGTACAAGAATACTGACTCTTCTTGCTGTCTATGTTTTAAACCATCCCTGTGTCACTAGTTATAGATTCCGATGCTTCACTCCAGGTTTACTGTATCCCTTGGACCTTCTTGTTGACGATGAAACACAGAACGTGCATCGCCATTAAATACAAAATGCACAATGCCGACTTAAGTACAAGAAGACTGACTCCTCTTACTGACTATGTATTGAACCATTCCTGTCACACTAGTTATAGATTCCGATGCTTGACTTCAGATTTACTGTATCCCTCTGACCTTCTTTTTAACGATGAAACACATAAATTGCATCGGAATTAAATACTAAAGGCACAATACCGAATTAAGTACAGGAAGACTGACTCTTCTTACTGTCGATGTTTTGAACCATTCCTGTGACAGTAGTTATAGATTCCGATGCTTCACTCCAGGTTTACTGTATCCCTTGGACCTTCTCATTGACGATGAAACACAGAAATTGCATCGGAATTAAATAAAAAAGGCACAATGCCGACTTCAGCACACGAAGACTGACCCTACTTACTGTCTATGTTTGAACCATTCCTGTGACACTAGTTATAGATTCCGATGCTTCACTCCAGATTTACTATATCCATTGGACCTTCTTATTGGCGAAGAAACACAGAAATTGCATAGGAATTATATAGAAAAGGTAGAAGGCCGACTTAAGTACAAGAAGACAGTCTCTTCCTACTGTCTATGTTTTGAACCATTCCTGTGACACTAGTTATAGATTCCGATGCTTCACTTCAGGTTTACTGTATCCCTCTGACTTTCTTATTGACGATGAAACACAGAAATTGCAGTGGAATTAAATACAAAATGCACAATGCCGACTTAAGTACAAGAAGACTGACTCTTCCCACTGTCTATGCTTTGAACCATTCCTGTTACATTAGTTATAGATTCCGATGCTTCACTTCAGGTTTACTGTATGCCTTGAACCTTCTTATTGACGATGAAACACAGAAATTGCATCGGAATTAAATACAAAAGGCACAATGCCGACTTAAGTACAAGAAGACTGACCCTACTTACTGTCTATGTTTTGAACCATTCCTGTGACACCAGTTATTGATTCCGATGCTTCACTCCAGGTTTACTATATCCCTTGGACCTTCTTATTGACGATGAAACATAGAAATTGCATAGGAATTAAATAGAAAAGGCACAATGCCGACTTAAGTAAAAGAACAATGTCTCCTCCTACTGTCTATGTTTTGAACCATTCCTGTGACACTAGTTATAGATTCCGATGCTTCACTTCAGGTTTACTGTATCCCTCTGACCTTGTTATTGACGATGAAGCACAGAAATTGTATCGGAATTAAATACAAGAGGCACAATGCCGACTTAAGTACAAGAAGACTGACTCTTCCCACTGTCTATCCTTTGAACCATTCCTGTTACACTAGTTATAGATTCCGATGCATCACTTCAGGTTTACTGTATCCCTTGGACCTTCTTATTGACGATGAAACACAAAAATTGCATCGGAAATAAATACAAAAGGCACAAAGCCGACTTATGTACAAGAAGACTGACTCTTCTTACTGACTATGTTTTGATCCATTCCTGTGACACTAGTTATAGACTCTGATGCTTCACTTCAAGTTTACTGTATCCTTTGGACCTTCTTATTAAAGATGAATCACAGAAATTGCATCGGAATTAAATGCAAAAGGCACAATGCCGACGACAGTACAAGAAGACTGACTCTTCTTACTGTCTATCTTTTGAACCATTCCTGTAACACTAGTTATAGATTCCGGTGCTTCACTTCAGGTTTACTGTATCCCTTGGACCTTCCTATTGACGATGAAACACAGAAATTGCATCGGAATTAAATACAAAAGGCACAATGCCGACTTAAGTACAAGAAGACTGACCCTACTTACCGACTATATTTTGAACCATACCTGTGACACTAGTTATAGACTCTGATGCTTCACTTCAGGTTTACTGTATCCCTTGGACCCTCATATTGAAGATGAAACACAGAAATTGCATCGGAATTAAATAAAAAGGGCACAATGCCGGCTTAAGTACATGAAGACTGACCCTACTTACTGTCTATGTATTGAACCATTCCTGTGTCACTAGCGACAGATTCCGATGCTTCACTCCAGGTTTACTATATCCCATGGACCTTCTTATTGACGATGAAACACAGAAATTGCATCGGAATTAAATACAAAAGGCACAATGGCGACTTAAGTACAAGAAGACTGACTCTTATTGCTGACTATGATTTGAACCATTCATGTGACACTAGTAATAGATTCCGGTGCTTCACTTCAGGTTTACTGTATCCCTTGGACCTTCTTAATGAAGATGAAACACAGAAATTGCATCGGAAAAAAATACAAAAGGCACAATGCCGACTTAAGTACAAGAAGACTGACTCTTCTTGCTGTCGATGTTTTGCACCATTCCTGTGACAGTAGTTATAGATTCCGATGCTTCACTCCAGGTTTACTGTATCCCTTGGACCTTTTTATTGACGATGAAACACAGAAATTGCATCGGAATTCAATAAAAAAGGCACAATGCCGACTTAAGTACTCGAAGATGACTGTTCTTGCTGTCGATGTTTTGAACCGTTCCTGTGACAGTAGTTATAGACTCTGATGCTTCACTTCAGGTTTACTGTATCCCTTGGACCTTCATATTGAAGATGAAACATAGAAATTGCATCGGAATTAAATACAAAAGGCACAATGCCGACTTAAGTACAAGAATACTGACTCTTCTTACTGTCTAGGTTTTCATCCACCCCTGTGACACTAGTTATAGATTCCGATGTTTAACTCCAGGTTTACTGTGTCCCTTGGACCTTCTTATTGACGATGAAACACAGAAATTGCATCGGAATTAAATAAAAAAGGCACATTGCCGACTTAAGTACAAGAAGACTGACACTTCCTACTGTCTATGTTTTCATTCATTCCTGTGACAATAGTTATAGATTCCGATGCTTCACTCCAGATTTACTGTATCCCTTGGACCTTCTTATTGACGATGAAACACAGAAATTGCATCGGAATTAAATACAAAAGGCACAATGCGGACTTAAGTACAAGAAGACTGACTCTTCTTACTGACTATGATTTGAACCATTCATGTGACACTAGTTATTGATTCCGTCGCCTCACTTCAGGTTTACTGTATCCCTTGGACCTTCTTATTGAAGATGAAACACAGAAATTGCATCGGAAATAAATACAAAAGGCACAATGCCGACTTAAGTACAAGAAGACTGACTCTTCTTACTGACTATGTTTGAACCATTCCTGTGACACTAGTTATGGATTCTGATGCTACACTTCAGGTTTGGTGTATCCCTTGGACCTTCATATTGAAGATGAAACACAGAAATTGCATCAGAATTAAATACAAAAGGCACAATGCCGACTTAAGTACAAGAATACTGACTCTTCTTACTGTCTATGTTTTTGAACCATCCCTGTGACACTAGTTATAGATTCCGATGCTTAAGTCGAGGTTTACTGTATCCCTTGGACCTTCTTATTGACGATGAAACACAGAAATAGCATCGGAATTAAATACAAAAGGCACAATGCCGACTTAAGTACAAGAAGACTGACTCTTCTAACTGACTATGTTTTGATTCATTCCTGTGACACTAGTTACAGATTCCGATGCTTCACTCCAGGTTTACTGTATCCCTTGGACCTTCTTATTGACGATGAAACACAAAAATTGCATCGGAATTAAATACAAAAGGCACAATGGCAACTTAAGTACAAGAAGACTGAATCTTCTTACTGACGATGATTTGAACCATTCACGTGACACTAGTTATTGATTCCGTCGCCTCACTTCAGGTTTACTGTATCCCCTGGACCTTCTTATTGAAGATGAAACACAGAAATTGCATCGGAAATAAATACAAAAGGCACAATGCCGACTTAAGTACAAGAATACTGACTCTTCTTACTGTCTATGTTTTAAACCATCCCTGTGTCACTAGTTATAAATTCCGATGCTTCACTACAGGTTTACTGTATCCCTTGGACCTTCTTGTTGACGATGAAACACAGAACGTGCTTCGGAATTAAATACAAAAGGCACAATGCCGACTTAAGTACAAGAAGACTGACTCCTCTAACTGACTATGTTTTGAACCATTCCTGTCACACTAGTTATAGATTCCGATGCTTGACTTCAGGTTTACTGTATCCCTCTGACCTTCTTTTTAACGATGAAACACATAAATTGCGTCGGAATTAAATTAAAAAGGCACAATACCGAATTAAGTACAGGAAGACTGACTCTTCTTACTGTCGATGTTTTGAACCATTCCTGTGACAGTAGTTATAGATTCCGATGCTTCACTCCAGGTTTACTGTATCCCTTGGACCTTCTCATTGACGATGAAACACAGAAATTGCATCATAATTAAATAAAAAAAGCACAATGCCGACTTAAGTACACGAAGACTGACCCTACTTACTGTCTATGTTTTGAACCATTCCTGTGACACTAGTTATAGATTCCGATGCTTCACTCCAGGTTTACTATATCCATTGGACCTTCTTATTGACGAAGAAACACAGAAATTGCATAGGAATTATATAGAAAAGGTAGAAGGCCGACTTAAGTACAAGAAGACATTCTCTTCCTACTGTCTATGTTTTGAACCATTCCTGTGACACTAGTTATAGATTCCGATGCTTCACTTCAGGTTTACTGTATCCCTCTGACCTTCTTATTGACGATGAAACACAGAAATTGCATTGGAATTAAATACAAAATGCACAATGCCGACTTAAGTACAAGAAGACTGACTCTTCCCACTGTCTATGCTTTGAACCATTCCTGTTACACTAGTTATAGATTCCGATGCTTCACTTCAGGTTTACTGTAACCCTCTTACCTTGTTATTGACGATGAAACATAGAAATTGCATCGAAATTAAATACAAAAGGCACAATGCCGACTTAAGTACAAGAAAACTGACTCTTCCCACAGTCTATGCTTTGAACCATTCCTGTTACACTAGTTATAGACTCTGATGCTTCACTTCAAGTTTATTGTATCCTTTGGACCTTCTTATTGAAGATGAAACACAGAAATTGCATTGGAATTAAATGCAAAAGGCACAATGCCGACGAAAGTACAAGAAGACTGACTCTTCTTACTGTCTATCTTTTGAACCATTCCTGTAACACTAGTTATAGATTCCGGTGCTTCACTTCAGGTTTACTGTCTCCCTTGGACCTTCTTATTGACGATGAAACACAGAAATTGCATCGGAATTAAATACAAAAGGCACAATGCTGACTTAAGTACAAGAATACTGACTCCTCCCACTGCCTATGCTTTGAACCATTCCTGTTACACTAGTTATAGATTCCGATGCTTCACTTCAGGTTTGCTGTATCCCTTGGACATTCTTATTGACGATGAAACACAGATTTTGCATCGGAATTAAATACAAAAGGCACAATGCCGACTTAAGTACAAGAAGACTGACCCTACTTACTGACTATGTTTTGAACCACACCTGTGACATTAGTTACAGACTCTGATGCTTCACTTCAGGTTTACTGTATCCCTTTTACCTTCATATTGAAGATGAAACACAGAAATTGCCTCGGAATTAAATAAAAAGGGCACATTGCCGACTTAAGTACAAGGAGACTGACCCTACTTACTGTCTATGTTTTGAACCATTCCTGTGACACTAGCGACAGATTCCGATGCTTCACTCCACGTTTACTATATCCCATTGACCTTCTTATTGACGATGAAACACAGAAATTGCATAGGAATTAAATAGAAAAGGCACAATGCCGACTTAAGTACAAGAAGACTCTCTCTTCCTACTGTCTATGTTTTGAACCATTCCTGTGACACTAGTTATAGTTTCCGATGCTTCACTTCAGGTTTACTGTATCCCTCAGACCTTCTTATTGACGATGAAACACAGAAATTGCATCGGAATTAACTTCAAAAGGCACAATGCCGACTTAAGTACAAGAAGACTGACTCTTCCCACTGTCTATGCTTTGAACCATTCCTGTTACACTAGTTATAGATTCCGATGCATCACTTCAGGTTTACTGTATCCCTTGGACCTTCTTATTGACGATGAAACAAAAAAATTGCATCGGAAGTAAATACAAAAGGCACCATGCCGACTTATGTACAAGAAGACTGACTCTTCTTACTGACTATGTTTTGATCCATATCTGTGACACTAGTTACAGACTCTGATGCTTCACTTCAAGTTTACTGTATCCTTTGGACCTTCTTATTGAAGATGAAACACAGAAATTGCATCGGAATTAAATGCAAAAGGCACAATGCGGACTTAAGTACAAGTAGACTGACTCTTCTGACTGACTATGTTTTGAACCATTCCTGTGACACTAGTTATAGATTCCGATGCTTCACTCCAGGTTTACTGTCTCCCTTGGACCTCCTTATTGACGAAGAAACACAGAAATTGAATCGGAATTAAATACAAAAGGCACAATGCCGACTTAAGTACAAGAAGACTGACTCATCTTACTGACTATGCTTTGAACCATTCCTGTGACACTAGTTATAGATTCCGGTGCTTCACTTCAGGTTTACTGTATCCCTTGGACCTTCTTATTAAAGATGAAACACAGAAATTGCATCGGAATCAAATAAAAAACCCACAATGCCGACTTAAGTACAAGAAGGCTTTGTCTTCTTACTGACTATGTTTTGAACCATTGCTGTGACACTAGTTATAGATTCCGATGCTTCAGTCCTGGTTTACTGTACCCCTTGGACCTTCTTATTGAAATGATGAAACACAGAAATTGCATCGCAATTAAATAAAAAAGGCACAATGCCGACTTAAGTACAAGAAGACTGACCCTACTTACTGTCTATGGTTTGAACCATTCCTGTGCCACTAGTTATAGATTCTGATGCTTCACTCCAGGTTTTTCTATATTCAAATGACCTTCTTATTGACGATGAAACACAGAAATTGCATAGGAATTAAATAGAAAAGGCACAATGCTGACTTAAGTACAAGAAGACTGTCTCTTCCTACTGTCTATGTTTTGAACCGTTCCTGTGACACTAGTTATAGATTCCGATGCTCCACTTTAGGTTTACTGTATCCCTCTGACCTTCTTATTGACGATGAAACACAGAAATTGCATCGGAATTAAATACAAAAGGCACAATGCCAACATAAGTACAAGAAGACTGACTCTTCCCACTGTCAATGCTTTGAACCATTCCTGTTACACTAGTTATAAATCCCGATGTCTCACTTCAGGTTTACTGTATCCCTTGGAACTTCTTATTGACGATGAAACACAAAAATTGCATCGGAATTAAATACAAAAGGCACAATGCCGACTTATGTACAAGAAGACTGACACTTCTTCCTGACAATGTTTTGAACCATTCCTGTGACACTAGTTATAGAGTCTGATGCTTCACTTCAAGTTTACTGTATCCTTTGGACCTTCTTATTGAAGATGAAACACAGAAATTGCGTCGGAATTAAATACAAAAGGCACAATGCCGACTTAGGTACAAGAATACTGACTCTTCTTACTGTCAATGATTTGAACCATCCCTGTGACACTAGTTATAGATTCCGATGCTTCACTCCAGGTTTACTGTATCCCTCGGACATTCTTATTGACGATGAAACACAGAAATTGCATCGGAACTAAATACAAAAGGCACAATGCCGACTTAAGTACAAGAAGACTGACTCTACTTACTGTCTATGTTTTGATCCATTCCTGTGACACTAGTTATTGATTCCGATGCTTCACTCCAGGTTTACTATATCCCTTGGACCTTCTTATTGACGATGAAACACAGAAATTGCATCGGAATTAAATGCAAAAGGCACAATGCGGACTTAAGTACAAGAAGACTGACTCTTCTGACTGACTATGCTTTGAACCATTCCTGTTACACTAGTTATAGATTCCGATGCCTCACTTCAGGTTTACTGTATCCCTTGGAACTTCTTATTGACGATGAAACACAAAAATTGCATCGGAATTAAATACAAAAGGCACAAGCCGACTTATGTACAAGAAGACTGACACTTCTTTCTGACAATGTTTTGAACCATTCCTGTGACATTAGTTATAGAGTCTGATTCTTCACTTCAAGTTTACTGTATCCTTTGGACATCCTTATTGAAGATGAAACACAGAAATTGCATCGGAATTAAATGCAAAAGGCACAATGCCGACGAAAGTACAAGAAGACTGACTCTTCTTACTGTCTATCTTTTGAACCATTCCTGTAACACTAGTTATAGTTTCCGGTGCTTCACTTCAGGTATACTGTATCCCTTGGACCTTCTTATTGACGATGAAACACAGAAATTGCATCGGAATTAAATACAAAAGGCACAATGCCGAATTAAGTTCAAGCAGACTGACTCTTCTTACTGTCTATCTTTTGAACCATTCCTGTAACACTAGTTATAGATTCCGATGCTTCACTTCAGGTTTACTGTATCCCTCTGACCTTCTTATTGACGATGCAACATAGAAATTGCATCGGAATTAAATACAAAAGGCAGAATGCCGAATTAAGTACAAGCAGACTGACTCTTCTTACTGTCTATGTTTTGAACCATTCATGTGACACTAGTTATAGATTCCGATGCTTCACTCCAGGTTTACTGTATCCGTTGGACCTTCTTATTGACGATGAAACACAGAAATTGAATCGGAATTAAATACAAAAGGCACATTGCCGACTTAAGTGCACGAAGGCTGACTCTTCTTACTGACTATGCTTTGAACCATTCCTGTGACACTAGGTATAGACTCTGATGCTTCACTTCAGGTTTACTGTATCCCTTGGACCTTCATATAGAAGATGAAACACAGAAAGTGCATCGGAATTAAATAAAAAAGGCACAATGACGACTTAAGTACAAGAAGACTGACCCTACTTAATCTCTATGTTTTGAACCATTCCTGTGACACTAGCTATAGATTCTGATGCTTCACTCCAGGTTTTTCTATATTCCAATGACCTTCTTATTGACGATGAAACACAGAAATTGCTTAGGAATTAAATAGAAAAGGCACAATGCTGACTTAAGTACAAGAAGACTGTCTCTTCCTACTGGCTATGTTTTGAACCGTTCCTGTGACACTAGTTATAGATTCCGATGCTTCACTTTAGGTTTACTGTATCCCTCTGACCTTCTTATTGACGATGAAACACAGAAATTGCATCGGAATTAAATACAAAAGGCACAATGCCGACATAAGTACAAGAAGACTGACTCTTCCCACTGTCAGTGCTTTGAACCAATCCTGTTACACTAGTTATAGATCCCGATGCCTCACTTCAGGTTTACTGTATCCCTTGGAACTTCTTATTGACGATGAAACACAAAAATTGCATCGGAATTAAATACAAAAGGCACAATGCCGACTTATGTACAAGAAGACTGACACTTCTTCCTGACAATGTTTTGAACCATTCCTGTGACACTAGTTATAGAGTCTGATGCTTCACTTCAAGTTTACTGTATCCTTTGGACCTTCTTATTGAAGATGAAACACAGAAATTGCGTCGGAATTAAATACAAAAGGCACAATGCCGACTTAGGTACAAGAATACTGACTCTTCTTACTGTCAATGATTTGAACCATCCCTGTGACACTAGTTATAGATTCCGATGCTTCACTCCAGGTTTACTGTATCCCTCGGACATTCTTATTGACGATGAAACACAGAAATTGCATCGGAACTAAATACAAAAGGCACAATGCCGACTTAAGTACAAGAAGACTGACTCTACTTACTGTCTATGTTTTGATCCATTCCTGTGACACTAGTTATAGATTCCGATGCTTCACTCCAGGTTTACTATATCCCTTGGACCTTCTTATTGACGATGAAACACAGAAATTACATCGGAATTAAATACAAAAGGCACAATGCCGACTTAAGTACAAGAAGACTGACCATACTCACTGTTTATGTTTTAAACCATTCATGTGACTCTAGTTATTGATTCCGATACTTCACTCCAGGGTTACTATATCCCTTGGACCTTCTTATTGACGATGAAACATAGAAATTGCATCGGAATTAAATACAAAAGGCACATTGCCGACTTAAGTGCACGAAGGCTGACTCTTCTTACTGACTATGCTTTGAACCATTCCTGTGACACTAGGTATAGACTCTGATGCTTCACTTCAGGTTTACTGTATCCCTTGGACCTTCATATAGAAGATGAAACACAGAAAGTGCATCGGAATTAAATAAAAAAGGCACAATGACGACTTAAGTACAAGAAGACTGACCCTACTTAATCTCTATGTTTTGAACCATTCCTGTGACACTAGCTATAGATTCTGATGCTTCACTCCAGGTTTTTCTATATTCCAATGACCTTCTTATTGACGATGAAACACAGAAATTGCATAGGAATTAAATAGAAAAGGCACAATGCTGACTTAAGTACAAGAAGACTGTCTCTTCCTACTGTCTATGTTTTGAACCGTTCCTGTGACACTAGTTATAGATTCCGATGCTTCACTTAGGTTTACTGTATCCCTCTGACCTTCTTATTGACGATGAAACACAGAAATTGCATCGGAATTAAATACAAAAGGCACAATGCCGACATAAGTACAAGAAGACTGACTCTTCCCACTGTCAATGCTTTGAACCATTCCTGTTACACTAGTTATAGATCCCGATGCCTCACTTCAGGTTTCCTGTATCCCTTGGAACTTCTTATTGACGATGAAACACAAAAATTGCATCGGAATTAAATACAAAAGGCACAATGCCGACTTATGTACAAGAAGACTGACACTTCTTCCTGACAATGTTTTGAACCATTCCTGTGACACTAGTTATAGAGTCTGATGCTTCACTTCAAGTTTACTGTATCCTTTGGACCTTCTTATTGAAGATGAAACACAGAAATTGCGTCGGAATTAAATACAAAAGGCACAATGCCGACTTAGGTACAAGAATACTGACTCTTCTTACTGTCAATGATTTGAACCATCCCTGTGACACTAGTTATAGATTCCGATGCTTCACTCCAGGTTTACTGTATCCCTCGGACATTCATATTGACGATGAAACACAGAAATTGCATCGGAACTAAATACAAAAGGCACAATGCCGACTTAAGTACAAGAAGACTGACTCTACTTACTGTCTATGTTTTGATCCATTCCTGTGACACTAGTTATTGATTCCGATGCTTCACTCCAGGTTTACTATATCCCTTGGACCTTCTTATTGACGATGAAACACAGAAATTGCATCGGAATTAAATGCAAAAGGCACAATGCGGACTTAAGTACAAGAAGACTGACTCTTCTGACTGACTATGCTTTGAACCATTCCTGTTACACTAGTTATAGATTCCGATGCCTCACTTCAGGTTAACTGTATCCCTTGGAACTTCTTATTGACGATGAAACACAAAAATTGCATCGGAATTAAATACAAAAGGCACAAGCCGACTTATGTACAAGAAGACTGACACTTCTTTCTGACAATGTTTTGAACCATTCCTGTGACACTAGTTATAGAGTCTGATGCTTCACTTCAAGTTTACTGTATCCTTTGGACATCCTTATTGAAGATGAAACACAGAAATTGCATCGGAATTAAATGCAAAAGGCACAATGCCGACGAAAGTACAAGAAGACTGACTCTTCTTACTGTCTATCTTTTGAACCATTCCTGTAACACTAGTTATAGTTTCCGGTGCTTCACTTCAGGTATACTGTATCCCTTGGACCTTCTTATTGACGATGAAACACAGAAATTGCATCGGAATTAAATACAAAAGGCACAATGCCGAATTAAGTTCAAGCAGACTGACTCTTCTTACTGTCTATCTTTTGAACCATTCCTGTAACACTAGTTATAGATTCCGATGCTTCACTTCAGGTTTACTGTATCCCTCTGACCTTCTTATTGACGATGCAACATAGAAATTGCATCGGAATTAAATACAAAAGGCACAATGCCGAATTAAGTACAAGCAGACTGACTCTTCTTACTGTCTATGTTTTGAACCATTCATGTGACACTAGTTATAGATTCCGATGCTTCACTCCAGGTTTACTGTATCCCTTGGACCTTCTTATTGACGATGAAACACAGAAATTGAATCGGAATTAAATACAAAAGGCACATAGGCGACTTAAGTACAAGAAGACTGACTCTTCTTACTGACTATGATTTGAACCATTCATGTGACACTAGTTATGGATTCTGATGCTACACTTCAGGTTTGGTGTATCCCTTGGAAATTCTTGTTGATGAAGAAACACAGAAATTGCATCGGAATTAAATACAAAAGGCACAATGGCGACTTAAGTACAAGAAGACTGACTCTTCTTACTGACCATGATTTGAACCATTCATGTGACACTAGTTATTGATTCCGTCGCCTCACTTCAGGTTTACTGTATCCCTTGGACCTTCTTATTGAAGATGAATAACAGAAATTGCATCGGAAATAAATACAAAAGGCACAATGCCGACTTAAGTACAAGAAGACTGACTCTTCTTACTGACTATGTTTGAACCATTCCTGTGACACTAGTTATAGATTCTGATGCTACACTTAAGGTTTAGTGTATCCCTTGGACCTTCATATTGAAGATGAAACACAGAAATTGCATCAGAATTAAATACAAAAGTCACAATGCCGACTTAAGTACAAGAATACTGACACTTCTTACTGTCTATGTTTTGAACCATCCCTGTGACACTAGTTATAGATTCCAATGCTTAACTCCAGGTTTACTGTATTCCTTGGACCTTCTTATTGACGATGAAACACAGAAATTGCATCGGAATTAAATACAAAAGGAACAATGCCGACTTAAGTACAAGAAGACTGACTCCTCTTACTGACTATGTTTTGATTCATTCCTGTGACACTAGTTATAGATTCCGATGCTTCACTCCAGGTTTACTGTATCCCTTGGACCTTCTTATTGGCGATGAGACACAGAAATTGCATCGGAATTAAATACAAAAGGCACAATGCCGACCTAAGTACAAGAAGACTGATTCTTCTTACCGACTATGATTTGAACCATTCCTGTGACACTAGTTATAGATTCCGATGCTTCACTCCAGGTTTACTGTATCCCTTGGACCTCCTTATTGTCGAAGAAACACAGAAATTGCATCGGAATTAAATGCAAAGGGCACAATGTCGACTTAAGTACAAGAAGACTGACTCTTCTTACTGACTATGCTTTGAACTATTCCTGTGACACGAGTTATAGATTACGGTGCTTCACTTCAGGTTTACTGTATACCTTGGACCTTCTTATTGACGATGAAACACAGAAATTGCCTCGGAATTAAATACAAAAGGCACAATGCCGACTTGTGTACAAGAATACTGACTCTTCTTACTGTCTATGTTTTAAACCATCCCTGTGTCACTAGTTATAGATTCCGATGCTTCACTCCAGGTTTACTGTATCCCTTGGACCTTCTTGTTGACGATGAAACACAGAACGTGCATCGCAATTAAATACAAAAGGCACAATGCCGACTTAAGTACAAGAAGACTGACTCCTCTTACTGACTATGTTTTGAACCATTCCTGTCACACTAGTTATAGATTCCGATGCTTGACTTCAGATTTACTGTATCCCTCTGACCTTCTTTTTAACGATGAAACACATAAATTGCATCGGAATTAAATACTAAAGGCACAATACCGAATTAAGTACAGGAAGACTGACTCTTCTTACTGTCGATGTTTTGAACCATTCCTGTGACAGTAGTTATAGATTCCGATGCTTCACTCCAGGTTTACTGTATCCCTTGGACCTTCTCATTGACGATGAAACACAGAAATTGCATCGGAATTAAATAAAAAAGGCACAGTGCCGACTACAGTACACGAAGACTGACCCTACTTACTGTCTATGTTTGAACCATTCCTGTGACACTAGTTATAGATTCCGATGCATCACTCCAGATTTACTATATCCATTGGACCTTCTTATTGGCGAAGAAACACAGAAATTGCATAGGAATTATATAGAAAAGGTAGAAGGCCGACTTAAGTACAAGAAGACAGTCTCTTCCTACTGTCTATGTTTTGAACCATTCCTGTGACACTAGTTATAGATTCCGATGCTTCACTTCTGGTTTACTGTATCCCTCTGACCTTCTTATTGACGATGAAACACAGAAATTGCATTGGAATTAAATACAAAATGCACAATGCCGACTTAAGTACAAGAAGACTGACTCTTCCCACTGTCTATGCTTTGAACCATTCCTGTTACACTAGTTATATATTCCGATGCTTCACTTCAGGTTTACTGTATCCCTTTTACCATCTTATTGACGATGAAACATAGAAATTTCATCGGAATTAAATACAAAAGGCACAATGCCGACTTATGTACAAGAAGACTGACTCTTCCCACAGTCTATGCTTTGAACCATTCCTGTTACACTAATTATAGATTCCGATGCTTCACTTCAGGTTTACTGTATCCCTTGAACCTTCTTATTGACGATGAAACACAGAAATTGCATCGGAATTAAATACAAAAGGCACAATGCCGACTTAAGTACAAGAAGACTGACCCTACTTACTGTCTATGTTTTGAACCATTCCTGTGACACCAGTTATTGATTCCGATGCTTCACTCCAGGTTTACTATATCCCTTGGACCTTCTTATTGACGATGAAACATAGAAATTGCATAGGAATTAAATAGAAAAGGCACAATGCCGACTTAAGTAAAAGAACAATGTCTCCTCCTACTGTCTATGTTTTGAACCATTCCTGTGACACTAGTTGTAGATTCCGATGCTTCACTTCAGGTTTACTGTATCCCTCTGACCTTCTTATTGACGATGAAACACAGAAATTGCATCGGAATTAAATACAAAAGGCACAATGCCGACTTAAGTACAAGAAGACTGACTCTTCCCACTGTCTATCCTTTGAACCATTCCTGTTACACTAGTTATAGATTCCGATGCATCACTTCAGGTTTACTGTATCCCTTGGACCTTCTTATTGACGATGAAACACAAAAATTGCATCGGAAATAAATACAAAAGGCACAATGCCGACTTATGTACAAGAAGACTGACTCTTCTTACTGACTATGTTTTGATCCATTCCTGTGACACTAGTTATAGACTCTGATGCTTCACTTCAAGTTTTCTGTATCATTTGGACCTTCTTATTAAAGATGAATCACAGAAATTGCATCGGAATTAAATACAAAAGGCACAATGCCGACGACAGTACAAGAAGACTGACTCTTCTTACTGTCTATCCTTTGAACCATTCCTGTTACACTAGTTATAGATTCCGATGCATCACTTCAGGTTTACTGTATCCCTTGGACCTTCTTATTGACGATGAAACACAAAAATTGCATCGGAAATAAATACAAAAGGCACAATGCCGACTTATGTACAAGAAGACTGACTCTTCTTACTGACTATGTTTTGATCCATTCCTGTGACACTAGTTATAGACTCTGATGCTTCACTTCAAGTTTACTGTATCCTTTGGACCTTCTTATTAAAGATGAATCACAGAAATTGCATCGGAATTAAATGCAAAAGGCACAATGCCGACGACAGTACAAGAAGACTCACTCTTCTTACTGTCTATCTTTTGAACCATTCCTGTAACACTAGTTATAGATTCCGGTGCTTCACTTCAGGTTTACTGTATCCCTTGGACCTTCCTATTGACGATGAAACACAGAAATTGCATCGGAATTAAATACAAAAGGCACAATGCTGACTTAAGTACAAGAATACTGACTCCTCCCACTGTCTATGCCTTGAACCATTCCTGTTACACTAGTTATAGATTCCGATGCTTCACTTCAGGTTTACTGTATCCCTTGGACATTCTTATTGACGATGAAACACTGAAATTGCATCGGAATTAAATACAAAAGGCACAATGCCGACCTAAGTACAAGAAGACTGACCCTACTTACCGACTATATTTTGAACCATACCTGTGACACTAGTTATAGACTCTGATGCTTCACTTCAGGTTTACTGTATCCCTTGGACCCTCATATTGAAGATGAAACACAGAAATTGCATCAGAATTAAATACAAAAGTCACAATGCCGAATTAAGTACAAGAATACTGACACTTCTTACTGTCTATGTTTTGAACCATCCCTGTGACACTAGTTATAGATTCCAATGCTTAACTCCAGGTTTACTGTATTCCTTGGACCTTCTTATTGACGATGAAACACAGAAATTGCATCGGAATTAAATACAAAAGGAACAATGCCGACTTAAGTACAAGAAGACTGACTCTTCTTACTGACTATGTTTTGATTCATTCCTGTGACACCAGTTATAGATTCCGATGCTTCACTCCAGGTTTACTGTATCCCTTGGACCTTCTTATTGGCGATGAGACACAGAAATTGCATCGGAATTAAATACAAAAGGCACAATGCCGACCTAAGTACAAGAAGACTGACTCTTCTTACCGACTATGATTTGAACCATTCCTGTGACACTAGTTATAGATTCCGATGCTTCACTCCAGGTTTACTGTATCCCTTGGACCTCCTTATTGTCGAAGAAACACAGAAATTGCATCGGAATTAAATGCAAAGGGCACAATGTCGACTTAAGTACAAGAAGACTGACTCTCCTTACTGACTATGCTTTGAACTATTCCTGTGACACGAGTTATAGATTAAGGTGCTTCACTTCAGGTTTACTGTATACCTTGGACCTTCTTATTGACGATGAAACACAGAAATTGCATCGGAATTAAATACAAAAGGCACAATGCCGACTTATGTACAAGAATACTGACTCTTCTTACTGTCTATGTTTTAAACCATCCCTGTGTCACTAGTTATAGATTCCGATGCTTCACTCCAGGTTTACTGTATCCCTTGGACCTTCTTGTTGACGATGAAACACAGAACGTGCATCGCAATTAAATACAAAAGGCACAATGCCGACTTAAGTACAAGAAGACTGACTCCTCTTACTGACTATGTTTTGAACCATTCCTGTCACACTAGTTATAGATTCCGATGCTTGACTTCAGATTTACTGTATCCCTCTGACCTTCTTTTTAACGATGAAACACATAAATTGCATCGGAATTAAATACTAAAGGCACAATACCGAATTAAGTACAGGAAGACTGACTCTTCTTACTGTCGATGTTTTGAACCATTCCTGTGACAGTAGTTATAGATTCCGATGCTTCACTCCAGGTTTACTGTATCCCTTGGACCTTCTCATTGACGATAAAACACAGAAATTGCATCGGAATTAAATAAAAAAGGCACAGTGCCGACTTCAGTACACGAAGACTGACCCTACTTACTGTCTATGTTTGAACCATTCCTGTGACACTAGTTATAGATTCCGATGCATCACTCCAGATTTACTATATCCATTGGACCTTCTTATTGGCGAAGAAACACAGAAATTGCATAGGAATTATATAGAAAAGGTAGAAGGCCGACTTAAGTACAAGAAGACAGTCTCTTCCTACTGTCTATGTTTTGAACCATTCCTGTGACACTAGTTATAGATTCCGATGCTTCACTTCTGGTTTACTGTATCCCTCTGACCTTCTTATTGACGATGAAACACAGAAATTGCATTGGAATTAAATACAAAATGCACAATGCCGACTTAAGTACAAGAAGACTGACTCTTCCCACTGTCTATGCTTTGAACCATTCCTGTTACACTAGTTATAGATTCCGATGCTTCACTTCAGGTTTACTGTATCCCTTTTACCATCTTATTGACGATGAAACATAGAAATTTCATCGGAATTAAATACAAAAGGCACAATGCCGACTTATGTACAAGAAGACTGACTCTTCCCACAGTCTATGCTTTGAACCATTCCTGTTACACTAATTATAGATTCCGATGCTTCACTTCAGGTTTACTGTATCCCTTGAACCTTCTTATTGACGATGAAACACAGAAATTGCATCGGAATTAAATACAAAAGGCACAATGCCGACTTAAGTACAAGAAGACTGACCCTACTTACTGTCTATGTTTTGAACCATTCCTGTGACACCAGTTATTGACTCCGATGCTTCACTCCAGGTTTACTATATCCCTTGGACCTTCTTATTGACGATGAAACATAGAAATTGCATAGGAATTAAATAGAAAAGGCACAATGCCGACTTAAGTAAAAGAACAATGTCTCCTCCTACTGTCTATGTTTTGAACCATTCCTGTGACACTAGTTGTAGATTCCGATGCTTCACTTCAGGTTTACTGTATCCCTCTGACCTTCTTATTGACGATGAAACACAGAAATTGCATCGGAATTAAATACAAAAGGCACAATGCCGACTTAAGTACATGAAGACTGACTCTTCCCACTGTCTATCCTTTGAACCATTCCTGTTACACTAGTTATAGATTCCGATGCATCACTTCAGGTTTACTGTATCCCTTGGACCTTCTTATTGACGATGAAACACAAAAATTGCATCGGAAATAAATACAAAAGGCACAATGCCGACTTATGTACAAGAAGACTGACTCTTCTTACTGACTATGTTTTGATCCATTCCTGTGACACTAGTTATAGACTCTGATGCTTCCCTTCAAGTTTTCTGTATCATTTGGACCTTCTTATTAAAGATGAATCACAGAAATTGCATCGGAATTAAATGCAAAAGGCACAATGCCGACGACAGTACAAGAAGACTGACTCTTCTTACTGTCTATCCTTTGAACCATTCCTGTTACACTAGTTATAGATTCCGATGCATCACTTCAGGTTTACTGTATCCCTTGGACCTTCTTATTGACGATGAAACACAAAAATTGCATCGGAAATAAATACAAAAGGCACAATGCCGACTTATGTACAAGAAGACTGACTCTTCTTACTGACTATGTTTTGATCCATTCCTGTGACACTAGTTATAGACTCTGATGCTTCACTTCAAGTTTACTGTATCCTTTGGACCTTCTTATTAAAGATGAATCACAGAAATGGCATCGGAATTAAATGCAAAAGGCACAATGCCGACGACAGTACAAGAAGACCCACTCTTCTTACTGTCTATCTTTTGAACCATTCCTGTAACACTAGTTATAGATTCCGGTGCTTCACTTCAGGTTTACTGTATCCCTTGGACCTTCCTATTGACGATGAAACACAGAAATTGCATCGGAATTAAATACAAAAGGCACAATGCTGACTTAAGTACAAGAATACTGACTCCTCCCACTGTCTATGCCTTGAACCATTCCTGTTACACTAGTTATAGATTCCGATGCTTCACTTCAGGTTTACTGTATCCCTTGGACATTCTTATTGACGATGAAACACAGAAATTGCATCGGAATTAAATACAAAAGGCACAATGCCGACCTAAGTACAAGAAGACTGACCCTACTTACCGACTATATTTTGAACCATACCTGTGACACTAGTTATAGACTCTGATGCTTCACTTCAGGTTTACTGTATCCCTTGGACCCTCATATTGAAGATGAAACACAGAAATTGCATCGGAATTAAATAAAAAGGGCACAATGCCGACTTAAGTACAAGAAGACTGACCCTACTTACTGTCTATGTATTGAACCATTCCTGTGTCACTAGCGACAGATTCCGATGCTTCACTCCAGGTTTACTATATCCCATGGACCTTCTTATTGACGATGAAACACAGAAATTGCATCGGAATTAAATTCAAAAGGCACAATGGCGACTTAAGTACAAGAAGACTGACTTTTATTGCTGACTATGATTTGAACCATTCATGTGACACTAGTAATTGATTCCGGTGCTTCACTTCAGGTTTACTGTATCCCTTGGACCTTCTTAATGAAGATGAAACACAGAAATTGCATCGGAAAAAAATACAAAAGGCACAATGCCGACTTAAGTACAAGAAGACTGACTCTTCTTGCTGTCGATGTTTTGCACCATTCCTGTGACAGTAGTTATAGATTCCGATGCTTCACTCCAGGTTTACTGTATCCCTTGGACCTTCTTATTGACGATGAAACACAGAAATTGCATCGGAATTCAATAAAAAAGGCACTATGCCGACTTAAGTACACGAAGATGACTGTTCTTGCTGTCGATGTTTTGAACCGTTCCTGTGACAGTAGTTATAGACTCTGATGCTTCACTTCAGGTTTACTGTATCCCTTGGACCTTCATATTGAAGATGAAACATAGAAATTGCATCGGAATTAAATACAAAAGGCACAATGCCGACTTAAGTACAAGAATACTGACTCTTCTTACTGTCTAGGCTTTCATCCATCCCAGTGACACTAGTTATAGATTCCGATGTTCAACTCCAGGTTTACTGTGTCCCTTGGACCTTCTTATTGACGATGAAACACAGAAATTGCATCGGAATTAAATAAAAAAGGCACATTGCCGACTTAAGTACAAGAAGACTGACACTTCCTACTGTCTATGTTTTCATTCATTCCTGTGACAATAGTTATAGATTCCGATGCTTCACTCCAGGTTTACTGTATGCCTTGGACCTTCTTATTGACGATGAAACACAAAAAATTGCATCGGAATTAAATACAAAAGGCACAATGCGGACTTAAGTACAAGAAGACTGACTCTTCTTACTGACTATGATTTGAACCATTCATGTGACACTAGTTATTGATTCCGTCGCCTCACTTCAGGTTTACTGTATCCCTTGGACCTTCTTATTGAAGATGAAACTCAGAAATTGCATCGGAAATAAATACAAAAGGCACAATGCCGACTTAAGTACAAGAAGACTGACTCTTCTTACTGACTATGTTTGAACCATTCCTGTGACGCTAGTTATGGATTCTGATGCTACACTTCAGGTTTGGTGTATCCCTTGGACCTTCATATTGAAGATGAAACACAGAAATTGCATCAGAATTAAATACAAAAGGCACAATGCCGACTTAAGTACAAGAAGACTGACTCTTCTTACTGACTATATTTTGATTCATTCCTGTGACACTAGTTATAGATTCCGATGCTTCACTCCAGGTTTACTGTACCCCTTGGACCTTCTTATTGACGATGAAACACAAAAATTGCATCGGAATTAAATACAAAAGGCACAATGGCAACTTAAGTACAAGATGACTGACTCTTCTTACTGACTATGATTTGAACCATTCACGTGACACTAGTTATTGATTCCGTCGCCTCACTTCAGATTTACTGTATCCCCTGGACCTTCTTATTGAAGATGAAATACAGAAATTGCATCGGAAATAAATACAAAAGGCACAATGCCGACTTAAGTACAAGAATACTGACTCTTCTTACTGTCTATGTTATAAACCATCCCTGTGTCACTAGTTATAAATTCCGATCCTTCACTCCAGGTTTACTGTATCCCTTGGACCTTCTTGTTGACGATGAAACACAGAACGTGCTTCGGAATTAAATACAAAAGGCACAATGCCGACTTAAGTACAAGAAGACTGACTCCTCTAACTGACTATGTTTTGAACCATTCCTGTCACACTAGTTATAGATTCCGATGCTTGACTTCAGATTTACTGTATCCCTCTGACCTTCTTTTTAACGATGAAACACATAAATTGCGTCGGAATTAAATTAAAAAGGCACAATACCGAATTAAGTACAGGAAGACTGACTCTTCTTACTGTCGATGTTTTGAACCATTCCTGTGACAGTAGTTATAGATTCCGATGCTTCACTCCAGGTTTACTGTATCCCTTGGACCTTCTCATTGACGATGAAACACAGAAATTGCATCATAATTAAATAAAAAAAGCACAATGCCGACTTAAGTACACGAAGACTGACCCTACTTACTGTCTATGTTTTGAACCATTCCTGTGACACTAGTTATAGATTCCGATGCTTCACTCCAGGTTTACTATATCCATTGGACCTTCTTATTGACGAAGAAACACAGAAATTGCATAGGAATTATATAGAAAAGGTAGAAGGCCGACTTAAGTACAAGAAGACAGTCTCTTCCTACTGTCTATGTTTTGAACCATTCCTGTGACACTAGTTATAGATTCCGATGCTTCACTTCAGGTTTACTGTATCCCTCTTCCTTCTTATTGACGATGAAACACAGAAATTGCATTGGAATTAAATACAAAATGCACAATGCCGACTTAAGTACAAGAAGACTGACTCTTCCCACTGTCTATGCTTTGAACCATTCCTGTTACACTAGTTATAGATTCCGATGCTTCACTTCAGGTTTACTGTAACCCTCTTACCTTGTTATTGACGATGAAACATAGAAATTGCATCGAAATTAAATACAAAAGGCACAATGCCGACTTAAGTACAAGAAAACTGACTCTTCCCACAGTCTATGCTTTGAACCATTCCTGTTACACTAGCTATAGACTCTGATGCTTCACTTCAAGTTTACTGTATCCTTTGGACCTTCTTATTGAAGATGAAACACAGAGATTGCATTGGAATTAAATGCAAAAGGCACAATGCCGACGAAAGTACAAGAAGACTGACTCTTCTTACTGTCTATCTTTTGAACCATTCCTGTAACACTAGTTATAGATTCCGGTGCTTCACTTCAGGTTTACTGTTTCCCTTGGACCTTCTTATTGACGATGAAACACAGAAATTGCATCGGAATTAAATACAAAAGGCACAATGCTGACTTAAGTACAAGAATACTGACACCTCCCACTGCCTATGCTTTGAACCATTCCTGTTACACTAGTTATAGATTCCGATGCTTCTATTCAGGTTTGCTGTATCCCTTGGACATTCTTATTGACGATGAAACACAGAAATTGCATCGGAATTAAATACAAAAGGCACAATGCCGACTTAAGTACAAGAAGACTGACCCTACTTACTGACTATGTTTTGAACCATACCTGTGACATTAGTTATAGACTCTGATGCTTCACTTCAGGTTTACTGTATCCCTTTTACCTTCATATTGAAGATGAAACACAGAAATTGCATCGGAATTAAATAAAAAGGGCTCATTGCCGACTTAAGTACAAGAAGACTGACCCTACTTACTGTCTATGTATTGAACCATTCCTGTGACACTAGCGACAGATTCCGATGCTTCACTCCAGGTTTACTATATCCCATGGACCTTCTTATTGACGATGAAACACAGAAATTGCATAGGAATTAAATAGAAAAGGCACAATGCCCATTTAAGTACAAGAAGACTCTCTCTTCCTACTGTCTATGTTTTGAACCATTCCAGTGACACTAGTTATAGTTTCCGATGCTTCACTTCAGGTTTACTGTATCCCTCTGACCTTCTTATTGACGATGAAACACAGAAATTGCATCGGAATTAAATTCAAAAGGCACAATGCCGACTTAAGTACAAGAAGACTGACTCTTCCCACTGTCTATGCTTTGAACCATTCCTGTTACACTAGTTATAGATTCCGATGCATCACTTCAGGTTTACTGTATCCCTTGGACCTTCTTATTGACGATGAAACAAAAAAATTGCATCGGAATTAAATACAAAAGGCACAATGCCGACTTATGTACAAGAAGACTGACTCTTCTTACTGACTATGTTTTGATCCATTTCTGTGACACTAGTTACAGACTCTGATGCTTCACTTCAAGTTTACTGTATCCTTTGGACCTTCTTATTGAAGATGAAACACAGAAATTGCATCGGAATTAAATGCAAAAGGCACAATGCGGACTTAAGTACAAGAAGACTGACTCTTCTGACTGACTATGTTTTGAACCATTCCTGTGACACTAGTTATAGATTCCGATGCTTCACTCCAGGTTTACTGTCTCCCTTGGACCTCCTTATTGACGAAGAAACACAGAAATTGAATCGGAATTAAATACAAAAGGCACAATGCCGACTTAAGTACAAGAAGACTGACTCATCTTACTGACTATGCTTTGAACCATTCCTGTGACACTAGTTATAGATTCCGGTGCTTCACTTCAGGTTTACTGTATCCCTTGGACCTTCTTATTGACGATGAAACACAGAAATTGCATCGCAATTAAATAAAAAAGGCACAATGCCGACTTAAGTACAAGAAGACTGACCCTACTTACTGTCTATGGTTTGAACCATTCGTGTGCCACTAGTTATAGATTCCGATGCTTCACTCCAGGTTTACTATATCCCTTGGACCTTCTTATTGACGATGAAACACAGAAATTGCATAGGAATTAAATAGAAAAGGCACAATGCCGACTTAGGTACAAGAAGACTGACCCTACTTACTGTCTATGTTTTGAACCATTCCTGTGCCACTAGTTATAGATTCCGATGCTTCACTCCAGGTTTACTATATCCCTTGGACCTTCTTATTGACGATGAAACACAGAAATTACATCGGAATTAAATACAAAAGGCACAATGCCGACTTAAGTACAAGAAGACTGACCAAACTCACTGTTTATGTTTTGAACCATTCATGTGACTGTAGTTATTGATTCCGATCCTTCACTCCAGGGTTACTATATCCCTTGGACCTTCTTATTGACGATGAAACATAGAAATTGCATCGGAATTAAATACAAAAGGCACATTGCCGACTTAAGTGCACGAAGGCTGACTCTTCTTACTGACTATGCTTTGAACCATTCCTGTGACACTAGGTATAGACTCTGATGCTTCACTTCAGGTTTACTGTATCCCTTGGACCTTCATATAGAAGATGAAACACAGAAATTGCATCGGAATTAAATAAAAAAGGCACAATGACGACTTAAGTACAAGAAGACTGACCCTACTTAATCTCTATGTTCTGAACCATTCCTGTGACACTAGCTATAGATTCTGATGCTTCACTCCAGGTTTTTCTATATTCCAATGACCTTCTTATTGACGATGAAACACAGAAATTGCATAGGAATTAAATAGAAAAGGCACAATGCTGACTTAAGTACAAGAAGACTGTCTCTTCCTACTGTCTATGTTTTGAACCGTTCCTGTGACACTAGTTATTGATTCCGATGCTTCACTTTAGGTTTACTGTATCCCTCTGACCTTCTTATTGACGATGAAACACAGAAATTGCATCGGAATTAAATACAAAAGGCACAATGCCGACATAAGTACAAGAAGACTGACTCTTCCCACTGTCAATGCTTTGAACCATTCCTGTTACACTAGTTATAGATCCCGATGCCTCACTTCAGGTTTACTGTATCCCTTGGAACTTCATATTGACGATGAAACACAAAAATTGCATCGGAATTAAATACAAAAGGCACAATGCCGACTTATGTACAAGAAGACTGACACTTCTTTCTGACAATGATTTGAACCATTCCTGTGACACTAGTTATAGAGTCTGATGCTTCACTTCAAGTTTACTGTATCCTTTGGACCTTCTTATTGAAGATGAAACACAGAAATTGCGTCGGAATTAAATACAAAAGGCACAATGCCGACTTAGGTACAAGAATACTGACTCTTCTTACTGTCAATGATTTGAACCATCCCTGTGACACTAGTTATAGATTCCGATGCTTCACTCCAGGTTTACTGTATCCCTCGGACATTCTTATTGACGATGAAACACAGAAATTGCATCGGAACTAAATACAAAAGGCACAATGCCGACTTAAGTACAAGAAGACTGACTCTACTTACTGTCTATGTTTTGATCCATTCCTGTGACACTAGTTATTGATTCCGATGCCTCACTCCAGGTTTACTATATCCCTTGGACCTTCTTATTGACGATGAAACACAGAAATTGCATCGGCATTAAATGCAAAAGGCACAATGCGGACTTAAGTACAAGAAGACTGACTCTTCTGAATGACTATGCTTTGAACCATTCCTGTTACACTAGTTATAGATTCCGATGCCTCACTTCAGGTTTACTGTATCCCTTGGAACTTCTTATTGACGATGAAACACAAAAATTGCATCGGAATTAAATACAAAAGGCACAATGCCGACTTATGTACAAGAAGACTGACACTTCTTTCTGACAATGTTTTGAACCATTCCTGTGACACTAGTTATAGAGTCTGATGCTTCACTTCAAGTTTACTGTATCCTTTGGACATCCTTATTGAAGATGAAACACAGAAATTGCATCGGAATTAAATGCAAAAGGCACAATGCCGACGAAAGTACAAGAAGACTGACTCTTCTTACTGTCTATCTTTTGATCCATTCCTGTAACACTAGTTATAGTTTCCGGTGCTTCACTTCAGGTATACTGTATCCCTTGGACCTTCTTATTGACGATGAAACACAGAAATTGCATCGGAATTGAATACAAAAGGCACAATGCCGAATTAAGTTCAAGCAGACTGACTCTTCTTACTGTCTATCTTTTGAACCATTCCTGTAACACTAGTTACAGATTCCGATGCTTCACTTCAGGTTTACTGTATCCCTCTGACATTCTTATTGACGATGCAACATAGAAATTGCATCGGAATTAAATACAAAAGGCACAATGCCGACTTAAGTACAAGAAGACTGACTCTTCTTACTGACTATGATTTGAACCATTCATGTGACACTAGTTATGGATTCTGATGCTACACTTCACGTTTGGTGTATCCCTTGGAAATTCTTGTTGACGACGAAACACAGAAATTTCATCGGAATTAAATACAAAAGGCACAATGGCGACTTAAGTACAAGAAGACTGACTCTTCTTACTGACCATGATTTGAACCATTCATGTGACACTAGTTATTGATTCCGTCGCCTCACTTCAGGTTTACTGTATCCCTTGGACCTTCTTATTGACGATGAATAACAGAAATAGCATCGGAAATAAATACAAAAGGCACAATGCCGACTTAAGTACAAGAAGACTGACTCTTCTTACTGACTATGTTTGAACCATTCCTGTGACACTAGTTATAGATTCTGATGCTACACTTCAGGTTTAGTGTATCCCTTGGACCTTCATATTGAAGATGAAACACAGAAATTGCATCAGAATTAAATACAATAGTCACAATGCCGACTTAAGTACAAGAATACTGACACTTCTTACTGTCTATGTTTTGAACCATCCCTGTGACACTAGTTATAGATTCCAATGCTTAACTCCATGTTTACTGTATTCCTTGGACCTTCTTATTGACGATGAAACACAGAAATTGCATCGGAATTAAATACAAAAGGAACAATGCCGACTTAAGTACAAGAAGACTGACTCTTCTTACTGACTATGTTTTGATTCATTCCTGTGACACTAGTTATAGATTCCGATGCTTCACTCCAGGATTACTGTATCCCTTGGACCTTCTTATTGGCGATGAGACACAGAAATTGCATCGGAATTAAATACAAAAGGCACAATGCCGACCTAAGTACAAGAAGACTGACTCTTCTTACCGACTATGATTTGAACCATTCCTGTGACACTAGTTATAGATTCCGATGCTTCACTCCAGGTTTACTGTATCCCTTGGACCTCCTTATTGTCGAAGAAACACAGAAATTGCATCGGAATTAAATGCAAAGGGCACAATGTCGACTTAAGTACAAGAAGACTGACTCTTCTTACTGACTATGCTTTGAACTATTCCTGTGACACGAGTTATAGATTACGGTGCTTCACTTCAGGTTTACTGTATACCTTGGATCTTCTTATTGACGATGAAACACAGAAATTGCATCGGAATTAAATACAAAAGGCACAATGCCGACTTAAGTACAAGAAGACTGACTCTTCCCACTGTCTATGCTTTGAACCATTCCTGTTACACTAGTTATAGATTCCGATGCATCACTTCAGGTTTACTGTATCCCTTGGACCTTCTTATTGACGATGAAACACAAAAATTGCATCGGAAATAAATACAAAAGGCACAATGCCGACTTATGTACAAGAAGACTGACTCTTCTTACTGACTATGTTTTGATCCATTCCTGTGACACTAGTTATAGACTCTGATGCTTCACTTCAAGTTTTCTGTATCCTTTGGACCTTCTTATTAAAGATGAATCACAGAAATTGCATCGGAATTAAATGCAAAAGGCACAATGCCGACGACAGTACAAGAAGACTGACTCTTCTTACTGTCTATCTTTTGAACCATTCCTGTAACACTAGTTATAGATTCCGGTGCTTCACTTCAGGTTTACTGTATCCCTTGGACCTTCCTATTGACGATAAAACACAGAAATTGCATCGGAATTAAATACAAAAGGCACAATGCTGACTTAAGTACAAGAATACTGACTCCTCCCACTGTCTATGCTTTGAACCATTCCTGTTACACTAGTTATAGATTCCGATGCTTCACTTCAGGTTTACTGTATCCCTTGGACATTCTTATTGACAATGAAACACAGAAATTGCATCGGAATTAAATACAAAAGGCACAATGCCGACTTAAGTACAAGAAGACTGACCCTACTTACCGACTATATTTTGAACCATACCTGTGACACTAGTTATAGACCCTGATGCTTCACTTCAGGTTTACTGTATCCCTTGGACCCTCATATTGAAGATGAAACACAGAAATTGCATCGGAATTAAATAAAAAGGGCACAATTCCGACTTAAGTACAAGAAGACTGACCCTACTTACTGTCTATGTATTGAACCATTCCTGTGACACTAGCGACAGATTCCGATGCTTCACACATGGTTTACTATATCCCATGGACCTACTTATTGACGATGAAACACAGAAATTGCATCGGAATTAAATACAAAAGGCACAATGGCGACTTAAGTACAAGAAGACTGACTCTTCTTGCTGACTATGATTTGAACCATTCATGTGACACTAGTAATAGATTCCGGTGCTTCACTTCAGGTTTACTGTATCCCTTGGACCTTCTTAATGAAGATGAAACACAGAAATTGCATCGGAAAAAAATACAAAAGGCACAATGCCGACTTAAGTACAAGAATACTGACTCTTCTTACTGTCTAGGTTTTCATCCATCCCTGTGACACTAGTTATAGATTCCGATGTTTAACTCCAGGTTTACTGTGTCCCTTGGACCTTCTTATTGACGATGAAACACAGAAATTGCATCGGAATTAAATAAAAAAGGCACATTGCCGACTTAAGTACAAGAAGACTGACACTTCCTACTGTCTATGTTTTCATTCATTCCTGTGACAATAGTTATAGATTCCGATGCTTCACTCCAGGTTTACTGTATGCCTTGGACCTTCTTATTGACGATGAAACACAGAAATTGCATCGGAATTAAATACAAAAGGCACAATGCTGACTTAAGTACAAGAAGACTGACTCTTCTTACTGACTATGATTTGAACCATTCATGTGACACTAGTTATTGATTCCGTCACCTCATTTCAGGTTTACTGTATCCCTTGGACCTTCTTATTGAAGATGAAACACAGAAATTGCATCGGAAATAAATACAAAAGGCACAATGGCAACTTAAGTACAAGAAGACTGACTCTTCTTACTGACTATGTTTGAACCATTCCTGTGACACTAGTTATGGATTCTGATGCTACACTTCAGGTTTGGTGTATCCCTTGGAAATTCTTATTGACGATGAAACACAGAAATTGCATCGGAATTAAATACAAAAGGCACAATGGCAACTTAAGTACAAGAAGACTGACTCTTCTTACTGACTATGATTTGAACCATTCACGTGACACTAGTTATTGATTCCGTCGCCTCACTTCAGGTTTACTGTATCCCCTGGACCTTCTTATTGAAGATGAAACACAGAAATTGCATCGGAAATAAATACAAAAGGCACAATGCCGACTTAAGTACAAGAAGACTGACTCTTCTTACTGACTATGTTTGAACCATTCCTGTGACACTAGTTATAGATTCTGATGCTTCACTCCAGGTTTACTGTATCCCTTGGACCTTCTTATTGACGATGAAACACAAAAATAGCATCGGAATTAAATACAAAAGACACTTTGCCGACTTAAGTACAAGAAGACTGACTCTTCTTACTGACTATGTTTTGAAAAACTCCTGTGACACTAGTTATAGATTCCGATGCTTGTCTTCAGATTTACTGTATCCCTCTGACCTTCTTATTAACGATGAAACACATAAATTGCATGGGAATTAAATACTAAAGGCACAATGCCGACTTAAGTACCAGAAGACTGTCTTTTCCTACTGTCTATGTTTTGAACCACTCCTGTGACACTAGTTATAGATTCCGATGCATCACTTCAGGTTTCCTGTATCCCTCTGAACTTCTTGTTGACGATGAAACACAGAACTTGCATCGGAATTAAATACAAAAGGCACAATGCCGACTTAAGTACAAGAAGACTGACTCTTCTTACTGTCGATGTTTTGAACCATTCCTGTGACACTTGTTATTGATTCCGATGCTTCACTCCAGGTTTACCATATGCCTTGGACCTTCTTATTGACGATCAAACACAGAAATTGCATCGGAATTAAATAAAAAAGGCACAATGCCGACTTAAGTACAAGAAGACTGACCCTACTTACTGTCTATGTTTTGAACCACTCCTGTGACACTAGTTATTGATTCCGATGCTTCACTCCAGGTTTACTATATCCCTTGGACCTTCTTATTGACGATGAAACACAGAAATTACATAGGAAGTAAATAGAAAAGGCACAATGCCGACTTAAGTACCAGAAGACTGTCTCTTCCTACTGTCTATGGTTTGAACCATTCCTGTGACACTAGTTATAGATTCCGATGCTTCACTCCAGGTTTACTGTATCCCTCTGACCTTCTTATTGACGATGAAACATAGAAATTGCATCGGAATTAAATACAAAAGGAACAATGCCGACTTAAGTACAAGAAGACTGATTCTTGCCACTGTCTATGCTTTGAACCATTCCTGTGACACTAGTTATAGACTCTGATGCTTCACTTCAGGTTTACTGTATCCCTTGGACCTTCTTATTGAAGAATAAACACAGAAATTGCATCGGAATTAAATACAAAAGGCACAATGCCGACTTAAGTACAAGAAGACTGACTCTTCTTACTGACTATGATTTGAACCACTTCTGCGACACTAGTTATAGATTCCGATGCTTCACTCCCGGTTTACTGTATCCCTTGGAATTTCTTATTAACGATGAAACACAAAAATAGCATCGGAATTATATACAAAACGCACATTGCCGACTTAAGTACAAGAAGACTGACTCTTCTTACTGACTATGTTTTGAACCATTCCTGTGACACTAGTTATAGATTCCGATGCTGCACTCCAGGTTTACTGTATCCCTTGGACCTCCTTATTGTTGATGAAACACAGAAATTGCATCGGAATTAAATAAAAAAGGCACAATGCCAACGTAAGTACAAGAAGACTGACCCTACTTACTGTCTATGTTTTGAACCATTCCTCTGACACTAGTTATAGATTCCGATGCTTCACTCCAGGTTTACTATATCCCTTGGACCTTCTTATTGACGATGAAACACAAAAATAGCATCGGAATTAAATACAAAAGACACTATGCCGACTTATGTACAAGAAGACTGACTCTTCTTACTGACTATGTTTTGAAAAATTCCTGTGACACTAGTTATAGATTCCGATGCTTGTCTTCAGAGTTACTGTGTCCCTTTGACCTTCTTATTAACGATGAAACACATAAATTGCATGGGAATTAAATACTAAAGGCACAATGCCGACTTAAGTACAAGAAGACTGTCTTTTCCTACTGTCTATGTTTTGAACCATTCCTGTGACACTAGTTATAGATTCCGATGCATCACTTCAGGTTTCCTGTATCCCTCTGAACTTCTTGTTGACGATGAAACACAGAACTTGCATCGGAATTAAATACAAAAGGCACAATGCCGACTTAAGTACAAGAAGACTGACTCTTCTTACTGACTATGTTTTGAACCATTCCTGTGACACTAGTTATAGATTCCGATGCTTGACTTCAGATTTACTGTATCCCTCTGACCTTTTTATTAACGATGAAACACATAAATTGCTTCTTAATTAAATACTAAAGGCACAATGCCGAATTAAGTACAAGAAGACTGACTCTTCTTACTGTCAATGTTTTGAACCATTCCTGTGACACTAGTTATTGATTCCGATGCTTCACTCCATATTTACCATATGCCTTGGACCTTCTTATTGACGATCAAACACAGAAATTGCATCGGAATTAAATAAAAAAGGCACAATGCCGACTTAAGTACAAGAAGACTGACCCTACTTACTGTCTATGTTTTGAACCACTCCTGTGACACTAGTTATTGATTCCGATGCTTCACACCAGGTTTACTGTATCCCTTGGACCTTCTTATTGACGATGAAACACAGAAATTGCATCGGAATTATATACAAAAGGCACAATGCCGACTTAAGTACAAGAAGACTGACTCTTCTTACTGACTATGTTTTGATTCATTCCTGTGACACTAGTTATTGATTCCGATGCTTCACTCCAGGTTTACTGTATCCCTTGGACCTTCTTATTGACGATGAAACACAGAAACTTCATCGGAATTAAATACAAAAGGCACAATGCCAACTTAAGTACAAGATGACTGACTCTTCTTACTGACTATGTTTTGAACCACTTCTGCGACACTAGTTATAGATTCCGATGCTTCACTCCCGGTTTACTGTATCCCTTGGAATTTCTTATTGACGATGAAACACAAATATAGCATCGGAATTATATACAAAACGCACATTGCCGACTTAAGTACAGGAAGACTGACTCTTCTTACTGACTATGTTTTGAACCATTCCTGTGACACTAGTTATAGATTCCGATGCTGCACTCCAGGTTTACTGTATCCCTTGGACCTCCTTATTGACGATGAAACACAGAAATTGCATCGGAGTTAAATAAAAAAGGCACAATGCCAACGTAAGTACAAGAAGACTGACCCTACTTACTGTCTATGTTTTGAACCATTCCTCTGACACTAGTTATAGATTCCGATGCTTCACTCCAGGTTTACTATATCCCTTGGACCTTCTTATTCACGATGAAACACAGAAATTGCATAGGATTTAAATAGAAAAGGCACAATGCCCACTTAAGTACAAGAAGACAGTCTTTTCCTACTGTCTATGTTTTGAACCATTCCTGTGACACTAGTTATAGATTCCGATGCTTCACTTCAGGTTTACTGTATCCCTCTGACCTTCTTGTTGACGATGAAACACAGAAATTTCATTGGAATTAAGTACAAAAGGCACAACGCCGACTTAAGTACAAGAAGACTGACTCTTCCCACTGGCTATGCTTTGAACCATTCCTGTTACACTAATTATAGATTCCGATGCTTCACTTCAGGTTTACTGTATCCCTTGGACTTTCTTATTGACGATGAAACACAAAAACTGCATCGGAATTAAATACAAAAGGCACAATGCCGACTTATGTACAAGAAGACTGACTCTTCTTACTGACTATGCTTTGAACCATTCCGGTGACACTAGTTATAGACTCTGATGCTTCACTTCAAGTTTACTGTATCCTTTGGACCTTCTTATTGAAGATGAAACACAGAAATTGCACCGGAATTAAATACAAAAGGCACAATGCCGACTTAAGTACAAGAATACTGACTCTTCTTACTGTCGATGGTTTGAACCATTCCTGTGACACTAGTTATAGATTCTGATGCTTCACTCCAAGTTTACTCTATCCCTTGGACCTTCTTATTGACAATGAAAAACAGAAATTGCATCGGAATTAAATAAAAAATGCACAATGCCGACTTAAGTACAAGAAGACTGACTCTTCTTACTGTCGATGTTTAGAACCATCCCTGTGTTACTAGTTATAGATTCCGATGCTTCACTCCAGGTTTACTTTATCCCTTGGACCTTCTTATTGACGAAGAAACACAGAAATTGCATCGGAATTAAATAGAAAAGGCACAATGCCGACTTAAGTACAAGAAGACTGTCTCTTCCTACTGTCTATGTTTTAAACCATTCCTGTGACACTAGTTATAGTTTCCGATGCTTCACTTCAGGTTTACTGTATCCCTCTGACCTTCTTATTGACGATGAAACACAGAAATTGCATCGGAATTAAATACAAATGGCACAATGCCGATTTAAGTACAAGAAGACTGACTCTTCCCACTGTCTATGCTTTGAACCATTTCTGTTACACTAGTTATAGATTCCGATGCTTCACTTCAGATTTACTGTATCCCTTGGACCTTCTTATTGACGATGAAACACAAAAATTGCATCGGAATTAAATACAAAAGGCACAATGCCGACTAATGTACAAGAAGACCGACTCTTCTTACTGACTATGTTTTGAACCATTTATGTGACATTAGTTATAGACTCTGATGCTTCACTTCAAGTTTACTGTATCCTTCTGACCTTCTTATTGAAGATGAAACACAGAAATTGCATCGGAATTAAATACAGAAGGCACAATGCCTACTTAAGTACAAGAATACCGACTCTTCTCACTGTCTATGATTTGAACCATCCCTGTGACACTAGTTATAGATTCCGATGCTTCACTCCAGGTTTACTGTATCCCTTGGACCTTCTTATTGACGATGAAACACAGAAATTGCATTGGAAGTAAATAGAAAATTCACAATGCCGACGTAAGTACAAGAAGACTGTCTCTTCCTACTGTCTATGTTTTGAACCAGTCCTGTGACACTAGTTATAGATTCCGATGCTTCACTTCATTTTTACTGTATCCCTGTGACCTCCTTATTGACGCTGAAACATAGAAATTGCATCGGAATTAAATACAAAATGCACTATACCGACTTAAGTACAAGAAGACTGACTCTTCCCACTGTCTATGCTTTGAACCATTCCTGTTAGAATAGTTATAGACTCCGATGTTTCACTTCAGGTTTACTGTATCCCTTGGACCTTCTTCTTGACGATGAAACACAGAAATTGCATCGGAATTAAATACAAAAGGTACAATGCCGACTTAAGTACAACAATACTGCCTCTTCTTACTGTCTATGTTTTGAACCATCCCTGTGACACTATTATAGATTCCGATGCTTAACTCCAGGTTTACTGTATCCCTTGGACATTCTTATTGACGATGAAACACAGAAATTGCATCGGAATTAAATACAAAAGCTACAATGCCGACTTTAGTACAAGAAGACTAACTCTTCTTACTGACTATGCTTTGATTCATTCCTGTGACACTAGTTGTAGATTCCGATGCTTCACTCCAGGTTTACTGTATGCCTTGGGCCTTCTTATTGACGATGAAACACAGAAATTGCATGAAATTAAATACAAAAGGCACAATGCCGACTTAAGTACAAGATGACTGACTCTTCTTACTGAATATGTTTTGAACCGTTCCTGTGACACTAGTTATAGATTCCGATGCTTCACTTCAGGTTTACTGTATCCCTCTGGCCTTCTTATTGACGATGAAACACAGAAATTGCATCGGAATTAAATACAAAAGGCACAATGCCGACATAAGTACAAGAAGACTGACTCTTCCCACTGTCAATGCTTTGAACCATTCCTGTTACACTAGTTATAGATCCCGATGCCTCACTTCAGGTTTACTGTATCCCTTGGAACTTCTTATTGACGATGAAACACAAAAATTGCATCGCAATTAAATACAAAAGGCACAATGCCGACTTATGTACAAGAAGACTGACTCTTCTTTCTGACAATGTTTTGAACCATTCCTGTGACACTAGTTATAGAGTCTGATGCTTCACTTCAAGTTTACTGTATCCTTTGGACCTTCTTATTGAAGATGAAACACAGATATTGCGTCGGAATTAAATACAAAAGGCACAATGCCGACTTAGGTACAAGAATACTGACTCTTCTTACTGTCAATGATTTGAACCATCCCTGTGACACTAGTTATAGATTCCGATGCTTCACTCCAGGTTTACTGTATCCCTCAGACATTCTTATTGACGATGAAACACAGAAATTGCATTGGAACTAAATACAAAAGGCACAATGCCGACTTAAGTACAAGAAGACTGACTCTACTTACTGTCAATGTTTTGATCCATTCCTGTGACACTAGTTATTGATTCCGATGCTTCACTCCAGGTTTACTATATCCCTTGGACCTTCTTATTGACGATGAAACATAGAAATTGCTTAGGAAGTAAATAGAAAAGGCACAATGCCGACTTAAGTACAAGAAGACTGTCTCTTCCTACTGTCTATGTTTTGAACCATTCCTGTGACACTAGTTATAGATTCCGATGCTTCACATCAGGTTTACTGTATCCCTCTGACCTTCTTATTGACGATGAAACATAGAGATTGCATCGGAATTAAATACAAAAGGAACAATGCCGACTTAAGTACAAGAAGACTGACTCTTCGCACTGTCTATGCTTTAAACCATTCCTGTGACACTAATTATAGACTCTGATGCTTCACTTTAGGTTTACTGTATCCCTTGGACCTTCAAATTGAAGATGAAATACAGAAATTGCATCGGAACTAAATACAAAAGGCACAATGCCGACTTAAGAACAACAATACTGACTCTTCTTACTGTCTATGTTTTGATCCATCCCTGTGACACTAGTTATAGATTCCGATGCTTAACTCCAGGTTTACTGTATCCCTTGGACCTTCTTATTGACGATGAAACACAGAAATTGCATCGGAATTAAATACAAAAGGCACAATGCCGACTTAAGGACAAGAAGACTGACTCTTCTTACTGACTATGTTTTGAACCATTTCTGCGACACTAGTTATAGATTCCGATGCTTCAATCCCGGTTTACTGTATCCCTTGGACCTTCTTATTGACGATGAAACACAAAAATAGCATCGGAATTAAATACAAAAGACACTTTGCCGACTTAAGTACAAGAAGACTGACTCTTCTTACTGACTATGTTTTGAAAAACTCCTGTGACACTAGTTATAGATTCCGATGCTTGTCTTCAGATTTACTGTATCCCTCTGACCTTCTTATTAACGATGAAACACATAAATTGCATGGGAATTAAATACTAAAGGCACAATGCCGACTTAAGTACCAGAAGACTGTCTTTTCCTACTGTCTATGTTTTGAACCATTCCTGTGACACTAGTTATAGATTCCGATGCATCACTTCAGGTTTCCTGTATCCCTCTGAACTTCTTGTTGACGATGAAACACAGAACTTGCATCGGAATTAAATACAAAAGGCACAATGCCGACTTAAGTACAAGAAGACTGACTCTTCTTACTGACTATGTTTTGAACCATTCCTGTGACACTAGTTATAGATTCCGATGCTTGACTTCAGATTTACTGTATCCCTCTGACCTTTTTATTAACGATGAAACACATAAATTGCTTCGGAATTAAATACTAAAGGCACAATGCCGAATTAAGTACAAGAAGACTGACTCTTCTTACTGTCGATGTTTTGAACCATTCCTGTGACACTTGTTATTGATTCCGATGCTTCACTCCAGGTTTACCTTATGCCTTGGACCTTCGTATTGACGATCAAACACAGAAATTGCATCGGAATTAAATAAAAAAGGCACAATGCCGACTTAAGTACAAGAAGACTGACCCTACTTACTGTCTATGTTTTGAACCACTCCTGTGACACTAGTTATTGATTCCGATGCTTCACTCCAGGTTTACTATATCCCTTGGACCTTCTTATTGACGATGAAACACAGAAATTACATAGGAAGTAAATAGAAAAGGCACAATGCCGACTTAAGTACCAGAAGACTGTCTCTTCCTACTGTCTATGGTTTGAACCATTCCTGTGACACTAGTTATAGATTCCGATGCTTCACTCCAGGTTTACTGTATCCCTCTGACCTTCTTATTGACGATGAAACATAGAAATTGCATCGGAATTAAATACAAAAGGAACAATGCCGACTTAAGTACAAGAAGACTGATTCTTGCCACTGTCTATGCTTTGAACCATTCCTGTGACACTAGTTATAGACTCTGATGCTTCACTTCAGGTTTACTGTATCCCTTGGACCTTCTTATTGAAGAATAAACACAGAAATTGCATCGGAATTAAATACAAAAGGCACAATGCCGACTTAAGTACAAGAATACCGACTCTTCTTACTGTCTATGATTTGATCCATCCCTGTGACACTAGTTATAGATTCCGATGCTTAACTCTAGGTTTACTGTATCCCTTGGACCTTCTTATTGACGATGAAACACAGAAATTGCATCGGAATTAAATACAAAAGGCACAATGCCGACTTAAGTACAAGAAGACTGACTCTTCTTACTGACTATGATTTGAACCACTTCTGCGACACTAGTTATAGATTCCGATGCTTCACTCCCGGTTTACTGTATCCCTTGGAATTTCTTATTGACGATGAAACACAAAAATAGCATCGGAATTATATACAAAACGCACATTGCCGACTTAAGTACAAGAAGACTGACTCTTCTTACTGACTATGTTTTGAACCATTCCTGTGACACTAGTTATAGATTCCGATGCTGCACTCCAGGTTTACTGTATCCCTTGGACCTCCTTATTGACGATGAAACACAGAAATTGCATCGGAATTAAATAAAAAAGGCACAATGCCAACGTAAGTACAAGAAGACTGACCCTACTTACTGTCTATGTTTTGAACCATTCCTCTGACACTAGTTATAGATTCCGATGCTTCACTCCAGGTTTACTATATCCCTTGGACCTTCTTATTGACGATGAAACACAAAAATAGCATCGGAATTAAATACAAAAGACACTATGCCGACTTATGTACAAGAAGACTGACTCTTCTTACTGACTATGTTTTGAAAAATTCCTGTGACACTAGTTATAGATTCCGATGCTTGTCTTCAGATTTACTGTATCCCTTTGACCTTCTTATTAACGATGAAACACATAAATTGCATGGGAATTAAATACTAAAGGCACAATGCCGACTTAAGTACAAGAAGACTGTCTTTTCCTACTGTCTATGTTTTGAACCATTCCTGTGACACTAGTTATAGATTCCGATGCATCACTTCAGGTTTCCTGTATCCCTCTGAACTTCTTGTTGACGATGAAACACTGAACTTGCATCGGAATTAAATACAAAAGGCACAATGCCGACTTAAGTACAAGAAGACTGACTCTTCTTACTGACTATGTTTTGAACCATTCCTGTGACACTAGTTATAGATTCCGATGCTTGACTTTAGATTTACTGTATCCCTCTGACCTTTTTATTAACGATGAAACACATAAATTGCTTCGGAATTAAATAGTAAAGGCACAATGCCGAATTAAGTACAAGAAGACTGACTCTTCTTACTGTCAATGTTTTGAACCATTCCTGTGACACTAGTTATTGATTCCGATGCTTCACTCCATATTTACCATATGCCTTGGACCTTCTTATTGACGATCAAACACAGAAATTGCATCGGAATTAAATAAAAAAGGCACAATGCCGACTTAAGTACAAGAAGACTGACCCTACTTACTGTCTATGTTTTGAACCACTCCTGTGACACTAGTTATTGATTCCGATGCTTCACACCAGGTTTACTGTATCCCTTGGACCTTCTTATTGACGATGAAACACAGAAATTGCATCGGAATTATATACAAAAGGCACAATGCCGACTTAAGTACAAGAAGACTGACTCTTCTTACTGACTATGTTTTGATTCATTCCTGTGACACTAGTTATTGATTCCGATGCTTCACTCCAGGTTTACTGTATCCCTTGGACCTTCTTATTGACGATGAAACACAGAAATTTCATCGGAATTAAATACAAAAGGCACAATGCCGACTTAAGTACAAGAAGACTGACTCTTCTTACTGACTATGTTTTGAACCACTTCTGCGACACTAGTTATAGATTCCGATGCTTCACTCCCGGTTTACTGTATCCCTTGGAATTTCTTATTGTCGATGAAACACAAATATAGCATCGGAATTATATACAAAACGCACATTGCCGACTTAAGTACAGGAAGACTGACTCTTCTTACTGACTATGTTTTGAACCATTCCTGTGACACTAGTTATAGATTCCGATGCTGCACTCCAGGTTTACTGTATCCCTTGGACCTCCTTATTGACGATGAAACACAGAAATTGCATCGGAGTTAAATAAAAAAGGCACAATGCCAACGTAAGTACAAGAAGACTGACCCTACTTACTGTCTATGTTTTGAACCATTCCTCTGACACTAGTTATAGATTCCGATGCTTCACTCCAGGTTTACTATATCCCTTGGACCTTCTTATTCACGATGAAACACAGAAATTGCATAGGATTTAAATAGAAAAGGCACAATGCCCACTTAAGTACAAGAAGACAGTCTTTTCCTACTGTCTATGTTTTGAACCATTCCTGTGACACTAGTTATAGATTCCGATGCTTCACTTCAGGTTTACTGTATCCCTCTGACCTTCTTGTTGACGATGAAACACAGAAATTGCATTGGAATTAAGTACAAAAGGCACAACGCCGACTTAAGTACAAGAAGACTGACTCTTCCCACTGGCTATGCTTTGAACCATTCCTGTTACACTAATTATAGATTCCGATGCTTCACTTCAGGTTTACTGTATCCCTTGGACTTTCTTATTGACGATGAAACACAAAAACTGCATCGGAATTAAATACAAAAGGCACAATGCCGACTTATGTACAAGAAGACTGACTCTTCTTACTGACTATGCTTTGAACCATTCCGGTGATACTAGTTATAGACTCTGATGCTTCACTTCAAGTTTACTGTATCCTTTGGACCTTCTTATTGAAGATGAAACACAGAAATTGCATCGGAATTAAATACAAAATGCACAATGCCGACTTAAGTACAAGAATACTGACTCTTCTTACTGTCGATGGTTTGAACCATTCCTGTGACACTAGTTATAGATTCTGATGCTTCACTCCAAGTTTACTGTATCCCTTGGACCTTCTTATTGACAATGAAAAACAGAAATAGCATCGGAATTAAATAAAAAATGCACAATGCCGACTTAAGTACAAGAAGACTGACTCTTCTTACTGTCGATGTTTAGAACCATCCCTGTGTTACTAGTTATAGATTCCGATGCTTCACTCCAGGTTTACTTTATCCCTTGGACCTTCTTATTGACGAAGAAACACAGAAATTGCATCGGAATTAAATAGAAAAGGCACAATGCCGACTTAAGTACAAGAAGACTGTCTCTTCCTACTGTCTATGTTTTAAACCATTCCTGTGACACTAGTTATAGTTTCCGATGCTTCACTTCAGGTTTACTGTATCCCTCTGACCTTCTTATTGACGATGAAACACAGAAATTGCATCGGAATTAAATACAAATGGCACAATGCCGATTTAAGTACAAGAAGACTGACTCTTCCCACTGTCTATGCTTTGAACCATTTCTGTTACACTAGTTATAGATTCCGATGCTTCACTTCAGATTTACTGTATCCCTTGGACCTTCTTATTGACGATGAAACACAAAAATTGCATCGGAATTAAATACAAAAGGCACAATGCCGACTTATGTACAAGAAGACAGACTCTTCTTACTGACTATGTTTTGAACCATTTATGTGACATTAGTTATAGACTCTGATGCTTCACTTCAAGTTTACTGTATCCTTCTGACCTTCTTATTGAAGATGAAACACAGAAATTGCATCGGAATTAAATACAGAAGGCACAATGCCTACTTAAGTACAAGAATACCGACTCTTCTCACTGTCTATGATTTGAACCATCCCTGTGACACTAGTTATAGATTCCGATGCTTCACTCCAGGTTTACTGTATCCCTTGGACCTTCTTATTGACGATGAAACACAGAAATTGCATTGGAAGTAAATAGAAAATTCACAATGCCGACGTAAGTACAAGAAGACTGTCTCTTCCTACTGTCTATGTTTTGAACCAGTCCTGTGACACTAGTTATAGATTCCGATGCTTCACTTCATTTTTACTGTATCCCTGTGACCTCCTTATTGACGCTGAAACATAGAAATTGCATCGGAATTAAATACAAAATGCACAATACCGACTTAAGTACAAGAAGACTGACTCTTCCCACTGTCTATGCTTTGAACCATTCCTGTTAGAATAGTTATAGACTCCGATGTTTCACTTCAGGTTTACTGTATCCCTTGGACCTTCTTCTTGACGATGAAACACAGAAATTGCATCGGAATTAAATACAAAAGCTACAATGCCGACTTTAGTACAAGAAGACTAACTCTTCTTACTGACTATGCTTTGATTCATTCCTGTGACACTAGTTGTAGATTCCGATGCTTCACTCCAGGTTTACTGTATGCCTTGGGCCTTCTTATTGACGATGAAACACAGAAATTGCATGAAATTAAATACAAAAGGCACAATGCCGACTTAAGTACGAGATGACTGACTCTTCTTACTGAATATGTTTTGAACCATTTCTGTGTCACTAGTTATAGATTCCGATGATTCACTCCCGGTTTACTGTATCCCTTGGACCTTCTTATTGACGATGAAACACAAAAATAGCATCGGAATTAAATATAAAAGGCACAATGCCGACTTAGGTACAAGAAGACTGACTCTTCTTACTGACTATGTTTTGAACCATTACTGTGACAATAGTTATAGATTCCGATGCTTCATTCCAGGTTTACTTTATTCCTTGGACCTCTTTATAGACGAAGAAACAAAGAAATTGCATCGGAATTAAATACAAAAGGCACAATGATGACTTAAGTACAAGAAGACTGACTTTTCTTACTGACTATGTTTTGAACCATTCCTGTGACACTAGTTATAGATTCCGGTGGTTCACTTCAGGTTTACTGTATCCCTTGTACCTTCTTATTGACGATGAAACACAGAAATTGCATCGGAATTAAATACAAAAGGCACAATGCCGACTTAAGTACAAGAATACTGACTCTTCTTACTGTCTATGTTTTGAACCATCCCTGTGTCACTAGTTATAGATTCCGATGCTTCACTCCAGGTTTACTGTATCCCGTGGACCTTCTTATTGAAGATGAAACACAGAACTTGCATCGGAAATAAAAACAAAAGGCACAATGCCGTCTTAAGTACAAGAAGACTGACTCTTCTTACTGACTATGTTTTGAACCATTCCTGTGACACTAGTTATGGAATCCGATGCTTGACTTCAGATTTAATGTATCCCTCTGACCTTCTTATTAACGATGAAACACTGAAATTGCATCGGAATTAAATACTAAAGCCACAATGCCGACTTAAATACAAGAAGACTGACTCTTCCCACTGTGTATGATATGAACCATTCCTGTTACACTAGTTATAGGTTCCGATGCTTCACTTCTGGTTTACTGTATCCCTCTGACCTTCTTATTGACGATGAAACACAAAAATAGCTTCGGAATTAAATACAAAAGGCACAATGCCGACTTAAGTACAAGAAGACTGACTCTTCTTACTGACTATGTTTCGAACCATTCCTGTGACTCTAGTTATAGATTCTGATGCTTCACTCCGGGTTTACTGTATCCCTTGGTCCTCCTCATTGACGAAGAAACACAGAAATTGCATCGGAATTAAATACCAAAGGCACAATGCCAAGTACAAGAAGACTGACTCTTCTTACTGACTATGTATTGAACCATTCCTGTGACATCAGTTATAGATTCCGATGCTTCACTCGAGGTTTACTGTATCACTTGGACCTCCTTATTGACGATGAAACACAGAAATTGCATCGGAGATAAATACAAAAGGCACAATGCAGACTTAAGTACAAGAATACTGACTCTTCTTACTGTCTATGATTTTAACCATCCCTTTTTCACAAGTTATAGATTCCGATGCTTCACTCCAGGTTTACTGTATCCCTTGGACCTTATTATTGACGATGAAACACAGAAATTGCATCGGAATTAAATACAAAAGGCACAATGCCGACTTAAGTACAAGAAGACTGACTCTTCCTACTGTCTATGCTTTGAACCATTCCTGTGACACTAGATTTAGATTCCGATGCTTCACTTCAGGTTTACTGCATCCCTCTGACCTTCCTATTGACGATGAAACACAGAAATTGCATCGGAATTAAATACAAAAGGCACAATGCCGACTTAAGTACAAGAAGACTGACTCAACCCACTGTCTATGATTTGAACCATTCCTGTGACTCTAGTAATAGATTCCGATGCTTCACTTGAGGTTTATTGTATCCCTAGGACCTTCTTATTGACGATGAAACACAGAAATTGCATAGGAATTGAATACAAAAGGCACAATGCCGACTTAAGTACAAGAAGACTGACTCTTCTTACTGACTATGCTTTGAACCATTCCTGTGACACTAGTTACAGATTCTGATCCTTCACTTCAGGTTTACTGTATCCCTCAGACCTTCTTATTGACGATGAAACACAGAAACTGCATCGGAATTAAATACAAAATGCACAAAGCCGACTTAAGTACAAGAAGACTGACTCTTCTCACTGACTATGTTTTGAACCATACCTGTGAACCTAGTTATAGATTCCGATGCTCCACTTCTGATTTACTGTATCTCTCTGACCTCCTTATTGACGATGAAACACAGGAATTGCATCGGAATTAAATAATAAAAGCAGAATGCCAACTTAAGTACAAGAAGACTGTCTCTTCTTACTGTCGATGGTTTGAACCATTCCAGTGACACTAGTTATAGATTCCGATGCTTCACTCCAGGTTTACTGTATCCCTTGGTCCTTCTTATTGACGATGAAACACAGAACTAGCATCGGAATTAAATACAAAAGGCAGAATACCGACTTAAGTACAAGAAGACTGACTCTTTATACTGACTATGTTTTGAACCATTCCTGTGACACTAGTTATATACTCTAATGCTTCACTTCAGGTTTACTGTATACCTTGGACCCTCTTATTGACGATGAAACACAGAAATTGCATCGGAATTAAATACAAAAGGCACAATGCCGACTTAAGTACAAGAAGACTGACTCTTCTTACTGACTATGTTTGAAAAATTTCTGTGACACTAGTTATAGATTCCGATGCTTCACTTCAGATTTACTGTATACCTCTGACCTTCTTATTAACGATGAAACACAGAAATTGCATCGGATTTAATTACTAAAGGCACAATGCCGAATTAAGTACAAGAAGACAGCCTCTTCTTACTGGCTATGTTTTGAACAATTCCTGTGACAGTAGTTATAGATTCCGATGCTTCACTCCAGGTTTACTGTAACCCTTGGACCTTCTTATTGACGATGAAACACAGAAATTGCATCGGAGTTATATAGAAAAGGCACAATGCCGACTTAAGTACAAGAAGACTGACTCTTCTTACTGTCTATGTTTTGAACCATTCCTGAGACACTAGTTATAGATTCCAATGCTTCAGTAAAGGTTTACTATATCCCTTAGACATTCTTATTGACGATGATACACAGAAATTGCATCGGAGTTATATAGAAAAGGCACAATGCCGACTTAAGTACAAGAAGACTGACTCTTCTTACTGACTATGTTTCGAACCATTCCTGTGATACTAGTTATAGATTCCGATGCTTCACTTCAGGTTTTCTGTATCCCTTGGACCTTCTTATTGACGATGAAACACAGAAATTGCATCGGAATTAAATACAAAAGGCACAATGCCGACTTAAGTACAAGAAGACTGACTCTTCTTACTGACTATGTTTTGAACCATTCCTGTGACACTAGTTATAGATTCCGATGCTAGACTTCAGTTTTACTGTATCCCTCTGACCTTCTTATTGACGATGAAACACAGAAATTGCATCGGAATTAAGTACTAAAGGCACAATGCCGAATTAAGTACAAGAAGACTGACTCTTCTTACTGTCGATGTTTTGAGCCATCCCTGTGTCACTATTTATAGATTCCGATGATTCACTCCAGGTTTACTGTATCCCTTGGACTTTCTTATTGAGGATGATACACAGAAATTGCATCGGAATTAAATATAAAAGGCACAATGCCGACTTAAGTACAAGAAGACTGATTCTTCTAACTGACTATGTATTGAACATTTCCTGTGACACTAGTTACAGATTCCGATGCTTCACTTCAGGTTTACTGTATCCCTCTGACCTTCTTATTGACGATGAAACACAGAAATTGCATCGGAATTAAATACAAATGGAACAATGCCGACTTCTCTTCAAGAAGACTGTCTCTTCCTACTGTCTATGTTTTGAACCATTCCTGTGACACTAGTTATAGATTCCGATGCTTCACTTCGGGTTTACTGTATCCCTCTGACCTTCTTATTGCCGATGAAACACAGAAATTGCATCGGAATTAAATACAAAAGTCACAATGCCGACTTAAGTACAAAAAGACTGACTCTTCTTACTGACTATGATTTGAACCATTTGTGTGACACTAGTTATAGATTCCGATGCATCACTCCCGGTTTACAGTATCCCTTGGACCTTCTTATAGACGATGAAATACAGAAATTGCATCGGAATTAAATGAAAGAGGCACAATGCCGACATAAGTACAACAAGACTGACTCTCCTTACTGTCTATGTTTTGAACCATTCCTCTGGCACTAGTTAGAGATTCCGATGCTTCACTTCAGGTTCACTGTATCTCTCTGACCTTCTTATTGACGGTGAAACACAGAATTTGCATCGGAATTAAGTTCAAAATGCACAATGCCGACTTCAGTACAAGAAGCCTGTCTCTTCCTACTGTCTATGATTTGAACCATTCCTGTGACACAAGTTATAGATTCCGATGCTTCACTTCAGGTTTACTGTATCCCTCTGACCTCCTTATTGAGGATGAAACACTGAAATTGCATCGTAATTAAATACAAAAGTCACAATGCCGACTTGAGTACAAGATGACTGCCTCTTCCCACTGTCTATGCTTTGAACCATTCCTGTTACACTAGTTATATTTTCCGATGCTTCACTTCAGGTTAACTGTATCTCTTGTACGTACATATTGACGATGAAACACAGAAACTGCATCGGGATTAAATAGAAAAGGCCCAATGCCGTCTTATGTACAAGAAGACTGACTCTTCTTACTGACTATGTTTTGAACCATTCCTGTGACACTAGTTATATACTCTAATGCTTCACTTCAGGTTTACTGTATACCTAGGACCTTCTTATTGAAGATGAAACACAGAAATTGCATCGGAATTAAATACAAAATGCACAATGCCGACTTAAGTACAAGAATACTGACTCTTCTTACTGTCTATGATTTGAACCATCACTGTGACACTAGTTATAGATTCCGATGCTTCACTCCAGATTTACTGTATCCGTTGGACCTTCTTATTTACGATGAAACACAGAAATTGCATCGGAATTAAATACAAAAGGCACAATGCCGACTTAAGTACAAGAAGACTGGCTCTTCTTACTGACTATGTTTTGAACCATTTCTGTGACACTAGTTATAGATTCCGATGCTTCACTCCCGGTTTACTGTATCCCTTGGACCTTCTTATTGACGATGAAACACAGAAATTGCATCGGAATTTAATACAAATGGCACAATGGCGACTTAAGTACAAGAATACTGACTCTTCTTACTGCCTATGCTTTGAACCATCCCTGTGTCACTAGTTATAGATTCCGAAGCTTCACTCCAGGTTTACTGTATCCCTTGGACCTTCTTATTGACGATGAAACACAGAACGTGCATCGGAATTAAATACAAAAGGCACAATGCCGACTTAAGTACAAGAAGACTGACTCTTCTTACTGACTATGTTTTGAACCATTCCTGTGACACTAGTTATAGATTCCGATGCTTGAATTCAGATTTACTGTATCCCTCTGACCTTCTTATTGACGATGAAACACAGAAATTGCATCGGAATTAAATACAAAAGGCACAATGCCGACTTAAGTACAAGAAGACTGACTCTTCCCACTGTCTATGCTTTGAACCATTCCTGTTACACAAGTTATATTTTCCGATGCTTCACTTCAGGTTTACTGGATCCCTTGGACCTACTTATTGACGACAAAACACAGAAATTGCATCGGAATTAAATACAACTGGCACAATGGCGACTTAAGTACAAGAATACTGACACTTCTTACTGCCTCTGTTTTGAACCATCCCTGTGTCACTAGTTATAGATTCCGAAGCTTCACTCCAGGTTTACTGTATCCCTTGGACCTTGTTATTACCGATGAAACACAGAAATTGCATCGGATTTAATTACTAAAGGCACAATGCCGAATTAAGTACAAGGAGACTGGCTCTTCTTACTGGCTATGTTTTGAACAATTCCTGTGACAGTAGTTATAGATTCCGATGCTTCACTCCAGGTTTACTGTAACCCTTGGACCTTCTTATTGACGATGAAACACAGATATTGCATCGGAATTACATAAAAAAGGCACAATGCCGACTTAAGTACAAGAAGACTGACTCTTCTTACTGACTATGTTTTGAACCATTCCTGTGACACTAGTTATAGATTCCGATGCTAGACTTCAGTTTTACTGAATCCCTCTGACCTTCTTATTGACGATGAAACACAGAAATCGCATCGGAAATAAGTACTAAAGGCACAATGCCGAATTAACTACAAGAAGACAGACTCTTCTTACTGTCGATGTTTTGAACCATCCCTGTGTCACTATTTATAGCTTCCGATGCTTCACTCCAGGTTTACTGTATCCCTTGGACCTTCTTATTGACGATGAAACACAGAAATTGCATCGGAATTAAATACAAAATGCACAATGCCGACTTAAGTACAAGAAGACTGATTCTTCTAACTGACTATGTTTTGAACATTTCCTGTGACACTAGTTATAGATTCCGATGCTTCACTTCAGGTTTACTGTATCCCTCTGACCTTCTTATTGACGATGAAACACAGAAATTGCATCGGAATTTAATACAAAAGGCACAATGCCGACTTAAGTACATAAAGACTTTCTCTTCCCACTGTCTATGCTTTGAACCATTCCTGTTACACTAGTTATATTTTCCGATGCTTCACTTCAGGTTTACTGTATCCCTTGGACCTACTTATTGACGATGAAACACAGAAATTGCATCGGAATTAAATACAAAAGGCACAATGCCGGCTTATGTACAAGAAGACTGACTCTTCTTACTGACTATGTTTTGATTCATTCCTGTGACACTAGTTATTGATTCCGATGCTTCACTCCAGGTCTACTGTATCCCTTGGACCTTCTTATTGACGATGAAACACAGAAATTGCATCGGAATTAAATACGAAAGTCACAATGCCGACTTAAGTACAAGAAGACTGACTCATCTTACTGACTATGATTTGAACCATTTGTGTGACACTAGTTATAAATTCCGATGCATCACTCCCGGTTTACTGTATCCCTTGGACCTTCTTATAGACGATGAAACACAGAAATTGCATCGGAATTAAATAAAAAAGGCACAATGCCGACTTAAGTACAACAAGACTGATTCTTCTTACTGTCTATGTTTTGAACAATTCCTGTGACACTAGTTATAGATTCCGATGCTTCACTTCAGGTTTACTGTATCTCTCTGACCTTCTTATTGACGGTGAAACACAGAAATTGCATCGGAATTAAGTTCAAAATGCATAATGCCGACTTCAGTACAAGAAGCCTGTCTCTTCCTACTGTCTATGCTTTGAACCATTCCTGTGACACAAGTTATAGATTCCGATGCTTCACTTCAGGTTTACTGTAACCCTCTGACCTTCTTATTTACGATGAAACACAGAAATTGCATCGTAATTAAATACAAAAGGCACAATGCCGACTTGAGTACAAGAAGACTGACTCTTCCCACTGTCTATGCTATGAACCATTCCTGTTACACTAGTTATATTTTCCGATGCTTCACTTCAGGTTTACTGTATCCCTTGTACGTACTTATTGACGATGAAACACAGAAACTGCATCGGAATTAAATAGAAAAGGCACAATGCCGACTTTACTACAAGAAGACTGACTCTTCTTACTGACTATGTTTTATTCATTCCTGTGACACTAGTTATTGATTCCGATTCTTCACTCTAGATTTACTGTATCCCTTGGACCTTCTTATTTACGATGAAACACAGAAATTGCATCGGAATTAAATACAAAAGGCACAATGCCGACTTAAGTACAAGAAGACTGATTCTTCTTACTGACTATATTTTGAACCATTCCTGTGACACTAGTTATAGATTCCGATGCTTCACCTCAGGTTTACTGTATCCCTCTGAGATTCTTATTGACGATGAAACACAGAAATTTCATCGGAATTAAATACAAAAGGCACAATGCCGGATTAAGTACAAGAGGACTGACTCTTCTTACTGTCTATGTTTTGAACCATTCATGTGACACTAGTTATAGATTCCGATGCTTCACTCCAGGTTTACTATATCCCTTGGACCTTCTTATTGACGATGATACACAGAAATTGCACCGGAGTTAAATAGAAAAGGCACAATGCCGACTTAAGTACAAGGAGACTGACTCTTCTTACTTACTATGAGTTGAACCATTCCTGTGACACTAGTTATAGATTCCGATGCTTCACTTCAGGTTTACTGTATCCCTTGGAGCTTCTTATTGACGGTGAAACACAGAAATTGCATCGGAATTGAATACAAAAGGCACAATGCCGACTTAAGTACAAGAAGACTGTCGCTTCTTACTGACTATGTTTTGAACCATTCGTGTGAGACTAGTTATAGATTCCGATGCTAGACTTCAGATTTACTGTATCCCTCTGACTTTCTTATTGACGATGAAACACAGAAATTGCATCTGAATTAAATACCAAGGGCACAATGCCGAATTAAGTACAAGAAGGCTGACTCTTCCTACTGTCGATGTATTGAACCATCCCTGTGACACTAATTATAGATTCCGATGCTTCACTCCAGGTTTACTATATCCCTTGGACCTTCTTATTGACGATGATACACAGAAATTGCATGGGAATTAAATACAAAAAGCACAATGCCGACTTAAGTACAAGAAGACTGTTTCTTCTTACTGACTATGTTCTGAACAATTCCTGGTACACTAGTTATAGATTCCGATGCTACACTTCAGATTTACTGTATCCCTCTGACCTTCTTATTGACGATGAAAACCTGAAATTGCATCAGAATTAAGTACTAAGGGCACAATGCTGAATTAATTACAAGAAGACTGACTCTTCTTACTGTCTATGTTTTGAACGATCCCAGTGTCACTAGTTATAGATTCCGATGCTTCACTCCAGGTTTATTGTATCCCTTGGACCTACTTATTGACCATGAAACACAGAACTTGCATCGGAATTAAATACAAAAGGCACAATGCCGACTTAAGTACAAGAAGACTGACTCTTCTTACTGACTATGTTTTGAACCATTCCTATGACACTAGTTATAGATTCCGATGCTTGACTTCAGATTTACTGTATACCTCTGACCTTCTTATTGTCGGTGAAACACAGAAATTGAATCGGAATTAAATACTAAAGGCACAATGCCGAATTAAGTACAAGAAGACTGACTCTTCTTACTGTCGATGATTAGATCCATTCCCGTGACAGTAGTTATAGATTCCGATTCTTCACTCCGTGTTTACTGTATCCCTTGGACCTTCTTATTGACGATGAAACACAGAAATTGAATAGGAATTAAATAGAAAAGGCACAGTGCCGACTTATGTACAAGAAGACTGTCTCTTCCTACTGTCTATGCTTTGAGCCATTCCTGTGACACTAGTTATAGATTCCGTTGCTTCACTTCAGGTTTACTGTATCCCTTGGACCTTCTTATTGAAGATGAAACACAGAAATTGCATCGGAATTAAATACAAAAGGCACAATGCCGACTTAAGTACAAGAATACTGACACATTTTACTGTCGATGTTTTAAACCATCCCAGTGTCACTAGTTATAGATTCCGATGGTTCACTCCAAGTTTACTGTATCCCTTGGACCTTCTTATTCACGACGAAACACAGAAATTGCATCGGAATTAAATACAATAGGCACAATGCCGAATTAAGTACAAGAAGACTGATTCTTCTTACTGACTATATTTTAAACCATTCCTGTGACACTAGTTATAGATTCCGATGCTTCACCTCAGGTTTACTGTATCCCTCTGACATTCTTATTGACGATGAAACACAGAAATTTCATCGGAATTAAATACAAAAGGCACAATGCCGGATTAAGTACAAGAGGACTGACTCTTCTTATTGTCTATGTTTTGAACCATTCATGTAACACTAGTTATAGGTTCCGATGCTTCACTTCAGGATTACTGTATCCCTTGGAGCTTCTTATTGACGATGAAACACAGAAATTGCATCGGAATTAAATACAAAAGGCACAATGCCGACTTAAGTACAAGAAGACTGTCGCTTTTTACTGACTATGTTTTGAACCATTCGTGTGAGACTAGTTATAGATTCCGATGCTAGATTTCAGATTTACTGTATCCCTCTGACCTTCTTATTGACGATGAAACACAGAAATTGCATCTGAATTAAATACCAAAGGCACAATGCCGAATTAAGTACAAGAAGGCTGACTCTTCCTACTGTCGATGTTTTGAACCATCCCTGTGACACTAGTTATAGATTCCGATGCTTCACTCCTGGTTTACTATATCCCTCGGACCTTCTTATTGACGATGATACACAGAAATTGCATGGGAATTAAATACAAAAGGCACAATGCCGACTTAAGTACAAGGAGACTGATTCTTCTTACTGACTATGTTTTGAACCTTTCTGGTGACACTAGTTATAGATTCCGATGCTTCACTTCAGGTTTACTGTATCCCTCTACTCTGCTTATTGACGATGAAACACAGAAATTGCATCGGAATTAAATACAAAAGGCACAATGCCGACTTCAGTACAAGAAGACTGTCTCTTCCTACTGTCTATGTTTTGAACCATTCCTGTGACACTAGTTACAGATTCCGATGCTTCACTTCAGGTTTACTGTATCCCCCTGACCTTCTTATTGACGTTGAAACACAGAAATTGCATCGGAATTAAATACAAAAGGCACAATGCCGACTTATGTACAAGAAGACTGACTCTTCCCACTGTCTATGCTTTGCACCATTACTGTTACACTAGTTATATTTTCCGATGCTTCACTTCAGGTTTACTGTATCCCTTGGACCTACTTATTGGCGATAAAACACAGAAATTGCATCGGAATTAAATACAAAAGGCACAATGCCGACTTATGTACAAGAAGACTGACTCTTCTTACAGACTATGTTTTGAACCATTCCTATGACACAAGTTATATACTCTAATGCTTCACTTCAGGTTTACTGTATGCCTTGGACCTTCTTATTGAAGATGAAACACAGAAATTGCATCGGAATTAAATACAAAATGCACAATGCCGACTTAAGTACAAGAATACTGACTCTTCTTACTGTCTATAATTTGAACCATCCCTGTGACACTAGTTATAGATTCCGATGCTTCACTCCAGGTTTACTGTATCCCTTGGACCTTCTTATTGACGATGAAACACAGAAATTGCATCGGAATTAAATACAAAAGGCACAATGCCGACTTTAGTACAAGAAGACTGACTCTTCTTACTGACTATGTTTAGATTCATTCCTGTGACACTAGTTATTGATTCCGATGCTTCACTCCAGGTTTACTGTATCCCTGGGACCTTCTTATTGACGATGAAACACAGAAATTGCATCGGAATTAAATACAAAAGGCACAATGCCGACTTAAGTACAAGAAGACTGACTCTTCTTACTGACTATGTTTTGAACCATTTCTGTGACACTAGTTACAGATTCCGATGCTTCACTCCCGGTTTACTGTATCCCTTGGACCTTCTTATTGACGATGAAAAACAGAAATTGCAACGGAATTAGATAAAAAAGGCACAATGCCGACTTAAGTACAAGAAGACTGACTCTTCTTACTGTCTTTGTTTTGAACCATTCCTGTGACACTAGTTATAGATTCCGATGCTTCACTCCAGGTTTACTATATCCCTTGGACTTTCCTATTGACGATGATACACAATAATTGCATCGGAGTTAAATAGAAAAGGCACAAAGCCGACCTAAGTACAAGAAGGCTGACTCTTCTTACTGACTATGTTTTGAACAATTCCTGTGACACTAGTTATAGATTCCGATGCTTCACTTCAGGTTCACTGTATCCCTTGGACCTTCGTATTGACGATGAAACACAGAAATTGCATCGGAATTAAATACAAAAGGCACAATGCCGATTTAAGTACAAGAAGACTGACTCTTCTTACTGACTATGTTTTGAACCATTCCTGTGACACTAGTTATAGATTCCGATGCTAGACTTCAGATTTACTGTATCCCTCTGACCTTTTTATTGACGATGAAACACAGAAATTGCATCGGAATTTAATACAAAAGGCACAATGCCGACTTAAGTACATAAAGACTTTCTCTTCCCACTGTCTATGCTTTGAACCATTCCTGTTACACTAGTTATATTTTCCGATGCTTCACTTCAGGTTTACTGTATCCCTTGGACCTACTTATTGACGATGAAACACAGAAATTGCATCGGAATTAAATACAAAAGGCACAATGCCGGCTTATGTACAAGAAGACTGACTCTTCTTACTGACTATGTTTTGATTCATTCCTGTGACACTAGTTATTGATTCCGATGCTTCACTCCAGGTCTACTCTATCCCTTGGACCTTCTTATTGACGATGAAACACAGAAATTGCATCGGAATTAAATACGAAAGTCACAATGCCGACTTAAGTACAAGAAGACTGACTCTTCTTACTGACTATGATTTGAACCATTTGTGTGACACTAGTTATAGATTCCGATGCATCACTCCCGGTTTACTGTATCCCTTGGACCTTCTTATAGACGATGAAACACAGAAATTGCATCGGAATTAAATAAAAAAGGCACAATGCCGACTTAAGTACAACAAGACTGATTCTTCTTACTGTCTATGTTTTGAACAATTCCTGTGACACTAGTTATAGATTCCGATGCTTCACTTCAGGTTTACTGTATCTCTCTGACCTTCTTATTGACGGTGAAACACAGAAATTGCATCGGAATTAAGTTCAAAATGCATAATGCAGACTTCAGTACAAGAAGCCTGTCTCTTCCTACTGTCTATGCTTTGAACCATTCCTGTGACACAAGTTATAGATTCCGATGCTTCACTTCAGGTTTACTGTAGCCCTCTGACCTTCTTATTGACGATGAAACACAGAAATTGCATCGTAATTAAATACAAAAGGCACAATGCCGACTTGAGTTCAAGAAGACTGACTGTTCCCACTGTCTACGCTATGAACCATTCCTGTTACACTAGTTATATTTTCCGATGCTTCACTTCAGGTTTACTGTATCCCTTGTACGTACTTATTGACGATGAAACACAGAAACTGCATCGGAATTAAATAGAAAAGGCACAATGCCGACTTTACTACAAGAAGACTGACTCTTCTTACTGACTATGTTTTATTCATTCCTGTGACACTAGTTATTGATTCCGATTCTTCACTCTAGATTTACTGTATCCCTTGGACCTTCTTATTTACGATGAAACACAGAAATTGCATCGGAATTAAATACAAAAGGCACAATGCCGACTTAAGTACAAGAAGACTGATTCTTCTTACTGACTATATTTTGAACCATTCCTGTGACACTAGTTATAGATTCCGATGCTTCACCTCAGGTTTACTGTATCCCTCTGAGATTCTTATTGACGATGAAACACAGAAATTTCATCGGAATTAAATACAAAAGGCACAATGCCGGATTAAGTACAAGAGGACTGACTCTTCTTACTGTCTATGTTTTGAACCATTCATGTGACACTAGTTATAGATTCCGATGCTTCACTCCAGGTTTACTATATCCCTTGGACCTTCTTATTGACGATGATACACAGAAATTGCACCGGAGTTAAATAGAAAAGGCACAATGCCGACTTAAGTACAAGGAGACTGACTCTTCTTACTTACTATGAGTTGAACCATTCCTGTGACACTAGTTATAGATTCCGATGCTTCACTTCAGGTTTACTGTATCCCTTGGAGCTTCTTATTGACGGTGAAACACAGAAATTGCATCGGAATTGAATACAAAAGGCACAATGCCGACTTAAGTACAAGAAGACTGTCGCTTCTTACTGACTATGTTTTGAACCATTCGTGTGAGACTAGTTATAGATTCCGATGCTAGACTTCAGATTTACTGTATCCCTCTGACTTTCTTATTGACGATGAAACACAGAAATTGCATCTGAATTAAATACCAAGGGCACAATGCCGAATTAAGTACAAGAAGGCTGACTCTTCCTACTGTCGATGTATTGAACCATCCCTGTGACACTAATTATAGATTCCAATGCTTCACTCCAGGTTTACTATATCCCTTGGACCTTCTTATTGACGATGATACACAGAAATTGCATGGGAATTAAATACAAAAAGCACAATGCCGACTTAAGTACAAGAAGACTGTTTCTTCTTACTGACTATGTTCTGAACAATTCCTGGTACACTAGTTATAGATTCCGATGCTACACTTCAGATTTACTGTATCCCTCTGACCTTCTTATTGACGATGAAAACCTGAAATTGCATCAGAATTAAGTACTAAGGGCACAATGCCGAATTAATTACAAGAAGACTGACTCTTCTTACTGTCTATGTTTTGAACGATCCCAGTGTCACTAGTTATAGATTCCGATGCTTCACTCCAGGTTTATTGTATCCCTTGGACCTACTTATTGACCATGAAACACAGAACTTGCATCGGAATTAAATACAAAAGGCACAATGCCGACTTAAGTACAAGAAGACTGACTCTTCTTACTGACTATGTTTTGAACCATTCCTATGACACTAGTTATAGATTCCGATGCTTGACTTCAGATTTACTGTATACCTCTGACCTTCTTATTGTCGGTGAAACACAGAAATTGAATCGGAATTAAATACTAAAGGCACAATGCCGAATTAAGTACAAGAAGACTGACTCTTCTTACTGTCGATGATTAGATCCATTCCCGTGACAGTAGTTATAGATTCCGATTCTTCACTCCGTCTTTACTGTATCCCTTGGACCTTCTTATTGACGATGAAACACAGAAATTGAATAGGAATTAAATAGAAAAGGCACAGTGCCGACTTATGTACAAGAAGACTGTCTCTTCCTACTGTCTATGCTTTGAGCCATTCCTGTGACACTAGTTATAGATTCCGTTGCTTCACTTCAGGTTTACTGTATCCCTTGGACCTTCTTATTGAAGATGAAACACAGAAATTGCATCGGAATTAAATACAAAAGGCACAATGCCGACTTAAGTACAAGAATACTGACACATCTTACTGTCGATGTTTTAAACCATCCCAGTGTCACTAGTTATAGATTCCGATGCTTCACTCCAAGTTTACTGTATCCCTTGGACCTTCTTATTCACGACGAAACACAGAAATTGCATCGGAATTAAATACAATAGGCACAATGCCGAATTAAGTACAAGAAGACTGATTCTTCTTACTGACTATATTTTAAACCATTCCTGTGACACTAGTTATAGATTCCGATGCTTCACCTCAGGTTTACTGTATCCCTCTGACATTCTTATTGACGATGAAACACAGAAATTTCATCGGAATTAAATACAAAAGGCACAATTCCGGATTAAGTACAAGAGGACTGACTCTTCTTATTGTCTATGTTTTGAACCATTCATGTAACACTAGTTATAGATTCCGATGCTTCACTTCAGGATTACTGTATCCCTTGGAGCTTCTTATTGACGATGAAACACAGAAATTGCATCGGAATTAAATACAAAAGGCACAATGCCGACTTAAGTACAAGAAGACTGTCGCTTTTTACTGACTATGTTTTGAACCATTCGTGTGAGACTAGTTATAGATTCCGATGCTAGATTTCAGATTTACTGTATCCCTCTGACCTTCTTATTGACGATGAAACACAGAAATTGCATCTGAATTAAATACCAAAGGCACAATGCCGAATTAAGTACAAGAAGGCTGACTCTTCCTACTGTCGATGTTTTGAACCATCCCTGTGACACTAGTTATAGATTCCGATGCTTCACTCCTGGTTTACTATATCCCTCGGACCTTCTTATTGACGATGATACACAGAAATTGCATGGGAATTAAATACAAAACGCACAATGCCGACTTAAGGACAAGAAGACTGTCTCTTCTTACTGACTATGTTCAGAACAATTCCTGGTACACTAGTTATAGATTCCGATGCTAGACTTCAGATTTACTGTATCCCTCTGACCTTCTTATTGACGATGAAAAACAGAAATTGCATCGGAATTAAGTACTAAGGGCACATTGCCGAATTAATTACAAGAAGACTTACTCTTCTTACTGTCGATATTTTGAACTATCCCTGTGTCACTAGTTATAGATTCCGATGCTTTACTCCATGTCTACTGTATCCCTTGGACCTTCTTATTGACGATGAAACACAGAAATTGCATCGGAATTAAATACATAAGGCACAATGCCGACTTAAGTACAAGGAGACTGATTCTTCTTACTGACTATGTTTTGAACCTTTCTGGTGACACTAGTTATAGATTCCGATGCTTCACTTCAGGTTTACTGTATCCCTCTACTCTGCTTATTGACGATGAAACACAGAAATTGCATCGGAATTAAATACAAAAGGCACAATGCCGACTTCAGTACAAGAAGACTGTCTCTTCCTACTGTCTATGTTTTGAACCATTCCTGTGACACTAGTTACAGATTCCGATGCTTCACTTCAGGTTTACTGTATCCCCCTGACCTTCTTATTGACGTTGAAACACAGAAATTGCATCGGAATTAAATACAAAAGGCACAATGCCGACTTATGTACAAGAAGACTGACTCTTCCCACTGTCTATGCTTTGCACCATTACTGTTACACTAGTTATATTTTCCGATGCTTCACTTCAGGTTTACTGTATCACTTGGACCTACTTATTGGCGATAAAACACAGAAATTGCATCGGAATTAAATACAAAAGGCACAATGCCGACTTATGTACAAGAAGACTGACTCTTCTTACAGACTATGTTTTGAACCATTCCTGTGACACTAGTTATATACTCTAATGCTTCACTTCAGGTTTACTGTATGCCTTGGACCTTCTTATTGAAGATGAAACACAGAAATTGCATCGGAATTAAATACAAAATGCACAATGCCGACTTGAGTACAAGAATACTGACTCTTCTTACTGTCTATAATTTGAACCATCCCTGTGACACTAGTTATAGATTCCGATGCTTCACTCCAGGTTTACTGTATCCCATGGACCTTCTTATTGACGATGAAACACAGAAATTGCATCGGAATTAAATACAAAAGGCACAATGCCGACTTTGGTACAAGAAGACTGACTCTTCTTACTGACTATGTTTTGATTCATTCCTGTGACACTAGTTATTGATTCCGATGCTTCACTCCAGGTTTACTGTATCCCTGGGACCTTCTTATTGACGATGAAACACAGAAATTGCATCGGAATTAAATACAAAAGGCACAATGCCGACTTAAGTACAAGAAGACTGACTCTTCTTACTGACTATGTTTTGAACCATTTCTGTGACACTAGTTACAGATTCCGATGCTTCACTCACGGTTTACTGTATCCCTTGGACCTTCTTATTGACGATGAAAAACAGAAATTGCATCGGAATTAAATAAAAAAGGCACAATGCCGACTTAAGTACAAGAAGACTGACTCTTCTTACTGTCTTTGTTTTGAACCATTCCTGTGACACTAGTTATAGATTCCGATGCTTCACTCCAGGTTTACTATATCCCTTGGACTTTCCTATTGACGATGATACACAATAATTGCATCGGAGTTAAATAGAAAAGGCACAAAGCCGACCTAAGTACAAGAAGACTGATTCTTCTTACTGACTATGTTTTGAACAATTCCTGTGACACTAGTTATAGATTCCGATGCTTCACTTCAGGTTCACTGTATCCCTTGGACCTTCGTATTGACGATGAAACACAGAAATTGCTTCGGAATTAAATACAAAAGGCACAATGCCGATTTAAGTACAAGAAGACTGACTCTTCTTACTGACTATGTTTTGAACCATTCCTGTGACACTAGTTATAGATTCCGATGCTAGACTTCAGATTTACTGTATCCCTCTGACCTTTTTATTGACGATGAAACACAGAAATTGCATCGGAATTAAATACTATGGGCACAATGCCGAATTAAGTACAAGAAGACTGACTCTTCTTACTGTCGATGTTTTGAACCATCCCTGTGTCACTAGTTATAGATTCCGATGCTTCACTCCAGGTTTACTGTATCCCTTGGACCTTCTTATTGACGATGAAACACAGAAATTGCATCGGAATTAAATACAAAAGGCACAATGCCGACTTAAGTACAAGAAGACTGATTCTTCTTACTGACTATGTTTTGAACCTTTCCTGTGACACTAGTTATAGATTCCGATGCTTCACTTCAGGTTTACTGTAACCCTCTGACCTCCGTATTGACGATGAAACACAGAAATTGCATCGGAATTAAATTCAAAAGGCACAATGCCGACTTCAGTACAAGAAGACTGTCTCTTCCTACTGTCTATGTTTTGAGCCATTCCTGTGACACTAGTTATAGATTGCGATGCTTCTCTTCAGGTTTACTGTATCCCTTGGACCTTCTTATTGACGATGAAACACAGAAATTGCATCGGAATTAAATACAAAAGGCACAATGCCGACTTAAGTACAAGAATACTGACTCTTCTAACTGTCTATGATTTGAACCATCCCTGTGACACTAGTTATAGATTCCGATGCTTCACTCCACGTTTACTGTATCCATTGGACCATCTTATTGTCGATGAAACACAGAAATTGCATCGGAATGAAATAAAAAAGCCACAATGCCGACTTAAGTACAAGAAGACTGACTCTTCTTTCTGTCTATGTTTTGAACCATTCCTGTGACACTAGTTATAGATTCCGATGCTTCACTCCAGGTTTACTACATCCCTTGGACATTCTTATTGACGATGATACACAGAAATTCCATCGGAGTTAAATAGAAAAGGCACAAAGCCGACCTAAGTACAAGAAAACTGACTCTTCTTAATGACTATGTTTTGAACCATTCCTGTGACACTAGTTATAGATTCCGATGCTTCACTTCAGGTTTACTGTATCCCTTGGACCTTCGTATTGACGATGAAACACAGAAATTGCATCGGAATTAAATACAAAAGGCACAATGCTGACTTAAGTACTAGGAGACTGACTCTTCTTACTGACTATGATTTGAACCATTCCTGTGACACTAGTTATAGATTCCGATGCTAGACTTCAGATTTACTGTATCCCTCTGACCTTCTTATTGACGATGAAACACAGGAATTGCATCGGAATTAATTACTAAGGGCACAATGCCGAATTAAGTACAAGAAGACTGACTCTTCTTACTGTCGATAGTTTGAACCACCCTGTGTCACTAGTTATAGATTCCGATGCTTCACTCCAGGTTTACTGCATCCCTTGGACCTTTTTATTGACGATGAAACACAGAAATTGCATCGGAATTAAATACAAAAGGCACAGTGCCGACTTAAGTACAAGAAGACTGATTCTTCTTACTGACTATGTTTTGAACCTTTCCTGTGACACTACTTATAGGTTCCGATGCTTCACTTCGGGTTTACTGTAACCCTCTGACCTTCTTATTGACGATGAAACACAGAGATTGCATCGGAATTAAATTCAAAAGGCACAATGCCGACTTCAGTACAAGAAGACTGTCTCTTCCTACTGTCTATGTTTTGAACCATTCCTGTGACACTAGTTATAGATTCCGATGCTTCACTTCAGATTCACTGTATCCCTCTGACCTTCTTATTGACGATGAAACACAGAAATTGCATCGGAAATAAATACAAAAGGCACAATGCCGACTTTAGTACAAGAAGACTGACTCTTCTTACTGAATATGTTTTGATTCATTCCTGTGAAACTAGTTATTGATTTCGATGCTTCACTCCAGGTTTACTGTGTCCCTTGGACCTTCTTATTGACGATGTAACACAGAAATTGCATCGGAATTAAATACAAAAGTCACAATGCCTACTTAAGTACAAGAAGACTGACTCTTCTTACTGACTATGTTTTGAACCATTTGTGTGACATTAGTTATGGATTCCGATGCATCACTCCCGGTTTACTGTATCCCTTGGACCTTCTTATAGACAATGAAACACAGAAATTGCATCGGAATCAAATAAAAAAGGCACAATGCCGACTTAAGTACAACAAGACTGACTCTTCTTACTGTCTATGTTTTGAACCATTCCTGTGACACTAGTTATAGATTCCGATGCTTCACTTCAGGTTTACTGTATCTCTCTGACCTTCTTATTGACGGTGAAACACAGAAATTGCATCGGAATTAAGTTCAAAATGCACAATGCCGACTTCAGTACAATAAGCCTGTCTCTTCCTACTGTCTATGCTTTGAACCATTCCTGTGACACAAGTTATAGATTCCGATGCTTCACTTCAGGTTTACTGTATCCCTCTGACCTTCTTATTGACGATGAAACACAGAAATTGCACCGTAATTAAATGCAAAAGGCACAATGCCGACTTGAGTACAAAAAGACTGACTCTTCCCACTGTCTATGCTTTGAACCATTCCTGTTACACTAGTTATATTTTCCGATGCTTCACTTCAGGTTTACTGTATCCCTTGGACCTTCCTATTGAAGATGAAACACAGAAATTGCATCGGAATGAAATACAAAAGGCACAATGCCGACTTAAGTACAACAATACTGACTCTTCTTACTGTCTATGATTTGAACCATCACTGTGACACTAGTTATAGATTCCGATGCTTCACTCCAGGTTTACTGTATCCCTTGGACCTTCTTATTGACGATGAAACACAGAAATTGCATCGGAATTAAATACAAAAGGCACAATGCCGACTTTAGTACAAGAAGACTAACTCTTCTTACTGACTATATTTTATTCATTCCTGTGACACTTGTTATTGATTCCGATGCTTCTCTCCAGATTTACTGTATCCCTTGGACCTTCTTATTTACGATGAAACACAGAAATTGCATCGGAATTAAATACAAAAGGCACAATGCCGACTTAAGTACAAGAAGACTGACTCATCTTACAGACTATGTTTTGAACCATTTCTGTGACACTAGTTATAGATTCCGATGCTTCCCTCCCGGTTTACTGTATCCCTTGGACCTTCTTATTGACGATGAAACACAGAAATTGCATCGGAATTAAATACAAAAGGCACAATGGCGACTTAAGTACAAGAATACTGACTCTTCTTACTGCCTATGTTTTGAACCATCCCTGTGTCACTAGTTATAGATCCCGAAGCTTCACTCCAGGTTTACTGTATCCCTTGGAACATCTTATTGACGATGAAACACAGAACGTGCATCGGAATTAAATACAAAAGGCACAATGCCGACTTAAGAACAAGAAGACTGACTCTTCTTACTGACTATGTTTTGAACCATTCCTGTGACACTAGTTATAGATTCCGATGCTTGACTTCAGATTTACTGTATCCCTCTGACCTTCTTATTGACGATGAAACACAGAAATTGCATCGGAATTAAATACAAAGGGCACAATGCCGACTTAAGTACAAGAAGACTGTCTCTTCCTACTGTCTATGTTTTGAACCATTCCTGTGACTCTAGTTATATTTTCCGATGCTTCACTTCAGGTTTACTGTATCTCTTGGACTTAATAATTGACGATGAAACACAGAAATTGCATCGGAATCAAATACAAAAGGCACAATGCCGACTTATGTACAAGAAGACTGACTCTTCTTACTCACTATGCTTTGAACCATTCCTGTGACACTAGTTATATACTCTAATGCTTCACTTCAGGTTTTCTGTATCCCTTAGACCTTCTTATTGACGATGAAACACAGAAATTGCATCGGAATTAAATACAAAAGGCACAAAGCCGACTTTAGTACAAGAAGACTGACTCTTCTTACTGACTATGTTTTGATTCATTCCTGTGACACTAGTTATTGATTCCGATGCTTCACTCCAGGTTTACTGTGTCCCTTGGACCTTCTTATTGACGATGAGACACAGAAATTGCATCGGAATTAAATACAAAAGGCACAATGCCGACTTAAGTACAAGAAGACTGACTCTTCTTACTGACTATATTTGAACCATTTCTGTGACAACTTATAGATTTCGATGCTTCACTCCTGGTTTACTGTATCCCTTGGACCTTCGTATTGACGATGATACACAGAAATTGCATCGGAATTAAATACAAAAGGCACAATGCCAACTTAAGTACAAGAATACTGACTCTTCTTACTGTCTATGTTTTGAACGATCCCTGTGTCACTAGTTATAGATTCCGATGCTTCACTCCAGGTTTATTGTATCCGTTGGACCTTCTTATTGACGATGAAACACAGAACTTGCGTCGGAATTAAATACAAAAGGCACAATGCCGACTTAAGTACAAGAAGACTGACTCTTCTTACTGACTATGTTTTGAACCATTCCTGTGACGCTAGTTATAGATTCCGATGCTTGACTTCAGATTTACTGTATACCTCTGACCTTCTTATTATCGATTAAACACAGAAATTGAATCGGAATTAAATACTAAAGGCACAGTGCCGAATTAAGGACAAGAAGACTGACTCTTCTTATTGTCGAAGATTAGAACCATTCCTGCGACAGTAGTTATAGATTCCGATTCTTCACTCCATGTTTACTGTATCCCTTGGACCTTCTTATTGACGATGAAACACAGAAATAGCATCGGAATTAAATAAATAAAGCACAATGCCGACTTAAGTACAAGAAGACTGACCCTACTTACTGTCTATGTTTGAACCATTCCTGTGACACTAGTTATAGTTTCCGATGCCTCACTCCATGTTTACTATATCCCTTGGACCTTCTTATTGTCGATTAAATACAGAAATTGAATAGGAATTAAATAGATAAGGCCCAGTGCCGTCTTAAGTACAAGAAGACTGTCTCTTCCTACTGTCTATGTTTTGAACCATTCCTGTGACACTAGTTATAGATTCCGATGCTTCACTTCAGGTTTACTGTATCCCTCTGACCTTCTTATTGACGATGAAACACAGAAATTGCATCGGAATTAAATACAAAAGGCACAATGCCAACTTAAGTACAAGAATACTGACTCTTCTTACTGTCTATGTTTTGAACGATCCCTGTGTCACTAGTTATAGATTCCGATGCTTCACTTCAGGTTTACTGTATCCCTCTGACCTTCTTATTGACGATGAAACACAGAAATTGCATCGGAATTAAATACAAAAGGCACAATGCCGACTTTAGTACAAGAAGACTAACTCTTCTTACTGACTATATTTTATTCATTCCTGTGACACTTGTTATTGATTCCGATGCTTCTCTCCAGATTTACTGTATCCCTTGGACCTTCTTATTTACGATGAAACACAGAAATTGCATCGGAATTAAATACAAAAGGCACAATGCCGACTTAAGTACAAGAAGACTGACTCTTCTTACAGACTATGCTTTGAACCATTTCTGTGACACTAGTTATAGATTCCGATGCTTCCCTCCCGGTTTACTGTATCCCTTGGACCTTCTTATTGACGATGAAACACAGAAATTGCATCGGAATTAAATACAAAAGGCACAATGGCGACTTAAGTACAAGAATACTGACTCTTCTTACTGCCTATGTTTTGAACCATCCCTGTGTCACTAGTTATAGATTCCGAAGCTTCACTCCAGGTTTACTGTATCCCTTGGACCTTCTTATTGACGATGAAACACAGAACGTGCATCGAAATCAAATACAAAAGGCACAATGCCGACTTAAGAACAAGAAGACTGACTCTTCTTACTGACTATGTTTTGAACCATTCCTGTGACACTAGTTATAGATTCCGATGCTTGACTTCAGATTTACTGTATCCCTCTGACCTTCTTATTGACGATGAAACACAGAAATTGCATCGGAATTAAGTACAAAAGGCACAATGCCGACTTAAGTACAAGAAGACTGTCTCTTCCTACTGTCCATGTTTTGAACCATTCCTGTGACTCTAGTTATAGATTCCGATGCTTCACTTCGTGTTTACTGTATCCCTCAGACCTTCTTATTGACGATGAAACACAGAAATTGCATCGGAATTAAATACAAAAGGCACAATGCCGACTTAAGTACAAGAAGACTGACTCTTCCAACTGTCTATGCTTTGAATCATTCCTGTTACACTAGTTATATTTTCCGATGCTTCACTTCAGGTTTACTGTATCTCTTGGACCTAATTATTGACGATGAAACACAGAAATTGCATCGGAATCAAATACAAAAGGCACAATGCCGACTTATGTACAAGAAGACTGACCCTTCTTACTCACTATGCTTTGAACCATTCCTGTGACACTAGTTATATACTCTAATGCTTCACTTCAGGTTTTCTGTATCCCTTAGACCTTCTTATTGACGATGAAACACAGAAATTGCATCGGAATTAAATACAAAAGGCACAAAGCCGACTTTAGTACAAGAAGACTGACTCTTCTTACTGACTATGTTTTGATTCATTCCTGTGACACTAGTTATTGATTCCGATGCTTCACTCCAGGTTTACTGTGTCCCTTGGACCTTCTTATTGACGATGAGACACAGAAATTGCATCGGAATTAAATACAAAAGGCACAATGCCGACTTAAGTACAAGAAGATTTGACTCTTCTTACTGACTATGTTTGAACCATTTCTGTGACAACTTATAGATTCCGATGCTTCACTCCTGGTTTACTGTATCCCTTGGACCTTCTTATTGACGATGATACACAGAAATTGCATCGGAATTAAATACAAAAGGCACAATGCCAACTTAAGTACAAGAATACTGACTCTTCCCACTGTCTATGCTTTGAGCCATTCCTGTGACACTAGTTATAGATTACGGTGCTTCACTTCAGGTTTACTGTATCCCTTGGACCTTCTTATTGAAGATGAAACACAGAAATTGCATCGGAATTAAATACAAAAGGCACAATGCCGACTTAAGTACAAGAATACTGACACATCTTACTGTCGATGTGTTAAACCATCCCAGTGTCACTAGTTATAGATTCCGATGCTTCACTCCAGGTTTACTATATCCCTTGGACCTTCTTATTGACGATGAAACACAGAAATTGCATCGGAGTTAAATAGAAAAGGCACAAAGCCGACCTAAGTACAAGAAGACTGACTCTTCTTACTGACTACGTTTTGAACCATTCCTGTGACACTAGTTATTAATTCCGATGCTTCACATCAGGTTTACTGTATCCCTTGGACCTTCGTATTGACGATGAAACACAGAAATTGCATCGTAATTAAATACAAAAGGCACATTGCCGACTTAAGTACAAGAAGACTGACTCTTCTTACTGACTATGTTTTGAACCATTCCTGTGACACTAGTTATAGATTCCGATGCTAGACTTCAGATTTACTGTCTCCCTCTGACCTTCTTATTGACGATGAAACACAGAAACTGCATCGGATTTAAATACTATGGGCACAATGCCGAATTAAGTACAAGGAGACTGACTCTTCTTACTGTCGATGTTTTGAACCTTCCCTGTGTCACTAGTTATATAGATTCCGATGCTTCACTATAGGTTTACTGTATCCCTTGGACATTCTTATTGACGATGAAACACAGAAATTGCATCGGAATGAAATACAAAAGGCACAATGCCGACTTAAGTACAAGAAGACTGATTCTTCTTACTGACTATTTTTTGAACCTTTCCTGTGACACTAGTATAGATTCCGATGCTACACTTCAGGTTTACTGTAACCCTCTGACCTTCGTATTGACGATGAAACACAGAAATTGCATCGGAATTAAATTCAAAAGGCACAATGAGGACTTCAGTACAAGAAGACTGTCTCTTCCTACTGTCTATGTTTTGAACCATTCCTGTGACACTAGTTATAGATTCCGATGCTTTACCTCAGGTTTACTGTATCCCTCTGACCTTCTTATTGACGATGAAACACAGAAATTGCATCGGAATTAAATGGAAAATGCACAATGACGACTTATGTACAAGAAGACTGACTTTTCTTACTGACTATGTTTTGAACCATTCCTGTGACACTAGTTATATACTCTAATGCTTCACTTCAGGTTTACTGTATCCCTTGGACCTTCTCATTGAAGATGAAACACAAAAATTGCAACGGAATTAAATACAAAAGGCACAATGCCGACTTAAGTACAAGAATACTGACTCTTCTTACTGTCTATGATTTGAACCATCCCTGTGACACTAGTTATAGATTCCGATGCTTCACTCCACGTTTACTGTATCCCTTGGACCTTCTTATTGACGATGAAACACAGAAATTGCATCGGAATTAAAAAAAAAGGCACAATGCCGACTTAAGTACAAGAAGACTGACTCTTCTTACTGTCTATGTTTTGAACCATTCCTGTGACACTAGTTATAGATTCCGATGCTTCACTCCAGGTTTACTACATCCCTTGGACATTCTTATTGACGATGATTGACAGAAATTGCATCGGAGTTAAATAGAAAAGGCACAAAGCCGACCTAAGTACAAGAAAACTGACTCTTCTTACTGACTATGTTTTGAACCATTCCTGTGACACTAGTTATAGATTCCGATGCTTCACTTCAGGTTTACAGTATCCCTTGGACCTTCGTATTGACGATGAAACACAGAAATTGCATCAGAATTAAATACAAAAGGCACAATGCCGACTTAAGTACAAGAACACTGACTCTTCTTACTGTCTATGATTTGAACCATCCCTGTGACACTAGTTATAGATTCCGATGCTTCACTCCAGGTTTACTGTATCCCTTGGACCTTCTCATTGACGAAGAAACACAGAAATTGCATCGGAATTAAATACAAATGGCACCATGCCGACTTTAGTACAAGAAGACTGACTCTTCTTACTGACTATGTTTTATTCATTCCTGTGACACTAGTTATTGATTCCGATGCTTCACTCCAGGTTTACTGTATCCCTTGCACCTTCTCAATTACGAGGAAGCACAGAAATTGCATCGGAATTAAATACAAAAGGCACAATGCCGACGTAAGTACAAGAATACAAACTCTTCTTACTGTCTATGTTTTAAACCATCCCTGTGTCACTAGTTATAGATTCCGATGCTTCACTCCAGGTTTACTGTATCCCTTGGACCTTCTTATTGACGATGAAACACAGAACTTGCATCGAAATTAAATACAAAAGTCACAATGCCGACTTAAGTACAAGAAGACTGACTCTTCTTACTGACTATGTTTTGAACCATTCCTGTGACACTAGTTACAGATTCCGATGCTTGACTTCAGATTTACTGTATCCCTCTGACCTTCTCATTGACGATGAAACACAGAAATTGCATCGGAATTAAATACAAAATCCACAATGCCGACTTAAGTACAAGAAGACTGTCTCTTCCTACTGTCTATGATATGAACCATTCCTGTGACTCTAGTTATAGATTCCGATGCTTCACTTCAGGTTTACTGTAACCCTCTGACTTTCTTATTGACGATGAAACACAGAAGTTGCATCGGAACTAAATACAAAAGGCACAATGCCGACTTAAGTACAAGATGACTGACTCTTCCTACTGTCTATGTTTTGAACCATTCATGTGACACTAGTTATAGATTCCGATGCTTCACTCCAGGTTTACTATATCCCTTGGACCTTCTTATTGACGATGATACACAGAAATTGCATCGGAGTTAAATAGAAAAGGCACAAAGCCGACCTAAGTACAAGAAGACTGACTCTTCTTACTGACTATGTTTTGAACCATTCCTGTGACACTAGTTATAGATTCCGATGCTTCACATCAGGTTTACTGTGTCCCTTGGACCTTCGTATTGACGATGAAACACAGAAATTGCATCGGAATTAAATACAAAATGCACATTGCCGACTTAAGTACAAGAAGACTGACTCTTCTTACTGACTATGTTTTGAATCATTCCTGTGACACTAGTTATAGATTCCGATGCTAGACTTCAGATTTACTGTATCCCTCTGACCTTCTTATTGACGATGAAACACAGAAATTGCATCGGATTTAAATACTATGGGCACAATGCCGAATTAAGTACAAGGAGACTGACTCTTCTTACTGTCGATGTTTTGAACCCTCCCTGTGTCACTAGTTATAGATTCCGATGCTTCACCCCATGTTTACTGTATCCCCTGGACCTTCTTATTGACGATGAAACACAGAAATTGCATCGGAATGAAATACAAAAGGCACAATGCCGACTTAAGTACAAGAAGACTGATTCTTCTTACTGACTATGTTTTGAACCTTTCCTGTGACATTAGTTATAGATTTCGATGCTACACTTCAGGTTTACTGTAACCCTCTGACCTTCGCATTGACGATGAAACACAGAAATTGCATCGGAATTAAATTCAAAAGGCACAATGCCGACTTCAGTACAAGAAGACTGTCTCTTCCTACTGTCTATGTTTTGAACCATTCCTGTGACACTAGTTATAGATTCCGATGCTTCACTTCAGGTTTACTGTATCCCTCTGACCTTCTTATCGACGATGAAACACAGAAATTGCATCGGAATTAAATACAAAAGGCACAATGCGGACTTAAGTACAAGAAGACTGACTCTTCCCACTGTCTATGCTTTGAACCATTCCTGTTACACTAGTTGTATTTTCCGATGCTTCACTTCAGGTTTACTGTATCCCTTGGACCTACTTATTGACGATGAAACACAGAAATTGCATCGGAATTAAATGGAAAAGGCACAATGACGACTTATGTACAAGAAGATTGACTCTTGTTACTGACTATGCTTTGAACCATTCCTGTGACACTAGTTATATACTCTAATGCTTCACTTCAGGTTTACTGTATCCCTTGGACCTTCTTATTGAAGATGAAACACAGAAATTGCAACGGAATTAAATACAAAAGGCACAATGCCGACTTAAGTACAAGTATACTGACTCTTCTCACTGTCTGTGATTTGAACCATCCCTGTGACACTAGTTATAGATTCCGATGCTTCACTCCACGTTTACTGTATCCCTTGGACCCTCTTATTGACGATGAAACATAGAAATTGCATCCGAATTAATTAAAAAAGGCACAATGCCGACTTAAGTACAAGAAGACTGACTCTTCATACTGTCTATGTTTTGAACCATTCCTGTGACACTAGTTATAGTTTCCGATGCTTCACTCCAGGTTTACTACATCCCTTGGACATTCTTATTGACGATGATACACAGAAATTGCATTGGAGTTAAATAGAAAAGGCACAAAGCCGACCTAAGTACAAGAAAACTGACTCTTCTTACTGACTATGTTTTGAATCATTCCTGTGACACTAGTTATAGATTCCGATGCTTCACTTCAGGTTTACTGTATCCCTTGGACCTTCGTATTGACGATGAAACACAGAAATTGCATCGGAATTAAATACAAAAGGCACAATGCCGACTTAAGTACAAGAGTACTGACTCTTCTTACTGTCTATGATTTGAACCATCCCTGTGACACTAGTTATAGATTCCGATGCTTCACTCCTGGTTTACTGTATCCCTTGGACCTTCTCATTGACGATGAAACACAGAAATTGCATCGGAATTAAATACAAATGGCACCATGCCGACTTTAGTACAAGAAGACTGACTCTTCTTACTGACTATGTTTTATTCATTCCTGTGACACTAGTTATTGATTCCGATGCTTCACTCCAGGTTTACTGTATCCCTTGCACCTTCTTAATTACGAGGAAGCACAGAAATTGCATCGGAATTAAATACAAAAGGCACAATGCCGACTTAAGTACAAGAAGACTGACTCTTCTTACTATGTTTTGTACCATTTCTGTGCCACTAGTTATAGATTCCGATGCTTCACTCCCGGTGTACTGTACCCCTTGGACCTTTTTATTGTCGTTGAAACACAGAAATTGCATCGGAATTAAATACAAAAGGCACAATGGCGACTTAAGTACAAGAATACAAACTCTTCTTACTGTCTATGTTTTGAACCTTCCCTGTGTCACTAGTTATAGATTCCGATGCTTCACTCCAGGTTTACTGTATCCCTTGGACCTTCTTATTGACGATGAAACACAGAACGTGCATCGAAATTAAATACAAAAGGCACAATGCCGACTTAAGTACAAGAAGACTGACTCTTCTTACTGACTATGTTTTGAACCATTCCTGTGACACTAGTTACAGATTCCGATGCTTGACTTCAGATTTACTGTATCCCTCTGACCTTCTCATTGACGATGAAGCACAGAAATTGCATCGGAATTAAATACAAAATCCACAATGCCGACTTATGTACAAGAAGAGTGACTCTTCTTACTGACTATGTTTTGAACCATTCCTTTGACACTAGTTATATACTCTAATGCTTCACTTCAGGTTTACTGTATCCCTTAGACCTTCTTATTGACGATGAAATACAGAAATTGCATCGGAATTAAATACAAAAGGCACAAAGCCGACTTTAGTACAAGAAGACTGACTCTTCTTACTGACTATGTTTTGATTCTTTCCTGTGACACTAGTTATTTATTCCGATGCTTCACTCCAGGTTTACTGTATCCCTTGGACCTTCTTATTGAAGATGAAACACAGAAATTGCAACGGAATTAAATACAAAAGGCACAGTGCCGACTTAAGTACAAGTATACTGACTCTTCTCACTGTCTGTGATTTGAACCATCCCTGTGACACTACTTATAGATTCCGATGCTTCACTCCACGTTTACTGTATCCCTTGGACCCTCTTATTGACGATGAAACACAGAAATTGCATCGGAATTAAATAAAATAGGCACAATGCCGACTTAAGTACAAGAAGACTGACTCTTCTTACTGTCTATGTTTTGAACCATTCCTGTGACACCAGTTATAGATTCCGATGCTTCACTCCAGGTTTACTACATCCCTTGGACATTCTTATTGACGATGATTGACAGAAATTGCATCGGAGTTAAATAGAAAAGGCACAAAGCCGACCTAAGTACAAGAAAACTGACTCTTCTTACTGACTATGTTTTGAACCATTCCTGTGACACTAGTTATAGATTCCGATGCTTCACTTCAGGTTTACAGTATCCCTTGGACCTTCGTATTGACGATGAAACTTAGAAATTGCATCAGAATTAAATACAAAAGGCACAATGCCGACTTAAGTACAAGAACACTGACTCTTCTTACTGTCTATGATTTGAACCATCCCTGTGACACTAGTTATAGATTCCGATGCTTCACTCCAGGTTTACTGTATCCCTTGGACCTTCTCATTGACGAAGAAACACAGAAATTGCATCGGAATTAAATACAAATGGCACCATGCCGACTTTAGTACAAGAAGACTGACTCTTCTTACTGACTATGTTTTATTCATTCCTGTGACACTAGTTATTGATTCCGATGCTTCACTCCAGGTTTACTGTATCCCTTGCACCTTCTCAATTACGAGGAAGCACAGAAATTGCATCGGAATTAAATACAAAAGGCACAATGCCGACTTAAGTACAAGAATACAAACTCTTCTTACTGTCTATGTTTTAAACCATCCCTGTGTCACTAGTTATAGATTCCGATGCTTCACTCCAGGTTTACTGTATCCCTTGGACCTTCTTATTGACGATGAAACACAGAACTTGCATCGAAATTAAATACAAAAGTCACAATGCCGACTTAAGTACAAGAAGACTGACTCTTCTTACTGACTATGTTTTGAACCATTCCTGTGACACTAGTTACAGATTCCGATGCTTGACTTCAGATTTACTGTATCCCTCTGACCTTCTCATTGACGATGAAACACAGAAATTGCATCGGAATTAAATACAAAATCCACAATGCCGACTTAAGTACAAGAAGACTGTCTCTTCCTACTGTCTATGATATGAACCATTCCTGTGACTCTAGTTATAGATTCCGATGCTTCACTTCAGGTTTACTGTAACCCTCTGACTTTCTTATTGACGATGAAACACAGAAGTTGCATCGGAACTAAATACAAAAGGCACAATGCCGACTTAAGTACAAGATGACTGACTCTTCCTACTGTCTATGTTTTGAACCATTCATGTGACACTAGTTATAGATTCCGATGCTTCACTCCAGGTTTACTATTTCCCTTGGACCTTCTTATTGACGATGATACACAGAAATTGCATCGGAGTTAAATAGAAAAGGCACAAAGCCGACCTAAGTACAAGAAGACTGACTCTTCTTACTGACTATGTTTTGAACCATTCCTGTGACACTAGTTATAGATTCCGATGCTTCACATCAGGTTTACTGTGTCCCTTGGACCTTCGTATTGACGATGAAACACAGAAATTGCATCGGAATTAAATACAAAATGCACATTGCCGACTTAAGTACAAGAAGACTGACTCTTCTTACTGACTATGTTTTGAATCATTCCTGTGACACTAGTTATAGATTCCGATGCTAGACTTCAGATTTACTGTATCCCTCTGACCTTCTTATTGACGATGAAACACAGAAATTGCATCGGATTTAAATACTATGGGCACAATGCCGAATTAAGTACAAGGAGACTGACTCTTCTTACTGTCGATGTTTTGAACCCTCCCTGTGTCACTAGTTATAGATTCCGATGCTTCACCCCATGTTTACTGTATCCCCTGGACCTTCTTATTGACGATGAAACACAGAAATTGCATCGGAATGAAATACAAAAGGCACAATGCCGACTTCAGTACAAGAAGACTGTCTCTTCCTACTGTCTATGTTTTGAACCATTCCTGTGACACTAGTTATAGATTCCGATGCTTCACTTCAGGTTTACTGTATCCCTCTGACCTCCTTATCGACGATGAAACACAGAAATTGCATCGGAATTAAATACAAAAGGCACAATGCGGACTTAAGTACAAGAAGACTGACTCTTCCCACTGTCTATGCTTTGAACCATTCCTGTTACACTAGTTGTATTTTCCGATGCTTCACTTCAGGTTTACTGTATCCCTTGGACCTACTTATTGACGATGAAACACAGAAATTGCATCGGAATTAAATGGAAAAGGCACAATGACGACTTATGTACAAGAAGATTGACTCTTGTTACTGACTATGCTTTGAACCATTCCTGTGGCACTAGTTATATACTCTAATGCTTCACTTCAGGTTTACTGTATCCCTTGGACCTTCTTATTGAAGATGAAACACAGAAATTGCAACGGAATTAAATACAAAAGGCACAATGCCGACTTAAGTACAAGTATACTGACTCTTCTCACTGTCTGTGATTTGAACCATCCCTGTGACACTAGTTATAGATTCCGATGCTTCACTCCACGTTTACTGTATCCCTTGGACCCTCTTATTGACGATGAAACATAGAAATTGCATCGGAATTAATTAAAAAAGGCACAATGCCGACTTAAGTACAAGAAGACTGACTCTTCATACTGTCTATGTTTTGAACCATTCCTGTGACACTAGTTATAGTTTCCGATGCTTCACTCCAGGTTTACTACATCCCTTGGACATTCTTATTGACGATGATACACAGAAATTGCATTGGAGTTAAATAGAAAAGGCACAAAGCCGACCTAAGTACAAGAAAACTGACTCTTCTTACTGACTATGTTTTGAACCATTCCTGTGACACTAGTTATAGATTCCGATGCTTCACTTCAGGTTTACTGTATCCCTTGGACCTTCGTATTGACGATGAAACACAGAAATTGCATCGGAATTAAATACAAAAGGCACAATGCCGACTTAAGTACAAGAGTACTGACTCTTCTTACTGTCTATGATTTGAACCATCCCTGTGACACTAGTTATAGATTCCGATGCTTCACTCCTGGTTTACTGTATCCCTTGGACCTTCTCATTGACGATGAAACACAGAAATTGCATCGGAATTAAATACAAATGGCACCATGCCGACTTTAGTACAAGAAGACTGACTCTTCTTACTGACTATGTTTTATTCATTCCTGTGACACTAGTTATTGATTCCGATGCTTCACTCCAGGTTTACTGTATCCCTTGCACCTTCTTAATTACGAGGAAGCACAGAAATTGCATCGGAATTAAATACAAAAGGCACAATGCCGACTTAAGTACAAGAAGACTGACTCTTCTTACTATGTTCTGTACCATTTCTGTGCCACTAGTTATAGATTCCGATGCTTCACTCCCGGTGTACTGTACCCCTTGGACCTTTTTATTGTCGTTGAAACACAGAAATTGCATCGGAATTAAATACAAAAGGCACAATGGCGACTTAAGTACAAGAATACAAACTCTTCTTACTGTCTATGTTTTGAACCTTCCCTGTGTCACTAGTTATAGATTCCGATGCTTCACTCCAGGTTTACTGTATCCCTTGGACCTTCTTATTGACGATGAAACACAGAACGTGCATCGAAATTAAATACAAAAGGCACAATGCCGACTTAAGTACAAGAAGACTGACTCTTCTTACTGACTATGTTTTGAACCATTCCTGTGACACTAGTTACAGATTCCGATGCTTGACTTCAGATTTACTGTATCCCTCTGACCTTCTCATTGACGATGAAGCACAGAAATTGCATCGGAATTAAATACAAAATCCACAATGCCGACTTATGTACAAGAAGAGTGACTCTTCTTACTGACTATGTTTTGAACCATTCCTTTGACACTAGTTATATACTCTAATGCTTCACTTCAGGTTTACTGTATCCCTTAGACCTTCTTATTGACGATGAAATACAGAAATTGCATCGGAATTAAATACAAAAGGCACAAAGCCGACTTTAGTACAAGAAGACAGACTCTTCTTACTGACTATGTTTTGATTCTTTCCTGTGACACTAGTTATTTATTCCGATGCTTCACTCCAGGTTTACTGTATCCCTTGGACCTTCTTATTGAAGATGAAACACAGAAATTGCAACGGAATTAAATACAAAAGGCACAGTGCCGACTTAAGTACAAGTATACTGACTCTTCTCACTGTCTGTGATTTGAACCATCCCTGTGACACTACTTATAGATTCCGATGCTTCACTCCACGTTTACTGTATCCCTTGGACCCTCTTATTGACGATGAAACACAGAAATTGCATCGGAATTAAATAAAAAAGGCACAATGCCGACTTAAGTACAAGAAGACTGACTCTTCTTACTGTCTATGTTTTGAACCATTCCTGTGACACCAGTTATAGATTCCGATGCTTCACTCCAGGTTTACTACATCCCTTGGACATTCTTATTGACGATGATACACAGAAATTGCATCGGAGTTAAATAGAAAAGGCACAAAGCCAACCTAAGTACAAGAAAACTGACTCTTCTTACTGACTATGTTTTAAACCATTCCTGTGACACTAGTTATAGATTCCGATGCTTCACTTCAGGTTTACTGTATCCCTTGGACCTTCGTATTGACGATGAAACAAAGAAATTGCATCGGAATTAAATACAAAAGGCACAATGCCGACTTAAGTACAAGAATACTGACTCTTCTTACTGTCTATGATTTGAACCATCCCTGTGACACTAGTTATAGATTCCGATGCTTCACTCCTGGTTTACTGTATCCCTTGGACCTCCTCATTGACGATGAAACACAGAAATTGCATCGGAATTAAATACAAATGGCACCATGCCGACTTTAGTACAAGAAGACTGACTCTTCTTACTGACTATGTTTTATTCATTCCTGTGACACTAGTTATTGATTCCGATGCTTCACTCCAAGTTTACTGTATCCCTTGCACCTTCGTGATTACGAGGAAGCACAGAAATTGCATCGGAATTAAATACAAAAAGCACAATGCCGACTTAAGTACAAGAAGACTGACTCTTCTTACTAACTATGTTTTGTACCATTTCTGTGCCACTAGTTATAGATTCCGATGCTTCACTCCCGGTGTACTGTACCCCTTGGACCTTTTTATTGTCGTTGAAACACAGAAATTGCATCGGAATTAAATACAAAAGGCACAATGCCGACTTAAGTACAAGAATACTGACTCTTCTTACTGTCTATGATTTGAACCATTCCTGTGACTCTAGTTATAGATTCCGATGCTTCACTTCAGGTTTACTGTAACCCTCTGACTTTCTTATTGACGATGAAACACAGAAATTTCATCGGAATTAAATGCAAAAGGCACAATGCCGACTTAAGTACAAGATGACTGACTCTTCCCACTGTATATGCTTTGAACCATTCCTGTTACACTAGTTATATTTTCCGATGCTTCACTTCAGGTTTACTGTATCCCTTGGACCTACTTATTGACGATGAAACACAAAAATTGCATCGGAATTAAATACAAAAGGCACAATGCCGACTTATGTACAAGAAGAGTGACTCTTCTTACTGACTATGTTTTGAACCATTCCTTTGACACTAGTTATATACTCTAATGCTTCACTTCAGGTTTACTGTATCCCTTAGACCTTCTTATTGACGATGAAATACAGAAATTGCATCGGAATTAAATACAAAAGGCACAAAGCCGACTTTAGTACAAGAAGACTGACTCTTCTTACTGACTATGTTTTGATTCATTCCTGTGACACTAGTTATTTATTCCGATGCTTCACTCCAGGTTTACTGTATCCCTTGGACCTTCGTATTGACGATGAAACACAGAAATTGCATCGGAATTAAATACAAATGGCACAATGCCGACTTAAGTACAAGAACACTGACTCTTCTTAGTGACTATGTTTGAACCGTTTCTGTGACACTACTTATTGTTTCCGATGCTTCACTCCCGGTTTGCTGTATCCCTTGGACCTTCTTATTGACGATGAAACACAGAAATTGCATCGGAATTAAATACAATAGGCACAATGCCGACTTAAGTACAAGAATACTGACTCTTCTTACTGTCTATGTTTTGAACGATCCCTGTGTCACTAGTTATAGATTCCGATGATTCACTCCAGGTTTATTGTATCCCTTGGACCTTCTTATTGACGATGAAACACAGAACTTGCATCGGTATTAAATACAAAAGGTACAAAGCCGACTGAAGTACAAGTAGACTGACTCTTCTTACTGACTATGTTTTGAACCATTCCTGTGACACTAGTTATAGATTCCGATGCTTGACTTCAGATTTACTGTATACCTCTGACCTTCTTATTAACGATGAAACACAGAAATTGCATCGGAATTAAATACAAAAGACACAATGCCGACTTAAGTACAAGAATACTGACTCATCTTACTGTCGATGTTTTGAACCATCCCAATGTCACTAGTTATAGATTCCGATGCTTCACTCCAGGTTTACTGTATGCCTTGGACCTTCTTATTCACGATGAAACACAGAAATTGCATCGGAATGAAATACAAAAGGCACAATGCCGACTTAAGTACAAGAAGACTGATTCTTCTTACTGACTATATTTTGAACCATTCCTGTGACACTAGTTATAGATTCCGATGCTTCACTTCATCTTTACTGTATCCCTGTGACATTCTTATTGACGATGAAACACAGAAATTGCATCTGAATTAAATACAAAAGGCACAATGCCGGATTAAGTACAAGAAGACAGACTATTCTTACTGTCTATGTTTTGAACCATTCATGTGACACTAGTTATAGATTCCGATGCTTCACTCCAGGTTTACTGTATCCCTTGGAAATTCTTACTGACGATGAAACACAGAAATTGCATCGGTATTAAACACAAAAGGCACAATGCCGACTTAAGTACAAGAAGACTGACTCTTCTTATGGACTATGTTTTGAACCATTCCTATTACACTAGTTATAGATTCTGATGCCTCACTTAAGGTTTACTGCATCCCTTAGACCTTCTTATTGACGATGAAACACAGAAATTGCGTCGGCATTAAATACAAAATGCACAATGCAGACTTAAGTACAAGAAGACTGACTCTTCTCACTGACTATGTTTTGAACCATTCCTGTGACACTAGTTATAGATTCCGATGCTTCACTTCAGATTTACTGTATCCCTCTGACCTTCTTATTGACGATGAAACAACAGAAATTGCATCGGAATTAAATACTAAAGGCACAATTCCGAATTAAGTACAAGAAAACAGACTCTTCTTACTGTCTATGTTTTGAACCATTCCTGTGACTCTAGTTATAGATTCCGATGCTTCACTCCAGGTTCACTGTGTCCCTTGGACATTCTTATTGACGATGAAACACAGAAATTGCATCGGAATTAAATAAAAATGGCACAATGCCGACTTAAGTACAAGAAGACTGACTCTTCTCACTGACTATGTTTTGAACCATTCCTGTGACACTAGTTATAGATTCCGATGCTTCACTTCAGATTTACTGTATCCCTCTTACATTCTTATTGACGATGAAACACAGAAATTGAATCGGAATTAAATACTAAAGGCACAATGCCGACTTAAGTACAAGAAGACTGACTCTTCTTACTGTCTATGTTTTGAACCATTCCTGTGACACTAGTTATAGGTTCCGATGCTTCCCTCCAGGTTTACTATATCCCTTGGACCTTCTTATTGACGATGATACACAGAAATTGCATCCGAGTTAAATAGAAAAGGCACAATGCCGACTTAAGTACAAGAAGACTGACTCTTCTTACTGACTATGAGTTGAACCGTTCCTGTGACACTAGTTATAGATTCCGATGCTTCACTTCAGGTTTACTGTATCCCTTGGACCTTCTTATTGACGATGAAACACAGAAATTGCATCGGAATTAAATAAAAAAGGCACAATGCCGACGTAAGTACATGAGGACTGACTCTTCTTACTGACTATGTTTTGAACCATTCCTGTGACACTACTTATAGATTCCGATGCTAGACTTCTGATTTACTGTATCCCTCAGACCTTCTTATTGACGATGAAACACAGAAATTGAATAGGAATTATATACTAAAGGCACAACGCCGAATTAAGTACAAGATGACTGACTCTTAGTACTGTCGGTGTTTTGAACCATTCCTGTGACAGTAGTTATGGATTCCGATGCCTCACTCCAGGTTTACTGTATCCCTTGGACCTTCTTATTGACGATGAAACATAGAAATTGCATCAGAATTAAATAAAAAAGGTACTATGCCGACTTAAGTACAAGAAGACTGTCTCTTTCTACTGTCTATGATTTGAACCATTCCTGTGACACTAGTTATAGATTACGATGCTTCACTTCAGGTTTACTGTATCCCTTGGACCTTCTTATTGACGATGAAACACAAAAATAGCATCGGAATTAAATACAAAAGGCACAATGCCGACTTAAGTACAAGAAGACTGACTCTTCTTACTGACTATGTTTTGAACCATTCCTGTAACACTAGTTATAGATTCCGATGCTTCACTCCAGGATTACTCTATTCCTTGGACCTCCATATTGACGATGAAACACAGATATTGCATCGGAATTAAATACAAAAGGCAGAATGCCAACTTAAGTACAAGAAGACTGACTCTTCTTACTGACTATGGTATGAACCATTCCTGTGACACTAGTTATAGATTCCGATGCTTCACTTCAGGTTTACTGTATCCCTCTGTCGTTCTTATTGACGATGAAACACAGAAATTGCGTCGGAATGAAATACAAAACGCACAATCCCGAATTAAGTACAAGAAGACTGACTCTTCTTACAGTCTATGTTTTGAACCATTCCTGTGACACTAGTTATGGATTCCGATGCTTCACCTCAGGTTTACTGTATCCCTAGGACCTTCTTATTGACGATGAAACACAGCAATTGAATCGGAATTAAATAGAAAAGGCACAATGCCGACTTAAGTATAAGAAGACTGACTCTTCCTACTGTCTATGTTTTGAACCATTCCTGTGACACTAGTTATAGATTCCGATGCGTCACTTCAGGTTTACTGTATCCCTCTGCCCTTCTTATGGACGATGAAACACAGAAAATGCATCTGAATTAAATACAAAAGGCACAATGCCGACTTAAGTACAGGAAGACTGACTCTTCTTCTGTCTATGTTTTGAACCATTCCTGTGACACTAGTTATAGATTTCGATGCTTCACTTCAGGTTTACTGTATGCCTTGGACCATCTTATTGACGATGAAACACTGAAATTGCATCGGAATTAAATACAAAAGGCACAAGGCCGACTTAAGTACAAGAGGACTGACTCTTCTTACTGACTATGTTTTAAACGATTCCTGTGACACTAGTTATAGATTCTGATGCTTCACTTCAGGTTTACTGTATCCCTTGGACCTTCTTATTGGCGATGAAACACAGATTTTGCATCGGAATTAAACACCAAAGGGCACAATGCCGACTTAAGTACAACAAGACTGACTCATCTTACTGTCTATGATTTGAACCATTCCTGTGACACTAGTTATAGATTCCGATGATTCACTCCATGTTTACTGTATCCCTTGGCCCTTCATATTGACGATTAAACACAGAAATTGCATCGAAATTAAATACAAATGGCACAATGCCGTCTTAAGTACAAGAAGACTGACTCTTCTTACTGACTATGTTTTGAACCATTCCTGTGACACTAGTTATAGATTCCGATGCTTCACTTCAGGTTCACTGTGTCGCTTGGATCTTCCTATTGACGATGAGACTCAGAAATCGCATCGGTATTAAATAGAATATGCACAATGCCGACTTAAGTACAAGAAGACTGACTCTTCCTACTCTCTATGTTTTGAACCATTCCTGTGACATTAGTTTTTTATTCCGATGCTACACTTGAGGATTACTGTATCCCTTGGATCTTCTTATGGACGATGAAATTCAGAAATTGCATCGGAATGAAATACAAAAGGCACAATGCCGAATTAAGTACAAGAAGACTGAATCTTCCAACTCTCTATGATTTGAACCATTCCTGTGACACTAGTTATAGATTCCCATGCTTCACTTCAGGTTTACTGTATCCCTCTGACCTTCTTATTGACGATGAAACACAGAAATTGCATCGGAATTAAATAGAAAAGTCTCAATACCAGCTTAAGTACAGGAAGACTGACTCTTCCTACTGTGTATGTTTTAAGCCATTCCTGTGACACTAGTTATAGATTCCGATGCTTCACTTCTGGTTTACTGTATCCTTTGGACTTTCTTATTGACGATGAAACACACTAATTGCATCGGAATTAAATACAAAAGGCACAATGCCGACTTTAGTACAAGAAGACTGAATCTTCTTACTGACTATGTTTTGTTTCATTCCTGTGAGACTAGTTATAGTTTCCGATGGTTCACTCCGGGTTTACTGTATCCTTTGGACCTTCTTATTGACGATGAAGCACAGAAATTGCATCGGAAATCAATACAAAAGGCACAATGCCGACTTTAGTACAAGAAGACTGACTCTTCTTACTGACTATATTTTGAACCATCCGTGTGACACTAGTCATAGATTCCGATGCTTCACTCCAGGTTTGCTGTATCCCTTGGACCTTCTTATTGACGATGAAACACAGAAATTGCATCGGAATTAAATACAAAACACACAATGCCGACTTTAGTACAAGAAGACTGACTCTTCTTAATGACTATGTTTTGATTCATTCCTGCGACACTAGTTATAGATTCCGTTGCTTCACTCCAGGTTTACTGTATCCCTTGGACCTTCTTATTGACGATGAAACACAGAAATTGCTTCGGAATTAAATACAAAAGGCACAATGCCGACTTAAGTAAAAGAATACTGACTCTTCTTACTGACTATGCTTTGAACCATTCCTGTGATACTAGTTATAGATTCCGATTCTTCACTTCAAGTTTACTGTATCCCTCTGACATTCTTATTGACGATGAAACAACGGAAATTGCATCGGAATTAAATACAAAAGGCACAATGCCGGATTAAGTACAAGAAGACTGACTCTTCTTACTGTCTATGTTTTGAACCATTACTGTGACACTAGTTATAGATTCCGATGCTTCCCTCCAGGATTACTGTATCCCTTGGACCTTCTTATTGACGATGAAACACAGAAATTGCATCGGAATTAAATACAAAAGGCACAATGGCGACTTAAGTACAAGAAGACTGTCTCTTCTTACTGACTATGTTTTGAACCATTCATGTGACACTAGTTATAGATTCCGGTGCTTCGCTTCAGGTTTACTGTATCCCTTGGACCTTCCTATTGACGATCAAACACAGAAATTGCATCGGAATTTAATACAAAAGGCACAATGCCGACTTAAGTACAGGAAGACTGACTCTTCTTACTGACTATGTTCTGAACCATTCCTGTGACACTAGTTAGAGATTCTGATGCTTCACTTCAGGTTAACTGTATCCCTCAGACCTTCTTATTGACGATGAAACACAGAAATTGAATCGGAGTTAAATAGAAAAGGCACAATGAAGACTTAAGTACAAGAAGACTGACTCTTCCTACTGTCTATGTTTTGAACCATTCCTGTGACACTAGTTATAGATTCCGATGCTTCACTTCAGGTTTACTGCATCCCTCTGACCTTCTTATTGACGATGAAACACAGAAATTGCATCGGAATTAAATAAAAAAGGCACATTGCCGACTTAAGTACAAGAAGACTGACTCATCCCACTGTCTATGATATGAACCATTCCTGTGACACTAGTTATAGATTCCGATGCTTTACTTCAGGTTTACTGTATCCCTTGGACCTGCTTATTAACGATGAAACACAGAAATTACATCGGAATTGTTTAGAAAAGGCACAATGACGACTTAAGTACAAGAAGACTTACTCTTCTTACTGACTATGTTTTGAACCATTCCTGTGACACTAGTTATAGATTCTGATGCTTCACTTCAGGTGTACTGTATCCCTTAGACCTTCTTATTGACGATGAAACACAGAAAGTGCATCGGAATTAAATACAAAATGCACAATGCCGACTTAAGTACAAGAAGACTGACTCTTCACACTGACTATGTTTTGAACCATTCCTGTGACACTTGTTATAGATTCCGATGCTTCACTTCAGATTTACTGTATCCCTCTGACCTTCTTATAGACGATGAAACACAGAAATTGCATCGGAATTAAATACTAAAGGCACAATGCCGAATTAAGTACAAGAAGACTGTCTCTTCTTACTGTCGATGCTTTGAACGATTCCTGTGACAGTAGTTATAGATGCCGATACTTCACTCCAGGTTTACTGTATCCCTTGGGCCTTCTTATTGACGATGAAACACAGAAATTGCATCGGAATTAAATAAAAAAGGCACGATGCCGACGTAAGTGCAAGAAGACTTACTCTTCTTACTGTCTATGTTTTGAACCATTCCTGTGACACTAGTTATAGATTCCGATGCTAGACTTCTGATTTACTAGATCCCTCTGACCTTCTTATAGACGACGAAACACAGAAATTGCATAGGAATTAAATACAAATGGCACAATGCCGAATTAAGTACAAGATGACTGACTCTTGTAACTGTCGGCGATTTGAACCATTCCTGTGACAGTAGTTATGGATTCCGATGCCTCACTCCATGTTTACTGTATCCCTTGGACCTTCATTTTGACGATGAAACACAAAAATAGCATCGGAATTAAATACAAAAGGCACAATGCCGACTTAAGTACAAGAAGACTGACTCTTCTTACTGACTATGTTTTGAACCATTCCTGTGACACTAGTTATAGATTCCGATGCTTCACTCCAGGATTACTCTATTTCTTGGACCTCCTTATTGACGATGAAACTCAGAAATTGCATCGGAATGAAATACAAATGGCACAATGCCGACTTAAGTACAAGAAGACTGAATCTTCCAACTCTGTATGATTTGAACCATTCCTTTGACTCTAGTTATAGAATCCCATGCTTCACTTCTGTTTTACTGTATTCCTCTGACCTTCTTATTGACGATGAAACACAGAAATTGCATCGGAATTAAATAGAAAAGGCTCAATACCGACTTAAGTACAGGAAGACTGACTCTTCCTACTGTCTATGATTTGAGCCATTCCTGTGACACTAGTTATAGATTCCGATGCTTCACTTCTGGTTTACTGTATCCCTTGGACTTTCTTATTGACGATGAAACACACTAATTGCATCGGAATTAAATACAAAAGGCGCAATGCCAACTTAAGTACAAGAAGACTGACTCTTTTTACTGACTATGTTTTGAACCATCCCTATGACACTAGTCATAGATTCCGATGCTTCACTCCAGGTTTACTGTATCCCTTGGAGCTTCTTATTGACGACGAAACACAGAAATTGCATCGGAATTAAATACAAAATACACAATGCCAACTTTAGTCCAAGAAGACTGCCTCTTCTCACTGACTATGCTTTGATTCACTCCTATGACACTAGTTATGGATTCCGATTCTTCACTCCAGGTTTACTGTATCCCTTGGACCTTCTTATTGACGATGAAACACAGAAATTGCATCGGAATGAAATACAAAAGCAACAATGCCGACTTATGTACAAGAAGACTGACTCTTCTTACTGACTATGTTTAGAACCATTCCTGTGACACTAGTTAAAGATTCCGATGCTTCACTCCAGGATTACTCTATTTCTTGGACCTCCTTATTGACGATGAAACTCAGAAATTGCGTCGGAATGAAATACAAATGGCACAATGGAGACTTAAGTACAAGAAGACTGTCTCTTCCTACTGTCTAAGTTTTGAACCATTCCTGTGACTCTAGTTATAGATTACGATGCTTCACTTCAGGTTTACTGTATCCCTTGGACCTTCTTATTGACGATGAAACACAAAAATAGCATCGGAATTAAATACAAAAGGCACAATGCCGACTTAAGTACAAGAAGACTGACTCTTCTTACTGACTATGTTTTCAACCATTTCTGTGACACTAGTTATAGATTCCGATGCTTCACTCCAGGATTACTCTATTTCTTGGACCTCCTTATTGACGATGAAACTCAGAAATTGCATCGGAATGAAATACAAATGGCACAATGCCGACTTAAGTACAAGAAGACTGAATCTTCCAACTCTCTATGATTTGAACCATTCCTTTGACTCTAGTTATAGAATCCCATGCTTCACTTCTGTTTTACTGTATCCCTCTGACCTTCTTATTGACGATGAAACACAGAAATTGCATCGGAATTAAATAGAAAAGGCTCAATACCGACTTAAGTACAGGAAGACTGACTCTTCCTACTGTCTATGTTTTGAGCCATTCCTGTGACACTAGTTATAGATTCCGATGCTTCACTTCGGGTTTACTGTATCCCTTGGACTTTCTTATTGACGATGAAACACACTAATTGCATCGGAATTAAATACAAAAGGCGCAATGCCAGCTTAAGTACAAGAAGACTGACTCTTTTTACTGACTATGTTTTGAACCATCCCTATGACAGTAGTCATAGATTCCGATGCTTCACTCCAGGTTTACTGTATCCCTTGGAGCTTCTTATTGACGATGAAACACAAAAATTGCATCAGAATTAAATAAAAAAGGCACAATGCCGACCTAAGTACAAGAAGACTGTCTCTTCCTACTGTCTAAGTTTTGAACCATTCCTGTGACACTAGTTATAGATTACGATGCTTCACTTCAGGTTTACTGTATCCCTTGGACCTTCTTATTGACGATGAAACACAAAAATAGCATCGGAATTAAATACAAAGGGCACAATGCCGACTTAAGTACAAGAAGGATGACTCTCCCTACTGTCTATGACTCGAACCATTCCTGTGACACTAGTTATAGATTCCGATGCTTCACTTCAGGTTTACTGTATCCCTCTGACCTTCGTATTGACGATGAAACACAGAAATTGCGTCGGAATTAAATACAAAACGCACAATGCCGAATTAAGTACAAGAAGACTGACTCTTCTTACTGTCTATGTTTTGAACCACTCCTGTGACACTAGTTATAGATTCCGATGCTTCACTCTAGGTTTACAGTATCCCTTGTACGATCTTATTGTCGATGAAACACAGAAATTGCATCGGAATTAAATAAAAAAGGCACAATGCCAACTTTAGTACAGGAAGACTGTCTCTGCTTACTGTCTATGATTGAACCATTCCTGTGACACTAGTTACAGATTCCGATGCTTCACTCCAGGTTTACTGTACCCCTTGGACCTTCTTATTGACGATGAAACACAGAAATTGCATCGGAATTTAATACAAAAGGCACAAGGCCGACTTAAGTACAAGAAGACTGACTGTTCTTACTGACTATGTTTTGAACGATTGCTGTGACACTAGTTGAAGATTCCGATGCTTCTCTTCAGGTTTACTGTATCCCTCTGCCCTTCTTATGGACGATGAAACTCAGAAATTGCATCTGAATTAAGTACAAAAGGCACAATGCCGACTTAAGTACAAGAAGGCTGTCTCTTCTTCTGTCTATGTTTTGAACCATTCCTGTGACACTAGTTGTAGATTTCGATGCTTCACTTCATGTTTACTGTATCCCTTGGACCTTCTTATTGACGATGAAACACAGATATTGCATCGGAATTAAATACAAAAGGCACAAGGGTGACTTAAGTACAAGAAGACTGACTGTTCTTACTGACTATGTTTTGAACGATTGCTGTGACACTAGTTATAAATTCTGATGCTTCACTTCAGGTTTACTGTATCCCTTGGACCTTCTTATTGGCGATGAAACACAGATTTTGCATCGGAATTAAATACAAAAGGCACAATGCCGACTTAAGTACAAGAAGACTGACTCTTCTTACTGACTATGTTTGGAACCATTCCTGTGACACAAGTTATAGATTCCGATGCTTCACTTCAGGTTTACTGTATCCCTAGGCCATTCTTATTGACGATGAGACACAGAAATCGCATCGGTATTAAATAGAATAAGCACAATGCCGACTTAAGTACAAGAAGACTGACTCTTCCTACTCTCTATGCTTTGAACCATTCGTGTGACACTAGTTTTTTATTCCGATGCTTTACTTGAGGTTTTTCTATATCCCTCGGACCTTCTTATTGACGATGAAACACAGAAATTGCATCGGAATGAAATACAAAAGGCACAATGCCGACTTAAGTACAAGAAGACTGAATCTTCCAACTCTCTATGATTTGAACCAATCCTGTGACACTAGTTATAGATTCCCATGCTTCACTTCAGGTTTACTGTATCCCTCTGACCTACTTATTGACGATGAAACACAGAAATTGCATCGGAATTAAATAGAAAAGGCACAAAACCGACTTAAGTACAGGAAGACTGACTCTTCCTACTGTCTATGTTTTGAGCCATTCCTGTGACACTAGTTATAGATTCCGATGCTTCACTTCTGGTTTACTGTATCCCTTGGACCTACTTATTGACGATGAAACACACTTATTGCATCGGAATTAAATACAAAAGGCACAAGGCCAACTTAAGTACAAGAAGACTGACTCTTCTTACTGACTATGTTTTGAACCATTCCTGTGACACTAGTTAAAGATTTCGAAACACAGAATTGCATCGGAAATTAATACAAACGGCACAATGCCGACTTAAGTACATGTAGACTGACTTTTCCTACTGTCTATGTGTTGAACCATTCCTGTGACACTAGTTATAGATTCCGATGCTTGACTTCAGATTTACTGTATCCCTCTGACCTTCTTATTGACGATAAAACACAGAAATTGCATCGGAATTAAATACTAAAGGCACAATGCCGAATTAAGTACAAGAAGACTGACACTTCTTACTGTCGATGCTTTGAACCATTCCTGTGACACTAGTTATAGATTCCGATGCTTCACTACAGGTTTACTGTATCCCTTGGACCTTGTTATTGACCGTGAAACACAGAAATTGCATCGGAATTAAATACAAAAGGCACAATGCCGACTTATGTACAAAAAGACTGACTCTTCTTACTGACTATGTTTTGAACCATTCCTGTGACACTAGTTATCGACTCTGATGCTTCACTTCAGGTTTACTGTATCCCTTGGACCTTCTTATTGAAGATGAAACACAGAAATTGCATCGGAATTAAATACAAAAGGCACAATGCCGACTTAAGTAAAAGAATACTGACTCTTCTTACTGTCTATGTTTGAACCATCCCTGTGACACTAGTTATAGATTCCGATGCTTCACTCCAGGTTTACTGTATCCCCTGGACCTTCTTATCGACGATGAAACACAGAAATTGCATCGGAATTAAATACTAAAGGCACAATGCCGAATTAAGTACAAGAAGACTGTCTCTTCTTACTGTCGATGCTTTGAACGATTCCTGTGACAGTAGTTATAGATGCCGATACTTCACTCCAGGTTTACTGTATCCCTTGGGCCTTCTTATTGACGATGAAACACAGAAATTGCATCGGAATTAAATAAAAAAGGCACAATGCCGACGTAAGTACAAGAAGACTGACTCTTCTTACTGTCTATGTTTTGAACCATTCCTGTGACACTAGTTATAGATTCCGATGCTAGACTTCTGATTTACTAGATCCCTCTGACCTTCTTATAGGCGACGAAACACAGAAATTGCATAGGAATTAAATACAAATGGCACAATGCCGAATTAAGTACAAGATGACTGACTCTTGTAACTGTCGGCGATTTGAACCATTCCTGTGACAGTAGTTATGGATTCCGATGCCTCACTCCATGTTTACTGTATCCCTTGGACCTTCATTTTGACGATGAAACACAAAAATAGCATCGGAATTAAATACAAAAGGCACAATGCCGACTTAAGTACAAGAAGACTGACTCTTCTTACTGACTATGTTTTGAACCATTCCTGTGACACTAGTTATAGATTCCGATGCTTCACTCCAGGATTACTCTATTTCTTGGACCTCCTTATTGACGATGAAACTCAGAAATTGCATCGGAATGAAATACAAATGGCACAATGCCGACTTAAGTACAAGAAGACTGAATCTTCCAACTCTGTATGATTTGAACCATTCCTTTGACTCTAGTTATAGAATCCCATGCTTCACTTCTGTTTTACTGTATTCCTCTGACCTTCTTATTGACGATGAAACACAGAAATTGCATCGGAATTAAATTGAAAAGGCTCAATACCGACTTAAGTACAGGAAGACTGAGTCTTCCTACTGTCTATGATTTGAGCCATTCCTGTGACACTAGTTATAGATTCCGATGCTTCACTTCTGGTTTACTGTATCCCTTGGACTTTCTTATTGACGATGAAACACACTAATTGCATCGGAATTAAATACAAAAGGCGCAATGCCAACTTAAGTACAAGAAGACTGACTCTTTTTACTGACTATGTTTTGAACCATCCCTATGACACTAGTCATAGATTCCGATGCTTCACTCCAGGTTTACTGTATCCCTTGGAGCTTCTTATTGACGACGAAACACAGAAATTGCATCGGAATTAAATACAAAATACACAATGCCAACTTTAGTCCAAGAAGACTGACTCTTCTCACTGACTATGCTTTGATTCACTCCTGTGACACTAGTTATAGATTCCGATTCTTCACTCCAGGTTTACTGTATCCCTTGGACCTTCTTATTGACGATGAAACACAGAAATTGCATCGGAATGAAATACAAAAGCAACAATGCCGACTTAAGTACAAGAAGACTGACTCTTCTTACTGACTATGTTTAGAACCATTCCTGTGACACTAGTTATAGATTCCGATGCTTCACTCCAGGATTACTCTATTTCTTGGACCTCCTTATTGACGATGAAACTCAGAAATTGCGTCGGAATGAAATACAAATGGCACAATGGAGACTTAAGTACAAGAAGACTGTCTCTTCCTACTGTCTAAGTTTTGAACCATTCCTGTGACACTAGTTATAGATTACGATGCTTCACTTCAGGTTTACTGTATCCCTTGGACCTTCTTATTGACGATGAAACACAAAAATAGCATCGGAATTAAATACAAAAGGCACAATGCCGACTTAAGTACAAGAAGACTGACTCTTCTTACTGACTATGTTTTCAACCATTTCTGTGACACTAGTTATAGATTCCGATGTTCACTCCAGGATTACTCTATTTCTTGGACCTCCTTATTGACGATGAAACTCAGAAATTGCATCGGAATGAAATACAAATGGCACAATGCCGACTTAAGTACAAGAAGACTGAATCTTCCAACTCTCTATGATTTGAACCATTCCTTTGACTCTAGTTATAGAATCCCATGATTCACTTCTGTTTTACTGTATCCCTCTGACCTTCTTATTGACGATGAAATACAGAAATTGCATCGGAATTAAATAGAAAAGGCTCAATACCGACTTAAGTACAGGAAGACTGACTCTTCCTACTGTCTATGTTTTGAGCCATTCCTGTGACACTAGTTATAGATTCCGATGCTTCACTTCGGGTTTACTGTATCCCTTGGACTTTCTTATTGACGATGAAACACACTAATTGCATCGGAATTAAATACAAAAGGCGCAATGCCAACTTACGTACAAGAAGACTGACTCTTTTTACTGACTATGTTTTGAACCATCCCTATGACAGTAGTCATAGATTCCGATGCTTCACTCCAGGTTTACTGTATCCCTTGGAGCTTCTTATTGACGATGAAACACAAAAATTGCATCAGAATTAAATAAAAAAGGCACAATGCCGACTTAAGTACAAGAAGACTGTCTCTTCCTACTGTCTAAGTTTTGAACCATTCCTGTGACACTAGTTATAGATTACGATGCTTCACTTCAGGTTTACTGTATCCCTTGGACCTTCTTATTGACGATGAAACACAAAAATAGCATCGGAATTAAATACAAAGGGCACAATGCCGACTTAAGTACAAGAAGGATGACTCTCCCTACTGTCTATGACTCGAACCATTCCTGTGACACTAGTTATAGATTCCGATGCTTCACTTCAGGTTTACTGTATCCCTCTGACCTTCGTATTGACGATGAAACACAGAAATTGCGTCGGAATTAAATACAATACGCACAATGCCGAATTAAGTACAAGAAGACTGACTCTTCTTACTGTCTATGTTTTGAACCATTCCTGTGACACTAGTTATAGATTCCGATGCTTCACTCTAGGTTTACAGTATCCCTTGGACGATCTTATTGTCGATGAAACACAGAAATTGCATCGGAATTAAATAAAAAAGGCACAATGCCAACTTTAGTACAGGAAGACTGTCTCTGCTTACTGTCTATGATTGAACCATTCCTGTGACACTAGTTACAGATTCCGATGCTTCACTCCAGGTTTACTGTACCCCTTGGACCTTCTTATTGACGATGAAACACAGAAATTGCATCGGAATTTAATACAAAAGGCACAAGGCCGACTTAAGTACAAGAAGACTGACTGTTCTTACTGACTATGTTTTGAACGATTGCTGTGACACTAGTTGAAGATTCCGATGCTTCTCTTCAGGTTTACTGTATCCCTCTGCCCTTCTTATGGACGATGATACTCAGAAATTGCATCTGAATTAAGTACAAAAGGCACAATGCCGACTTAAGTACAAGAAGGCTGTCTCTTCTTCTGTCTATGTTTTGAACCATTCCTGTGACACTAGTTGTAGATTTCGATGCTTCACTTCATGTTTACTGTATCCCTTGGACCTTCTTATTGACGATGAAACACAGATATTGCATCGGAATTAAATACAAAAGGCACAAGGGTGACTTAAGTACAAGAAGACTGACTGTTCTTACTGACTATGTTTTGAACGATTGCTGTGACACTAGTTATAAATTCTGATGCTTCACTTCAGGTTTACTGTATCCCTTGGACCTTCTTATTGGCGATGAAACACAGATTTTGCATCGGAATTAAATCCCAAAGGCACAGTGCCGAATTAAGTACAAGAATACTTTCTCTTCTTACTGTCTATGTTTTGAACCATCCCTGTGACACTAGTTATAGACTCTGATGCTTCACTTCAGGTTTACTGTATCCCTTGGACCTTCTTATTGAAGATGAAACACAGAAATTGCATCGGAATTAAATACAAAAGGCACAATGCCGACTTAAGTAAAAGAATACTGACTCTTCTTACTGTCTATGTTTGAACCATCCCTGTGACACTAGTTATAGATTCCGATGCTTCACTCCAGGTTTACTGTATCCCCTGGACCTTCTTATCGACGATGAAACACAGATATTGCATCGGAATTAAATACAAAGGCACAATGCCGAATTTAGTACAAGAAGACTGACTCTTCTTACTGACTATGTTTGATTCATTCCTGTGACACTAGTCATAGATTCCGAGGGTTCACTCTAGGTTTACTGTATCCCCTGGACCTTCTTATCGACGATGAAACACAGAAATTGCATTGGAATTAAATGCAAAGGCACAATGCCGAATTTAGTACAGGAAGACTGACACTGCTTACTGTCTATGATTGAACCATTCCTGTGACACTAGTTACAGATTCCGATGCTTCACTCCAGGTTTACTGTATCCCTTGGACCTTCTTATTGACGATGAAACACAGAAATTGCATCGGAATTTAATACAAAAGGCACAAGGCCGACTTAAGTACAAGAAGACTGACTGTTCTTACTGACTATGTTTTGAACCATTCCTGTGACACTAGTTATAGAGTCCGATGCTTCACTTCAGGTTTACTGTATCCCTCTGACCTTCTTATTGACGATGAAACACAGAAATTGCATCGGAATGAAATACAAAAGCAACAATGCCGGATTAAGTACAAGAAGACTGACTCTTCTTACTGACTATGTTTGGAACCATTCCTGTGACACAAGTTATAGATTCCGATGCTTCACTTCAGGTTTACTGTATCCCTAGGCCATTCTTATTGACGATGAGACACAGAAATCGCATCGGTATTAAATAGAATAAGCACAATGCCGACTTAAGTACAAGAAGACTGACTCTTCCTACTCTCTATGCTTTGAACCATTCGTGTGACACTAGTTTTTTATTCCGATGCTTTACGTGAGGTTTTTCTATATCCCTCGGACCTTCTTATTGACGATGAAACACAGAAATTGCATCGGAATGAAATACAAAAGGCACAATGCCGACTTAAGTACAAGAAGACTGAATCTTCCAACTCTCTATGATTTGAACCAATCCTGTGACACTAGTTATAGATTCCCATGCTTCACTTCAGGTTTACTGTATCCCTCTGACCTACTTATTGACGATGAAACACAGAAATTGCATCGGAATTAAATAGAAAAGGCACAAAACCGACTTAAGTACAGGAAGACTGACTCTTCCTACTGTCTATGTTTTGAGCCAATCCTGTGACACTAGTTATAGATTCCCATGCTTCACTTCAGGTTTACTGTATCCCTCTGACCTACTTATTGACGATGAAACACAGAAATTGCATCGGAATTAAATAGAAAAGGCACAAAACCGACTTAAGTACAGGAAGACTGACTCTTCCTACTGTCTATGTTTTGAACCATTCCTGTGACACTAGTTAAAGATTCCGAAACACAGAATTGCATCGGAAATTAATACAAACGGCACAATGCCGACTTAAGTACATGTAGACTGACTTTTCCTACTGTCTATGTGTTGAACCATTCCTGTGACACTAGTTATAGATTCCGATGCTTGACTTCAGATTTACTGTATCCCTCTGACCTTCTTATCGACGATAAAACACAGAAATTGCATCGGAATTAAATACTAAAGGCACAATGCCGAATTAAGTACAAGAAGACTGACACTTCTTACTGTCGATGCTTTGAACCATTCCTGTGACACTAGTTATAGATTCCGATGCTTCACTACAGGTTTACTGTATCCCTTGGACCTTGTTATTGACCGTGAAACACAGAAATTGCATCGGAATTAAATACAAAAGGCACAATGCCGAAGTATGTACAAAAAGACTGACTCTTCTTACTGACTATGTTTTGAACCATTCCTGTGACACTAGTTATCGACTCTGATGCTTCACTTCAGGTTTACTGTATCCCTTGGACCTTCTTATTGAAGATGAAACACAGAAATTGCATCGGAATTAAATACAAAAGGCACAATGCCGACTTAAGTAAAAGAATACTGACTCTTCTTACTGTCTATGTTTGAACCATCCCTGTGACACTAGTTATAGATTCCGATGCTTCACTCCAGGTTTACTGTATCCCCTGGACCTTCTTATCGACGATGAAACACAGATATTGCATCGGAATTAAATACAAAGGCACAATGCCGAATTTAGTACAAGAAGACTGACTCTTCTTACTGACTATGGTTGATTCATTCCTGTGACACTAGTCATAGATTCCGAGGGTTCACTCTAGGTTTACTGTATCCCCTGGACCTTCTTATCGACGATGAAACACAGAAATTGCATCGGAATTAAATGCAAAGGCACAATGCCGAATTTAGTACAGGAAGACTGACACTGCTTACTGTCTATGATTGAACCATTCCTGTGACACTAGTTACAGATTCCGATGCTTCACTCCAGGTTTACTGTATCCCTTGGACCTTCTTATTGACGATGAAACACAGAAATTGCATCGGAATTTAATACAAAAGGCACAAGGCCGACTTAAGTACAAGAAGACTGACTGTTCCTACTGACTATGTTTTGAACCATTCCTGTGACACTAGTTATAGAGTCCGATGCTTCACTTCAGGTTTACTGTATCCCTCTGACCTTCTTATTGACGATGAAACACAGAAATTGCATCGGAATGAAATACAAAAGCAACAATGCCGGATTAAGTACAAGAAGACTGACTCTTCTTACAGACTATGCTTTGAACCATTCCTGTGACACTAGTTATAGATTCCGATGTTACACTTCAGGTTTACTGTATCCCTTAGACCTTCTTATTGACGATGAAACACAGAAATTGCATCGGAATTAAATCCAAAAGGCACAGTGCCGAATTAAGTACAAGAATACTTTCTCTTCTTACTGTCTATGTTTTGAACCATCCCTGTGACACTAGTTATAGACTCTGATGCTTCACTTCAGGTTTACTGTATCCCTTGGACCTTCTTATTGAAGATGAAACACAGAAATTGCATCGGAATGAAATACAAAAGGCACAATGCCGACTTAAGTAAAAGAATACTGACTCTTCTTACTGTCTATAATTGAACAATCCCATTGACACTAGTTATTGCTTCCGATGCTTCACTCCAGGTTTACTGTATCCCCTGGACCTTCTTATCGACGATGTAACACAAAAATTGCATCGGAATTAAATACAAAGGCACAATGCCGAATTTAGTACAAGAAGACTGACTCTTCTTACTGACTATGTTTGATTCATTCCTGTGACACTAGTTATAGATTCCGATGGTTCACTCTAGGTTTACTGTTCCCCCTGGACCTTCGTATCGACGATGAAACACAGAAATTGCATCGGAAATAAACACAAAGGCACAATGCCGAATTTAGTACAGGAAGACTGACTCTGCTTACTGTCTATGATTGAACCATTCCTGTGACACTAGTTACAGATTCCGATGCTTCACTCCAGCTTTACTGTATCTCTTGGACCTTCTTATTGACGATGAAACACAGAAATTGCATCGGAATTTAATACAAAAGGCACATGGCCGACTTATCTACAGGAAGACTGACTGTTCTTACTGACTATGTTTTGAACGATTGCTGTGACACTAGTTTAGATTCCGATGCTTCACTTCAGGTTTACTGTATCCCTCTGCCCTTCTTATGGACGTTGTAACTCAGAAATTTCATCTGAATTAAATACAAAGGCACAATGCCGACTTAAGTACAAGAAGACTGACTCTTCTTTCTGACTATGTTTTGAACCATTCCTGTGACACAAGTTACAGATTCCGATGTTTCACTTCAGGTTTACTGTATCCCTAGGACCTTCTTATTGACGATGAGACACAGAAATCGCATCGGTATTAAATAGAATAAGCACAATGCCGACTTAAGTACAAGAAGACTGACTCTTCCTACTCTCTATGCTTTGAACCATTCCTGTGACACTAGTTATAGATTCCGATGCTTCACTACAGGTTTACTGTATCCCTTGGACCTTGTTATTGACCGTGAAACACAGAAATTGCATCGGAATTAAATACAAAAGGCACAATGCCGAAGTATGTACAAAAAGACTGACTCTTCTTACTGACTATGTTTTGAACCATTCCTGTGACACTAGTTATCGACTCTGATGCTTCACTTCAGGTTTACTGTATCCCTTGGACCTTCTTATTGAAGATGAATCACAGAAATTGCATCGGAATTAAATACAAAAGGCACAATGCCGACTTAAGTAAAAGAATACTGACTCTTCTTACTGTCTATGTTTGAACCATCCCTGTGACACTAGTTATAGATTCCGATGCTTCACTCCAGGTTTACTGTATCCCCTGGACCTTCTTATCGACGATGAAACACAGATATTGCATCGGAATTAAATACAAAGGCACAATGCCGAATTTAGTACAAGAAGACTGACTCTTCTTACTGACTATGTTTGATTCATTCCTGTGACACTAGTCATAGATTCCGAGGGTTCACTCTAGGTTTACTGTATCCCCTGGACCTTCTTATCGACGATGAAACACAGAAATTGCATCGGAATTAAATGCAAAGGCACAATGCCGAATTTAGTACAGGAAGACTGACACTGCTTACTGTCTATGATTGAACCATTCCTGTGACACTAGTTACAGATTCCGATGCTTCACTCCAGGTTTACTGTATCCCTTGGACCTTCTTATTGACGATGAAACACAGAAATTGCATCGGAATTTAATACAAAAGGCACAAGGCCGACTTAAGTACAAGAAGACTGACTGTTCCTACTGACTATGTTTTGAACCATTCCTGTGACACTAGTTATAGAGTCCGATGCTTCACTTCAGGTTTACTGTATCCCTCTGACCTTCTTATTGACGATGAAACACAGAAATTGCATCGGAATGAAATACAAAAGCAACAATGCCGGATTAAGTACAAGAAGACTGACTCTTCTTACAGACTATGCTTTGAACCATTCCTGTGACACTAGTTATAGATTCCGATGTTACACTTCAGGTTTACTGTATCCCTTAGACCTTCTTATTGACGATGAAACACAGAAATTGCATCGGAATTAAATCCAAAAGGCACAGTGCCGAATTAAGTACAAGAATACTTTCTCTTCTTACTGTCTATGTTTTGAACCATCCCTGTGACACTAGTTATAGACTCTGATGCTTCACTTCAGGTTTACTGTATCCCTTGGACCTTCTTATTGAAGATGAAACACAGAAATTGCATCGGAATGAAATACAAAAGGCACAATGCCGACTTAAGTAAAAGAATACTGACTCTTCTTACTGTCTATAATTGAACAATCCCATTGACACTAGTTATTGCTTCCGATGCTTCACTCCAGGTTTACTGTATCCCCTGGACCTTCTTATCGACGATGTAACACAAAAATTGCATCGGAATTAAATACAAAGGCACAATGCCGAATTTAGTACAAGAAGACTGACTCTTCTTACTGACTATGTTTGATTCATTCCTGTGACACTTGTTATAGATTCCGATGGTTCACTCTAGGTTTACTGTTCCCCCTGGACCTTCGTATCGACGATGAAACACAGAAATTGCATCGGAAATAAACACAAAGGCACAATGCCGAATTTAGTACAGGAAGACTGACTCCGCTTACTGTCTATGATTGAACCATTCCTGTGACACTAGTTACAGATTCCGATGCTTCACTCCAGCTTTACTGTATCTCTTGGACCTTCTTATTGACGATGAAACACAGAAATTGCATCGGAATTTAATACAAAAGGCACATGGCCGACTTATCTACAGGAAGACTGACTGTTCTTACTGACTATGTTTTGAACGATTGCTGTGACACTAGTTTAGATTCCGATGCTTCACTTCAGGTTTACTGTATCCCTCTGCCCTTCTTATGGACGTTGTAACTCAGAAATTTCATCTGAATTAAATACAAAGGCACAATGCCGACTTAAGTACAAGAAGACTGACTCTTCTTTCTGACTATGTTTTGAACCATTCCTGTGACACAAGTTACAGATTCCGATGTTTCACTTCAGGTTTACTGTATCCCTAGGACCTTCTTATTGACGATGAGACACAGAAATCGCATCGGTATTAAATAGAATAAGCACAATGCCGACTTAAGTACAAGAAGACTGACTCTTCCTACTCTCTATGCTTTGAACCATTCCTGTGACACTAGTTTTTCATTCCGATGCTTCACTTGAGGTTTACTATATCCCTCGGACCTTCTTATTGACGATGAAACACAGAAATTGCATCGGAATGAAATACAAAAGCACAATGCCGACTTAAGTACAAGAATTCTGAATCTTCCAACTCTCTATGATTTGAACCATTCCTGTGATACTAGTTATAGATTCTCATGCTTCACTTCAGGTTTACTGTATCCCTCTGACCTTCTTATTGACGATGAATCACAGAAATTGCATCGGGATTAAATAGAAAAGGCACAAAACCGACTTAAGAACAGGAAGACTGACTCTTCCTACTGTCTATGTTTTGAGCCATTCCTGTGACACTAGTTATAGATTCCGATGCTTCACTTCTGGTTTACTGTATCCCTTGGACCTTCTTATTGACGATGAAACACACTAATTGCATCGGAATTAAATACAAAATGCACAATGGCAACTTAAGTACAAGAAGACTGACTCTTCTTACTGACTATGTTTTGAACCATTCCTGTGACACTAGTTGTAGCTTCCGATGCTTCACTTCAGGTTTACTGTATCCCTCTGACCGTCTTATTGACGATGAAACACAGAAATTGCATCGGAAATTAATACAAACGGCACAATGCCGACTTAAGTACATGTATACTGAATTTTCCTACTGTCTATGTGTTGAACCATTCCTGTGACACTAGTTATAGATTCCGATGGTTCACTCTAGGTTTACTGTATCCTTTGGACCTTCTTATTGACGATGAAACACAGAAATTGCATCGGAATTAAATACAAAAGGCACAGTGCCGACTTTAGTACAAGAAGACTGACTCTTCTTACTGACTATGTTTTGAACCATTCCTGTGACACTAGTAATAGATTCTGATGCTTCACTTCAGATTTACAGTAAACCCCCTGATGTTCTTATTGACGATGAAACACAGAAATTGCGTCGGAATTAAATACAAAAGGCACAATGCCGAATTAAGTACAAGAAGACTGACTCTTCTTACTGTCTATGTTTTGAACCATTCCTGTGACACTTGTTATAGTTTCCGATGCTTCACTCTACGTTTACAGTATTCCTTGGACCTTCTTATTGACGGTTAAACACAGAAATTGCATCGGAATTAAATAAAAAAGGCACAATGCCGACTTAAGTACAAGAAGACGGACTCTGCTTACAGTCTATGTTTGAACCATTCCTGTGACACTAGTTACAGATTCCGAAGCTTCACTCCAGGTTTACTGTATCTCTTGGACCTTCTTATTGACGATGAAACACAGAAATTGCATCGGAATTAAATACAAAAGGCACAAAGACTACTTATGTACAAGAAGACTGACTCTTCTTAATGACTATGCTTTGAACCATTCCTGTGACATTAGTTATAGATACCGATGCCTTACCTCAGGTTTACTGTATCCCTAGGACCTTCTTATTGACGATGAAACACAGAAATTGCATCGGAATTAAATACAAAAGGCACAATGCCGACTTAAGTACAAGAAGACTGACTCTTCTTACTGACTATGTTTTGAAAAATTCCTGTGACACTAGTTATAGATTCCGATGCTTCACTCCAGGTTTACTCTATCCCTTGGACCTCCTTATTGACGATGAAACACAGAAATTGCATCTTAATTAAATACAAAAGGCACAATGCCGACTTAAGTACAAGAAGACTGACTCTTCTTACTGACTATGTTTTGAACCATTCCTGTGACACTAATTATAGATTCGGGTGCTTCACTTCAGGTTTACTGTATCCCTTGGACCTTCTTATGACGATGAAACACAGAAATTGCATCGGAATTAAATACAAAAGGCACAATGCCGACTTAAGTACAAGAAGGCTGACTCTTCTTACTTACTATGTTTTGAACCATTCCTGTGGCACTAGTTATAGATTCCGATGCTTCACTTCAGGATTAATGTATCCCACTGACCTTCTTTTTGACGATGAAGCACAGAATTTGCATCGGAATTAAATACAAAATCCACAATGCCGGATTAAGTACAAGAAGACTGACTCTTCTTACTGACTATGTTTGGAACCATTCCTGTGCCACTAGTTATAGATTCTGATGCTTCACTTCAGGTTTACTGTATCCCTTAGACCTTCTTACTGACGATGAAAGACAGAAATTGCATCGGAATTAAATCCAAAACGCACAGTGCCGAATTAAGTACAAGAATACTTACTCTTCTTACTGTCTATGTTTTGAACCACCCCTATGACACTAGTTATAGATTCCGATGCTTCACTCCAGGTTTACTGTATGCCTTTGGCGTTCTTATTGACGATGAAACACAGAAATTGCGTCGGAATTAAATACAAAACGCACAATGCCGAATTAAGTACAAGAAGACTGACTCTTCTTACTGTCTATGTTTTGAACCATTCCTGTGACACTAGTTACAGGTTCCGATACTTCACTCCAGGTTTATTGTATCCCTTGGACCTTCTTATTGACGATGAAACACAAAAATTGCATCGTAATTAAATACAAAAGGCACAATGCCGACTTAAGTACAAGAAGACTGACTCCGCTTACTGACTATGATTGAACGATTCCTGTGACACTAGTTATAGATACCGATGCTTCACCTCAGGTTTACTGTATCCCTAGGACCTTCTTATTGACGAGGAAACACAGCAATTGAATCGGAATTAAATAGAAAAGGCACAATGCCGACTTAAGTATAAGAAGACTGACCTTTCCTACCGTCTATGATTTGAACCATTCCTGTGACACTAGTTATAGATTCCGATGCTTCACTCCAGGTTTACTGTACCCCTCTGCCCTTCTTATGGACGATGAAACACAGAAATTGCATCGGAATTAAATACAAAAGGCACAATGCCGAAATAAGTACAAGAAGACTGACTCTTCTTCTGTCTATGTTTTGAACCATTCCTGTGACACTAGTTATAGATTTTGATGCTTCACTTCAGGTTTACTGTATGCCTTGGACCTTCTTATTGACGATGAAACACAGAAATTGCATCGGAATTAAATACAAAAGGCACAAGGACGACTTAAGTACAAGAAGACTGACTCTTCTTACTGACTATGTTTTGAACGATTCCTGTGACACTAGTTATAGATTCTGATGCTTCACTTAAGGTTTACTATATCCCTTGGACCTTCTTATTGGCGATGAAACACAGATTTGGCATCGGAATTAAATACAAAAGGCACATTGCCGACTTAAGTACAACAAGACTGACTCATCTTACTGTCTATGTTTTGAACCAATCCTGTGACACTAGTTACAGATTCCGATGCTTCACTCCCGGTTTACTGTATCCCTAGGACCTTCATATTGACGATTAGACACAGAAATTGCATCGGAATTAAATACAAATGGCACAATGCCTACTTATTTACAAGAAGACTGACTCTTCTTACTGACTATGTTTTGAACCATTCCTGTGACACTAGTTATAGATTCCGATGCTTCACTTCAGGTTTACTGTATCCCTAGGACCTTCATATTGACGATTAGACACAGAAATTGCATCGGAATTAAATACAAATGGCACAATGCCTACTTAAGTACAAGAAGACTGACTCTTCTTACTGACTATGTTTTGAACCATTCCTGTGACACTAGTTTTTTATTCCGATGCTTCTCTTGAGGTTTACTGTATCCCTCGGACCTTCTTATGGACGATGAAACACAGAAATTGCATCGGAATGAAATACAAAAGGCACAATGCCGAATTAAGTACAAGAAGACTGAATCTTCCAACTCTCTATGATTTGAACCATTCCTGTGACACTAGTTATAGATTCCCATGCTTCACTTCAGGTTTACTGTATCCCTCTGACCTTCTTATTGACGATGAAACACAGAAATTGCATCGGAATTAAATACTAAAGGCACAATGCCGAATTACGTACAAGAAGACTGACTCTTCTTACTGTCGATGCTTTGAAACATTCCTGTGACACTAGTTATAGATTCCGATGCTTCAGTATAGGTTTACTGTATCCCTTGGACCTTCTTATTGTCGATGAAACACAGAAATTGCATCGGAATTAAATACAAAAGGCACAATGCCGACTTATGTACATAAAGACTGACTTTTCTTACTGACTATGTTTTGAACCATTCCTGTGACACTAGTTATAGACTCTGATGCTTCACTTCAGGTTTACTGTATCCCTTGGACCTTCTTATTGAAGATGAAACACAGAAATTGCATCGGAATTAAATACAAAAGGTATAATGCCAAATTAAGTACAAGAAGACTGACTCTTCTTACTGACTATTCTTTGAACCATTCCTGTGACACTAGTTATAGATTCCGATGCTTGACTTCAGATTTACTGTATTCCTCTGACCTTCGTATTGGCGATGAAACACAGAAATTGGATCGGAACTAAATACTAAAGGCACAATGCTGAATTAAGTACAAGAAGACTGACACTTCTTACTGTCGATGTTTGTGAACCATTCCTGTGACACTAGTTACAGATTCAAATGCTTCACTCCAGGTTTACTGTATCCCTTGGGCCTTCTTATAGACGATGAAACAAAGAAATTGCATCGGGATTAAATAAAAAAGGCACAATGCCGACTTAAGTACAAGAAGACTGACGCTACTTACTGTCTATGGTTTGAACCATTTCTGTGACACTAGTTATAGATTCCGATGCTTCACTCCAGGTTTACTATATCAATTGGACCTTCTTATTGATGATGAAACACAGAAACTGCATAGGAAATAAATAGAAAATGCACAATACCGACTTAAGTACAAGAAGACTGACTCTTCCTACTGCCTATGTTTTGAACCATTCCTGTGACACTAGTTATAGATTCCGATGCTTCACTTCAGGTTTACTGTATCCCTCTGACCTGCTTATTGACGATGAAACACAGAAATTGCATCGGAAATAAATACGAAAGTCACAATGCCGACTTAAGTACCAGAAGTCTGACTCTTCCCACTGTCTTTATTTTGAACCATTCCTGTTACACTAGTTATAGATCCGATGCTTTACGTCAGGTTTACTGTATCCCTTGGACCTTCTTATTGACGATGAAACACAGAAATTGCATGGGAAATAAATAGAAACGGCACAATGCCGACTTAAGTACAAGAAGACTGACTCTTCTTACTGACTATGCTTTGAACCATTTATGTGACACTAGTTATAGATTCCGATGCTTCACTTCAGGTTTACTGTATCCCTTGGACCTTCTTATTGACGATGAAACAGAGAAATTGCATCGGAATTAAATACTAAAGGCACAATGCCGAATTAAGTACAAGAAGACTGACCCTTCTTACTGTCGTTGGTTTTGAACCATTCCTGTGGCACTAGTTATAGATTCCGATGCTTCACTCCAGGTTTACTGTATCTCTTGGGACTTCTTATAGGAGATGAAACAAAGAAATTGCATCGGAATTAAATAAAAAAGGCACAATGCCGACTTAAGTACAAGAAGACTGACGCTACTTACTGTCTATGTTTTGAACCGTTGCTGTGACACTAGTTACAGATTCCGATGCTTCACTCCAGGTTTACTATATCAATTGGACCTTCTTATTGACACTGAAACACAGAAATTGCATAGGAATTAAATAGAAAAGGCACAATACCGACTTAAGTACAAGAAGACTGACTCTTCCTACTGATTATGTTTTGAACCATTCCTGTGACACTAGTTATAGATTCCGATGCTTCACTTCTGGTTTACTGTATCCCTCTGACCTGCTTATTGACGATGAAACACAGAAATAGCATTGGAATTAAATACGAAAGTCACAATGCCGACTTAAGTACAGGAAGACTGACTCTTCTTACTGACTATGTTTTGATTCATTCCTGTGACACTAGTTATAGATTCCGATGCTTCACTTCAGGTTTACTGTATCCCTTGGACCTTCTTATTGACGATGGAAGACAGAAATTGCATCGGAATTAAATACAAAAGGCACAATGCCCACTTATGTACATAAAGACTGACTCTTCTTACTGACTATGTTTTGAACCATTCCTGTGAAACTAGTTATAGACTCTGATGCTTCACTTCAGGTTTACTGTATTCCTTGGACCCTCTTGTTGAAGATGAAACACAGAAATTGCATCGGAATTAAATACATAAGGCACAATGCCGACTTAAGTAAAAGAATAATGACTCTTCTTACTGTCTATGTTTGGAACCATCCCTGTGACACTAGTTATAGATTCCGATGCTTCACTCTAGGTTTATTGTATCCCTCGGACCTTCTTATTGACGATAAAACACAGAAATGGCATCGGAATTAAATAAAAAAGGCACAATTCCGACTTAAGTACAAGAAGACTGACTCATCTTACTGTCTATGATTTGAACCATTCCTGTAATACTAGTTACAGATTCCGATGCTTCACTCCAGGTTTACTGTATCCCTTGGACCTTCTTATTGACGATGAAACACAGAAATTGCATGGGAAATAAATAGAAACGGCAAAATGCCGACTTAAGTACAAGAAGACTGACTCTTCTTACTGACTATGCTTTGAACCATTTATATGACACTAGTTATAGATTCCGATGCTTCACTTCAGGTTTACTGTATCCCTTGGACCTTCTTATTGACGATGAAACACAGAAATTGCATCGGAATTAAATACTAAAGGCACAATGCCGAATTAAGTACAAGAAGACTGACTCTTCTTACTGTCGTTGTCTTTGAACCATTCCTGTGGCACTAGTTATAGATTCCGATGCTTCACTCCAGGTTTACTGTATCTCTTGGGCCTTCTTATAGACGATGAAACAAAGAAATTGCATCGGAATTAAATAAAAAAGGCACAATCCCGACTTAAGTACAAGAAGACTGACGCTACTTACCGTCTATGTTTTGAACCATTGCTGTGACACTAGTTATAGATTCCGATGCTTCACTCCAGGTTTACTATATCAATTGGACCTTCTTATTGACGATGAAACACAGAAATTGCATAGGAATTAAATAGAAAAGACACAATACCGACTTAAGTACAAGAAGACTGACTCTTCTTACTGACTATGTTTTGAACGATTCCTGTGACACTAGTTATAGATTCTGATGCTTCACTTCAGGTTTACTATATCCCTTGGACCTTCTTATTGGCGATGAAACACAGATTTGGCATCGGAATTAAATACAAAAGGCACATTGCCGACTTAAGTACAAGAAGACTGACTCTTCTTACTGACTATGTTTTGAACCATTCCTGTGACACTAGTTATAGATTCCGATGCTTCACTTCAGGTTTACTGTATCCCTTGGACCTTCCTATTGAGGATGAGACACAGAAATCGCTTCGGTATTAAATAGAATAAGCACAATGCCGACTTAAGTACAAGAAGACTGACTCTTCCTACACTCTATGTTTTGAACCATTCCTGTGACACTAGTTATTTATTCCGATGCTTCACTTGAGGTTTACTGTATCCCTCGGACCTTCTTATGGACGATGAAACACAGAAATTGCATCGGAATGAAATACAAAAGGCACAATGCCGAATTAAGTACAAGAAGACTGAATCTTCCAACTCTCTATGATTTGAACCATTCCTGAGACACTAGTTATAGATTCCCATGCTTCACTTCAGGTTTACTGTATCCCTCTGACCTTCGTATTGACGATGAAACACAGAATTTGCATCGGAATTAAATACTAAAGGCACAATGCCGAATTACGTACAAGAAGACTGACTCTTCTTACTGTCGATGCTTTGAAACATTCCTGTGACACTAGTTATAGATTCCGATGCTTCAGTATAGGTTTACTGTATCCCTTGGACCTTCTTATTGTCGATGAAACACAGAAATTGCATCGGAATTAAATACAAAAGGCACAATGCCGACTTATGTACATAAAGACTGACTTTTCTTACTGTATATGTTTTGAACCATTCCTGTGACACTAGTTATAGACTCTGATGCTTCACTTCAGGTTTACTGTATCCCTTGGACCTTCTTATTGAAGATGAAACACAGAAATTGCATCGGAATTAAATACAAAAGGTACAATGCCAAATTAAGTACAAGAAGACTGACTCTTCTTACTGACTATGCTTTGAACCATTCCTGTGACACTAGTTATAGATACCGATGCTTGACTTCAGATTTACTGTATTCCTCTGACCTTCGTATTGGCGATGAAACACAGAAATTGGATCGGAACTAAATACTAAAGGCACAATGCTGAATTAAGTACAAGAAGATTGACACTTCTTACTGTCGATGTTTGTGAACCATTCCTGTGACACCAGTTACAGATTCAAATGCTTCACTCCAGGTTTACTGTATCCCTTGGGCCTTCTTATAGACGATGAAACAAAGAAATTGCATCGGGATTAAATAAAAAAGGCACAATGCCGACTTAAGTACAAGAAGACTGACGCTACTTACTGTCTATGGTTTGAACCATATCTGTGACACTAGTTATAGATTCCGATGCTTCACTCCAGGTTTACTATATCAATTGGACCTTCTTATTGATGATGAAACACAGAAATTGCATAGGAATTAAATAGAAAATGCACAATACCGACTTAGGTACAAGAAGACTGACTCTTCCTACTGTCTATGTTTTGAACCATTCCTGTGACACTAGTTATAGATTCCGATGCTTCACTTCAGGTTTACTGTATCCCTCTGACCTGCTTATTGACGATGAAACACAGAAATTGCATCGGAATTAAATACGAAAGTCACAGTGCCGACTTAAGTACAAGAAGTCTGACTCTTCCCACTGTCTTTATTTTGAACCATTCCTGTTACACTAGTTATAGATCCGATGCTTTACGTCAGGTTTACTGTATCCCTTGGACCTTCTTATTGACGATGAAACACAGAAATTTCATCGGAATTAAATACAAAGGGCACAATGCCGACTTAAGTACAAGAATACTGACTCTTCTTATTGTCTGTGTTTTGAACCATCCCTGTGTAACTAGTTCTAGATTCCGATGCTTCACTTCAGGTTTACTGTATCACTTGGACCTTCTTATTGACGATGAAACACAGAAATTGCATCGGAATTAAATACAAAAGGCACAATGCCCACTTATGTACATAAAGACTGACTTATCTTACTGACTATGTTTTGAACCATTCCTGTGAAACTAGTTATAGACTCTGATGCTTCACTTCAGGTTTACTGTATTCCTTGGACCTTCTTGTTGAAGATGAAACACAGAAATTGCATCGGAATTAAGTACATAAGGCACAATGCCGACTTAAGTAAAAGAATAATGACTCTTCTTACTGTCTATGTTTTGAACCATCCCTGTGATACTAGTTATAGATTCCGATGCTTCACTCTAGGTTTATTGTATCCCTCGGACCTTCTTATTGACGATAAAACACAGAAATGGCATCGGAATTAAATAAAAAAGGCACAATTCCGACTGAAGTACAAGAAGACTGACTCATCTTACTGTCTGTGATTTGAACCATTCCTGTAACACTAGTTACAGATTCCGATGCTTCACTCCAGGTTTACTGTATCCCTTGGACGTTCTTATTTACAATGAAACACAGAAATTGCATGGGAAATAAATAGAAACGGCACAATGCCGACTTAAGTACAAGAAGACTGACTCTTCTTACTGACTATGCTTTGAACCATTTATGTGACACTAGTTATAGATTCCGATGCTTCACTTCAGGTTTACTGTATCCCTTGGACCTTCTTATTGACGATGAAACAGAGAAATTGCATCGGAATTAAATACTAAAGGCACAATGCGGAATTAAGTACAAGAAGACTGACCCTTCTTACTGTCGTTGTTTTTGAACCATTCCTGTGGCACTAGTTATAGATTCCGATGCTTCACTCCTGGTTTACTGTATCTCTTGGGACTTCTTATAGGAGATGAAACAAAGAAATTGCATCGGAATTAAATAAAAAAATCACAATGCCGACTTAAGTACAAGAAGACTGACGCTACTTACTGTCTATGTTTTGAACCATTGCTGTGACACTAGTTATAGATTCCGATGCTTCACTCCAGGTTTACTATATCAATTGGACCTTCTTATTGACACTGAAACACAGAAATTGCATAGGAATTAAATAGAAAAGGCACAATACCGACTTAAGTGCAAGAAGACTGACTCTTCCTACTGATTATGTTTTGAACCATTCCTGTGACACTAGTTATAGATTCCGATGCTTCACTTCTGGTTTACTGTATCCCTCTGACCTGCTTATTGACGATGAAACACAGAAATAGCATCGGAATTAAATACGAAAGTCACAATGCCGACTTAAGTACAGGAAGACTGACTCTTCTTACTGACTATGTTTTGATTCATTCCTGTGACACTAGTTATAGATTCCGATGCTTCACTTCAGGTTTACTGTATCCCTTGGACCTTCTTATTGACGATGAAAGACAGAAATTGCATCGGAATTAAATACAAAAGGCACAATGCCCACTTATGTACATAAAGACTGACTCTTCTTACTGACTATGTTTTGAACCATTCCTGTGAAACTAGTTATAGACTCTGATGCTTCACTTCAGGTTTACTGTATTCCTTGGACCTTCTTGTTGAAGATGAAACACAGAAATTGCATCGGAATTAAATACATTAGGCACAATGCCGACTTAAGTAAAAGAATAATGACTCTTCTTACTGTCTATGTTTGGAACCATCCCTGTGACACTAGTTATAGATTCCGATGCTTCACTCTCGGTTTATTGTATCCCTCGGACCTTCTTATTGACAATAAAACACAGAAATGGCATCGGAATTAAATAAAAAAGGCACAATTCCGACTTAAGTACAAGAAGACTGACTCATCTTACTGTCTATGATTTGAACCATTCCTGTAATACTAGTTACAGATTCCGATGCTTCACTCCAGGTTTACTGTATCCCTTGGACCTTCTTATTGACGATGAAACACAGAAATTGCATGGGAAATAAATAGAAACGGCAAAATGCCGACTTATGTACAAGAAGACTGACTCTTCTCACTGACTATGCTTTGAACCATTTATGTGACACTAGTTATAGATTCCGATGCTTCACTTCAGGTTTACTGTATCCCTTGGACCTTCTTATTGACGATGAAACACAGAAATTGCATCGGAATTAAATACTAAAGGCACAATGCCGAATTAAGTACAAGAAGACTGACTCTTCTTACTGTCGTTGTTTTTGAACCATTCCTGTGGCACTAGTTATAGATTCCGATGCTTCACTCCAGGTTTACTGTATCTCTTGGGCCTTCTTATAGACGATGAAACAAAGAAATTGCATCGGAATTAAATAAAAAAGGCACAATCAGGACTTAAGTACAAGAAGACTGACGCTACTTACTGTCTATGTTTTGAACCATTGCTGTGACACTAGTTATAGATTCCGATGCTTCACTCCAGGTTTACTATATCAATTGGACCTTCTTATTGACGATGAAACACAGAAATTGCATAGGAATTAAATAGAAAAGGCACAATACCGACTTAAGTACAAGAAGACTGACTCTTCCTACTGATTATGTTTTGAACCATTCCTGTGACACTAGTTATAGATTCCGATGCTTCACTTCTGGTTTACTGTATCCCTCTGACCTGCTTATTGACGATGAAACAATGAAATAGCATCGGAATTAAATACGAAAGTCACAATGCCGACTTAAGTACAAGAAGACTGACTCTTCTTACTGTCGTTGTATTTGAACCATGCCTGTGGCACTAGTTATAGATTCCGATGCTTCACTTCAGGTTTACTGTATCCCTTGGACCTTCTTATTGACGAAGAAACACAGAAATTGCATCGGAATTTAATACAAAAAGCACAATGCCGACATAAGTACAAGAAGACTCACTCTTCTTACTGACTATGTTTTGATTCATTTCTGTGAAACTAGTTATAGATTCCGATGCTTCACTCCAGGTTTACTGTATCCCTTGGACCATCTTATTGACGATGAAAGACAGAAATTGCATCGGAATTAAATACAAAAGGCCCAATGCCAAATTAAGTACAAGAAGATTGACCCTTCTTACTGTCTATGTTTTGAACCTTTCGTGTGACACTGGTTATAGAATCCGATGCTTCACTCCAGGTTTACTGTATCCCATGCACCTTCTTATTGACGATGAAACACAGAAATTGCATTGGAATTAAATACAAAAGGCACAATGGCGTCTTATGTACAGGAAGACTGATTCTTCATACTGACTATGACTTGAACCATTCATGTGACACTAGTTATACATTCCGATGCTTCACTTCAGGTTTACAGTATCCCTTGGACCTTCTTATTGACGATGAAACACAGAAATTGCATCGTAAATAAATACAAAAGGCACAATGCCGGCTTAAGTACAAGAAGACTGACTCTTCTTACTGGCTATGTTTTGAACCATTCCTGTGTCACTAGTTATAGATTCTGATGCTTCACATCAGGTTTACTGTATCCCTTGGACCTTCGTATTCACGATGAAACACAGAAATTGCATCGGAATTAAATACAAAAGGCACAATGCCGACTTAAGTACAAGAAAACTTACTCTTCTTACTGACTATGCTTTGAACCATTCCTGTGACACTAGTTATAGATTCCGATGCTTGACTTCAGATTTACTGTATCCCTCTGACCTTCTTATTGACGATGAAACACAGAAATTGCATCGGAATTAAATACTAACGGCACAATGCCGAATTAAGTACAAGAAGACTGACTCTTCTTACCGTCGATGTTTTTGAACCATTCCTGTGACACTAGTTATAGATTCCGATGCTTCACTCCAGGTTTACTGCATCTCTTGGGCTTTCTTATAGACGATGAAACAAAGAAATTGCATCGGAATTAAATAAAAAAGGCACAATGCCGACTTAAGTACAAGAAGACTGACGCTACTTACTGTCTATGTTTTGAACCATTCCTGTGACACTAGTTATAGATTCCGATGCTTCACTCCAGGTTTACTAGATCAATTGGACCTTCTTATTGACACTGAAACACAGAAATTGCATAGGAATTAAATAGAAAAGGCACAATACCGACTTAAGTACAAGAAGACTGACTCTTCCTACTGATTATGTTTTGAACCATTCCTGTGACACTAGTTATAGATTCCGATGCTTCACTTCTGGTTTACTGTATCCCTCTGACCTGCTTATTGACGATGAAACACAGAAATAGCATCGGAATTAAATACGAAAGTCACAATGCCAACATAAGTACAAGAAGACTGACTCTTCTTACTGTCGTTGTATTTGAACCATTCCTGTGGCACTAGTTATAGATTCCGATGCTTCACTCCAGGTTTACTGTATCCCTTGGACCTTCTTATTGACGAAGAAACACAGAAATTGCATCGGAATTTAATACAAAAAGCACAATGCCGACATAAGTACAAGTTGACTGACTCTTCTTACAGACTATGTTATGAAAAATTCCTGTGACACTAGTTATAGATTCCGATGCTTCACTTCAGGTTTACTGTATCCCTCTGACCTTCTTGTTGACGATGAAACACAGAAATTGCATCGGAATAAAATACAAAAGGCACAATGCCGAAATAAGTACAGGAAGACTGACTCTTCTTACTGACTATGTTTTGATTCATTCCTGTGACGCTAGTTATAGATTCCGATGCTTCACTCCAGGTTTACTGTATCCCTTGGACCTTCTTATTGACGATGAAAGACAGAAATTGCATCGGAATTATATACAAAAGGCACAATGCCCACTTATGTACATAAAGACTGACTCTTCTTACTGACTATGTTTTGAACCACTCCTGTGAAACTAGTTATAGACTCCGATGCTTCACTTCAGGTTTACTGTATTCCTTGGACCTTCTTATTGAAGATGAAACACAGAAATTGCATCGGAATTAAATACATAAGGCACAATGCCGACTTAAGTAAAAGAATAATGACTCTTCTTACTGTCCATGCTTTGAACCATCCCTGTGACACTAGTTATAGATTCCGATGCTTCACTCTAGGTTTATTGTATCCCTCGGACCTTCTTATTGACGATAAAACACAGAAATGGCATCGGAATTAAATAAAAAAGGCACAATTCCGACTTAAGTACAAGAAGACTGACTCATCTTACTGTCTATGATTTGAACCATTCCTGAAATACTAGTTACAGATTCCGATGCTTCACTCCAGGTTTACTGTATCCCTTGGACCTTCTTATTGACGATGAAACACAGAAATTGCATCGGAATTAAATACTAAAGGCACAATGCCGACTTAAGTACAAGAAGACTGACGCTACTTACTGTCTATGTTTTGAACCATTGCTGTGACACTAGTTATAGATTCCGATGCTTCACTCCAGGTTTACTATATCAATTGGACCTTCTTATTGACGATGAAACACAGAAATTGCATAGGAATTAAATAGAAAAGGCACAATACCGACTTAAGTACAAGAAGACTGACTCTTCCTACTGATTATGTTTTGAACCATTCCTGTGACACTAGTTATAGATTCCGATGCTTCACTTCTGGTTTACTGTATCCCTCTGACCTGCTTATTGACGATGAAACACAGAAATTGCATCGGAATTAAATACGAAAGTCACAATACCGACTTAAGTACAAGAAGACTGACTCTTCTTACTGTCGTTGTATTTGAACCATTCTAGTGGCACTAGTTATAGATTCCGATGCTTCACTCCAGGTTTACTGTATCCCTTGGACCTTCTTATTGACGAAGGAACACAGAAAGTGTATCGGAATTTAATACAAAAAGCACAATGCCGACATAAGTACAAGAAGACTGACTCTTCTTACTGACTATGTTTTGAATCATTCCTGTGACACTAGTTATAGATTCCGATGCTTCACTTCAGGTTTACTGTATCCCTCTGACCTTCTTGTTGACGATGAAACACAGAAATTGCATCGGAATAAAATACAAAAGGCACAATGCCGAATTAAGTACAGGAAGACTGACTCTTCTTACTGACTATGTTTTGATTCATTCCTGTGACACTAGTTATAGATTCCGCTGCTTCACTCCAGGTTTACTGTATCCCTTGGACCTACTTATTGACGATGAAAGACAGAAATTGCATCGGAATTAAATACAAAAGGCCCAATGCCAAATTAAGTACAAGAAGATTGACTCTTCTTACTGTCTATGTTTTGAACCTTTCATGTGACACTGGTTATAGATTCCGATGCTTCACTCCAGGTTTACTGTATCCCATGGATCTTCTTATTGACGATGAAACACAGAAATTGCATTGGAATTAAATACAAAAGGCACAATGGCGTCTTAAGTACAAGAAAACTGATTCTTCTTACTGACTATGACTTGAACCATTCATGTGACACTAGTTATACATTCCGATGCTTCACTTCAGGTTTACAGTATCCCTTGGACCTTCTTATTGACGATGAAACACAGAAATTGCATCGTAAATAAATACAAAAGGCACAATGCCGGCTTAAGTACAAGAAGACTGACTCTTCTTACTGACTATGTTTTGAACCATTCCTGTGACACTAGTCATAGATTCTGATGCTTCACATCAGGTTTACTGTATCCCTTGGACCTTCGTATTCACGATGAAACACAGTAATTGCATCGGAATTAAATACAAAAGGCACAATGCCGACTTAAGTACAAGAAGACTTACTCTTCTTACTGACTATGCTTTGAACCATTCCTGTGACACTAGTTATAGATTCCGATGCTTGACTTCAGATTTACTGTATCCCTCCGACCTTCTTATTGACGATGAAACGCAGAAATTGCATCGGAATTAAATACTAACGGCACAATGCCGAATTAAGTACAAGAAGACTGACTCTTCTTACTGTCGATGTATTTGAACCATTCCTGTGACACTAGTTATAGATTCCGATGCTTCACTCCAGGTTTACTGCATCTCTTGGGCCTTCTTATAGACGATGAAACAAAGAAATTGCATAGGAATTGAATAGTAAGGCACAATACCGACTTAAGTACAAGAAGACTGACTCTGCCTACTGACTATGTTTTGAACCATTCCTGTGACACTAGTTATAGATTCCGATGCTTCACTTCAGGTTTACTGTATCCCTCTGTCCTGCTTATTGACGATGAAACACAGAAATTGCATCGGAATTAAATACGAAAGTCACAATGCCGACTTAAGTACAAGAAGACTGACTCTTCCCACTGTCTTTATTTTGAACCATTCCTGTTACACTAGTTATAGATCCGATGCTTTACTTCAGGTTTACTGTATCCCTTGGACCTTCTTATTGACGATGAAACACAGAAATTTCATCGGAATTAAATACAAAGGGCACAATGCCGACTTAAGTACAAGAATACTGACTCTTCTTACTGTCTGTGTTGTGAACCATCCCTGTTTCACTACTTCTAGATTCCGATGCTTCACTCCAGGTTTACTGTATCCCTTGGACAATCTTATTGACGAAGAAACACAGAAATTTCATCGGAATTTAATACAAAAGGCACAATGCCGACTTCAGTACAAGAAGACTGACTCTTCTTACTGACTATGTTTTGAAAAATTCCTGTGACACTAGTTACAGATTCCGATGCTTCACTTCAGGTTTACTGTATCCCTCTGACCTTCTTGTTGATGATGAAACACAGAAATTGCATCGGAATTAAATACAAAAGGCACAATGCCTTCTTAAGTACAGGAAGACTGACTCTTCTTACTGACTATGTTTTGATTCATTCCTGTGACACTAGTTATCGATTCCGATGCTTCACTCCAGGTTTCCTGTATCCCTTGGACCTTCTTATTGACGATGAAAGACAGAAATTGCATCGGAATTAAATACAAAAGTCACAATGCCGACTTAAGTACAAGAAGACTGACTCTTCTTACTGACTATGTTTTGAACCATTCATGTGACACTAATTATAGATTCCGATGCTTCACTTCAGGTTTACTGTATCCCTTGGACCTTCTTATTGACGATGAAACACAGAAATTGCATCGGAATTTAATACAAAAGGCACAATGCCGACTTATGTAAAAGAAGACTGTCTCTTCTTACTGACTATGTTTTGAACCATTCCTGTGACACTAGTTGTAGATTCTGATGCTTCACTTCAGGTTTACTATATCCCCTAGACCTTCTTATTGACGATGAAATACAGAAATTGCATCGGAATTAGATAAAAAAGGCACAATGCCGACTTAAGTACAAGAAGACTGACTCTTCTTACTGACTATGTTTTGAACCATTCATGTGACACTAATTATAGATTCCGATGCTTCACTTCAGGTTTACTGTATCCCTTGGACCTTCTTAATGACGATGAAACAAAAAAATTGCATCGGAGTTAAATAGAAAATTCAGAATGACGATTTAAGTACAAATAGACTGACTCTTCCTACTGTCTATGTTTTGAACCTTTCCTGTGACACTAGTTATAGATTCCGATGCATCACTTCAGGTTTACTGTATCTCTCTGACCTTCTTGTTGACGATGAAACACAGCAATTGCATCGGAAGTAAATAGAAAAGGCACAATGCCGACTTAAGTGCAAGAAGACTGACTCTTCCTACTGTCTATGTTCTGAACCATTCCTGTGACACTAGTTATAGATTCCGATGCTTCACTCCAGGTTTACTATATCCCTTGGACCTTCTTATTGACGATGAAACATAGAAAATGCATCGGAATTAAATAGTAAAGGCACAATACCGACTTAAGTAAAAGAAGACTGACTCTTCCTACTGACTATGTTTGAACCATTCCTGTGACACTAGTTATAGATTCCGATGCTTCACTTCACGTTTACTGTATCCCTATGTCCTGCTTATTGACGATGAAACACAGAAATTGCATCGGAATTAAATACGAAAGACACAATGCCGACTTAAGTACAAGAAGACTGACTCTTCCCACTGTCTTTATTTTGCACCATTCCTGTTACACTAGTTATAGATCCGATGCTTTACTTCAGGTTTACCGTATCCCTTGGACCTTCTTATTGACGATGAAACACAGAAATTTCATCGGAATTAAATACAAAGGGCACAATGCCGACTTAAGTACAAGAATACTGACTCTTCTTACTGTCTGTGTTTTGAACCATCCCTGTGTCACTACTTCTAGGTTCCGATGCTTCACTCCAGGTTTACTGTATCCCTTGGACCTTCTTATTGACCAAGAAACACAGAAATTGCATCGGGATTTAATACAAAAGGCACAATGCCGACTTAAGTAAAAGAAGACTGTCACTTCTTACTGACTATGTTTTGAACCATTCCTGTGACACTAGTTATAGATTCTGATGCTTCACTTCAGGTTTACTATATCCCCTTGACCTTCTTATTGACGAAGAAATACAGAAATTGCATCGGAATTAAATAAAAAAGGCACAATGCCGACTTAAGTACAAGAAGAATTACTCTTTTTACTGCCTATGACTTGAACTATTCCTGTGACTCTAATTATAGATTCCGATGCTTCACTCCAGGTTTACTATATCCCTTGGACCTTCTTATTGACGATGAAACACAGAAATTGCATCGGAGTTAAATAGAAAATTCAGAATGCCGACTTAAGTACAAATAGACCGACTCTTCCTGCTTTCTATGTTTTGAACCATTCCTGTGACACTAGTTATAGATTCCGATGCTTCACTTCAGGTTTACTGTATCTCTCTGACCTTCTTGTTGACGATGAAACACAGCAATTGCATCGGAAGTAAATAGAAAAGGCACAATGCCGACTTAAGTGCAAGAAGACTGACTCTTCCTACTGTCTATGTGCTGAACCATTCCTGTGTCACTAGTTATAGATTCCGATGCTTCACTCCAGGTTTACTGTATCCCTTGGACCTTCTTATTGAGGATGAAACACACAAATTGCATCGGAATTAAATACAAAATGCTCAATGCCGACTTAAGTACAATATGACTGACTCTTCTTACTGTCGATGTATTTGAACCATTCCTGTGACACTAGTTATAGATTCCGATGCTTCACTCCAGGTTTACTGCATCTCTTGGGCCTTCTTATAGACGATGAAACAAAGAAATTGCATAGGAATTGAATAGTAAGGCACAATACCGACTTAAGTACAAGAAGACTGACTCTGCCTACTGACTATGTTTTGAACCATTCCTGTGACACTAGTTATAGATTCCGATGCTTCACTTCAGGTTTACTGTATCCCTCTGACCTTCTTATTGACGATGAAACACAGACATTCTATCGGAATTAAATACAAAAGGCACAATGCCGAATTAAGTACAAGAAGACTGACTCCTCTTACTGACTATGTTTTGAGCCATTCTTGTGACACTAGTTATTGATTCCGATGCTTCACTCCAGTTTTACTGTATCCCATGGACCTTCTTATTGACGATGAAACACAGAAATTGCATCGGAATTAAATACAAATGGCACAATGGTGACTTAAGTACAAGAAGTCTGACTCTTCTTACTGACTATGATTTGAACCATTCATGTGACACTAGTTATAGATTGCGATGCTTCACTCCCAGTTTACTGTATCCCTTGGACCTTCTTATTAACGATGAAACACAAAAATTGCATCGGAATTAAATAGAAAAGGCACAATGCCGACATAAGTGCAAGAAGACTGACTCTTTCTACTGTCTATGTTTTGAACCATTCCTGTGTCACTAGTTATAGATTCCGATGCGTCACTCCAGGGTTACTATATCCCTTGGACCTTCTTATTGACGATGAAACACAGAAATTGCATAGGAATTAAATAGAAAAGGCACAATGTCGACTCGAGTACAAGAAGACTGACTCTTCCTACTGTCTATGTTTTGAACCATTCCTGTGACACTAGTTATAGTTTCCGATGCTTCACGTCAGATTTACTCTATCCCTCTGACCTTCTTATTGACGATGTAACACTGAAATTGCATCGGAATTAAATACAAAAGGCACAATGCCGACTTCAGTACAAGAAGACTGACTCTTCTTACTGACTATGTTTTGAACCATTCCTGTGACACTAGTTATAGTTTCCGATGCTTGACTTCAGATTTACTGTATCCCTCTGACCTTCATTTTAACGATGAAACACATAAATTGCATCGGAATTAAATACTAAAGGCACAATGCCGTCTTAAGTACAAGAAGACTGACGCTACTTACTGTCTAAGTTTTGAACCATTCCTGTGACACTAGTTATAGATTCCGATGCTTCACTCCGGGTTTACTATATCCCTTGGACCTTCTTATTGACGATGAAACATAGAAATTGCATCGGAATTAAATACAAAAGGCACAATGCCGACTTAAGTACAAGAGGACTGACTCTTCTTACTGACTATGCTTTGAACCATTCCTGTGACACTAGTTATAGATTCAGACGCTTGACTTCAGATTTACTGTATTCCTCTGACCTTCTTATTGACGATGAAACACAGAAATTGCATCGGAATTAAATACTAAAGGCACAATGCCGAATTAAGTACAAGAAGACTGACTCTTCTTACTGTCGATGTTTTTGAACCATTCCTGTGACACTAGTTATAGATTCCGATGCTTCACTCCAGGTTTACTGTATCAATTGGACCTTCTTATTGACGAAGAAACACAGAAATTGCATAGGAATTAAATAGTAAAGGCACAATACCGACTTAAGTACAAAAAGACTGACTCTTCCTACTGACTATGTTTGAACCATTCCTGTGACAGTAGTTATAGATTCCGATGCTTCACTTCACGTTTACTGTATCCCTATGTCCTGCTTATTGACGATGAAACACAGAATTTGCATCGGAATTAAATACAAAAGGCACAAAGCCGACTTAAGTACAAGAAGACTGACTCTTCTTACTGACTATGTTTTGAACCATTCCTGTGACACTAGTTATAGATTCCGATGCTTGACTTCAGATTTACTGTATGCCTCTGACCTTCTTATACACGATGAAACATAGAAATTGCATCGGAATTAAATACTAAAGGCACAATGCCGAATTAAGTACAAGAAGACTGACTCTTCTTACTGTCGATGTTTTGAACCATTCCTGTGACGCTAGTTATAGATTCCGAGCTTTACTCCAGGTTTACTGCATCCCTTGGACCTTCTTATTGGTGATGAAACACAGAAATTGCATAGGAAATAAATAGAAAAGGCACAATGCCGACTTAAGTACAAGAAGACTGACTCTTCCTACTGTCTATGTTTTGAACCATTCCTGTGACACTAGTTATAGATTCCGGTGCTTCAGTTCAGGTTTACTGTATCCCTCTGACCTTCTTATTGACGATGAAAGACAGAAATTGCGTCGGAATTAAATACAAAAGTCACAATGCCGACTTAAGTACAAGAAGACTGACTCTTGCCACTGTCTATGTCTTGAACCATTCCTGTTACACTAGTTATAGATTCCGATGCTTCACTTCAGGTTTACTGTATCCCTTGGACCTTCTTATTGACGATGAAACACAGAAATTGCATCGGAATTAAATACAAAAGGCACAATTCCGACTTATGTACAAGAAGACTGACTCTTCTTACTGACCATGTCATGAACCATTCCTGTGACACTAGCTATAGACTCTGATGCTTCACTTTAGGTTTATTGTATCCCTTGAACCTTCTTATTGAAGATGAAACACAGAAATTGCTTCGGAATTAAATACAAAAGGCACAATGCCGACTTAAGTACAAGAATACTGACTCTTCTTACTGTCTATGTTTTGAACCATCCCTGTGACACTAGTTATAGATTCCGATGCTTCACTTCAGGTTTACTGTATCATTTGGACCTTCTTTTTGACGATGAAACACTGAAATAGCATCGGAATTAAACACAAAGGGCACAATGCCAATTTTAGTACTAGAAGACTGACTCTTCTTACTGACTATGTTTTGATTCATTCCTGTGACACTAGTTATAGATTCCGCTGCTTCACTTCAGGTTTACTGTTTCCCTTGGACCTTCTTATTGACGATGAAACATAGAAATTGCATCGGAATTAAATACAAAAGGCACAATGCCGACTTAAGTACAAGAAGACTGACTCTTCCCACTGTCTATGTTTTGAACAATTCCTGTTACACTAGTTATAGATTCCGCTGCTTCACTTCAGGTTTACTGTATCCCTTGGACCTTCTTATTGACGATGAAACACAGACATTGCTTCGGAATCAAATACAAAAGGCACAATGCCGACTTAAGTACAAGAATACTGACTCTTCTTACTGTCTATGTTTTGAACCATCCCTGTGACACTAGTTATAGATTCCGTTGCTTCACTTCAGGTTTACTGTATCCCTTGGACCTTCTTATTGACGATGAAACACTGAAATTGCATCGGTATTAAATACAAAAGGCACAATGCCGACTTTAGTGCAAGAAGACTGACTCTTCTTACTGAGTATGTTTGATTCATTCCTGTGACACTAGTTATAGATTCCGCTGCTTCACTTCAGGTTTACTGTATCCCTTGGACCTTCTTATTGACGATGAAACATAGAAATTGCATCGGAATTAAATACAAAAGGCACAATGCCGACTTAAGTACAAGAAGACTGACTCTTCTTACTGACTATGTTTTGAACCATTCCAGTGGCACTAGTTATAGATTCCGATGCTTCACTTCAGGTTTACTGTATCCCTTGGATCTTCTTATTGACGATGAAACACAGCAATTGCATCGGAATTAAATGGAAAAGGCACAATGCCGACTTAAGTGCAAGAAGACTGACTCTTCCTACTGTCTATGTTTTGAACCATTCCTGTGGCACTACTTATAGATTCCGATGCTTCACTCCAGGTTAACTGTATCCCTTGGACTTTCTTATTGACGATGAAACACAGAAATTGCATCGGAATTAAATACAACAGTCACAATTCCGACTTAAGTACAAGAAGACTGACTCTTCTTACTGACTATGTTTTGAACCATTCCTGTGACACTAGTTATAGATTCCGATGCTTCACATCAGGTTTACTGTATCCCTCTGACCTTCTTACTGACGATGAAACACAGAAACTGCATCGGAATTAAATACAAAAGGCACAATTCCGAATTAAGTACAAGAAGACTGACTCTTCTTACTGTCTATGATTTGAACCATTCATGTGACACTAGTTATAGATTCCAATGCTTCACTCCAGGTTTACTGTATCACTTGGACCTTCTTATTGACGATGAAACACAGAAATTGCATCGGAATTAAATACAAAAGGCACAATGGCGACTTAAGTACAAGAAGTCTGACTCTTCTTACTTACTATGATTTGAACCATTCATGTGACACTAGTTATAGAATCCGGTGCTTGACTTCAGGTTTTCTGTATCCCTTGGACCTTCTTATTGACGATGAAACATAGAAATTGCATCGGAATTAAATACAAAAGGCACAATGCCGACTTAAGTACAAGAAGACTGACTCTTCCCACTGTCTATGTTTTGAACCATTCCTGTTACACTAGTTATAGATTCCGATGCTTCACTTCAGGATTACTGTATCCCTCTGACCTTCTTATTGACGATGAAACATAGAAATTGCATCGGAGTTAAATACAAAAGGCACAATGCCGACATAAGTACTAGAAGACTGACTCTTCCCACTGTCTATGTTTTGAACCATTCCTGTTACACTAGTTATAGATTCCGATGCTTTACTTCAGGTTTACTGTATCCCTTGGACCTTCTTATTGACGATGAAACACAGAAATTGAATCGGAATTAAATACAAAAGGCACAATTCCGACTTATGTACAAGAAGACTGACTCTTCTTACTGACTATGTTTTGAACCATTCCTGTGACACTAGCTATAGACTCTGATGCTTCACTTTAGGTTTATTGTATCCCTTGGACCTCCTTATTGAAGATGAAACACAGACATTGCTTCGGAATCAAATACAAAAGGCACAATGCCGACTTAAGTACAAGAATACTGACTCTTCTTACTGTCTATGTTTTGAACCATCCCTGTGACACTAGTTATAGATTCCGCTGCCTCACTTCAGGTTTACTGTATCCCTTGGACCTTCTTATTGACGATGAAAATCAGAAATTGCATCGGAATTAAATACAAAAGGCACAATTCCGACTTATGTACAAGAAGACTGACTCTTCTTACTGACCATGTTATGAACCATTCCTGTGACACTAGCTATAGACTCTGATGCTTCACTTTAGGTTTATTGTATCCCTTGAACCTTCTTATTGAAGATGAAACACAGAAATTGCTTCGGAATTAAATACAAAAGGCACAATGCCGACTTAAGTACAAGAATACTGACTCCTCTTACTGTCTATGTTTTGAACCATCCCTGTGACACTAGTTATAGATTCCGATGCTTCACTTCAGGTTTACTGTATCATTTGGACCTTCTTTTTGACGATAAAACACTGAAATAGCATCGGAATTAAACACAAAGGGCACAATGCCAATTTTAGTACAAGAAGACTGACTCTTCATACTGACTATGTTTTGATTCATTCCTGTGACACTAGTTATAGATTCCGCTGCTTCACTTCAGGTTTACTGTATCCCTTGGACCTTCTTATTGACGATGAAACATAGAAATTGCATCGGAATTAAATACAAAAGGCACAATGCCGACTTAAGTACAAGAAGACTGACTCTTCCCACTGTCTATGTTTTGAACAATTCCTGTTACACTAGTTATAGATTCCGATGCTTCACTTCAGGTTTACTGTATCCCTTGGACCTTCTTATTGACGATGAAACACAGAAATTGCATCGGAATTAAATTCAAAAGGCACAACTCCGACTTATGTACAAGAAGACTGACTCTTCTTACTGACTATGTTTTGAACCATTCCTGTGACACTAGCTACAGACTCTGATGCTTCACTTTAGGTTTATTGTATCCCTTGGACCTTCTTATTGAAGATGAAACACAGACATTGCTTCGGAATCAAATACAAAAGGCACAATGCCGACTTAAGTACAAGAATACTGACTCTTCTTACTGTCTATGTTTTGAACCATCCCTGTGACACTAGTTATAGATTCCGTTGCTTCACTTCAGGTTTACTGTATCCCTTGGACCTTCTTATTGACGATGAAAAACTGAAATTGCATCGGAATTAAATACAAAAGGCACAATGCCGACTTTAGTGCAAGAAGACTGACTCTTCTTACTGAGTATGTTTGATTCATTCCTGTGACACTAGTTATGGATTCCGCTCCTTCACTTCAGGTTTACTGTATCCCTTGGACCTTCTTATTGACGATGAAACATAGAAATTGCATCGGAATTAAATACAAAAGGCACAATGCCGACTTAAGTACAAGAAGACTGACTCTTCTTACTGACTATGTTTTGAACCATTCCAGTGGCACTAGTTATAGATTCCGATGCTTCACTTCAGGTTTACTGTATCCCTTGGATCTTCTTATTGACGATGAAACACAGCAATTGCATCGGAATTAAATGGAAAAGGCACAATGCCGACTTAAGTGCAAGAAGACTGACTCTTCCTACTGTCTATGTTTTGAACCATTCCTGTGGCACTACTTATAGATTCCGATGCTTCACTCCAGGTTAACTGTATCCCTTGGACTTTCTTATTGACGATGAAACACAGAAATTGCATCGGAATTAAATACAAAAGTCACAATGCCGACTTAAGTACAAGAAGACTGACTCTTCTTACTGACTATGTTTTGAACCATTCCTGTGACACTAGTTATAGATTCCGATGCTTCACTTCAGGTTTACTGTATCCCTCTGACCTTCTTACTGACGATGAAACACAGAAACTGCATCGGAATTAAATACAAAAGGCACAATTCCGAATTAAGTACAAGAAGACTGACTCTTCTTACCGTCTATGATTTGAACCATTCATGTGACACTAGTTATAGATTCCAATGCTTCACTCCAGGTTTACTGTATCACTTGGACCTTCTTATTGACGATGAAACACAGAAATTGCATCGGAATTAAATACAAAAGGCACAATGGCGACTTAAGTACAAGAAGTCTGACTCTTCTTACTTACTATGATTTGAACCATTCATGTGACACTAGTTATAGATTCCGGTGCTTGACTTCAGGTTTTCTGTATCCCTTGGACCTTCTTATTGACGATGAAACATAGAAATTGCATCGGAATTAAATACAAAAGGCACAATGCCGACTTAAGTACAAGAAGACTGTCTCTTCCCACTGTCTATGTTTTGAACCATTCCTGTTACACTAGTTATAGATTCCGATGCTTCACTTCAGGATTACTGTATCCCTCTGACCTTCTTATTGACGATGAAACATAGAAATTGCATCGGAGTTAAATACAAAAGGCACAATGCCGACATAAGTACAAGAAGACTGACTCTTCCCACTGTCTATGTTTTAAACCATTCCTGTTACACTAGTTATAGATTCCGATGCTTTACTTCAGGTTTACTGTATCCCTTGGACCTTCTTATTGACGATGAAACACAGAAATGGAATCGGAATTAAATACAAAAGGCACAATTCCGACTTATGTACAAGAAGACTGACTCTTCTTACTGACTATGTTTTGAACCATTCCTGTGACACTAGCTATAGACTCTGATGCTTCACTTTAGGTTTATTGTATCCCTTGGACCTCCTTATTGAAGATGAAACACAGACATTGCTTCGGAATCAAATACAAAAGGCACAATGCCGACTTAAGTACAAGAATACTGACTCTTCTTACTGTCTATGTTTTGAACCATCCCTGTGACACTAGCTATAGATTCCGCTGCTTCACTTCAGGTTTACTGTATCCCTTGGACCTTCTTATTGACGATGAAAATCAGAAATTGCATCGGAATTAAATACAAAAGGCACAATTCCGACTTATGTACAAGAAGACTGACTCTTCTTACTGACCATGTTATGAACCATTCCTGTGACACTAGCTATAGACTCTGATGCTTCTCTTTAGGTTTATTGTATCCCTTGAACCTTCTTATTGAAGATGAAACACAGAAATTGCTTCGGAATTAAATACAAAAGGCACAATGCCGACTTAAGTACAAGAATACTGACTCTTCTTACTGTCTATGTTTTGAACCATCCATGTGACACTAGTTATAGATTCCGATGCTTCACTTCAGGTTTACTGTATCATTTGGACCTTCTTTTCGACGATGAAACACTGACATAGCATCGGAATTAAACACAAAGGGCACAATGCCAATTTTAGTACAAGAAGACTGACTCTTCTCACTGACTATGTTTTGATTCATTCCTGTGACACTAGTTATAGATTCCGCTGTTTCACTTCAGGTTTACTGTATCCCTTGGACCTTCTTATTGACGATGAAACATAGATATTGCATCGGAATTAAATACAAAAGGCACAATGCCGACTTAAGTACAAGAAGACTGACTCTTCCCACTGTCTATGTTTTGAACAATTCCTGTTACACTAGTTATAGATTCCGATGCTTCACTTCAGGTTTACTGTATCCCTTGGACCTTCTTATTGACGATGAAACACAGAAATTGCATCGGAATTAAATACAAAAGGCACAACTCCGACTTATGTACAAGAAGACTGACTCTTCTTACTGACTATGTTTTGAACCATTCCTGTGACACTAGCTATAGACTCTGATGCTTCACTTTAGGTTTATTGTATCCCTTGGACCTTCTTATTGAAGATGAAACACAGACATTGCTTCGGAATCAAATACAAAAGGCACAATGCCGACTTAAGTACAAGAAGACTGACTCTTCTTACTGTCTATGTTTTGAACCATCCCTGTGACACTAGTTATAGATTCCGTTGCTTCACTTCAGGTTTACTGTATCCCTTGGACCTTCTTATTGACGATGAAACACTGAAATTGCATCGGAATTAAATACAAAAATCACAATGCCGACTTTAGTGCAAGAAGACTGACTCTTCTTACTGAGTGTGTTTGATTCATTCCTGTGACACTAGTTATAGATTCCGCTGCTTCACTTCAGGTTTACTGTATCCCTTGGACCTTCTTATTGACGATGAAACATAGAAATTGCATCGGAATTAAATACAAAAGGCACAATGCCGACTTAAGTACAAGAAGACTGACTCTTCTTACTGACTATGTTTTGAACCATTCCAGTGGCACTAGTTATAGATTCCGATGCTTCACTTCAGGTTTACTGTATCCCTTGGATCTTCTTATTGACGATGAAACACAGCAATTGCATCGGAATTAAATGGAAAAGGCACAATGCCGACTTAAGTGCAAGAAGACTGACTCTTCCTACTGTCTATGTTTTGAACCGTTCCTGTGGCACTACTTATAGATTCCGATGCTTCACTCCAGGTTAACTGTATCCCATGGACTTTCTTATTGACGATGAAACACAGAAATTGCATCGGAATTAAATGCAAAAGTCACAATGCCGACTTAAGTACAAGAAGACTGACTCTTCTTACTGACTATGTTTTGAACCATTCCTGTGACACTAGTTATAGATTCCGATGCTTCACTTCAGGTTTACTGTATCCCTCTGACCTTCTTACTGACGATGAAACACAGAAACTGCATCGGAATTAAATACAAAAGGCACAATTCCGAATTAAGTACAAGAAGACTGACTCTTCTTACTGTCTATGATTTGAACCATTCATGTGACACTAGTTATAGATTTCAATGCTTCACTTCAGGTTTACTGTATCACTTGGACCTTCTTATTGACGATGAAACACAGAAATTGCAACGGAATTAAATACAAAAGGCACAATGGCGACTTAAGTACAAGAAGTCTGACTCTTCTTACTTACTATGATTTGAACCATTCATGTGACACTAGTTATAGATTCCGGTGCTTGACTTCAGGTTTTCTGTATCCCTTGGACCTTCTTATTGACGATGAAACATAGAAATTGCATCGGAATTAAATACAAAAGGCACAATGCCGACTTTAGTACAAGAAGACTGACTCTTCTTACTGAGTATGTTTGAATCATTCCTGTGACACTAGTTATAGATTCCGCTGCTTCACTTCAGGTTTACTGTATCCCTTGGACCTTCTTATTGACGATGAAACATAGAAATTGCATCGGAATTAAATACAAAAGGCACAATGCCGACTTAAGTACAAGAAGACTGACTCTTCTTACTGACTATGTTTTGAACCATTCCTGTGGCACTAGTTATAGATTCCGATGCTTCACTTCAGGTTTACTGTATCCCTTGGATCTTCTTATTGACGATGAAACACAGCAATTGCATCGGAATTAAATTCAAAAAGGCACAATGCCGACTTAAGTGCAAGAAGACTGACTCTTCCTACTGTCTATGTTTTGAACCATTCCTGTGGCACTACTTATAGATTCCGATGCTTGACTTCAGGTTTTCTGTATCCCTTGGACCTTCTTATTGACGATGAAACACAGAAATTGCATCGGAAATAAATACAAAAGGCACAATGCCGACTTAAGTACAAGAAGACTGGCTCTTCTTACTGACTATGTTTTGAACCATTCCTGTGACACTAGTTATGGATTCTGATGCTTCACTTCAGGTTTACTGTATCCCTTGGACCTTCTTATTGACGATGAAACACAGAAATTGCATCGGAATTAAATACAAAAGGCACAAAGCCGACTTAAGTACAAGAAGACTGACTCATCTTATTGACTATGTTTTGAACCATTCCTGTGACACTAGTTATAGATTCCGATGCCTGACTTCAGATTTACTGTATCCCTCTGACCTTCTTATTCACGATGAAACTCAGAAATTGCATCGGAATTAAATACTAAAGGCACAATGCCGAATTACATACAAGAAGACTGACTCTTCTTACTGTCGATGCTTTGAACCATTCCTGTGACACTAGTTATGGATTCCGATTCTTCACTCCAGCTTTACTGTATCCCTTGGACCTTGTTATTGACGATGAAACACAGAAATTGCATCGGAATTAAATAAAAAAGGCACAATGCCGACTTAAGTACAAGAAGACTGCCGCTACTTACCGTCCATGTTTTGAACCATTCCTGTGACACTAGTTATAGATTACGGTGCTTCAGTTCAGGTTTACTGTATCCCTCTGATCTTCTTATTGACAACGAAACACAGAAATTGCATCGGAATGTAATACAAAAGGCACAATGCCGACTTAAGTACAAGAAGACTGACTCTTCTTACTGACTATGCTTTGAAAAATTCCTGTGACACTAGTTATAGATTCCGATGCTTCACTTCAGGTTTACTGTATCCCTCTGACCTTCTTGTTGACGATGAAACACAGAAATTGCATCGGAATTAAATACAAAAGGCACAATGCCGACTTAAGTACAGGAAGACTGACTCTTCTTACTGACTATGTTTTGATTCATTCCTGTGACACTAGTTATAGATTCCGATGCTTCACTCCAGGTTTACTGTATCCCTTGGACCTTCTTATTGACGATGAAAGACAGAAATTGCATCGGAATTAAATACAAAAGTCACAATGCCGACTTAAGTACAAGAAGACTGACTCTTCTTACTGACTATGTTTTGAACCATTCATGTGACACTAATTATAGATTCCGATGCTTCACGTCAGAATTACTGTATCCCTTGGACCTTCTTATTGACGATGAAACACAGAAATTGCATCGGAATTTAATACAAAAGGCACAATGCCGACATAAGTACAAGAAGACTGTCTCTTCTTACTGACTATGTTTTGAACCATTCCTGTGACACTAGTTATAGATTCTGATGCTTCACTTCAGGTTTACTATATCCCCTAGACCTTCTTATTGGCCATGAAATACAGAAATTGCATCGGAATTAAATAAAAAAGACACAAGGCCGACTTAAGTACAAGAAGACTGACTCATCTTACTGCCTATGACTTGAACCATTCCTGTGACACTAATTATAGATTCCGATGCTTCACTCCAGGTTTACTATATCCCTTGGACCTTCTTATTGACGATGAAACACAGAAATTGCATCGGAGTTAAATAGAAAATTCAGATTGCCGACTTAAGTACAAGAAGTCTGACTCTTCTTACTGACTATGATTTGAACCATTCATGTGACACAAGTTATAGATTGCGATGCTTCACTTCAGGTTTACTGTTCCCATGGACCTTCTTATTGACGATGGAACACTGAAATTGCATCGGAATTAAATATTAAAGGCACAATGCCGAATTAAGTACAAGAAAACTGACTCTTCTTACTGTCGATGTTTTGAACCATTCCTGTGACACTAGTTATAGATTCCGATGCTTCACTCCAGGTTTACTGTATCCCTTTGACCTTCTTATTGACGATGAAACACAGAAATTGCATCGGAATTAAATAAAAAAGGCACAATGCCGACTTAAGTACAAGAAGACTGACGCTACTTACTGTCTAAGTTTTCAACCATTCCTGTGACACTAGTTACAGATTCCGATGCGTCACTCCAGGTTTACTATATCCCTTGGACCTTCTTATTGACGATGAAACACAGAAATTGCTTAGTAATTAAATAGAAAAGGCACAATGCCGACTTGAGTAAAAGAAGACTGACTCTTCCTACTGACTATGTTTTGAACCATTCCTGTAACACTAGTTATAGATTCCGATGCTTCACTTCAGGTTTACTGTATCCCTCTGACCTTCTTATTGACGATGTAACACTGAAATTGCATCGGAATTAAATACAAAAGGCACAATGGCGACTTTAATACAAGAAGACTGACTCTTCTTACTGACTATGTTTTGATTCATTCGTGTGACACTAGTTATAGATTCCGCTGCTTCACTCCAGGTTTACTGTATCCCTTGGACCTTCTTATTGACGATGAAACATAGAAATTGCATCGGAATTAAATACAAAAGGCACAATGCCGATTTAATTACAAGAAGACTGACTCTTCTTACTGACCATGTTTTGAACCATTCCTGTGACACTAGTTATAGATTCCGATGCTTCACTTCAGGTTTACTATATCCCTCGGACCTTCTTATTGACGATGAAACACAGAAATTGCATAGGAATTAAATAGAAAAGGCACAATGCCGACTTAAGTACAAGAAGACTGACTCTTCTTACTGACTATGATTTGAACCATTCATGTGACACTAGTTATAGATTCTGGTGCTTCACTTCAGGTTTACTGCATCCCTTGGACCATCTTATTGACGATGAAACACAGAAATTGCATCGGAAATAAATACAAAAGCCACAATGCCGACTGAAGTACAAGAAGACTGACTCTTCTTACTGACTATGTTTTGAGCCATTCCTGTGACACTAGTTACAGATTCTGATGCTTCACTTCAGGTTTACTGTGTCCCTTGGACCTTCTTATTGACGATGAAACGCAGAAATTGCATCGGAATTAAATACAAAAGGCACAAAGCCGACTTAAATACAAGAAGACTGACTCTTCTTACTGTCGATGTTTTGAACCATTCCTGTGGCACTAGTTATAGATTCCGAGCTTTACTCCAGGTTTACTGTATCCCTTGGACCTTCTTATTGACGATGAAACACAGAAATTGCATAGGAAATAATTAGAAAAGGCACAATGCGCGGCTTAAGTTCAAGAAGACTGACTCTTCCTACTGTCTATGTTTTGAAACATTCCTGTGACACTAGTTATAGATTCCGGTGCTTCAGTTCAGGTTTACTGTATCCCTCTGACCTTCTTATTGAGGATGAAACACAGAAATTGCGTCGGAATTAAATACAAAAGTCACAATGCCGACTTAAGTACAAGAAGACTGACTCTTCCCACTGTCTATGTTTTGAACCATTCCTGTTACACTAGTTATAGATTCCGATGCTTCACTTCAGGTTTACTGTATCCCTTGGACCTTCTTATTGACGATGAAACACAGAAATTGCATCGGAATTAAATACAAAAGGCACAATTCCGACTTATGTACAAGAAGACTGACTCTTCTTACTGACCATGTTTTGAACCATTCCTGTGACACTAGCTATAGACTCTGATGCTTCACTTTAGGTTTATTGTATCCCTTGAACCTTCTTATTGAAGATGAAACACAGAAATTGCTTCGGAATTAAATACAAAAGGCACAATGCCGACTTCAGTACAAGAATACTGACTCTTCTTACTGTCTATGTTTTGAACCATCCCTGTGACACTAGTTATAGATTCCGATGCTTCACTTCAGTTTTACTGTATCCCTTGGACCTTCTTATTGACGATGAAACACAGAAATTGCGTCGGAATTAAATACAAAAGGCACAATGCCGATTTTAGTACAAGAAGACTGACTCATCTTACTGACTATGTTTTGATTCATTCCTGTGACACTAGTTATAGATTCCGCTGCTTCACTTCAGGTTTACTGTATCCCTTGGACCTTCTTATTGACGATGAAACATAGAAATTGCATCGGAATTAAATACAAAAGGCACAATGCCGACTTAAGTACAAGAAGACTGACTCTTCTTACTGAATATGTTTTGAACCATTCCTGTGGCACTAGTTATAGATTCCGATGCTTTACTTCAGGTTTACTGTATCCCTTGGATCTTCTTATTGACGATGAAACACAGAAATTGCATCGGAATTAAATACAAAAGGCACAAAGCCGACTTAAGTACAAGAAGACTGACTCTTCTTACTGACTATGTTTTGAGCCATTCTTGTGGCACTAGTTATAGATTCCGATGCTTCACTCCAGGTTAACTGTATCCCTTGGACCTTCTTATTGACGATGATACACAGAAATTGCATCGGAATTAAATACAAATGGCACAGTGGTGACTTAAGTACAAGAAGTCTGACTTTTCTTATTGACAATGATTTGAACCATTCATGTGACACTATTTATAGATTCCGATGCTTCATTCCAGGTTTACTGTATCACTTTGACCTTCTTATTGACGATGAAACACAGAAATTGCATCGGAATTAAATAAAAGATGCACAATTCCGACTTAAGTACAAGAAGACTGACGCTACTTACTGTCTAAGTTTTGAACCATTCCTGTGACACTAGTTATAGATTCCGATGCTTCACTCCAGGTTTACTATATCCCTTGGACCTTCTTATTGACGATGAAACATAGAAATTGCATCGGAATTAAATACAAAAGGTACAATGCCGACTTAAGTACAAGAGGACTCACTCTTCTTACTGACAATGTTTTGAACCATTTTTGTGACACTAGTTATAGATTCCGATGCTTCACTCCCAGTTTACTGTATCCCTTGGACCTTCTTATTAACGATGAAACACAAAAATTGCATCGGAATTAAATAGAAAAGGCACAATGCCGACTTAAGGGCAAGAAGACTGACTCTTCCTACTGTCTATGTTTTGAACCATTCCTGTGTCACTAGTTATAGATTCCGATGCGTCACTCCAAGTTTACTATATCCCTTGGACCTTCTTATTGACGGTGAAACACAGAAATTGCATAGGAATTAAATAGAAAACGCACAATGCCGATTTGAGTACAAGAAGACTGACTCTTCCTACTGACCATGTTTTGAACCATTCCTGTGACACTAGTTATAGATTCCGATGCTTCACTTCAGGTTTACTATATCCCTCGGACCTTCTTATTGACGATGAAACACAGAAATTGCATCGGAATTAAATACAAAAGGCACAATGCCGACTTAAGTACAAGAAGACTGACTCTTCCTACTGTCTATGTTTTGAACCATTTCTGTGACTCTAGTTATAGATTCCGGTGCTTCAGTTCAGGTTTACTGTATCTCTCTGACCTTCTTATTGACGATGAAACACAGAAATTGCATCGGAATTAAATACAAAATTCACAATTCGGAATTAAGTACAAGAAGACTGACTCTTCTTACTGTCTATGTTTTGAACCATTCATGTGACGCTAGTTATAGATTCCGATGCTTCACTCCAGGTTTACTGTATCCCTTGGACCTTCTTATTGACGATGAAACACAGAAATTGCATCGGAATTAAATACAAAAGGCACAATGGCGACTTAAGTACAAGAAGTCTGACTCTTCTTACTGACTATGTTTTGAACCAATCATGTGACACTAGTTATAGATTCCGGTGCTTCACTTCAGGTTTACTGTATCCCTTGGACCTTCTTATTGACGATGAAACACAGATATTGCATCGGAAATAAATACAAAAGGCACAATGCCGACTGAAGTACAAGAATACTGACTCTTCTTACTGACTATGTTTTGAACCATTCCTGTGACACTAGTTATAGACTCTGATGCTTCACTTCAGGTTTACTGTGTCCCTTGGACCTTCTTATTGACGATGAAACACAGAAATTGCATCGGAATTAAATACAAAAGGCACAAAGCCGACTTAAGTACAAGAAGACTGACACTTCTTACTGACTATGTTTTGAACCATTCCTGTGACACTAGTTATAGATTCCGATGCTTGACTTCAGATTTACTGTATGCCTCTGACCATCTTATACACGATGAAACACAGAAATTGCATCGGAATTAAATACTAAAGGCACAATGCCGTATTAAGTATAAGAAGTCTGACTCTTCTTACTGTCGATGTTTTGAACCATTCCTGTGACACTAGTTATAGATTCCGAGCTTTACTCCAGGTTTACTGTATCCCTTGGACCTTCTTATTGACGATGAAACACAGAAATTGCATAGGAAATAAATAGAAAAGGCACAATGCCGACTTAAGTACAAGGAGACTGACTCTTCCTACTGTCTATGTTTTGAACCATTCCTGTGACACTAGCTATAGACTCTGATGCTTCACTTTAGGTTGATTGTATCCCCTGAACCTTCTTATTGAAGATGAAACACAGAAATTGCTTCGGAATTAAATACAAAAGGCACATTGCCGACTTAAGTACAAGCATACTGACTCTTCTTACTGTCTATGCTTTGAACCATCCCTGTGACACTAGTTATAGATTCCGATGCTTCACTTCAGGATTACTGTATCCCTTGGTCCTTCTTATTGACGATGAAACACTGAAATTGCATCGGAATTAAATACAAAAGGCACAATGCCGATTTTAGTACAAGAAGACTGACTCTTCTTACTGACTATGTTTTTGATTCATTCCTGTGACACTAGTTATAGATTCCGCTGCTTCACTTAAGGTTTACTGTATCCCTTGGACCTTCTTATTGACGATGAGACATAGAAATTGCATCGGAATTAAATACAAAAGGCACAATGCCGACTTAAGTACAAGAAGACTGACTCTTCCCACTGTCTATGTTTTGATTCATTCCTGTGACACTAGTTATAGATTCCGCTGCTTCACTTCAGGTTTACTGTATCCCTTGGACCTTCTTATTGACGATGAGACATAGAAATTGCATCGGAATTAAATACAAAAGGCACAATGCCGACTTAAGTACAAGAAGACTGACTCTTCCCACTGTCTATGTTTTGAACCATTCCTGTTACACTAGTTATAGATTCCGTTGCTTCACTTCAGGTTTACTGTATCCCTTGGACCTTCTTATTGACGATGAAACACTGAAATTGCATCGGAATTAAATACAAAAGGCACAATGCCGACTTTAGTACTAGAAGACTGACTCTTCTTACTGAGTATGATTGATTCATTCCTGTGACAATAGTTATAGATTCCGCTGCTTCACTTCAGGTTTACTGTATCCCTTGGACCTTCTTATTGACGATGAAACATAGAAATTGCATCGGAATTAAATACAAAAGGCACAATGCCGACTTAAGTACAAGAAGACTGACTCTTCTTACTGACTATGTTTTGAACCATTCCTGTGGCACTAGTTATAGATTCCGATGCTTCACTTCAGGTTTACTGTATCCCTTGGATCTTCTTATTTACGATGAAACACAGCAATTGCATCGTAATTAAATAGAAAAGGCACAATGCCGACTTAAGTGCAAGAAGACTGACTCTTCCTACTGTCTATGTTTTGAACCATTCCTGTGGCACTACTTATAGATTCCGATGCTTCACTCCAGGTTAACCGTATCCCTTGGACCTTCTTATGGACGATGAAACACTGAAATTGCATCGGAATTAAATATTAAAGGCACAATGCCGAATTATGTACAAAAGGACTGACTCTTCTTACTGTCGATGTTTTGAAAAATTCCTGTGACACTAGTTATAGATTCCGATGCTTCACTCCAGGTTTACTGTATCACTTTGACCTTCTTATTGACGATGAAACACAGAAATTGCATCGGAATTAAATAAAAGATGCACAATGCCGACTTAAGTACAAGAAGACTGACGCTACTTACTGTCTAAGTTTTGAACCATTCCTGTGACACTAGTTATAGATTCTGATGCTTCACTCCTGGTTTACTATATCCCTTGGACCTTCTTATTGACGATGAAACATAGAAATTGCATCGGAATTAAATACAAAAGGTACAATGCCGACTTAAGTACAAGAGGACTCACTCTTCTTACTGACAATGTTTTGAACCATTTTTGTGACACTAGTTATAGATTCCGATGCTTCACTCCCAGTTTACTGTATTCCTTGGACCTTCTTATTAACGATGAAACACAAAAATTGCATCGGAATTAAATAGAAAAGGCACAATGCCGACTTAAGGGCAAGAAGACTGACTCTTCCTACTGTCTATGTTTTGAACCATTCCTGTGTCACTAGTTATAGATTCCGATGCGTCACTCCAAGTTTACTATATCCCTTGGACCTTCTTATTGACGGTGAAACACAGAAATTGCATAGGAATTAAATAGAAAACGCACAATGCCGATTTGAGTACAAGAAGACTGACTCTTCCTACTGACCATGTTTTGAACCATTCCTGTGACACTAGTTATAGATTCCGATGCTTCACTTCAGGTTTACTATATCCCTCGGACCTTCTTATTGACGATGAAACACAGAAATTGCATCGGAATTAAATACAAAAGGCACAATGCCGACTTAAGTACAAGAAGACTGACTCTTCCTACTGTCTATGTTTTGAACCATTTCTGTGACTCTAGTTATAGATTCCGGTGCTTCAGTTCAGGTTTACTGTATCCCTCTGACCTTCTTATTGACGATGAAACACAGAAATTGCATCGGAATTAAATACAAAATTCACAATTCGGAATTAAGTACAAGAAGACTGACTCTTCTTACTGTCTATGTTTTGAACCATTCATGTGACGCTAGTTATAGATTCCGATGCTTCACTCCAGGTTTACTGTATCCCTTGGACCTTCTTATTGACGATGAAACACAGAAATTGCATCGGAATTAAATAGAAAAGGCACAATGCCGACTTAAGGGCAAGAAGACTGACTCTTCCTACTGTCTATGTTTTGAACCATTCCTGTGTCACTAGTTATAGATTCCGATGCTTCACTTCAGGATTACTGTATCCCTTGGTCCTTCTTATTGACGATGAAACACTGAAATTGCATCGGAATTAAATACAAAAGGCACAATGCCGATTTTAGTACAAGAAGACTGACTCTTCTTACTGACTATGTTTTTGATTCATTCCTGTGACACTAGTTATAGATTCCGCTGCTTCACTTAAGGTTTACTGTATCCCTTGGACCTTCTTATTGACGATGAGACATAGAAATTGCATCGGAATTAAATACAAAAGGCACAATGCCGACTTAAGTACAAGAAGACTGACTCTTCCCACTGTCTATGTTTTGATTCATTCCTGTGACACTAGTTATAGATTCCGCTGCTTCACTTCAGGTTTACTGTATCCCTTGGACCTTCTTATTGACGATGAGACATAGAAATTGCATCGGAATTAAATACAAAAGGCACAATGCCGACTTAAGTACAAGAAGACTGACTCTTCCCACTGTCTATGTTTTGAACCATTCCTGTTACACTAGTTATAGATTCCGTTGCTTCACTTCAGGTTTACTGTATCCCTTGGACCTTCTTATTGACGATGAAACACTGAAATTGCATCGGAATTAAATACAAAAGGCACAATGCCGACTTTAGTACTAGAAGACTGACTCTTCTTACTGAGTATGATTGATTCATTCCTGTGACAATAGTTATAGATTCCGCTGCTTCACTTCAGGTTTACTGTATCCCTTGGACCTTCTTATTGACGATGAAACATAGAAATTGCATCGGAATTAAATACAAAAGGCACAATGCCGACTTAAGTACAAGAAGACTGACTCTTCTTACTGACTATGTTTTGAACCATTCCTGTGGCACTAGTTATAGATTCCGATGCTTCACTTCAGGTTTACTGTATCCCTTGGATCTTCTTATTTACGATGAAACACAGCAATTGCATCGTAATTAAATAGAAAAGGCACAATGCCGACTTAAGTGCAAGAAGACTGACTCTTCCTACTGTCTATGTTTTGAACCATTCCTGTGGCACTACTTATAGATTCCGATGCTTCACTCCAGGTTAACCGTATCCCTTGGACCTTCTTATGGACGATGAAACACTGAAATTGCATCGGAATTAAATATTAAAGGCACAATGCCGAATTATGTACAAAAGGACTGACTCTTCTTACTGTCGATGTTTTGAAAAATTCCTGTGACACTAGTTATAGATTCCGATGCTTCACTCCAGGTTTACTGTATCACTTTGACCTTCTTATTGACGATGAAACACAGAAATTGCATCGGAATTAAATAAAAGATGCACAATGCCGACTTAAGTACAAGAAGACTGACGCTACTTACTGTCTAAGTTTTGAACCATTCCTGTGACACTAGTTATAGATTCTGATGCTTCACTCCTGGTTTACTATATCCCTTGGACCTTCTTATTGACGATGAAACATAGAAATTGCATCGGAATTAAATACAAAAGGTACAATGCCGACTTAAGTACAAGAGGACTCACTCTTCTTACTGACAATGTTTTGAACCATTTTTGTGACACTAGTTATAGATTCCGATGCTTCACTCCCAGTTTACTGTATTCCTTGGACCTTCTTATTAACGATGAAACACAAAAATTGCATCGGAATTAAATAGAAAAGGCACAATGCCGACTTAAGGGCAAGAAGACTGACTCTTCCTACTGTCTATGTTTTGAACCATTCCTGTGTCACTAGTTATAGATTCCGATGCGTCACTCCAAGTTTACTATATCCCTTGGACCTTCTTATTGACGGTGAAACACAGAAATTGCATAGGAATTAAATAGAAAACGCACAATGCCGATTTGAGTACAAGAAGACTGACTCTTCCTACTGACCATGTTTTGAACCATTCCTGTGACACTAGTTATAGATTCCGATGCTTCACTTCAGGTTTACTATATCCCTCGGACCTTCTTATTGACGATGAAACACAGAAATTGCATCGGAATTAAATACAAAAGGCACAATGCCGACTTAAGTACAAGAAGACTGACTCTTCCTACTGTCTATGTTTTGAACCATTTCTGTGACTCTAGTTATAGATTCCGGTGCTTCAGTTCAGGTTTACTGTATCCCTCTGACCTTCTTATTGACGATGAAACACAGAAATTGCATCGGAATTAAATACAAAATTCACAATTCGGAATTAAGTACAAGAAGACTGACTCTTCTTACTGTCTATGTTTTGAACCATTCATGTGACGCTAGTTATAGATTCCGATGCTTCACTCCAGGTTTACTGTATCCCTTGGACCTTCTTATTGACGATGAAACACAGAAATTGCATCGGAATTAAATACAAAAGGCACAATGGCGACTTAAGTACAAGAAGTCTGACTCTTCTTACTGACTATGTTTTGAACCAATCATGTGACACTAGTTATAGATTCCGGTGCTTCACTTCAGGTTTACTGTATCCCTTGGACCTTCTTATTGACGATGAAACACAGATATTGCATCGGAATTAAATACAAAAGGCACAATGCCGACTGAAGTACAAGAATACTGACTCTTCTTACTGACTATGTTTTGAACCATTCCTGTGACACTAGTTATAGACTCTGATGCTTCACTTCACTTTTACTGTGTCCCTTGGACCTTCTTATTGACGATGAAACACAGAAATTGCATCGGAATTAAATACAAAAGGCACAAAGCCGACTTAAGTACAAGAAGACTGACACTTCTTACTGACTATGTTTTGAACCATTCCTGTGACACTAGTTATAGATTCCGATGCTTGACATCAGATTTACTGTATGCCTCTGACCATCTTATACACGATGAAACACAGAAATTGCATCGGAATTAAATACTAAAGGCACAATGCCGAATTAAGTATAAGAAGTCTGACACTTCTTACTGTCGATGTTTTGTACCATTCCTGTGACATTAGTTATAGATTCCGAGCTTTACTCCAGGTTTACTGTATCCCTTGGACCTTCTTATTGACGATGAAACACAGAAATTGCATAGGAAATAAATAGAAAAGGCACAATGCCGACTTAAGTACAAGGAGACTGACTCTTCCCACTGGCTATGTTTTGAACCATTCCTGTGACACTAGCTATAGACTCTGATGCTTCACTTTAGGTTTATTGTATCCCCTGAACCTTCTTATTGAAGATGAAACACAGAAATTGCTTCGGAATTAAATACAAAAGGCACATTGCCGACTTGAGTACAAGAATACTGACTCTTCTTACTGTCTATGCTTTGAACCATCCCTGTGACACTAGTTATAGATTCCGATGCTTCACTTCAGGATTACTGTATCCCTTGGTCCTTCTTATTGACGATGAAACACTGAAATTGCATCGGAATTAAATACAAAAGGCACAATGCCGACTTAAGTACAAGAAGACTGACTCTTCCGACTGTCTATGTTTTGATTCATTCCTGTGACACTAGTTATAGATTCCGCTGCTTCACTTCAGGTTTACTGTATCCCTGGGACCTTCTTATTGACGATGAGACATAGAAATTGCATCGGAATTAAATACAAAAGGCACAATGCCGACTTAAGTACAAGAAGACTGACTCTTCCCACTGTCTATGTTTTGAACCATTCCTGTTACACTAGTTATAGATTCCGTTGCTTCACTTCAGGTTTACTGTATCCCTTGGACCTTCTTATTGACGATGAAACACTGAAATTGCATCGGAATTAATTACAAAAGGCACAATGCCGACTTTAGTACTAGAAGACTGACTCTCCTTACTGAGAATGATTGATTCATTCCTGTGACAATATTTATAGATTCCGCTGCTTCACTTCAGGTTTACTGTATCCCTTGGACCTTCTTATTGACGATGAAACATAGAAATTGCATCGGAATTAAATACAAAAGGCACAATGCCGACTTAAGTACAAGAAGACTGACTCTTCTTACTGACTATGTTTTGAACCATTCCTGTGGCACTAGTTATAGATTCCGATGCTTCACTTCAGGTTTACTGTATCCCTTGGATCTTCTTATTGACGATGAAACACAGCAATTGCATCGGAATTAAATAGAAAAGGCACAATGCCGACTTAAGTGCAAGAAGACTGACTCTTCCTACTGTCTGTGTTTTGAACCATTCCTGTGGCACTACTTATAGATTCCGATGCTTCACTCCAGGTTAACCGTATCCCTTGGACCTTCTTATTGACGATGAAACACAGAAATTGCATCGGAATTAAATACAAAAGTCACAATGCCGACTTAAGTACAAGAAGACTGACTCTTCTTACTGACTATGTTTTGAACCATTCCTGTGACACTAGTTATAGATTCCGATGCTTCACTTCAGGTTTACTGTATCCCTCTGACCTTCTTACTGACGATGAAACACAGAAATTGCATCGGAATTAAATACAAAAGGCACAACTCCGAATTAAGTACAAGAAGACTGACTCTTCTTACTGTCTATGATTTGAACCATTCATGTGACACTAGTTATAGATTCCAATGCTTCATTCCAGGTTTACTGTATCCCTTGGCCCTTCTTATTGACGATGAAACACAGAAATTGCATCGGAATTAAATACAAATGGCACAATGGTGACTTAAGTACAAGAAGTCTGACTCTTCTTACTGACTATGATTTGAACCATTCATGTGACACTAGTTATAGATTCCGATGCTTCACTTCAGGTTCACTGTATCCCTTGGACCATTTTATTAAAGATGAAAGACAGAATTTGCATCGGAATTAAATACAAAAGGCACAAAGCCGACTTAAGTACAAGAAGACTGACTCTTCTTACTGACTATGTTTTGAGCCATTCTTGTGACACTAGTTATAGATTCCGATGCTTCACGCCAGGTTTACTGTATCCCTTGGACCTTCTTATTGACGATGAAGCACAGAAATTGCATCGGAATTAAATACAAATGGCACAATGGTGACTTAAGTACAAGAAGTCTGACTCTTCTTACTGACTATGATTTGAACCATTCATGTGACACTAGTTATAGATTCCGATGCTTCACTTCAGGTTCACTGTATCCCATGGACCTTCTTATTGACGATGAAACACTGAAATTGCATCGGAATTAAATATTAAAGGCACAATGCCGAATTAAGTACAAGAAGATTGACTATTCTTACTGTCGATGTTTTGAAAAATTCCTGTGACACTAGTTATAGATTCCGATGCTTCACTCCAGGTTTACTGTATCCCTTTGCCCTTCTTATTGACGATGAAACACAGAAATTGCATCGGAATTAAATACAAATGGCACAATGCCGTCTGAAGTACAAGAAGACTGACGCTACTTACTGTCTAAGTTTTGAACCATTCCTGTGACACTAGTTATAGATTCCGATGCTTCACTCCAGGTTTACTATATCCCTTGGACCTTCTTATTGACGATGAAACATAGAAATTGCATCGGAATTAAATACAAAAGGCACAATGCCGACTTAAGTACAAGAGGACTGACTCTTCTTACTGACTATGTTTTGAACCATTTTTGTGACACTAGTTATAAATTCCGATGCTTCAGTCCCAGTTTACTGTATCCCTTGGACCTTCTTATTAACGATGAAACACAAAAATTGCATCGGAATTAAATAGAAAAGGCACAATGCCGACTTAAGTGCAAGAAGACTGACTCTTCCTACTGTCTATGTTTTGAACCACTCCTGTGTCACTAGTAATAGACTCCGATGCGTCACTCCAGGTTTACTATATCCCTTGGACCTTCTTATTGTCGATGAAACACAGAAATTGCATAGGAATTAAATAGAAAAGGCACAATGCCGACTTGAGTACAAGAAGGCTGACTCTTCCTACTGTCTATGTTTTGAACCATTCCTGTGACCCTAGTTATTGATTCCGATGCTTCACTTCAGATTTACTGTATGCCTCTGACCATCTTATACACGATGAAACACAGAAATTGCATCGGAACGAAATACTAAAGGCACAATGCCGAATTAAGTACAAGAAGTCTGACTCTTCTTACTGTCGATGTTTTGAACCATTCCTGTGACAGTAGTTATAGATTCCGAGCTTTACTCCAGGTTTACTGTATCCCTTGGACCTTCTTATTGACGATGAAACACAGAAATTGCATAATAAATAAATAGAAAAGGCACAATGCCGACTTAAGTACAAGAAGACTGACTCTTCCTACTGTCTATGTTTTGAACCATTCCTGTGACACTAGCTATAGACTCTGATGCTTCACTTTGGGCTTATTGTATCCCTTGAACCATCGTATTGAAGGTGAAACACAGAAATTGCATCGGAATTAAATACAAAAGGCACAATGCCGACTTAAGTACAAGAATACTGACTCTTCTTACTGTCTATGTTTTGAACCATCCCTGTGACACTAGTTATAGATTCAGTTGCTTCACTTCAGGTTTACTGTATCCCTTGGACCTTCTTATTGACGATGAAACACAAAAATTGCATCGGAATTAAATACAAAAGTCACAAAGCCGACTTAAGTACAAGAAGACTGACTCTTCTTACTGACTATGTTCTGAACCATTCCTGTTACACTAGTTATAGATTCCGATGCTTCACTTCAGGTTTACTGTATCCCTCTGACCTTCTTACTGACGATGAAACACAGAAATTGCATCGGAATTAAATACAAAAGGCACAATTCCGAATTAAGTACAAGAAGACTGACTCTTCTTACTGTCTATGATTTGAACCATTCATGTGACACTAGTTACAGATTCCAATGCTTCACTCCAGGTTTACTGTATCCCTTGGACCTTCTTATTGACGATGAAACACAGAAATTGCATCGAAATTAAATACAAAAGGCACAATGGCGACTTAAGTACAAGAAGTCTGACTCTTCTTACTTACTATGATTTGAACCATTCATGTGACACTAGTTATAGATTCCGGTGCTTGACTTCGGGTTTACTGTATCCCTTGGACCTTCTTATTGACGATGAAACACAGAAATTGCATCGGAAATAAATACAAAAGGCACAAAGCCGACTTAAGTACAAGAAGACTGGCTCTTCTTACTGACTATGTTTTGAACTATTCCTGTGACACTAGTTATAGATTCTGATCCTTCACTTCAGGTTTACTGTATAACTTGGACCTTCTTATTGACGATGAACTACAGAAATTGCATCGGAATTAAATACAAAAGGCAGAATGCCGACTTAAGTACAAGAAGACTGACTCTTCTTACTGACTATGTTTTGAGCCATTCTTGTGACACTAGTTATAGATTCCGATGCTTGACTTCAGATTTACTGTATGCCTCTGACCATCTTATACACGATGAAACACAGAAATTGCATCGGAATTAAATACTAAAGGCACAATGCCGAATTAAGTATAAGAAGTCTGACTCTTCTTACTGTCGATGTTTTGTACCATTCCTGTGACACTAGTTATAGATTCCGAGCTTTACTCCAGGTTTACTGTATCCCTTGGACCTTCTTATTGACGATGAAACACAGAAATTGCATAGGAAATAAATAGAAAAGGCACAATGCCGACTTAAGTACAAGGAGACTGACTCTTCCTACTGGCTATATTTTGAACCATTCCTGTGACACTAGCTATAGACTCTGATGCTTCACTTTAGGTTTATTGTATCCCCTGAACCTTCTTATTGAAGATGAAACACAGAAATTGCATCGTAAATAAATACAAAAGGCACATTGCCGACTTGAGTACAAGAATACTGACTCTTCTTACTGTCTATGCTTTGAACCATCCCTGTGACACTAGTTATAGATTCCGATGCTTCACTTCAGGATTACTGTATCCCTTGGTCCTTCTTATTGACGATGAAACACTGAAATTGCATCGGAATTAAATACAAAAGGCACAATGCCGACTTAAGTACAAGAAGACTGACTCTTCCGGCTGTCTATGATTTGATTCATTCCTGTGACACTAGTTATAGATTCCGCTGCTTCACTTCAGGTTTACTGTATCCCTGGGACCTTCTTATTGACGATGAGACATAGAAATTGCATCGGAATTAAATACAAAAGGCACAATGCCGACTTAAGTACAAGAAGACTGACTCTTCCCACTGTCTATGTTTTGAACCATTCCTGTTACACTAGTTATAGATTCCGTTGCTTCACTTCAGGTTTACTGTATCCCTTGGACCTTCTTATTGACGATGAAACACTGAAATTGCATCGGAATTAATTACAAAAGGCACAATGCCGACTTTAGTACTAGAAGACTGACTCTCCTTACTGAGAATGATTGATTCATTCCTGTGACAATATTTATAGATTCCGCTGCTTCACTTCAGGTTTACTGTATCCCTTGGACCTTCTTATTGACGATGAAACATAGAAATTGCATCGGAATTAAATACAAAAGGCACAATGCCGACTTAAGTACAAGAAGACTGACTCTTCTTACTGACTATGTTTTGAACCATTCCTGTGGCACTAGTTATAGATTCCGATGCTTCACTTCAGGTTTACTGTATCCCTTGGATCTTCTTATTGACGATGAAACACAGCAATTGCATCGGAATTAAATAGAAAAGGCACAATGCCGACTTAAGTGCAAGAAGACTGACTCTTCCTACTGTCTATGTTTTGAACCATTCCTGTGGCACTACTTATAGATTCCGATGCTTCACTCCAGGTTACCCGTATCCCTTGGACCTTCTTATTGACGATGAAACACAGATATTGCATCGGAATTAAATACAAAAGTCACAATGCCGACTTAAGTACAAGAAGACTGACTCTTCTTACTGACTATGTTTTGAACCATTCCTGTGACACTAGTTATAGATTCCGATGCTTCACTTCAGGTTTACTGTATCCCTCTGACCTTCTTACTGACGATGAAACACAGAAATTGCATCGGAATTAAATACAAAAGGCACAACTCCGAATTAAGTACAAGAAGACTGACTCTTCTTACTGTCTATGATTTGAACCATTCATGTGACACTAGTTATAGATTCCAATGCTTCATTCCAGGTTTACTGTATCCCTTGGCCCTTCTTATTGACGATGAAACACAGAAATTGCATCGGAATTAAATACAAAAGGCACAATGGTGACATAAGTACAAGAAGTCTGACTCTTCTTCCTTACTATGATTTGAACCATTCGTGTGACACTAGTTATAGATTCCGGTGCTTGACTTCAGGTTTACTGTATCCCTTGGACCTTCTTATTGACGATGAAACACAGAAATTGCATCGGAAATAAATACAAAAATGCACAATGCCGACTTAAGTACAAGAAGACTGGCTCATCTTACTGACTATGTTTTGAACCATTCCTGTGGCACTAGTTATAGAGTCTGATGCTTCACTTCAGGTTTACTGTATCCCTTGGACCATTTTATTAAAGATGAAAGACAGAATTTGCATCGGAATTAAATACAAAAGGCACAAAGCCGACTTAAGTACAAGAAGACTGACTCTTCTAACTGACTATGTTTTGAGCCATTCTTGTGACACTAGTTATAGATTCCGATGCTTCACGCCAGGTTCACTGTATCCCATGGACCTTCTTATTGACGATGAAACACAGAAATTGCATCGGAATTAAATACAAATGGCACAATGGTGACTTAAGTACAAGAAGTCTGACTCTTCTTACTGACTATGATTTGAACCATTCATGTGACACTAGTTATAGATTCCGATGCTTCACTTCAGGTTCACTGTATCCCATGGACCATCTTATTGACGATGAAACACTGAAATTGCATCGGAATTAAATATTAAAGGCACAATGCCGAATTAAGTACAAGAAGACTGACTATTCTTACTGTCGATGTTTTGAAAAATTCCTGTGACACTAGTTATAGATTCCGATGCTTCACTCCAGGTTTACTGTATCCCTTTGACCTTCTTATTGACGATGAAACACAGAAATTGCATCGGAATTAAATACAAATGGCACAATGCCGTCTTAAGTACAAGAAGACTGACGCTACTTACTGTCTAAGTTTTGAACCATTCCTGTGACACTAGTTATAGATTCCGATGCTTCACTCCAGGTTTACTATATACCTTGGACCTTCTTATTGACGATGAAACATAGAAATTGCATCGGAATTAAATACAAAAGGCACAATTCCGACTTAAGTACAAGAGGACTGACTCTTCTTACTGACTATGTTTTGAACCATTTTTGTGACACTAGTTATAAATTCCGATGCTTCAGTCCCAGTTTACTGTATCCCTTGGACCTTCTTATTAACGATGAAACACAAAAATTGCATCGGAATTAAATAGAAAAGGCACAATGCCGACTTAAGTGCAAGAAGACTGACTCTTCCTACTGTCTATGTTTTGAACCACTCCTGTGTCACTAGTAATAGACTCCGATGCGTCACTCCAGGTTTACTATATCCCTTGGACCTTCTTATTGTCGATGAAACACAGAAATTGCATAGGAATTAAATAGAAAAGGCACAATGCCGACTTGAGTACAAGAAGGCTGACTCTTCCTACTGTCTATGTTTTGAACCATTCCTGTGACACTAGTTATTGATTCCGATGCTTCACTTCAGATTTACTGTATGCCTCTGACCATCTTATACACGACGAAACACAGAAATTGCATCGGAACGAAATACTAAAGGCACAATGCCGAATTAAGTACAAGAAGTCTGACTCTTCTTACTGTCGATGTTTTGAACCATTCCTGTGACAGTAGTTATAGATTCCGAGCTTTACTCCAGGTTTACTGTATCCCTTGGACCTTCTTATTGACGATGAAACACAGAAATTGCATAGGAAATAAATAGAAAAGGCACAATGCCGACTTAAGTACAAGAAGACTGACTCTTCCTACTGTCTATGTTTTGAACCATTCCTGTGACACTAGCTATAGACTCTGATGCTTCACTTTGGGCTTATTGTATCCCTTGAACCTTCTTATTGAAGGTGAAACACAGAAATTGCATCGGAATTAAATACAAAAGGCACAATGCCGACTTAAGTACAAGAATACTGACTCTTCTTACTGTCTATGTTTTGAACCATCCCTGTGACACTAGTTATAGATTCAGTTGCTTCACTTCAGGTTTACTGTATCCCTTGGACCTTCTTATTGACGATGAAACACAAAAATTGCATCGGAATTAAATACAAAAGTCACAAAGCCGACTGAGGTACAAGAAGACTGACTCTTCTTACTGACTATGTTCTGAACCATTCCTGTGACACTAGTTATAGATTCCGATGCTTCACTTCAGGTTTACTGTATCCCTCTGACCTTCTTACTGACGATGAAACACAGAAATTGCATCGGAATTAAATACAAAAGGCACAATTCCGAATTAAGTACAAGAAGACTGACTCTTCTTACTGTCTATGATTTGAACCATTCATGTGACACTAGTTACAGATTCCAATGCTTCACTCCAGGTTTACTGTATCCCTTGGACCTTCTTATTGACGATGAAACACAGAAATTGCATCGGAATTAAATACAAAAGGCACAATGGCGACTTAAGTACAAGAAGTCTGACTCTTCTTACTTACTATGATTTGAACCATTCATGTGACACTAGTTATAGATTCCGGTGCTTGACTTCGGGTTTACTGTATCCCTTGGACCTTCTTATTGACGATGAAACACAGAAATTGCATCGGAAATAAATACAAAAGGCACAAAGCCGACTTAAGTACAAGAAGACTGGCTCTTCTTACTGACTATGTTTTGAACTATTCCTGTGACACTAGTTATAGATTCTGATCCTTCACTTCAGGTTTACTGTATAACTTGGACCTTCTTATTGACGATGAACTACAGAAATTGCATCGGAATTAAATACAAAAGGCAGAATGCCGACTTAAGTACAAGAAGACTGACTCTTCTTACTGACTATGTTTTGAGCCATTCTTGTGACACTAGTTATAGATTCCGATGCTTCACTCCAGGTTTACTGTATCCCTTGGACCTTCTTATTGACGATGAAACACAGAAATTGCATCGGAATTAAATACAAATGGCACAATGGTGACTTAAGTACAAGAAGTCTGACTCTTCTTACTGACTATGATTTGAACCATTCATGTGACACTAGTTATAGATTCCGATGCTTCACTTCAGGTTTACTGTATCCCATGGACCTTCTTATTGACGATGAAACACTGAAATTGCATCGGAATTAAATATTAAAGGCACAATGCCGAATTAAGTACAAGAAGACTGACTCTTCTTACTGTCGATGTTTTGAAAAATGCCTGTGACACTACTTAGAGATTCCAATGCTTCACTCCAGGTTTACTGTATCCCTTTGACCTTCTTATTGACGATGAAACACAGAAATTGCATCGGAATTAAATAAAAATGGCACAATGCCCACTTAAGTACAAGAAGACTGACGCTACTTACTGTCTAAGTTTTGAACCATTCCTGTGACACTAGTTATAGATTCCGATGCTTCACTCCAGGTTTACTATATCCCTTGGACCTTCTTATTGACGATGAAACATAGAAATTGCAACGGAAGTAAATACAAAAGGCACAATGCCGACTTAAGTACAAGAGGACTGACTCTTCTTACTGACTATGTTTTGAACCATTTTTGTGACACTAGTTATAGATTTCGATGCTTCACTCCTAGTTTACTGTATCCCTTGGACCTTCTTATTAACGATGAAACACAAAAATTGCATCGGAATTAAATAGAAAAGGCACAATGCCGACTTAAGTGCAAAAAGACTGACTCTTCCTACTGTCTATGTCTTGAACCATTCCTGTGTCACTAGTTATATATTCCGATGCGTCACTCCAGGTTTACTGTATCCCTCTGACCTTCTTATTGACGATGTAACACTGAAATTGGATCGGAATTAAATACAAAAGGCACAATGCCGACTTTAGTACAAGAAGATTGACTCTCCTTACTGTCTATGATTTGAACCACTCATGTGACACTAGTTATAGATTCCGGTGCTTCACTTCAGGTTTACTGTATCCCTTGGACCTTCTTATTGACGATGAAACACAGAAATTGCATCGGAAATAAATACAAAAGGCACAATGCCGAATGAAGTACAAGAAGACTGACTCTTCTTACTGACTATCTTTTGAACCATTCCTGTGACACTAGTTATAGATTCTGATGCTTCACTTCAGGTTTACTGTGTCCCTTGGACCTTCTTATTGACGATGAAACACAGAAATTGCATCGGTATTAAATACAAAAGGCACAAAGCCGACTTAAGTACAAGAAGACTGACTCTTCTTACTGACTATGTTTTGAACCATTCCTGTGACACTAGTTATAGATTCCGATGCTTGACTTCAGATTTACTGTATGCCTCTGACCATCTTATACACGATGAAACACAGAAATTGCATCGGAATTAAATACTAAAGGCACAATGCCAAATTAAGTACAAGAAGTCTGACTCTTCTTACTGTCGATGTTTTGAACCATTCCTGTGACACTAGTTATAGATTCCGAGCTTTACTCCAGGTTTACTGTATCCCTTGGACCTTCTTATTGACGATGAAACACAGAAGTAGCATAGGAAATAAATAGAAAAGGCACGATGCCGACTTAAGTACAAGAAGACTGACTCTTCCTACTGTCTATGTTTTGTACCATTCCTTTGACACTAGCTATAGACTCTGATGCTTCACCTAAGGTTTATTGTATCCCTTGAACCTCCTTATTGAAGATGAAACACAGAAATTGCTTCGGAATTAAATACAAATGGCACAATGCCGACTTAAGTACAAGAATACTGACTCTTCTTACTGTCTATGTTTTGAACCATCCCTGTGACACTAGTTATAGATTCCGATGCTTCACTTCAGGTTTACTGTATCCCTTGGTCCTTCTTATTGACGATGAAACACAGAAATTGCATCGGAATTAAATACAAAAGGCACAATGCCGATTTTAGTACAAAAAGACTGACTCTTCTTACTGACTATGTTTTGATTCATTCCTGTGACACTAGTTATAGATTCCGCTGCTTCACTTCAGGTTTACTGTATCCCTTGGACCTTCTTATTGACGATGAGACATAGAAATTGCATCGGAATTAAATACAAAAGGCACAATGCCGACTTAAGTACAGGAAGACTGACTCTTCCCACTGTCTATGTTTTGAACCATTCCTGTTAAGATAGTTATAGATTCCGATGCTTCACTTCAGGTTTACTGTATCTCTTGGACCTTCTTATTGACGATGAAACACAGAAATTGCATCGGAATTAAATACAAAAGGCACAATGGCGACTTAAGTACAAGAAGTCTGACTCTTCTTACTGACTATGTTTTGAACCAATCATGTGACACTAGTTATAGATTCCGGTGCTTCACTTCAGGTTTACTGTATCCCTTGGACCTTCTTATTGACAATGAAACACAGAAATTGCATCGGAAATAAATACAAAAGGCACAATGCCGACTGAAGTACAAGAATACTGACTCTTCTTATTGACTATGTTTTGAACCATTCCTGTGACACTAGTTATAGACTCTGATGCTTCACTTCAGGTTTACTGTGTCCCTTGGACCTTCTTATTGACGATGAAACACAGAAATTGCATCGGAATTAAATACAAAAGGCACATAGCCGACTTAAGTACAAGAAGACTGACACTTCTTACTGACTATGTTTTGAACCATTCCTGTGACACTAGTTATAGATTCCGATGCTTGACTTCAGATTTACTGTATGCCTCTGACCATCTAATACACGATGAAACACAGAAATTGCATCGGAATTAAATACTAAATGCACAATGCCGAATTAAGTACAAGAAGTCTGACTCTTGTTACTGTCGATGTTTTGAACCATTCCTGTGACACTAGTTATAGATTCCGAGCTTTACTCCAGGTTTACTGTATCCCTTGGACCTTCTTATTGACGATGAAACACAGAAATTGCATAGGAAATAAATAGAAAAGGCACAATTCCGACTTAAGTACAAGGAGACTGACTCTTCTTACTGTCTATGTTTTGAACCATTCCTGTGACACTAGCTATAGACTCTGATGCTTCACTTTAGGTTTATTGTATCCCCTGAACCTTCTTATTGAAGATGAAACACAGAAATTGCGTCGGAATTAAATACAAAGGGCACATTGCAGACTTAAGTACAAGAATACTGACTCTTCTTACTGTCTATGCTTTGAACCATCCCTGTGACACTAGTTATAGATTCCGATGCTTCACTTCAGGTTTACTGTATCCCTTGGTCCTTCTTATTGACGATGAAACACTGAAATTGCATCGGAATTAAATACAAAAGGCACAATGCCGATTTTAGTACAAGAAGACTGACTCTTCTTACTGACTATGTTTTGATTCATTCCTGTGACACTAGTTATAGATTCCGCTGCTTCACTTCAGGTTTACTGTATCCCTTGGACCTTCTTATTGACGATGAGACATAGAAATTGCATCGGAATTAAATACAAAAGGCACAATGCCGACTTAAGTACAAGAAGACTGACTCTTCCCACTGTCTATGTCTTGATTCATTCCTGTGACACTAGTTATAGATTCCGCTGCTTCACTTCAGGTTTACTGTATCCCTTGGACCTTCTTATTGACGATGAGACATAGAAATTGCATCGGAATTAAATACAAAAGGCACAATGCCGACTTAAGTACAAGAAGACTGACTCTTCCCACTGTCTATGTTTTGATTCATTCCTGTGACACTAGTTATAGATTCCGCTGCTTCACTTCAGGTTTACTGTATCCCTTGGACCTTCTTATTGACGATGAAACACTGAAATTGCATCGGAAATAAATACAAAAGGCACAATGCAGACTTTAGTACTAGAAGACTGACTCTTCTTACTGAGTATGTTTGATTCATTCCTGTGACACTAGTTATAGATTCCGCTGCTTCACTTCAGGTATACTGTATCCCTCGGACCTTCTTATTGACGATGAAACATAGAAATTGCATCGGAATTAAATACAAAAGGCACAATGCCGACTTAAGTACAAGAAGACTGACTCTTCTTACTGACTATGCTTTGAACCATTCCTGTGGCACTAGTTATAGATTCCGATGCTTCACTTCAGGTTTACTGTATCCCTTGGATCTTCTTATTGACGATGAAACACAGCAATTGCATCGGAATTAAATAGAAAAGGCACAATGCCGACTTAAGTGCAAGAAGACTGACTCTTCCTACTGTCTATGATTTGAACCATTCCTGTGGCACTACTTATAGATTCCGATGCTTCACTCCAGGTTAATTGTATCCCTTGGACCTTCTTATTGACGATGATACACAGAAATTGCATCGGAATTAAATACAAAAGTCACAATGCCGACTTAAGTACAAGAAGACTGACTCTTCTTACTGACTATGTTTTGAACCATTCCTGTGACACTAGTTATAGATTCCGATGCTGCACTTCAGGTTTACTGTATCCCACTGACCTTCTTACTGACGATGAAACACAGAAATTGCATCGGAATTAAATACAAAAGGCACAACTCCGAATTAAGTACAAGAAGACTGACTCTTCTTACTGTCTATGATTTGAACCATTCATGTGACACTAGTTATAGATTCCAAAGCTTCACTCCAGGTTTACTGTATCCCTTGGCCCTTCTTATTGACGATGAAACACAGAAATTCCATCGGAATTAAATACAAAAGGCACAATGGCGACTTAAGTACAAGAAGTCTGACTCTTCTTACTTACTATGATTTGAACCATTCATGTGACACTAGTTATAGATTCCGGTGCTTGACTTCAGGTTTACTGTATCCCTTGGACCTTGTTATTGACGATGAAACACAGAAGTTGCATCGGAAATAAATACAAAAATGCACAATGCCGACTTAAGTACAAGAAGACTGGCTCATCTTACTGACTATGTTTTGAACCATTCCTGTGGCACTAGTTATAGATTCTGATGCTTCACTTCAGGTTTACTGTATCCCTTGGACCATTTTATTAAAGATGAAACACATAATTTGCATCGGAATTAAATACAACAGGCACAAAGCCGAATTAAGTACAAGAAGACTGACTCTTCTTACTGTCGATGTTTTGAAAAATTCCTGTGACACTAGTTATAGATTCCGATGCTTCACTCCAGGTTTACTGTATCCCTTTGACCTTCTTATTGACGATGAAACACAGAAATTGCATCGGAATTAAATACAAATGGCACAATGCCGTCTTAAGTACAAGAAGACTGACGCTACTTACTGTCTAAGTTTTGAACCATTCCTGTGACACTAGTTATAGATTCCGATGCTTCACTCCAGGTTTACTATATCCCTTGGACCTTCTTATTGACGATGAAACATAGAAATTGCAACGGAAGTAAATACAAAAGACACAATGCCGACTTAAGTACAAGAGGACTGACTCTTCTTACTGACTATGTTTTGAACCATTTTTGTGACACTAGTTATAGATTTCGATGCTTCACTCCCAGTTTACTGTATCCCTTGGACCTTCTTATTAACGATGAAACACAAAAATTGCATCGGAATTAAATAGAAAAGGCACAATGCCGACTTAAGTGCAAAAAGACTGACTCTTCCTACTGTCTATGTCTTGAACCATTCCTGTGTCACTAGTTATATATTCCGATGCGTCACTCCAGGTTTACTATATGCCTTGGACCTTCTTATTGACGATGAAACACAGAAATTGCATAGGAATTAAATAGAATAGGCACATTGCCGACTTGAGTACAAGAAGACTGACTCTTCCTACTGTCTATGTTTTGAACCATTTCTGTGACACTAGTTATAGATTCCGATGCTTCACTTCAGGTTTACTGTATTCCTCTGACCTTCTTATTGACGATGTAACACTGAAATTGGATCGGAATTAAATACAAAAGGCACAATGCCGACTTTAGTACAAGAAGATTGACTCTCCTTACTGTCTATGATTTGAACCACTCATGTGACACTAGTTATAGATTCCGGTGCTTCACTTCAGGTTTACTGTATCCCTTGGACCTTCTTATTGACGATGAAACACAGAAATTGCATCGGAAATAAATACAAAAGGCACAATGCCGAATGAAGTACAAGAAGACTGACTCTTCTTACTGACTATCTTTTGAACCATTCCTGTGACACTAGTTATAGATTCTGATGCTTCACTTCAGGTTTACTGTGTCCCTTGGACCTTCTTATTGACGATGAAACACAGAAATTGCATCGGTATTAAATACAAAAGGCACAAAGCCGACTTAAGTACAAGAAGACTGACTCTTCTTACTGACTATGTTTTGAACCATTCCTGTGACACTAGTTATAGATTCCGATGCTTGACTTCAGATTTACTGTATGCCTCTGACCATCTTATACACGATGAAACACAGAAATTGCATCGGAATTAAATACTAAAGGCACAATGCCAAATTAAGTACAAGAAGTCTGACTCTTCTTACTGTCGATGTTTTGAACCATTCCTGTGACACTAGTTATAGATTCCGAGCTTTACTCCAGGTTTACTGTATCCCTTGGACCTTCTTATTGACGATGAAACACAGAAGTAGCATAGGAAATAAATAGAAAAGGCACGATGCCGACTTAAGTACAAGAAGACTGACTCTTCCTACTGTCTATGTTTTGTACCATTCCTTTGACACTAGCTATAGACTCTGATGCTTCACCTAAGGTTTATTGTATCCCTTGAACCTCCTTATTGAAGATGAAACACAGAAATTGCTTCGGAATTAAATACAAATGGCACAATGCCGACTTAAGTACAAGAATACTGACTCTTCTTACTGTCTATGTTTTGAACCATCCCTGTGACACTAGTTATAGATTCCGATGCTTCACTTCAGGTTTACTGTATCCCTTGGTCCTTCTTATTGACGATGAAACACTGAAATTGCATCGGAATTAAATACAAAAGGCACAATGCCGATTTTAGTACAAGAAGACTGACTCTTCTTACTGACTATGTTTTGATTCATTCCTGTGACACTAGTTATAGATTCCGCTGCTTCACTTCAGGTTTACTGTATCCCTTGGACCTTCTTATTGACGATGAGACATAGAAATTGCATCGGAATTAAATACAAAAGGCACAATGCCGACTTAAGTACAAGAAGACTGACTCTTCCCACTGTCTATGTCTTGATTCATTCCTGTGACACTAGTTATAGATTCCGCTGCTTCACTTCAGGTTTACTGTATCCCTTGGACCTTCTTATTGACGATGAGACATAGAAATTGCATCGGAATTAAATACAAAAGGCACAATGCCGACTTAAGTACAAGAAGACTGACTCTTCCCACTGTCTATGTTTTGATTCATTCCTGTGACACTAGTTATAGATTCCGCTGCTTCACTTCAGGTTTACTGTATCCCTTGGACCTTCTTATTGACGATGAAACACTGAAATTGCATCGGAAATAAATACAAAAGGCACAATGCAGACTTTAGTACTAGAAGACTGACTCTTCTTACTGAGTATGTTTGATTCATTCCTGTGACACTAGTTATAGATTCCGCTGCTTCACTTCAGGTATACTGTATCCCTCGGACCTTCTTATTGACGATGAAACATAGAAATTGCATCGGAATTAAATACAAAAGGCACAATGCCGACTTAAGTACAAGAAGACTGACTCTTCTTACTGACTATGCTTTGAACCATTCCTGTGGCACTAGTTATAGATTCCGATGCTTCACTTCAGGTTTACTGTATCCCTTGGATCTTCTTATTGACGATGAAACACAGCAATTGCATCGGAATTAAATAGAAAAGGCACAATGCCGACTTAAGTGCAAGAAGACTGACTCTTCCTACTGTCTATGATTTGAACCATTCCTGTGGCACTACTTATAGATTCCGATGCTTCACTCCAGGTTAATTGTATCCCTTGGACCTTCTTATTGACGATGATACACAGAAATTGCATCGGAATTAAATACAAAAGTCACAATGCCGACTTAAGTACAAGAAGACTGACTCTTCTTACTGACTATGTTTTGAACCATTCCTGTGACACTAGTTATAGATTCCGATGCTGCACTTCAGGTTTACTGTATCCCACTGACCTTCTTACTGACGATGAAACACAGAAATTGCATCGGAATTAAATACAAAAGGCACAACTCCGAATTAAGTACAAGAAGACTGACTCTTCTTACTGTCTATGATTTGAACCATTCTTGTGACACTAGTTATAGATTCCAAAGCTTCACTCCAGGTTTACTGTATCCCTTGGCCCTTCTTATTGACGATGAAACACAGAAATTCCATCGGAATTAAATACAAAAGGCACAATGGCGACTTAAGTACAAGAAGTCTGACTCTTCTTACTTACTATGATTTGAACCATTCATGTGACACTAGTTATAGATTCCGGTGCTTGACTTCAGGTTTACTGTATCCCTTGGACCTTGTTATTGACGATGAAACACAGAAGTTGCATCGGAAATAAATACAAAAATGCACAATGCCGACTTAAGTACAAGAAGACTGGCTCATCTTACTGACTATGTTTTGAACCATTCCTGTGGCACTAGTTATAGATTCTGATGCTTCACTTCAGGTTTACTGTATCCCTTGGACCATTTTATTAAAGATGAAACACATAATTTGCATCGGAATTAAATACAACAGGCACAAAGCCGAATTAAGTACAAGAAGACTGACTCTTCTTACTGTCGATGTTTTGAAAAATTCCTGTGACACTAGTTATAGATTCCGATGCTTCACTCCAGGTTTACTGTATCCCTTTGACCTTCTTATTGACGATGAAACACAGAAATTGCATCGGAATTAAATACAAATGGCACAATGCCGTCTTAAGTACAAGAAGACTGACGCTACTTACTGTCTAAGTTTTGAACCATTCCTGTGACACTAGTTATAGATTCCGATGCTTCACTCCAGGTTTACTATATCCCTTGGACCTTCTTATTGACGATGAAACATAGAAATTGCATCGGAATTAAATACAAAAGGCACAATGCCGACTTAAGAACAAGAGGACTGACTCTTCTTACTGACTATGTTTTCAACCATTCTTGTGACACTAGTTATAAATTCCGATGCTTCACTCCCAGTTTACTGTATCCCTTGGACCTTCTTATTAAAGATGAAACACAAAAATTGCATCGGAATTAAATAGAAAAGGCACAATGCCGACTTAAGTGCAAGAAGACTGACTCTTCCTACTGTCTATGTTTTGAACCACTCCTGTGTCACTAGTAATAGACTCCGATGCGTCACTCCAGGTTTACTATATCCCCTGGACCTTCTTATTGTCGATGAAACACAGAAATTGCATAGGAATTAAATAGAAAAGGCACAATGCCGACTTGAGTACAAGAAGGCTGACTCTTCCTACTGTCTATGTTTTGAACCATTCCTGTGACACTAGTTATTGATTCCGATGCTTCACTTCAGATTTTCTGTATGCCTCTGACCATCTTATACACGATGAAACACAGAAATTGCATCGGAACGAAATACTAAAGGCACAATGCCGAATTAAGTACAAGAAGTCTGACTCTTCTTACTGTCGATGTTTTGAACCATTCCTGTGACACTAGTTATAGATTCCGAGCTTTACTCCAGGTTTACTGTATCCCTTGGACCTTCTTATTGACGATGAAACACAGAAATTGCATAGGAAATAAATAGAAAAGGCACAATGCCGACTTAAGTACAAGAAGACTGACTCTTCCTACTGTCTATGTTTTGAACCATTCCTGTGACACTAGCTATAGACTCTGATGCTTCACTTTGGGCTTATTGTATCCCTTGAACCTTCTTATTGAAGATGAAACACAGAAATTGCATCGGAATTAAATACAAAAGGCACAATGCCGACTTAAGTACAAGAATACTGACTCTTCTTACTGTCTATGTTTTGAACCATCCCTGTGACACTAGTAATAGATTCCGTTGCTTCACTTCAGGTTTACTGTATCCCTTGGACCTTCTTATTGACGATGAAACACTGAAATTGCATCGGAATTAAACACAAAAGGCACAATGCCTACTTTAGTACAAGAGGACTGACTCTTCTTACTGAGTATGTTTGATTCATTCCTGTGACACTAGTTATAGATTCCGCTGCTTCAATTCAGGTTTACTGTATCCCTTGGACCTTCTTATTGACGATGAAACACAGAAATTGCATCGGAATTAAATACAAATGGCACAATGGTGACTTAAGTACAAGAAGTCTGACTCTTCTTACTGACTATGATTTGAACCATTCATGTGACACTAGTTATAGATTCCGATGCTTCACTTCAGGTTTACTGTATCCCTTTGACCTTCTTATTGACGATGAAACACAGAAATTGCATCGGAATTAAATAAAAATGGCACAATGCCGACTTAAGTACGAGAAGACTGACGCTACTTACTGTCGATGGTTTGAACCATTCCTGTGACACTAGTTATAGATTCCGATGCTTCACTCCAAGTTTACTGTATCCCTTGGACCTTCTTATTGACAATGAAAAACAGAAATTGCATCGGAATTAAATAAAAAATGCACAATGCCGAATTAAGTACAAGAAGACTGACTCTTCTTACTGTCGATGTTTTGAAAAATGCCTGTGACACTAGTTAGAGATTCCAATGCTTCACTCCAGGTTTACTGTATCCCTTTGACCTTCTTATTGACGATGAAACACAGAAATTGCATCGGAATTAAAAAAAAATGGCACAATGCCGACTTAAGTACAAGAAGACTGACGCTACTTACTGTCTAAGTTTTGAACCATTCCTGTGACACTAGTTATAGATTCCGATGCTTCACTCCAGGTTTACTATATCCCTTGGACCTTCTTATTGACGATGAAACATAGAAATTGCAACGGAATTAAATACAAAAGGCACAATGCCGACTTAAGTACAAGAGGACTGACTCTTCTTACTGACTATGTTTTGAACCATTTTTGTGACACTAGTTATAGATTCCGATGCTTCACTCCCAGTTTACTGTATCCCTTGGAACTTCTTATTAACGATGAAACACAAAAATTGCATCGGAATTAAATAGAAAAGGCACAATGCCGACTTGAGTACAAGAAGACTGACTCTTCCTACTGTCTATGTTTTGAACCATTCCTGTGACACTAGTTATAGATTCCGATGCTTCACTTCAGGTTTACTGTATCCTTCTGACCTTCTTATTGACGATGTAACACTGAAATTGCATCGGAATCAAATACAAAAGGCACAATGCCGACTTTAGTCAAGAAGATTGACTCTTCTTACTGACTATGATTTGAACCATTCATGTGACACTAGTTATAGATTCCGGTGCTTCACTTCAGGTTTACTGTATCCCTTGGACCTTCTTATTGACGATGAAACACAGAAATTGCATCGGAAATAAATACAAAAGGCACAATGCCGACTGAAGTACAAGAAGACTGACTCTTCTTACTGACTATCTTTTGAACCATTCCTGTGACACTAGTTATAGATTCTGATGCTTCACTTCAGGTTTACTGTGTCCCTTGGACCTTCTTATTGACGATGAAACACAGAAATTGCATCGGTATTAAATACAAAAGGCACAAAGCCGACTTAAGTACAAGAAGACTGACTCTTCTTACTGACTATGTTTTGAACCATTCCTGTGACACTAGTTATAGATTCCGATGCTTGACTTCAGATTTACTGTATGCCTCTGACCATCTTATACACGATGAAACACAGAAATTGCATCGGAATTAAATACTAAAGGCACAATGCCGAATTAAGTACAAGAAGTCTGACTCTTCTTACTGTCGATGTTTTGAACCATTCCTGTGACACTAGTTATAGATTCCGAGCTTTACTCCAGGTTTACTTTATAACTTGGACCTTCTTATTGGCGATGAAACACAGAAATAGCATAGGAAATATATAGAAAAGGCACAATGCCGACTTAAGTACAAGAAGACTGAGTCTTCCTACTGTCTATGTTTTGAACCATTCCTGTGACACTAGCTATAGACTCTGATGCTTCACCTTAGGTTTATTGTATCCCTTGAACCTTCTTATTGAAGATGAAACACAGAAATTGCTTCGGAATTAAATTAAAAAGGCACAATGCCGACATAAGTACAAGAATACTGACTCTTCTTACTGTCTATGTTTTGAACCATCCCTGTGACACTAGTTATAGATTCCGATGCTTCACTTCAGGCTTACTGTATCCCTTGGTCCTTCTTATTGACGATGAAACACTGAAATTGCATCGGAAATAAATACAAAAGGCACAATGCCGATATTAGTACAAGAAGACTGACTCTTCTTACTGACTATGTTTTGATTCATTCCTGTGACACTAGTTATAGATTCCGCTGCTTCACTTCAGGTTTACTGTATCCCTTGGACCTTCTTATTGACGATGAGACATAGAAATTGCATCGGAATTAAATACAAAAGGCACAATGCCGACTTAAGTACAAGAAGACTGACTCTTCCCACTGTCTATGTTTTGAACCATTCCTGTTACACTAGTTATAGATTCCGATGCTTCACTTCAGGTTTACTGTATCTCTTGGACCTTCTTATTGCCGATGAAACACAGAAATTGCATCGGAATTAAATACAAAAGGCACAATCCCGACTTATGTACAAGAAGACTGACTCTTCTTACTGACTATGTTTTGAACCATTCTTGTGACACTAGCTAGAGACTCTGATGCTTCACTTTAGGTTTATTGTATTCCTTGAACCTTCTTATTGAAGATGAAACACAGAAATTGCTTCGGAATTAAATACAAAAGGCACAATGCCGACTTAAGTACAAGAATACTGACTCTTCTTACTGTCTATGTTTTGAACCATCCCTGTGACACTAGTTATAGATTCCGTTGCTACACTTCAGGTTTACTGTATCCCTTGGACCTTCTTATTGACAATGAAACACTGAAATTGCATCGGAATTAAATACAAAAAGCCCAATGCCGACTTTAGAACAAGAACACTGACTCTTCTTACTGAGTATGTTTGATTCATTCCTGTGACACTAGTTATAGATTCCGCTGCTTCACTTCAGGTTTACTGTATCCCTTGGACCTTCTTATTGACGATGAAACATAGAAATCACATCGGAATTAAATACAAAAGGCACAATTACGACTTAAGTACAAGAAGACTGACTCTTCTTACTGACTGTGTTTTGAACCATCCTGTGGCACTAGTTATAGATTCCGATGCTTCACTTCAGGTTTACTGTATGCCTTGGATCTTCTTATTGACGATGAAACACAGCAATTGCATCGGAATTAAATAGAAAAGGCACAATGCCGACTTAAGTGCAAGAAGACTGACTCTTCCTACTGTCTATGTTTTGACCCATTCCTGTGGCACTACTTATAGATTCCGATGCTTCACTCCAGGTTAACTGAATCCCTTGGACCTTCTTATTGACGATGAAACACAGAAATTGCATCGGAATTAAATACAAAAGTCACAAGCCCGACTTAAGTACAAGAAGACTGACTCTTCTTACTGACTATGATTTGAACCATTCCTGTGACACTAGTTATAGATTCCGATGCTTCACTTCAGGTTTACTGTATCCCTCTGACCTTCTTACTGACGATGAAACACAGAAATTGCATCGGAATTAAATACAAAAGGCACAATTCCGAATTAAGTACAAGAAGACTGACTCTTCTTACTGTCTATGATTTGAACCATTCATGTGACACTAGTTATAGATTCCAATGCTTCACTTCAGGTTTACTGTATCCCTTGGACCTTCTTATTGACGATGAAACACAGAAATTGCATCGGAATTAAATACAAAAGGCACAATGCCGACTTAAGTACAAGAAGTCTGACTCTTCTTACTTACTATGATTTGAACCATTCATGTGACACTAGTTATAGATTCCGGTGCTTGACTTCAGGTTTACTGTATCCCTTGGACCTTCCTACTGACGATGAAACACAGAAATTGCATCGGAAATAAATACAAAAGGCACAATGTCGACTTAAGTACAAGAAGACTGGCTCTTCTTACTGACTATGCTTTGAACCATTCCTGTGACACTAGTTATAGATTCTGATGCTTCACTTCTGGTTTACTGTATCCCTTGGACCTTCTTATTGACGATGAAACACAGATATTGCATCGGAATTAAATATTAAAGGCACAATGCCGAATTAAGTACACGAAGACTGACTCATCTTACTGCCGATCTTTTGAACCATTCCTGTGACACTAGTTATAGATTCCGATGCTTCACTCCAGGTTTACTGTATCCCTTTGACCTTCTTATTGACGATGAAACACAGAAATTGCATCGGAATTAAATAAAAGAGGCACAATGCCGACTTAAGTACAAGAAGACTAACGCTACTTACTGTCTAAGTTTTGAACCATTCCTGTGACACTAGTTATAGATTCCGATGCTTCACTCCAGGTTTACTATATCCCTTGGACCTTCTTATTGACGATGAAACATAGAATTTGCATCGGAATTAAAAACAAAAGGCATAATGCCGACTTAAGTACAAGAGGACTGACTCTTCTTACTGACTATGTTTTGAACCATTTTTGTGACACTAGTTATAGATTCCGATGCTTCACTCCCAGTTTACTGTATCCCTTGGACCTTCTTATTAACGATGAAACACAAAAATTGCATCGGAATTAAATAGAAAAGGCACAATGCCGACTTAAGTGCAAGAAGACTGACTCATCCTACTGTCTATGTTTTGAACCAATCCTGTGTCACTAGTTATAGATTCCGATGCGTCACTCCAGGTTTACTATATCCCTTGGACCTTCTTATTAACGATGAAACACAATAATTGCATCGGAATTAAATAGAAAAGGCACAATGCCGACTTAAGTACAAGAGGACTGACTCTTCCTACTGTCTATGTTTTGAACCATTCCTGTGACACTAGTTATAGATTACGATGCTTCACTTCAGGTTTACTGTATCCCTCTGACCTTCTTATTGACGATGTAACACTGAATTTGCATCGGAATTAAATACAAAAGGCACAATGCCGACTTAAGTACAAGATGACTGACTCTTCCTACTGTCTATGTTTTGAACCATTCCTGTGACACTAGTTATAGATTCCGGTGCTTCAGTTCAGGTTTACTGTATCCCTCTGACCTTCTTATTGACGATGAAACACAGAAATTGCGTCGGAATTAAATACAAAAGTCACAATGCCGACTTAAGTACAAGAAGACTGACTCTTCCCACTGTCTACGTTTTGAACCATTCCTGTTACACTAGTTACAGATTCCGATGCTTCACTTCAGGTTTACTGTATCCCTTGGACCTTCTTATTGACAATGAAACACAGAAATTGCATCGGAATTAAATACAAAAGGCACAATTCCGACTTATGTACAAGAAGACTGACTCTTCTTACTGACCATTCTTTGAACCATTCCTGTGACACTAGCTATAGACTCTGATGCTTCACTTTAGGTTTATTGTATCCCTTGAACCTTCTTATTGAAGATGAAACACAGAAATTGCTTCGGAATTAACTACAAAAGTCACAATGCCGACTTAAGTACAAGAATACTGACTCTTCTTACTGTCTATGTTTTAACCATCCCTGTGACACTAGTTATAGATTCCGATGCTTCACTTCAGGTTTACTGTATCCCTTGGTCCTTCTTATTGACGATGAAACACTGAATTTGCATCGGAAATAAATACAAAATTCACAATTCCGAATTAAGTACAAGATGACGTACTCTTCTTACTGTCTATGTTTTGAACCATTCATGTGACGCTAGTTATGGATTCCGATGCTTCACTCCAGGTTTACTGTATCCCTTGGACCTTCTTATTGACGATGAAACACAGAAATTGCATCGGAATTAAATACAAAAGGCACAATGGCGACATAAGTACAAGAAGTCTGACTCTTCTTACTGACTATGATTTGAACCATTCATGTGACACTAGTTATAGATTCCGGTGCTTCACTTCAGGTTTACTGTATCCCTTGGACCTTCTTATTGACGATGAAACACAGAAATTGCATCGGAAATAAATACAAAAGGCACAATGCCGTCTGAAGTACAAGAAGACTGACTCTTCTTACTGACTATGTTTTGAACCATTCCTGTGACACTAGTTATAGATTCTGATGCTTCACTTCAGGTTTACTGTGTCCCTTGGACCTTCTTATTGACGATGAAACACAGAAATTGCATCGGAATTAAATACAAACGGCACAAAGCCGACTTAAGTACAAGAAGACTGACTCTTCTTACTGACTATGTTTTGCACCATTCCTGTGACACTACTTATAGATTCCGATGCTTGACTTCAGATTTACTGTATGCCTCTGACCATCTTATACACGATGAAACACAGAAATTGCTTCGGAATTAAATACTAAAGGCACAATGCTGAATTAAGTACAAGAAGACTGACTCTTCTTACTGTCGATGTTTTGAACCATTCCTGTGACACTAGTTATAGATTCCGAGCTTTACTCCAGGTTTACTGTATCCCTTGGACCTTCTTATTGACGATGAAACACAGAAATTGCATAGGAAATAAATAGAAAAGGCACAATGCCGACTTAAGTACAAGAAGACTGACTCTTCCTACTGTCTATGTTTTGAACCATTCCTGTGACACTAGTTATAGATTCCGGTGCCTCAGTTCAGGTTTACTGTATCCCTCTGACCTTCTTATTGACGATGAAACACAGAAATTGCGTCGGAATTAAATACAAAAGTCACAATGCCGACTTAAGTACAAGAAAACTGACTCTTCCCACTGTCTATGTTTTGAACCATTCCTGTTACACTAGTTATTGATTCCGATACATCACTTCAGGTTTACTGTGTCCCTTGGACCTTCTTATTGACGATGAAACCCAGAAATTGCATCGGAATTAAATACAAAAGGCACAATTCCGACTTATGTACAAGAAGACTGACTCTTCATACTGACCATGCTTTGAACCATTCCTGTGACACTAGCTATAGACTCTAATGCTTCACTTTAGGTTTATTGTATCCCTTGAAACTTCTTATTGAAGATGAAACACAGATATTGCATCGGAATTAAATACAAAAGGCACAATGGCGACATAAGTACAAGAAGTCTGACTCTTCTTACTTACTATGATTTGAACCATTCATGTGACACTAGTTATAGATTCCGGTGCTTGACTTCAGGTTTACTGTATCCCGTGGACCTTCTTATTGACGATGAAACACAGAAATTGCATCGGAAATAAATACACAAGGCTCAATGCCGACTTGAGTACAAGAAGACTGGCTCTTCTTACTGACTATGTTTTGAACCATTCCAGTGACACTAGTTATACATTCTGATGCTTCACTTCAGGTTTGCTGTATCCCATGGACCTTCTTATTGACGATGAAACACTGAAATTGCATCGGAATTAAATATTAAAGGCACAGTGCCGAATTAAGTACAAGAAGACTGACTCTTGTTACTGTCGATGTTTTGAACCATTCCTGTGACACTAGTTATAGATTCCGATGCTTCACTCCATGTTTACTGTATCCTTTTGACCTTCTTATTGACGATGAAACACAGAAATTGCATCGGAATTAAATAAAAAAGGCACAATGCCGACTTAAGTACAAGAAGACTGACGCTACTTACTGTCTAAGTTTTGAACCATTCCTGTGACACTAGTTATAGATTCCGATGCTTCACTCCGGGTTTACTGTATCGCTTTGACCTTCTTATTAACGATGAAACACAAAAATTACATCGGAATTAAATAGAAAAAGCACAATTCCGACTTATGTACAAGAAGACTGACTCTTCTTACTGACCATGCTTTGAACCATTCCTGTGACACTAGCTATAGTCTCTGATGCTTCACTTTAAATTTATTGTATCCCTTGAACCTTCTTATTGAGGATGAAACACAGAAATTGCTTCGGCATTAAATACAAAAGGCACAATGCCGACTTAAGTACAAGAATACTGACCCTTCTTACTGTCTATGTTTTGAACCATCCCTGTGACACTAGTTATAGATTCCGATGCTTCACATCAGGTTTACTCTATCCCTTGGTCCTTCTTATTGACGATGAAACACTGAAATTGCATCGGAATTAAATACAAAAGGCACAATGCCGATTTTAGTGCAAGGAGACTGACTCTTCTTACTGACTATGTTTTGATTCATTCCTGTGACACTAGATATAGATTCCGCTGCTTCACTCCAGGTTTACTGTATCCCTTGGACCTTCTTATTGACGATGAAACATAGAAATTGCATCGGAATTTAAAACAAAAAGCACAATGCCGTCTTAATTACAAGAAGACTGACTCTTCTTACTGACCATGTTTTGAACCATTCCTGTGACACTAGTTATAGATTCCGATGCTTCACTTCAGGTTTACTATATCCCTCGGACCTTCTTATTGACGATGAAACACAGAAATTGCATAGGAATTAAATAGAAAAGGCACAATGCCGACTTAAGTACAAGAAGACTGACTCTTCCTACTGTCTATGTTTTGAACCATTTCTGTGACTCTAGTTATAGATTCCGGTGCTTCAGTTCAGGTTTACTGTATCCCTCTGACCTTCTTATTGACGATGAAACACAGAAATTGCATCGGAATTAAATGCAAAAGGCACAATTCCGAATTAAGTACAAGAAGACTGACTCTTCTTACTGTCTATGATTTGAACCATTCATGTGACACTAGTTATATATTCCAATGCTTCACTCCAGGTTTACTGTATCCCTTGGACCTTCTTATTGACGATGAAACACAGAAATTGCATCGGAATTAAATACAAAAGGCACAATGGCGACTTAAGTACAAGAAGTCTGACTCTTTTTACTTACTATGATTTGAACCATTCATGTGACACTAGTTATAGATTCCGGTGCTTGACTTCAGGTTTACTGTATCCCGTGGAACTTCTTATTGACGATGAAACACAGAAATTGCATCGGAAATAAATACAAAAGGCACAATGCCGACTGAAGTACAAGAAGACTGACTCTTCTTACTGACTATGTTTTGAACCATTCCTGTGACACTAGTTATAGATTCTGATGCTTCACTTCAGGTTTACTGTGTCCCTTGGACCTTCTTATTGACGATGAAACACAGAAATTGCATCGGAATTAAATACAAAAGGCACAAAGCCGACTTAAGTACAATAAGACTGACTCTTCTTACTGACTATGTTTTGAACCATTCCTGTGACACTAGTTATAGATTCCGATGCTTGACTTCAGATTTACTGTATGCCTCTGACCATCTTATACACGATGAAACACAGAAATTGCATCGGAATTAAATACTAAAGGCACAATGACGAATTAAGTACAAGAAGACTGACTCTTCTTACTGTCGATGTTTTGAACCATTCCTGTGACACTAGTTATAGATTCCGAGCTTTACTCCTGGTTTACTGTATCCCTTGGACCTTCTTATTGACGATGAAACACAGAAATTGCATAGGAAATAAATAGAAAAGGCACAATGCCGACTTAAGTACAAGAAGACTGACTCTTCCTAATGTCTCTGTTTTGAACCATTCCTGTGACACTACTTATAGATTCCAGTGCTTCAGTTCAGGTTTACTGTATCCCTCTGACCTTCTTATTGACGATGAAACACTGAAATTGCATCGGAATTAAATACAAAGGTCACAATGCCGACTTCAGTACAAGAAGACTGACTCTTCTTACTGACTATGTTTTGAACCATTCCTGTGACACTAGTTATAGATTCCGATGCTTCACTTCAGGTTTACTGTATCCCTCTGACCTTCTTACTGACGATGAAACACAGAAATTGCATCGGAATTAAATACAAAAGGCACAATTCCGAATTAAGTACAAGAAGACTGACTCTTCTTACTGTATATGATTTGAACCATTCATGTGACACTAGTTATATATTCCAATGCTTCACTCCAGGTTTACTGTATACCTTGGACCTTCTTATTGACGATGAAACACAGAAATTGCATCGGAATTAAATACAAAAGGCACAATGGCGACTTAAGTACAAGAACTCTGACTCTTCTTACTTACTATGATTTGAACCACTCTTGTGACACTAGTTATAGATTCCGGTGCTTGACTTCAGGTTTACTGTATCCCGTGGACCTTCTTATTGACGATGAAACACAGAAATTGCATCGGAAATAAATACAAAAGGCACAATGCCGACTTAAGTACAAGAAGACTGGCTCTTCTTACTGACTATGTTTTGAACCATTCAAGTGACACTAGTTATAGATTCTGATGCTTCACTTCAGGTTTACTGTATCCCATCGACCTTCTTATTGACGATGAAACACTGAAATTGCATCGGAAGTAAATATTAAAGGCACAGTGCCGAAATAAGTACAAGAAGACTGACTCCTGTTACTGTCGATGTTTTGAACCATTCCTGTGACACTAGTTATAGATTCCGATGCTTCACTCGAGGTTTACTGTATCCCTTTGACCTTCTTATTGACGATGAAACACAGAAATTGCATCGGAATTAAATGAAAAAGGCACAATGCCGACTTAAGTACAAGAAGACTGACGCTACTTACTGTCTAAGTTTTGAACCATTCCTGTGACACTAGTTATAGATTCCGATGCTTCACTCCAGGTTTACTATATCCCTTGGACCTTCTTATTGACGATGAAACATAGAAATCGCATCGGAATTAAATACAAAAGGCACAATGCCGACTTAAGTACTAGAGGACTGACTCTTCTTACTGACTATGTTTTGAACCATTTTTGTGACACTAGTTATAGATTCCGATGCTTCACTCCCAGTTTACTATATCCCTTGGACCTTCTTATTAACGATGAAACATAGAAATTGCATCGGAATTAAATACAAAAGGCACAATGCCGACTTAATTACAAGAAGACTGACTCTTCTTACTGACCATGTTTTGAACCATTCCTGTGACACTAGTTATAGATTCCGATGCTTCACTTCAGGTTTACTATATCCCTCGGACCTTCTTATTGACGATGTAATACAGAAATTGCATCGGAATTAAATACAAAGGGCACAATTCCGACTTATGTACAAGAAGACTGACTCTTCTTACTGACCATGTTTTGAACCATTCCTGTGACACTAGCTATAGACTCTGATGCTTCACTTTAGGTTTATTGTATCCCTTGAACCTTCTTATTGAAGATGAAACACAGAAATTGCTTCGGAATTAAATACAAAAGGCACAATGCCGACTTAAGTGCTGGAAGACTGACTCTTCCTACTGTCTATGTTTTGAACCATTCCTGTGTCACTAGTTACAGATTCCGATGCGTCACTCCAGGTTTACTATATCCCTTGGACCTTCTTATTGACGATGAAACACAGAAATTGCATAGGAATTAAATAGAAAAGGCACAATGCCGACTTGAGTACAAGAAGACTGACTCTTCCTACTGTCTATGTTTTGAACCATTCCTGTGACACTAGTTATAGATTCCGATGCTTCACTTCAGGTTTACTGTATCTCTCTGACCTTCTTATTGACGATGTAACACTGAAATTGCATCGGAATTAAATACAAAAGGCACAATGCCAACTTTAGTACAAGAAGACTTACTGTTCTTACTGACTATGCTTTGATTCATTCCTGTGACACTAGTTATAGATTCTGATGCTTCACTTTTGGTTTATTGTATCCCTTGAACCTTCTTATTGAAGATGAAACACAGAAATTGCTTCGGAATTAAATACAAAAGGCACAATGCCGACTTAAGTACAAGAATACTGACTCTTCTCACTGTCTATGTTTTGAACCATCCCTGTGACACTAGTTATAGATTCCGATGCTTCACTTCAGGTTTACTGTATCCCTTGGACCTTCTTATTGACGATGAAACACTGAAATTGCATCGGAATTAAATACAAAAGGCACAATGCCGATTTTAGTACAAGAAGACTGACTCTTCTTACTGACTATGTTTTGATTCATTCCTGTGACACTAGTTATAGATTCCGCTGCTTCACTGCAGGTTTACTGTATCCCTCGGACCTTTTTATTGACGATGAAACATAGAAATTGCATCGGAATTAAATACAAAAAGCACAATGTCGACTTAAGTACAAGAAGACTGACTCTTCCCACTGTCTTAGTTTTGAACCATTCCTGTTACACTAGTTATAGATTCCGATGCTTCACTTCAGGTTTACTGTATCCCTTGGACCTTCTTATTGACGATGAAACACAGAAATTGCAACGGAATTAAATACAAAAGGCACAATTCCGACTTATGTACAAGAAGACTGACTCTTCTTACTGACTATGTTTTGAACCATTCGTGTGACACTAGCTATAGACTCTGATGCTTCACTTTAGGTTTATTGTATCCCCTGGACCATCTTATTGAAGATGAAACACAGAAATTGCTTCGGAATTAAATACAAAAGGCACAATGCCGACTTAAGTACAAGAATACTGACTCATCTTACTGTCTATGTTTTGAACCATCCCTGTGACACTAGTTATAGATTCCGTTGCTTCACTTCAGGTTTACTGTATCCCTCGGACCTTCTTATTGACGATGAAACACTGAAATTGCATCGGAATTAAATACAAAAGGCACAATGCCGACTTTAGTACAAGAAAACTGACTCTTCTTACTGAGTATGTTTGATTCATTCCTGTGACACTAGTTATAGATTCCGCTGCTTCACTTCAGGTTTACTGTATCCCTTGGACCTTCTTATTGACGATGAAACATAGAAATTGCATCGGAATTAAATACAAAAGGCACAATGCCGACTTACGTACAAGAAGACTGACTCTTCTTACTGACTATGCTTTGAACCATTCCTGTGGAACTAGTTATAGATTCGGATGCTTCACTTCAGGTTTACTGTATCCCTTGGATCTTCTTATTGACGATGAAACACAGCAATTGGATCGGAATTTAATAGAAAAGGCACAATGCCGACTTAAGTGCAAGAAGACTGACTCTTCCTACAGTCTATGTTTTGAACCATTCCTGTGGCACTACTTATAGATTCCGATGCTTCACTCCAGGTTAACTGTATCCCTTGGACGTTCATATTGACGATGAAACACAGAAATTGCATCGGAATTAAATACAAAAGTCACAATGCCGACTTAAGTACAGGAAGACTGACACTTCTTACTGACTATGTTTTGAACCATTCCTGTGACACTAGTTATAGATTCCGATGCTTCACTTCAGGTTTACTGTATCCCTCTGACATTCTTACTGACGATGAAACACAGAAATTGCATCGGAATTAAATACAAAAGGCACAATTCCGAATTAAGTACAACAGGACTGACTCTTCTTACTGTCTATGATTGGAACCATTCATGTGACACTAGTTATAGATTCCAATGCTTCACTCCAGGTTTATTGTAATCCTTGGACCTTCTTATTGACGATGAAACACAGAAATTGCATCGGAATTAAATACAAACGGCACAATGGCGACTTAAGTACAAGAAGTCTGACTCTTCTTACTTACTGTGATTTGAACCATTCATGTGACACTAGTTATAGATTCCGGTGCTTGACTTCAGGTTTACTGTATCCCTTGCACCTTCTTATTGACGATGAAGCACAGAAATTGCATCGGAAATAAATGCAAAAGGCACAATGCCGACTTAAGTACAAGAAGACTGGCTCTTCTTACTGACTATGTTTTGAACCATTCCTGTGACACTAGTTATAGATTCTGATGCTTCACTTCAGGTTTACTGTACCCCTTGTTCCTTCTTATTGACGATGAAACACAGAAATTGCATCGGAATTAAATACAAAAGGCACAAAGCCGACTTAAGTACAAGAAGACTGACTCATCTTACTGACTATGTTTTGAACCATTCCTGTGACACTAGTTATAGATTCCGATGCCTGACTTCAGATTTTCTATATCCCTCTGACCTTCTTATTCACGATGAAACTCAGAAATTGCATCGGAATTAAATAAAAAAGGCACAATGCCGACTTAAGTACAAGAAGACTGCCGCTACTTACTGTCTATGATTTGAACCATTCCTGTGACACTAGTTATAGATTCCGGTGCTTCAGTTCAGGTTTACTGTATCCCTCTGACCATCTTATTGACAGCGAAACACAAAAATTGCATCGGAATTAAATACAAAATGCACAATGCCGACTTAAGTACAAGAAGACTGACTCTTCTTACTGCCTATGTTTTGAACCATTCATGTGACGCTAGTTATAGATTCCGATGCTTCACTTGAGATTTACTGTATCCCTCTGACCTTCTTATTGACGATGAGACACAGAAATTGCATGGGAAGTAAATACTAAAGGCACAATGCCGACTTGAGCACAAGAAGACTGACTCTTCTTACTGCCTATGTTTTGAACCATTCCTGTGACACTAGTTATAGATTCCGATGCTTCACTCCAGGTTTACTATATCCCTTGGACCTTCTTATTGACGATGAAACATAGAAATTGCACCGGAGATAAATAGAAAAGGCACAATGCCGACTTAAGTACAAGAAGACTGACTCTTCTTACTGCCTATGTTTTGAATCATTCCTGTGGCACTAGTTATAGATTCCGATGCTTCATTTCAGGTTTGCTGCATCCCTCTGACCTTCTTATTGACGATGAAACAAAGAAATTGCATCGGAATTAAATACAAAAGGCACAATACCGATTTAAGTACAAGAAGACTGACTCTTCCCACTGTCTATGTTTTGAACCATTCCTGTGACACTATTTATAGATTCCGATGCTTCACTTCAGGTTTACTGTATCCCTTGGACCTTCTTATTGATGATGAAACACAGAAATAGCATCGGAATTAAATACAAAAGGCACAATGCCGACTTAAGAACAAGAAGACTGACTCTTCTTACTGACTATGTTTTAAATCATTCCTGTGACACTAGTTATAGATTCCGATACTTCACTTCAGGTTTACTGTATCCCACTGACCATATTGACGATGAAACACAGAAATTGCATCGGAATTAAATCCAAAAGGCACAGTGCCCAATTAAGTAAAAGAATACTGACTCTTCTTACTGTCTATGCTTTGAACCATCCCTGTGACACTAGTTATGAAATCCGATGCTTCACTCCAGGTTTACTGTATCCCTGTGACGTTCTTATTGACGATGATACACAGAAATTCCGACGGAATTAAATACAAAACGCACAATGCCGAATTAAGTACATGAAGATTGACTCTTCTTCCATTCTATATTTTGAACCATTCCTGTGACACTAGTTATAGATTCCGATGCTCACTCTAGGTTTACTGTATCCCTTGGACCTTCATATTGACGATGAAACACAGAAATTGCATCGGAATTAAATAAAAAAGACACAATGCCGACTTAAGTACAAGAAGACTGACTCTGCTTACTGTCTATGTTTTGAACCTATCCTGTGGCACTAGTTACAGATTCCGATGCTTCACTCCAGGTCTACTGTATCCCTCTGCCCTCCTTATTGACGATGAAACACAGAAATTGCATCGGAATTAAATACAAAAGGCACAATACCGACTTAAGTACAACATGAGTGACTCATCTTACTGTCTATGATTTGAACCATTCCTGTCACAGTAGTTATAGATTCCGATGCTTCACTCCAGGTTTACTATATCCCTAGGACCTTCTTATTTGCGATGAAACACAGAAATTGCATGGGAATTAAATAGAAAAGGCACAATGTCGACTTACGTACAAGAAGACTGACTCTTCCTACTGTCTATGTTTTGAACCATTATAGGGACGCTAGTTATAGATTCCGATGCTTCACTTGAGATTTACTGTATCCCTCTGACCTTCTTATTGACGATGAGACACAGAAATTGCATGGGAAGTAAATACTAAAGGCACAATGCCGACTTAAGCACAAGAAGACTGACTCTTCTTACTGCCTATGTTTTGAACCATTCCTGTGACACTAGTTATAGATTCCGATGCTTCACTCCAGGTTTACTATATCCCTTGGACCTTCGTATTGACGATGAAACATAGAAATTGCACCGGAGATAAATAGAAAAGGCACAATGCCGACTTAAGTACAAGAAGACTGACTCTTCTTACTGACAATTTTTTGAACCATTCCTGTGACGCTAGTTACAGATTCCGATGCTTCACTTTGATTTACTGTATCCCTCTGACATTCTTATTGACGGTGAAACACAGAAATTGCAAGGGAAGTAAATACTAAAGGCACAATGCCGACTTAAGTACAAGAAGACTGACTCTTCTTACTGCCTATGTTTTGAACCATTCCTGTTACACTAGTTATAGATTCGGATGCTTCACTCCCGGTTTACTATATCCCTTCGACCTTCTTATTGACGATGAAACACAGAAATTGCATCAGAGAAAAATAGAAAAGTCACAATGCCGACTTAAGTACAAGAAGACTGACTCTTCCTACTGTCCATGTTTTGAATCATTCCTGTGGCACTAGTTATAGAATCCGATGCTTCACTTCAGGTTTACTGTATCCCACTGACCGTCTTAGTGACGATGAAACACAGAAATTGCATCGGAATTAAATACAAAAGGCACAATGCCGACTTAAGTACAAGAAGACCGACTCTTCTTACTGTCTATGTTTTGAACCATTCCTGTGACACTAGTTATAGATTCCGATGCTTCACTTCAGATTTACTGTATCCCTCTGACGTTCTTATTGACGATGAAACACAGAAATTACGTCGGAATTAAATACAAAAGGCACAATGCCGAATGAAGTACAAGAAGACTGACTCTTCTTACTGTCTATGCATTGAACCTCTCCTATGACACTAGATATAGATTCCGATGCTTCACTCTAGGTATACTGTATCCCTTGGACCTTCTTATTGACGATGAAACACAGAAATTGCATCGGAAATAAATACAAAAGGCACAATGCCGACTTAAGTACAAGAAGACTGACTCTTCTTACTGACTATGTTTTGAACCATTCCTGTGACACTAGTTATAGATTCTGATGCTTCACTTCAGGTTTACTGTATCCCTTGGACCTTCTTATTGACGATGAAACACAGAAATTGCATCGGAATGAAATACAAAATGCACAAAGCCGACTTAAGTACAAGAAGACTGACTCTTCTTACTGACTGTGTTTTGAACCATTCCTGTGACACTAGTTATAGATTCCGATGCTTGACTTCAGATTTACTGTATCCCTCTGACCTTCTTATTCACGATGAAACACAGAAATTGCATCGGAATTAAATACTAAAGGCACAATGCCGAATTAAGTACAAGAAGACTGACTCTTCTTACTGTCGATGTTTTGAACCATTCCTGTGACACTAGTCATAGATACCGATGCTTCACTCCCGGTTTGCTGTATCCCTTGGACCTTCTTATTGACGATGAAACACAGAAATTGCATCGGAATTAAATAAAAAAGGCACAATGCCGACTTAAGTACAAGAAGACGGCCGCTACTTACTGTCTATGTTTTGAACCATTCCTGTGACACTAGTTATAGATTCCGATGCTTCACTCCAGGTTTACAATATCCCTAGGACCTTCTTATTTGCGATGAAACACAGAAATTGCATGGGAATGAAATAGAAAAGGCACAATGCCGACTTACGTACAAGAAGACTGACTCTTCCTACTGTCTATGTTTTGAACCATTATACTGACACTAGTTACAGATTCTGGTGCTTCAGTTCAGGTTTACTGTATCCCTCTGACCTTATTATTGACGGTGAAACACAGAAATTGCATTGGAATTAAAAACAAAAGGCACAATGTCGACTTAAGTACAATAATACTGACACTTCTTACTGTCTATGTTTGAACCATCCCTGTGACACTAGTTATAGAGTCCGATGCTTCACTTCTGGTTTACTGTATCCCTTGGACCTTCTTATTGACGATGAAACACTGAAATTGCATCGGAATTAAATACAAAAGGCACAATGCCGACTTTAGTACAAGAAGACTGACTCTTCTTACAGACTATGATATGTTTCATTCCTATGACTCTAGTTATAGATTCCGATGCTTCACTCCAGGTTTACTGTATACCTTGGACCTTCTTACTGACGATGAAACACAGAAATTGCATCGGAATTAAATATAAAAGGCCCGATGCAGACTTAGGTACAAGAAGACTGACTTTTCTTACTGACTATGTTTTGAACCATTCCTGTGACACTAGTTATTGATTCCGATGCTTCACTTCAGCTTTACTGTATCCCTCTGACCTTCTTATAGACGGTGAAACACAGAAATTGCATGGGAATTAAATACAAACGGCACAATGCCGGATTAAGTACAAGAAGACTGACTCTTCTTACTGTCTATGATTTAAACCATTCATGTGACACTAGTTACAGATTCCGATGCTTCACTCCAGGTTTACTGTATCCCTTGGACCTTCTTATTGACGACGATACACAGAAATTGCATCGGAATTAAATACAAAAATCACAATGCCGACTTAAGTACAAGAAGACTGCCTCTTCTTACTGGTTATGCTTTGAACCATTCATGTGACACTAATTATAGATTCCGGTGCTTCACTTCAGGTTTACTGTATCCCTTGGACCATCGTATTGACGATGAAACACAGAAATTGCATCGGAATTAAATACAAATCGCACAATGCCCACTTAAGTACAAGAAGACTGACTCTTCTCACTGACTATGTTTTGAACCATTCCTGTGACACTAGTTATAGATTCTGATGCTACACTTCATTTTTACTGTATCCCTTAGACCTTCTTATTGACGATGAAACACAGAAATTGCATCGGAATTAAATACAAAATGCACAATGCCGACTTAATTACAAGAAGACTGACTCTTCTTACTGACTATGTTTTGAACCATTCCAGTGACGCTAGTTATAGATTCCGATGCTTCACTTGAGATTTACTGTATCCCTCTGACCTTCTTATTGACGATGAAACACCGAAATTGCATGGGACGTAAATATTAAAGGCACAATGCCGACTTAAGTACAAGAAGACTGACTCTTCTTACTGCCTATGTTTTGAACCATTCCTGTTACACTAGTTATAGATTCGGATGCTTCACTCCAGGTTTACTATATCCCTTGGACCTTCTTATTGACGATGAAACACAGAAATTGCATCGGAGATAAATAGAAAAGGCACAATGCCGACTTAAGTACTAGAAGACTGACTCTTCCTACTGTCTATGTTTTGAATCATTTTTGTGGCACTAGTTATAGATTCCGATGCTTCATTTCAGGTTTGCTGCATCCCTCTGACCTTCTTATTGACGATGAAACAAAGAAATTGCATTGGAATTAAATACAAAAGGCACAATACCGACTTAAGTACAAGAAGACTGATTCTTCCCACTGTCTATGTTTGAACCATTCCTGTGACACTATTTATAGATTCCTATGCTTCACTTGATTGGAATACTCTCTTTCAAATTCTAAAGGTGGCAGGGGTAAAATACAGGGAGCGAAAGGCTATTTACAATTTGTACAGAAACCAGATGGCAGTTATAAGAGTCGAGGGACATGAAAGGGAAGCAGTGGTTGGGAAGGGAGTAAGACAGGGTTGTAGCCTCTCCCCGATGTTGTTCAATCTGTATATTGAGCAAGCAGTAAAGGAAACAAAAGAAAAATTCGGAGTAGGTATTAAAATTCATGGAGAAGAAATAAAAACTTTGAGGTTCGCCGATGACATTGTAATTCTGTCAGAGACAGCAAAGGACTTGGAAGAGCAGTTGAATGGAATGGACAGTGTCTTGAAAGGAGGATATAAGATGAACATCAACAAAAGCAAAACAAGGATAATGGAATGTAGTCTAATTAAGTCGGGTGATGCTGAGGGAATTAGATTAGGAAATGAGGCACTTAAAGTAGTAAAGGAGTTTTGCTACTTGGGGAGCAAAATAACTGATGATGGTCGAAGTAGAGAGGATATAAAATGTAGGCTGGCAATGGCAAGGAAAGCGTTTCTGAAGAAGAGAAATTTGTTAACATCCAGTATAGATTTAAGTGTCAGGAAGTCATTTCTGAAAGTATTCGTATGGAGTGTAGCCATGTATGGAAGTGAAACATGGACGATAAATAGTTTGGACAAGAAGAGAATAGAAGCTTTCGAAATGTGGTGCTACAGAAGAATGCTGAAGATTAGATGGGTAGATCACATAAGTAATGAGGAAGTATTGAATAGGATTGGGGAGAAGAGAAGTTTGTGGCACAACTTGACCAGAAGAAGGGATCGGTTGGTAGGACTTGTTCTGAGGCATCAAGGGATCACCAATTTAGTATTGGAGGGCAGCGTGGAGGGTAAAAATCGTAGAGGGAGACCAAGAGATGAATACACTAAGCAGATTCAGAAGGATGTAGGTTGCAGTAGGTACTGGGAGATGAAAAAGCTTGCACAGGATAGAGTAGCATGGAGAGCTGCATCAAACCAGTCTCAGGACTGAAGACCACAACAACAACAACATGCTTCACTTCAGGTTTACTGTATCCCTTGGACCTTCTTATTGACGATGAAACACAGAAATTGCATCGGAATTAAATACAAAAGGCACAATGCCGACTTAAGGACAAGAAGACTGACTCTTCTTACTGACTATGTTTTGAACCATTCCTGTGACACTAGTTATAGATTCCGATACTTCACTTCAGGTTTACTGTATCCCACTGACCTTATTGACGATGAAACCCAGAAATTGCATCGGAATTAAATCCAAAAGGCACAGTGCCGAATTAAGTACAAGAATACTGACTCTTCTTACTGTCTATGCTTTGAACCATCCCTGTGACACTAGTTATGGATTCCGATGCTTCACTCCAGGTTTACTGTATCTCTGTGACGTTCTTATTGACGATGAAACACAGAAATTCCGACGGAATTAAATACAAAACGCACAATGCCGAATTAAGTACATGATGACTGACTCTTCTTACTGTCTATATTTTGAACCATTCCTGTAACACTAGTTATAGTTTCCGATGCTCACTCTAGGTTTACTGTATCCCTTGGACCTTCATATTGACGCTGAAACACAGAAATTGCATCGGAATTAAATAAAAAAGACACAATGCCGACTTAAGTACAAGAAGACTGACTCTGCTTACTGTCTATGTTTTGAACCATTCCTGTGACACTAGTTACAGATTCCGATGCTTCACTCCAGGTTTACTGTATCCCTTGGACCTTCTTATTGGCGATGAAACACAGCAATTGCATCGGAATTAAAAACAAAAGGCACAATACCGATTTAAGTACAAGAAGACTGACTCTTCTTATTGACTATGCTTTGAACCATTCCTGTGACACTAGTTATAGATTCCGATGCTTCACTTCAGGTTTACTGTATCCCTTAGACCTTCTTATTGACGATGAAACACAGCAATTGCATGGGAATTAAATACAAAGGGCACAAGGCCGACTTAAGTACAATAAGTCAGACTCTTCTTACTGACTATGTTTTGAACGATTCCTGTGACACTAGTTATAGATTCCGATGCTTCACTTCAGGTTTAATGTATCCCTTAGACGTTCTTATTGACGATGAAACACAGCAATTGCATCGGAATTAAATACAAAAGGCACAAAGCCGACTTAAGTACAAGAAGACACACTCCTCTTCAGTCTATGTTTTGAACCATTCATGTGACACTAGTTATAGATTTCGATGCGTCACTTCAGGTTTACTGTGTCCCTTGGACCTTCTTATTGACGATGAAGCACAGAAATTGCATCGGAATTAAATACAAAGGGCACAAGGCCGACTTAAGTACAAGAAGACAGACTCTTCTTACTGACTATGTTTTGAACGATTCCTGTGACACTAGTTATAGATTCTGATACTTCGCTTCAGGTTTACTGTATCCCTTGGACCATCTTATTGGCGATGAAACATATATATTGCATCGGAATTAAATACAAAAGGCACAATACCGACTTAACTACAACAAGAGTGACTCATCTTACTGTCTATGATTTGAACCATTCCTGTCACAGTAGTTATAGATTCCGACGCTTCACTCGAGGTTTACTGTATCCCTTGGACCTTCATATTGACGATTAAACACAGAAATTGCATCGGAATTAAATACAAAAGGCACAATGCCGCATTAAGTATAAGAATACTGACTCTTCTTACTGTCTATGTTTTGAACCATCCCTGTGACACTAGTTATAGATTCCGATGCTTCACTTCTGGTTTACTGTATCCCTTGGACCTTCTTATTGTCGATGAAACACTGAAATTGCATCGGAATTAAATACAAAAGGCACAATGCCGACTGTAGTACAAGAAGACAGACTCTTCTTACAGACTATGTTATGATTCATTCCTATGACACTGGTTGTAGATTCCGATGCTTCACTCCAGGTTTACTGTATCCCTTGGACCTTCTTATTGACGATGAAACACAGAAATTGCATCGGAATTAAATACAAAAGGCACAATGCAGACTTATGTACAAGAAGACTGACTCCTCTTACAGACTATGTTTGAACCATTTTTTTGACACTAGTTAGAGATTCCGATGCTTCACTCCCGGTTTACTGTATCCCTTGGACCTTCTTATTGACGATGAAACACAAAAATTGCATCGGAATTAAATACAAATGGCACACTGCCGACTTAAGTACAACAAGACTGACTCTTCTTACTGACTATGTTTTGAACCATTCCTGTGACACTAGTTATAGATTCCGATGCTTCACTTCAGCTTTACTGTATCCCTCTGACCTTCGTGTGGACGAAGATACACAGAAATTGCATCGGAATTAAATACAAAAGGCACAATGCCGGATTAAGTACAAGAAGTCTGATTCTTCTTACTGTCTATGATTTGAACCATTCATGTGACACTAGTTACAGATTCCGATGCATCACTCCAGGTTTACTGTATCCCTCTGACCTTCTTATTGACGATGAAACACAGAAATTGCATCGGAATTAAATACAAAAGGCACAACGCCGAATTAAGTACAAGAAGACTGACTCTTCCTACTCTCTATGTTTTGAACCATTCCTGTGACACTAGTTTTTTATTCCGATGCTTCACTTGAGGTTAATTATATCCTTCGGACCTTCTTATGGACGGAGAAACACAGAAATTGCATCGGAATGGAATATAAAAGTCACAATGCCGACTTAAGTACAAGAAGACTGACTCTTCCATCTCTCTATGGTTTGAACCATTCCTGTGACACTAGTTTCGATTCCGATGCTTCACATCAGGTTTACTGTATCCCTCTGACCTTATTGACGAAGAAACACAGAAATTGCATCGGAATTAAATAGAAAAGGCACAATACCGACATAAGTACAAGAAGACAGACTCTTCCTTCTGTCTATGTTTTGAACCATTCCTGGGACACTAATTATAGATTACGATGCTTCACTTCAGGTTTACTGCATCCCTTGGACCTTTTTATTGACGATGAAACACACAAATTGCATCGGAATTAAATACAAAAAGCACAATGCCGACTTAAGTGCAAGAAGACTGACTCTTCTTACTGACTATGATTTGAACCATTCCTATGACACTAGTTATAGATTCCGATGCTTCACTTCAGGTTTACGGTATCCCTCTGACCTTCTTATTGACGATGAAACACAGAAAATACATCGGAATTAAATAGAAAAGGCACAATACCGACTTAACTACAAGATGACTGACTCTTCTTACTGACCTTGTTTTGAACCATTCCTGTGACACTAGTATTAGATTCCGATGCTTCACTCCAGGTTTACTGTATCCCTTGGACCTTCATATTGACGATGAAACACAGAAATTGCATCGGAATTAAATACAAAAGGCACAATGCCGACTTAAGTACAAGAAGACTGACTCTTCTTACTGACTATGTATTGAACCTATCCTGTGACACTATTTATAGATTCCGATGCTTCTCTTCAGGTTTACTGTATCCCTCTGACCTTCTTATTGACGATGAAACACAGAAATTGCATCGGAATTAAATAGAAAAGGCACAATACAGACTTAACTACAAGAAGACTGACACTTCTTACTGACCATGCTTTGAACCATTCCTGTGACACTAGTTATAGATTCCGATGCTTAACTTCAGGATTACTGTATCCCACTGACCTTCTGAGTGACGATGAAACACGGAAATTGCATCGGAATTAAATACAAAAGGCACAATGCCGACTGAAGTACAAGAAGACTGACTCTTCTTACTGACTATGTCTCGAACCATTCCTGTGACACTAGTTATAGATTCCGATGCTTCACTCCAGGTTTACTGTATCCCTTGGCCCTTCTTATTGACGATTAAACACAGACATTGCGTGGGAATGAAATGAAAAAAGCACAATGCCGACTTAAGTACAAGAAGACTGACTCTGCTTATTGTCTATGTTTTGAACCATTCCTATGATACTAATTATAGATTACGATGCTCCACTTCAGGTTTACTGTATCCCATGGACCTCCTTATTGACGACGAAGCACAGAAATTGCATTGGAATTAAATACAAAAGGCACAATGCCGACTTAACTACAAGTTGACTGACTCATCTTACTGTCTATGTTTTGAACCATTCCTGTGACACTAGTTATAGACTCCAATGCTTCACTCCAGGTTTACTGTATACCTTGGACCTACTTATAGACGATGAAACACAAAAATTGCATCGGAATTAAATACAAAAGCACAATGCCGACTTAAGTACAAGAAGACGGACTCTTCTTACTGACTATGTTTTGAACCATTCCTGTGACACTAGTTATAGATTCCGATGCTTCACTTAAGGTTTACTGTATCCCTCGGACCTTCTTATTGACGATAACATACAGAAATTGCTTCGGAATTAAATACAAAAGGCACAATGCCGACATAAGTACAAGAAGATTGACTCTTCTTACTGACTATGTTTTGAACAATTCCGGTGACACTAGTTATAGATTCCGATGCTTCACTCCAGGTTTACTGTATCCCGTGGACCTTCATATTGACGTTGAAACACAGAAATTGCATCGGAATTAAATAGAAAAGGCACAATGCCTACTTAAGCACAAGAGGACTGACTCTTCTTACTGACTATGTTTGAACCATTCCTGTTACACTAGTTATAGATTCCGATGCTTCACTTGAGGTTTACTGTATCATTCTGACCTTCTTATTGACGATGAAACACAGAAATTGCATGGGAAATAAATACAAAAGTCACAATGCCGACTTAAGTACGTGTAGACTGACATTTCCTACTGTCTATGTTATGAACCATTCCTGTGACACTAGTTATAGATTCCCATGGTACATTTCAGGTTTACTGTATCCTTTGGACCTTCTTATTGACGATGAAACACAGAAATTGCATTGGAATTAAATACAAAAGGCACAATGCCGACTTAAGTACAAGAAGGCTGACTCTTCTTACTGACTATGTTTTGAACCATTCCTGTGACACTAGTTATAGATTCCGATGCTTCACTTCAGGTTTACTGTATCCCTCTGACCTTCTTATTGTCGATGAAACACAGAAATTGCATCGGAATTAAATAGAAAAGGCACAATACCGACTTAACTACAAGAAGACTGACTCTTCTTACTGACCATGTTTTGAACCATTCCTGTGACACTAGTTATAGATTCCGATGCTTCACTTCAGGTTTACTGTATCCCTTGGACCTTCCTATTGACGATGAGACACAGAAATCGCATCGGTATTAAATAGAAAGAGCACAATGAAGACTTAAGTACAAGAAGACTGACTCTTCCTACTCTCTATGTTTGAACCATTCCTGTGACACTAGTTTTTTATTCCGAAGCTTCACTTGAGGTTTACAGTCTCCCTCGGACCTTCTTATGGACGATGAAACACAGAAATTGCATCGGAATGAAATACAAGAGGCACAATGCCGACTTAAGTACAAGAAGACTAAATATTCCAACTCTCTATGATTTGAACCATTCCTGTGACACTAGTTATAGATTCCGATGCTTCACATCAGGATTACTGTATCCCTTGGACCTTCTGATAGACGATGAAACACACTAATTGCATCGGAATCAACTACAAAAGGCACAATGCCAACGTAAGTACAAGAAGACTGACTATGTTTTAAACCATTCCTGTGACACTAGTTATAGATTCCGATGCTTCACTTCAGGTTTACTGTATCCCTCTGACCTTCTTATTGACGATGAAACACAGAAGTTGCATCGGAATTAAATACAAAATCCACAATGCCGACTTAAGTATATGTAGACTGACTTTTCCTACTGTCTATGTTTTGAACCATTCGTGTGACACTAGTTATATATTCCGATGCTTCACTTCAGGTTTACATTATCCCTCTGACCTTCTTATTGACCATGAAACACAGAAATTGCATCGGAATTAAATAGATTAGGAACAATGCCGACTTAACTACAAGAAGACTGACTATTCTTACTGACTATGTTTTGAACCATTCCTGTGACACTAGTTCTAGATTCCGATAGCTTAACTACAGGATTACTGTATCCCACTGACCTTCTTAGTGACGATGAAACACAGAAATTGCATCCGAATTAAATACAAAAAGCACAATGCCGACTAAAGTACAAGAATACTGACTCATGTAACTGTCTATGCTTTGAACCGTCCCTCTGACACTAGTTATAGATTCCGATGCTTCACTCCAGGTTTACTGTATCCCTTGGACCTTCTCATTGACGATGAAACACACAAATTGCATCGGAATTAAATACAAAATGCACAATGCCGACTTAAGTACAAGAAGACTGACTCTTCTTACTGACTATGCTTTGAACCATTCCTGTGAAACTAGTTATAGATTCTGAAGATTAACTTCAGGATTACTGTATCCCACTGACCTTCTTAGTGAAGATGAAACACAGAAATTGCATCGGAGTTAAATACAAAAGGCACAATGCCGACTTAACTACAAGAAGACTGACTCTTCTTACTGTCTATGTTTTGATCCATCCCTGTGACACTAGTTATAGATTCAGATGCTTCACTCCAGGTCTACTGTATCCCTTGGACCTTCTTATTGACGATGAAAGGCAGAAATTGTATCGGAATTAAATACAAAATTCACAATGCCGACTTACGTACAAGAAGACTGACACTTCATACTGACTATGTTTTGAACCATTCCTGTGACACTAGTTATAAATTCCGATGCTTCACTTCAGCTTTACTGTATCCCTTGGACCTTCCTATTGACGATGAGACACAGAAATCGCACGGGAATTAAATAAAAAAAGCACAATGCCGACTTAAGTACAAGACGACTGACTCTACCTACTGTCTATGTTTTGAACCATTCCATTGATACTAGTCTTAGATTCCGATACTTAACTTCAGGATTACTGAATGCCTCTTACCTACTTATTGACGATGAAACACAGAAATTGCATCGGAATTAAATACAAAAGGCACAATGCCGACTTAAGTACAAGAAGACTGACTCTTCTTACTGCCTATGTTTTGAACCAACCCTGTGACACTAGTTATTGATTCCGATGCTTCACTCGAGGTTTACTGTATCCCTTGGACCTTCTTATTGACGATGAAACACAGAAATTGTATCGGAATTAAATACAAAATTCAAAATGCCGACTTACGCACAAGAAGACTGACTCTTCTTACTGACTATGTTTTGAACCATTCCTGTGACACTAGTTATAAATTCCGATGCTTCACTTCAGGTTTACTGTATCCCTTAGACCTTCCTATTGACGATGAGACACAGAAATCGCATCGGAATTAAATAGAAAAAGCACAATGCCGACTTAACTACAAGAAGACTGACTCTTCCTACTCGCTATGTTTTTAACCTTTCCTGTGAAACTAGTTTTTTTTCCGATGGTTCACTTGAGGTTTACTGTATCCCTCGGACCTTCTTATGGACGATGAAACACAGAAATTGCATCGGAATGAAATACAAACGGCACAATGCCGACTTATGTACAAGTAGACTGACTCTTCCAAGTCTCTATGCTTTGAACCATTCCTGTGACACTAGTTATAGATTCCGATGCTTCACTTCAGGTTTACTGTATCCCTCTGACCTTCGTATTGATAATGAAACACAGAAATTGCATCGGAAATAAATAGAAAAGGCACAATACCGAAGTAAGTACAGGAAGACTGACTCTTCCTAATGTCTATGTTTTGAACCATTTCTGTGACCCTAGTTATAGATTCCGATGCTTCACTTCAGGTTTACTGTATCCCTTGGACCTTCTTATTGACGATGAAACACACAAATTGCATCGGAATTAAATACAAAAGGCACAATGCCGACTTAAGTACAAGAAGACTGACTCTTCTTACTGACTATGCTTTGAACCATTCCTGTGAAACTAGTTATAGATTCTGAAGATTAACTTCAGGATTATTGTATCCCACTGACCTTCTTAGTGGAGATGAAACACAGAAATTGCATCGGAATTAAATACAAAAGGCACAATGCCGACTTAACTACAAGAAGACTGACTCTTCTTACTGTCTATGTTTTGATCCATCCCTGTGACACTAGTTATAGATTCAGATGCTTCACTCCAGGTCTACTGTATCCCTTGGACCTTCTTATTGACGATGAAAGGCAGAAATTGTATCGGAATTAAATACAAAATTCACAATGCCGACTTACGTACAAGAAGACTGACACTTCATACTGACTATGTTTTGAACCATTCCTGTGACACTAGTTATAAATTCCGATGCTTCACTTCAACTTTACTGTATCCCTTGGACCTTCCTATTGACGATGAGACACAGAAATCGCACCTGAATTAAATAAAAAAAGCACAATGCCGACTTAAGTACAAGACGACTGACTCTACCTACTGTCTATGTTTTGAACCATTCCTGTGACACTAGTTATAGATTCCGATGCTTCACTTCAGCTTTACTGTATCCCTCTGACCTTATTATTGACGATGAAACACAGAAATTGCATCGGAATTAAATAGAGAAGGAATAATGCCGACCTAACTACAGGAAGACTGACTCTTCTTACTGACTATGTTTTGAACCATTCCTGAGACACTAGTTATATATTCCGATACTTAACTTCAGGATTACTGTATCCCACTGACCTTCTTAGTGACGATGAAACACAGAAATTGCATCGGAATTAAATACAAAAAGCACAATGCCGACTTAAGTACAAGGATACTGACTCATGTTACCGTCTATGTTTTGAACTGTCCCTCTGACACTAGTTATAGTTTCCGATGCTTCACTCCAGGTTTACTGTATCCCTTGGACCTTCTTATTGACGATGAAACACAGAAATTGCATCGGAATTAAATACAAAAGGCACAATGCCGAATTAAGTACAAGAAGACTGACTCTTCTTACTGTCTATGTTTTGAACCATTCCTGTGACAATAGTTGTAGACTCTGATGCTTCACTCCATGTTTACTGTATCCCTTGGACCTTCTTATTGACGATGAAACACAGAAATTGCATCGGAATTAAATACAAAAGGCACAATGCCGACTTAAGTAAAAGAAGTCTCACTCATCTTACTGCCTGTGCTTTTGAACCATTCCTGTGAAACTAGTTATAGATTCCGATACTTCACTCCTGGTTTACTGTATCCCTTGGACCCTCTTATTGACGATGAATCACAGAAATTGCTTCAGAATTAAATAGAAAATGCACAATGATGACTTAAGTACAAGGAGACTGACTCTTCCTACTGTCTATGTTTTGAACCATTCCATTGACACTAGTCATAGATTCCGATGCTTAACTTCAGGATTACTGTATCCCTCTGACCTTCTTATTGACGATGAAACACAGAAATTGCATCGGAATTAAATACAAAAGGCACAATGCCGACTTACGTACAAGAAGACTGACTCTTCTTACTGTCTATGTTTTGAACCAACCCTGTGACACTAGTTATAGATTCCGATGCTTCACTCCAGGTTTACTGTATCCCTTGGACCTTCTTATTGACGATGAAACACAGAAATTGTATCGGAATTAATTACAAAATTCAAAGTGCCGACTTACGCACAAGAAGACTGACTCTTCTTACTGACTATGTTTTGAACCATTCCGGTGACACTAGTTACAAATTCCGATGCTTCACTTCAGGTTTACTGTATCCCTTAGACCTTCCTATTGACGATGAGACACAGAAATCGCATCGAAATTAAATAGAAAAAGCACAATGCCGACTTAAGTACAAGAAGACTGACTCTTCCTACTCCCTATGTTTTGAACCTTAACTGTGACACTAGTTTTTTATTCCGATGCTTCACTTCAGGTTTACTGTATCCCTTGGACCTTCCTATTGACGATGAGACACAGAAATCGCATCGGAATTAAATAGAAAAAGTACAATGCCGACTTAAGTACAAGAATACTGACTCTTCCTACTCTCTACGTTTTTAACCTTTCCTGTGACACTAGTTGTTTATTCCAATGATTCACTTGAGGTTTACTGTATCCCTCGGACCTTCTTATGGACGACGAAACACAGACATTGCATCGGAATGAAATACAAAAGGCACAATGCCGACTTATGTACAAGTAGACTGACTCTTCCAAGTCTGTATGTTTTGAACCATTCCTGTGACACTCGTTACGATTTCGATGCTTCACTTCAGGTTTACTGTATCCCTCTGACCTTCGTATTGACAATGAAACACAGAAATTTCATCGGAGTTAAATAGAAAAGGCACAATACCGACTTAAGTACAAGAAGACTGACTCTTCCTAATGTCTATGTTTTGAACCATTCCTGTGACCCTAGTTATAGATTCCGATGCTTCACTTCAGGTTTACTGTATCCCTTGGACCTTCTTATTGACGATGAAACACACAAATTGCATCGGAATTAAATACAAAAGGCACAATGCCTACTGAAGTACAAGAAGACTGACTCTTCTTACTGACTATGTTTTGAACCATTCCTGTGACAATAGTTATAGATTCCAATGCTTCACTTCAGGTTTACTGTATCCCTCTGACCTTCTTATTGACGATAAAACACAGAAATTACATCGGAATTAAATACAAACGGCACAATGCCGACTTATGTACAAGAAGACTGATTCTTCTTACTGACTATAATTTGAACCATTCATGTGACACTAGTTATAGATTCCGATGCTTCACTTCAGGTTTATTGTATCCCTTGGACCTTCTTATTGACGATGAAACACAGAAATTGCATCGTAAATAAATACAAAAGCCACAATGCCAGTTTAAGTACAAGAAGACTGACTCTTCTTACTGACTATGTTTTCAACCATTCCTGTGACACTAGTTATAGATTCTGATGCTTCACTTCAGGTTTACTGTATCCTTTGGACCTTCTTATTGGCGATGAAACACAGAAATTGCATCGGAAAGAAATACAAAAGGCACAATGCCGACTTAAGTACAAGAAGACTGACTCATCTTACTGTCTATGTTTTGAAACAATTCTGTGACACTACTTATAGATTCCGATGCTTCACTCCAGGTTTACTGTATCCCTTGGACCTTCATATTGACGATGAAACACAGAAATTGCATCGGAATTAAATACAAAAGGCACAATGCCTACTGAAGCACAAGAAGACTGATTCTTCTTACTGACTATGATTTGAACCATTCATCAGACACTAGTTATAGATTCCGATGCTTCACTTCAGGTTTACTGTATCCCTTGGACCTTCTTATTGACGATTAAACACAGAAATTGCATGGGAAATAAATACAAAAGGCACAATGCCGTCTTAAGTGCAAGAAGACTGACTCTTCTTACTGACTATGTTTTGAACCATTCCTGTCACACTAGTTATAGATTCCTATGCTTGACTTGAGATTTACTGTATCCCTCTGACCTTCTTATTGTCGATGAAACACAGAAATCGCATCGGAATTAAATACTAAAAGCACAATGCCGAATTATGTACAAGAAGACTGACTCTTCTTACTGTCGATTTTTTTGAACCATTCCTGTGACACTAGTTATAGATTCCGATGCTTCACTCCAGGTTTACTGTATCCCTTGGACCTTCTTATAGACGATGAAACACACAAATTGCATCGGAATTAAATAAAAAAGGCACAATGCCGACTTAAGTACAAGAAGACTGACGCTGCTTACTGCCTAAGTTTTGAACCATTCCTGTGACACTAGTTATAGATTCTGATGCTTCACTTCAGGTTTACTGTATCCCTTGGACCTTCTTATTGACGATGAAACACAGAAATTGCATCGGAATTAAATACAAAAGGCACAATGCCGACTTAAGTACAAGAAGACTGACTCTTCTTACTGTCTATGATTTGAACCATTCCTGTCACACTAGTTGTAGATTCCGATGCTTGACTTCAGATTTACTGTATCCCTCAGAACCTTCTTATAGACGATGAAACACAGAAATTGCATCGGAATTAAATCCTAAAAGCACAATGCCGAATTAAGTACAAGAAGACTGACTCTTCTTACTGTCGATGTTTTTGAACCGTTCCTGTGACACTAGTTATAGATTCCGATGCTTCACTCCAGGTTTACTGTATCCCTTGGACCTTCTTATAGACGATGAAACACAGAAATTGCATCGGAATTAAATAAAAAAGGCACAATGCTGACTTAAGTACAAGAAGACTGACGCTACTTACTGCCTATGTTTTGAACCATTCCTGTGGCACTAGTTATAGATTCCGATGCTTCACTCCAGGTTTACTATATCCCTTGGACCTTCTTATTGACGATGAAACACAGAAATTGCATAGGAATTAAATAGAAAAGGCACAATGCCGACTTAAGTACAAGAAGACTGACTCTTCCTACTGTCTATGTTTTGAACCATTCCTGTGACACTAGTAATAGATGCCGATGCTTCACTTCAGGTTTACTGTATCACTCCGACCTGCTTGTTGACGATGAAACACAGAAATTGCATCAGAATTAAATACGAAAGTCACAATGCCGACTTAAGTACAAGAAGACTGACTCTTCCCACTGTCTTTGTTTTGAACCATTCCTGTTACACTAGTTATAGATCCGATGCTTTACTTCAGGTTTACTGTATCCCTTGGACCTTCTTATTGACGATGAAACACAGAAATTGCATCGGAATTAAATACAAAAGGCACAATGCCGACTTAATACAAGAAGACTGACTCTTCCTACTGTCTATGTTTTGAATCATTCCTGTGACACTAGTTATAGATTCCGATGCTTCACTTCAGGTTTACTGTATCCCTCTGACCTGCTTATTGACGATGAAACACAGAAATTGCATCGGAATTAAATACAAAAGGCACAATGCCGACTTAATACAAGAAGACTGACTCTTCCTACTGTCTATGTTTTGAATCATTCCTGTGACACTAGTTATAGATTCCGATGCTTCACTTCAGGTTTACTGTATCCCTCTGACCTGCTTATTGACGATGAAACACAGAAATTGCATCGGAATTAAATACGAAAGTCACAATGCCGACTTAAGTACAAGAGGACTGACTCTTCCCACAGTCTTTGTTTTGAACCATTCCTGTTACACTAGTTATAGATCCGATGCTTTACGTCAGGTTTTCTGTATCCCTTGGACCTTCTTATTGACGATGAAACACAGAAATTGCATCGGAATTAGATACAAAAGGCACAATGCCGACTTAAGTACAAGAAAACTGACGCTACTTACTGTCTACATCTACATCTACATTGATACTCCGCAAGCCACCCAACGGTGTGCGGCGGAGGGCACTTTACGTGCCACTGTCATTACCTCCCTTTCCTGTTCCAGTCGCGTATGGTTCGCGGGAAGAACGACTGTCTGAAAGCCTCCGTGCGCGCTCTAATCTCTCTAATTTTACATTCGTGATCTCCTCGGGAGGTATAAGTAGGGGGAAGCAATATATTCGATACCTCATCCAGAAACGCACCCTCTCGAAACCTGGACAGCAAGCTACACCGCAATGCAGAGCGCCTCTCTTGCAGAGTCTGCCACTTGAGTTTATTAAACATCTCCGTAACGCTATCACGGTTACCAAATAACCCGGTGACGAAACGCGCCGCTCTTCTTTGGATCTTTTCTATCTCCTCCGTCAACCCGACCTGGTACGGATCCCACACTGATGAGCAATACTCAAGTATAGGTCGAACAAGTGTTTTGTAAGCCACCTCCTTTGTTGATGGACTACATTTTCTAAGCACTCTCCCAAGGAATCTCAACCTGGTACCCGCCTTACCAACAATTAATTTTATATGATCATTCCACTTCAAATCGTTCCGTACGCATACTCCCAGATATTTTACAGAAGTAACTGCTACCAGTGTTTGTTCCGCTACCATATAATCATACAATAAAGGATCCTTCTTTCTATGTATTCGCAATACATTACATTTGTCTATGTTAAGGGTCAGTTGCCACTCCCTGCACCAAGTGCCTATCCGCTGCAGATCTTCCTGTATTTCGCTACAATTTTCTAATGCAGCAACTTCTCTGTATACTACAGCATCATCCGCGAAAAGCCGCATGGAACTTCCGACACTATCTACTAAGTCATTTATATATATTGTGAAAAGCAATGGTCCCATAACACTCCCCTGTGGCACGCCAGAGGTTACTTTAACGTCTGTAGACGTCTCTCCATTGATAACAACATGCTGTGTTCTGTTTGCTAAAAACTCTTCAATCCAGCCACACAGCTGGTCTGATATTCCGTAGGCTCTTACTTTGTTTATCAGGCGACAGTGCGGAACTGTATCGAACGCCTTCCGGAAGTCAAGAAAAATAGCATCTACCTGGGAGCCTGTATCTAATATTTTCTGGGTCTCATGAACAAATAAGGCGAGTTGGGTCTCACACGATCGCTGTTTCCGGAATCCATGTTGATTCCTACATAGTAGATTCTGGGTTTCCAGAAATGACATGATACGCGAGCAAAAAACATGTTCTAAAATTCTACAAGAGATGGACGTAAGAGATATAGGTCTATAGTTTTGCGCATCTGCTCGACGACCCTTCTTGAAGACTGGGACTATCTGTGCTCTTTTCCAATCATTTGGAACCCTCCGTTCCTCTAGAGACTTGCGGTACACGGCTGTTAGAAGGGGGGCAAGTTCTTTCGCGTACTCTGTGTAGAATCGAATTGGTATCCCGTCAGGTCCAGTGGACTTTCCTCTATTGAGTGATTCCAGTTGCTTTTCTATTCCTTGGACACTTATTTCGATGTCAGCCATTTTTTCGTTTGTGCGAGGATTTAGAGAAGGAACTCCAGTGCGGTCTTCCTCTGTGAAACAGCTTTGGAGAAAGGTGTTTAGTATTTCAGGTTTACGCGTGTCTTCCTCTGTTTCAATGCCATCATCATCCCGTAGTGTCTGGATATGCTGTTTCGAGCCACTTACTGATTTAACGTAATACCAGAACTTCCTAGGATTTTCTGTCAAGTCGGTACATAAAATTTTACTTTCGAATTCAATGAACGCTTCACGCATAGCCCTCCTTACGCTAACTTTGACATCGTTTAGCTTCTGTTTGTCTGAGAGGTTTTGGCTGCGTTTAAACTTGGAGTGGAGCTCTCTTTGCTTTCGCAGTAGTTTCCTAACTTTGTTGTTGTACCACGGTGGGTTTTTCCCGTCCCTCACAGTTTTACTCGGCACGTACCTGTCTAAAACGCATTTTACGATTGCCTTGAACTTTTTCCATAAACACTCAACATTGTCAGAGTCGGAACAGAAATTTTCGTTTTGATCTGTTAGGTAGTCTGAAATCTGCCTTCTATTACTCTTGCTAAACAGATAAACCTTCCTCCCTTTTTTTATATTCCTATTAACTTCCATATTCAGGGATGCTGCAACGGCCTTATGATCACTGATTCCCTGTTCTGTACATACAGAGTCGAAAAGTTCGGGTCTGTTTGTTATCAGTAGGTCCAAGATGTTATCTCCACGAGTCGGTTCTCTGTTTAATTGCTCGAGGTAATTTTCGGATAGTGCACTCAGTATAATGTCACTCGATGCTCTGTCCCTACCACCCGTCCTAAACATCTGAGTGTCCCAGTCTATATCTGGTAAATTGATATCTCCACCTAAGACTATAACATGCTGAGAAAATTTATGTGAAATATATTCCAAATTTTCTCTCAGTTGTTCTGCCACTAATGCTGCTGAGTCGGGAGGTCGGTAAAAGGAGCCAATTATTAACCTAGTTCGGTTGTTTAGTGTAACCTCCACCCATAATAATTCACAGGAACTATCCACTTCTACTTCACTACAGGATAAACTACTACTAACAGCGACGAACACTCCACCACCGGTTGCATGCAATCTATCCTTCCTAAACACCGTCTGTACCTTTGTAAAAATTTCGGTAGAATTTATCTCTGGCTTAAGCCAGCTTTCTGTACCTATAACGATTTCAGCTTCGGTGCTTTCTATCAGCGCTTGAAGTTCCGGTACTTTACCAACGCAGCTTCGACAGTTGACAATTACAATACCGATTGCTGCTTGGTCCCCGCATGTCCTGACTTTGCCCCACACCCGCTGAGGCTGTTCCCCTTTCTGTACTTGCCCAAGGCCATCTAACCTAAAAAACCGCCCAGCCCACGCCACACAACCCCTGCTACCCGTGTAGCCACTTGTTGCGTGTAGTGGACTCCTGACCTATCCAGCGGAACCCGAAACCCCACCACCCTATGGTGCAAGTCGAGGAATCTGCAGCCCACACGGTCGCAGAACCGTCTCAGCCTCTGATTCAGACCCTCCACTCGGCTCTGTACCAAAGGTCCGCAGTCAGTCCTGCCGACGATGCTGCAGATGGTGAGCTCTGCTTTCATCCCACTAGCGAGACTGGCAGTCTTCACCAAATCAGATAGCCGCCAGAAGCCAGAGAGGATTTCCTCCGATCCATAGCGACACACATCATTGGTGCCGACATGAGCGACCACCTGCAGATGGGTGCACCCTGTACCCTCCATGGCATCCGGAAGGACCCTTTCCACATGTGGAATGACTCCCCCCGGTATGCACACGGAGTGCACATTGGTTTTCTTCCCCTCTCTTGCTGCCATTTCCCTAAGGGGCCCCATTACGCGCCTGACGTTGGAGCTCCCAACTACCAGTAAGCCCACCCTCTGCGACTGCCCGGATCTTGCAGACTGAGGGGCAACCTCTGGAACAGGACAAGCAGCCATGTCAGGCCGAAGATCAGTATCAGCCTGAGACAGAGCCTGAAACCGGTTCGTCAGACAAACTGGAGAGGCTTTCCGTTCAGCCCTCCGGAATGTCTTTCGCCCCCTGCCACACCTTGAAACGACCTCCCACTCTACCACAGGTGAGGGATCAGCCTCAATGCAGGCAGTATCCCGGGCAACCACAGTCTTAGTCCGATCAGGGGATGCGTGGGACGAGCTGGCCGTCCCCGACAAACCCCCATCCGGTCCCCCACAGTGATGCCCATTGGCCACAGCCTCAAGCTGTGTGACCGAAGCCAACACTGCCTGAAGCAGGGAGCGAAGGGATGCCAACTCAGCCTGCATCCGAACACAGCAGTTGCAGTCCCTATCTATGCTAAAAACAGTTTTGCAAAGAACGTCTGAACTAATCTACAGAGAGCTCAAACAAATCGACAAAATTTAAATGGTTATTAAAATACAAGATTGCCTAGTTAATGCAGTAATGCTGCTACTTGCGCACTGCTGACACTGCTCGGCGGCGGAAAGAGACTAAGCGAAATAACACTATTCAGGTACTAAAACACGATGCTACACTCTCAAATACTATAATACGCCCGAAATTTATGAATTAAACAATGCAAGTACCAAAAACACGCAAAGAAATTAAAAATTAAACTATGTAGCAAATGAGTGAGCTAGGAGTATACGACTTGCTGCTGCAGCTGCTTATCCAACGGCGGCAGGGAGCACACTGTCTATGTTTTGAACCATTCCTGTGACACTAGTTATAGATTCTGATGCTTCACTTCAGGTTTACTGTATCCCTTGGACCTTCTTATTGACGATGAAACACTGAAAATGCATCGGAATTAAATACAAGAAGCACAATGCCGACTTTAGTACAAGAAGACTGACTCTTCTTACTGACTATGCTTTTGATTCATTCCTGTGACACTAGTTATAGATTCCGATGCTTCACTCCAGGTTTACTGTATCCCTTGGACCTTCTTATTGACGATGAAACACAGAAATTGCTTCGGAATTAAATACAAAGGACACAATGCCGACTTAAGTACAAGAAGAGTGACTCTTCTTACTGACTATGCTTTGAACCATTTTTGTGACACTAGTTATAGATTCCGATGCTTCACTCCCGGTATACTGTATAACTTGGACCTACTTATTAACAATGAATTACAAAAATTGCATCGGAATTAAATACAAAAGCCACAATGCCGACTTCAGTACAAGAAGACTGACTCTTCTTACTGACTATGTTTTGAACCATTCCTGTGACACTAATCATAGATTCCGATGCTTCACTCCAGGTTTACTGTATCCCTTGGACCTCCTTATTGACGATGAAACACAGAAATTGCATCGGAATTAAATATAAAAGGCACATTGCCGACTTAAGTACAAGAATACTGACTCTTCTTACTGTCTATGTTTTGAACCATCCCTGTGACACTAGTTATAGATTCCGATGCTTCACTCCGGGTTTACTGTATCCCTTTGACCTTCTTATTGACGATGAAACACTGAAATTGCATCGGAATTAAATACAAAAGGCAGAATGCCGACTTTAGTACAAGAAGACTGACTCTTCTCACGGACTATGTTTTGATTCATTCCTGTGACACTAGTTATAGATTCCGATGCTTCACTCCAGGTTTACTGTATCCCTTGGACCTTCTTATTGACGATGAATCACAGAAATTGCTTCGGAATTAAATACAAAAGACACAATGCCGACTTAAGTACAAGAAGACTGACTCTTCTTACTGACTATGCTTTGAACCATTCATGTGACACTAGTTATAGATTCCGATGCTTCACTCCAAGTTTACTGTATCCCTTGGACCTTCTTATTAACGATGAAACACAAAAATTGCATCGGAATTAAATACAAAAGGCACAATGCCGACTTAAGTACAAGAAGCCTGACTCTTCTTACTGACTATGCCTTGAACCATTCCTGTGACACTAATTATAGATTCCGATGCTTCACTCCAGGTTTTCTGTATCCCCTGGACCTCCTTATTGACGATGAAACACAGAAATTGCATCGGAATTAAATACAAAAGGCACAATGCCGACTTAAGTACAAGAAGACTGACTCTTCTTACTGACTATGTTTGAACCATTCCTGTGACACTAGTTATAGATTCCGGTGCATCACTTCAGGATTACTGTATCCCTTGGACCTTCTTATTGACGAAGAAACAAAAATTTCATCGGAATTAAATACAAAGGGCACAATGCCGACTTAAGTACAAGAATACTGACTCTTCTTACTGTCTATGTTTTGAACCATCCCTGAGTCACTAGTTCTAGATTCCGATGGTTCACTGAAGGTTTACTGTATCCCTTGGACCTTCTTATTGACGACGAAAGACAGAAATTGCATCGGAATTAAATACAAAAGGCACAATGCCGACTTAAGTACAAGAAGACTGACTCTTCTTACTGACTATGTTTTGAACCATTCATGTATCACTAGTTATAGATTCCGATGCTTCACTTCAGGTTTACTGTATCCCTTGGACCTTCTAATTGACGATGAAACACAGAAATTGCATCGGAATTAAATACAAAAGGCACAATGCCGACTTAAGTACAAGAAGACTGACTCTTCTTACTGACTATGTTTTGAACCATTCCTGTGACACTTGTTATAGATTCTGTTGCTTCACTTCAGGTTTACTGTATCCCCTAGACTTTCTTATTGACGATGAAACACAGAAATTGCATCGGAATTGAATATGAAATGCGCAATGCCGACTTAAGTACAAGAAGACTGACTCTTCTTACTGACTATGTTTTGAACCATTCCTGTGACACTAGTTATAGATTCCGATGCTTCACATCAGAGTTACCGTATCCCTCTGACCTTCTTATTGATGATGAAACACAGAAATTGCATCGGAATTAAATACCAAAGGCACAATGCCGAATTAAGTACAAGAAGACTGTCTCTTCATACTGTCGATGTTTTGAACCATTCCTGTGACACTAGTTATAGATTCCGATGCTTCACTCCAGGTTTACTGTATCCCTTGAACCTTCTTATTGACGATGAAATACAGAAATTGCATCGGAGTTAAATTGAAAAGGCAGAATGCCGACATAAGTACAAATTGACTGACTCTTCCTACTGTCGATGCTTTGAACCATTCCTGTGGCACTAGTTATAGATTCCGATGCTTCTCTTCAGGTTTACTGCATCCCTCTGACCTTTTTGTTGACGATGGAACACAGAAATTGCATCGGAATTAAATACAAAAGGCACAATGCCGACTTAAGTACAAGAGAACTGATTCTTCCCACTGTCTATGTTTTAAAACATTCCTGCGACACTAGTTATTGATTCCCTTGCTTCACATCATGCTTACTGTATCTCGTGGACCTTCTTATTCACGATGAAACACAGAAATTGCACCGGAATTAAATACAAAAGGCACAATGCCGACTTAAGTACATGAAGACTGAGTTTTCTTACTGACTATGCTTTGAACCATTTCCGTGACACTAGTTATAGATGCCGATGCTTCACTTCAGGTTCACTGTATCCCTTGGACCTTCTTATTGACGATGAAACACAGCAATTGCATCGGAATTAGATAGAAAAGGCACAATGCCGATTTAAGTGCAAGAAGACTGACTCTTCCTACTGTCTATGGTCTGAATCATTCCTGTGTCACTAGTTATAGATTCCGATGCTTCACTCCAGGTTTACTGTATCCCATGGACCTTCTTATTGACGATGAAACACAGAAATTGCATCGGAATTAAATACAAAAGGCACAATGCCGACTTAAGTGCAAGAGGACTGACTCTTCTTACTGACTATGTTTTGAACCATTCCTGTGACACTAATTATTGATTCCGATGCTTCGCTCCAGGTTTACTGTATCCCTTGGACCTTCTTATTGACGATGAAACACACAAATTGCATCGGAATTAAATACAAAAGGCACAATGCCGACTTAAGTACATGAGGACTGACTCTTCTTACTGACTATGCTTTGAACCATTCCTGTGACAGTAATTATAGATTCCGATGCTTCACTTCAGGTTTGCTGTATCTCTTGGACCTCCTTATTGACGATGAAACACAGAAATTGCATCGGAATTAAATACAAAAGGCACAATTCCGACTTAAGTACAAGAAGACTGACTCTTCTTACTGACTATGTTTTGAACCATTCCTGTGACACTAGTTATAGATTCCGGTGCATCACTTCAGGTTTACTGTATCCCTTGGACCTTCTTATTGACGAAGAAACAAAAATTTCATCGGAGTTAAATACAAAGGGCACCATGCCGACTTAAGAACAAGATTACTGACTCTTCTTACTGTGTATGTTCTGACCCATCCCTGTGTCACTAGTTCTAGATTCCGATGCTTCAGTCTAGGTTTACTGTATCCCTTGGACCTTCTTTTTGACGACGAAAGGCAGAAATTGCATCGGGATTAAATACAAAATGCACAATGCCGACTTATGTACAAGAAGACTGACTCTTCTAACTGACTATGTTTTGAACCACTCATGTAACACTAGTTATAGATTCCGATGCTTCACTTCAGGTTTACTGTATCCCTTGGACCTTCTTATTGACGATGAAACACAGAAATAGCATCGGAATTAAAAACAAAAGGCACAATGCCGACTTAAGTACAAGAAAACTAACTCTTCTTACTGAGTATGTTCTGAACCATTTCTGTGACTCTAGTTATAGATTCTGTTGCTTCACTTCAGGTTTACTGTATCCCCCAGACCTTCTTATTGGCGATGTAACACAGAAATTGCATCGGAATTGAATACAAAATGCGCAATGCCGACTTAAGTACAAGAAGACGGACTCTTCTTAGTGACTATGTTTTGAACCATTCCTGTGACACTAGTTATAGATTCCGATGCTTCACATCAGATTTACTGTATCCCTCTGGCCCTCTTATTGACGATGAAACACAGAAATTGCTTCAGAATTAAATACTAAAGGCACAATGCCGAATCAAGTACAAGAAGACTGTCTCTTCATACTGCCGATGTTTTGAACCATTCCTGTGACACTAGTTATAGATTCCGATGCTTCACTCCAGGTTTACTGTATCCCTTAAACCTTCTTATTGACGATGAAATACAGAAATTGCAACGGAATTAAATAAAAAAGGCACAATGCCGATTCTAGTACAAGAAGACTGACTCATCTTACTGCCTATGTCTTGAACCATTCCTGTGACACTAGTTATGGATTCCGATGCTTCACTCCAGGTTTACTATATCCCTTGGACCTTCTTATTGACGATGAAACACAGAAATTGCATCGGAGTTAAATAGAAAAGGCAGAATGCCGACTTAAGTACAAATAGACTGACTCTGCCTACTGTCTATGCTTTGAACCATTCCTGTGACACTAGTTATAGATTCCGATGCTTCACTTCAGGTTTACTGCATCCCTCTGACCTTTTTGTTGACGATGGAACACAGAAATTGCATCGGAATTAAATACAAAAGGCACAATGCCGACTTAAGTACAGGAAGACTGATTCTTCCCACTGTCTATGCTTTAAACCATTCCTGTGACACTAGTTATTGATTCCGATGCTTCACATCAGGCTTACTGTATCTCTTGGACCTTCTTATTGACGATGAAACACAGAAATTGCATCGGAATTGAATACAAAAGGCACAATGCCGACTTAAGTACATGAAGACTGACTCTTCTTACTGACTATGCTTTGAACCATTTCCGTGACACTAGTTATAGATGCCGATGCTTCACTTCAGGTTTACTGTATCCCTTGGACCTTCTTATTGACGATGAAACACCGCAATTGCATCGAAATTAAATAGAAAAGGCACAATGCCGGCTTAAGTGCATGAAGACTGACTATTCCTACTGTCTATGTTCTGAACCATTCCTGTGTCACTAGTTATAGATTCCGATGCTTCACTCCAGGTTTACTGTATCCCTTGGACCTTCTTATTGACGATGAAACACACAAGTTGCATCGGAATTAAATACAAAAGGCACAATGCCGACTTAAGTACAAGAGGACTGACTCTTCTTACTGACTATGTTTTGAACCATTCCTGTGATACTAGTTATAGATTCCGATGCTTCACTCCAGGTTTACTGTACCCCATGGACCTTCATATTGACGATGAAACACTGAAATTGCATCGGAATTAAATACTAATGGCACAATGCCGAATTAAGTACAAGAAGACTGACCCATCTTACTGTCGATGTTTTGAACCATTCCTGTGACACTAGTTATAGATTCCGATGCCTCACTCCAGGTTTACTGTATCCCTTGGACCTCCTTATTGACGATGAAACACAGAAATTGAATCGGAATGAAATTCAAATGGCACAATGGCGACATAAGTACAAGAAGTCTGACTCTTCTTACTGACTATGATTTGAACCATTCATGTGACACTAGTTATAGATTCCGATGCTTCACTTCAGGTTTACTGTATCCCATGGACCGTCTCATTGACGATGAAACACTGAAATTGCATCGGAATTAAATACTAATGGCACAATGCCGAATTAAGTACAAGAAGACTGACTCTTCTTACTGTCGATGTTTTGAACCATTCCTGTGACACTAGTTATAGATTCCGATGCCTCACTCCAGGTTTACTGTATCCCTTGGACCTTCTTATTGACGATGAAACACAGAAATTGCATCGGAATTAAATAAAAAAGGCACAATGCCGACTTAAGTACAAGAAGACTGACGCTACTTACTGTCTATGTTTGAACCATTCCTGTGACACTAGTTATAGATTCCGATGCTTCACTCCAGGTTTTCTATATCCCTTGGACCTTCTTATTGACGATGAAACATAGAAATTGCATCGGAATTAAATAGAAAAGGCACAATGCCGATTTAAGTGCAAGAAGACTGACTCTTCCTACTGTCTATGTTTTGAACCATTCCTGTGACACTAATTATAGATTCCGATGCTTCACTCCAGGTTTACTGTATCCCTTGGACCTTCTTATTGACGATGAAACACACAAATTGCATCGGAATTAAATACAAAAGGCACAATGCCGACTTAAGTACAAGAGGACTGACTCTTCTTACTGACTATGCTTTAAACCATTCCTGTGACACTAATTATAGATTCCGATGCTTCACTTCAGGTTTGCTGTATCTCTTGGACCTCCTAATTGACGATGAAACACAGAAATTGCATTGGAATTAAATACAAAAGGCACAATTCCGACTTAAGTACAAGAAGACTGACTCTTCTTACTGACGATGTTTTGAACCATTCCTGTGACACTAGTTATAGATTCCGGTGCATCACTTCAGGTTTACTGTATCCCTTGGACCTTCTTATTGGCGAAGAAACAAAAATTTCATCGGAATTAAATACAAAGGGCACATTGCCGACTTAAGTACATGATTACTGACTCTTCTTACTGACTATGTTCTGACCCATCCCTGTGTCACTAGTTCTAGATTCCGATGCTTCAGTCCAGGTATACTGTATCCCTTAAACCTTCTTATTGACGATGAAACACAGAAATTGCATCGGAGTTAAATAGAAAAGGCAGAATGCCGACTTAGGTACAAATAGACTGACACTTCCTACTGTCTATGCTTTGAACCATTCCTGTGACACTAGTTATAGATTCCGATGCTTCACTTCAGGTTTACTGCATCCCTCTGACCTTTTTGTTGACGATGGAACACAGAAATTCCATTGGAATTAAATACAAAAGGCACAATGCCGACTTAAGTACAAGTAGACTGACTCTTCTTACTGTCGATGCTTTGAACCATTCCTGTGACACTAGTTATAGATTCCGATGCCTCACTCCAGGTTTACTGTATCCCTTGGACCTTCTTATTGACGATGAAACACAGAAATTGCATCGGAATTAAATAAAAAAGGCACAATGCCGACATAAGTACAAGAAGACAGACGCTGCTTACTGTCTATGTTTGAACCATTCCTGTGACACTAGTTATAGATTCCGATGCTTCACTCCAGGTTTTCTATATCCCTTGGACCTTCTTATTGACGATGAAACATAGAAATTGCATCGGAATTACATACAAAAGGCACAATGCCGACTTAAGTACAAGAAGACTGACTCTTCTTACTGACTACGTTTTGAACCACCTTTGTGACACTAGTTCTTGATTCCGATGCTTCACTCCCGGTTTACTGTATCCCTTGGACCTTCTTATTAACGATGAAACACAAAAATTGCATCGGAATTAAATAGAAAAAGCACAATGCCGACTTAAGTGCAAGAAGACTGACTCTTCCTACTATCTATGTTTTGAACCATTCCTGTGTCACTAGTTACAGATTCCGATGCTTCACTCCAGGTTCACTATATCCCTTGGACCTTCGTATTGACGATGAAACATAGAAATTGCATAGGAATTAAATAGAAAAGGCACAATGCCGAATTAAGTACTAGAAGACTGACTCTTCCTACTGTCTATGTTTTGAACCATTCCTGTGACATTAGTTATAGATTCCGATGCTTCACTTCAGGTTTACTGTATCCCTCTGACCTTCTATTGACGATGAAACACAGAAATTGCATCGGAATTAAATACAAAAGTCACAATGCCGACTTAAGTACAAGAAGACTGACTCTTCCCACTGTCTATGTCTTAAACCATTCCTGTTACACTAGTTATAGATGCCGATGCTTCACTTCAGGCTTACTGTATCCCTTGGACCTTCTTATTGACGATGAAACACAGAGATTGCATCGGAATTAAATACAAAAGGCACAATGCCGACTTATGTACAAGAAGACTAACTCTTCTTACTGACAATGTTTTGAACCATTCCTGTGACACTAGCTATAGATTCCGATGCTTCACTTCACGTTAACTGTTTCCCTCTGACCTTCTTATTGACGATGGAACATAGAAATTGCATCGGAATTAAATACAAAAGGCACAATGCCGACTTAAGTACAGGAAGACTGACTCTTCTTACTGACTACGTTTGGACCATTCCTGTGACACTAGTTATAGATTCCGATGTTTCACTTCAGGTTTAATGTATCCCTTGGACCTTCTTATTGACGAGGAAACACAGCAATTGCATCGGAATTAAATAGAAAAGGCACAATGCCGACTTAAGAGCAAGAAGACTGACACTTCCTACTGTCTATGTCTTGAACCATTCCTGTGTCACTAGTTATAGACTCTGATGCTTCACTTCAGGTTTATTGTATCCCTTGGACCTTTTTATTGAAGATGAATAACGGAAATTGCTTCGGAATGAAATACAATAGGCACAATGCCCACTTGAGTACAAGAATACTGACTCTTCTTACTGTCAATGCTTTGAACCATCCCTGTGACACTAGCTATAGATTCCGATGCTTCACTTCTGGATTACTGTATCCCTTGGACCTTCTTATTGACGATGAAACACTGAAATTGCATCAGAATTAAATACAAAAGGCACAATGCCGACTTAAGTGCAAGAAGACTGACTCTTCCTACTGTCTATGTTTAGAACCATTCCTGTGTCACTAGTTATAGATTCCGATGCTTCACTCCAGGTTTACTGTATCCCTTGGACCTTGTTGTTGACGATGAAACACAGAAATTGCATCGGAATTAAATACAAAAGCCACAATGCCGACTTAAATACAAGAAGACTGACTCTTCTTACTTACTATGTTTTGAACCATTCCTGTGACACTAGTTATAGATTCCGATGCTTCACTTCAGGTTTACTGTATCCCTCTGACCTTCTTATTGACGATGAAACACAGAAATTGCATCGGAATTAAATACAAAAGGCACAATTCCGAATTAAGTACAAGAAGACTGACTCTTCTTACTGTCAATGTTTTGAATCGTTCATGTGACACTAGTTATAGATTCCGATGCTTGACTTCAGATTTACTGTATCCCTCTGACCTTTTTATTCACGATGAAACACAGAAATGGCATCGGAATATAATACTAAAGGCACAATGCCGAATTAAGTACAAGAAGACTGACTCTTCTTGATGTCGATGTTTTGAACCATTCCTGTGACACTTGTTATAGATTCCGATGCTTCACTCCAGGTTTACTGTATCCCTTGGACCTTCTTATTGACGATGAAACACAGAAATTGCATCGGAAGTAAATAAAAAAGGCACAATGCCGACTTAAGTACAAGAAGACTGACGCTACTTACTGTCTATGGTTTGTACCATTCCTGTGACACTAGTTATAGATTCCGATGCTTCACTCCAGGTTTACTATATCCCTAGGACCTTCTTATTGACGATGAAACACAGAAATTGCATAGGAATTAAATAGAAAAGGCACAATGCCTATTTAAGTACAAGAAGACTGACTCTTCCTACTGTCTATGTTTTGAATTATTATAGTGACACTAGTTATAGATTCCGGTGCTTCACTTCAGGTTTACTGTATCCCTTGGACCTTCTTATTGACAATGAAAAACAGAAATTGCATCGGAAATATATACAAAAGGCACAAAGGCGACTTAAGTACAACAAGACTGACACTTCTTACTGACTATGTTTTGAACCATCCCTGTGACACTAGTTATAGATTCCGATGCTTCACTTCAGGTTCACTGTATCCTTTGGACCATCTTATTGACGATGAAACACAGAAATTGCATCGGAATTAAATTCAAAAGGAACAATGCCGACTTATGTACAAGAAGACTGACTCATCTTACTATCTATATTTTGAACAATTTCTGTGACACTAGCTATAGATTCCGATGCTTCACTTCAGGTTTACTGTATCCCTTGGACCTTCTTATTGACGTGTAAACACAGAAATTGCATAGGAATTAAATAGAAAAGGCACAATGCCGACTTAAGTACAAGCAGACTGACTCTTCCTACTGTCTATGTTTTGAACCATTCCTGTGACACTAGTTATAGATTCCGGTGCTTCAGTTCAGGTTTACTGTATCCCTCTGACCTTCGTATTGACGATGAAACACAGAATTTGCATCGGAATTAAATACAAAAGTCACATTGCCGACTTAAGTACAAGAAGACTGACTCTTCCCACTGTCTATGTTTTGAACCATTCCTGTTACACTAGTTATTGATTCCGATGCTTCACTTCAGGTTTACTGTATCCCTTGGACCTTCTTATTGACGATGAAACACAGAAATTGCATCGGAATTAAATACAAAAGGCACAATGCCGACTTATGTACAAGAAGACTGACTTTTCTTACTGACTATGTTTTGAACCATTCCTGTGACACTAGCTATAGACTCTGATGCTTCACTTCGGGTTTGTTGTATCCCTTGGACCTTCTTATTGAAGATGAAACACAGTAGTTGCTTCAGAATTAAATACAAAAGGCACAATGCCCCCCTAAGTACAAGAATACTGACTCTTCTTACTGTCTATGTTTTGAACCATCCCTGTGACACTAGTTATAGATTCCGATGCTTCACTTCTGGTTTACTGTATCCCTTGGACTATCTTATTGACGATGAAACACTGAAATTGCATCGGAATTAAATACAAAAGGCACAATGCCGACTTTAGTACAAGAAGACTGACTCTTCTTACTGACTATGTTTTGATTCATTCCTGTGACACTAGTTATAGATTCCGATGCTTCACTCCAGGTTTACTGTATCCCTTGGACCTTCTTACTGACGATGAAACATAGTAGTTGCATCGGAAATCAATACAAAAGGCACAATGCCGACTTAAGTACAAGAAGACTGACTCTTCTTACTGACTATGTTTTGAACCATTCCTGTGACACTAGTTATAGATTCCGATGCTTCACTTCAGGTTTACTGTATCCCTCTGACCTTCTTATTGACGATGAAGCACAGAAATTGCATCGGAATTAAATACAAAAGGCACAATTCCGAATTAAGTACAAGAAGACCTACTCTTCTTACTGTCTATGTTTTGAACCATTCATGTGGCACTAGTTATAGATTCCGATGTTTCACTCCAGGTTTACTGTATCCCTTGGACCTTCTTATTGACGATAAAACACAGGAATTGCATCGGAATTAAATACAAAAAGAACAATGGCGACTTAAGTACAAGATGTCAGACACTTCTTACTGACTATGATTTGAACCATTCATGTGACACTAGTTATAAATTCCGGTGCTTCACTTCAGGTTTACTGTATCCCTTTGACCTTCTTGTTGACGATGAAATACAGAAATTGCATCGGAAATAAATACAAAAGGCACAATGCCGACTTAAGTACAAGAAGACTGACTCTTCTTACTGACTATGTTTTGAACCATTCCTGTGACACTAATTATAGATTCTGATGCTTCACTTCAGGTTTACTGTATCCCTTGGACCTTCTTATTGACGATGAAACACAGAAATTGCATCGGAATTAAATACAAAAGGCACAAAGCCGACTTAAGTACAAGAAGACTGACTCTTCCTACTGACTATGTTTTAAACCATTCCTGTGACACTAGTTACAGATTCCGATGCCTGACTTCAGATTTACTATATCCCTCTGACCTTCTTATTCACGATGAAACACAGAAATGGCATCGGAATTAAATACTAAAGGCACAATGCCAAATTAAGTACAAGAAGACTGACTCTTCTTACTTTCGATGTTTTGAACCATTCCTGTGACATTAGTAATAGATTCCGATGCTTTACTTCAGGTTTACTGTATCCCTTGGACCTTCTTATTGACGATGAAACACAGAAATTGCATCGGAATTAAATAAAAAAGGCACAATGCCGACTTAAGTACAAGAAGACTGACGCTACTTACTGTCTATGTTTTGAACCATTCCTGTGACACTAGTTATAGATTCCGATGCTCCTCTCCAGGTTTACTATATCATTAGTACCTTCTTATTGACGATGAAACACAGAAATTGCATAGGAATTAAATAGAAAAGGCACAATGCCGACTTAAGTACAAGAAGACTGACTCTTCCTACTGTCTATGCTTTTAACCATTATAGTGACACTAGTTATAGATTCCGGTGCTTCAGTTCAGGTTTAATGTATCCCTCTGACCTTCTTATTGACGATGAAAAACAGCAATTGCATCGGAATTAAATAGAAAAGGCACAATGCCGACTTAGGTGCAAGACGACTGACTCTTCCTACTGTCTATGTTTTGAACCATTCCTGTGTCACTAGTTATAGATTTCGATGCTTCACTCCAGGTTTACTGTATCCCTCTGACCTTCTTATTGACGATGAAACACAGAAATTGCATCGGAATTAAGTACAAAAGGCACAATTCCGAATTACGTACAAGAAGACTGACTCTTCTTACTGTCTATGTTTTGAACCATTCATGTGACACTAGTTATAGATTCCGATGCTTCACTTCAGGTTCACTGTATCCTTTGGACCATCTTATTGACGATGAACCACAGAAATTGCATCGGAATTAAATACAAAAGGAACAATGCCGACTTATGTACAAGAAGACTGACTCATCTTACTATCCATGTTTTGAACCATTTCTGTGACACTAGCTATAGATTCCGATGCTTCACTTCAGGTTTACTGTATCCCTTGGACCTTCTTATTGACGTGTAAACACAGAAATTGCATAGGAATTAAATAGAAAAGGCACAATGCCGACTTAAGTACAAGCAGACTGACTCTTCCTACTGTCTATGTTTTGAACCATTCCTGTGACACTAGTTATAGATTCCGGTGCTTCAGTTCAGGTTTACTGTATCCCTCTGACCTTCGTATTGACGATGAAACACAGAATTTGCATCGGAATTAAATACAAAAGTCACATTGCCGACTTAAGTACAAGAAGACTGACTCTTCCCACTGTCTATGTCTTGATTCATACCTGTGACACTAGTTATAGATTCCGATGCTTCACTTCAGGTTTACTGTATCCCTTGGACCTTCTTATTGACGATGAAACACAGAAATTGCATCGGAATTAAATACAAAAGGCACAATGCCGACTTATGTACAAGAAGACTGACTTTTCTTACTGACTATGTTTTGAACCATTCCTGCGACACTAGCTATAGACTCTGATGCTTCACTTCAGGTTTGTTGTATCCCTTGGACCTTCTTACTGAAGATGAAACACAGTAGTTGCTTCAGAATTAAATACAAAAGGCACAATGCCCACCTAAGTACAAGAATACTGACTCTTCTTACTGTCTATGTTTTGAACCATCCCTGTGACACTAGTTATAGATTCCGATGCTTCACTTCTGGTTTACTGTATCCCTTGGACTATCTTATTGACGATGAAACACTGAAATTGCATCGGAATTAAATACAAAAGGCACAATGCCGACTTTAGTACAAGAAGACTGACTCTTCTTACTGACTATGTTTTGATTCATTCCTGTGACACTAGTTATAGATTCCGATGCTTCACTCCAGGTTTACTGTATCCCTTGGACCTTCTTACTGACGATGAAACATAGTAGTTGCATCGGAAATCAATACAAAAGGCACAATGCCGACTTAAGTACAAGAAGACTGACTCTTCTTACTGACTATGTTTTGAACCATTCCTGTGACACTAGTTATAGATTCCGATGCTTCACTTCAGGTTTACTGTATCCCTCTGACCTTCATATTGACGATGAAGCACAGAAATTGCATCGGAATTAAATTCAAAAGGCACAATTCCGAATTAAGTACAAGAAGACCTACTCTTCTTACTGTCTATGTTTTGAACCATTCATGTGGCACTAGTTATAGATTCCGATGCTTCACTCCAGGTTTACTGTATCCCTTGGACCTTCTTATTGACGATAAAACACAGGAATTGCATCGGAATTAAATACAAAAAGAACAATGGCGACTTAAGTACAAGATGTCAGACACTTCTTACTGACTATGATTTGAACCATTCATGTGACTCTAGTTATAAATTCCGGTGCTTCACTTCAGGTTTACTGTATCCCTTTGACCTTCTTGTTGACGATGAAATACAGAAATTGCATCGGAAATAAATACAAAAGGCACAATGCCGACTTAAGTACAAGAAGACTGACTCTTCTTACTGACTATGTTTTGAACCATTCCTGTGACACTAATTATAGATTCTGATGCTTCACTTCAGGTTTACTGTATCCCTTGGCCCTTCTTATTGACGAAGAAACACAGAAATTGCATCGGAATTAAATACAAAAGGCACAAAGCCGACTTAAGTACAAGAAGACTGACTCTTCCTACTGACTATGTTTTAAACCATTCCTGTGACACTAGTTACAGATTCCGATGCCTGACTTCAGATGTACTATATCCCTCTGACCTTCTTATTCACGATGAAACACAGAAATGGCATCGGAATGAAATACTAAAGGCACAATGCCAAATTAAGTACAAGAAGACTGACTCTTCTTACTTTCGATGTTTTGAACCATTCCTGTGACATTAGTAATAGATTCCGATGCTTTACTTCAGGTTTACTGTATCCCTTGGACCTTCTTATTGACGATGAAACACAGAAATTGCATCGGAATTAAATAAAAATGGCACAATGCCGACTTAAGTACAAGAAGACTGACGCTACTTACTGTCTATGTATTGAACCATTCCTGTGACACTAGTCATAGATTCCGATGCTCCTCTCCAGGTTTACTATATCATTAGTACCTTCTTATTGATGATGAAACACAGAAATTGCATAGGAATTAAATAGAAAAGGCACAATGCCAACTTAAGTACAAGAAGACTGACTCTTCCTACTGTCTATGCTTTGAACCATTATAGTGACACTAGTTATAGATTCCGGTGCTTCAGTTCAGGTTTAATGTATCCCTCTGACCTTCTTATTGACGATGAAAAACAGCAATTGCATCGGAATTAAATAGAAAAGGCACAATGCCGACTTAAGTGCAAGACGACTGACTCTTCCTACTGTCTATGTTTTGAACCATTCCTGTGTCACTAGTTATAGATTCCGATGCTTTACTCCAGGTTTACTGTATCCCTTGGACCTTCTTATTGACGATGAAACACAGAAATTGAATCGGAATTAAATACAAAAGGCACAATGCCGACTTAAGTACAAGAAGACTGACTCCTCTTACTGACTATGTTTTGAACCATTCCTGTGACACTAGTTATAGATTCCGATGCTTCACTCCAGGTTTACTGTATCCCTCTGACCTTCTTATTGACGATGAAACACAGAAATTGCATCGGAATTAAGTACAAAAGGCACAATTCCGAATTACGTACAAGAAGACTGACTCTTCTTACTGTCTATGTTTTGAACCATTCATGTGACACTAGTTATAGATTCCGATGCTTCACTCCAGGTTTACTGTATCCCTTGGACCTTCTTATTGACGATGAAACACAGAAATTGCATCGGAATTAAATACAAAAGGCACAATGGCGACTTAAGTACAAGATGTCTGACTCGTCTTGCTGACTATATGATTTGATTCATTCATGTGACACTAGATATAGATTCCGGTGCTTCACTTCAGGTTTACTGTATCCCTTGGACCTTCTTATTGACGATGAAACACAGAATTTGCATCGGAATTAAATAAAAAAGCACAATGCCGACTTTAGTACAAGAAGCCTGACGCTACTTACTGTCTATGTTTTGAACCATTCCTGTTACACTAGTTATAGATTCCGTAGCTTTACTCCAGGTTTACTATTACCCTTAGGCCTTCTTATTGACGATGAAACACAGAAATTGCATAGGAATTAGATAGAAAAGGCACAATGCCGACTAAAGTACAAGAAGACTGACTCTTCCTATTGTCTATGCTTTGAACCATTATAGTGACACTAGTTATAGATTCCGGTGCTTCAGTTCAGGTTTAATGTATCCCTCTGACCTTCTTATTGACGATAAAACACTGAAATTGCATCGGAATTAAATACAAAAGCCACAATGAAGACTTAAATACGAGAATACTGACTGTTCTTACTGTCTATGTTTTGAACCATCCCTGTGACACTAGTTATAGATTCCGATGCTTCACTTCAGGTTTACTGTATCCCTTGGACCTTCTTATTGACGATGAAACACAGAACATGCATCGGAATGAAATACAAAAGGCACAATGCCGACTTAAGTACAAGAAGACTGACCCTTCTTACTGTCTATGTTTGAACCATTTCTGTGACACTAGTTATAGATTCCGATGCTTCACTTCAGATTTACTGTATCCCTCTGACCTTCGTATTGACTATGAAACACAGAAATTGCATCGGAATTAAATAGAAAAGGCACAATGCTGACTTAAGTACAAGAAGACTGACTCGTCCTACTGTCTACGTTTTGAACCATTCCTGTGACACTAGTTATAGATTCGATGCTTCTCTTCAGGTTTACTGTATCCCTATGACCTTATTTTTGACGATGAAACACAGAAATTGCATCGGAATTAAATAGAAAAGGCACAATGCCGACTTAAGTACAAGAAGGCTGACTCTCCCTACTGCCTATGTTTTGAACCATTCCTGTGACACTAGTTATAGATTCCGATGCTTCACTTCAGGTTTACTGTATCCCTCTGACCTTCTTTTTGACTATGAAAAACAGAAATTGCATCGGAATTAAATAGAAAAGTCACAATGCCGACATAAGTACAAAAAGACTGACTCTTCCTACTGTCTATGTTTTGAACGATTCCTGTGACATTACTTATAGATTCCGATGCTTCACTTCAGGTTTTCTGTATCCATTGGACCTTCTTATTGGCGACGAAATACAGATATTGCATCGGAATTAAATAGAAAAGGCACGATGCCGACTTAAGTACATGAAGATTGACTCTTCTTACTGACTGTTTTAAACCAGTCCTGTGACACTAGTCATAGATTCGATGCTTTACTTCAGGTTTACTGAATCCCTCTGACCTTCTTATTGACGATGAAACACAGAAATTGCATCGGAATTAAATACAAAAAGCACAATGCCGACTTAAGTACAAGAAGACTGACTCTTCTTACTGTCTATGTTTTGAACCATTCCTGTGACACTAGTTATAGATTCCGATGTTTCACTTCTGGTTTACTGTATCCCTTGGACCTTCTTATTGACGATGAAACACTGAAATTGCATCGGAATTGAATACAAAAGGCGCAATGCCGACTTTAGTACAAGAAGAGTGACTCCTCTTGCTGACTATGTTTTCATTCATTCCTGTGACACTTGTTATAGATTCCGATGCTTCACTCCAGGTTTACTGTATCCCTTGGACCTTCTTATTGACGATGAAACATAGAAAGTGCATCGGAATTAAATACAAAAGGCAGAATGCCGACTTAAGTACAAGAAGACTGACTCTTCTTACTGACTATGTTATGAACCATTCCTGTGACACTAGTTATAGATTCCGATGCTTCACTTCAGGTTTACTGTATCCCTTGTACCTTCTTGTTGACGGTGAAACACAGCAATTGCATCGGAATTAAATAGAAAAGGCACAATGGCGACTTAAGTACAAGATGTCTGACTCTTCTTACTGACTAAGATTTGAACCATTCATGTGACCCTAGTTATAGATTCCGGTGCTTCACTTCAGGTATACTGTATCCCTTGGACCTTCTTGTTGACGATGAAACACAGAAATTGCATCGGAGTTAAATACAAAAGGCACAATGGCGACTTAAGTACAAGATGTCTGACTCTTCTTACTGACTATGATTTGAATCATTCATGTGACACTAGTTACAGATTCCGGTGCTTCACTTCAGGTTTACTGTATCCCTTGGACCTTCTTGTTGACGATGAAACACAGAAATTGCATCGGAAATAAATACAAAAGGCACAATGCCGACTTAAGTACAAGAAGACTGACGCTGCTTACAGTCTATGTTTTGATCCATTCCTGTGACATTAGTTATAGATTCCGATGCTTCTCTCCAGGTTTACTATATCCCTAGAACATTCTTATAGACGATGAAACACAGAAATTGCATAGGAATTAAATAGAAAAGGCACAATGCCGACTAAAGTACAAGAAGACTGACTCTTCCTATTGTCTATTGTTTGAACCATTATAGTGACATTAGTTATAGATTCCGGTGCTTCAGTTTAGGTTTAATGCATCCCTCTGACCTTCTTATTGACGATGAAACACAGATATTGCATCGGAATTAAATACTAAAGGCACAATGCCGAATTAAGTACAAGAAGACTGACTCTTCTTACTGTCTATGTTTTGAACCATTGCTGTGACACTAGTTATAGTTTCCGCTGCTTCAGTTCAGGTTTACTGTATCCCTCTGACCTTCTTATTGACGATGAAACACAGAAATTGCATCGGAATTAAATACAAAAGTCTGATTGCCGACTTAAGTACAAGAAGACTGACTCTTCCCACTGTCTAAGATTTGAACTAATCCTGTTACACTAGTTATAGATTCCGATGCTTCACTTCAGGTTTACTGTATCCCTTGGACCTTCTTATTGACGATGTAACACAGAAATTGCATTGGAATTAAATACAAAAGGCACAATGCCGACTTATGTACAAGAATACTGACTGTTCTTACCGTCTATGTTTCGAACCATACCTGTGAGACTAGTTATAGCTTCCGATGCTTCACTTCTGGTTTACTGTATCCCATGGACCTTCGTATTGACGATGAAACACTGAAATTGCATCGGAATTAAATACAAAAGGCACAATGGCGACTTAAGTACAAGAAGTCTGGCTCTTCTTACTGACTATGATTTGAACCATTCATGTGACACTAGTTATAGATTCCGGTGCTTCACTTCAGGTTTACTGTATCCCTTGGACCTTCTTATTGACGATGAAACACAGAAATTGCATCGGAAATAAATATAAAAGGCACAATGCCGACTTAAGTACAAGAAGACTGACTCTTCTTCCTGAGAATGCTTTGAATTATTTCTGTGACACTAGTTATAGATTCCGATTCTTGACTTCAGATTTACTGTATCCCTCTGACCTTCTTATTCAGGATGAAACACAGAAATTCCATCGGAATTAAATACTAAAGGCACAATGCCGAATTAAGTACAAGAAGATTGACTCTTCTTACTGTCGACGTTTTGAACCATTCCTGTGACACTAGTTACAGATTCCGATGCTTCACTCCAGGTCTACTGTATCCCTTGGACGTTCTTATTGACGATGAAACACAGAATTTGCATCGGAATTAAATAACAAAAAGCACAATGCCGACTTTAGTACAAGAAGCCTGACGCTACTTACTGTCTATGTTTTGAACCATACCTGTTAAACTAGTTATAGATTCCGTAGCTTTACTCCAGGTTTACTATAACCCTTAGACCTTCTTATTGACGATGAAACACAGAAATTGCGTAGGAATTAAATAGAAAAGGCACAATGCCGACTTTAGTACAAGAAGACTGACTCTTCTTACTGACTATGTATGGTTCATTCCTGTGACACTAGTTATAGATTCCGAAGCTTCACTCCAGGTTTACTGTATCCCTTGGACGTTCTTATTGACGATGAAACATAAAAAATGCATCGGAAATAAATACAAAAGGCACAATGCCGACTTAAGTACAAGAAGACTGACTCTTCTTACTGACTATGTTTGAACCATTCCTGTGACACTACTTATGGATTCCGATGCTTCACTTTAGGTTTACTGTATCCCTTGGGCCTTCGTATTGACTATGAAACACAGAAATTGCATCGGAAATAAATACAAAAGGCACAATGCCGACTTAAGTACAAGAAGACAGACTCTTCTTACTGACTATGTTTTAAACCATTCCTGTGACACTACTTATAGATTCCGATGCTTGACTACAGATTTACTGTATCCCTCTGACCTTCTTATTCACGATGAAACACAGAAATGGCATCGGAATTAAATACTAAAGGCACAACGCCAAATTAAGTACAAGAAGACTGACTCTTCTTACTGTCGATGTTTTGAACCATTCCTGTGACACTAGTAATAGATTCCGATGCTTCACTCCAGGCTTACTGTATCCCTTGGACCTTCTTATTGACGATGAAACACAGAAATTGCATCGGAATTAAATAAGAAAGGCACATGCCGACTTAAGTACAAGAAGACTGACGCTGCTTACTGTCTATGTTTTGAACCATTCCTGTGACACTAGTTATAGATTCCGATGCCTCTCTCCAGGTTTACTATATCTCTAGGACCTTCTTATTGACGATGAAACACAGAAATTGCATAGGAATTAAATAGAAAAGCACAATGCCGACTTAAGTACAAGAAGACTGACTCTTCCTACTGTCTATTCTTAGAACCATTACAGTGGCACTAGTTATAGATTCTGGTGCTTCAGTTTAGGTTTAATGTATCCCTCTGACTTTCTTATTGACGATGAAACACAGATATTGCATCGGAATTAAATACTAAAGGCACAATGCCGAATTAAGTACAAGAAGACTGACTCTTCTTACTGCCTATGTTTTGAACCATTGCTGTGACACTAGTTATAGATTCCGCTGCTTCAGTTCAGGTTTACTGTATCCCTCTGACCTTCTTATTGACGATGAAACACAGAAATTGCATCGGAATTAAATACAAAAGTCAGATTGCCGACTTATGTACAAGAAGACTGACTCTTCTTACTGACTATGTTTTGAACCATTCCTGTGACACTAGCTATAGACTCTGATGCTTCACTTCAGGTCTATTGTATCCCTTGGACCTTCTTATTGAAGATGAAACACTGAAATTGCTTCGGAATTAAATACAAAAGACACAATGCCCACATAAGTACAAGAATACTGACTCTTCTTACTGTCTATGTTTTGAACCATCCCTGTGAGACTAGTTATAGATTCCGATGCTTCACTTCTGGTTTACTGTATCCCTTGGACCTTCTTATTGACCATGAAACACTGAAATTGCATCGGAATTAAATACAAAAGGCGCAATGCCGACTTTAGTACAAGAAGACTGACTCTTCTTGCTGACTATGTTTTGATTCATTCCTGTGACACTAGATATAGATACCGATGCTTCACTCCAGGTTTACTGTATCCCTTGGACCTTCTCATTGACGATGAAACATAGAAAGTGCATCGGAATTAAATACAAAAGGCAGAATGCCGACTTAAGTACAAGAAGACTGACTCTTCTTACAGACTATGCTTTGAACCATTCCTGTGACACTAGTTATAGATTCCGATGCTTCACTTCAGGTTTACTGTATCCATTGGACCTTCTTATTGACGATGTAACACAGCAATTGCATCGGAATTAAATACAAAAGGCACAATGGCGACTGAAGTAGAAGATGTCTCACTCTTCTTACTGACTATGATTTGAACCATTCATGTGACACTAGTTATAGATTCCGGTGCTTCACTTCAGGTATACTGTATCCCTTGGACCTTCTTGTTAACGATGAAACACAGAAATTGCATCGGAAATAAATACAAAAACCACAATGCCGACTTAAGTACAAGAAGACTGACTCTTCTTACTGACTATGTTTTGAACCATTCCTGTGACACTAGTTATAGATTACGATGATTCACTTCAGGTTTACTGTATCCCTTGGACCTTCTTATTGACGATGAAACACAGATATCGCATCGGAATTAAATACAAAAGGCACAAAGCTGACTTAAGTACAAGAAGACTGACTCTTCTTACTGACTATGTTTTAAACCATTCCTGTGACACTAGTTATAGATTCCGATGCTTGACTTCAGATTTACAGTATCCCTCTGACCTTCTTATTCACGATGAAACACAGAAATGGCATCGGAATTAAATACTAAAGGCACAATGCCGAATTAAGTACAAGAAGACTGACTCTTCTTACTGTGGATGTTTTGAACCATTCCTGTGACACTAGTTATAGATTCCGATGCTTCACTCCAGGTTTACTGTATCCCTTGGACCTTCTTATTGACGATGAAACACAAAAATTGCATCGGAATTAAATAAAAAAGGCACAATGCAGACTTAAGTACAAGAAGACTGACGCTACTTACTGTCTATGTTTTGAACCATTCCTGTGACACTAGTTATAGAATCCGATGCTTCACTCCAAGTTTATTATATCCCTAGGACCTTCTTATTGACGATGAAACACAGAAATTGCATAGGAATTAAATAGAAAAGCACAATGCCGACTTAAGTACAAGAAGACTGACTCTTCCTACTGTCTATTCTTAGAACCATTACAGTGACACTAGTTATAGATTCCGGTGCTTCAGTTCAGGTTTAATGTATCCCTCTGACCTTCTTATTGACGATGAAACACAGAAATTGCATCGGAATTAAATACAAAAGGCACAATGGCGACGTAAGTACAAGAACTCTGACTCTTCTTACTGACTATGATTTGAACAATTCATGTGACACTAGTTATAGATTCCGGCGCTTCACTTCAGGTATACTGTATCCCTTGGACCTTCTTATTGACGATGAAACACAGAAATTGCATCGGAATTAAATAAAAAAGGCACAATGCCGACTTAAGTACAAGAAGAATGACGCTACTTACTGTCTATCTTTTGAACCAATCCTATTACACTAGTTATAGATTCCGATGCTTCACTTCAGGTTTACTGTATCCCTTGGACCTTCTTATTGACGATTAAACACAGAAATTGCATAGGAATTAAATATAAAAGGCACAATGACGACTTATGTACAAGAAGACTAACTCTTCTTACTGACTATGTTTTGAACCATTCCTGTGTCACTAGCTATAGACCCTGATGCTTCACTTCAGGTTTATTGTATCCCTTGGACCTTCTTATTGAAGATGAATCACAGAAATTGCTTCGGAATTAAATGCAAAAGACACAATGCCCACTTAAGTACAAGAATACTGACTCTTCTTACTGTCCATGTTTTGAACCATCCCTGTGACACTAGTTATAGATTCCGATACTTCACTTCTGGTTTACTGTATCCCTTGGACCTTCTTATTGACGATGAAACACTGAAATTGCATCGGAATTGAATACAAAAGGCGCAATGCCGACTTTAGTACAAGAAGACTGACTCTTCTTGCTGACTATGTTTTGATTCATTCCTGTGACACTAGTTATAGATTCCGATGCTTCACTCCAGGTTTACTGTATCCCTTGGACCATCTTATTGACGATGAAACATAGAAAGTGCATCGGAATTAAATACAAAAGGCAGAATGCCGACTTAAGTACAAGAAGACTGACTCTTCTTACTGACTATGTTTTGAACCATTCCTGTGACACTAGTTATAGATTCCGATGCTTCACTTCAGGTTTACTGTATCCCTTGGACCTTCTTATTGACGATGAAACACAGCAATTGCATCGGAATTAAATAGAAAAGGCACAATGACGACTTAAGTACAAGTTGTCTGACTCTTTTTACTGACTATGATTTGAACCATTCATTTGACACTAGTAATAGATTCCGCTGCTTCACTTCAGGTATACGGGAGCCCTTGGACCTTCTTGTTGACGATGAAACACAGAAATTGCATCGGAAATAAATACAAAAGGCACAATGCCGACTTAAGTTCAAGGAGACTGACTCTTCTTACTGACTATGTTTTGAACCATTCCTGTGACACTAGTTATAGATTCTGATGCTTCACTACAGGTTTACTGTATCCCTTGGACCTTCTTATTGACGATGAACCACAGAAATCGCATCGGAATTAAATACAAAAGGAACAAAGCTGACTTAAGTACAAGAAGACTGACTCTTCTTACTGACTATGTTTTAAAACATTCCTGTGACACTAGTTATAGATTCCGATGCTAGACTTCAGATTTACTGTATCCCTCTAACCTTCTTATTCACGATGAAACACAGAAATGGCATTGGAATTAAATACTAAAGGCACAATGCCGAATTAAGTACAAGAAGACTGACTCTTCTTAATGTCGATGTTTTGAACTATTCCTGTGACACTAGTTATAGATTCCGATGCTTCACTCCAGGTTTACTGTATCCCTTGGACCTTCTTATTGACGATGAAACACAGAAATTGCATCGGAATTAAATAAAAAAGGCACAATGCCGACTTAAGTACAAGAAGACTGACGCTACTTACTGTCTATGATTTGAACCATTCCTGTGAGACTAGTTATAGAATCCGATGCTTCACTCCAGGTTTACTGTATCCCTTGGACCTTTTTAATAACGATGAAACACAAAAATTGCATAGGAATTAAATAGAAAAGGCACAATGCCGACTTAAGTACAAGAAGACTGACTCTTCCTAGAGTCTATGTTTTGAACCATTCCTGTGACACTAGTTATAGATTCCGGTACATCAGTTCAGGTTTACTGTATCCCTCTGACCTTCTTATTGACGATGAAACACAGAAATTGCATCGGAATTAAATACAAAAGTCACATTGCCGACTGAAGTACAAGAAGACTGACTCTTCCCACTGTCTATGTTTTGTACCACTCCTGTTACACTAGTTATAGATTCCGATGCTTCACTTCAGGTTTACTGTATCCCTTGGACCTTCTTATTGACGATGAAACACTGAAATTGCATCGGAATTAAATACAAAAGGCACAATGCCGACTTATGTACAAGAAGACTGACTCTTCTTACTGACTATGTTTTGAACCATTCCTGTGACACTAGCTATTGACTCTGATGCTTCACGTCAGGTTTATTGTAGCCCTTGGACCTTCTTATTGAAAATGAAACACAGAAATTGCTTCGGAATTAAATACAAAAGGCACAATGCCCACATAAGTACAAGAATACTGACTCTTCTTACTGTCTATGTTTTGAACCATCCCTGTGACACTAGTTATAGATTCCGATGCTTCACCTCAGGTTTACTGTATCCCTCTGACCTTCCTATTGACGATGAAACACAGAAATTGCATTGGAATTAAATACAAAAGGCACAATGGCGACTTAAGTACAAGAACTCTGACTCATCTTACTGACTATGATTTGAACCATTAATGTGACACTAGTTATAGATTCCGGTTCTTCACTTCAGGTTTACTGTATCCCTTGGACCTTCTTATTGACGATGAAACACAGAAATTGTATCGGAAATAAATACAAAAAGCACAATGCCGACTTAAGTACAAGAAGACTGACTCTTCTCACTGACTATGTTTTGAACCATTCCTGTGACACTAGTTATAGATTCTGATGCTTTACTTCAGGTTTACTGTATCCCTTGGAGCTTCTTATTGACGATGAAACACAGAAATTGCATCGGAATTAAATACAAAAGGCACAAAGCCGACTTAAGTACAAGAAGACTGACTCTTCTTACTGACTATGTTTTTAACCATTCCTGTGACACTAGTAACAGATTCCGATGCTTGACTTCAGATTTACTGTATCCCTCGGACCTTCTTATACACGATGAAACACAGAAATGGCATCGGAATTAAATACTAAAGGCACAATGCCGAATTAAGTACAAGAAGACTGACTCTTCTTAATGTCGATGATTTGAACCATTCCTGTGACACTAGTTATGGATTCCGATGCTTCACTCCAGGTTTACTGTATCCCTTGGACCTTCTGATTGACGATGAAACACAGAAATTGCTTCGGAATTAAATAAAAAAGGCACAATGCCGACTTAAGTACAAGAAGACTGACGCTACTTACTGTCTATGTTTTGAATCATTCCTGTGACACTAGTTATAGATTCCGATGCTTCACTCCATTTTTGCTATATCCCTAGGACATTCTTATTGACGATGAAACACAGAAATTGCATAGGAATTAAATATAAAAGGCACAATGCCGACTTAGTACAAGAAGACTGACTCTTCCTACTGTCTATGCTTTGAACCATTATATTGACACTAGTTATAGATTCCGGTGCTTCAGTTAAGGTTTACTGTATCCCTCTGACCTTCTTATGGACCATGAAACAGAGAAATTGCATCCAAATGAAATACAAAAGGCACAATGCCGGATTAAGTACAAGATGACTGACTCTTCTTACTGTCTATGTTTTGAACCATTCATGTGACACTAGTTATAGATTCCGATGCTTCACTCCAGGTTTACTGTATCCCTTGGACCATCTTATTGACGATGATACACAGAAATTGCATCGGAATTAAATACAAAAGGCACAATGGTGGCTTAAGTACAAGAAGACTGCCTCTTCTTACTGTCTATGTTTTGAACCATCCCTGTGACACTAGTTATAGATTCCGATGCTTCACTTCAGGTTTACTGTATCTCTCTGACCTTCTTATTGACGATGAAACACAGAAATTGCATCGGAATTAAATACAAAAGGCACAATTCCGAATTAAGTACAAGAAGACTGAGTCTTCTTACTGTCGTTGTTTGAACCATTCCTGTGACGCTAGTTATAGATTCCGATGCTTCACTCCAGGTTTACTGTATCCCTTGGACCTTCTTATTGACGATGAAACATAGAAATTGCATCGTAATTAAATAAAAAAGGCACAATGCCGACTTAAGTACAAGAAGACTGACGCTACTTACTGTCTATCATTTGAACCATTCCTGTGACACTAGTTATAGATTCCGATGCTTCACTCCAGGTTTACTATATTAATAGGACCTTCTTATTGACGATGAAACACAGAAATTGCATAGGAATTAAATAGAAAAGGCACAATGCCGACTTAAGTACAAGAAGACTGACTCTTCCTACTGTCTATACTTTGAACCGTTATAGTGACACTAGTTATAGATTCCGGTGCTTCAGTTCAGGTTTACTGCATCCCTCTGACCTTCTTATTGACGATGAAACACAGAAATTGCATCGGAATTAAATATAAAAGGCACAATGCCGACTTAAGTACAAGAATACTGACTCTTCTTACTGTCTATGTTTTGAACCATCCCTGTTACACTAGTTATAGATTCCGATGCTTCACTTCTGGTTTACTGTATCCCTTGGACCTTCTTATTGACGATGAAACACTGAAATTGCATCGGAATTAAATACAAAATGCACAATGCCGACTTTAGTACAAGAAGATTGACTCTTCTTACAGACTATGTTTTGATTCATTCCTAAGACACTAGTTATAGATTCCGATGCTTCACTCCAGGTTTACTGTATCCCTTGGACCTTCTTATTGACGATGAAACACAGAAATAGCATCGGAATTAAATACAAAAGGCACAATGCAGACTTAAGTACAAGAAGACTGACTCTTCCCACTGTCTATGTTTTCAACCATTCCTGTTACACTAGGTATAGATTCCGATGCTTCACTTCAGGGTTACTGTATTTCTTGGACCTTCTTATTGACGATGAAACACAGAATTTGCATCGGAATTAAATACAAAAGGCACAATGCCGACTTATGTACAAGAAGACTGACTCTTCTTACTGACTATGTTTTGAACCATTCCTGTGACACTAGCTATTGACTCTGATGCTTCACATCAGGTTTATTGTATCGCTTGGACCTTCTTATTGAAGATGAAACACAGAAATTGCTTCGGAATTAAATACAAAAGGCACAATGCCCACTTAAGTACAAGAATACTGACTCTTCTTACTGTCTATGTTTTGAACCATCCCTGTGACACTAGTTATAGATTCCGATGCTTCACTTCAGGTTTACCGTATTCTTCTGACCTTCTTATTGACGATGAAACACAGAAATGGCATCGGAATTAAATACAAAAGGCACAATGGCGACTTAAGTACAAGAACTCTGACTCTACTTCCTGACTATGATTTGAACCGTTCATGTGACACTAGTTATAAATTCCGGTGCTTCACTTCAGGTTTACTGTATCCCTTGGACCTTCTTATTGACGATGAAACACAGAAATTGCATCGGAATTAAATAGAAAAGGCACAATGGCGACTTAAGTACAAGAAAACTGCCTCTTCTTACTGGCTATGTTTCGAACCATCCCTGTGACACTAGTTACAGATTCCGATGCTTCACTTCAGATTTACTGTATCCCTCTGACCTTCTTATTGACGATGAAACACAGAAATTGCATCGTAATTAAATACGAAAGGCACAATTCCGAATTAAGTACAAGAAGACTGAGTCTTCTTACTGTCGATGTTTTGAACCATTCCTGTGACGCTAGTTATAGATTCCGATGCTTCACTCCAGGTTTACTGTATCCCTTGGACCTTCTTATTGACGATGAAACATAGAAATTGCATCGGAATTAAATAAAAAAGGCACAATGCCGACTTAAGTACAAGAAGACTGACTCTTCCTACTGTCTATGCTTTGAACTGTTATAGTGACACTAGTTATAGATTCCGATGCTTCACTTTTGGTTTACTGTATCCCTTGGACCTTCTTATTGACGATGAAACACTGAGATTGCATCTCAATTAAATACAAAAGGCACAATGCCGACTTTAGTACAAGAAGACTGATTCTTCTCACAGACTATGATTTGATTCATTCCTATGACACTAGTTATAGACTCCGATGCTACACTCCAGGTTTACTGTATCCCTTGGACCTTCTTATTGACGATGAAACACAGAAATTGCATCGGAATTAAATACAAAAGGCACAATGCCGACTTAAGTACAAGAAGACTGACTCTTCTTACTGACTATGTTTGAACCATTATTGTGACACTCGTTATAGATTCCGATGCTGCACTCCCGGTTTACTGTATCCCTTGGACCTTTTTATTAACGATGAAACACAAAAATTGCATCGGAACTAAATACAAAAGGCTCAATGCCGACTTAAGTACAAGAATACTTACTCTTCTTACTGTCTATGTTTTGAACCATCCATGTGTCACTAGTTATAGATTCCGATGCATCACTCCAGGTTTACTGTATCCCTTGGACCTACTTATTGACGATGAAACACAGAAATTGCATCGGAATTAAATACAAATTTCACAATGCCGACTTAAGTACAAGAAGACTGACTCTTCATACTGACTATGTCTTGAACCATTCCTGTGACACTAGTTATAGATTCCGATGCTTCACTTCAGCTTTACTGTATCCCTCTGACCTTCTTATGGACGATGAAACACAGAAATTGGATCGGAATGAAATACAAAAGGCACAATGCCGGATTAAGTACAAGAAAACTGACTCTTCTTACTGTCTATGTTTTGAACCATTCATGTGACACTAGTTATAGATTCCGATGCCTCACTCCAGGTTTACTGTATCCCTTGGACCATCTTATTGACGATGATACACAGACATTACATCGGAATTAAATACAAAAGGCACAAAGGCGACTTAAGTACGAGAAGACTGCCTCTTCTTACTGGCTATGTTTTGAACCATTCATGTGACACTTGTTATAGATTCCGGTGCTTCACTTCAGGCTTACTGCATCCCTTGGACCTTCGTATTGACGATGAAACACAGAAATTACATCGGAATTAAATACAAAAGGCACAAAGGCGACTTAAGTACAAGAAGACTGACTCTTCTTACTGACTATGTTTTGAACCATTCCTGTGACACTAGTTATAGATTCTGATGCTTCACTTCAGGTTTACTGTATCCCTTAGACCTTCTTATTGACGATGAAACACAGATATTGCATCGGAATTAAATACAAAATGCACAATGCCGACTTAAGTACAAGAAGACTGACTCTTCTTACTGACTATGTTTATAGATTCCGATGCCTCACTTCAGATTTACTGTATCCCACTGACCATCTTATTGACGATGAAACACAGAAAGTGCATGGGAAGTAAATACTAAAGACACAATGCCGAATTAAGTACAAGAAGACTGTCTCTTCTTACTGTCGATGTTTTGAACCATTCCTGTGACACTTGTTATAGATTCCGATGCTTCACTCCAGGTTTACTGTATCCCTTGGATCTTCTTATTGACGAGGAAACACAGAAATTGCATCGGGATTAAATAAAAAAGGCACAATGCCGACTTAAGTACAAGATGACTGACTCTTCTTACTGCCTATTGTTGAACCATTCCTGTGACACTAGTTATAGATTCCGATGCTTCACTCCAGGTTTACTATATCCCTTGGACTTACTTATTGACGATGATACACAGAAATTACATCGGAATTGAATACAAAAGGCACAATGGCGACTTAAGTACAAGAAGACTGACCCTTCTTACAGACTATGTTTTGATTCATTCCTATGACACTAGTTATAGATTCCGATGCTTCACTCCAGGTTTACTGTATCCCTCTGACATTCTTATGGACGATGAAACACAGAAATTGCATCGGAATGAAATACTAAAGGCACAATGCCGGATTCAGTACAAGAAGACTGACACTTCTTACTGTCTATGTTTTGAACCATTCATGTGACACTAGTTATAGATTCCGATGCCTCACTCCAGGTTTACTGTATCCCTTGGACCTTCTTATTGACGATGATACACAGAAATTACATCGGAATTGAATACAAAAGGCACAATGGCGACTTAAGTACAAGAAGACTGCCTCTTCATACTGGCTATGTTTTGAACCATTCATGTGACACTTGTTATAGATTCCGGTGCTTCACTTCAGGTTTACTGTATCCCTTAGACCTTCTTATTGACGATGAAACACAGAAATTGCATCGGAATTACATACAAAAGGCAAAATGCCGACTTAAGTACAAGAAGACTGACTCTTCTTACTGCCTATGTTTGAACCATTCCTGTGACACTAGTTATAGATTCCGATGCTTCACTCCAGGTTTACTATATCCCGTGGACTTACTTATTGACGATGAAACACAGATATTGCATCGGAGATAAATAGAAAAGGCACAATGCCGACTTAAGTACAAGAAGACTGACTCTTCCTACTGTCTATGTTTTGAATCATTCCTGTGACACTAGTTATAGATTCCGATGCTTCACTTCAGGTTTACTGCATCCCTCTGACCTTCTTATTGACGATGAAACACAGAAATTGCATCGGAATTAAATACAAAAGGCACAATGCCGACTTAAGTACAAGAAGACTCACTCTTCCCACTGTCTATGTTTTGAACCATTCCTGTGACACTATTTATAGATTCCGAAGCTTCACTTCAGGTTTACTGTATCCCTTGGACCTTCTTATTGACGATGAAACACAGAAATTGCATCGGAATTAAATAAAAAAGGCACAATGCCGACTTAAGTACAAGAAGACTGACTCTTCTTACTGACTATGTTTTGAACCATTCCTGTGACACTAGTTATAGATTCCGATGCTTCACTTCAGGTTTACTGTATCCCTTGGACCTTCTTATTGACAATGAAACACAGCAATTGCATCGGAATTAAATAGAAAAAGCACAATGCCGTCATAAGTACAAGAAGACTGACTCTTCCTACTGTCTATGTCTTGAACCATTCCTGAGACACTAGTTATAGATTCCGATGCCTGACTTCAGGTTACTGTATCCCTTGCACCTTCTTATTGACGATGAAACACAGCAATTGCATCGGAATTAAATAGAAAAGGCACAATGCCGACTTAAGTACAAGAAGACTGACTCTTCTTACAGACTATGTTTTGATTCATTCCTATGACACTAGTTATAGATTCCGATGCTTCACTTCAGGTTTATTGTATCCCTCTGACCTTCTTATGGACGATGGAACACAGAAATTGCATCGGAATTAAGTACAAAGAGCACAATGCCGTATTAAGTACAAGAAGACTGACTCTTCTTACTGTCTATGTTTTGAAGCATTCATGTGACACTAGTTATAGATGCCGATGCTTCACTCCAGGTTTATTGTATCCCTTGGACCTTCTTATTGACGATGTTACACAGAAATTGCATCGGAATTAAATACAAAAGGCACAATGGCGACTTAAGTACAAGAAGACTGCCACTTCTTACTGGCTATGTTTTGAACCATTCGTGTGACACTTGTTATAGATTCCGGTGCTTCACTTTAGGTTTACTGTATCCCTTGGAACTTCGTATTGACGATGAAACACAGATATTGCATCGGAATTAAATACAAAAGGCACAATGCCGACTTAAGTACAAGAAGACTGACTCTTCTTAATGACTATGTTTTGAATAATTCCTGTGACACTAGATTCTGATGCTACAATTCAGGTTTACTGTATCCCTCTGACCTTCTTATTGACGATGAAACACAGAAATTGCATCGGAATTAAATACAAACGGCACAATGCCGACTTAAGTGCAAGAATACTGACTCTTCTTACCGTCTATGTTTTGAACCATCCCTGTGTCACTAGTTATAGAATCCGATGCATCACTCCAGGTTTACTGTATCCCTTGGACCTACTTATTAACGATGAAACACAGAAATTGCATCGGAATTAAGTACAAATGGCTCAATGCCGACTTAAGTACAAGAAGACTGACTCTTCTTACTGACTATGTCTTGAACCATTCCTGTGACACTACTTATAGATTCCGATGCTTCACTTCAGCTTTACTGTATCCCTCTGACCTTCTTATGGACGATGAAACACAGAAATTGCATCGGAATTAAATACAAAAGGCACAATGCCGGATTAAGTACAAGAAGACTGACTCTTCTTACTGTCTATGTTTTGAACCATTCATGTGACACTAGTTATAGATTCCGATGCCTCACTCCAGGTTTACTGTATCCCTTGGACCATCTTATTGATGATGATACACAGAAATTGCATCGGAATTAAATACAAAAGCACAATGGCGACTTAAGTACAAGAAGACTGCCTCTTCTTACTGGCTATGTTTTGAACCATTCATGTGACACTTGTTATAGATTCCGCCGCTTCACTTCAGGTTTACTGTTTCCCTTGGACCTTCGTATCGACGATGAAACACAGAAATTGCATCGGAATTAAATACAAAAGGCAAAATGCCGACTTAAGTACAAGAAGACTGACTCTTCTTACCGACTATGTTTTGAATAATTCCTGTGACACTAGTTATAGATTCTGATGCTTCAATTCAGGTTTACTGTATCCCTTAGACCTTCTTATTGACGATGAAACACAGAAATTGCATCGGAATTAAATACAAACGGCACAATGCCGACTTAAGTAGAAGAATACTGACTCTTCTTACTGTCTATGCTTTGAACCATCCCTGTGTCACTAGTTATAGATTCCGATGCTTCACTCCAGGTTTACTATATCCCTTGGACCTTCTTATTGACGATGAAACACAGATATTGCATCGGAGATAAATAGAAAAGCACAATGACGACTTAAGTACAAGAAGACTAACTCTTCCTACTGTCTATGTTTTGAATCATTCCTGTGACACTAGTTAGAGATTTCGATGCTTCAGTTCAGGTTTACTGCATCCCTCTGACCATCTTATTGACGATGAAACAAAGAAATTGCATCGGAATAAAATACAAAAGCACAATGCCGACTTAAGTACAAGAAGACTGACTCTTCCCACTGTCTATGCTTTGAACCATTCCTGTGAAACTATTTATAGATTCCGATGCTTCACATCAGGTTTACTGTATCCCTTGGACCTTTTTATTGACGATGGAACATAGAAATTGCATCGGAATTAAATAGAAAAGGCACAAAGCCGACATAAGTGAAAGAAGACTGACTCTTCCTACTGTCTATGTCTTGAAACATTCCTGTGACACTAGTTATAGATTCCGATGCTTCACGTCAGGTTTACTGTATCCTTTGGACCTTCTCATTGACGATGAAACACAGAAATTGCATCGGAAATAAATACAAAGGGCACAATGCCGACTTTAGTACGAGAAAACTGACTCTTCTTACGTTCTATTTTTTGAACCATCCCTGTGTCACTAGTTAAAGATTCCGATGCATCACTCCAGGTTTACTGTATCCCTTGGACCTGCGTATTGACGATGACACACAAAAATTGCATCGGAATTAAATACAAATGGCACAATGCCGACTTAAGTACAAGAAGACTGACTCTTATTACTGACTATGTTTTGAATAATTCCTGTGCCACTAGTTATAGATTCTGATGCTTCACTTCAGGTTTAATGTATCCCTGAGACCTTCTTATTGACGATGAAACACAGAAATTGCATCGGAATTAAATACAAAATGCACAATGCCGGCTTAAGTACAAGAAGACTGACTCTTCTTACTGACTATATTTTGAACCATTCCTGTGACACTAGTTATAGATTCCGATGCTTCACTTCAGATTTACTGTATCCCTCTGACCTTCTTATTGACGATGAAACACAGAAATTGCATGGGAAGTAAATACTAAAGCCACAATGCCGAATTATGTACAAGAAGACTGTCTCTTCTTACTGTCGATGTTTTGAACCATTCCTGTGACACTAGTTAGAGATTCCGATGCTTCACTCCAGGTTTACTGTATCCCTTCTACCTTCTTATATACGACGAAACACAGAAATTGCATCGGAATTAAATAAAAAAGGTACAATGCCGACTTAAGTACAAGAAGACTGACTCTTCTTACAGACTATGTTTTGATTCATTCCTATGACACTAGTTATACATTCCGATGCTTCACTTCAGGTTTACTGTATCCCTTGGACCTTCTTATTGACGATGGAACTCAGAAATTGCATCGGAATTAAATACAAAAAGCACAATGCAGACTTAAGTACAAGAAGACTGACTCTTCTTACTGACTATGTTTGAACCATTATTGTGACACTAGTTATAGATTCCGATATTTCACTCCCGGTTTACTGTATCCCTTGGACCTATTTATTAACGATGAAACACAAAAATTGCATCGGAATTAAATACAAAAGGCACAATGTCGACTTAACTACAAGAATACTGACTCTTCTTACGTTCTATTTTTTGAACCGTCCCTGTGTCACTAGTTATAGATTCCGATGCACCACTCCAGGTTTACTGTATCCCTTGGACCTACTTATTGACGATGAAACACAGAAATTGCATCGGAATTAAATACAAATGGCACAATGCCGACTTAAGTACAAGAAGACTGACTCTTCTTACTGACTATGTCTTGAACCATTCCTTTGACACTAGTTATAGATTCCGATGCTACACTTCAGCTTTACTGTATCCCTCTGATCTTTTTATGGACGATGATACACAGAAATTGCATCGGAATTAAATACATAAGGCACAATGCCGGATTAAGTACAAGAAGACTGACTCTTCTTACTGTCTATGTTTTGAACCGTTCACGTGACACTAGTTATAGATTCCGATGCTTCACTCCAGGTTTAATGTATCCCTTGGACCCTCTTATTGACAATGATACATAGAAATTGCATCGGAATTAAATAAAAAAGGCACAATGGCGACTTAAGTACAAGAAGACTGCCTCTTCTTACTGGCTATGATTTGAACCATTCGTGTGACACTTGTTATAGATTCCGGTGCTTCACTTCAGGTTTACTGTATCCCTTGGACCTTCGTATTGACGATGAGACACTGAAATTGCATCGGAATTAAATGCAAAAGGGACAATGCCGACTTAAGTACAAGAAGACTGACTCTTCCTACTGACTATGTTTTGAATAATTCCTGTGACACTAGTTATAGATTCTGATGCTTCACTTCAGGTTTACTGTATCCCTTAGACCTTCTTATTGACGATGAAACACAGAAATTGCATCGGAATTAAATACAAAATGCACAATGCCGGCTTAACTACAAGAAGACTGACTCTTCTTACTGACTATATTTTGAACCATTCGTGTGAAACTAGTTATAGATTCCGATGCTTCACTTCAGATTTACTGTATCCCTCTGACTTTCTTATTGACGATGAAACACAGAAATTGCATGGGATGTAAATACTAAAGGCACAATGCCAAATTAAGTACAAGAAGACTGTCTCTTCTTACTGTCGATGTTTTGAACCATTCCTGTGACACTAGTTATAGATTCCGATGCTTCACTCCAGGTTTACTGTATCCCTTGGACCTTCTTATTGACTATGAAACACAGAAATTGCATCGGAATTAAATAAAAAAGGCACAATGCCGACTTAAGTACAAGAAGACTGACTCTTCTTACTGCCTATGGTTTGAACCATTCCTGTGACACTAGCTATAGATTCCGATGCTTCACTCCAGGTTTACTATATCCCTTGGACTTTCTTATTGACGATGAAACACAGAAATTGCATCGGAGATAAATACAAACGGCACAATGCCGACTTAAGTACAAGAAGACTGACTCTTCATACTGACTATGCTTTGAACCATTCCTGAGACACTAGTTAACGATTCCGATGCTTCACTTCAGGTTTACTGTATCCCTTGGACCTTCTTATTGACGATGTAACACAGCAATTGCATCGGAATTAAATAAAAAAGGTACAATGCCGACTTAAGTACAAGAAGACTGACTCTTCTTACAGACTATGTTTTGATTCATTCCTATGACACTAGTTATACATTCCGATGCTTCACTTCAGGTTTACTGTATCCCTTGGACCTTCTTATTGACGATGAAACTCAGAAATTGCATCGGAATTAAATACAAAAAGCACAATGCAGACTTAAGTACAAGAAGACTGACTCTTCTTACTGACTATGTTTGAACCATTATTGTGACACTAGTTATAGATTCCGATTCTTCACTCCCGGTTTACTGTATCCCTTGGACTTTCGTATTGACGATGAAACACAGAAATTGCATCGGAATAAAATAGAAAAGGCACAAAGCCGACATAAGTACAAGAAGACTGACTCTTCCTACTGTCTATGTCTTGAACCATTCCTGTGACACTAGTTATAGATTCCGATGCTTCACTTCAGGTTTACTGTATTCCTCTGCCCTTCTTATTGACGATGAAACACAGAAATTGCAACTGAATTAAATACAAATGGCACAATGCCGACGTAAGTACAAGAAGACTGACTCTTCTTCTGTCTATGTTTTTGAACCATTCCTATGACACTAGTTATAGATTTCGATGCTTCACTTCAGGTTTACTGTATCCTTTGGACCTTCTTATTGACGATGAAACACAGAAATTGCATCGGAATTAAATACAAAAGGCACAATGCCGACTTTAGTACAAGAAGACTGACTCTTCTTACGTTCTATTTTTTGAACCATCCCTGTGTCACTAGTTAAAGATTCCGATGCATCACTCCAGGTTTACTGTATCCCTTGGACCTACTTATTGACGATGAAACACAGAAATTGCATCGGAATTAAATACAAATGGCACAATGCCGACTTAAGTACAAGAAGACTGACTCTTCTTACTGACTATGTCTTGAACCATTCTTGTGACACTAGTTATAAATTCCGATGCTTCACTTCAGCTTTACTGTATCCCTCTGACATTCTTATGGACGATGAAACACAGAAATTGCATCGGAATTAAATACAAAAGGCACAATGACGGATTAAGTACATGAAGACTGACTCTTCTTACTGTCTATGTTTTGAACCATTCATGTGACACTAGTTATAGATTCCCATGCTTCCCTCCAGGTTTACTGTATCCCTTGGACACTCTTATTGACGATGAAACACAAAAATTTCATCGGAATTATATACAAAAGGCAGAATGTCGACTTAAGTACAAGAATACTGACTCTTCTTACGTTCTATTTTTTGAACCATCCCTGTGTCACTAATTTTTGATTCCGATGCATCACTCCAGGTTTTAATGTATCCCTTGGACCTACTTATTGATGATGAAACACAGAAATTGCATCGGAATTAAATACAAATGGCACAATGCCGACTTAAGTACAAGAAGACTGACTCTTCTTACTGACTATGTCTTGAACCATTCCTTTGACACTAGTTATAGATTCCGATGCTTCACTTCAGCTTTACTGTATCCCTCTGACCTTTTTATGGACGATGAAATACAGAAATTGCATCGGAATTAAATACAAAAGGCACAATGCCGGATTATGTACTAGAAGACTGACTCTTCTTACTGACTATATTTTGAACCATTCCTGTGACACTAGTTATAGATTCCGATGCTTCACTTCAGATTTACTGTATCCCTCTGACCTTCTTATTGACGATGAAACACAGAAATTGCATGGGAAGTAAATACTAAAGGTACAATGCCGACTTAAGTACAAGAAGACTGACTCTTCTTACTGCCTATGGTTTGAACCATTCCTGTGACACTAGTTATAGATTCCGATGCTTCACTCCAGGTTTACTATATCCCTTGGACTTTCTTATTGACGATGAAACACAGAAATTGCATCGGAGATAAATACAAAAGGCACAATGCCGACTTAAGTACAAGAAGACTGACTCTTCCCACTGTCTATGCTATGAACCATTCCTGTGACACTATTTATAGATTCCGATGCTTCTCTTTAGGTTTACTGTATCCCTTGGACCTTCTTATTGACGATGAAACACAGAAATTGCATCGGAATTAAATACAAACGGCACAATGCCGACTTAAGTACAAGAAGACTGACTCTTCATACTGACTATGCTTTGAACCATTCCTGTGATACTAGTTAATGATTCCGATGCTTCACTTCAGGTTTACTGTATCCCTTGGACCTTCTTATTGACGATGTAACACAGCAATTGCATCGGAATTAAATACGAAAGGCACAATGCCGACTTAAGTACAAGAAGACTGACTCTTTCTACCGTCTATGTTTTGAACCATTCCTGTGACACTAGTTATAGATTCCGATGCTTCACTTCAGGTTTACTGTATCCCTCTGCCCTACTTATTGACGATGAAACACAGAAATGTCAACTTAATTAAATACAAATGGCACAATGCCGACATAACTACCAGAAGACTGACTCTTCTTCTGTCTATGTTTTTGAACCATTCGTGTGACACTAGTTATAGATTTCGATGCTTCACTTCAGGTTTACTGTATCCCTTGGACCTTCTTATTGACGATGAAACACAAAAATTGCATCGGAATTAAATGCAAAAGGCACAATGCCGACTTAAGAACAAGAAGACTGACTCTTCTTACTGACTATGTTTTGAACCATTATTGTGACACTAGTTATAGATTCCGATGCTTCACTTCAGGTTCACTGGGTCCCTTGGACCTACTTATTGACGATGAAACACAGAAATTGCATCGGAATTAAATACAAATGGCACAATGCCGACTTAAGTAAAAGAAGACTGACTCTTCTTACTGACTATGTTTTGAACCATTATTGTGACACTAGTTATAGATTCCGATGCTTGACTTCAGCTTTACTGTATCCCTCTGACATTCGTATGGACGATGAAACACAGAAATTGCATCGGAATTAAATACAAAAGGCACAATGACGGATTAAGTACATGAAGACTGACTCTTCTTACTGTCTATGTTTTGAACCATTCATGTGACACTAGTTATAGATTCCCATGCTTCCCTCCAGGTTTACTGTATCCCTTGGACACTCTTATTGACGATGAAACACAAAAATTTCATCGGAATTAAATACCAAAGGCAGAATGTCGACTCAAGTACAAGAATACTGACTCTTCTTACGTTCTATTTTTTGAACAATCCCTGTGTCACTAGTTATAGATTCCGATGCATCACTCCAGGTTTACTGTATCCCTTCGACCTACTTATTGATGATGAAACACAGAAATTGCATCGGAATTAAATACAAATGGCACAATGCCGACTTAAGTACAAGAAGACTGACTCTTCTTACTGACTATGTCTTGAACCATTCCTTTGACACTAGTTATAGATTCCGATGCTTCACTTCAGCTTTACTGTATCCCTCTGACCTTTTTATGGACGATGAAACACAGAAATTGCATCGGAATTAAATACAAAAGGCACAATGCCGGATTATGTACTAGAAGACTGACTCTTCTTACTGACTATATTTTGAACCATTCCTGTGACACTAGTTATAGATTCCGATGCTTCACTTCAGATTTACTGTATCCCTCTGACCTTCTTATTGACGATGAAACACAGAAATTGCATGGGAAGTAAATACTAAAGGCACAATGCCGACTTAAGTACAAGAAGACTGACTCTTCTTACTGCCTATGGTTTGAACCATTCCTGTGACACTAGTTATAGATTCCGATGCTTCACTCCAGGTTTACTATATCCCTTGGACTTTCTTATTGACGATGAAACACAGAAATTGCATCGGAGATAAATACAAAAGGCACAATGCCGACTTAAGTACAAGAAGACTGACTCTTCCCACTGTCTATGCTTTGAACCATTCCTGTGACACTATTTATGGATTCCGAAGCTTCTCTTTAGGTTTACTGTATCCCTTGGACCTTCTTATTGACGATGAAATACAGAAATTGCATCGGAATTAAATACAAACGGCACAATGCCGACTTAAGTACAAGAAGACTGACTCTTTATACTGACTATGCTCTGAACCATTCCTGTGACACTAGTTAATGATTCCGATGCTTCACTTCAGGTTTACTGTATCCCTTGGACATTCTTATTGACGATGTAACACAGCAATTGCATCGGAATTAAATAGAAAAGGCACAATGCCGACTTAAGTACAAGAAGACTGACTCTTTCTACCGTCTATGTTTTGAACCATTCCTGTGACACTAGTTATAGATTCCGATGCTTCACTTCAGGTTTACTGTATCCCTCTGCCCTACTTATTGACGATGAAACACAGAAATGTCAACTTAATTAAATACAAATGGCACAATGCCGACATAAGTACCAGAAGACTGACTCTTCTTCTGTCTATTTTTTTGAACCATTCCTGTGACACTAGTTATAGATTTCGATGCCTCACTTCAGGTTTACTGTATCCCTTGGACCTTCTTATTGACGATGAAACACAAAAATTGCATCGGAATTAAATGCAAAAGGCACAATGCCGACTTAAGAACAAGAAGACTGACTCTTCTTACTGACTATGTTTTGAACCATTATTGTGACACTAGTTATGGATTCCGATGCTTCACTTCAGGTTCACTGGGTCCCTTGGACCTACTTATTGACGATGAAACACAGAAATTGCATCGGAATTAAATACAAATGGCACAATGCCGACTTAAGTACAAGAAGACTGACTCTTCTTACTGACTATGTCTTGAACCATTCCTGTGACACTAGTTATAGAATCCGATGCTTCACTTCAGCTTTACTGTATCCCTCTGACCTTAATATGGACGATGAAACACAGAAATTGCATCGGAATTAAATACAAAATTCACAGTGGAGGATTAAGTACAAGAAGACTGACTCTTATTACTGTCTATGTGTTGAACCATTCATGTGACACTAGTTATAGATTCCGATGCTTCACTCCAGGTTTACTGTATCCCTTGGACCCTCTTATTGACGATGATACACAGATATTGCATCGGAATCAAATACAAAAGGCACAATGGCGACTTAAGTACAAGAAGACTCCCTCTTCTTACTGGCTATGATTTGAACCATTCGTGTGACACTTGTTACTGATTCCGGTGTTTCACTTCAGGTTTACTGTATCCCTTGGACCTTCGTAATGACGATGAAACACAGGAATTGCATGGGAATTAAATAGAAAAGGCTCAATGCCGACATAAGTACAAGAAGACTGTCTCTTCTAACAGACAATGCTTTGAACAATTCCTGTGTCACTAGTTATAGATTCCGATGCTACACTTCAGGTTTACTGTATCCCTTGGACCTTCTTATTGACGATGGAACACTGCAATTGCATCGGAATTAAATAGAAAAGCCACAATGCCGAATTAAGTACATGAAGACTGACTCTTCCTACTGTCTATTTGTTGAACCTTTCCTGTGACACTAGTTATAGATACCGATGCTTCACTTCAGGTGTACTGTAAACCTCTGCCCTTCTTATTGACGATGTAACACAGAAATTGCAACGAAATTAAATAGAAATGGCACAATGCCGACTTAAGTACAAGAAGACTGACTCTTCTTCTGTCTATGTTTTTGAACCATTCCTGTGACACTAGTTATAGATTTCGATGCCTCACTTCAGGTTTACTGTATCCTTTGGACCTCCTAATTGACAATGAAACACAGAAATTGCATCGGAATTAAATACAAAAGGCACAATGCCGACTTTAGTACAAGAAGACTGACTCTTCTTACAGACTATGTTTGAACCATTATTGTGATACTAGTTACAGATTCCGATGCTTCACTACCGGTTTACTGTATCCCTTGGACCTTTTTATTAACGATGAAACACAAAAATTGCATCGGAATTAAATACAAAATTCACAATGCCGGATTAAGTACAAGAAGACTGACTCTTATTACTGTCTATGTTTTGAACCATTCATATGACACTAGTTATAGATTCCGATGCTTCACTCCAGGTTTACTGTATCAGTTGGACCCTCTTATTGACGATGATACACAGAAATTGCATCGGAATTAAATACAAAAGGCACAATGGCGACTTAAGTACAAGAAGACTGCCTCTTCCTACTGGCTATGATTTGAACCATTCGTGTGTCACTTGTTATAGATTCCGGTGCTTCACTTCAGGTTTACTGTATCCCTTGGACCTTCGTATTGACGATGAAACACAGAAATTGAATCGGAATTAAATACAAAAGGCACAATGCCGACTTAAGTACAAGAAGACTGACTCTTCTTACTGACTATGTTTTGAATAATTCCTGTGACACTAGTTATAGATTCTGATGCTTCACTTCAGGTTTACTGTATCCCTTAGACCTTCTTATTGACGATGAAACACAGAAATTGCATCGGAATTAAATACAAAATGCACAATGCCGGCTAAAGTACAAGAAGACTGACTTTTCTTACTGACTATATTTTGAACCATTCCTGTGACACTAGTTATAGATTACGATGCATCACTTCAGATTTACTGTATCCCTCTGACCTTCTTATTGACGATGAAACACAGAAATTGCATGGGAAGTAAATACTAAAGGCACAATGCCGAATTATGTACAAGAAGACTGTCTCTTCTTACTGTCGATGTTTTGAACCATTCCTGTGGCACTAGTTATAGATTCTGATGCTTCACTCCAGGTTTACTGTATCCCTTGGACCTTCTTATTGACGATGAAACACAGAAATTGCATCGGAATTAAATAAAAAAGGCACAATGCCTACTTAAGTACAAGAAGACTGACTCTTCTTACAGACTATGTTTTGATTCATTCCTATGACACTAGTTATACATTCCGATGCTTCACTCCAGGTTTACTGAATCCCATGGACCTTCTTATTGACGATGAAACTCAGAAATTGCATCGGAATTAAATACAAAAGGCACAATGTCGACTTAAGTACAAGAATACTGACTCTTCTTACGTTCTATTTTTTGAACCATCAGTGTGTCACTAGTTATAGATTCCGATGCATCGCTCCAGGTTTACTGTATCCCTTGGACCTTCTTATTGACGATGAAACACAGAAATTGCATCGGAATTAAATAGAAATGGCACAATGCCGACTTAAGTACAAGAAGACTGACTCTTCCTACTGCCTATGTTTTGAACCATTCCTGTGACACTAGTTATAGATTCCGATGCTTCACTGCAGGTTTACTGTATCCCTCTGCCCTTCTTATTGACGATGAAACACAGAAATGGCAACTGAATTAAATACAAATGGCACAATGCCGACTTAAGTACAAGAAGACTGACTCTTCTAACTGTCTATGTTTTGAACCATCCCTGTGACACTAGTTATGGATTCCGATGCTTCACTCCAGGTTTACTGTATCCCTCTGGCTTTCTTATTGACGATGAAACACAGAAATTCCGTCGGAATTAAATACAAAACGCACAATGCCGAATTAAGTACAAGAAGTCTGAATCTTCCTACTGTCTATATTTTGAACCATTCCTGTGACACTAGTTATAGATTCCGATGCTTCACTCCAGGTTTACTGTATCCCTTGGACCTTCTTATTGACGATGAAACACAGAAATTGCATCGGAATTAAATACAAAAGGCACAATGCCGCCTCAAGTACAAGAAGACTGACTCTTCTTACTGACTATGCTTTGAACCATTTATGTGACACTTGTTATAGATTCCGATGCTTCACTTGAGATTTACTGTATCCCTCTGACGTTCTTATTGACGATGAAACACAGAAATAGCGTCGGAATTAAATACAAAAGGCACAATGCAGAATTAAGTACAAGAAGACTGACTCTTCTTACTGTCAATGTTTGAACCTTTCCTGTCACACTAGTTATAGATTCCGATGCTTCACTCTAGGTATACTGTATCCCTTGGACCTTCTTATTGACGATGAAACACAGAAATTGCATCGGAATTAAATAAAAAAGGCACAATGCCGACTTAAGTACAAGAAGACTGACTCTTCATACTGTCTACGTTTTGAACCATTCCTGTGACACTAGTTACAGATTCCGATGCTTCACTCCAGGTTTACCGTATCCCTTGGACCTTCTTATTGACGATGAAGCACAGAAATTGCATCGGAATTAAATACAAAAGGCACAATGCCGACATAAGTACAAGATGACTTGCTCATCTTAGCGACTATGCTTTGGACCATTCCTGTGACACTAGTTATATATTCCGATCCTTCACTTGAGATTCACTGTATCCCTTGGACCTTCTTATTGACGATGAAACACAGAAATTGCATCGGAAATTAATAGAAAAGGCAGAATGCCGACATCAGTACAAGAAGACTGACTCTTCCTACTGTCTATGTTTTGAACCATTCCTGTGACACTAGTTATAGACTGTGATGCTTCACTCCAGGTTTACTGTATCCCTTGGACCTACTTATTGACGATGAAACACAGATATTGCATCGGAATTAAATACAAAAGGCACAATGCCGACTTAAGTACAAGAAGACTGACTCTTCATACTGTCTACGTTTTGAACCATTCCTGTGACACTAGTTACAGATTCCGATGCTTCACTCCAGGTTTACCGTATCCCTTGGACCTTCTTATTGACGATGAAACACAGAAATTGCATCGGAATTAAATACAAAAGGCACAATGCCGACATAAGTACAAGATGACTTGCTCATCTTAGCGACTATGCTTTGGACCATTCCTGTGACACTAGTTATATATTCCGATCCTTCACTTGAGATTCACTGTATCCCTTGGACCTTCTTATTGACGATGAAACACAGAAATTGCATCGGAATTAAATTGAAAAGGCAGAATGCCGACATCAGTACAAGAAGACTGACTCTTCCTACTGTCTATGTTTTGAACCATTCCTGTGACACTAGTTATAGATTCCGATGCTTCACTTCAGGTTTACTGTATCCCTCTGATCTTCATATTGACGATGAAACACAGAGATTGCATCGGAATTAAATACAAAAGGCACAATGGCGACTTAAGTACAAGAAGACTGACTCTTCTTACTGACTATGTTTTGAACCATTATTGTGACACTAGTTATAGATTCCGATGCTTCACTTCAGGTTCACTGGGTCCCTTGGACCTACTTATTGACGATGAAACACAGAAATAGCATCGGAATTAAATAGAAAAAGCACAATGCCGACATAAGTACAAGAAGACTGACTCTTCTTACTGACTATGCTTTGAACAATTCCTGTGTCACTAGTTATAGATTCCGATGCTACACTTCAGGTTTACTGTATCCCTTGGACCTTCTTATAGACGATGAAACACTGCAATTGCATCGGAATTAAATAGAAAAGCCACAATGCCGAATTAAGTACATGAAGACTGACTCTTCCTGCTGTCTATGTGTTGAACCATTCCTGTGACACTAGTTATAGATTCCGATGCTTCACTTCAGGTGTACTGTAAACCTCTGCCCTTCTTATTGACGATGTAACACAGAAATTGCAACGGAATTAAATACAAATGGCACAATGCCGACTTAAGTACAAGAAGACTGACTCTTCTAACTGTCCATGTTTTGAACCATCCCCGTGACACTAGTTATGGATTCCGATGCTTCACTCCAGGTTTACTGTATCCCACTGGCTTTCTTTTTGACGATGAAACACAGAAATTCCGTCGGAATTAAATACAAAACGCACAATGCCGAATTAAGTACAAGAAGTCTGACTCTTCCTACTGTCTATGTTTTGAACCATTCCTGTGACACTAGTTACAGACTCCGATGCTTAACTCCAGGTTTACTGTATCCCTTGGACCTTCTTATTGACGATGAAACACAGAAATTGCATCGGAATTAAATACAAAAGGCACAATGCCGCCTTAAGTACAAGAAGACTGACTCTACCTACTGACTATGCTTTGAACCATTTATGTGACACTAGTTATAGATTCCGATGCTTCACTTCAGGTTTACTGTATCCCATGGACCTTCTTATTGACGATGAAACACAGCAATTGCATCGGAATTAATTACAAAGGGCACAAGGCCGACTTAAGTACAAGAAGTCAATCTCTTCTTACTGACTATGTTTTGAACGATTCCTGTGACACTAGTTATACATTCCGATGCTTCACTTCAGGTTTACTGTATCCCTCTGCCATTCTTATTAACGATGAAACACAGAAATTGCATCGGAATTAAATACAAAATGCACAATGCCGACTTAAGTACAAGAAGACACACTCTTCTTCTGTCTATGCTTTTAACCATTCCTGTGACACTAGTTGTAGATTTCTATGCTTCACTTCAGGTTTACTGTATCCCTTGGACCTTCTTATTGACGATGAAACACAGAAATTGCATCGGAATTCAATACAGGGGGCACAAGGCCGACTTAAGTACAAGAAGACAGACTCTTCTTACTGACTATGTTTTGAACGATTCCTGTGACACTAGTTATAGATTCTGGTGCTTCACTTCAGGTATACTGTGTCCCTTGGACCTTCTTATTGGCGATGAAACACAGAAATTGCATCGGAATTATATACAAAAGGCACAATGCCGACGTAAGTAAGAGAAGACTGACTCTTCTAACGGACTATGTTTTGAATCATTCCTGTGACACTAGTTATAGATTCCGATGCTTCACTTCAGGTTTACTGTATCCCTCTGACCTTCGAATTGACGATAAAACACAGAAATTACATCGGAATTAAATACAAAAGGCACAATGCCGACTTAAGTACAAGAAGACCGATTCTTTTTACTGTCTATGTTTTGAACCATTCCTGTGACACTAGTTATAGTTTCCGATGCTTCACTTGAGATTTACTGTATCCCTCTGACGTTCTTATTGACGATGAAACACAGAAATAGCGTCGGAATTAAATACAAAAGGCACAATGCAGAATTAAGTACAAGAAGACTGACTCTTCTTACTGTCAATGTTTGAACCTTTCCTGTCACACTAGTTATAGATTCCGATGCTTCACTCTAGGTATACTGTATCCCTTGGACCTTCTTATTGACGATGAAACACAGAAATTGCATCGGAATTAAATAAAAAAGGCACAATGCCGACTTAAGTACAAGAAGACTGACTCTTCATACTGTCTACGTTTTGAACCATTCCTGTGACACTAGTTACAGATTCCGATGCTTCACTCCAGGTTTACCGTATCCCTTGGACCTTCTTATTGACGATGAAGCACAGAAATTGCATCGGAATTAAATACAAAAGGCACAATGCCGACATAAGTACAAGATGACTTGCTCATCTTAGCGACTATGCTTTGGACCATTCCTGTGACACTAGTTATATATTCCGATCCTTCACTTGAGATTCACTGTATCCCTTGGACCTTCTTATTGACGATGAAACACAGAAATTGCATCGGAAAATAATAGAAAAGGCAGAATGCCGACATCAGTACAAGAAGACTGACTCTTCCTACTGTCTATGTTTTGAACCATTCCTGTGACACTAGTTATAGACTGTGATGCTTCACTCCAGGTTTACTGTATCCCTTGGACCTACTTATTGACGATGAAACACAGATATTGCATCGGAATTAAATACAAAAGGCACAATGCCGACTTAAGTACAAGAAGACTGACTCTTCATACTGTCTACGTTTTGAACCATTCCTGTGACACTAGTTACAGATTCCGATGCTTCACTCCAGGTTTACCGTATCCCTTGGACCTTCTTATTGACGATGAAACACAGAAATTGCATCGGAATTAAATACAAAAGGCACAATGCCGACATAAGTACAAGATGACTTGCTCATCTTAGCGACTATGCTTTGGACCATTCCTGTGACACTAGTTATATATTCCGATCCTTCACTTGAGATTCACTGTATCCCTTGGACCTTCTTATTGACGATGAAACACAGAAATTGCATCGGAATTAAATAGAAAAGGCAGAATGCCGACATCAGTACAAGAAGACTGACTCTTCCTACTGTCTATGTTTTGAACCATTCCTGTGACACTAGTTATAGATTCCGATGCTTCACTTCAGGTTTACTGTATCCCTCTGATCTTCATATTGACGATGAAACACAGAGATTGCATCGGAATTAAATACAAAAGGCACAATGGCGACTTAAGTACAAGAAGACTGACTCTTCTTACTGACTATGTTTTGAACCATTATTGTGACACTAGTTATAGATTCCGATGCTTCACTTCAGGTTCACTGGGTCCCTTGGACCTACTTATTGACGATGAAACACAGAAATAGCATCGGAATTAAATAGAAAAAGCACAATGCCGACATAAGTACAAGAAGACTGACTCTTCTTACTGACTATGCTTTGAACAATTCCTGTGTCACTAGTTATAGATTCCGATGCTACACTTCAGGTTTACTGTATCCCTTGGACCTTCTTATAGACGATGAAACACTGCAATTGCATCGGAATTAAATAGAAAAGCCACAATGCCGAATTAAGTACATGAAGACTGACTCTTCCTGCTGTCTATGTGTTGAACCATTCCTGTGACACTAGTTATAGATTCCGATGCTTCACTTCAGGTGTACTGTAAACCTCTGCCCTTCTTATTGACGATGTAACACAGAAATTGCAACGGAATTAAATACAAATGGCACAATGCCGACTTAAGTACAAGAAGACTGACTCTTCTAACTGTCCATGTTTTGAACCATCCCCGTGACACTAGTTATGGATTCCGATGCTTCACTCCAGGTTTACTGTATCCCACTGGCTTTCTTTTTGACGATGAAACACAGAAATTCCGTCGGAATTAAATACAAAACGCACAATGGTGACTTAAGTACAAGAAGACTGACTCTTCCATCTCTCTATGTTTTGAAACATTCCTGTGACACTAGTATAGTTTCCGATGCTTCACTTCAGGTTTACTGTATCCCTTGGACCTTCTTATAGACGATGAAACACTGCAATTGCATCGGAATTAAATAGAAAAGCCACAATGCCGAATTAAGTACAAGAAGTCTGACTCTTCCTACTGTCTATGTTTTGAACCATTCCTGTGACACTAGTTACAGACTCCGATGCTTAACTCCAGGTTTACTGTATCCCTTGGACCATCTTATTGACGATGAAACACAGAAATTGCATCGGAATTAAATACAAAAGGCACAATGCCGCCTTAAGTACAAGAAGACTGACTCTACCTACTGACTATGCTTTGAACCATTTATGTGACACTAGTTATAGATTCCGATGCTTCACTTCAGGTTTACTGTATCCCATGGACCTTCTTATTGACGATGAAACACAGCAATTGCATCGGAATTAATTACAAAGGGCACAAGGCCGACTTAAGTACAAGAAGTCAATCTCTTCTTACTGACTATGTTTTGAACGATTCCTGTGACACTAGTTATACATTCCGATGCTTCACTTCAGGTTTACTGTATCCCTCTGCCATTCTTATTAACGATGAAACACAGAAATTGCATCGGAATTAAATACAAAAGGCACAATGCCGACTTAGGTACAAGAAGACACACTCTTCTTCTGTCTATGCTTTTAACCATTCCTGTGACACTAGTTGTAGATTTCTATGCTTCACTTCAGGTTTACTGTATCCCTTGGACCTTCTTATTGACGATGAAACACAGAAATTGCATCGGAATTCAATACAGGGGGCACAAGGCCGACTTAAGTACAAGAAGACAGACTCTTCTTACTGACTATGTTTTGAACGATTCCTGTGACACTAGTTATAGATTCTGGTGCTTCACTTCAGGTATACTGTGTCCCTTGGACCTTCTTATTGGCGATGTAACACAGAAATTGCATCGGAATTATATACAAAAGGCACAATGCCGACGTAAGTAAGAGAAGACTGACTCTTCTAACGGACTATGTTTTGAATCATTCCTGTGACACTAGTTATAGATTCCGATGCTTCACTTCAGGTTTACTGTATCCCTCTGACCTTCGTATTGACGATAAAACAGAGAAATTACATCGGAATTAAATACAAAAGGCACAATGCTGACTTAAGTACAAGAAGACTGACTCTTCTTACTGTCTATGGTTTGAACCATCCCTGTGAAACTAATTATAGATTCCGATGCTTCACTCCAGATTTACTGTATCCCTTGGACCTTCTCATTGACGATGAAACACAGAAATTGCATTGGAAGTAAATACAAAAGCACAATGCCGACTTAAGTACAAGAAAACTGACTCTTCTTACTCTCTATGTTTTGAACCATTCCTGTGACACTAGTTTTTTATTCCGATGCTTCACTTTAGGTTTACTGTATCCTTCGGACATTCTTATGGACGATGAAACACAAAAATTGCATCGGAATGAAATACAAAAGGCACAATGGTGACTTAAGTACAAGAAGACTGACTCTTCCATCTCTCTATGTTTTGAAACATTCCTGTGACACTAGTATAGTTTCCGATGCTTCACTTCAGGTTTACTGTATCCCTCTGACCTTCTTATTGACGATGAAACACAGAAATTGCATCGGAATAAATAGAAAAGGCACAATACCGATTTAAGTACAAGAAGACAGACTCTTCCTACTGTCTATGTTTTGAACCATTCCTGGGACACAAGATATCGATTCCGATGCTTAACTTCAGGTTTACTGTATCCCTTGGACGTTTTTATTGACGAAGAAACACACAAATTGCATCGGAATTAAATACAAAAGGCACAATGCCGACTTAGGTACAAGAAGACTGACTCTCCTTACTGACTATGCTTTGAACCATTCCTGTGACACTAGTTATAGATTCCGATGCTTCACTTCTGGTTTACTGTATCCCTCTGAATATCTTATTGACGATGAAACACACAAATTGCATCGGAATTAAATACAAAAGGCACAATGCCACTTAAGTACGTGTAGACTGACTTTTCCTTCTGTCTATGCTTTAAACCATTCCTGTGACACTAGTTATAGATTCCCATGGTTCATTTCAGGTTTACTGTATCCCTTGGACCTTCTTATTGACGATGAAACACAGAAATTGCATCCGAATTAAATAGAAAGGGCACAATACCGACTTAACTAGAAGATTACTGACTCTTCTTACTGACCATGTTTTGAACCATTCCTGTGACACTAGTTATAGATTCCGATGCTTCACTCTAGGTTTACTGTATCCCTTGGACCTTCTTATTGACGATGAAACACAGAAATTGCATCGGAATTAAATACAAAAGCACAATGCCGACTTAAGTACAAGAAGACGGATTCTTCTTACTGACTATGTATTGAACCATTCCTGTGACACTAGTTATAGATTCCGATGCTTCACTTCAGGTTTACTGTATCCCTCTGACATTCTTATTGACGATAAAACATAGAAATTGCTTCGGAATTAAATACAAAAGGCATAATGCCGACATAAGTACAAGAAGACTGACTCTTCTTACTGTCTATGTTTTGAACAATTCCTGTGACACTAGTTATAGATTCCGATGCTTCACTCCATGTTTACTGTATCTCTTGGACCTTCTTATTGACGATGAAACACAGAAATTGCATCGGAATTAAATAGATAAGGCACAATGCCGGCTTAAGTACAAGAAGACTGACTCTGCATACTGTCTATGTTTTGAACCATTTCTGTGATACTAGTTATGGATTTCAATGCTTCGCTTCAGGTTTACTTTATCCCTTGGACCTTCATATTGACGATGAAGCACAGATATTGCATCGGAAATAAATACAAAACGCACAATGCCGACATAAGAACAAGGAGACTGACTCTTCTTCCTGTCTATGCTTTGAACCACCCCTGTGACACTAGTTATAGATTCCGATGCTTCACTCCAGGTTTACTGTATCCCTTGGACCTCCTTATTGACGATGAAGCACAGAAATTGCATCGGAATTAAATACAAAAGGCACAATGCCGACTTAAGTACAAGAAGACTGACTCTTCTTACTGACTATGTTTGAACCATTCCTGTGACACTAGTTATAGATTCCGATGCTTCACTTGAGGTTTACCGTATCCCTCTGACCTTCTTCTTGACGATGAAACACAGAAATTGCATCGGAATTATATACAAAAGGCACAATGCCGACTTAAGTACGTGTAGACTGACTTTTCCTACTGTCTATGCTTTGAACCATTCCTGTGACACTAGTTATGGATTCCCATGGTACATTTCAGGTTTCCTGTATCCCTAGGACGTTCTTATTGACGATGAAACACAGAAATTGCATCGGAATTAAATAGAAAGGGCACAATACCGACTTAACTACAAGAAGACTGACTCTTCCTACTGACCATGTTTTGAACCATTCCTTTGACACTAGTTATAGATTCCGATGCTTCACTCCAGCTTTACTGTATCCCTTGGACCTTCTTAATGACGATGAAACACAGAAATTGCATCGGAATTAAATACAAAAGGCACAATGCCGACTTAAGTACTAGAAGACTGACTCTTCTTACTGACTACGTTTTGAACCATTCCTGTGACACTAGTTATAGATTCCGATTCTTCACTCTAGGTTTACTGTATCCCTTGGACCTTCTTATTGACGATGAAACACAGAAATTGCATCGGAATTAAATACAAAAGCACAATGCCGACTTAAGTACAAGAAGACTGACTCTGCATACTGTCTATGTTTTGAACCATTTCTGTGATTCTAGTTATAGATTCCGATGCTTCACTCTAGGTTTACTGTATCCCTCTGACCTTCTTATTGACGATGAAACACAGAAATTGCATCGGAATGAAATACAAAAGGCACAATGCCGAATTAAGTACAAGAAGACTGACTCCTCCTACTCTCTATGTTTTGAACCATTCCTGTGACACTAGTTTTTTATTCCGATGCTTCACTTGAGGTTTACTGTATCCTTCGGACCTTCTTATGGGCGATGAAACACAAAAATTGCAACGGAATGAAATACAAAATTCACAATGGCGACTTAAGTACAAGAAGACAGACTCTTCCATCTCTCTATGTTTTGAAACATTCCTGTGACACTAGTATAGATTCCGATGCTTCACTACAGGTTTACTGTATGCCTCTGAGCTTCTTATTGACGATTAAACACAGAAATTGCATCGGCATTAAATAGAAAATGCACAATACCGATTTAAGTATAAGAAGACAGACTATTCCTACTGTCTATGTTTTGAACCATTCCTGGGACACTAGATATAGATTCCGATGCTTCACTCCAGGTTTACTGTATCCCTTGGACCTTCTTATTGACGATGAAACACAGAAATTGCATCGGAATTAAATAGATAAGGCACAATGCCGACTTAAGTACATAAGACTGACTCTGCATACTGTCTATGTTTTGAACCATTCCTGTGATACTAGTTTTAGATCTCAATGCTTCGCTTCAGGTTTACTGTATCCCTTGGACCTTCATATTGACGATTAAACACAGAAATTGCATCGGAATTAAATACAAAACGCACAATGCCGACTTAAGTACAAGGAGACTGACTCTTCTTCCTGTCTATGTTTTGAACCATCCCTGTGACACTAGTTATAGATTCCGATGCTTCACCCCAGGTTTACTGTATCCCTTGGACCTTCTTATTGACGATGAAACACAGAAATTGCATCGGAATTAAATACAAAAGGCACAATGCCGACTTAAGTACAAGAAGACTGACTCTTCTTACTGACTATGTTTGAACCATTCCTGTGACACTAGTTATAGATTCCGATGCTTCACATGAGGTTTACTGTATCCCTCTGACCTACTTATTGACGATGAAACACAGAAATTGCATCGGAATTAAATACAAAAGGCACAATGCCGACTTAAGTACGTGTAGACTGACTTTTCCTACTGTCTATGTTTTGAACCATTCCTGTGACACTAGTTATGCATTCCCATGGTACATTTCAGGTTTCCTGTATCCCTTGGACGTTCTTATTGACGATGAAACACAGAAATTGCATCCGAATTAAATAGAAAGGGCACAATACCGACCTAACAACAAGAAGACTGACTCTTCTTACTGACCATGTTTTGAACCATTCCTGTGACACTAGTTATAGATTCCGATGCTTCACTCCAGCTTTACTGTATGCCTTGGACCTTCTTAATGACGATGAAACACAAAAATTGCATCGGAATTAAATACAAAAGGCACAATGCCGACTTAAGTACTAGAAGACTGACTCTTCTTACTGACTACGTTTTGAACCATTCCTGTGACACTAGTTATAGATTCCGATTCATCACTCTAGGTTTACTGTATCCCTTGGACCTTCTTATTGACGATGAAACACAGAAATTGCATCGGAATTAAATAGAAAAGGCACCATGCCGACTTAAGTACAAGAAGACTGACTCTTCTTACTGACTATGTTTTGAAACATTCCTGTGACTCTAGTTATAGATTCCGATGCTTCACTTCAGGTTTACTGTATCCCTTGGACCTTCTTATTGACGATGAGACACAGAAATCGCATCGGTATTAAATAGAAACAGCACAATGCCGACTTAAGTACAAGAAGACTGACTCTTCCTACTATCTATGTTTGAACCATTCCTGTGACACTAGTTTTTTATTCCGATGCTTCACTTGAGGTTTACTGTCTCCCTCGGACCTTCTTATGGACGATGAAACACAGAAATTGCATCGGAATTAAATACAAAAGGCACAATGCCGACTTAAGTACAAGAAGACTGAATCTTCCAACTCTCTATGATTTGAACCATTCCTGTGACACTAGTTATAGATTCCGATGCTTCACTTCAGGTTTACTGTATCCCTTGGACTTTGTTATTGACGATGAAACACACTAATTGCATCGGAATTAAATACAAAAGGCACAATGCCAACTTAAGTACAAGAAGACTGACTCTTCTTACTGACTATGCTTTGAACCATTCCTGTGACACTAGTTATAGATTCCGATGCTTCACTTCAGGTTTACTGTATCGCTCTGACCTTCTTATTGACGATGAAACACAGAAGTTGCATCGGAATTAAGTACAAAAGGCACAATGCCGACTTAAGTATATGTAGACTGACTTTTCCTACTGTCTATGTTTTGAACCATTCCTATGACACTAGTTATAGATTCCGATGGTTCATTTCAGGTTTACTGTATCTCTTGGACCTTCTTAGTGACGATCAAACACAGAAATTGCATCGGAATTAAATACAAAAGGCACAATGCCGACTAAAGTACACGGAGACCGACCCTTCCAACTGTCTATGCCTTGAACCATTCGTGTGACACTAGTTATAGATTCCGATGCTTAACTTCCGGATTACTGTATCCCACTGACCTTCTTAGTGACGATGAAACACAGAAATTGCATCGGAATTAAATACAAAAAGCACAATGGCGACTAAACTACAAGAATACTGACTCATGTTACTGTCTATGTTTTGAACCGTCCCTCTGACACTAGTTATAGATTCCGATGCTTCACTCCAGGGTTACTGTATCCATTGGACCTTTTTATTGACGTAGAAACTCAGTAATTGCATCGGAATTAAATACAAAAGGCACAATACCGACTTAAGTACAATAAGACTGACTCTTCTTACTGACTATGTTTTGAACCATTCCTGTGACACTAGTTATAGATTACGATGCTTAACATCAGGATTACTGTATCCCTCTGACCTTCTTATTGACGATGAATCACAGAAATTGCATCGTAATTAAATACAAGAGGCACAATGCGGAATTAAGTACAAGAAGACTGACTCTTCTTACTGTCTATGTTTAGAACCATTCCTGTGACACTAGTTATAGACTGTGATGCTTCACTCCAGGTTTACTGTATCCCTTGGACCTACTTATTGACGATGAAACACAGATATTGCATCGGAATTAAATACAAAAGGCACTATGCCGACTTAAGTAAAAGAAGTCTGACTCTTCTTACTGTCTGTGTTTTGAACCATTCCTGTGAAACTAGTTATAGAATCCGATGCTTCACTCCAGGTTAACTGTATCCCTTGGAATTCTTATTGACGATGAAACACAGAAATTGCTTCAGAATCGAATCAATAATGCACAATGATGACTTAAGTACAAGAAGACTGACTCTTCTTACTGACTATGTTTTGAACCATTCCTGTGACACTAGTTATAGATTCCGATGCTTCACTTCAGGTTTACTGTATCCCTTGGACCTTCTTATTGACGATGAAACACAGAAATTGCATCGGAATTAAATACAAAGGCACAATGATGACTTAAGTACAAGAAGACTGACTCTTCCTACTGTCTATGTTTTGAACCATTCCTGTGACACTAGTCATAGATTCCGATACTTAACTTCAGGACTACTGCGTCCCTTTGACCTTCTTATTGACGATGAAACACAGAAAATGCATCGGAATTAATTGCAAAAGGCACAATGCCGACTTAAGTACAAGAAGACTGACTCTTCTTACTGTCTATGCTTTGAACCATCCCTGTGACACTAGTTATAGATTCCGATGCATCACTCCAGGTTTACTGTATCCCTTGTACCTTCTCATTGACGATGAAACACAGAAATTGTATCGGAATTAAATACAAAATTCACAATGCAGACTTACGTACAAGAAGACTGACTCTTCATAATGACTATGTTTTGAACCATTTCTGTGACATTAGTTATAGATTCCGATGCTTAACTTCAGGATTACTGGATCCCACTGACCTTCTTAGTTACGATGAATCACAGAAATTGCATCGGAATTAAATACAAAAAGCACAATGCCGACTAAAGTACAAGAACACTGACTCATGTTACTGTCTATGTTTTGAACCGTACCTCTGACACTAGTTATAGATTCCGATGCTTCACTCCAGGTTTACTTTATCCCTTGGACCCTCTTATTGACGTAGAAACACAGAAATTGCATCGGAATTAAATACAAAAGGCACAATACCGACTTAAGTACAAGAAGACTGACTCTTCTTACTGACTATGTTTTGAACCATTCCTGTGACACTAGTTATAGATTACGATGCTCCACATCAGGTTTACTGTATCCCTGTCACCTTCTTATTGATGATGAAACACAGAAATTGCATCGGAATGAAATACAAAAGGCACAATGCTGAATTAAGTACAAGAAGACTGACTCTTCTTACTGTCTATGTTTTGAACCATTCCTGTGACACTAGTTACAGACTCTGATGCTTCACTCCAGGTTTACTGTATCCCTTGGACCTTCATATTGACGATGAAACACAGAAATTGCATCGGAATTAAATACAAAAGGCACCATGCCGACTTAAGTACAAGAAGACAGACTCTTCCTACTGTCTATGTTTTGAACCATTCCTGGGACACTAGTTAAAGATGCCGATGCTTCACTTCAGGTTTACTGTATCCCGTGGACCTTTTTATTGCCGATGAAACACACAAATTGCATCGGAATTAAATACAAAAGGCACAATGCCGACTTAAGTACAAGAAGACTTACTCTTCTTACTGACTATGCTTTGAACCATTCCTGTGACACTAGTTATAGATTCCCATGGTTCATTTCAGGTTTACTGTATCCCTTGGACGTTCTTATTGACGATGAAACACAGAAATTGCATCGGAATTAAATAGAAAAGGCACAATACCGACTTAACTACAAGAAGACTTACTCTTCTTACTGACCATGTTTTGAACCATTCCTGTGACACTAGTTATAGATTCCGATGCTTCACTCCAGCTTTACTGTATCCCTTCCACCTTCTTATTGACGATGAAAAACAGAAATTGCGTCGGAATTCAATACACAAGGCACAATGCCGACTTAAGTACGAGAAGACTGACTTTTCTTAGTGACTATGTTTTGAACCTATCCTGTGACACTAGTTATAGATTCCGATGCTTCACTTCAGGTTTACTGTATCCCTATGACCTTCTTATTGACGATGAAACACAGAAATTGCATCGGAATTAAATAGAAATGCACAATACCGACTTAACTACAAGAAGACTGACTCTTCTTACTGACCATGTTTTGAACCATTCCTGTGACACTAGTTATAGATTCCGATGCTTAATTTCAGGATTACTGTATCCCACTGACCGTCTTAGTGACGATGAAACATAGCAATTGCATCGGAATTAAATACAAAAGGCACAATGCCGACTTAAGCACAAGAAGACTGACTCTGCATACTGTCTATGTTTTGAACCATTTCTGTGATACTAGTTATAGATTTCAATGCTTCGCTTCAGGTTTACTGTATCCCTTGGACCTTCATATTGACGATGAAACACAGAAATTGCATCGGAATTAAATACAAAAGGCACAATGCCGACTTAAGTACAAGAAGACTGACTCTTCTTACTGACTATGTTTGAACCATTCCTGTGACACTAGTTATAGATTCCGATGCTTCACTTGAGGTTTACTGTATCACTCTGACCTTCATATTGACGATGAAACGCAGAAATTGCATCGGAATTAAATACAAAAGGCACAATGCCGACTTCAGTACGTGTAGACTGACTTTTCCTCTTGTCTAAGTTTTGAACCATTCCTGTGACACTAGATATAGATTCCCATGGTACATTTCAGGTTTCCTGTATTCTTTGGACCTTCTTATTGACGATGAAACACAGAAATTGCATCGGAATTAAATAAAAAGGGCACAATGCCGACTTAAGTACAAGAAGACTGACTTTTCTTACTGACTATGATTTGAACCATTCCTGTGTCACTAGTTATAGATTCCGATGCTTCACTTCAGGTTTACTGTATCCCTCTGACCATCTTATTGACGATGAAACACAGATATTGCATCGGAATGAAATAGAAAAGGCACAATACCGACTTAACTACAAGAAGACTGACTCTTCTTACTGACCATGTTTTGAACAACTCCTGTGACACCAGTTTTAGATTCCGATGCTTAGCTTCAGGATTACTGTATCCCACTGACAGTCTTAGTGACGATGAAACACAGAAATTACATCGGAATTAAATACAAAAGGCACAATGCCGACTTAAGTACAAGAAGACTGACTCATCTTACTTACTATGTTTTGAACCATTCCTGTGACACTAGTTATAGATTCCGATGCTTCACTCCAGGATTACTGTATACCTTGGACCTTCTTATTGTCGATGAAACACAGAAATTGCATCGGAATTAAATACAAAACCACAATGCCGACTTAAGTACAAGAAGACGGACTCTTCCTACTGACTATGTTTTGAACCATTCCTGTGACACTAGTTATAGATTCCGATGCTTCACTTCGGCTTTACTGTATCCCTCTGACCTTCTTATTGACGATAAAACACAGAAATTGCATCGGAATTGAATACAAAAGTCACAATGCCGACATAAGTACAAGAAGACTGACTCTTCTTACTGTCTATGTTTTGAACCATTCCTGTGACACTAGTTATAGATTCCGATGCTTCACTCAAGGTTTACTGTATCCGTTGGACCTTCTACTTGACGATGAAACACAGAAATTGCATCGGAATTAAATAGAAAAGGCACCATGCCGACTTAAGTACAAGAAGACTGACTCTTCTTACAGACTATGTTTTGAAACATGCCTGTGACACTAGTTATAGATTCCGATGCTTCACTTCAGGTTTACTGTATCCCTTGGACCTTCTTATTGACGATGAGAAACAGAAATCGCATCGGTATTAAATGGAAACAGCACAATGCCGACTTAAGTACAAGAAGACTGACTCTTCCTACTATCTATGTTTGAACCATTCCTGTGACACTAGTTTTTTATTCCGATGCTTCACTTGAGGTTTACTGTCTCCCTCGGACCTTCTTATGGACGATGAAACACAGATATTGCATCGGAATTAAATACAAAAGGCACAATGCCGACTTAAGTACAAGAAGACTGAATCTTCCAACTCTCTATGATTTGATTCATTCCTGTGACACTAGTTATAGATTCCGATGCTTCACTTCAGGTTTACTGTATCCTTTGGACTTTGTTATTGACGATGAAACACACTAATTGCATCGGAATTAAATACAAAAGGCACAATGCCAACTTAAGTACAAGAAGACTGACTCTTCTTACTGACTATGTTTTGAACCATTCCTGTGACACTAGTTATAGATTCCGATGCTTCACTTCAGGTTTACTGTATCGCTCTGACCTTCTTATTGACGATGAAACACAGAAGTTGCATCGGAATTAAGTACAAAAAGCACAATGCCGACTTAAGTATATGTAGACTGACTTTTCCTACTGTCTATCTTTTGAACCATTCCTATAACTAGTTATAGTTTCCGATGGTTCATTTCAGGTTTACTGTATCTCTTGGACCTTCTTATTGACGATCAAACACAGACATTGCATCGGAATTAAATACAAAAGGCACAATGCCGACTAAAGTACAAGGAGACCGACCCTTCCAACTGTCTATGCCTTGAACCATTCGTGTGACACTAGTTATAGATTCCGATGCTTAACTTCAGGATTACTGTATCCCACTGACCTTCTTAGTGACGATGAAACACAGAAATTGCATCGGAACAAAATACAAAAAGCACAATGGCGACTAAAGTACAAGAATACTGACTCATGTTACTGTCTATGTTTTGAACCGTCCCTCTGACACTAGTTGCAGATTCCGATGCTTCACTCCAGGGTTACTGTATCCCTTGGACCTTCTTATTGACGTAGAAACACAGAAATTGCATCGGAATTAAATACAAAAGGCACAATACCGACATAAGTACAATAAGACTGACTCTTCTTACTGTCTATGTTTTGAACCATTCCTGTGACACTAGTTATAGATTCCGATGCTTCACTTCGGCTTTACTGTATCCCTCTGACCTTCTTATTGACGATAAAACACAGAAATTGCATCGGAATTGAATACAAAAGTCACAATGCCGACATAAGTACAAGAAGACTGACTCTTCTTACTGTCTATGTTTTGAACCATTCCTGTGACACTAGTTATAGATTCCGATGCTTCACTCAAGGTTTACTGTATCCCTTGGACCTTCTACTTGACGATGAAACACAGAAATTGCATCGGAAGTAAATAGAAAAGGCACCATGCCGACTTAAGTACAAGAAGACTGACTCTTCTTACTGACTATGTTTTGAAACATTCCTGTGACACTAGTTATAGATTCCGATGCTTCACTTCAGGTTTACTGTATCCCTTGGACCTTCTTATTGACGATGAGAAACAGAAATCGCATCGGTATTAAATGGAAACAGCACAATGCCGACTTAAGTACAAGAAGACTGACTCTTCCTACTATCTATGTTTGAACCATTCCTGTGACACTAGTTTTTTATTCCGATGCTTCACTTGAGGTTTACTGTCTCCCTCGGACCTTCTTATGGACGATGAAACACAGATATTGCATCGGAATTAAATACAAAAGGCACAATGCCGACTTAAGAACGTGTAGACTGACTTTTCCTACTGTCTAAGTTTTGAACCATTCCTGTGACACTAGTTATAGATTTCGATGCTTCACTTGAGGTTTACTGTATCCCTCTGACCTTCATATTGACGATGAAACGCAGAAATTGCATCGGAATTAAATACAAAAGGCACAATGCCGACTTAAGTACGTGTAGACTGACTTTTCCTACTGTCTAAGTTTTGAACCATTCCTGTGACACTAGATATAGATTCCCATGGTACATTTCAGGTTTCCTGTATTCTTTGGACCTTCTTATTGACGATGAAACACAGAAATTGCATCGGAATTAAATACAAAGGGCACAATGCCGACTTAAGTACAAGAAGACTTTCTTACTGACTATGATTTGAACCATTCCTGTGTCACTAGTTATAGATTCCGGTGCTTCACTTCAGGTTTACTGTATCCCTCTGACCTTCTTATTGACGATGAAACACAGATATTGCATCGGAATGAAATAGAAAAGGCACAATACCGACTTAACTACAAGAAGACTGACGCTTCTTACTGACCATGTTTTGAACAACTCCTGTGACACCAGTTTTAGATTCCGATGCTTAGCTTCAGGATTACTGTATCCCACTGACAGTCTTAGTGACGATGAAACACAGAAATTACATCGGAATTAAATACAAAAGGCACAATGCCGACTTAAGTACAAGTAGACTGACTCATCTTACTGACTATGTTTTAACCATTCCTGTGACACTAGTTATAGATTCCGATGCTTCACTCCAGGATTACTGTATACCTTGGTCCTTCTTATTGACGATGAAACACAGAAATTGCATCGGAATTAAATACAAAACCACAATGCCGACTTAAGTACAAGAAGACGGACTCTTCCTACTGACTATGTTTTGAACCATTCCTGTGACACTAGTTATAGATTCCGATGCTTCACCACGGCTTTACTGTATCCCTCTGACCTTCTTATTGACGATAAAACACAGAAATTGCATCGGAATTGAATACAAAAGTCACAATGCCGACATAAGTACAAGAAGCCTGACTCTTCTTACTGTCTATGTTTTGAACCATTCCTGTGACACTAGTTATAGATTCCGATGCTTCACTCGAGGTTTACTGTATCCCTTGGACGTTCTACTTGACGATGAAACACAGAAATTGCATCGGATATAAATAGAAAAGGCACCATGCCGACTGAAGTACAAGAAGACTGACTCTTCTTACTGACTATGTTTTGAAACATTCCTTTGACACTAGTTATAGATTCCGATGCTTCACTTCAGGTTTACTGTATCCCTTGGACCTTCTTATTGACGATGAGAAACAGAAATCGCATCGGTATTAAATGGAAACAGCACAATGCCGACTTAAGTACAAGAAGACTGACTCTTCCTACTATCTATGTTTGAACCATTCCTGTGACACTAGTTTTTTATTCCGATGCTTCACTTGAGGTTTACTGTCTCCCTCGGACCTTCTTATGGACGATGAAACACAGATATTGCATCGGAATTAAATACAAAAGGCACAATGCCGACTTAAGTACAAGAAGACTGAATCTTCAAACTCTCTATGATTTGATTCATTCATGTGACACTAGTTATAGATTCCGATGCTTCACTTCAGGTTTACTGTATCCCTTGAACTTTGTTATTGACGATGAAACACACTAATTCCATCGGAATTAAATACAAAAGGCACAATGCCAACTTAAGTACAAGAAGACTGACTCTTCTTACTGACTATGTTTTGCACCATTCCTGTGACACTAGTAATAGATTCCGATGCTTCACTTCAGGATTACTGTATCCCTCTGACCTTCTTATTGACGATGAAACACAGAAGTTGCATCGGAATTAAGTACAAAAAGTACAATGCCGACTTAAGTATATGTAGACTGACTTTTCCTACTGTCTATCTTTTGAACCATTCCTATAACTAGTTATAGTTTCCGATGGTTCATTTCAGGTTTACTGTATCTCTTGGACCTTCTTATTGACGATCAAACACAGACATTGCATCGGAATTAAATACAAAAGGCACAAAGCCGACTAAAGTACAAGGCGACCGACCCTTCCAACTGTCTATGCCTTGAACCATTCGTGTGACACTAGTTATAGATTCCGATGCTTAACTTCAGGATTACTGTATCCCACTGACCTTCTTAGTGACGATAAAACACAGAAATTGCATCGGAATAAAATACAAAAAGCACAATGGCGACTAAAGTACAAGAATACTGACTCATGTTACTGTCTATGTTTTGAACCGTCCCTCTGACACTAGTTACAGATTCCGATGCTTCACTACAGGGTTACTGTATCCCTTGGACCTTCTTATTGACGTAGAAACACAGAAATTGCATCGGAATTAAATACAAAAGGCACAATACCGACATAAGTACAATAAGACTGACTCTTCTTACTGACTATGTTTAGAACCATTCCTGTGACACTAGTTATAGACTCTGATGCTTCACTCCAGGTTTACTGTATCCCTTGGACCTTCTTATTGACGATGAAACACAGAAATTGCTTCAGAATCGAATAGAAAATGCACAATGATGACTTAAGTACAAGAAGACTGACTCTTCTTACTGACTATGTTTTGAACCATTCCTGTGACACTAGTTATAGATTCCGATGCTTCACTTCAGGTTTACTGTATCCCTTGGACCTTCTTATTGACGATGAAACACAGAAATTGCATCGGAATTAAATACAAAGGCACAATGATGACTTAAGTACAAGAAGACTGACTCTTCCTACTGTCTATGTTTTGAACCATTCCTGTGACACTAGTCATAGATTCCGTTACTTAACTTCAGGATTACTGCATCCCTTTGACCTTCTTATTGACGATGAAACACAGAAGATGCATCGGAATTAAATTCAAAAGGCACAATGCAGACTTACGTACAAGAACACTGACTCTTCATAATGACTATGTTTTGAACCGTTCCTGTGACACTACTTATAAATTCCGATGCTTTACTTCAGGTTTACTGTATAACTTGGACCTTCCCATTGACGATGAGACACAGAAATCGCATCGGAATTAAATAGGTAAAGCACAATGCCGACTTAAGTACAGGAAGGCTGACTCTTCCTACTGTCTATATTTTGAACCATTCCTGTGACACTAGTTATAGATTCCGATGCTTCACTTCAGGTGTACCTTATCCCTCTGACCTTATTTATGACGATGAAACACAGAAATTGCAACGGAATTAAATAGAAAAGGAACAATGCCGACTTAACTACAAGAAGACTGACTCTTCTTACTGACTATGTTTTGAACCATTCCTGTGACACTAGTTACAGATTACGATGCTTCACATCAGGTTTACTGTATCCCTCTGACCTTCTTATTGATGATGAAACACAGAAATTGCATCGGAGTGAAATACAAAAGGCACAATGCTGAATTAAGTACAAGGAGACTGACTCTTCTTACTGTCTATGTTTTGAACCATCCCTGTGACACTAGTTATAGATTCCGATGCTTCACTTCAGGTTTACTGTATCCCTTGGACCTTCTTATTGACAATTAAACACAGAAGTTGCATCGGAATTAATTACAAAAAGCACAATGCCGACTTAAGTATATGAAGCTGACTTTTCCTACTGTCTATCTTTTGAACCATTCCTATAACTAGTTATAGTTTCCGATGGTTCATTTCAGGTTTACTGTATCTCTTGGACCTTCTTATTGACGATCAAACACAGACATTGCATCGGAATTAAATACAAAAGGCACCATGCCGACTTAAGTACAAGAAGACAGACTCTTCCTACTGTCTATGTTTTGAACCATTCCTGGGACACTAGTTATAGATGCCGATGCTTCACTTCAGGTTTACTGTATCCCTTGGACGTTCTTATTATCGATGAAACACAGAAATTGCATCGGAATTAAATAGAAAAGGCACAATACCGACTTAACTACAAGAAGACTTACTCTTCTTACTGACCATGTTTTGAACCATTCCTGTGACACTAGTTATGGATTCCGATGCTTCACTCCAGCTTTACTGTATGCCTTGCACCTTCTTATTGACGATGAAACACAGAAATTGCATCGGAATTAAATACAAAAGGCACAATGCCGACTTAAGTACAAGAAGACTGACCCTGCATACTGTCTATGTTTGAACCATTTCTGTGAGACTAGTTATAGATTTCGATACTTCGCTTCAGGTTTACTGTAACCCTTGGACCTTCTTATTGACAATGAAACACAGAAATTGCATCGGAATTAAATACAAAAGGCAAAATGCCGACTTAAGTACAAGGAGACTGACTCTTCTTACTGTCTATGTTTTGAACCATCCCTGTGACACTAGTTATAGATTCCGATGCTTCACTCCAGGTTTACTGTATCCCTTGGACCTTATTATTGACAATTAAACACAGAATTTGCATCGGAATTAAATACAAAAGGCACAATGCCGATTTAAGTACAAGAAGACTGACTCTTCTTACTGACTATGTTTGAACCATTCCTGTGACACTAGTTATAGATTCCGATGCTTCACTTGAGGTTTACTGTATCCCTTGGACCTTCTTAGTGACGATGAGACACAGAAATCGCATCGGTATTAAATAGAAACAGCACAATGACGACTTAAGTCCAAGAAGACTGACTCTTCCTACTCTCTATGTTTGAACCATTCCTGTGACACTAGTTTTTTATTCCGATGCTTCACTTGAGGTTTACTGTATACCTCTGACCTTCTTATTAACGATGAAACACAGAAGTTGCATCGGAATTAAATACAAAAGGCACAATGCTGACTTAAGTATATGTAGACTGACTTTTTCCTACTGTCTATGTTTAGATCCATTCCTCTGACACTAGTTATAGATTCCGATGGTTCATTTCAGGTTTACTGTATCTCTTGGACCTTCTTATTGACGATCAAACACACAAATTGCATCGGAATTAAATACAAAAAGCGCAATACCGACTTAAGTACAAGAAGACTGACTCTTCTTACTGAGTATATTTTGAACCATTCATGTGACACTAGTTATAGATTACGATGCTTCACATCAGGTTTACTGCGTCCCTCTGACCTTCTTATTGACGATGAATCACAGAATTTGCATCGGAATTAAATACAAAAGGCACAATGCCGACTTAAGTAAAAGAAGTCTGACTCTTCTTACTGCCCGTGTTTTGAACCATTCCTGTGAAACTAGTTATAGATTCCGATGCTTCACTCCAGGTTTACTGTATCCCTTGGACCTTCTTATTGACGATGAAGCACAGAAATGTCTTCAGAATTAAATAGAAAATGCACAATGATGACTTAAGTACAAGAAGACTGACTCTTCTTACTGACTATATTTTGAACCATTCCTGTGACACTAGTTATAGATTCCGATGCTTCACTTCAGGTTTACAGTATCCCTTGCACCTTCTTATTGACTATGAATCACAGAATTTGCATCGGAATTAAATACAAAAGGCACAATGCCGACTTAAGTAAAAGAAGTCTGACTCTTCTTACTGCCCGTGTTTTGAACCATTCCTGTGAAACTAGTTATAGATTCCGATGCTTCACTCCAGGTTTACTGTATCCCTCTGACCTTCTTATTGACGATGAAACACAGAAATTGCATCGGAATTAAATACAAAAGGCACAATGCTGAATTAAGTACAAGAAGACTGACTCTTCTTACTGTCTATGTTTTGAACCATTCCTGTGACACTAGTTATAGACTCTGATGCTTCACTCCAGGTTTACTGTATCCCTTGGACCTTCTTGTTGACGATGAAACACAGAAATTGCGTCGGAATTAAATACAAAAGGCTCAATGCCGACTTAAATAAGAGAAGTCTGACTCTTCTTACTGTCTGTGTTATGAACCATTCCTGTGAAACTAGTTATTGATTCCGATGCTTCACTCCATGTTTACTGTATATCTCGGACCTTCTTATTGACGATGAAACACAGAAATTGCTTCAGAATTAAATAGAAAATGCACAATGATGACTTAAGTACAAGAAGACTGACACTTCCTACTGTCTACGTTTTGAACCATTCCTGTGACACTAGTCATAGATTCCGATGTTTACCTTCAGGATTACTGTATCCCTCTGACCTTCTTATTGACGATGAAACACAGAAATTGCATCGGAATTAAATACAAAAGGCACAATGCCGACTTAAGTACAAGAAGAGTGACTCTTCTTACTGTCTATGTTTTGAACCAACCCTGTGACACTAGTTATAGATTCCGATGCTTCACTCCAGGTTTACTGTATCCCTTGGACCTTCTTATTGACGATGAAACACAGAAATTGTATCGGAATTAAATACAAAATTCACAATGCCGACTTACGTACAAGAAGACTGACTCTTCTTACTGACTATGTTTTGAACAATTTCTGTGACTCTAGTTATAAATTCCGATGCTTCACTTCAGGTTTACTGTGTCCCTTAGACCTTCCTATTGACGATGAGACACAGAAATCGCATCGGAATTGAATAGAAAAAGCACAATGCCGACTTAAGTACAAGAAGACTGACTCTTCCTACTCTCTTGCTTTGAGCCTTTCCTGTGACACTAGTTTTTTATTCCGATGCTTCACTTCAGGTTTACTGTATCCCTTGGATCTTCCCATTGACGATGAGATACAGAAATCGCATCGGAATTAAATAGAAAACGCACAATGCCGACTTAAGTACAAGAAGACTGACTCGACCCACTCTCTATGTTTTGAACCTTTCCTGTGACACTAGTTTTTTATTCCGATGCTTCAATTGAGGTTTACTGCATCCCTCGGACCTTCTTATGAACGATGAAACACAGAAATTGCATCGGAATGAAATACAAATGGCACAATGCCGACTTAAGTACAAGAAGACTGACTCTTCTTACTGACTATGTTTTGAACCATTCCTGTGACACTAGTCATAGATTCCGATGCTTAAGTTCAGGATTACTGTATCCCTCTGACATTCTTATTGACGATGAAACACAGAAATTGCATCGGAATGAAATACAAAAGGCACAATGCCGACTTATGAACAAGTAGACTGACTCTTCCAACTCTCTATGTTTTGAACCATTCCTGTGACACTAGTTATAGATTCCGATGCTTCACTTCAGGGTTACTGTATCCCTCTGACCTCCGTATTGACAATGAAACACAGAAATTGCATCGGAATTAAATAGAAAAGGCACAATACCAACTTAAGAATAAGAAGACTGACTCTTCCTAATGTCTATGTTTTGAACCATTCCTGTGACCCTAGTTATAGATTCCGATGCTTCACTTCAGGTTTACTGTATCCCTTTGACCTTCTTATTGACGATGAAACACACAATTTGCATCGGAATTAAATTCAAATGGCACAATGCCGACTTAAGTACAAGAAGACTGACTCTTCTTACTGACTATGCTTTGAACCATTCCTGTGACACAAGTTATAGATTCCGATGCTTCACTTCAGGTTTACTGTATCCCTCTGACCTTCTTATTGACGATGAAACACAGATATTGCACCGGAAATAAATACAAAAGGCACAATTCCGCTTAAGTACGTGTAGACTGACTATTCCTACTGTCTATGTTTTGAACCATTCCTATGATACTAGTTATAGATTCCGAAGCTTCACTTCAGGTTTACTGTATCCCTCTGACCTTCTTATTGACGATAAAACACAGAAATTGCTTCGGAATTAAATACACAAGGCACAATGCCGACATAAGTACAAGAAGACTGACTCTTCTTACTATCTATGTTTTGAACAATTCCTGTGACACTAGTTATAGATTCCGATGCTTCACTCCAGGTTTACTGTATCCCTTGGTCCTTCTTATTGACGATGAAACACAGAAATTGCATCGGAATTAAATAGAAAAGGCACAATGCCGTCTTAAGTACAAGAAGACTGACTCTGCATACTGTCTATGTTTGAACCATTTCTGTGATACTAGTTATAGGTTTCGATGCTTCGCTTCAGGTTTACTGTAACCCTTGGACCTTCTTATTGACAATGAAACACAGAAATTGCATCGGAATTAAATACAAAAGGCACAATGTAGACTTAAGTACAGGGAGACTGACTCTTCTTACTGTCTATATTTTGAACCATCCCTGTGTCACTAGTTTTTTATTCCGATGCTTCACTTGAGGTTTACTGTATCCCTTGGACCTTCTTATTGACGATGAAACACAGAAATTGCATCGGAATTAAATACAAAAGGCACAATACCGACTTAACTAAAAGAAGTCTGACTCTTCTTACTGCCTGTGCTTTGAACCATTCCTGTGAAACTAGTTATAGATTCCGATGCTTCACTCCAGGTTTACTGTATCCCTTGGACCTTCTTATTGACGATGAAGCACAGAAATGTCTTCAGAATTAAATAGAAAATGCACAATGATGACTTAAGTAGAAGAAGACTGACTCTTCTTACTGACTATATTTTGAACCATTCCTGTGACACTAGTTATAGATTCCGAAGCTTCACTTCAGGTTTACTGTATCCCTTGCAGCTTCTTATTGACGATGAAACACAGAAATTGCATCGGAATGAAATACAAATGGCACAATGCCGACTTAAGTACAAGAAAACTGATTCTTCCTACTGTCTATCTTTTGAACCATTCCTGTGACACTAGTCATAGATTCCGATACTTAGCTTCAGGATAACTGTATCCCTCTGACCTTCATATTGACGATGAGACACAGAAAATGCATCGGAATTAAATACAAAAGGCACAATGCCGACTTAAGTACAAGAAGACTGACTCTTCTTACTGTCTATGTTTTGAACCATCCCTGTGACATTAGTTATAGATTCCGATGCATCACTCCAAGTTTACTGTATCCCATGGACCTTCTTATTGACGATGAAACACAGAAATTGTATCGGAATGAAATACAAAATTCACAATGCTGACTTTCGTACAAGAAGACTGACTCTTCATACTGACTCTGTTTTGAACCATTCCTGTGACACTAGTTATAAATTCCGATGCTTCACTTCAGGTTTACTGTATCCCTTGGACCTTCCTATTGCCGATGAGACACAGAAATCGCATCGGAATTAAATAGATAAAGCACAATGCCGACTTAAGTACAGGAAGGCTGACTCTTCCTACTGTCTATGGTTTGAACCATTCCTGTGACACTAGTTATAGATTCCGATGCTTCACTTCAGGTTTACTGTATCCCTCTGACCTTATTATTGACGATGTAACACAGAAATTGCATCGGATTTACATAGAAAAGGAACAATGCCGACTTAACTACAAGAAGACTGACTCTTCTTACAGACTATGTTTTGAAAGATTCCTTTGACACTAGTTATAGATTCCGATGCTTAACTTCAGGATTACTGTATCCTACTGACCTTCTTAGTGACGATGAAACACAGAAATTGCGTCCGAATTAAATACAAAAAGCACAATGCCGACTAAAGTACAAGAATACTGACTCATGTTACTGTCTATGTTTTAAACCGTCCCTCTGACACTAGTTACAGATTCCGATGCTTCACTCCAGGTTTACAGTATCCCATGGACTCTCTTATTGACGTAGAAGCACAGAAATTGCATCGGAATTAAATACAAAAGGCACAATACCGAATAAGTGCAAGAAGACTGACTCTTCTTACTGACTATGTTTTGAACCATTCCTGTGACACTAGTTATAGATTATGATGCTGCACATCATGTTTACTGTATCGCTCTGACCTTCTTATTGACGATGATACACAGAAAAAATGCATCGGAATTAAATACAAAAGGCACAATGCTGAATTAAGTACAAGAAGACTGACTCTTCTTACTGTCTATGTTTTGAACCATTCCTGTGACACTAGTTATAGACTCTGATGCTTCACTCCAGGTTTACTGTATCCCTTGGACCTTCTTATTGACGATGAAACACAGAAATTGCGTCGGAATTAAATACAAAAGGCACAATGCCGACTTAAATAAGAGAAGTCTGACTCTTCTTACTGTCTGTGTTATGAACCATTCCTGTGAAACTAGTTATTGATTCCGATGCTTCACTCCATGTTTACTGTATATCTCGGACCTTCTTATTGACGATGAAACACAGAAATTGCTTCAGAATTAAATAGAAAATGCACAATGATGACTTAAGTACAAGAAGACTGACTCTTCCTACTGTCTACGTTTTGAACCATTCCTGTGACACTAGTCATAGATTCCGATGTTTAACTTCAGGATTACTGTATCCCTCTGACCTTCTTATTGACCATGAAACACAGAAATTGCATCGGAATTAGATACAAAAGGCACAATGCCGACTTAAGTACAAGAAGAGTGACTCTTCTTACTGTCTATGTTTTGAACCAACCCTGTGACACTAGTTATAGATTCCGATGCTTCACTCCAGGTGTACTGTATCCCTTGTACCTTCTTATTGACGATGAAACACAGAAATTGTATCGGAATTAAATACAAAATTCACAATGCCGACTTACGTACAAGAAGACTGACTCTTCTTACTGACTATGTTTTGAACAATTTCTGTGACTCTAGTTATAAATTCCGATGCTTCACTTCAGGTTTACTGTGTCCCTTAGACCTTCCTATTGACGATGAGACACAGAAATCGCATCGGAATTGAATAGAAAAAGCACAATGCCGACTTAAGTACAAGAAGACTGACTCTTCCTACTCTCTTGTTTTGAGCCTTTCCTGTGACAGTAGTTTTTTATTCCGATGCTTCACTTCAGGTTTACTGTATCCCTTGGATCTTCCTATTGACGATGAGACACAGAAATCGCATCGGAATTAAATAGAAAACGCACAATGCCGACTTAAGTACAAGAAGACTGACTCGTCCCACTCTCTATGTTTTGAACCTTTCCTGTGACACTAGTTTTTATTCCGATGCTTCAATTGAGGTTTACTGCATCCCTCGGACCTTCTTATGAACGATGAAACACAGGAATTGCATCGGAATGAAATACAAATGGCACAATGCCAACTTATGAACAAGTAGACTGACTCTTCCAACTCTCTATGTTTTGAACCATTCCTGTGACACTAGTTATAGATTCCGATGCTTCACTTCAGGGTTACTGTATCCCTCTGACCTCCGTATTGACAATGAAACACAGAAATTGCATCGGAATTAAATAGAAAAGGCACAATACCGACTTAAGAATAAGAAGACTGACTCTTCCTAATGTCTATGTTTTGAACCATTCCTGTGACCCTAGTTATAGATTCCGATGCTTCACTTCAGGTTTACTGTATCCCTTGGACCTTCTTATTGACGATGAAACACAGAAATTGCATCGGAATTAAATACAAATGGCACAATGCCGACTTAAGTACAAGAAGACTGACTCTTCTTACTGACTATGCTTTGAACCATTCCTGTGACACAAGTTATAGATTCCGATGCTTCACTTCAGGTTTACTGGATCCCTCTGATCTTCTTATTGACGATGAAACTCAGATATTGCACCGGAATTAAATACAAAAGGCACAATTCCGCTTAAGTACGTGTAGACTGACTTTTCCTACTGTCTATGTTTTGAACCATTCCTATGATACTAGTTATAGATTCCGAAGCTTCACTTCAGGTTTACTGTATCCCTCTGACCTTCTTATTGACGATAAAACACAGAAATTGCTTCGGAATTAAATACAAAAGGCACAATGCCGACATAAGTACAAGAAGACTGACTCTTCTTACTATCTATGTTTTGAACAATTCCTGTGACACTAGTTATAGATTCCGATGCTTCACTCCAGGTCTACTGTATCACTTGGTCCTTCTTATTGACGATGAAACACAGAAATTGCATCGGAATTAAATAGAAAAGGCACAATGCCGTCTTAAGTACAAGAAGACTATCTCTGCATACTGTCTATGTTTGAACCATTTCTGTGATACTAGTTATAGATTTCGATGCTTCGCTTCAGGTTTACTGTAACCCTTGGACCTTCTTATTGACAATGAAACACAGAAATTGCATCGGAATTAAATACAAAAGGCACAATGTAGACTTAAGTACAAGGAGACTGACTCTTCTTACTGTCTATGTTTTGAACCATCCCTGTGACACTAGTTTTTTATTCCGAAGCTTCACTTGAGGTTTACTGTATCCCTTGGACCTTCTTATTGACGATGAAACACAGAAATTGCATCGGAATTAAATACAAAAGGCACAATGCCGACTTAACTAAAAGAAGTCTGACTCTTCTTACTGCCTGTGCTTTGAACCATTTTTGTGAAACTAGTTATAGATTCCGATGCTGCACTCCAGGTTTACTGTATCCCTTGGACCTTCTTATTGACGATGAAGCACAGAAATGTCTTCAGAATTAAATAGAAAATGCACAATGATGACTTAAGTAGAAGAAGGATGACTCTTCTTACTGACTATATTTTGAACAATTCCTGTGACACTAGTTATAGATTCCGATGCTTCACTTCAGGTTTACTGTATCCCTTGCAGCTTCTTATTGACGATGAAACACAGAAATTGCATCGGAATGAAATACAAATGGCACAGTGCCGACTTAAGTACAAGAAAACTGATTCTTCCTACTGTCTATGTTTTGAACCATTCCTGTGACACTAGTCATAGATTCCGATACTTAGCTTCAGGATAACTGTATCCCTCTGACCTTCGTATTGACGATGAGACACAGAAATCGCATCGGAATTAAATAGATAAAGCACAATGCAGACTTAAGTACAGGAAGGCTGACTCTTCCTACTGTCTATGGTTTGAACCATTCCTGTGACACTAGTTATAGATTCCGATGCTTCACTTCAGGTTTACTGTATCCCTCTGACCTTATTATTGACGATGTAACACAGAAATTGCATCGGAATTACATAGAAAAGGAACAATGCCGACTTAACTACAAGAAGACTGACTCTTCTTACAGACTATGTTTTGAAAGATTCCTTTGACACTAGTTATAGATTCCGATGCTTAACTTCAGGATTACTGTATCCTACTGACCTTCTTAGTGACGATGAAACACAGAAATTGCATCCGAATTAAATACAAAAAGCACAATGCCGACTAAAGTACAAGAATACTGACTCATGTTACTGTCTATGTTTTAAACCGTCCCTCTGACACTAGTTATAGATTCCGATGCTTCACTCCAGGTTTACTGTATCCCTTGGTCCTTCTTATTGACGATGAAACACAGAAATAGCATCGGAATTAAATAGAAAAGGCACAATGCCGTCTTAAGTACAAGAAGACTATCTCTGCATACTGTCTATGTTTGAACCTTTTCTGTGATACTAGTTATAGATTTCGATGCTTCGCTTCAGGTTTACTGTAACCCTTGGACCTTCTTATTGACAATGAAACACAGAAATTGCATCGGAATTAAATACAAAAGGCACAATACCGACTTAAGTGCAAGAAGACTGACTCTTCTTACTGACTATGCTTTGAACCATTCCTGTGACACTAGTTATAGATTATGATGCTGCACATCATGTTTACTGTATCCCTCTGACCTTCTTATTGACGATGAAACACAGAAATTGCATCGGAATTAAATACAAAAGGCACAATGCCGACTTAAATAAAAGAAGTCTGATTCTTCTTACTGTCTGTGTTATGAACCATTCCTGTGAAACTAGTTATAGATTCCGATGCTTCACTCCATGTTTACTGTATATCTTGGACCTTCTTATTGACGATGAAACACAGAAATTGCTTCAGAATCAAATAGAAAATGCACAATGATGACTTATGTACAAGAAGACTGACTCTTACTACTGTCTATGTTTTGAACCATTCCTGTGACACTAGTCATAGATTCCGATGTTTAACTTCAGGATTACTGTATCCCTCTGACCTTCTTATTGACGATAGAAACACAGAAATTGCATGGGAATTAAATACAAAAGGCACAATGCCGACTTAAGTACAAGAAGAGTGACTCTTCTTACTGTCTACGTTTTGAACCAACCCTGTGACACTAGTTATAGATTCCGATGCTTCACTCCACGTTTACTGTATCCCTTGGACCTTCTTATTGACGATGAAACACAGAAATTGTATCGGAATTAAATACAAAATTCACAATGCCGACTTACGTACAAGAAGACTGACTCTTCTTACTGACTATGTTTTGAACCATTCCTGTGACTCTAGTTATAAATTCCGATGCTTCACTTCAGTTTTACTGTGTCCCTTAGACCTTCCTATTGACGATGAGACACAGAAATCGCATCGGAATTAAATAGAAAACGCACAATGCCGACTTAAGTACAAGAAGACTGACTCGTCCCACTCTCTATGTTTTGAACCTTTCCTGTGACACTAGTTTTTATTCCGATGCTTCAATTGAGGTTTACTGCATCCCTCGGACCTTCTTATGAACGATGAAACACAGGAATTGCATCGGAATGAAATACAAATGGCACAATGCCGACTTAAGTACAAGAAGACTGACTCTTCTTACTGACTATGTTTTGAACCATTCCTGTGACACTAGTCATAGATTCCGATGCTTAAGTTCAGGATTACTGTATCCCTCTGACATTCTTATTGACGATGAAACACAGAAATTGCATCGGAATGAAATACAAAAGGCACAATGCCGACTTATGAACAAGTAGACTGACTCTTCCAACTCTCTATGTTTTGAACCATTCCTGTGACACTAGTTATAGATTCCGATGCTTCACTTCAGGGTTACTGTATCCCTCTGACCTCCGTATTGACAATGAAACACAGAAATTGCATCGGAATTAAATAGAAAAGGCACAATACCGACTTAAGAATAAGAAGACTGACTCTTCCTAATGTCTATGTTTTGAACCATTCCTGTGACCCTAGTTATAGATTCCGATGCTTCACTTCAGGTTTACTGTATCCCTTGGACCTTCTTATTGACGATGAAACACAGAAATTGCATCGGAATTAAATACAAATGGCACAATGCCGACTTAAGTACAAGAAGACTGACTCTTCTTACTGACTATGCTTTGAACCATTCCTGTGACACAAGTTATAGATTCCGATGCTTCACTTCAGGTTTACTGTATCCCTCTGATCTTCTTATTGACGATGAAACTCAGATATTGCACCGGAATTAAATACAAAAGGCACAATTCCGCTTAAGTAAGTGTAGACTGACTTTTCCTACTGTCTATGTTTTGAACCATTCCTATGATACTAGTTATAGATTCCGAAGCTTCACTTCAGGTTTACTGTATCCCTCTGACCTTCTTATTGACGATAAAACACAGAAATTGCTTCGGAATTAAATACAAAAGGCACAATGCCGACATAAGTACAAGAAGACTGACTCTTCTTACTATCTATGTTTTGAACAATTCCTGTGACACTAGTTATAGATTCCGATGCTTCACTCCAGGTTTACTGTATCACTTGGTCCTTCTTATTGACGATGAAACACAGAAATTGCATCGGAATTAAATAGAAAAGGCACAATGCCGTCTTAAGTACAAGAAGACTATCTCTGCATACTGTCTATGTTTGAACCATTTCTGTGATACTAGTTATAGATTTCGATGCTTCGCTTCAGGTTTACTGTAACCCTTGGACCTTCTTATTGACAATGAAACACAGAAATTGCATCGGAATTAAATACAAAAGGCACAATGTAGACTTAAGTACAAGGAGACTGACTCTTCTTACTGTCTATGTTTTGAACCGTCCCTGTGACACTAGTTTTTTATTCCGATGCTTCACTTGAGGTTTACTGTATCCCTTGGACCTTCTTATTGACGATGAAACACAGAAATTGCATCGGAATTAAATACAAAAGGCACAATGCCGACTTAACTAAAAGAAGTCTGACTCTTCTTACTGCCTGTGCTTTGAACCATTTTTGTGAAACTAGTTATAGATTCCGATGCTGCACTCCAGGTTTACTGTATCCCTTGGACCTTCTTATTGACGATGAAGCACAGAAATGTCTTCAGAATTAAATAGAAAATGCACAATGATGACTTAAGTAGAAGAAGGATGACTCTTCTTACTGACTATATTTTGAACAATTCCTGTGACACTAGTTATAGATTCCGATGCTTCACTTCAGGTTTACTGTATCCCTTGCAGCTTCTTATTGACGATGAAACACAGAAATTGCATCGGAATGAAATACAAATGGCACAGTGCCGACTTAAGTACAAGAAAACTGATTCTTCCTACTGTCTATGTTTTGAACCATTCCTGTGACACTAGTCATAGATTCCGATACTTAGCTTCAGGATAACTGTATCCCTCTGACCTTCGTATTGACGATGAGACACAGAAATCGCATCGGAATTAAATAGATAAAGCACAATGCCGACTTAAGTACAGGAAGGCTGACTCTTCCTACTGTCTATGGTTTGAACCATTCCTGTGACACTAGTTATAGATTCCGATGCTTCACTTCAGGTTTACTGTATCCCTCTGACCTTATTATTGACGATGTAACACAGAAATTGCATCGGAATTACATAGAAAAGGAACAATGCCGACTTAACTACAAGAAGACTGACTCTTCTCACAGACTATGTTTTGAAAGATTCCTTTGACACTAGTTATAGATTCCGATGCTTAACTTCAGGATTACTGTATCCTACTGACCTTCTTAGTGACGATGAAACAGAGAAATTGCATCCGAATTAAATACAAAAAGCACAATGCCGACTAAAGTACAAGAATACTGACTCATGTTACTGTCTATGTTTTAAACCGTCCCTCTGACACTAGTTATAGATTCCGATGCTTCACTCCAGGTTTACTGTATCCCTTGGTCCTTCTTATTGACAATGAAACACAGAAATTGCATCGGAATTAAATACAAAAGGCACAATACCGACTTAAGTGCAAGAAGACTGACTCTTCTTACTGACTATGCTTTGAACCATTCCTGTGACACTAGTTATAGATTATGATGCTGCACATCATGTTTACTGTATCCCTCTGACCTTCTTATTGACGATGAAACACAGAAATTGCATCGGAATTAAATACAAAAGGCACAATGCCGACTTAAATAAAAGAAGTCTGATTCTTCTTACTGTCTGTGTTATGAACCATTCCTGTGAAACTAGTTATAGATTCCGATGCTTCACTCCATGTTTACTGTATATCTTGGACCTTCTTATTGACGATGAAACACAGAAATTGCTTCAGAATCAAATAGAAAATGCACAATGATGACTTATGTACAAGAAGACTGACTCTTACTACTGTCTATGTTTTGAACCATTCCTGTGACACTAGTCATAGATTCCGATGTTTAACTTCAGGATTACTGTATCCCTCTGACCTTCTTATTGACGATAGAAACACAGAAATTGCATGGGAATTAAATACAAAAGGCACAATGCCGACTTAAGTACAAGAAGAGTGACTCTTCTTACTGTCTACGTTTTGAACCAACCCTGTGACACTAGTTATAGATTCCGATGCTTCACTCCACGTTTACTGTATCCCTTGGACCTTCTTATTGACGATGAAACACAGAAATTGTATCGGAATTAAATACAAAATTCACAATGCCGACTTACGTACAAGAAGACTGACTCTTCTTACTGACTATGTTTTGAACCATTCCTGTGACTCTAGTTATAAATTCCGATGCTTCACTTCAGTTTTACTGTGTCCCTTAGACCTTCCTATTGACGATGAGACACAGAAATCGCATCGGAATTGAATAGAAAAAGCACAATGCCGACTTAAGTACAAGAAGACTGACTCTTCCTACTCTCTTGTTTTGAACCTTTCCTGTGACACTAGTTTTTTATTCCGATGCTTCACTTCAGGTTTACTGTATCCCTTGGATCTCCCTATTGACGATGAGACCCAGAAATCGCATCGGAATTAAATAGAAAACGCACAATGCCGACTTAAGTACAAGAAGACTGACTCGTCCCACTCTCTATGTTTTGAACCTTTCCTGTGACACGAGTTTTTTATTCCGATGCTTCAATTGAGGTTTACTGCATCCCTCGGACCTTCTTATGAACGATGAAACACAGAAATTGCATCGGAATGAAATACAAAAGGCACAATGCCGACTTATGAACAAGTAGACTGACTCTTCCAACTCTCTATGTTTTGAACCATTCCTGTGACACTAGTTATAGATTCCGATCCTTCAGTTCAAGGTTACTGTATCCCTCTGACCTTCGTATTGGCAATGAAACACAGAAATTGCATCGGAATTAAATAGAAAAGGCACAATACCGACTTAAGAACAAGAAGACTGACTCTTCCTAATGTCTATGTTTTGAACCATTCCTGTGACCCTAGTTATAGGTTCCGATGGTTCATTTCAGGTTTACTGTATCCCTCTGACCTTCTTATTGACGATGAAACACAGAAGTTGCATCGGAATTAAATACAAAAGGCACAATGCCGACTTTAGTAGGTGTAGATTGACTTTTCCTACTGTCTATGTTTTGAACCATTCCTGTGACACTAGTCATAGATTCCGATGGTTCATTTCAGGTTTACTGTATCCCTTGGACCTTCTTATTGACGATGAAACACAGAAATTGCATCGGAATTAAATACAAAAGGCACAATGCCGACTTAAGTACAAGAATACTGACTCTTCCAACTCTCTATGCTTTGAACCATTCCTGTGACGCTAGTTATAGATTCAGATGCTTCACTTCATGTTTACTGTATCCCACTGACCTTCTTATTGACGATGAAACACAGAAATTTCATCGGAATTAAATACAAAAGGCACAATGCCGACTTAAGTACAAGAATACTGACTCTTCCAACTCTCTATGCTTTGAATCATTCCTGTGACGCTAGTTATAGATTCCGATGCTCCACTTCATTTTTACTGTATCCCACTGACCCTCTTATTGACGATGAAACACAGAAATTACATCGGAATTAAATACAAAAGGCACAATGCCGACTTAAGTACAAGAAGACTGACTCTTCTTACTGTCTATGTTTTGAACCAATCCTGTGACACTAGTTATAGATTCCGACGCTTCACTTCAGATTTACTGTATCCCTCTGACGTTCTTATTGACGATGAAACACAGAAATTGGGTCGGTATGAAATACAAAAGGCACAATTCCGAATTAAGTAAAACAAGACTGACTCATCTTACTGTCTATGTATTGAAGCATTCCTGTGACACTAGTTATAGATTCCGATGCTTCAGTTCAGGGTTACTGTATACCTTGGACCTTCTTATTGACGATGAAACACAGAAATTGTATCGGAATTAAATACAATAGCACAATCCCAACTTAAGTACAAGAAGACTGACTCATCTTACTGTCTATGTCTTGTACCATTCCTGCGACACTAGTTATCGATTCCGATGCTTCACTTCAGGTTTACTGTATCCCTTGGACCTTCGTATTGACGATGAAACACACAAATTGCATCGGAATTAAATACAAAAGGCACAATGCCGACTTAAGTACAAGAAGACTGACTCTTCTTACTGACTATGCTTTGAACCATTCCTGTGACACAAGTTATAGATTCCGATGCTTCACTTCAGGTTTACTGTATCCCTCTGACCTTCTTATTGACGATGAAACACAGAAATTGCATCGGAATTAAATACAAAAGGCACAATGCCGACTTAAGTACGTGTAGATTGACTTTTCCTACTGTCTATGTTTTGAACCATTCCTGTGACACTAGTCATAGATTCCGATGGTTCATTTCAGGTTTACTGTATCCCTTGGACCTTCTTATTGACGATGAAACACAGAAATTGCATCGCAATTAAATACAAAAGGCACAATGCCGACTTAAGTACAAGAATACTGACTCTTCCAACTCTCTATGCTTTGAACCATTCCTGTGACGCTAGTTGTAGATTCAGATGCTTCACTTCATGTTTACTGTATCCCACTGACCTTCTTATTGTCGATGAAACACAGAAATTGCATCGGAATTAAATACAAAAGGCACAATGCCGACTTAAGTACAAGAATACTGACTCTTCCAACTCTCTATGCTTTGAATCATTCCTGTGACGCTAGTTATAGATTCCGATGCTCCACTTCATTTTTACTGTATCCCACTGACCTTCTTATTGACGATGAAACACAGAAATTACATCGGAATTAAATACAAAAGGCACAATGCCGACTTAAGTACAAGAAGACTGACTCTTCTTACTGGCTATGTTTTGAACCATTCCTGTGACACTAGTTATAGATTCCGATGCTTCACTTCAGATTTACTGTATCCCTCTGACGTTCTTATTGACGACGAAACACAGAAATTGGGTCGGTACGAAATACAAAAGGCACAATTCCGAATTAAGTAAAGGAAGACTGACTTATCTTACTGTTTACGTATTGAAGCATTCCTGTGACACTAGTTATAGATTCCGATGCTTCACTCCAGGTTTACTGTATACCTTGGACCTTCTTATTGACGATGAAACACAGAAATTGTATCGGAATTAAATACAATAGCACAATGCCAACTTAAGTACAAGAAGACTGACTCATCTTACTGTCTATGTCTTGAACCATTCCTGCGACACTAGTTATCGATTCCGATACTTCACTTCAGGTTTACTGTATACCTTGGACCCTCCTAATGACGAAGAAACACAGACACCGCATCGGAATTAAATAGAAAAAGCACAATGCCGACTTAAGTACAAGAAGGCTGACTCATCTTACTAACTATGTTTTGAACCATTCCTGTGACACTAGTTATAGATTCCGATGCTTCACTCCAGACTTACTGTATCCCTTAGACCCTCATATTGACGATGAAACACAGAAATTGCATCGGAATTAAATACAAATGCCACATGCCGACTGAAGTACAAAATGACTGGCTCCTCTTACTGACTATGTTTTGAACCATTATTGTGACACTAGTTATAGATTCCAATGCTTCACTTCAGGTTTACTGTGTCCCTCTGACCTTCTTAATGACGATAAAAAACAGAAATTACATCGGAATTAAATACCAAAGGCACAATGCCGACTTAAGTACAAGGAGACTGACTCTTCTTACTGTCTATGTTTTGAACCATTCCTGTGACACTAGTTATAGATTCCGATGCTTCACTTCAGATTCACTGTATCCCTCTGACGTTCTTATTGACAATGAAACACAGAAATAGCGTCTGAATTAAATACAAACGGCACAATGCCGAATTAAGTACAAGAAGGCTGACTCATCTCACTGTCTATGCTTTGAACCATTCCTGTGACACTAGTTATAGATTCCGATGCTTCACTCCAGGTTTACTGTATACCTTAGACCTTGTTATTGACGATGAAACACAGAAATTGCATCGGAATTATATACAAAAGCACAATGCCGACTTAAGTACAAGAAGACGGACTCTTCTTACTGTCTATGTTTTGAACCATTCCTGTGATACTAGTTATAGATTCCGATGCTTCACTCCTGGTTTACTGTATCCCTTGGACCTGCTTGCTGACGATATAACACAGAAATTGCATCATAATTCAATAGAAAAGGCACAATTCCGACTTAAGTACAAGAAGACTGACTCTTCAGACTGCCTATGTTTTGAACATTTCCTGTGACACTAGTTATAGATTCCGATGCTTCACTTCAGGTTTACTGTATCCCTTAGACCTTCCTATTGACGATGAGACACAGAAATCGCATTGGAATTAAATAGAAAAAGCACAATGCCGACTTATGTACAAGAAGACTGACTCTTCCCACTCTCTATGTGTTGAACCATTCCTGTGACACTAGTTTTTTATTCCGATGCTTCACGTGAGGTTTACTGTATCCCTGGGACCTTCTTATGGACGGTGAAACACAGAAATTGCATCGGAATGAAATACAAAAGGCACAATGCCGACTTAAGTACAAGAAGACTGAATCTTCCCACTCTCTATGTTTTGAACCATTCCTGTGACACTAGTTATAGATTCCGATGCATCACTTCTGGTATACTGTATTTCTTGGACCTCCTTATTGACGATTAAAGACACTAATTGCATCGGAATTAAATACAATAGGCACAATGCCGGCTTAAGTAGTAGAACACTGACTCTTCTTACTGACTATGTTTTGAACCATTCCTGTGACACTAGTTATAGATTCCGATGCTTCACTTCAGGTTTACTGTATCCCTTGGACCTTCTTATTGACGATAAGATACAGAAATCGCATCGGTATTAAATAGAAACAGCACAATGCCGACTTAAGTACAAGAAGACTGACTCTTCCTACTCTCTATGTTTGAACCATTTTTGTGACACTAGTTTTTCATTCCGATGCTACACTTGAGGTTTACTGTCTCCCTCGGACCATCTTATGGACGATGAAACACAGAAATTGCATCAGAATGAAATACAAAAGCCACAATGCAGACTGAAGTACAAGAAAACTGAATCTTACAACTCTCTATGATTTTAACCATTCCTGTGACACTAGTTATGGATTCCAATGCTTCACTTCAGGTTTACTGGATCCCTCTGACCTTCTTATTGACGATGAAACACAGAAATTGCATCGGAATTAAATAGAAAAGGTACAATGCCGACTTAACTACAAGAAGACTGACTCTTCTTACTGACTATGTTTGAACCATTCCTGTGACACTAGTTATAGATTCCGATGCTTCACTTCAGTTTTACTGTATCCCTTGGACCTTCTTATTGACGATGAAACACAGAAATTGCATCGGGATTTAATAAAAAGGCACAATGCCGACTTAAGTACAAGAAGAATGTCTCTTCTTACTGACTATGTTTTGAACCATTCCATTGACACTAATTATAGATTCCGATGCTTCACTCCAAGTTTACAGTATCCCTTGGACCTTCTTATTGACGATGAAACACAGAAATTGCTTCAGAATTAAATAGAAAATGCACAATGATGACTTAAGTACAAGAGGCGGACTCCTCTTACTGTCTATGTTTTGAACCATTCCTGTGACACTAGTTATAGATTCCGATGCTTCACTTCAGGTTTACTGTATCCCTTGGACCTTCTTATTGACGATGAAACACAGAAATTGCATCGGAATTAAATACAAAAGGCACAATGCCGAGATAAGTACGAGAAGACTAACTCTTCCTACTGTCTATGTTTTGAACCATTCCTGTGACACTAGTCAAGGATTCCGATACTTAACTTCAGGATTACTGTATCCCTCCGACCTTCTTATTGACGATGAAACACAGAAAATGCATCGGAATTATATACAAAAGGCACAATGCCGACTTAAGTACAAGAAGACTGACTCTTCTTACTGTCTATGATTTGAACCATCCCTGTGACACTAGTTATAGATTCCGATGCTTCACTCCAGGTTTACGGTATCCCTTGGACCTTCTTATTGACGATGAAACACAGAAATTGCTTCAGAATTAAATAGTAAATGCACAATGTTGACTTAAGTACAAGAAGACTGACTCTTCTTACTGTCTATGATTTGAACCATTCCTGTGACACTAGTTATAGATTCCGATGCTTCACTTCGGGTTTACTGTATCCCACTGACTTTCTTAGTGACGATGAGACACAGAAATCTTATTGGAATTAAATAGAAAAAGCACAATGCCGACTTATGTACAAGAAGACTGACTCATCCTACTCTCTATGATTTGAACCATTCCTGTGACACTAGTTCTTTATTCCGATGCATCACTTGAGGTTTACTGTATCCCTCGGACCTTCTTATGGACGGTGAAGCACAGAAATTGCATCGGAATGAAATACCAAAGGCACAATGCCGACTTCACTACAAGAACACTGAATCTTCCCACTCTCTATGTTTTGAACCATTCCTGTGACACTAGTTATAGATTCCGATGCTTCACTTATGGTATACTGTATCTCTTGGACCTTCTTATTAACGAAGAAACACACTAATTGCACCGGAATTAAATACAATAGGCACAATGCCGACTTAAGTACAAGAATACTGACTCTTCTTACTGACTATGCTTTGAACCATTCCTGTGACACTAGTTCTAGATTCCGATGCTTAACTTCAGGATTACTGTATCCCACTGACCTTCTTAGTGACGATGAAACACAGAAATTGCATCGGAATTAAATACAAAAAGCACAATGCCGACTAAAGTACAAGAATACTGACTCATGTTACTGTCTATGTTTTGAACCGTCCCTCTGACACTAGTTATGGATTCCGATGCTTCACTCCAGGTTTACTGTATCCCTTGGACCTTCTTATTGACGTAGAAACACAGAAATTGTTTCAGAATTAAATAGAAAATGCACAATGATGACTTAAGTACAAGAAGACGGACTCTTCTTACTGTCTATGTTTTCAACCATTCCTGTGACACTAGTTATAGATTCCGATGCTTCACTTCAGGTTTACTGTATCCCTTGGACCTGCTTGTTGACGATGAATCACAGAAATTGCATCGGAAATAAATACAAAAGGCACAATACCGACTTAAGTACAAGAAGACTGACTCTTCTTACTGAATATTTTTTGAACCATTCCTGTGACACTAGTTATAGATTACGATGCTTCACATCATGTTTACTGTATCCCTCTGACCTTCTTATTGACGATGAATCACAGATATTGCATCGGAAATAAATACAAAAGACACAATGCCGAATTAAGTACAAGAAGACTGACTCCTCTTACTGTCTATGTTTAGAACCATTCCTGTGACACTAGTTATAGACTCTGATGCTTCACTCCAGGTTTCCTGTATCCCTTGGACCTTCTTATTGACGATGAAACACAGAAATTGCATCGGAATTAAATACAAAAGGCACAATGCCGACTTAAGTAAAAGAAGTCTGACTCGTCTTACTGTCTGTTTTTTGAACCATTCCTGTGAAACTAGTTATAGATTCCGATGCTTCACTCCAGGTTTACAGTATCCCTTGGACCTTCTTATTGACGATGAAACACAGAAATTGCTTCAGAATTAAATAGAAAATGCACAATGATGACTTAAGTACAAGAAGACGGACTCTTCTTACTGTCTATGTTTTGAACCATTCCTGTGACACTAGTTATAGATTCCGATGCTTCACTTCAGGTTTACTGTATCCCTTGGACCTTCTTATTGACGATGAAACACATTAATTGCATCGGAATTAAATAAAAAAGGCACAATGCCAACTTAAGTACAAGAAGACTGACTCTTCCTACTGTCTATGTTTTGAACCATTCCTGTGACACTAGTCATAGATTCCGATACTTAACTTCAGGATTACTGTATCCCTCTGACCTTCTTATTGACGATGAAACACATAAAATGCATCGGAATTAAATACAAAAGGCACAATGCCGACTTTAGTACAAGAAGACTGACTCTTCTTATTGTCTATGTTTTGAACCATCCCTGTGACACTAGTTATAGATTCCGATGCTTCACTCCAGGTTTACAGTATCCCTTGGACCTTCTTATTGACGATGAAACACAGAAATTGCTTCAGAATTAAGTAGAAAATGCACAATGATGACTTAAGTACAAGAAGACGGACTCTTCTTACTGTCTATGTTTTGAACCATTCCTGTGACACTAGTTATAGATTCCGATGCTTCACTTCAGGTTTACTGTATCCCTTGGACCTTCTTATTGACGATGAAACACATAAATTGCATCGGAATTAAATACAAAAGGCACAAAGCCGACTTAAGTACAAGAACTCTGACTCTTCTTACTGACTATGTTTTGAACCATTCCTGTGACACTAGTTATAGATTCCGATGCTTCACTTCAGGTTTACTGTATCCCTCTGACTTTCTTATTGACGATGAAACACAGAAATTGCATCAGAATGAAATACAAAAGGCACAATGCCGACTTAAGTACAAGAAGATTGAATCTTCCAACTCTCTATGATTTGGGCCATTCCTGTGACACTAGTTATAGATTCCGATGCTTCACTTCAGGTTTACTGTATCCCTGGACCTTCTTATTGACGATGAAACACAGAAGTTGCATCGGAATTAAATACAAAAGGCACAATGCCGACTTAAGTATATGTAGACTGACTTTTACTACTGTCTATGTTTTGAACCATTCCTGTGACACTAGTTATAGATTCCGATGGTTCATTTCAGGTTTACTGTATCTCTTGGCCCTTCTTATTGACGATCAAACACAGAAATTGCATCGGAATTAAATAGAAATGGCACAATGCCGACTTAAGTACAAGAAGACTGACCCTTCCAACTGTCTACGTTTTGAACCATTCGTGTGACACTAGTCATAGATTCCGATGCTACACTTCAGGTTTACTGTATCCCTTGCACCTTCTTAGTGACGATGAAACACAGAAATTGCATCGGAATTAAATACAAAAAGCACAATGCCGACTAAAGTACAAGAATACTAACTCATCTTACTGTCTATGTTTTGAACCGTCCCTCTGACACTAGTTATAGTTTCCGATGCTTCACTCCAGGTTTACTGTATCCCTTGGACCTTCTTATTGACGTAGAAACACAGAAATTGCATCGGAATTAAGTACAAAAGGCACAATACCGACTTAAGTACAAGAAGACTGACTCTTCTTACTGACTATGTTTTGAACCATTCCTGTGACACTAGTTATAGCTTACGATGCTTCACATCATGTTTACTGTATCCCTCTGACCATCTTATTGACGATGATTCACAGAAATTGCATCGGAAATAAATACAAAAGACACAATGCCGAATTAAGTACAAGAAGACTGACTCTTCTTACTGTCTATGTTCAGAACCATTCCTGTGACACTAGTTATAGACTCTGATGCTTCACTCCAGGTTTACTGTATCCCTTGGACCTTCTTATTGACGATGAAACACAGAAATTGCATCGGAATTAAATACAAAAGGCACAATGCCGACTTAAGTAAAAGAAGTCTGACTCTTCTTACTGTCTGTGCTTTGAACCATTCCTGTGAAACTAGTTATAGATTCCGATGCTTCACTCCAGGTTTACAGTATCCCTTGGACCTTCTTATTGACGATGAAACACAGAAATTGCTTCAGAATTAAATACAAAATGCATAATGATGACTTAAGTACAAGAGGCGGACTCTTCTTACTGTCTATGTTTTGAACCATTCCTGTGACACTAGTTATAGATTCCGATGCTTCACTTCAGGTTTACTGTATCCCTTGGACCTTCTTATTGTCGATAAAATACAGAAATTGCATCGGAATTAAATACAAAAGGCACAATGCCGAGTTAAGTACAAGAAGACTTACTCTTCCTACTGTCTATGTTTTGAACCATTCCTGTGACACTAGTCATAGATTCCGATACTTAACTTCAGGATTACTGTATCCCTCTGACCTTCTTATTGACGATGAAACACAGAAAATGCATCGGAATTATATACAAAAGGCACAATGCCGACTTAAGTACAAGAAGACAGACTCTTCTTACTGTCTATGATTTGAACCATCCCTGTGACACTAGTTATAGATTCCGATGCTTCACTCCAGGTTTACAGTATCCCTTGGACCTTCTTATTGACGATGAAACAAAGAAATTGCATCGGAATTAAATAGAAAAGGAACAATGCCGACTTAAGTACAAGAAGACTGACTCTTCCTACTGTCTATGTTTTGAACCATTCCTGTGACACTAGTTAAAGATTCCGATACTTAACTTCAGGATTACTGTATCCCTCTGACCTTCTTATTGACGATGAAACACAGAAAATGCATCAGAATTAAATACAAAAGGCACAATGCCGACATAAGTACAAGAAGACTGACTCTTCTTACTGACTATGTTTGAACCATTCCTGTGACACTAGTTATAGATTCCGATGCTTCACTTCAGTTTTACTGTATCCCTTGGACCTTCTTATTGACGATGAAACACAGAAATTGCATCGGGATTTAATAAAAAGGCACAATGCCGACTTAAGTACAAGAAGAATGTCTCTTCTTACTGACTATGTATTGCACCATTCCATTGACACTAATTATAGATTCCGATGCTTCACTCCAAGTTTACAGTATCCCTTGGACCTTCTTATTGACGATGAAACACAGAAATTGCTTCAGAATTAAATAGAAAATGCACAATGATGACTTAAGTACAAGAGGCGGACTCCTCTTACTGTCTATGTTTTGAACCATTCCTGTGACACTAGTTATAGATTCCGATGCTTCACTTCAGGTTTACTGTATCCCTTGGACCTTCTTATTGACGATGAAACACAGAAATTGCATCGGAATTAAATACAAAAGGCACAATGCCGAGATAAGTACAAGAGGACTAACTCTTCCTACTGTCTATGTTTTGAACCATTCCTGTGACACTAGTCAAGGATTCCGATACTTAACTTCAGGATTACTGTATCCCTCTGACCTTCTTATTGACGATGAAACACAGAAAATGCATCGGAATTACATACAAAAGGCACAATGCCGACTTAAGTACAAGAGGACTGACTCTTCTTACTGTCTATGATTTGAACCATCCCTGTGACACTAGTTATAGATTCCGATGCTTCACTCCAGGTTTACGGTATCCCTTGGACCTTCTTATTGACGATGAAACACAGAAATTGCTTCAGAATTAAATAGTAAATGCACAATGTTGACTTAAGTACAAGAAGACTGACTCTTCTTACTGTCTATGATTTGAACCATTCCTGTGACACTAGTTATAGATTCCGATGCTTCACTTCAGGTTTACTGTATCCCACTGACTTTCTTAGTGACGATGAGACACAGAAATCTTATTGGAATTAAATAGAAAAAGCACAATGCCGACTTATGTACAAGAAGACTGACTCATCCTACTCTCTATGATTTGAACCATTCCTGTGACACTAGTTCTTTATTCCGATGCATCACTTGAGGTTTACTGTATCCCTCGGACCTTCTTATGGACGGTGAAACACAGAAATTGCATCGGAATGAAATACCAAAGGCACAATGCCGACTTCACTACAAGAAGACTGAATCTTCCCACTCTCTATGTTTTGAACCATTCCTGTGACACTAGTTATAGATTCCGATGCTTCACTTATGGTATACTGTATCTCTTGGACCTTCTTATTAACGAAGAAACACACTAATTGCACCGGAATTAAATACAATAGGCACAATGCCGACTTAAGTACAAGAATACTGACTCTTCTTACTGACTATGCTTTGAACCATTCCTGTGACACTAGTTCTAGATTCCGATGCTTAACTTCAGGATTACTGTATCCCACTGACCTTCTTAGTGACGATGAAACATAGAAATTGCATCGGAATTAAATACAAAAAGCACAATGCCGACTAAAGTACAAGAATACTGACTCATGTTACTGTCTATGTTTTGAACCGTCCCTCTGACACTAGTTATGGATTCCGATGCTTCACTCCAGGTTTACTGTATCCCTTGGACCTTCTTATTGACGTAGAAACACAGAAATTGTTTCAGAATTAAATAGAAAATGCACAATGATGACTTAAGTACAAGAAGACGGACTCTTCTTACTGTCTATGTTTTCAACCATTCCTGTGACACTAGTTATAGATTCCGATGCTTCACTTCAGGTTTACTGTATCCCTTGGACCTTCTTATTGACGATGAAACACAGAAATTGCATCGGAATTAAATACAAAAGGCACAATGCCGACTTAAGTACAAGAAGACCGACTCTTCCTACTGTCTATGTTTTGAACCATTCCTGTGACACTAGTCATAGATTCCGATACTTAATTTCAGGATTACTGCATCCCTCTCACCTTCTTACTGTCGATGAAACACAGAAAATGCATCGGAATTAAATACAAAAGGCACAATGGCGACTTAAGTACAATAAGACTGACTCATCTTACTGTCTATGTTTTGAAACATCCCTGTGACACCAGTTATAGATTCCGATGCATCACTCCACGTTTACTGTATCCCTTGGACGTTCTTATTGACGATGAAACACAGAAATTGTATCGGAATTAAATACAAAATTCACAATGCAAACTTACGTACAAAAGGACTGACTCTTCATACTGACTACGTCTTGAACCATTCCTGTGACACTAGTTATAAATTCCGATGCTTCACTTCAGGTTTACTGCATCCCTTAGACTTTCCTATTGACGATGAGACACAGATATCGCATCGGAATTAAATAGATAAAGCACAATGCCGACTTAATTACAAGAAGACTGACTCTTCCATCTCTCTATGTTTTGAACCATTCCTGTGACACTAGTATAGAAACCGATGCTTCACTTCAGGTTTACTGTATCCCTCTGACATTCTTATTGACGATGAAACACAGAAATTGCATCGGAATTAAATAGAAAAGGCACAATACCGAATTAACTACAAGAAGACTGACACTTCTTACTGACCATGTTTTGAACCATTCCTGTGACACTAGTTATAGATTCCGATGCTTAACTTCAGGATTACTGTATCCCACTGACCATCTTAGTGACGATGTAACATAGAAATTGCATCGGAATTAAATACAAAAGGCACAATGCCGACTTAAGTACAAGAAGACTGACTCTTCTTACTGACTATGCTTTGAACCATTCCTGTGACACTAGTTATAGATTCCGATGCTTCACTCTAGGTTTACTGTATCCCTTGGACCTTCTAATTGACGATTAAACTCAGAAATTGCATCGGAATTGAATAAAAAGAGCACAATGCCGACTTAAGTACAAGAAGACTGACTCTGCTTACTGTCTATGTTTTGAACCATTCCTGTGATACTAGTTATAGATTTCGATGGTTCACTTCAGGTTTGCTGTATCCCTTGGACCTTCTTATTGACGATGAAGCACAGAAATTGCATCGGAAATAAATACAAAAGGCACAATGCCGACTTAACTACAAGAAGACTGACTCATCTTACTGTCTATGTTTTGAACCAGTCCTGTGACACTAGTTATAGATTCCGATGCTTCACTCCAGGTTTACTGTATACCTTGGACCTACTTATAGACGATGAAACACAGATGTTGCATCCGAATTAAATCCAAAAGGCACAATGCCGACTTAAGTACAAGAAGACGGACTCTTCTTACTGACTATGTTTTGAACCATCCCTGTGACAATAGTTATAGATTCCGATGCTTCACTTCAGGATTACTGTATCCCTCTAACCTTCTTATTGACGATAAAACACAGAAATTGCTTCGGAATTAAATACAAAAGGCACATTGCCGACATAAGTACAAGAAGACTGACTCTTCTTACTGTCTAAGATTTGAACAATTCCTGTGGCACTAGTTAGAGATTCCGATGCTTCACTCCAGGTTTACTGTATCCCTTGGTCCTTCTTATTGACGATGAAACACAGAAATTGCATCGGAATTAAATAGAAAAGGCACAATGCCGACTTAAGTACAAGAAGACTGACTCTGCATACTGTCTATGTTTTGAACCATTTCTTTTATACTAGTTATAGATTTCGATGCTTCGCTTTAGGTTTACTGTATCCCTTGGACCTTCTTATTGACGATGAAACACAGAAATTGCATCGGAATTAAATACAAAAGGCACAATGCCGACTTAAGTACAAGAAGACTGACTCATCTGACCGTCTATGTTTTGAACCATTCCTGTGACACTAGTTATAGATTCCGATGCTTCACTCCAGGATTACTGTATACCTTGGACCTTCTTATTGACGATGAAACACAGAAATTGCATCGGAATTAAATACAAAAGCACAATGCCGACTTAAGTACAAGAAGACGGACTCTTCTTACTGACTATGTTTTGAACCATTCCTGTGACACTAGTTATAGATTCCGATGCTTCACTTCAGGTTTACTGTATCCCTCTGACCTTCTTATTGACGAAAAAACACAGAAACTGCATCGGAATTAAATACAAAAGGCACAATGCCGACATAAATACAAGAAGACTGACTCTTCTTACTGTCTATGTTTTTAATCATTCCTGTGACACTAGTTATAGATTCTGATGCTTCACTCAAGGTTTACTGTATACCTTGGACCTTCTTATTGACGATGAAACACAGAAATTGCATCGGAATTAAATACAAAAGCACAATGCCGACTTAAGTACAAGAAGACTGACTCATCTAACTGTCTATGTTTGAACCATTCCTGTGACACTAGTTATAGATTCCGATGCTTCACTCCAGGATTACTGTATACCTTGGACCTTCTTATTGACGATGAAACACAGAAATTGCATCGGAATTAAATACAAAACCGCAATGCCGACTTAAGTACAAGAAGACGGACTCTTCTTACTGACTATGTTTTGAACCATTCCTGTGACACTACTTATAGATTCCCATGCTTCACTTCAGGTTTACTGTATCCCGCTGACCTTCTTATTGACGATGAAACACAGAAATTGCATCGGAATTAAATAGAAAAGGCACAATACCGACTTAACTACAAGAAGACTGACTCTTCTTACTGACCATGTTTTGAACCATTCCTGTGACACTAGTTATAGATTCCGATGTTTAACTTCAGGATTACTGTATCCCACTGACCGTCTTAGTGACGATGAAACATAGAAATTGCATCGGAATTAAATACAAAAGGCACAATGCCGACTTAAGTACAAGAAGACTGACTCTTCTTACTGACTATGTTTTGAACCGTTCCTGTGACACTAGTTATAGACTCCGATGCTTCACTCTAGGTTTACTGTATCTCTTGGACTTTCTTATTGACGATTAAACTCAGAAATTGCATCGGAATTGAATAAAAAAAGCACAATGCCGACTTAAGTACAAGAAGACTGACTCTGCTTACTGTCTATGTTTTGAACCATTCCTGTGATACTAGTTGTAGATTTCGATGTTTCACTTCAGATTTACTGTATCCCTTGGACCTACTTGTTGACGATGAAGCACAGAAATTGCATCGGAAACAAATACAAAAGGCACAATGCCGACTTAACTACAAGAAGACTGACTCTTCTTACTGTCTATGTTTTGAATCATTCCTGTGACACTAGTTATAGATTCCGATGCTTCACCTGACGTTCACTGTATCCCTCTGACCTTCTTATTGACGATGAAACACAGAAGTTGAATCGGAATTAAATACAAAAGGCACAATGCCGACTTAAGTACGTGTAGACTGACTTTTCCTAATGTCTATGTTTTAAACCATTCCTGTGACACTAGTAATAGATTCCCATGGTACATTTCATGTTTCCTGTATCCTTTGGACCTTCTTATTGACGATGAAACACAGAAATTGCATCGGAATTAAATACAAATGGCACAATGCTGACTTAAGTACAAGAAGACTGACTCTTCTTACTGACTATGTTTTGAACCATTCCTGTTACACTAGTTATAGATTCCGATGCTTCACTTCAGGTTTACTGTATCCCACTGACCGTCTTAGTGACGATGAAACACAGAAATTGCATCGGAATTAAATACAAAAGGCACAATGCCGACTTAAGTACAAGAAGAATGACTCATCTCACTGTCTATGTTTTGAACCATTCCTGTGACGCTAGTTATAGATTCCGATGCTTCACTCAAGGATTACTGTATCTCTCTGACCTTCTTATTGACGATGAAACACAGATATTGCATCGGAATTAAATAGAAAAGGCACAATGCCGACTTAAGAACAAGAAGACTGACTCTTCTTAGTGACTATGTTTGAACCATTCCTGTGACACTAGTTACAGATTCCGATTCTTCACTTCAGGTTTACTGTATCCCGTGGACCTTCTTATTGACGATGAGGCACAGAAATCGCATCGGTATTAAATAGAAACAGCACAATGCCGACTTAAGTACAAGAAGACTGACTCTTCCTACTCTCTATGCTTGAACCATTCCTGTGACCCTAGTTTTTTATTCCGATGCTACACTTGAGGTTTACTGTCTCCCTCAGACCTTCTTATGGATGATGAAACACTGAAATTGCATCGGAATTAAATACAAAAGGCACAATGCCGACTTAAGTATATGTAGACTGACTTTTCCTACTGTCTATGTTTTGAACCATTCCTGTGACACTAGTTATAGATTCCGATGGTTCATTTCAGGTTTACTGTATCTCTTGGACCTTCTTATTGACGATCAAAGACAGAAATTGCATCGGAATTAACTACAAAAGGCTCAATGCCGACATAAGTACAAGAAGACTGACCCTTCCAACTGTCTATGTTTTGAACCAACCCTGTGACACTAGTTATAGATTCCGATGCTTCACTCCAGGTTTACTGTATCCCTTGGACCTTCTTGTTGACTATGAAACACAGAAATTGTATCGGAATTAAATACAAAATTCACAATGCCGACTTACGTACAAGAAGACTGACTCTTCTTACTGACTATGTTTTGAACCATTCCTGTGACGCCAGTTATAAATTCCGATGCTTCACTTCAGGTTTATTGTATCCCTTAGACCTTCCTATTGACGATGATACACAGAAATTGCTTCAGAATGAAATAGAAAATGCACAATGATGACTTAAGTACGAGAAGACTGACTCTTCCTACTGTCTATGATTTGAACCAACCCTGTGACACTAGTTATAGATTCCGATGCTTCACTCCAGGTTTACTGTATCCCTTAGACCTTCTTATTGACTATGAAACACAGAAATTGTATCGGAATTAAATACAAAATTCACAATGCCGACTTACGTACAAGAAGACTGACTCTTCTTACTGACTATGTTTTGAACCATTCCTGTGACGCCAGTTATAAATTCCGATGCTTCACTTCAGGTTTATTGTGTCCCTTAGACCTTCCTATTGACGATGAGACACAGAAATCGCATTGGAATTAAACAGAAAAAGCACAATGACGACGTAAGTACAAAAAGACTGACTCTTCCCACTCTTTATGTTTTGAACCTTTCCTGTGACACTAGTTTTTTATTCCGATGCTTCACTTCAGGTTTACTGTATCCCTCGGACCTTCTTATGGACGATGAAACACAGAAATTGCATCGGAATGAAATACAAAAGGCACAATGCCGACTTATGTACAAGTAGACTGACTCTACCAACTCTCTATGTTTTGAACCATTCCTGTGACGCCAGCTATAGATTCCGACGCTTCATTTCAGGTTTACTGTATCCCACTGACCTTCTTATTGACGATGAATCACAGAAATTGCATCGGAATTAAATAGAAAAGGCACAATACCGACTTAACTACAAGAAGACTGACTCTTCTTACTGACTATGTTTTGAACCATTTCTGTGAAACTAGTTATAGAATCTGAAGCTTAACTTCAGGATTACTGTATCCCTCTGACCTTCTTAATGACGATGGAACACAGAAATTGCATCGGAATAAAATACAAAAGGCACAATGCCAACTTAAGTACAAGAAGACTGACTCTTCTTACTGTCTATGTTTTGAAACAATCCTGTGACACTAGTTATAGATTCCGATGCTTCACTCCACGTTTACTGTATCCCTTAGACCTTCATATTGACGATGAAACACAGAAATTGCATCGGAATTAAATACAAAAGGCACAATGCCTACTGAAGTACAAGAAGACTAATTCTTCTTACTGACTATGTTTTGAACCATTCCTGTGACAATAGTTACTGATTACAATGCTTCACTTCAGTTTTACTGTATCCCTCTGACCTTCTTATTGACGATACAACACAGAAATTACATCGGAATTAAATACAAAAGGCACAATGCCGACTTAAGTACAAGAAGACTGACTCTTCTTACTGTCTATGTTTTGAACCATTCCTGTGACACTAGTTATAGATTCCGATGCTTCACTTCAGATTTACTGTATCCCTCTGACGTTCTTATTGACGATGAAACACAGAAATTGCGTCGGTATTAAATAGAAAAGGCACAATGCCGAATTAAGTACACGAAGACTGACTCATCGTACTGTCTATGTATTGAAGCATTCCTGTGGCACTAGTTATAGATTCCGGTGCTTCACTCCAGGTTTACTGTATACCTTGGACCTTCTTATTGACGATGAAACACAGAAATTGCATCGGAATTAAATACAACAGCACAATGCCGACTTAAGTACAAGAAGACTGACTCATCTTACTGTCTATGTTTTGAACCATTCCTGTGACACAAGTTATCGATTCCGATGCTTCATTCCAGGTTTACTGTATACCTTGGACCTTCCTATTGACGATGAAACCTAGAAATTGCATCGGAATTAAATACAAAAGCACAATGCCGACTTAAGTACAAGAAGACTGACTCTTCTTACTGACTATGATTTGAACCATTCCTGTGACACTAGTTATAGATTCCGATGCTTCACTTCAGGTTTGCTATATCCCTCTGACCTTCTTATTGACGATAAAGAACAGATATTGCATCGGAATTAAATACAAAAGGCACAACGCCGACTTAAGTAGAAGAAGACTGACTCTTCTTACTGTCTATGTTTTGAACCATTCCTGTGACACTAGTTATGGGTTCCGATGCTTCACTCCAGGTTTACAGTATCCCTTGGACCTTCCTACTGACGATGAAACACAGGAATTACATCGTAATTAAATTGAAAAGTCACATTGCCGACTTAAGTACAAGAAGACTGACTCTTCAGACTGACTATATTTTGAACAATTCCTGTGCCACTAGTTATAGATTCCGATGCTTCACTTCAGGTTTACTGTATCCCTTGGAAATTCCTATTGACGAAGAGACACAGAAACCGCATCGGAATGAAATAGAAAAGGCGCAATGCCGACTTAAGTACAAGAAGACTGACTCTTCCTACTCTCTATGTTTTGAACCACTCCTGTGACACTAGTTATAGATTCTGATGCTTCCTTAAAGTTTACTGTATCCCTTGGATCTTCTTATTGGCGATGAAACATAGATATTGCATCGGAATTATATAAAAAGGCACAATGCCGACTTAAGTAAAAGAAGACGGACTCTTCCTACTGTCTATGTTTTGAACCATTCCTGTGACACTAGTTATAGATTCCGATGCTTCACTCCAGGTCTACTGTATCCCTTGGACCTTCTTATTGACGTTGAAACAAAGAAATTGCATCGGAATTAAATACAAAAGGCACAATACCGACTTAAGTACAAGAAGACTGACTCTTATTACTGACTATGTTTTGCACCATTCCTGTGACACTAGTCATAGATTCCGATGCTTCATTTCAGGATAACTGTATCCCTCTGACCTTGTTATTGACGATGAAACACAGAAATTGCGTCGGAATTAAATACAAAAGGCACAATGCCGAATTAAGTACAAGAAGACTGACTCATCTCACTGTCTATGCTTTGAACCAATCCTGCGACACTAGTTATAGATTCCGATGCTTCACTCCAGGTTTACTGTATACCTTGGACCTTCTTATTGACGATGAAACACGGAAATTGCATCGGAATTAAATACAAAAGCACAATGCTGACTTAAGTAAAAGAAGACGGACTCTTTCTACTGTCTATGTTTTGAACCAATTCTGTGACACTAATTATAGACTCCGATGCTACACTTCTGGTTTACAGTATCCCTTGGACCTTCTTGTGACGATGAAACACAGAAATTGCATCGTAATTAAATAGAAAACGCACAATGCCGGCTTAAGTACAAGAAGACTGACTCTTCAGACTGACTATGTTTTGAACAAATCCTGTGACACTAGTTATAGTTTCCGATGCTTCTCTTGAGGTTTACTGTATTCCTTGGACATTCCTATTGACGATGAGACACAGAAATCGCATCGGAATTAAATAGAAAAGGCACAATGCCGGCTTATGTACAAGAAGACTGACTCTTCCTACTCTCTATGTTTTGAACCATTCCTGCAACACTAGTTTTTTATTCCGATGCTTCACGTGAGGTTTACTGTATCCCTCGGACCTTCTTATGGACGATGAAACACAGAAATTGCATCGGAATGAAATACAAAAGGCACAATGCCGAATTAAGTACAAGAAGACTGAATCTTCCAACTCTCTATGTTTTGAACCATTCCTGTGACACTAGCTATAGATTCTGATGCTTCACTTCAGGTATACTGTATCCATCTGACCTTCTTATTGACGATGAAACACAGATATTGCATCGGAACTAAATAGAAAAGGCACAATACCGACTTAAGTACAAGAAGACTGACTCTTCCTACTGTCTATGATTTGAACCATTCCTGAGACACTAGTTATAGATTCCGATGCTTCACTTCTGGCATACTGTATCACTTGGACCTTCTTATTGACGATGAAACACACTAATTGCATCGGAATTAAATTTAATAGGCACAATGCCGACTTAAGTACAAGAAGACTGACTCTTCTTACTGACTATGTTTTGAACCATTCCTGTGACACTAGTTATAGATTCCGATGCTTCACTTCAGGTTTACTGTATCCCTCTGACCTTCTTATTGACGATGAAACACAGAAATTGCATCGGAATTAAATATAAAAGGCACAATGCCGACTTAAGTACATGTAGATTGACTTCTCCCACTGTCTATGCTTTGAACGATTCCTGTGACACTAGTTATAGATTCCGATGGTTCATTTCTGGTTTACTGTATCCCTTGGACCTTCTTATTGACAATGAAACAAAGAAACTTCATCGGAATTAAATACAAAAGGCACAATGCCGACTGAAGTACAAGAAGACTGACTCTTCCAACTGTCTATGTTTTGAACCGTTCCTGTGACACTAGTTATAGATTCCGATGCTTCACTTCATGTTTACTGTATCCCTCTGACCTTCATATTGACGATGAAACACAGAAATTGCATCGGAATTAAATAGAAAAGTCACAATGCCGACTTAACTACAAGAAGACAAACTCTTCTTACTGACAATGATATGCACCATTCCTGTGACACTAGTTATAGATTCCGATGCTTAACTTCAGGATTACTGTATCCCACTGACCTTCTTAGTAACGATGAAACACAGAAATTGCATCGGAATTAAATACAAAAAGCACAATGCCGACTAAAGTACAAGAATACTGACTCATCTCACTGTCTATGTTTTGATCCGTCCCTGTGACACTAGTTATAGATTCCGATGCTTCACTCCATGTTAACTGTATCCCTTGGACCTTCTTATTGACGATGAAACACAGAAATTGCTTCGGAGTTAAATACAAATGGCACAATACCGACTAAAGTACAAGAAGACTGTCTCTTCTTGCTGACTATGTTTTGAACCATTCCTGTGACACTAGTTATAGATTCCGATGCTTCACTTTAGGTTTACTGTATCCCATGGTCCTTCGTATTGACGATGAAACACAGAAATTGCATCGTAATTAAATACAAAAGGCACAATTCCGACATAAGTAAAAGAAGTCTGACCCTTCTTACTGTCTGTGTTTTGAACCATCCCTGTGACACTAGTTACAGATTCCGATACTTCACTCCAGGTTTACTGTATCCCTTGGACCTTCTTAATGACGATGAAACACAGAAATTGCATCGGAAATTGATACAATAGGCACAATGCCGACTTAAGTACAAGAAGACTGACTCTTCTTACTGACTATGTTTTGAACCATTCCTGTGACACTAGTCATAGATACCGATGCTTAACTTCAGGATTACTGTATCCCACTGACCTTCTTATTGACGATGAAATACAGAAATTGCATCGGAATTAAATACAAAAGGCACGATGCCGACTTAGGTACAAGAAGACTGACTCTTCTTACTGTCTATGTTTTGAACCATCCCTGTGACACTAGTTATAGATTCCGAGGCTTCAGTCCTGGTTTACTGTATCCCTTGGACCTTCTTATTGACGATGAAACACAGAAATTGTATCGGAATTAAATTCAAAAGGCACAATGCCGACTTAAGTACAAGAAGACTGACTCTTCTTATTGACTACGCTTTGAACCATTCCTGTGACACTAGTTATAAATTCCGATGCTTCACTTCAGGTTTACTGTATCTCTCGGACCTTCTTATTGACGATGAAACACCGAAATTACATCGCAATTAAATAGAATAGGAACAATACAGACTTAACTACAAGAAGACTGACTCTTCTTACTGACTATGTTTTGAACCATTCCTGTGACACTAGTTATAGTTTCTGAAGCTTAACTTCAGGATTGCTGTATCCCACTGACCTTCTTAGTGACGATGAAACACAGAAATTGCATCGGAATTAAATACAAAAGGCACAATGCCGACTTAAGTACAAGAAGACTGTCTCTTCTTACTGACTATGATTTGAACCATTCCTGTGACACTAGTTATAGATTCTGATGCATCACTTCAGGTCTACTGTATCCCTTGGACCTTCTTATTGGCGATGTAACACAGAAATTTCATCGCAATGAAATACAAAAGGCATAATGCCGACTTAAGTACAAGAAGACTGACTCATCTTACTGTCTATGTTTTGAAACATTCCTATGACACTAGTTATAGGTTCCGATGCTTCACTCCAGGTTTACTGTATCCCTTAGACGTTCATATTGACGATGAAACACAGAAATTGCATCGGAATTAAATACAAAAGGCACAATGCCGACTTAAGTACAAGAAGACTGGCTCTTCTTACTGTCTACGTTTTGAACAATTCCTGTGACACTAGTTATAGATTCCGATGCTTCACATCAGATTTACTGTATCCCTCTGACGTTCTTATTGACGATGAAACACAGAAATTGTATCGGAATTAAATTCAAAAGGCACAATGCCGACTTAAGTACAAGAAGACTGACTCTTCTTATTGACTACGCTTTGAACCACTCCTGTGACACTAGTTATAAATTCCGATGCTTCACTTCAGGATTACTGTATCCCTCTGACCTTCTTATTGACGATGAAACGCAGAAACTGCATCAGAATTAAATACAAAAGGCACAATGCCGAATTAAGTACAAGAAGACTGACTCTTATTACTGTCTATGTTTTGAACCATTCCTGTGACACTAGTTATAGACTCCGATGCTTCACTCCTGGTTTACTGTATCCCTTGGACCATCTTATTGACTATGAAACACAGAAATTGCATCGGAATTAAATACAAAAGACACAATACCGACTTAAGTACAAGAAGACTCTGTCTTCTTACTGACTATGTTTTGAACCATTCCTGTGACACTAGTTATAGATTCCGATGCTTCACTCCAGGTTTACTGTATCCCTCGGACCTTCGTATTGACGATGTAACACAGAAATTGCATCGGAATTAAATGCAAAAGGCACAATGCCGACTTAAGTAAAAGAAGTCAGACTCTTCTTACTGTCTATGTTTTGAACCATTCCTGTGACACTAGTTATGGATTCCGATGCTTCACTCCAGGTTTACTGTATCCCTTGGACCTTCTTATTGACGATGAAACACAGAAATTGCATCGGAATTAAATACAAAAGGCACAATACCGACTTAAGTACAAGAAGACTGACTCTTCTTACTGACTATGATTTGCACCAATCCTGTGACACTAGTCATAGATTCCGATGCTTCACTTCAGGATTATTGTATCCCCCTGACCTTGTTATTGACGATGAAACACAGAAATTGCATCTGAATTAAATACAAAAGGCACAATGCCGACTTAAGTACAAGAAGACGGACTCTTCTTACTGACTATGTTTTGAACCATTCCTGAGACACTAGTTATAGATTCCGATGCTTCACTTCAGGTTTACTGTATCCCTCTGACCTTCGTATTGTCGATAAAACACAGAAATTGCATCGGAATTAAATACAAAAGGCACAATGCCGACTTAAGTAGAAGTAGACTGACTCTTCTTACTGTCTATGTTTTGAACCATTCCTGTGACTCTAGTTTTAGATTCCGATGCTTCACCCCAGGTTTAAAGTATCCCTTGGACCTTCTTACTGACGATGAAACACAGAAATTGCATCGTAATTAATTAAAAAAGGCACATTGCCGACTTAAGTACAAGAAGACTGACTCTTCAGACTGACTATATTTTGAACAATTCCTGTGACACTAGTTATAGTTTCCGATGCTTTACTTCAGGTTTACTGTATCCCATGGACCGTCTTATTGACAATAAAACACAGAAATTACATCGGAATTAAATACAAAAGGCACAATGCCGACTTAACTACAAGAAGACTGACTCTTCTTACTGTCTTGGTTTTGAACCATTCCTGTGACACTAGTTATAGATTCCGATGCTTCACTTCAGATTTACTGTATCCCTCTGAAGTTCTTATTGACAATGAAACACAGAAATTGCGACGGAATTAAATACAAAAGGCACAATGCCGAATTAAGTACAAGAAGACTGACTCATCTCACTGTCCATGTTTTGAACGATTCCTGTGGCACTACTTATAGATTCCGATGCTTCCCTCCAGGTTTATTGTATACCTTGGACCTTCTTATTGACGATGAAACACAGAAATTGCATCGGAATTAAATACAAAATCACAACGCCGACGTAAGTACAAGAAGACTGTCTCTTGTTACTGACTATGTTTTGAAACATCCCTGTGACACTAGTTATAGATTCCGATGCTTCACTCTAGCTTTACTGTATCCTTTGGACCTTTTTATTGACGATGAAACACAGAAAATGCATCTTAATTATATACAAAATGCACAATGCCGACGTAAGTAAAAGAAGTCTGACTCTGCTTACTGTCTGTGTTTTGAACCATTCCTATGACACTAGCTATGGATTCCGATGCTTCACTCCAGGTTTACTGTATCCCTTGGCCCTTCTTATTGACGATGAAACACAGAAATTGCATCGGAATTAAATACAATAGGCACAATGCCGAATTAAGTACAAGAAGACTGACTCTTCTTACTGTCTATGTTTTGAACCATCCCTGTGACACTAGTTATAGATTCCGATGCTTCACTCCAGGTTTACTGTATCCCTTGGCCTTCTTATTGACGATGAAACACAGATATTGCATAGGAATTAAATACAATAGCCACAATGCCGTCTTAAGTACAATAAGACTGACTCTTCTTACCGACTATGTTTTGAACCATTCCTGTGACACTAGTCGTAGATACCGATGATTAACTTCAGGATTACTGTATCCCACTGACCTTCTTATTGACGATGAAACACAGAAATTGCATCGGAATTAAATGCAAAAGGCACGATTTCGACTTAGGTACAAGAAGACAGACTCTTCTTACTGTCTATGTTTAGAACCATCCGTGTGACACTAGTTACAGATTCCGATGCTTCATTCCAGGTTTACTGTATCCCTTGGACCTTCTTATTGTCGATGAAACACAGAGATTGTATCGGAATTAAATAAAAAATTGACAATGCCGACTTAAGTTCAAGAAGACTGACTCATCTTACTGTCTATCATTTGAACCATTCCTGTGACACTAGTTATAGATTCCGATGCTTCACTCCAGGTTTACTGAAACCCTTGGACCTTCTTATTGACGATGAAACACAGAAATTGCATCAGAATTGAATACAAAAGGCACAATGCCGACTAAAGTACAATAAGACTGACTCTTCTGACAGTCTATGTTTTGTACCATTCTTGTGACACTAGTTTTTTATTCCGATGCTTCACTTGAGGTTTACTGTATCTCTCGGACCTTCTTATGGACAATGAAACACAGAAATTGCATCGGAATGAAATTCAAAAGGCACAATGCCGACTTAAGTACAACAAGACTGACTCATCTTACTGTCTATGTTTTGAACCATTCCTGTGACACTAGTTATAGATTCCGATGCTTCACTTCAGGTTTACTGTATCCCTCTGACCTTCTTATTGGCGATGAAACACACAAATTGCATCGGAATTAAATACAAGAGGCACAATGCCGACTTAAGTACAAGAAGACTGAGTCTTCTTACTGACTATGTTTTGAACCATTACTGTGACACTAGTTATACATTCCGATGCTTCACTTTAGGGTTACTGTATCCCTCTGACCTTCTTATTGACGATGAAACACAGAAATTGCAACGGAATTAAATACAAAAGGCACAATGCCGACTTAAGTACATGTAGACTGACTTTTCCTACTGTCTATTATTTGAACCATTCGTGTGACACTAGTTATAGATTCCGATGCTTCACTTCAGGTTTACTGTATCACTCTGACCTTCTTGTTGACGATGAAACACAGAAATTGCATCGGAATTAAATAGAAAAGGCACAATGCCGACTTAACTACAAGAAGACTGACCCATCTTACTGACTATGTTTTGAACCATTCCTGTGACACTAGTTATAGATTCTGATGCTTAACTTCAGGATTACTGTATCCCACTGACCTTCTTAGTGACGATTAAACACAGAAATTGCATCGGAATTAAATACAAAAAGCACAATGCCGAATAAAGTACAAGAGTACTGACTCATCTTACTGTCCATGCTTTGAACCGTAACTGTGACACTAGTTATAGATTCCGATGCTTTATTCCAGGTTTACTGTATCCCTTGGACATTCTTATTGACGATGAAACACAGAAATTACATCGGAATTAAATACAATAGGCTCAATGCTGACTTAAGTAAAAGAAGACTGAGTCTTCTTACTGACTATGTTTTGAACCATTCCTGTGGAACTAGTTATAGATTCCGATGGTACACTTCAGGGTAACTGTATCCCTCGGATCTTCTTATTGACGATGAAACACAGAAATTGCATCGGAATTAAATACAAAAGGCACAATGCCGACTAAAGTACAAGAAGACTGACTCTTCTTACTGTCTATGTTTTGAACCATCCCTGTGACACTAGTTATGGATTCCGATGCTTCACTCCAGGTTTACTGTATCCCTTGGACCTTCTTATTGTCGATGAAACACAGAGATTGTATCGGAATTAAATAAAAAATTCACAATGCCGACTTAAGTACAAGAAGACTGACTCATCTTACTGTCTATCATTTGAACCATTCCTGTGACACTAGTTATAGATTCCGATGCTTCACTCCAGGTTTACTGAAATCCCTGGACCTTCTTATTGACGATGAAACACAGAAATTACATCAGAATTGAAGACAAAAGGCACAATGCCGACTAAAGTACAATAAGACTGACTCTTCTGACAGTCTATGTTTTGAACCATTCTTGTGACACTAGTTTTTTATTCCGATGCTTCACTTGAGGTTTACTGTATCCCTCGGACCTTCCTATGGACAATGAAACACAGAAATTGCATCGGAATGAAATTCAAAAGGCACAATGCCGACTTAAGTACAAGAAGACTGACGCATCTTACTGTCCATGTTTTGAACCATTCCTGTGACACTAGTTATAGATTCCGATGCTTCACTTCAGGTTTACTGTATCCCTCTGACCTTCTTATTGACGATGAAACACACAAATTGCATCGGAATTAAATACAAGAGGAACAATGCCGACTTAAGTACAAGAAGACTGAGTCTTCTTACTGACTATGTTTTGAACCATTACTGTGACACTAGTTATACATTCCGATGCTTCACTTTAGGGTTACTGTGTCCCTCTGACCTTCTTATTGACGATGAAACACAGAAATTGCATCGAAATTAAATACAAAAGGCACAATGCCGACTTAAGTACATGTAGACTGACTTTTCCTACTGTCTATGATTTGAACCATTCGTGTGACACTAGTTATAGATTCCGATGCTTCACTCCAGGTTTACTGTATCCCTTAGCCCTTCTTATTGACGATGAAACACAGAAATTGCATCAGAATTAAATACAAAAGGCACAATGCCGAATTGAGTACAAGAAGACTGACTCTTCTTACTGTCTATGCTTTTGAACCATTCCTGTGACACTAGTCATAGATTCCGCTGCTTCACTTCAGGAATACTGTATCACTCTGACCTTTTATTGACGATGAAACACAGAAATTGCATCGGAATTAAATACAAATGGCACAATGCCGACTAAAGTACAAGAAGACTGACTCTTCTTACTGTCTATGTTTTGAACCATCCCTGTGACACTAGTTATGGATTCCGATGCTTCACTCCAGGTTTACTGTATCCCTTGGACCTTCTTATTGTCGATGAAACACAGAGATTGTATCGGAATTAAATAAAAAATTCACAATGCCGACTTAAGTACAAGAAGACTGACTCATCTTACTGTCTATCATTTGAACCATTCCTGTGACACTAGTTATAGATTCCGATGCTTCACTCCAGGTTTACTGAAATCCCTGGACCTTCTTATTGACGATGAAACACAGAAATTACATCAGAATTGAAGACAAAAGGCACAATGCCGACTAAAGTACAATAAGACTGACTCTTCTGACAGTCTATGTTTTGAACCATTCTTGTGACACTAGTTTTTTATTCCGATGCTTCACTTGAGGTTTACTGTATCCCTCGGACCTTCCTATGGACAATGAAACACAGAAATTGCATCGGAATGAAATTCAAAAGGCACAATGCCGACTTAAGTACAAGAAGACTGACGCATCTTACTGTCCATGTTTTGAACCATTCCTGTGACACTAGTTATAGATTCCGATGCTTCACTTCAGGTTTACTGTATCCCTCTGACCTTCTTATTGACGATGAAACACACAAATTGCATCGGAATTAAATACAAGAGGAACAATGCCGACTTAAGTACAAGAAGACTGAGTCTTCTTACTGACTATGTTTTGAACCATTACTGTGACACTAGTTATACATTCCGATGCTTCACTTTAGGGTTACTGTGTCCCTCTGACCTTCTTATTGACGATGAAACACAGAAATTGCATCGAAATTAAATACAAAAGGCACAATGCCGACTTAAGTACATGTAGACTGACTTTGCCTACTGTCTATGATTTGAACCATTCGTGTGACACTAGTTATAGATTCCGATGCTTAACTTCAGGTTTACTGTATCCCTCTGACCTTCTTATTGACGATGAAACACAGAAATTGCATCGGAATTAAATAGAAAAGGCACAACGCCGACTTAACTACAAGAAGACTGACCCTTCTTACTGACTATGTTTTGAACCATTCCTGTGACACTAGTTATTGATTCTGATGCTTAACTTCAGGATTCCTGTATCCCACTGACCTTCTTAGTGACGATTAAACACAGAAATTGCATCGGAATTAAATACAAAAAGCACAATGCCGAATAAAGTACAAGAATACTGACTCATCTTACTGTCTATGCTTTGAACCGTCCCTGTGACACTAGTTATAGATTCCGATGCTTCACTCCAGGTTTACTGTATCCCTTGGACATCTTATTGACGATGAAACACAGAAATTGCATCCGAATTAAATACAAAAGGCACAATGCCGAATTAAGTACAAGAAGACTGACTCATCTTACTGTCTATGTTTTGAACCATTCCTGTGACACTAGTTATAGACTCCGATGCTTTACTCCAGGTTTACTGTATCCCTTGGACATTCTTATTGACGATGAAACACAGAAATTGCATCGGAATTAAATACAATAGGCTCAATGCTGACTTAAGTAAAAGAAGTCTGACTCTTCTTACTGTCTGTGTTTTGAACCATTCCTGGGACACTAGCTATAGATTCCGATGCTTCTATTCGGGTTTACTGTATCCCTCGGACCTTCTTAAGGACGATGAAACACAGAAATTGCATCGGAATGAGATACAATAGGCACAATGCCGACTTAAGTACAAGAAGACTGACTCTTCTTACTGTCTATGTTTTGAACCATTCCTGTGACACTAGTTATAGACTCCGATGCTTCACTCCTGGTTTACTGTATCCCTTGGACCTGCTTATGGACGATGAAACACAGAAATTGCATCGGAATTGAATACAAGTGCACAATGAAGACGTAAGTAAAAGAAGTGTGACTCTTCTTACTGTCTATGATTTGAACCATTCCTGTGACACTAGTTATAGATTCCGATGCTTCACTCCAGGTTTACTGTATCCCTTGGACCTTCTTATTGACGATGAAACACAGAAATTGCATCGGAATTAAATACAAAAGCCACAATACCGACTTAAGTACAAGAAGACTGACTGTTCTTACTGACTATGTTTTGCACCATTCCTGTGACACTAGTCATAGATTTCGATGCTTCACTTCAGGATTACTGTATCCCTCTGACCTTGTTATTGACGATGAAATACAGAAATTGCATCGGAAATAAATACAAAAGGCACAATGCCGACTAAAGTACAAGAAGACTGACTCTTCTTACTGTCTATGTTTTGAACAATCCCTGTGACACTAGTTATAGATTCCGATGCTACACTCCAGGTTTACTGTATCCCTAGGACCTTCTTATTGACGATGAAACACAGAAATTCCATCGGAATCAAATACAATAGGCACAATGCCGACATAAGTACAAGAAGACTGACTCTTCTTATTGACTATGTTTTGAACCATTCCTGTGACACTAGGTATAGATTCTGATGCTTCACTCCAGGTTTACTGTATCCCTTGGACCTTCTTATTGACGATGAAACACAGAAATTGCATCAGAATTAAATACAATAGGCACAATGCCGACTTAAGTACAAGAAGACTGTCTCTTCTTACTGTCTATCTTTTGAACCATTCGTGTGACACTAGTTATAGATTCCGATGCTTCACTCCACGTTTACTGTATCCCTTGGACCTTCTTATTGATGATGAAACACAGAAATTGTATGGGAATTAAATACAAAAGTCACAATGCCGACTTAAGTACAAGAAGACTGACTCTTCTTATTGACTATGTTTTGAACCATTCCTGTGACACTAGTTATAAATTCCGATGCTTCACTTCAGGTTTACTGTATCGCTCGGACCCTCTTATTGACGATGAATCACAGAAATTGCATCGGAATTAAATACAAAAGGCACAATGCAGACTTAAGTACAAGAAGACTGTCTCTTCTTACTGTCTATCTTTTGAACCATTCGTGTGACACTAGTTATAGACTCCGATGCTTCACTCCAGGTTTACTGTATCCCTTGGACCTTCTTATTGACGATGAAACACAGAAATTGCATCAGAATTATATACAAAAGGCACAATGCCGACTAAAGTACAAGAAGACTGACTCTTCTGACAGTCTATGTTTTGAACCATTCCTGTGACACTAGTTATAGATTCCGGTGCTTCACTCCAGGTTTACTGTATCCCTCTGACCTTCTCTTTGACGATGACACAGAAATTGCATCGGAATTAAAAAGCAAATGCACAATACCGACTTAAGTACAAGAAGACTGACTCTTCCTACTGTCTATGATTTGAACCATTCCTGTGACACTAGTTTTTTATTCCTATGCTTCACTTGAGGTTTACTGTATCCCTCGGACCTTCTTATGAACGATGACACACAGAAATTGCATCGGAATGAAATTCAAAAGACACAATGCGACTTAAGTACAAGAAGACTGAGTCTTCCAACTCTCTATGTTTTGAACCATTCCTGTGACGCTAGTTATAGATTCCGATGCATCACTTCAGGTTTACTGTATCCCTTTTGACCTTCTTATTGACGATGAAACACAAATATTGCATCGGAATTAAATACAAGAGGCACAATGCCGACTTAAGTACAAGTAGACTGACTCTTCTAACTGTTTATCTTTTGAACCATTCCTGTGACACTAGTTACAGATTCCGATGCTTCACTCCAGGTTTACTGTATCCCTTGGCACTTCTTATTGACGATGAAACACAGAAATTGCATCAGAATTAAATACTAAAGGCACAATGCCGACTAAAGTACAAGAAGACTGACTCTTCTGACAGTCTATGTTTTGAACCACTCCTGTGACACTAGTTTTTTTCTCCGATGCTTCACTTGAGGTTTACTGTATCCCTCGGACCTTCTTATGGACGATGAAACACAGAATTAGCATCGAAATGAAATTCAAAAGGCGCAATGCCGACTTAAGTACAAGAAGACTGAGTCTTCCAACTCTCTATGTTTTGAACCATTCCTTTGACACTAGTTATAGATTCCGATGCTTCACTTCAGGTTTACTGTATCCCTTTTGACCTTCTTATTGACGATGAAACACAAATATTGCATCGGAATTAAATACAAGAGGCACAATGCCGACTTAAGTACAAGAAGACTGAGTCTTCTTACTGACTATGTTTTGAACCATTCCTGTGACACTAGTTATAGATTCCGATGGTACACTTCAGGGTAACTGTATCCCTCGGATCTTCTTATTGACGATGAAACACAGAAATTGCATCGGAATTAAATACAAAAGGCACAATGCCGACTTAAGTACATGTAGACTGACTTTTCCTACTGTCTATGCTTTGAACCATTCCTGTGACACTAGTTATAGATTCCGATGGTTCATTTCAGGTTTACTGTATCCCTTGGACCTTCTTATTGACGATGAAGCACAGACATTGCATCGGAATTAAATACAAAAGGCACAATGCCGACTTAAGTACAAGAAGAGTGACTCTTCCAACTGTCTATGATTTGAACCATTCGTGTGACACTAGTTATAGATTCCGATGCTTCACTTCAGGTTTACTGTATCCCTCTGGCCTTCTTATTGACGATGAAACACAGAAATTGCATCGGAATTAAATAGAAAAGGCACAATGCCGACTTAACTACAAGTAGACTGACTCTTCTTAGTGACTATGTTTTGATCCATTCCTGTGACACTAGTTATAGATTCTGATGCTTAACTTCAGGATTACTGTATCCCACCGACCTTCTTAGTGACGATGAAACACAGAAATTGCATCGGAATTGAATACAAAAAGCACAATGCCGACTAAAGTACAAGCATACTGACTAATCTTACTGTCTATGTTTTGAACCGTCCCTGTGACATTAGTTATAGAATCCGATGCTTCCCTCCAGGTTTACTGTATCCCTTGGACATCTTATTGACGATGAAACACAGAAATTGCATCCGAATGAAATACAAAAGGCACAATGCCGAATTAAGTACAAGAAGACTGACTCATCTTACTGTCTATGTTTTGAACCATTCCTGTGACACTAGTTATAGGCTCCGATGCTTTACTCCTGGTTTACTGTATCCCTTGGACATTCTTATTGACGATGAAACACAGAAATTGCATCGGAATTAAATACAATAGGCTCAATGCTGACTTAAGTAAAAGAAGTCTGACTCTTCTTACTGTCTGTGTTTTGAACCATTCCTGGGACACTAGCTATAGATACCGATGCTTCTATTCGGGTTTTCTGTATCCCTCGGACCGTCTTATGGACGATAAAACACAGAAATTGCATCGGAATGAGATACAATAGGCACAATGCCGACTTAAGTACAAGAAGACTGACTCTTCTTACTGTCTATGTTTTGAACCATTCCTGTGACACTAGTTATAGACTCCGATGCTTCACTCCTGGTTTACTGTATCCCTTGGACCTGCTTATGGACGATGAAACACAGAAATTGCATCGGAATTGAATACAAGTGCACAATGCCGACGTAAGTAAAAGAAGTGTGACTCTTCTTACTGTCTATGTTTTGAACCATTCCTGTGACACTAGTTATAGATTCCGATGCTTCACTCCAGGTTTACTGTATCCCTTGGACCTTCTTATTGACGATGAAACACAGAAATTGCATCGGAATTAAATACAAAAGCCACAATACCGACTTAAGTACAAGGAGACTGACTCTTCTTACTGACTATGTTTTGCACCATTCCTGTGACACTAGTCATAGATTTCGATGCTTCACTTCAGGATTACTGTATCCCTCTGACCTTGTTATTGACGATGAAATACAGAAATCACATCGGAATTAATTACAAAAGGCACAATGCCGACTAAAGTACAAGAAGACTGACTCTTCTTACTGTCTATGTTTTGAACAATCCCTGTGACACTAGTTATAGATTCCGATGCTTCACTCCAGGTTTACTGTATCCCTTGGACCTTCTTATTGACGATGAAACACAGAAATTGCATCGGAATCAAATACAATAGGCACAATGCCGACTTAAGTACAAGAAGACTGACTCTTCTTATTGACTATGTTTTGAACCATTTCTGTGACACTAGGTATAGATTCTGATGCTTCACTCCAGGTTTACTGTATCCCTTGGACCTTCTTATTGACGATGAAACACAGAAATTGCATCAGAATTAAATACAATAGGCACAATGCCGACTTAAGTACAAGAAGACTGACTCTTCTTACTGACTACGTTTGAACCATTCCTGTGACACTAGTCATAGATACCGATGCTTAACTTCAGGATTACTGTATCCCACTTACCTTCTTATTGACGATGAAACACAGAAATTGCATCGGAATTAAATACAATAGGCACGATGCCAACTTAGGTACAAGAAGACTGACTCTTCTTACTGTCTATGCTTTGAACCATCCCTGTGACACTAGTTATACATTCCGATGCTTCACTCCACGTTTACTGTATCCCTTGGACCTTCTTATTGACGATGAAACACAGAAATTGTATGGGAATTAAATACAAAAGTCACAATGCCGACATAAGTACAAGAAGACTGACTCTTCTTATTGACTATGTTTTGAACCATTCCTGTGACACTAGTTATAAATGCCGATGCTTCACTTCAGGTTTACTGTATCGCTCGGACCCTCTTATTGACGATGAATCACAGAAATTGCATCGGAATTAAATACAAACGGCACAATGCAGACTTAAGTACAAGAAGACTGTCTCTTCTTACTGCCTATCTTTTGAACCATTCGTGTGACACTAGTTATAGACTCCGATGCTTCACTCCAGGTTTACTGTGTCCCTTGGACCTTCTTATTGACGATGAAACACAGAAATTGCATCAGAATTATATACAAAAGGCACAATGCCGACTGAAGTACAAGAAGACTGACTCTTCTGACAGTCTATGTTTTGAACCATTCCTGTGACACTAGTTGTAGATTCCGGTGCTTCACTCGAGGTTTACTGTATCCCTCTGACCTTCTTATTGACGATGACACAGAAATTGCATCGGAATTAAAAAGCAAATGCACAATACCGACTTAAGTACAAGAAGACTGACTCTTCCTACTGTCTATCATTTGAACCATTCCCGTGACACTAGTTTTTTATTCCTATGCTTCACTTGAGGTTTACTGTATCCCTCGGACCTTCGTATGAACGATGACACACAGAAATTGCATCGGAATGAAATTCAAAAGACACAATGCGACTTAAGTACAAGAAGACTGAGTCTTCCAACTCTCTATGTTTTGAACCATTCCTGTGACGCTAGTTATAGATTCCGATGCATCACTTCAGGTTTACTGTATCCCTTTTGACCTTCTTATTGACGATGAAACACAAATATTGCATCGGAATTAAATACAAGAGGCACAATGCCGACTTAAGTACAAGTAGACTGACTCTTCTAACTGTTTATCTTTTGAACCATTCCTGTGACACTAGTTACAGATTCCGATGCTTCACTCCAGGTTTACTGTATCCCTTGGCCCTTCTTATTGACGATGAAACACAGAAATTGCATCAGAATTAAATACAAAAGGCACAATGCCGACTAAAGTACAAGAAGACTGACTCTTCTGACAGTCTATGTTTTGAACCACTCCTGTGACACTAGTTTTTTTTTCCGATGCTTCACTTGAGGTTTACTGTATCCCTCGGACCTTCTTATGGACGATGAAACACAGAATTAGCATCGGAATGAAATTCAAAAGGCACAATGCCGACTTAAGTACAAGAAGACTGAGTCTTCGAACTCTCTATGTTTTGAACCATTCCTTTGACACTAGTTATAGATTCCGATGCTTCACTTCAGGTTTACTGTATCCCTTTTGACCTTCTTATTGACGATAAAACACAAATATTGCATCGGAATTAAATACAAAAGGCACAATTCCGACTTAAGTACAAGAAGAGTGACTCTTCAACTGTCTATGATTTGAACCATTCGTGTGACACTAGTTATAGATTCCGATGCTTCACTTCAGGTTTACTGTATCCCTCTGACCTTCTTATTGACGATGTAAAACAGAAAATGCATCGGAATTAAATATAAAAGGCACAATACCGACCTAAGAACAAGAAGACTGACACTTCTGACTGACTATGATTTGAACCAATCCTGTGCCACTAGTTATAGATTCCGTGCTTCACATCTGGTTTACTGTATCCCTCTGACCTTCTTATTTCCGATGAAACACAGAAATTGCATCCGAAATAAATACAAAAGGCACAATGCCGAAATAAGTACAAGAAGACTTACTCTTCTTACTGTCTATGTTTTGAACCATTCCTGTGGCACTAGTTATAGTCTCCGATGCTTCACTCCAGGTTTACTGTATCCCTTGGACCTTCTTATTGACGATGAAACACAGAAATTGCATCGGAATTAAATAGAATAGGCACAATGCCGACTTAAGTAATAGAAGTCTGACTCTTCTTACTGTCTGTGTATTGAACCATTCCTGTGACACTAGCTATAGATTCCGCTTCTTCACTCCAGGTTTACTGTATTCCTTGGACCTTCTTATTGACGATGAAAAACAGAAATTGCGTAAGAATTAAATATAATATGCACAATGATGACTTAAGTACAAGAAGACTGACTCTTCTTACTGACTATGTTTTGAACCATTCCTGTGACACTAGTTATAGATTCCGATGCTTCACTTCAGGTTTACTGTATCCCTTGGTAATTCTTATTGACGATGAAACACAGAGTATGCATCGGAATTAAATTGAAAAGGCACAATGCCGATTTAAGTACAAGAATACTGACTCTTCTAACTGTCTATGGTTGAACCATTCCTGTGACACTAGCTTTAGATTCCGATGCTTCTATTCAGGTTTACTGTATTCCTTGGACCTTCTTATTGACGATGAAACACAGAAATTGCATCGGAATTAAATACAAAAGCACAATGACGACTTAAGTACAAGAGGACGGACTTTTCTTACTGTCTATGTTTTGAACCACTCGTGTGACACTAGTTATAGACTCCGATGCTTCACTCCAGGTTTACTGTGTAACTTGGACCTTCTTATTGACGATGAAACACAGAAATTGCATCAGAATTATATACAAAAGGCACAATGTCGACTGAAGTACAAGAAGACTGACTCTTCTGACAGTCTATGTTTTGAACCATTCCTGTGACACTAGTTATAGATTCCGGTGCTTCACTCCAGGTTTACTGTATCCCTCTGACCTTCTTATTGACGATGACACAGAAATTGCATTGGAATTAAAAAGCAAATGCACAATACCGACTTAAGTACAAGAAGACTGACTCTTCCTACTGTCTATCATTTGAACCATTCCTGTGACACTAGTTTTTTATTCCTATGCTTCACTTGAGGTTTACTGTATCCCTCGGACCTTCGTATGAACGATGACACAAAGAAATTGCTTCGGAATGAAATTCAAAAGACACAATGCGACTTAAGTACAAGAAGACTGAGTCTTCCAACTCTCTATGTTTTGAACCATTCCTGTGACGCTAGTTATAGATTCCGATGCATCACTTCAGGTTTACTGTATCCCTTTTGACCTTCTTATTGACGATGAAACACAAATATTGCATCGGAATTAAATACAAGAGGCACAATGCCGACTTAAGTACAAGTAGACTGACTCTTCTAACTGTTTATCTTTTGAACCATTCCTGTGACACTAGTTACAGATTCCGATGCTTCACTCCAGGTTTACTGTATCCCTTGGCCCTTCTTATTGACGATGAAACACAGAAATTGCATCAGAATTAAATACAAAAGGCACAATGCCGACTAAAGTACAAGAAGACTGACTCTTCTGACAGTCTATGTTTTGAACCACTCCTGTGACACTAGTTTTTTTTTCCGATGCTTCACTTGAGGTTTACTGTATCCCTCGGACCTTCTTGTGGACGATGAAACACAGAATTAGCATCGGAATGAAATTCAAAAGGCACAATGCCGACTTAAGTACAAGAAGACTGAGTCTTCGAACTCTCTATGTTTTGAACCATTCCTTTGACACTAGTTATAGATTCCGATGCTTCACTTCAGGTTTACTGTATCCCTTTTGACCTTCTTATTGACGATGAAACACAAATATTGCATCGGAATTAAATACAAAAGGCACAATGCCGACTTAAGTACAAGAAGAGTGACTCTTCCAACTGTCTATGATTTGAACCATTCGTGTGACACTAGTTATAGATTCCGATGCTTCACTTCAGGTTTACTGTATCCCTCTGACCTTCTTATTGACGATGTAAAACAGAAAATGCATCGGAATTAAATATAAAAGGCACAATATCGACCTAAGAACAAGAAGACTGACTCTTCTGACTGACTATGATTTGAACCAATCCTGTGCCACTAGTTATAGATTCCGTGCTTCACATCTGGTTTACTGTATCCCTCTGACCTTCTTATTTCCGATGAAACACAGAAATTGCATCCGAAATAAATACAAAAGGCACAATGCCGAAATAAGTACAAGAAGACTTACTCTTCTTACTGTCTATGTTTTGAACCATTCCTGTGGCACTAGTTATAGTCTCCGATGCTTCACTCCAGGTTTACTGTATCCCTTGGACCTTCTTATTGACGATGAAACACAGAAATTGCATCGGAATTAAATAGAATAGGCACAATGCCGACTTAAGTAATAGAAGTCTGACTCTTCTTACTGTCTGTGTATTGAACCATTCCTGTGACACTAGCTATAGATTCCGCTTCTTCACTCCAGGTTTACTGTATTCCTTGGACCTTCTTATTGACGATGAAAAACAGAAATTGCATAAGAATTAAATATAATATGCACAATGATGACTTAAGTACAAGAAGACTGACTCTTCTTACTGACTATGTTTTGAACCATTCCTGTGACACTAGTTATAGATTCCGATGCTTCACTTCAGGTTTACTGTATCCCTTGGTAATTCTTATTGACGATGAAACACAGAGTATGCATCGGAATTAAATTGAAAAGGCACAATGCCGATTTAAGTACAAGAATACTGACTCTTCTAACTGTCTATGGTTGAACCATTCCTGTGACACTAGCTATAGATTCCGATGCTTCTATTCAGGTTTACTGTATTCCTTGGACCTTCTTATTGACGATGAAACACAGAAATTGCATCGGAATTAAATACAAAAGCACAATGACGACTTAAGTACAAGAGGACGGACTTTTCTTACTGTCTATGTTTTGAACCATTCGTGTGACACTAGTTATAGACTCCGATGCTTCACTCCAGGTTTACTGTGTCCCTTGGACCTTCTTATTGACGATGAAACACAGAAATTGCATCAGAATTATATACAAAAGGCACAATGTCGACTGAAGTACAAGAAGACTGACTCTTCTGACAGTCTATGTTTTGAACCATTCCTGTGACACTAGTTATAGATTCCGGTGCTTCACTCCAGGTTTACTGTATCCCTCTGACCTTCTTATTGACGATGACACAGAAATTGCATTGGAATTAAAAAGCAAATGCACAATACCGACTTAAGTACAAGAAGACTGACTCTTCCTACTGTCTATCATTTGAACCATTCCTGTGACACTAGTTTTTTATTCCTATGCTTCACTTGAGGTTTACTGTATCCCTCGGACCTTCGTATGAACGATGACACACAGAAATTGCATCGGAATGAAATTCAAAAGACACAATGCGACTTAAGTACAAGAAGACTGAGTCTTCCAACTCTCTATGTTTTGAACCATTCCTGTGACGCTAGTTATAGATTCCGATGCATCACTTCAGGTTTACTGTATCCCTTTTGACCTTCTTATTGACGATGAAACACAAATATTGCATCGGTATTAAATACAAGAGGCACAATGCCGACTTAAGTACAAGTAGACTGACTCTTCTAACTGTTTATCTTTTGAACCATTCCTGTGACACTAGTTACAGATTCCGATGCTTCACTCCAGGTTTACTGTATCCCTTGGCCCTTCTTATTGACGATGAAACACAGAAATTGCATCAGAATTAAATACAAAAGGCACAATGCCGACTAAAGTACAAGAAGACTGACTCTTCTGACAGTCTATATTTGAACCACTCCTGTGACACTAGTTTTTTTTCCGATGCTTCACTTGAGGTTTACTGTATCCCTCGGACCTTCTTATGGACGATGAAACACAGAATTAGCATCGGAATGAAATTCAAAAGGCACAATGCCGACTTAAGTACAAGAAGACTGAGTCTTCGAACTCTCTATGTTTTGAACCATTCCTTTGACACTAGTTATAGATTCCGATGCTTCACTTCAGGTTTACTGTATCCCTTTTGACCTTCTTATTGACGATGAAACACAAATATTGCATCGGAATTAAATACAAAAGGCACAAAGCCGAAATAAGTACAAGAAGACTTAATCTTCTTACTGTCTATGTTTTGAACCATTCCTGTGGCACTAGTTATAGTCTCCGATGCTTCACTCCAGGTTTACTGTATCCCTTGGACCTTCTTATTGACGATGAAACACAGAAATTGCATCGGAATTAAATAGAATAGGCACAATGCCGACTTAAGTAATAGAAGTCTGACTCTTCTTACTGTCTGTGTATTGAACCATTCCTGTGACACTAGCTATAGATTCCGCTTCTTCACTCCAGGTTTACTGTATTCCTTGGACCTTCTTATTGACGATGAAAAACAGAAATTGCATAAGAAATAAATATAATATGCACAATGACGACTTAAGTACAAGAAGACTGACTCTTCTTACTGACTATGTTTTGAACCATTCCTGTGACACTAGTTATAGATTCCGATGCTTCACTTCAGGTTTACTGTATCCCTTGGTAATTCTTATTGACGATGAAACACAGAGTATGCATCGGAATTAAATTGAAAAGGCACAATGCCGATTTAAGTACAAGAATACTGACTCTTCTAACTGTCTATGGTTGAACCATTCCTGTGACACTAGCTATAGATTCCGATGCTTCTATTCAGGTTTACTGTATTCCTTGGACCTTCTTATTGACGATGAAACACAGAAATTGCATCGGAATTAAATACAAAAGCACAATGACGACTTAAGTACAAGAGGACGGACTTTTCTTACTGTCTATGTTTTGAACCATTCCTGTGACAATAGTTATAGATTCCGATGCTTCACTCCTGGTTTACTGTATCCTTTAGACCTTTCTTGCTGACGATGAAACACAGAAATTGCGTCGCAATTAAATAGAAAAGGCAGAATGCCGACTTAAGTACAAGAAGACTGACTCTTCAGACTGACTATGTTTTGAACAATTCCTGTGACACTAGTTACAGATTCCGATGCTTCACTTCAGGTTTACTGTATCCCTTGGAACTTCCTATTGACGATGAGACACAGAAATCACATCGGAATGATATAGAAAATGCACAATGCCGACTTATGTACAAGAAGACTGACTCTTCTTACTCTCTATGTTTTGAACCATTCCTGTGACACTAGTTTTTTATTCACTGCTTAACTTGAGGTTTACTGTATCCCTCGGACCTACTTATGGATGATGAAACACAGAAATTGCATCGGAATGAAATACAATAGGCACAATGCCGACTTAAGTACAAGAAGACTGACTCTTCTTACTGACTATGTTTTGAACCCTTCCTGTGACACTAGTTATAGATTCCGATGCTTCACTTCAGGTTTACTGTCTCCCTCTGACCTTCTTATTGACGATGAAACACAGAAAATGCATCGGAATTAAATAGAAAAAGCACAATGCCGACCTAACTACAAGAAGACTGACTCTTATTACTGACTATGATTTGCACCAATCCTGTGACACTAGTTATAGATTCCGATGCTTAACTTCAGGATTACTGTACCCCACTGACCTTCTTAGTGACGATGAAACACAGACATTGCATCGGAATTAAATACAAAAAGCCAAATGCCGACTAAAGTACAAGAATACTGACTCATCTTACTATCTATGTTTTGAACCGTCCCTGTGACACTAGTTATAGATTCCGATGCTTCACTCCAGTTTTACTGTATCCCTTTGACCTTCTTATTACGATGAAACACAGAAATTGCATCGGAATTAAATACAAAAGGCACAATTCCGACTTAAGTACATGAAGACTGTTTCTTCTTACTGACTATGTTTTGAACCATTCCTGTGACACTAGTTATAGATTCCGATGCTTCACTCAAGGTTTATTGTATCCCTTGGACCTTCTTATTGACGATGAAACACAGAAATTGCATCGGTATCAAGTACAATAGGCACAATGCCGACTTAAGAAAAAGAAGTCTGACTCTTCTTACTGTCTGTGTTTTGAACCATTCCTGTGACACTAGTTATGGATTCCGATGCTTCACTCCAGGTTTACTGTATCCCTTAGACCTTCTTATTGACGATGAAACACAGAAATTGCATCAGAATTAAATACAAAAGGTACAATGCCGAATTAAGTACAAGAAGACTGACTCTTCTTACTGTCTATGTTTTGATCCATTCCTGTGACACTAGTTATAGACGCCGATGCTTCACTCCTGGTTTACTGAATCCCTTGGACCTTCTTATTGACGATGAAACACAGAAATTGCATCGGAATTAAATACAAAAGACCTAATACCGACTTAAGTACAAGAAGACTGTCTCTTCTCACTGGCTATGTCTGAACCAATCCTGTGACACTAGTTATAGATTCCGATGCCTCACTCCAGGTTTACTGTATCCCTTGGTCCTTCTTATTGACGATGAAACACAGAGTATGCTTCGGAATTAAATTGAAAAGGCACAATGCCGACTTAAGTACAAGAATACTGACTCTTCTTACTGTCTATGGTTGAACCATTCCTGTGACACTAGCTATAGATTCCGATGCTTCTATTCAGGTTTACTGTATCCCTTGGACCTTCTTATTGACGATGAAACACAGAAATTGCATCGGAATTAAATACAAAAGCACAATGACGACTTAAGTAAAAGAGGACGGACTCTTCTTACTGTCTATGTTTTGAACCATTCCTGTGACAATAGTTATAGATTCCGATGCTTTACTCCTGGTTTACTGTATCCTTTAGACCTTGTTGCTGACGATGAAACACAGAAATTGCGTCGTAGTTAAATAGAAAAGGCACAATGCGAACTTAAGTACAAGAAGACTGACACTTCAGACTGACTATGTTTTGAACAATTCCTGTAACACTAGTTACAGATTCCGATGCTGCACTTCAGGTTTACTGGTTCCCTTGGATATTCCTATTGACGATGAGACACAGAAATCGCATCGGAATGAAATAGAAATTGCACAATGCCGACTTATGTACAAGATGACTGACTCTTCCTACTCTCTATGTTTTGAACCATTCCTGTGACACAATTTTTTTATTCCGATGCTTAACGTGAGGTTTACTGTATCCCTCGGACCTACTTATGGACGATGAATCACAGAAATTGCATCGGAATGAAATACAATAGGCTCAATGCCGACTTAAGTACAAGAAGATTGACTCTTCCAACTGTCTATGTTTTGAACCGTTCGTGTGACACTAGTTATAAATTCCGATGCTTCACTTGATTTTTACTGTCTCCCTCTGACCTTCTTATTGACGATGAAACACAGAAATTGCATCGGAATTAAATAGAAAAGGCACAATGCCGACTTAACTACAAGAAGACTGACTCTTCTTACTGACTATGATTTGCACCAATCCTGTGACACTAGTTATGGATTCCGATGCTTCACTCCAGGTTTACTGTATCCCTTAGACCTTCTTGTTGACGATGAAACACAGAAATTGCATCAGAATTAAATACAAAAGGCACAATGCCAAATTAAGTACAAGAAGACTGACTCTTCTTAATGGCTATGTTTTGAACCATTCCTGTGACACTAGTTATAGATTCCGATGCTTCACTCCAGGTTTACTGTATCCCTTGGACCTTCTTATCGACGATGAAACACAGAAATTGCAACGGAATTAAATTCAAAAGGCACAATACCGACCTAAGTACAAGAAGACTGACTCTTCTTACTGACTATGTTTTGCACCATTCCTGTGACACTAGTCATAGATTCCGATGCTTCACTTCAGGATTACTGTATCCCTCTTACCTTGTTATTGACGATGAAACACAGAAATTGAATCGGAATTAAATACAAAAGGCACAATGCCGACTAAAGTACAAGAAGACTGACTCTTCTTACTATCTATGTTTTGAACCATCCCTGTGACACTAGTTCTAGATTCCGAAGCTTCACTCCAGGTTTACTGGATCCCTTGGACCTTCTTATTGACGATGAAAAACAGAAATTGCATCAGAATTAAATACAAAAGGCACAATGCCGACTGAAGTACAAGAAGACTGACTCTTCTGACAGTCTATATTTTGAATCATTCCTGTGACACTAGTTATAGATTCCGGTGCTTCACTCCGAGTGTACTGTATCCATCTGACCTTCTTATTGACGATGAAACACAGAAATTGCATCGGAATTAAATAGAAAAGGCACAATACCGACTTAAGTACAAGAAGACTGACTCTTCCTACTGTCTATGATTTGAACCATTTATGTGACCCTAGTTTTTTATTCCGATGCTTCACTTGAGGTTTACTGTATCCCTCTGACCTACGTATTGACGATGAAACACTCAAATTGCATCGGAATTAAATGCAAGAGGCACAATGCCGACTTAAGTACAAGAAGACTGAGCCTTCCAACTCTCTATATTTTGAACCATTCCTGTGATACTAGTTATAGATTCCGATGCTTCACTTCAGGTTTACTGTATCCCTCTGACCTTCTTATTGACGATGAAAGACACAAATTGCATCGGAATTAAATACAAGAGGCACAAAGACGACATAAGTACAGGAAGACTGAGTCTTCTTACTGACTATGCTTTGAACCATTCCTGTGACACTAGTTATAGATTCCGATGCTTCACTTCAGTTTTACTATATCCCTCTGACCTTCTTATTGACGATGAAACACAGAAATTGCATCGGAATTGAATAAAAAAGGCACAATGCCGACTTAAGTACATGTAGACTGACTTTTCCTACTGTCTATGTTTGAACCATTCCTGTGACACTAGTTATAGATTCCGATGGTTCATTTCAGGTTTACTGTATCCCTTGGACCTTCTTATTGACGATGAAACACAGAAATTGCATCGAAATTAAATACAAAAGGCACAATGCCGACTTAAGTACAAGAAGAGTGACTCTTCCAACTGTCTATGATTTGAACCATTCGTGTGTCACTAGTTATAGATTCCGATGCTTCACTTCAGGTTTATTGTATCCCTCTGACCTTCTTATTGACGATGAAACACAGTAATTGCATCGGAATTAAATAGAAAAGGCACAATGCCGACTTAACTACAAGAAGACTGACTCTTCTTACTGACTATGTTTTGAACCATTCCTGTGACACTAGTTATAGATTCTGATGCTTAACTTCAGGATTACTGTATCCCACTGACCTTCTTAGTGACGATGAAACACAAAAATTTCATCGGAATTAAATACAAAAAGCACAATGCCGACTAAAGTACAAGAATACTGACTCATCTTACTGACTACGTTTTGAACCATTCCTGTGCCACTAGTTATAGATTCCGTGCTTCACATCAGGTTTACTGTATCCCACTGACCTTCTTATTTCCGATGAAACACAGAAATTGCATCTGACTTAAATACAAAAGGCACAATGCCGAATTAAGTACAAGAAGACTGACTCTTCTTACCGTCTATGTTTTGAACCATTCCTGTGACACTAGTTATAGACTCTGATGCTTCACTCCAGGTTTACTGTATCCCTTGGACCTTCTTATTGACGATGAAACACAAAAATTGCATCGGAATTAAATACAATAGGCACAATGCCGACTTAAGTAAAAGAAGTCTGACTCTCCTTACTGTCTGTGTTTTGAACCATTCCTGTGACACTGGGTACAGATTCCGATGATTCACTCCAGGTTTATTGTATCCCTTGGACCTTCCTATTGACGATGAAACACAGAATATGCATCGGAATTAAATTGAAAAGACACAATGCCGACTTATGTACAAGAATACTGACTGTTCTTACTGTCTATGGTTGAACCATTCCTGTGAGACTAGCTATAGATTCCGATGCTTCTATTCAGGTATACTGTATCCCTTGGACCTTCTTATTGACGATGAAACACAGAAATTGCATCGGAATTAAATACAAAAGCACAATGACGACTTAAGTACAAGAAGACGGACTCTTCTTACTGTCTATGTTTGAACCATTCTTGTGACAATAGTTATAGATTCCGATGCTTCACTCCTGGTTTACTGTATCCTTTGGACCCTCTTGCTGACGATGAAACACAGAAATTGCATCGGAATTAAATACAAAAGGGACAATACCGACTTAAGTACATGAAGACTGTTTCCTCTTACTGACTATGTTTTGGACCATTCCTGTGACACTAGTTATAGATTCCGATGCTTCACTCCAGGTTTACTGTATCCCTTGGACCTTCTTATTGACGATGAAACACAGAAATTGCATCGGATTTAAATACAAGAGGCACAATGCCGACTTAAGTAAAAGAAGTCTGACTCTTCTTACTGTCTGTGTTTTGAACCATTCCTGTGACACTAGTTATGGATTCTGATGCTTCACTCCAGGTTTACTGTGTCCCTTAGACCTTCTTATTGACGATGAAACACAGAAATTGCATCAGAATTAAATAGAAAATCTACAATGATGACTTAAGTAGAAGAAGACTGACTCTTCTTACTGAATATGTTTTGAACCATTCCTGTGACACTAGTTATAGATTCCGATGCTTCAATTCAGGTTTCTTGTATCCCTTTGACCTTCTTATTGACGATGAAACTCAGAAATTGCATCAGAATTAAATACAAAAGGCACAATGCCGAATTAAGTACAAGAAGACTGACTCTTCTTACTGTCTATGTTTTGAACCATTCCTGTGACACTAGTTATAGATTCCGATGCTTCACTCCAGGTTTACTGTATCCCTTGGACCTTCTTATTGACGATCAAACACAGAAATTTCATCGAAATTAAATTCAAAAGGCACAATACCGACTTAAGTACAAGAAGACTGACTCTTCTTACTGACTATGTTTTGCACCATTCCTGTGACACTAGTAATAGATTCCGATGCTTCACTTCAGGATTACTGTATCCCTCTGACCTTGTTATTGACAATGAAACACAGAAAATGCATCGGAATTAAATACAAAAGGCACAATGCCGACTAAAGTACAAGAAGACTGACTCTTCTTACTGTCTATGTTTTGAACCATCCCTGTGACACTAGTTATAGGTTCCGATGCTTAACTTCAGGATTACTGTATCCCACTTACCTACGTATTGACGATGAAACACAGAAATTGCATCGGAATTAAATACAAAAGGCACGATGCCGACTTAGGTACAAGGAGACTTACTCTTCTTACTGTCTTTGTTTGAACCATCCCTGTGACACTAGTTATATATTCCGATGCTTCACTCCAGGTTTACTGTATCCCGTGGACCTTCTTATTGACGATAAAACACAGATATTGTATCGGAATTAAATACAAAAGTTAGAATGCCGACCTATGTACAAGAAGACTGACTCTTCTTATTGACTATGTTTTGAACCATTCCTGTGACACTAGTTATAGATTCCGATGCTTCACTCCAGGTTTACTGTATCCCTTGGACCTTCTTATTGACGATGAAACACAGAAATTGCATCAGAATTAAATACAAAAGGCACAATGCCGACTAAAGTACAAGAAGACTGACTCTTCTGACAGTCTATATTTTCAACCATTCCTGTGACACTAGTTATAGATTCCGGTGCTTCACTCCAAGTTTACTGTATCCCTCTGACCTTCTTATTGACGATGAAACACAGAAATTGCATCGGAATTAAATAGAAAAGGCACAATACCGACTTAAGTACAAGAAGACTGACTCTTCCTACTGTCTATGATTTGAACCATTCCTGTGATTCTAGTTTTTTATTCCGATGCTTCACTTGAGGATTACTGTATCCCTCTGGCCTACTTATTGACGATGAAACACAGAAATTGCATCGGAATTAAATACAAGAGGCACAATGCCGACTTAAGTACAAGAAGACTGAGCCTTCCAACTCTCTATACTTTGAACCATTCCTGTGATACTAGTTATAGATTCCGATGCTTCACTTCAGGGTTACTGTATCCCTCTGACCTTCTTATTGACGATGAAAGACAGAAATTGCATCGGAATAAAATGGAAAAGGCACAATGCCGACTTAACTACAAGAAGACTGACTCTTCTTACTGACTATTTTTTGAACCATTCCTGTGACACTAGTTATAGATTCTGACGCTTAACTTCTGGATTACTGTATCCCACTGAACTTCTTAGTGACGATGAAACACAGAAATTTCATCGGAATTAAATCCAAAAAGCACAATGCCGACTAAAGTACAAGAATACTGACATCTTACTGTCTATGCTTTGAACCGTCCCTGTGGCACTAGTTATAGATTCCGATGCTTCACTCCAGGTTTACTGTATCCCTTGGACCTTCTTATTGACCATGAAACACAGAAATTGCATCGGAATTAAATACGAAAGACACAATGCCGACTTAAGTACAAGAAGAATGACTCTTCTTACTGACTATGTTCTGAACCATTTCTGTGACACTAGTTGTAGATTCCGATGCTTCTCTTTAGGTTTACTGTATCCCTCTGACCTTCTTATTTACGATGAAACACAGAAATTGCATCAGAATTAAATACAAAAGGCACAATGCCGAATTAAGTACAAGAAGACTGACACTTCTTACTGACTATGTTTTGAACCATTTCTGTGACACTAGTCATAGATTCCGATGCACAACTTCAGGATTACTGTATCCCTCTGACATTCTTATTGACGATGAAACACAGAAATTGCCTCGGAATTAAATACAAAAGGCACAATGCCGACTAAAGTACAAGAAGACTAACTCTTTTGACTGTCTATGTTTTGAACCATTCCTGTGACACTAGTTATAGATTCCGGTGCTTCACTCCAGGTTTACTGTATCCCTTGGACCTTCTTATTGACGATGAAACACAGAAATTGCATCGGAATTAAATACAAAAGGCACAATACCGACTTAAGTACAAGAAGACTGACTCTTCTTACTGACTATGTTTTGCACCATTCCTGTGACACTAGTCACAGATTCCGATGCTTCACTTCAGGATTACTGTATCCCTCTGACCTTGTTATTGACGACGAAACACAGAAATTGCATCGGAATTAAATAAAAAAGGCATAATGCCGACTAAAGTACAAGAAGACTGACTCTTCTTACTGTCTATGTTTTGAACCATCCCTGTGACACTAGTTATAGATTCCGATGCTTCACTCCAGGTTTACTGTATCCGTTGGACCTTCTTATTGACGATGAAACACAGAAATTGTATCGGAATTAAATACAAAAGTCACAATGCCGACTTAAGTACAAGAAGACTGACTCTTCTTATTGACTATGATTTGAACCATTCCTGTGACACTAGTTATAAACTCCGATGCTTCACTTCAGGTTTACTGTATCCCTCGGACCCTCCTATTGACGATGAAACACAGAAATTGCATCGGAAATAAATACAAAAGGCACAATGCAGACTTAAGTACAAGAAGACTGACTCTTCTTACTCTCTATCTTTTGAACCATTACGGTGACACTAGTGATAGATTCCGATGCTTCACTCCAGGTTTACTGCATCCCTTGGACCTTCTTATTGACGATGAAACACAGAAATTGCATCTGAATTAAATACAAAATGCACAATGCCGACTTAAGTACAAGAAGACTGACTCTTCTGACAGTCTATGTTTTGAACCATTCCTGTGGACACTAGTTATAGATTCCGGTGCTTCACTCCAGGTTTACTGTATTCCTCTGACCTTCTTTTTGACGATGTAACACAGAAATTGCATCGGAATTACATAGAAAAGGCACAAAACCGACTTAAGTACAAGAAGACTGACTCTTCCTACTGTCTATGATTTTAACCATTCCTGTTACACTAGTTTTTTATTCCGATGCTTCACTTGAGGTTTACAGTATCCCTCTGACCTTCTTATTGACGATGAAACACACAAATTGCATCGGAATTAAATACAAGAGGCACAATACCGACTTAAGTACAGGTAGACTGTGTCGTCCAACTCTCTATGTTTTGAACCATTCCTGTGACACTAGTTATTGATTCCGATGCTTCACTTCAGGTTGACTGTATCCCTCGGACCTTCTTATTGACGATGAAACACACAAATTGCATCGGATTTAAATACAAGAGGCACAATGCCGACTTAAGTACAAGAAGGCTGAGTCTTCTTACTGACTATGTTTTAAACCTTTCCTGTGACACTAGTTATAGATTCCAATGTTCACTTCAGTTTTATTGTATCCCTCTGACCTTCTTATTGACGATGAAACACATAAATTGCATCGGAATTAAATACAAGAGGTACAATGCCGACTTAAGTACAAAAAGACTGAGTCTTCCAACTCTCTATGTTTTGAACCATTCCTGGGACACTAGTTATAGATTCCGATGCTTCACTTCAGGTTTACTGTATCCCTCTGACCTTCTTATTGACGATGAAACACACAAATTGCATCGGAATTAAATACAAGAGGCACAATGCCGACTTAAGTACCAGAAGACTGAGTCTTCTTACTGACTATGATTTGAACCATTCCTGTGACACTAGTTATAGATTCCGATGCTTCACTTCAGTTTTACTGTATCCCTCTGACCTTCTTATTGACGATGAAACACAGAAATTGCATCGGAATGAAATACAAAAGCCACAATGCCGACTTAAGTACATGTAGACTGACTTTTCCTACTGTCAATGTTTGAATCATTCCTGTGACACTAGTTATAGATTCCGATGGTTCATTTCATTTTTACTGTATCGCTTGGACCTTCTTATTGACGATGAAACACAGAAAGTGCATCGGAATTAAATACAAAAGGCACAATGCCGACTTAAGTACAAGAAGAGTTACTCTTCCAACTGTCTATGATTTGAACCATTCGTGAGACACTAGTTATAGATTCCGATGCTTCACTTCAGGTTTACTGTATCCCTCTGACCTTCTTATTGACGACGAAACACAGAAATTGCATCGGATTTAAATAGAAAAGGCACAATGCCGACTTAACTACAAGAAGACTGACTCTTCTTACTGACCATGTTTTGAACCATTCCTGTGACACTTGTTATAGATTCTGATGCTTAACTTCAGGATTACTGTATCCCACTGACCTTCCTAGTGACGATGTAGCACAGATATTGCATCGGAATTAAATACAAAAAGCACAATGCCGACTAAAGCACAAGAATACTGTCTCATCTTACTGTCTATGCTCTGAACCGTCCCTGTGACACTAGTTATAGACTCCGATGCTTCACTCCAGGTTTACTGTATCCCTTGGACCTTCTTATTGACGATGAAACACAGAAATTGCATCGGAATTAAATACGAAAGGCACCATGCCGAATTAGGTAGAAGAAGACTGACTCTTTTAACTGACTATGTTTTGAACCATTCCTGTGACACTAGTCATAGATTCCGATGCTTAACTTCAGGATTACTGTATCCCTCTGACATTCTTATTGACGATGAAACACAGAAATTGCTTCGGAATTAAATACAAAAGGCACAATGCCAACTAAAGTACAAGAAGACTGACTCTTCTGACAGTCAATGCTTTGATCCATTCCTGTGACACTAGTTATTGATTCCGGTGCTTCACTCCAGGTTAACTGTATCCCTTGGACCTTCCTATTGACGATTAAACACAGAAATTGCATCGGAATTAAACACAAAAGGCACAATTCCGACTTAAGTTCAAGAAGACTGACTCTTCTTACTGTCTATGTTTTGAACCATTCCTGTGACTCTAGTTATAGATTCCGATGCTTAACTTCAGGATTAATGCATCCCTCTGACATTCTTATTGACGATGAAACACAGAAATTGCATCGGAATTAAATAGAAAAGGCACAATGCCGACTTAAGTACAAGAAGACTGACTCTTCTGACAGTCTATGATTTGAACCATTCCTGTGACACTAGTTATAGATTCCGATGCTTCAGTTCAGGTATACTGTATCCCTTGGACCTTCTTATTGACGATGAAACACAGAAATTGCATCGGAATTAAATGCAAAAGGCACAATGCCGACTTAAGTACAAGAATACTGACTCATCTTACCGTCTAAGTTTTGAACCGTCCCTATGACACTAGTTATAGATTCCGATGCTTCACTCCAGGTTTACTGTGTCCCTTGGACCTTCTTATGGACGATGAAGCACAGAAATAGCATCCGAATTAAACACGATAGGCACAATGCCGACTTAAGTACAAGAAGACTGACACTTGCTACTGTCTATGTTTTGAACCTTCCCTTTGACACTAGTTATAGATTCCGATGCTTCACTTCAGGTTGACTGTATCCCTTGGACCTTCTTATTGACGATGAAACACAGAAATTGCATTGAAATTAAATACAAAAGTCACAATACCGACTTAAGTACAAGAAAACTGACTCTTCTTACTGACTATGTTTTGAACCATTCCTGTGACACTAGTCACAGATTCCGATGCTTAACTTCAGGATTACTGTGTCCCTTGGACCTACTTATTGACGATGAAACACAGAAATTGCATCGGAACTAAATGCAAAAGGCACAATGCCGACTTAAGTACAAGAATACTGACTCATCTTACTGTCTATGTTTTGAACCGTCCCTGTGACACTAGTTATAGATTCCGATGCTTCACTTCAGGTTTAATGTATCCCTCTGACCTTCTTATTGACGATGAAACACAGAAATTGCATCGGAATTAAATACAAAATTCACAATGCCGACGTAAGTACCAGAAGACTGACTCTTCCTACTGTCTATGATTTGAACCATTCCTGTGACACTAGTTATAGATTCCGATGCTTCACTCTAGGTTTAATGTAACCCTTGGACCTTCTTATTGACGATGAAACACAGAAATTGCATCGGAATTAAATACAAAAGGCACAATGCCGACTTAAGTACAAGAAGACTGACTCTTCTTACTGTCTATGTTTTGAACCATTCCTGTGACACTAGTCATCGATTCCGATGCTTAACTTCAGGATTACTGTATCCCTTGGACCTACTTTTTGACGATGAAACACAGAAATTGCATCGCAATTAAATACAAAAGGCACAAAGCCGACTTATGCACAAGAAGACTGACTCTTCTTACTGACTATGTTTTGAACCATTCTTGTGACACTAGCTATAGATTCCGATGCTTCACTTCAGGTTTACTGTATCCCTTAAACCTTCTTATTGATGATGAAACACAGAAATTGCTTCGGAAGTGAATACAAAAGGCACAATGCCGACTTAAGTACAAGATAACTGACTCTTCTTACTGTCTATATTTTGAACCATTCCTGTGACTCTAGTTATAGATTCCGATGCTTCACTTCAGGTTTAATGTATCCCTCTGCCCTTCTTATTGACGATGAAACACAGAAATTGCATCGGAATTAAATACAAAATTCACAATGCCGACGTAAGTACAAGAAGACTGACTCTTCCTACTGTCTAAGGTTTGAACCATTCCTGTGACACTAGTTATAGATTCCGATGCTTCACTCCAGGTTTAATGTATCCCTTGGACCTTCTTATTGACGATGAAACACAGAAATTGCTTCGGAATTAATTACAAAAGGCACAATGCCGACTTAAGTACAAGAGGACTGACTCTTCTTAATGATTTGAACCATTCCTGTGACTCTAGTTATAGATTCCCATGCTTCACTTCAGGTTTACTGCATCCCTTTGACCTTCTTATTGACGATGAGACACAGAATATGCATCGGAATTAAATACGAAAAGCACAATGCCGACTTAAGCACAAGAAGACTGACTCTTCCTACTCTCTATGTTTTGCACCATTCCTGTGACGCAAGTCATAGATTCCGACGCTTCACTTCAGGTTTACTGTATCCTTTGGACCATCTTATTGACGATAAAACACAGGAATTGCATCGGAATTAAATACGAAAGGCACAATACCGACTTAAGTACAAGAAGTCTGACTCTTCTTACTGACTATGTTTTGAACCATTCCTGTGACACTAGTCATAGATTCCGATGCTTAACTTCAGGATTACTGTATCCCTCTGACATTCTTATTGACGATGAAACACAGAAATTGCTTCGGAATTAAATACAAAAGGCACAATGCCGACTTAAGTACAAGAAGACTGACTCTTCTTACTGTCTATGTTTTGAACCATTCCTGTGACTCTAGTTATAGATTCCGATGCTTCAGTTCAGGTCTACTGTATCCCTTGGACCTTCTTATCGACGATGAAACACAGAAATTGGATCAGAATTAAATAGAAAATGATCAGTGATGTCTTCAGTACAAGAAGACCGACTCCTCTTACTGACTATGATTTGAACCATTCCTGTGACACTAGTTGTAGATTCCGATGCCTCACTTCAGGTTTACTGTATCCCTTGGACCTTCTTATTGACGATGAAACACTGAAATTGCATCGGAATTAAATAGAAAAGGCACAATGCCGACTTAAGTACAAGAATACTGACTCATCTTACTGTCTATGTTTTGAACCGTCCCTGTGACCCTAGTTATAGATTCCAGTGCTTCACTCGAGGTTTACTGTATCCCTTGGACCTTCTTGTTGACGATGAAACACAGAAATTACATCGGAATTAAATACAAAAGGCACAATACCGACTTATGTACAAGAAGATTGACTCTTCCTACTGTCAATGTTTTGAACCATTCCTGTGACACTAGTTATAGATTCCGCTGCTTCACTCCAGGTTTACTGTGTCCCTTGGACCTTCTTATTGATGATGAAGCACAGAAATAGCATCGGAATTAAATAGAATAGGCTCAATCCGACTTAAGTACAAGAAGACTGACTCTTGCTACTGTCTATGTTTTGAACCTTTCCTTTGACACTAGTTATAGATTCCAATTCTTTACTTCAGGTTTACTGTATCACTTGGACCTTCTTATTACGATGAAACGCAGAAATTGCATCGGAATTAAATACAAAATTCTCAATGCCGACGTAAGTACAAGAAGACTGAGTCTTCCTACTGTCTATGATTTGAACCATTCCTGTGACACTAGTTACTGATTCCGATGCTTCACTCCAGGTTTACTGTATCCCTTGGACCTTCTTATTGACGATGAAACACAGAAATTGCATCGGAATTAAATACAAAAGGCACAATGCTGACTTATGTACAAGAAGACTGACTCTTCTTACTGACAATGTTTTGAACCATACCTGTGACACTAGCTATAGATTCCGATGCTTCACTTCAGGTTTAATGTATCCCTCTGACCGTCTTATTGACGATGAAACACAGAAATTGCATCGGAATTACATGCAAAATTCACAATGCAGACGTAAGTACAAGAAGACTGACTCTTCCTACTGTCTATGATTTGAACCATTACTGTGACACTAGTTATAGATTCCGATGATTCACTTCAGGTTTACTGTATCCCTCTGACCTTCTTATTGACGATGAAACACAGAAATTGCATCGGAATTAAATACAAAAGACACAATGCTGACTTAAGTACAAGAAGACTGACTCTTCTTACTGACTATGTTTTGAAATATTCCTGTGACACTAGTTATAGATTCTGATGCTTCACTTCAGGTTTACTGTATCCCTCTGACCTTCTTAGTGACGATGAAACACAGAAATTGCATCGGAATTAAATACAATAGGCTCAATGCCGAATTAAGTACAAGAAGACTGACTCTTCTTACTGTCTATGTCTTGAACCATTCCTGTGACACTAGTTGTAGGCTCCGATGCTTCACTCTATGTTTACTGTATCCCTTGGACATTCTTATTGACGATGAAACACAGAAATTGCATCGGAATTAAATACAAAAGGCACAATGCCGACTTAAGTAAAAGAAGTCTAACTCTTCTTACTGTCTATGATTTGAACCATTCCTGTGGCACTAGTTATAGATTCCGGTGCTTCACTCCAGGTTTACTGTATCCCTTGGACCTTCTTATTGACGATGAAACACAGAAATTGCATCGGAATTAAATAGAAAAGGCACAATGCCGACTTAAGTACACGAATACTGACTCATCTTACTGTCTATGTTTTGAACCGTCCCTGTGACACTAGTTATAGATTCCAGTGCTTCACTCGAGGTTTACTGTATCCCTTGGACCTTCTTATTGACGATGAAACACAGAAATTGCATCGGAATTAAATACAAAAGGCACAATACCGACTTAAGTACAAGAAGATTGACTCTTCCTACTGTCTATGTTTTGAACCATTCCTGTGACACTAGTTATAGATTCCGCTGCTTCACTCCAGGTTTACTGTGTCCCTTGGACCTTCTTATTGACGATGAAGCACAGAAATAGCATCGGAATTAAATAGAATAGGCACAATCCGACTTAAGTACAAGAAGACTGACTCTTGCTACTGTCTATGTTTTGAAACTTTCCTTTGACACTAGTTATAGATTCCAATGCTTTACTTCAGGTTTACTGTATCCCTTGGACCTTCTTATTACGATGAAACGCAGAAATTGCATATGAATTAAATACAAAAGGCACAATACCGACTTAAGTACAAGAAAACTGACTCTTCTTACTGACTATGTTTTGAACCATTCCTGTGCCACTAGTTATAGATTCCGATGCTTCACTCCAGGTTTACTGTATCCCTTGGACCTTCTTATTGACGATGAAACACAGAAATTGCATCGGAATTAAATAGAAAAGGCACAATGCCGACTTAAGTACACGAATACTGACTCATCTTACTGTCTATGTTTTGAACCATTCCTGTGGCACTAGTTATAGATTCCGATGCTCTACTTCAGGTTTACTGTATCCCTTGGACCTTCTTATTACGATGAAACGCAGAAATTGCATATGAATTAAATACAAAAGGCACAATACCGACTTAAGTACAAGAAAACTGACTCTTCTTACTGTCTATGTTTTGAACCATTCCTGTGGCACTAGTTATAGATTCCGATGCTTCACTCCAGGTTTACTGTATCCCTTGGACCTTCTTATTGACGATGAAACACAGAAATTGCATCGGAATTAAATAGAAAAGACACAATGCCGACTTAAGTACACGAATACTGACTCATCTTACTGTCTATGTTTTGAACCGTCCCTGTGACACTAGTTATAGATTCCAGTGCTTCACTCGAGGTTTACTGTATCCCTTGGACCTTCTTATTGACGATGAAACACAGAAATTGCATCGGAATTAAATACAAAAGGCACAATACCGACTTAAGTACAAGAAGATTGACTCTTCCTACTGTCTATGTTTTGAACCATTCCTGTGACACTAGTTATAGATTCCGCTGCTTCACTCCAGGTTTACTGTGTCCCTTGGACCTTCTTATTGACGATGAAGCACAGAAATAGCATCGGAATTAAATAGAATAGGCACAATCCGACTTAAGTACAAGAAGACTGACTCTTGCTACTGTCTATGTTTTGAACCTTTCCTTTGACACTAGTTATAGATTCCAATGCTTTACTTCAGGTTTACTGTATCCCTTGGACCTTCTTATTACGATGAAACGCAGAAATTGCATATGAATTAAATACAAAAATGCACAATACCGACTTAAGTACAAGAAAACTGACTCTTCTTACTGACTATGTTTTGAACCATTCCTGTGACACTAGTCATAGATTCCGATGCTTAACTTCAGGATTACTGTATCCCTTGGACCTACTTATTGACGAAGAAACACAGAAATTGCATCGCAATATAATACAAAAGGCACAATGCCGACTTATGTACAAGAAGACTGACTCTTCTTACTGACTATGTTTTGAACCATTCTTGTGACACTAGCTATAGATTCCGATGCTTCACTTCAGGTTTACTGTATCCCTTAAACCTTCTTATTGATGATGAAACACAGAAATTGCTTCGGAAGCAATTACAAAAGGCACAATGCCGACTTAAGTACAAGAAGACTGACTCTTCTTACTGTCTATATTTTGAACCATTCCTGTGACTCTAGTTATAGATTCCGATGCTTCACTTCAGGTTTAATGTATCCCTCTGCCCTTCTTATTGACGATGAAACACAGAAATTGCATCGGAATTAAATACAAAATTCACAATGCCGACGTAAGTACAAGAAGACTGACTCTTCCTACTGTCTAACATTTGAACCATTCCTGTGACACTAGTTATAGATTCCGATGCTTCACTCCAGGTATAATGTATCCCTTGGACCTTCTTATTGACGATGAAACACGGAAATTTCATCGGAATTAAATACAAAAGGCACAATGCCGACTTAAGTACAAGAGGACTGACTCTTCTTACTGTCTATGATTTGAACCATTCCTGTGACTCTAGTTATAGATTCCGATGCTTCACTTCAGGTTTACTGCATCCCTTTGACCTTCTTATTGACGATGAGACACAGAAATTGCATCGGAAATCAATACAAAAAGCACAATGCCGACTTAAGTACAAGAAGACTGACTCTTCCTACTCTCTATGTTTTGCACCATTCCTGTGACGCAAGTAATAGATTCCGACGCTTCACTTCAGGTTTACTGTATCCTTTGGACCTTCTTATTGACGATAAAACACAGGAATTGCATCGGAATTAAATACAAAAGGCACAATACCGACTTAAGTACAAGAAGTCTGACTCTTCTTACTGACTATGTATTGAACCATTCCTGTGACACAAGTCATAGATTCCGATGCTTAACTTCAGGATTACTGTATCCCTCTGACATTCTTATTGACGATGAAACACAGAAATTGCTTCGGAATTAAATACAAAAGGCACAATGCCGACTTAAGTACAAGAAGACTGACTCTTCTCACTGTCTATGCTTTGAACCATTCCTGTGACTCTAGTTATAGATTCCAGTGCTTCACTCGAGGTTTACTGTATCCCTTTGACCTTCTTGTTGACGATGAAACACAGAAATTGCATCGGAATTAAATACAAAAGGCACAATACCGACTTAAGTACAAGAAGATTGACTCTTCCTACTGCCTATGTTTTGAACCATTCCTGTGACACTAGTTATAGATTCCGCTGCTTCACTCCAGGATTACTGTGTCCCTTGGACCTTCTTATCAACGATGAAACACAGAAATTGGATCAGAATTAAATAGAAAATGATCAGTGATGACTTCAGTACAAGAAGACCGACTCTTCTTACTGACTATGATTTGAACCATTCCTGTGACACTAGTTATAGATTCCGATGCCTCACTTCAGGTTTACTGTATCCCTTGGAACTTCTTATTGACGATGAAACACAGAAATTGCATCGGAATTAAATAGAAAAGGCACAATGCCGACTTTAGTACAAGAATACTGACTCATCTTACTGTCTATGTTTTGAACCGTCCCTGTGACACTAGTTATAGATTCCAGTGCTTCACTCGAGGTTTACTGTATCCCTTTGACCTTCTTGTTGACGGAGAAACACAGAAATTGCATCGGAATTAAATACAAAAGGCACAATACCGACTTAAGTACAAGAAGATTGACTCTTCCTACTGCCTATGTTTTGAACCATTCGTGTGACACTAGTTATAGATTCCGCTGCTTCACTCCAGCTTTACTGTGTCCCTTGGACCTTCTTATTGATGATGAAGTACAGAAATAGCATCGGAATTAAATAGAATAGGCACAATCCGACTTAAGTACAAGAAGACTGACTCTTGCTACTGTCTATGTTTTGAACCTTTCCTTTGACACTAGTTATAGATTCCAATGCTTTACTTCAGGTTTACTGTATGCCTTGGACCTTCTTATTACGATGTAACGCAAAAAATGCATCGGAATTAAATGCAAAATTCACAATGCCGACGTAAGTACAAGAAGACTGACTCTTCCTACTGTCTATGATTTGAACCATTACTGTGACACTAGTTATAGATTCCGATGCTTCACTTCAGGTTTACTGTATCCCTCTGACCTTCTTATTGACGATGAAACACAGAAATTGCATCGGAAGTAAATACAAAAGGCACAATGCCGACTTAAGTACAAGAAGACTGACTCTTCTTACTGTCTATGTCTTGAACCATTCCTGTGACTCTAGTTGTAGGCTCCGTTGCTTCACTCTAGGTTTACTGTAGCCCTTGGACATTCATATTGACGATGAAACACAGAAATTGCATCGGAATTAAATACAAAAGGCACAATGCCGACTTAAGTACAAGAAGACTGACTCTTCGTACTGACTATGTTTTGAACCATTCTTGTGACACTAGCTATAGATTCCGATGCTTCACTTCAGGTTTACTGTATCCTTCAAACCTTCTTATTGACGATGAAACACAGAATTCGCATCGGAATTAAGTACAAAAGGCACAATGCCGAATTAGGTACAAGAAGACTGACTCTTCTTACTGTCTATGTTTTGAACCATTCCTGTGACACTACTTATAGACTCCGATGCTTCACTCCAGGTTTTGTGTATCCCTTAGACCTTCTTATTGACGATAAAGCACAGAAATTGCATCGGAATTAAATACAAAAGGCACAATGCCGACTTAAGTACAAGAAGACTGACTCTAGCTACTGTCTATGTTTTGTACCATTCCTGTGACACCAGTTATAGATTCCGATGCTTCACTTCAGGTTTACTGTATCCCTTGGACCTTCTTATTGACGATGAAACACAGAAATCGCATCGGAATTAAATACAAAAGGCACAATGCCGAATTAGGTACAAGAAGACTGACTCTTCTTACTGTCTATGTTGTGAACCATTCCTGTGACACTAGTTATAGACTCCGATGCTTCACTCCAGGTTTTGTGTATCCCTCAGACCTTCTTATTGACGATAAAGCACAGAAATTGCATCGGAATTAAGTACAAAAGGCACAAAGCCGACTTAAGTACAAGAAGACTGACTCTTCCTACTGTCTATGTTTTGAACCATTCCTGTGACACTAGTTATAGATTACGATGCTTCACTCCAGGTTTACTGTGTCCCTTGGACCTTCTTATTGACGATAAAACACAGAAATTGCAACGGAATTAAATACAACAGGCACAATGCCGACTTAAGTACAAGAAGACTGACTCTTGCTACTGTCTATGTTTTGAACCATTCCTGTGACACCAGTTATAGATTACGATGCTTCACTCCAGGTTTACTGTGTCCCTTGGCCCTTCCTATTGACGATAAAACACAGAAATTGCAACGGAATTAAATACAACAGGCACAATGCCGACTTAAGTACAAGAAGACTGACTCTTGCTACTGTCTATGTTTTGAAACATTCCCGTGACACCAGTTATAGATTCCGATGCTTCACTTCAGGTTTACTGTATCCCTTGGACCTTCTTATTGACGATGAAACAAAGAAATCGCATCGGAATTAAATACTAAAGGCACAATGCCGAATTAGGTACAAGAAGACTGACTCTTCTTACTGTCTATGTTATGAACCATTCCTGTGACACTAGTTATAGACTCCGATGCTTCACTCCAGGTTTTGTGTATCCCTCAGACCTTCTTATTGACGATAAAGCACAGAAATTGCATCGGAATTAAATACAAAAGGCACAATGCCGACTTAAGTACAAGAAGACTGACTCTTCCTACTGTCTATGTTTTGAACCATTCCTGTGACACTAGTTATAGATTCCGACGCTTCACTTCAGGTTTACTGTATCCTTTGGACCTTCTTATTGACGATAAAACACAGGAATTGCATCGGAATTAAATACAAAAGGCACAATACCGACTTAAGTACAAGAAGTCTGACTCTTCTTACTGACTATGTTTTGAACCATTCCTGTGACACTAGTCATAGATTCCGATGCTTAACTTCAGGATTACTGTATCCCTCTGACATTCTTATTGACGATGAAACACAGAAATTGCATCGGAATTAAATAGAAAAGGCACAATGCCGACGTAAGTAAAAGAAGTCTGACTCATCTTACTGTCTATCTTTTGAACCGTCCCTGTGACACTAGTTATAGATTCCAATGCTTCACTCCAGGTTTACTGTATCCCATGGACCTTCTTATTGACGATGAAACACAGAAATTGAATCGGAATTAAATTCAAAAGGCACAATACCGACTTAAGTACAAGAAGACTGACTCTTCTTACTGACTATGTTTTGAACCACTCCTCTGACACTAGTTATAGATCCGATGCTTCACTTCAGGTTTACTGTATCGCTCTGACCTTCTTATTGACGATGAAACACAGAAATTGCATCGGAATTAAATACAAATGGCACAATGCCGAATTAAGAACAAGAAGACTGACTCTTCTTACTGTCTATGTTTTGAACCATTCCTGTGACACTAGTTATAGACTCCGATGCTTCACTCCAGGTTTACTGTATCCCTCTGACCATCTTATTGACGATGAAGCACTGAAATTGCATCGGAATTAAATACAAAAGGCACAATGCCGACCTAAGTACAAGAAGACTGACTCTTCCTACTGTCTATGTTTTGAACCATTACTGTGACACTAGTTATAGATTCCGATGCTTCACTACAGGTTTACTGTATCCCTTGGACCTTCTTGTTGACGATGAAACACAAAAATTGGAACAGAATTAAATAGAAAATGCACAATGATCGCTTAAGTACAAGAAGACTGACACTTCTTACTGGCTATGGTCTGAACCATTCCTGTGACACTAGTTATAGATTCCGATGCTTCACTTCAGGTTTACTGTATCCCTAGGACCTTCTTATTGACGATGAAACACAGAAATTGCATCGGAATTAAACAGAAAATGCACAATGCCTACTTAAGTACAAGAATACTGACTCATCTTACTGTCTATGTTATGAACCGTCCCTGTGATACTAGTTATAGATTCCGATGCTTCACTCCAGGTTTACTGTATCCCTTGGACCTTCTTATTGACGATGAAACACAGAAATTGCATTGGAATTAAATACAAAAGGCACAATGCCGACTTAAGTACAAGAAGACTGACTCTTCTTACTGACTATGTTTTGAACCATTCCTGTGACACTAGTAATAGATTCCGATGCTTCACATAAGGTTTACTGTATCCCTCTGACCTTCTTACTGACGATGAAACACAGAAATTGCATCGGAATTAAATACGAAAAGCACAATGCCGACTAAAGTACAAGAATACTGACTCATCTTACTGTCTATGTTTTGAACCGTCCCTGTGCCACTAGTTATAGATTCCGATGCTTCACTCCAGGTTTAATGTATCAATTGGACCTTCTTATTGACGATGAAACACAGAAATTGCATCGGAATTAAATACAAAAGGCACAATGCCGACTTAAGTACAAGAAGACTGACTCTTCTAACAGACTATGCTTTGAACCATACCTTTGACACTAGTTATAGATTCCGATGCTTCACTTCAGGTTTACTGTATCCCTCTGACCTTCTTATTGACGATGAAACACAGAAATTGCATCGGAATTAAATACAAAAAGCACAATGCCGAATTAAGTACAAGAACACTGATGCTTCTTACTGTCTATGTCTTGAACCATTCCTGTGACACTAGTTGTAGACTCCGATGCTTCACTCCAGGTTTACTGTATCCCTCTGACCTTCTGATTGACGATGAAACACAGAAATTGCATCGGAATTAAATACAAAAGGCACAATGCCGACGTAAGTAAAAGAAGTCTGAGTCTTCTTACTGTCTATGTTTTGAACCATTCCTGTGACACTAGTTATAGATTCCGATGCTTCACTCCAGGTTTACTGTATCCTTTGGACCTTCTTATTGACGATGAAACACAGAAATTGGATCAGAATTAAATAGAAAATGCACAATGATGACTTAAGTACAAGAAGACTGACTCTTCTTACTGACTATGCTTTGAACCATTCCTGTGACACTAGTTATAGATTCCGATGCATCACTTAAGGTTTACTGTATCCCTTGGACCTTCTTATTGACGATGAAACACAGAAATTGCATCGGAATTAAATAGAAAAGGCACAATGCCGACTTAACTACAAGAATACTGACTCATCTTACTGTCTATGTTTTGAACCGACCCTGTGACACTAGTTATAGATTCCAATGCTTCACTCCAGGCTTACTGTATCCCTTAGACCTTCTTATTGACGATGAAACACAGAAATTGCATTGGAATTAAATACAAAAGGCACAATACCGACTTAAGTACAAGAAGACTGACTCTTCTTACTTACTATGTTTTGAACCATTCCTGTGGCACTATTTATATATCCGATGCTTCCCTCCAGGTTTACTGTATCCCTTGGACCTTCTTATTGACGATGAAACTCAGAAATTGCATCGGAATTAAATACTAAAGGCACAATGCCGACTTAAGTACCAGAAGACTGACTCGTCTTACTGACTATGTTTTGAACCATTCCTGTGACACTAGTTTTAGATTCTGATGCTTCACATCAGATTTACTGTATCCCTCTGTCCTTCTTACTGACGATGAAACACAGAAATTGCATCGGAATTAAATACAAAAGGCACAATGCCGACTAAAGTACAAGAATACTGACTCATCTTACTGTCTATGTTGTGAACCGTCCCTGTGACACTAGTTATAGATTCCGATGCATCACTCAGGGTTAATGTATCAATTGGACCTTCTTATTGACGATGAAACACAGAAATTGCATCGGAATTAAATACAAAAGACACAATGCCGACTTATGTACAAGAAGACTGACTCTTCTTACTGACACTGTTTTGAACCATACCTGTGACACTAGTTATAGATTCCGATGCTTCACTTCAGGTTTAATGTATCCCTCTGACCGTCTTATTGACGATGAAACACAGAAATTGCATCGGAATTAAATGCAAAATTCACAATGCCGACGTAAGTACAAGAAGACTGACTCTTCCTACTGTCTATGATTTGAACCATTACTGTGACACTAGTTATAGATTCCGATGCTTCACTTCAGGTTTACTGTATCCCTCTGACCTTCTTATTGACGATGAAACACAGAAATTGCATCGGAATTAAATACAAAAGGCACAATGCCGACTTAAGTACAAGAAGACTGACTCTTCTTACTGTCTATGTCTTGAACCATTCCTGTGACTCTAGTTGTAGGCTCCGATGCTTCACTCTAGGTTTACTGTATCCCTTGGACATTCTTATTGACGATGAAACACAGAAATTGCATCGGAATTAAATACAAAAGGCACAATGCCGACTTAAGTACAAGAAGACTGACTCTTCGTACTGACTGTGTTTTGAACCATTCTTGTGACACTAGCTATAGATTCCGATGCTTCACTTCAGGTTTACTGTATCCTTCAAACCTTCTTATTGACGATGAAACACAGAAATCGCATCGGAATTAAATACAAAAGGTACAATGCCGAACTAGGTACAAGAAGACTGACTCTTCTTACTGTCTAAGTTTTGAACCATTCCTGTGACACTAGTTATAGACTCCGATGCTTCACTCCAGGTTTTGTGTATCCCTCAGACCTTCTTATTGACGATAAAGCACAGAAATTGCATCGGAATTAAATACAAAAGGCACAATGCCGACTTAAGTACAAGAAGACTGACTCTTCCTACTGTCTATGTTTTGAACCATTCCTGTGACACTAGTTATAGATTCCGATGCTTCACTCCAGGTTTACTGTGTCCCTTGGACCTTCTTATTGACGATGAAACACAGAAATTGCATCGGAATTAAATACAACAGGCACAATGCCGACTTAAGTACAAGAAGACTGACTCTTGCTACTGTCTATGTTTTGTACCATTCCTGTGACACCAGTTATAGATTCCGATGCTTCACTTCAGGTTTACTGTATCCCTTGGACCTTCGTATTGACGATGAAACACAGAAATCGCATCGGAATTAAATACAAAAGGCACAATGCCGAATTAGGTACAAGAAGACTGACTCTTCTTACTGTCTATGTTTTGAACCATTCCTGTGACACTAGTTATAGACTCCGATGCTTCACTCCAGGTTTTGTGTATCCCTCAGACCTTCTTATTGACGATAAAGCACAGAAATTGCATCGGAATTAAATACAAAAGGCACAATGCCGACTTAAGTACATGTAGACTGACTTTTCCTACTGTCTATGATTTCAACCATTCCTGTGACACTAGTTATCGATTACGATGGTTCATTTCAGGTTTACTGTATCCCTTGGACCTTCTTATTGACGATGAAACACAGAAATTGCATCGGAATTAAATACAAAAGGCACAATGCCGACTTAAGTACAAGAAGACTGACTCTTCTGACAGTCTATGTTTTGAACCATTCCTGTGACACTAGTTATAGATTCCGAAGCTTCACTTTAGCTTTACTGTATCCATTGGACCTTCTTATTGACGATGAAACACAGAAATTGCATCGGAATTAAATACAAAATTCACAATGCCGACTTAAGTACAGGAAGGCTGACTCTTCCTACTGTCTATGACTTAAACCATTCCTGTGACACTAGTTATAAATTCCGATGCTTCACTTCAGGTTTACTGTATCCCTTGGACCTTCTTATTGACGATGAAACACAGAAATTGGATCGGAATGAAATACAAACGGCACAATGCCGAATTAACTGCAAGAACACTGACTCTTCCTACTGACTATGCTTTGAACCATTCCTGTGACACTAGTTATAGATTCTGATGCTTAACTTCGGGATTACTGTATCCCTTGGACCCTCTTATTGACGATGAAACACAGATATTGCATCGGAATGAAATAGAAAAGGCATAATGCCGACTTAAGTAAACGAATACTGACTCATCTTACTGTCTATGTTTTGAACCGTCCCTGTGACACTAGTTAGAGTTTCCGATGCTTCACTCCAGCATTACTGTATCCTTGGACCATCTTATTGACGATGAAACACAGAAATTGCATCGGAATTAAATACAAAAGGCACAATGCCGACTTAAGTACAAGAAGACTGACTCTTCTTACTGACTATGTTTTGAACCATACCTGTGACACTAGTTATAGATCCGATGCTTCACTTCAGGCTTACTGTATCCCTCTGACCTTCTTATTGACGATGAATCACTGAAATCGCATCGGAATTAAATACAAAATTCACAATGCCGACTTAAGTACAAGAAGGCTGACTCTTCCTGTTGTCTATGATTTGAACCATTCCTGTGACACTAGTTATAAATTGCGATGCTTCACTTCAGGTTTACTGTATCCCTTGGACCTTCTTATTGACGATGAAACACAGAAATTGGATCGGAATGAAATAGAAACGGCACAATGCCGAATTAACTGCAAGAAGTCTGACTCTTCTTACTGACTATGCTTTGAACCATTCCTGTGACACTAGTTATAGATTCTGATGCTTAACTTCGGGATTACTGTATCCCTCTGACCTTCTTATTGACGATGAAACACAGAAATTGCATCGGAATTAAATACAAAAGGCACAATGCCGACTTAAGTACAAGAAGACTGACTCTTCTTACTGACTATGTTTTTAACCATTCCTGTGACACAAGTTATAGATTCCGATGCTTCACACCAGGTTTACTGTATCCCTCTGACCTTCTTATTGACGATGAAACACAGATATTGCATCGGAATTAAATACAAAAGGCACAATGCCGAATTAAGTACAAGAAGACTGATTCTTCTTACTGTCTATGTCTTGAACCATTCCTGTGACACTAGTTGTAGACTACGATGCTTCACTCCAGGTTTACTGTATCCCTTGGACCTTCTTATTGACGATGAAAGACAGAAATTGCATCGTAATTAAATACAAAAGGCACAATGCCGACTTAAGTAAAAGAAGTCTGACTCTTCTTAGTGTCTATCTTTTGAACCATTCCTGTGACACTAGTTATAGATTCCGATGCTTCACTTCAGGCTTACTGTATCCCTCTGACCTTCTTATTGACGATGAAACACTGAAATCGCATCGGAATTAAATACAAAAGGCACAATGCCGACTTAAGTACAAGAAGACTGACTCTTCTTACTGACTATGTTTTGAACCATACCTGTGACACTAGTTATAGATCCGATGCTTCACTTCAGGCTTACTGTATCCCTCTGACCTTCTTATTGACGATGAAACACTGAAATCGCATCGGAATTAAATACAAAATTCACAATGCCGACTTAAGTACAAGAAGGCTGACTCTTCCTACTGTCTATGATTTGAACCATTCCTGTGACACTAGTTATAGTTTCCGATGCTTCACTCCAGCTTTATGTATCCCTTGGACCATCTTATTGATGATGAAACACAGAAATTGCATCGGAATTAAATACAAAAGGCACAATGCCGACTTAAGTACAAGAAGACTGACTCTTCTTACTGACTATGTTTTGAACCATACCTGTGACACTAGTTATAGATCCGATGCTTCACTTCAGGCTTACTGTATCCCTCTGAGCTTCTTATTGACGATGAAACACTGAAATCGCATCGGAATTAAATACAAAAGGCACAATGCCGAATTAGGTACAAGAAGACTGACTCTTCTTACTGTCTATGTTTTGAACCATTCCTGTGACACTAGTTATAGACTCCGATGCTTCACTCCAGGTTTACTGTATCCCTCTGACCCTCTTATTGACGATGAAACACTGAAATCGCATCGGAATTAAATACAAAAGGCACAATGCCGACTTAAGTACAAGAAGACTGACTCTTGCTACTGTCTATGTTTTGAACCATTCCTGTGACACTAGTTATGGATTCCGATGCTTCACTCCAGGTTTACTGTGTCCCTTGGACCTTCTTATTGACGATGAAACACAGAAATTGCATCGGAATTAAATACAAAATGTACAATGCCGACTTATGTACAAGAAGACTGACTCTTCTTACTGACAACGTTTTGAACCATACCTGTGACACTAGGTATAGATTCCGATGCTTCACTTCAGGTTTACTGTATCCCTCCGACCTTCTTATTGACGATGAAACACAGAAATTGCATCGCAATTAAATGCATAAGGCACAATGCCGACTTAAGTACAAGAAGACTGACCCTTCTTACTGACTATGTTTGAACCATTCCTGTGACTCTAGTTATAGTTTCCGATGCTTCAGTTTAGGTTTAATGTATCCCTCTGACATTCTTATTGACGATGAAACACAGAAATTGCATCGGAATTAAATGCAAAATTCACAATGCCGACGTAAGTAATAGAAGACTCACTCTTCCTACTGTCTATGATTTGAAGCATTCCTGTGACACTAGTTATAGATTCCGGTGCTTCACTCCAGGTTTAATGCATCCCTTGGACCTTCTTATTGACGATGAAACACAGAAATTGCATCGTAATTAATTACAAAAGGCACAATGTCGACTTAAGTACAAGAAGACTGACTCTTCTTACTGACTATGTTTTGAACCATTGCTGTGACACTAGTTATAGATTCCGATGCTTCACTTCAGGTTTACTGTATCCCTCTGACCTTCTCATTGACGATGAAACACAGAAATTGCATCGGAATTAAATACAATAGGCACAATGCCGAATTAAGTACAAGAAGACTGACTCTTCTTACTGTCTATGCCTTGAACCATTCCTGTGACACTAGTTGTAGACTCCGATGCTTCACTCTAGGTTTACTGTATCCCTTGGACCTTCTTATTTACGATGAAACACAGAAATTGCATCGGAATTAAATACAAAAGGCACAATGCCGACTTAAGTAAAAGAAGTTTGACTCTTCTTACTGTCTATGATTTGAACCATTCCTGTGACACTAGTTATAGATTCCGATGTTTCACTCCTGGTTTACTGTATCCCTTGGACCTTCTTATTGACGATGAAACACAGAAATTGGATCAGAATTAAATAGAAAATGCACAATGATGACTTAAGTACAAGAAGACTAACTCTTCTTACTGGCTATGTTTAAACCATTCCTGTGACACTAGTAATAGATTCCGATGCTTCACTTCAGGCTTACTGTATCCCTCTGACCTTCCTTTTGACGTTGAAACACAGAAATCGCATCGGAATTAAATACAAAAGGCACAATGCCGAATTAGGTACAAGAAGACTGTTTCTTCTTACTGTCTATGTTTTGAACCATTCCTGTGACACTAGTTATAGTTTCCGATGCTTCACTCCAGGTTTAGTGTATCCCTTTGACCTTCTTATTGACGATGAAGCACAGAAATTGCATCGGAATTAAATACAAAAGGAACAATGCCGACTTAAGTACAAGAAGACTGACTCTTCCTACTGTATATGTTTTGTACCATTCCTGTGACACTAGTTATAGATTTCGATGCTTCACTCCAGGTTTACTGTGTCCCTTGGACCTTCTTATTGACGATGAAAGACAGAAATTGCATCGGAATAAAATACAAAAGGCACAATGCTGACTTAAGTACATGTAGACTGACTTTTCCTACTGTCTATGTTTTCAACCATTCCTGTGACACTAGTTATAGATTCCGATGGTTTATTTCAGGTTTACTGTATCCCTTGGACCTTCTTATTGACGATGAAACACAGAAATTGCATCGGAATTAAATACAAAACCCACAATGCCGACTTAAGTACAAGAAGACTGACTCTTCGGACAGTCTATGTTTTGAACCATTCCTGTGACACTAGTTATAGATTCCGATGCTTCACTTTAGGTTTACTGTATCCATTGGACCTTCTTATTGACGATGAAACACAGAAATTGCTTCGGAATTAAATACAAACTTCACAATGCCGACTTAAGTACAAGAAGGGTGACTCTTCTTACTGTCTATGATATGAACCATTCCTGTGACACTAGTTATAAATTCCGATGCTTCACTTCAGGTTTACTGTATCCCTTGGACCTTCTTATTGACGATGAAACACAGAAATTGGATAGGAATGAAATACAAACGGCACAATGCCGAATTAACTGCAAGAAGACTGACTCTTCTTACTGACTATGCTTTGAACCATTCCTGTGACACTAGTTATAGATTCTGATGCTTAACTTCGGGATTACTGTATCCCTCTGACCTTCTTATTGACGATGAAACACAGAAATTGCATCGGAATTAAATACAAAAGGCACAATGCCGACTTAAGTACAAGAAGACTGACTCTTCTTACTGACTATGTTTTTAACCATTCCTGTGACACAAGTTATAGTTTCCGATGCTTCACTCCAGCATTACTGTATCCCTTGGACCATCTTATTGACGATGAAACGCAGATATTGCATCGGAATTAAATACAAAAGGCACAATGCCGACTTAAGTACAAGAAGACTGACTCTTATTACTGACTATGTTTTGAACCATACCTGTGACACTAGTTATTGATCCGATGCTTCACTTCAGGCTTACTGTATCCCTCTGACCTTCTTATTGACGATAAATCACTGAAATCGCATCGGAATTAAATACAAAATTCACAATGCCGACTTAAGTACAAGAAGGCTGACTCTTCCTACTGTCCATGATTTGAACCATTCCTGTGACACTAGTTATAAATTGCGATGCTTCACTTCAGGTTTACTGTATCCCTTGGACCTTCTTATTGACGATGAAACACAGAAATTGGATCGGAATGAAATAGAAACGGCACAATGCCGAATTAACTGCAAGAAGACTGACTCTTCTTACTGACTCTGCTTTGAACCATTCCTGTGACACTAGTTATAGATTCTGATGCTTAACTTCGGGATTACTGTATCCCTCTGACCTTCTTATTGACGATTAAACACAGAAATTGCATCGGAATTAAATACAAAAGGCACAATGCCGACTTAAGTACAAGAAGACTGACTCTTCTTATTGACTATGTTTTTAACCATTCCTGTGACACAAGTTATAGATTGCGATGCTTCACACCAGGTTTACTGTATCCCTCTGACCTTCTTATTGACGATGAAACACAGATATTGCATCGGAATTAAATACAAAAGGCACAATGCCGAATTAAGTACAAGAAGACTGATTCTTCTTACTGTCTATGTCTTGAACCATTCCTGTGACACTAGTTGTAGACTACGATGCTTCACTCCAGGTTTACTGTATCCCTTGTACCTTCTTATTGACGATGAAAGACAGAAATTGCATCGGAATTAAATACAAAAGGCACAATGCCGACTTAAGTAAAAGAAGTCTGACTCTTCTTAGTGTCTATGTTTTGAACCATTCCTGTGACACTAGTTATAGATTCCGATGCCTCACTTCAGGCTTACTGTATCCCTCTGACCTTCTTATTGACGATGAAACACTGAAATCGCATCGGAATTAAATACAAAAGGCACAATGCCGACTTAAGTACAAGAAGACTGACTCTTCTTACTGACTATGTTTTGAACCATACCTGTGACACTAGTTATAGATCCGATGCTTCACTTCAGGCTTACTGTATCCCTCTGACCTTCTTATTGACGATGAAACACTGAAATCGCATCGGAATTAAATACAAAAGGCACAATGCCGAATTAGGTACAAGAAGACTGACTCTTCTTACTGTCTATGTTTTGAACCATTCCTGTGACATTAGTTATAGACTCCGATGCTTCACTCCAGGTTTACTGTATCCCTCTGACCTTCTTATTGACGATGAAGCACAGAAATTGCATCGGAATTAAATACAAAAGGCACAATGCCGACTTAAGTACAAGAAGACTGACTCTTGCTACTGTCTATGTTTTGAACCATTCCTGTGACACTAGTTATAGATTCCGATGCTTCACTCCAGGTTTACTGTGTCCCTTGGACCTTCTTATTGACGATGAAACACAGAAATTAAATCGGAATTAAATACAAAAGGTACAATGCCGACTTATGTACAAGAAGACTGACTCTTCTTACTGACAACGTTTTGAACCATACCTGTGACACTAGTTATAGATTCCGATGCTTCACTTCAGGTTTACTGTATCCCTCCGACCTTCTTATTGACGATGAAACACAGAAATTGCATCGCAATTAAACGCAAAAGGCACAATGCCGACTTAAGTACAAGAAGACTGACCCTTCTTACTGACTATGTTTGAAACATTCCTGTGACACTAGTTATAGATTCCAATGCTTCACTCCAGGTTTAATGCATCCCTTGGACTTTCTTATTGACGATGAAACACAGAAATTGCATCGTAATTAATTACAAAAGGCACAATGTCGACTTAAGTACAAGAAGACTGACTCTTCTTACTGACTATGTTTTGAACCATTCCTGTGACACTAGTTATAGATTCCGATGCTTCACTTCAGGTTTACTGTATCCCTCTGACCTTCTCATTGACGATGAAACACAGAAATTGCATCGGAATTAAATACAATAGGCACAATGCCGAATTAAGTACAAGAAGACTGACTCTTCTTACTGTCTATGCCTTGAACCATTCCTGTGACACTAGTGTAGACTCCGATGCTTCACTCTAGGTTTACTGTATCCCTTGGACCTTCTTATTTACGATTAAACACAGAAATTGCATCGGAATTAAATACAAAAGGCACAATGCCGACTTAAGTAAAAGAAGTCTGACTCTTCTTACTGTCTATGATTTGAACCATTCCTGTGACACTAGTTATAGATTCCGATGTTTCACTCCAGGTTTACTGTATCCCTCGGACCTTCTTATTGACGATGAAACACAGAAATTGGATCAGAATTAAATAGAAAATGCACAATGATGACTTAAGTACAAGAAGACTAACTCTTCTGAATGGCTATCTTTAAACCATTCCTGTGACACAAGTATTAGATTCCGATGCTTCACTTCAGGCTTACTGTATCCCTCTGACCTTCTTATTGACGATGAAACACTGAAATCGCATCGGAATTAAATACAAAATTCACAATGCCGACTTAAGTACAAGAAGGCTGACTCTTCCTACTGTCTATGATTTGAACCATTCCTGTGACACTAGTTATAAATTGCGATGCTTCACTTCAGGTTTACTGTATCCCTTGGACCTTCTTATTGATGATGAAACACAGAAATTGGATCGGAATGAAATAGAAACGGCACAATGCCGAATTAACTGCAAGAAGACTGACTCTTCTTACTGACTATGCTTTGAACCATTCCTGTGACACTAGTTATAGATTCTGATGCTTAACTTCAAGATTACTGTATCCCTCTGACCTTCTTATTGACGATAAAGCACAGAAATTGCATCGGAATTAAATACAAAAGGCACAATGCCGACTTAAGTACAAGAAGACTGACTCTTGCTACTGTCTATGTTTTGAACCATTCCTGTGACACTAGTTATAGATTCCGATGCTTCACTCCAGGTTTACTGTGTCCCTTGGACCTTCTTATTGACGATGAAACACAGAAATTGCATCCGAATTAAATACAAAAGGTACAATGCCGACTTATGTACAAGAAGACTGACTCTTCTTACTGACAACGTTTTGAACCAATACTGTGACACTAGTTATAGATTCCGATGCTTCACTTCAGGTTTACTGTATCCCTCCGACCTTCTTATTGACGATGAAACACAGAAATTGCATCGCAATTAAATGCAAAAGGCACAATGCCGACTTAAGTACAAGAAGACTGACCATTCTTACTGACTATGTTTGAACCATTCCTGTGACACTAGTTATAGATTCCAATGCTTCACTCCAGGTTTAATGCATCCCTTGGACCTTCTTATTGACGATGAAACACAGAAATTGCATCGTAATTAATTACAAAAGGCACAATGTCGACTTAAGTGCAAGAAAACTGACTCTTCTTACTGACTATGTTTTGAACCATTCCTGTGACACTAGGTATAGATTCCGATGCTTCACTTCAGGTTTACTGTATCCCTCCGACCTTCTTATTGACGATGAAACACAGAAATTGCATCGCAATTAAATGCATAAGGCACAATGCCGACTTAAGTACAAGAAGACTGACCCTTCTTACTGACTATGTTTGAACCATTCCTGTGACTCTAGTTATAGTTTCCGATGCTTCAGTTTAGGTTTAATGTATCCCTCTGACATTCTTATTGACGATGAAACACAGAAATTGCATCGGAATTAAATGCAAAATTCACAATGCCGACGTAAGTAATAGAAGACTCACTCTTCCTACTGTCTATGATTTGAAGCATTCCTGTGACACTAGTTATAGATTCCGATGCTTCACTCCAGGTTTAATGCATCGCTTGGACCTTCTTATTGACGATGAAACACAGAAATTGCATCGTAATTAATTACAAAAGGCACAATGTCGACTTAAGTACAAGAAGACTGACTCTTCTTACTGACTATGTTTTGAACCATTGCTGTGACACTAGTTATAGATTCCGATGCTTCACTTCAGGTTTACTGTATCCCTCTGACCTTCTCATTGACGATGAAACACAGAAATTGCATCGGAATTAAATACAATAGGCACAATGCCGAATTAAGTACAAGAAGACTGACTCTTCTTACTGTCTATGCCTTGAACCATTCCTGTGACACTAGTTGTAGACTCCGATGCTTCACTCTAGGTTTACTGTATCCCTTGGACCTTCTTATTTACGATGAAACACAGAAATTGCATCGGAATTAAATACAAAAGGCACAATGCCGACTTAAGTAAAAGAAGTTTGACTCTTCTTACTGTCTATGATTTGAACCATTCCTGTGACACTAGTTATAGATTCCGATGTTTCACTCCAGGTTTACTGTATCCCTTGGACCTTCTTATTGACGATGAAACACAGAAATTGGATCAGAATTAAATAGAAAATGCACAATGATGACTTAAGTACAAGAAGACTAACTCTTCTTACTGGCTATGTTTAAACCATTCCTGTGACACTAGTAATAGATTCCGATGCTTCACTTCAGGCTTACTGTATCCCTCTGACCTTCCTTTTTACGATGAAACACAGAAATCGCATCGGAATTAAATACAAAAGGCACAATGCCGAATTAGGTACAAGAAGACTGTTTCTTCTTACTGTCTATGTTTTGAACCATTCCTGTGACACTAGTTATAGTTTCCGATGCTTCACTCCAGGTTTAGTGTATCCCTCTGACCTTCTTATTGACGATGAAGCACAGAAATTGCATCGGAATTAAATACAAAAGGAACAATGCCGACTTAAGTACAAGAAGACTGACTCTTCCTACTGTATATGTTTTGTACCATTCCTGTGACACTAGTTATAGATTTCGATGCTTCACTCCAGGTTTACTGTGTCCCTTGGACCTTCGTATTGACGATGAAACACAGAAATTGCATCGGAATAAAATACAAAAGGCACAATGCTGACTTAAGTACATGTAGACTGACTTTTCCTACTGTCTATGTTTTCAACCATTCCTGTGACACTAGTTATAGATTCCGATGGTTTATTTCAGGTTTACTGTATCCCTTGGACCTTCTTATTGACGATGAAACACAGAAATTGCATCGGAATTAAATACAAAACCCACAATGCCGACTTAAGTACAAGAAGACTGACTCTTCGGACAGTCTATGTTTTGAACCATTCCTGTGACACTAGTTATAGATTCCGATGCTTCACTTTAGGTTTACTGTATCCATTGGACCTTCTTATTGACGATGAAACACAGAAATTGCTTCGGAATTAAATACAAACTTCACAATGCCGACTTAAGTACAAGAAGGGTGACTCTTCTTACTGTCTATGATATGAACCATTCCTGTGACACTAGTTATAAATTCCGATGCTTCACTTCAGGTTTACTGTATCCCTTGGACCTTCTTATTGACGATGAAACACAGAAATTGGATCGGAATGAAATACAAACGGCACAATGCCGAATTAACTGCAAGAAGACTGACTCTTCTTACTGACTATGCTTTGAACCATTCCTGTGACACTAGTTATAGATTCTGATGCTTAACTTCGGGATTACTGTATCCCTCTGACCTTCTTATTGACGATGAAACACAGAAATTGCATCGGAATTAAATACAAAAGGCACAATGCCGACTTAAGTACAAGAAGACTGACTCTTCTTACTGACTATGTTTTTAACCATTCCTGTGACACAAGTTATAGTTTCCGATGCTTCACTCCAGCATTACTGTATCCCTTGGACCATCTTATTGACGATGAAACGCAGATATTGCATCGGAATTAAATACAAAAGGCACAATGCCGACTTAAGTACAAGAAGACTGACTCTTATTACTGACTATGTTTTGAACCATACCTGTGACACTAGTTATTGATCCGATGCTTCACTTCAGGCTTACTGTATCCCTCTGACCTTCTTATTGACGATAAATCACTGAAATCGCATCGGAATTAAATACAAAATTCACAATGCCGACTTAAGTACAAGAAGGCTGACTCTTCCTACTGTCTATGATTTGAACCATTCCTGTGACACTAGTTATAAATTGCGATGCTTCACTTCAGGTTTACTGTATCCCTTGGACCTTCTTATTGACGATGAAACACAGAAATTGGATCGGAATGAAATAGAAACGGCACAATGCCGAATTAACTGCAAGAAGACTGACTCTTCTTACTGACTCTGCTTTGAACCATTCCTGTGACACTAGTTATAGATTCTGATGCTTAACTTCGGGATTACTGTATCCCTCTGACCTTCTTATTGACGATTAAACACAGAAATTGCATCGGAATTAAATACAAAAGGCACAATGCCGACTTAAGTACAAGAAGACTGACTCTTCTTACTGACTATGTTTTTAACCATTCCTGTGACACAAGTTATAGATTGCGATGCTTCACACCAGGTTTACTGTATCCCTCTGACCTTCTTATTGACGATGAAACACAGATATTGCATCGGAATTAAATACAAAAGGCACAATGCCGAATTAAGTACAAGAAGACTGATTCTTCTTACTGTCTATGTCTTGAACCATTCCTGTGACACTAGTTGTAGACTACGATGCTTCACTCCAGGTTTACTGTATCCCTTGTACCTTCTTATTGACGATGAAAGACAGAAATTGCATCGGAATTAAATACAAAAGGCACAATGCCGACTTAAGTAAAAGAAGTCTGACTCTTCTTAGTGTCTATGTTTTGAACCATTCCTGTGACACTAGTTATAGATTCCGATGCTTCACTTCAGGCTTACTGTATCCCTCTGACCTTCTTATTGACGATGAAACACTGAAATCGCATCGGAATTAAATACAAAAGGCACAATGCCGACTTAAGTACAAGAAGACTGACTCTTCTTACTGACTATGTTTTGAACCATACCTGTGACACTAGTTATAGATCCGATGCTTCACTTCAGGCTTACTGTATCCCTCTGACCTTCTTATTGACGATGAAACACTGAAATCGCATCGGAATTAAATACAAAAGGCACAATGCCGAATTAGGTACAAGAAGACTGACTCTTCTTACTGTCTATGTTTTGAACCATTCCTGTGACATTAGTTATAGACTCCGATGCTTCACTCCAGGTTTACTGTATCCCTCTGACCTTCTTATTGACGATGAAGCACAGAAATTGCATCGGAATTAAATACAAAAGGCACAATGCCGACTTAAGTACAAGAAGACTGACTCTTGCTACTGTCTATGTTTTGAACCATTCCTGTGACACTAGTTATAGATTCCGATGCTTCACTCCAGGTTTACTGTGTCCCTTGGACCTTCTTATTGACGATGAAACACAGAAATTAAATCGGAATTAAATACAAAAGGTACAATGCCGACTTATGTACAAGAAGACTGACTCTTCTTACTGACAACGTTTTGAACCATACCTGTGACACTAGTTATAGATTCCGATGCTTCACTTCAGGTTTACTGTATCCCTCCGACCTTCTTATTGACGATGAAACACAGAAATTGCATCGCAATTAAACGCAAAAGGCACAATGCCGACTTAAGTACAAGAAGACTGACCCTTCTTACTGACTATGTTTGAAACATTCCTGTGACACTAGTTATAGATTCCAATGCTTCACTCCAGGTTTAATGCATCCCTTGGACCTTCTTATTGACGATGAAACACAGAAATTGCATCGTAAATAACTACAAAAGGCACAATGTCGACTTAAGTACAAGAAGACTGACTCTTCTTACTGACTATGTTTTGAACCATTCCTGTGACACTAGTTATAGATTCCGATGTTTCACTTCAGGTTTACTGTATCCCTCTGACCTTCTCATTGACGATGAAACACAGAAATTGCATCGGAATTAAATACAATAGGCACAATGCCGAATTAAGTACAAGAAGACTGACTCTTCTTACTGTCTATGCCTTGAACCATTCCTGTGACACTAGTGTAGACTCCGATGCTTCACTCTAGGTTTACTGTATCCCTTGGACCTTCTTATTTACGATTAAACACAGAAATTGCATCGGAATTAAATACAAAAGGCACAATGCCGACTTAAGTAAAAGAAGTCTGACTCTTCTTACTGTCTATGATTTGAACCATTCCTGTGACACTAGTTATAGATTCCGATGTTTCACTCCAGGTTTGCTGTATCCCTCGGACCTTCTTATTGACGATGAAACACAGAAATTGGATCAGAATTAAATAGAAAATGCACAATGATGACTTAAGTACAAGAAGACTAACTCTTCTGAATGGCTATCTTTAAACCATTCCTGTGACACAAGTATTAGATTCCGATGCTTCACTTCAGGCTTACTGTATCCCTCTGACCTTCTTATTGACGATGAAACACTGAAATCGCATCGGAATTAAATACAAAATTCACAATGCCGACTTAAGTACAAGAAGGCTGACTCTTCCTACTGTCTATGATTTGAACCATTCCTGTGACACTAGTTATAAATTGCGATGCTTCACTTCAGGTTTACTGTATCCCTTGGACCTTCTTATTGATGATGAAACACAGAAATTGGATCGGAATGAAATAGAAACGGCACAATGCCGAATTAACTGCAAGAAGACTGACTCTTCTTACTGACTATGCTTTGAACCATTCCTGTGACACTAGTTATAGATTCTGATGCTTAACTTCAAGATTACTGTATCCCTCTGACCTTCTTATTGACGATAAAGCACAGAAATTGCATCGGAATTAAATACAAAAGGCACAATGCCGACTTAAGTACAAGAAGACTGACTCTTGCTACTGTCTATGTTTTGAACCATTCCTGTGACACTAGTTATAGATTCCGATGCTTCACTCCAGGTTTACTGTGTCCCTTGGACCTTCTTATTGACGATGAAACACAGAAATTGAATCCGAATTAAATACAAAAGGTACAATGCCGACTTATGTACAAGAAGACTGACTCTTCTTACTGACAACGTTTTGAACCAATACTGTGACACTAGTTATAGATTCCGATGCTTCACTTCAGGTTTACTGTATCCCTCCGACCTTCTTATTGACGATGAAACACAGAAATTGCATCGCAATTAAATGCAAAAGGCACAATGCCGACTTAAGTACAAGAAGACTGACCCTTCTTACTGACTATGTTTGAACCATTCCTGTGACACTAGTTATAGATTCCAATGCTTCACTCCAGGTTTAATGCATCCCTTGGACCTTCTTATTGACGATGAAACACAGAAATTGCATCGTAATTAATTACAAAAGGCACAATGTCGACTTAAGTGCAAGAAAACTGACTCTTCTTACTGACTATGTTTTGAACCATTCCTGTGACACTAGTTATAGATTCCGATGCTTCACTTCAGGTTTACTGTATCCCTCTGACTTTCTCATTGACGATGAAACACAGAAATTGCATCGGAATTAAATACAATAGGCACAATGCCGAATTAAGTACAAGAAGACTGATTCTTCTTACTGTCTATGCCTTGAACCATTCCTGTGACACTAGTTGTAGACTCCGATGCTTCACTCTAGGTTTACTGTATCCCTTGGACCTTCTTATTTACGATTAAACACAGAAATTGCATCGGAATTAAATACAAAAGGCACAATGCCAACTTAAGTAAAAGAAGTCTGACTCTTCTTACTGTCTATGATTTGAACCATTCCTGTAACACTAGTTATAGATTCCGATGTTTCACTCCAGGATTACTGTATCCCTTGGACCTTCTTATTGACGATGAAACACAGAAATTGGATCAGAATTAAATAGAAAATGCACAATGATGACTTAAGTACAAGAAGACTAACTCTTCTTACTGGCTATGTTTAAACCATTCCTGTGACACTAGTAATAGATTCCGATGCTTCACTTCAGGCTTACTGTATCCCTCTGACCTTCTTATTGACGATGAAGCACAGAAATTGCATCGGAATTAAATACAAAAGGCACAATGCCGACTTAAGTACAAGAAGACTGACTCTTCCTACTGTATATGTTTTGTACCATTCCTGTGACACTAGATATAGATTTCGATGCTTCACTCCAGGTTTACTGTGTCCCTTGGACCTTCTTATTGACGATGAAACACAGAAATTGCATCGGAATAAAATACAAAAGGCACTATGCCGACTTAAGTACATGTAGACTGACTTTTCCTACTGTCTATGTTTTCAACCATTCCTGTGACACTAGTTATAGATTCCGATGGTTCATTTCAGGTTTACTGTATCCCTTGGACCTTCTTATTGACGATGAAACATAGAAATTGCATCGGAATTAAATACAAAAGGCGCAATGCCGTCTTAAGTACAAGAAGACTGACTCTTCAGACAGTCTATGTTTTGAACCATTCCTGTGACACTAGTTATAGATTCCGATGCTTCACTTTAGGTTTACTGTATCCCTCTGACCTTCTTATTGACGATGAAATACAGAAATTGCTTCGGAATTAAATACAAACTTCAAAATGCCGACTTAAGTACAAGAAGGCTGACTCTTCTTACTGTCTATGATATGAACCATTCCTGTGACACTAGTTATAAATTCCGATGCTTCACTTCAGGTTTACTGTATCCCTTGGACCTTCTTATTGACGATGAAACACAGAAATTGGATCGGAATGTAATACAAACGGCACAATGCCGAATTAACTGCAAGAAGACTGACTCTTCTTACTGACTATGCTTTGAACCATTCCTGTGACACTAGTTATAGTTTCTGATGCTTAACTTTGGGATTACTGTATCCCTCTGACCTTCTTATTGACGATGAAACACAGAAATTGCATCGGAATTAAATACAAAAGGCACAATGCCGACTTAAGTAAAAGAAGTCTGACTCTTCTTAGTGTCTATGTTTTGAACCATTCCTGTGACACTAGTTATAGATTCCGATGCTTCACTCCAGCTTTACTGTATCCCTTGGACCTTCTTATTGACGATGAAACACAGAAATTTGATCAGAATTAGATAGAAAATGCAAAATGATGACTTACGTACAAGGAGACTGACTCTTCTTACTGACTATGTTTTGAACCATACCTGTGACACTAGTTATAGATCCGATGCTTCACTTCAGGCTTACTGTATCCCTCTGACCTTCTTATTGACGATGAAACACTGAAATCGCATCGGAATTAAATACAAAAGGCACAATGCCGAATTAGGTACAAGAAGACTGACTCTTCTTACAGTCTATGTTTTGAACCATTCCTGTGACACTAGTTATAGACTCCGATGCTTCACTCCAGGTTTACTGTATCCCTCTGACCTTCTTATTGACGATGAAGCACAGAAATTGCATCGGAATTAAATACAAAAGGCACAATGCCGACTTAAGTACAAGAAGACTGACTCTTGCTATTGTCTATGTTTTGAACCATTCCTGTGACACTAGTTATAGATTCCGATGCTTCACTCCAGGTTTACTGTGTCCCTTGGACCTTCTTATTGACGATGAAACACAAAAATTGCATCGGAATTAAATACAAAAGGTACAATGCCGACTTATGTACAAGATGACTGACTCTTCTTACTGACAACGTTTTGAACCATACCTGTGACACTAGTTATAGATTGCGATGCTTCACTTCAGGTTTACTGTATTCCTCCGACCTTCTTATTGACGATGAAACACTGAAATTGCATCGCAATTAAATGCAAAAGGCACAATGCCGACTTAAGTACAAGAAGACTGACCCTTCTCACTGACTATGTTTTGAACCATTCCTGTGACTCTAGTTGTAGATTCCGATGCTTCACTTTAGGTTTAATGTATCCCTCTGACATTCTTATTGACGATGAAACACAGAAATTGCATCGGAATTAAATGCAAAATTCACAATGCCGACGTAAGTACAAGAAGACTCACTCTTCCTACTGTCTATGATTTGAACCATTCCTGTGACACTAGTTATAGATTCCGATGCTTCACTCCAGGTTTAATGCATCCCTTGGACCTTCTTATTGACGATGAAACACAGAAATTGCATCGTAATTAATTACAAAAGGCACAATGCCGACTTAAGTACAAGAAGACTGACTCTTCTTACTGACTATGTTTTGAACCATTCCTGTGACACTAGTTATAGATTCCGATGCCTCACTTCACGTTTACTGTATCCCTCTGACCTTCTCATTGACGATGAAACACAGAAATTGCATCGGAAATAAATACAATAGGCACAATGCCGAATTAAGTACAAGAAGACTGACTCTTCTTACTGTCTATGTCTTGAACCATTCCTGTGACACTAGTTGTAGACTCCGATGCTTCACTCTAGGTTTACTGTATCCCTTGGACCTTCTTATTTACGATGAAACACAGAAATTGCATCGGAATTAAATACAAAAGGCACAATGTCGACTTAAGTAAAAGAAGTCTGACTCTTCTTACTGTCTATGATTTGAACCATTCCTGTGACACTAGTTATGGATTCCGATATTTCACTCCAGGTTTACTGTATCCCTTGGACCTTCTTATTGACGATGAAACACAGAAATTGGATCAGAATTAAATAGAAAATGCACAATGATGACTTAAGTACAAGAAGACTAACTCTTCTTACTGGCTATGTTTAAACCATTCCTGTGACACTAGTACTAGATTCCGATGCTTCACTTCAGGCTTACTGTATCGCTCTGATCTTCCTTTTGACGATGAAACACAGAAATCGCATCGGAATTAAATACAAAAGGCACAATGCCGAATTAGGTACAAGAAGACTGTTTCTTCTTACTGTCTATGTTTTGAACCATTCCTGTGACACTAGTTATAGTTTCCGATGCTTCACTCCAGGTTTAGTGTATCCCTCTGACCTTCTTATTGACGATGAAGCACAGAAATTGCATCGGAATTAAATACAAAAGGCACAATGCCGACTTACGTACAAGAAGACTGACTCTTCCTACTGTATATGTTTTGTACAATTCCTGTGACACTAGTTATAGATTTCGATGCTTCACTCTAGGTTTACTGTGTCCCTTGGACCTTCCTATTGACGATGATACACAGAAATTGTATCGGAATAAAATACAAAAGAAACAATGCCGACTTAAGTACTTGTAGACTGACTTTTCCTACTGTCTTTGTTTTCAACCATTCCTGTGACACTAGTTATAGATTCCGATGGTTCATTTCAGTTTTACTGTATCCCTTGGACCTACTTATTGACGATGAAACACAGAAATTGCATCGGAATTAAATACAAAAGGCACAATGCCGACTTAAGTACAAGAAGACTGACTCTTCTGACAGTCTATGTTTTGAACCATTCCTGTGACACTAGTTATAGTTTCCGATGCTTCACTCCAGGTTTAGTGTATCCCTCTGACCTTCCTATTGACGATGAAGCACAGAAATTGCATCGGAATTAAATACAAAAGGCACAATGCCGACTTAAGTACAAGAAGACTGACTCTTCCTACTGTGTATGATTTGAACCATTCCTGTGACACTAGTTATAAGTTCCGATGCTTCACTTCAGGTTTACTGTATCCCTTGGGCCTTCCTATTGACGATGAAACACAGAAATTGGATCGGAATGAAATACAAACGGCACAATGCCGAATTAACTGCAAGAAGACTGACTCTTCTTACTGACTATGCTCGGAACCCTTCCTGTGACACTAGTTATAGATTCTGATGCTTACCTTCGGGATTACTGTATCCCTCTGACCTCCTTATTGACGATGGAACACAGAAGTTGCATCGGAATTAAATACAAAAGGCATGATGCCGACTTAAGTACAAGAAGACTGACTCTTCTTACTGACTATGCTTTGAACCATTCCTGTGACACAAATTATAGATTCCGATGCTTCACTTCATGTTTACTGTATCCCCCAGACCTTCTTATTGACGATGAAATACAGATATTGCATCGAAATTTAATACAAATGGCACAATGCCGAATTAAGTAGAAGAAGACTGATTCTTCTTACTGTCTATGTATTGAACCATTTCTGTGACACTAGTTGTAGACTACGATGCTTCCCTCCAGGTTTACTGTATCCCTTGGACCTTCTTATTGACGATGGAAGTCAGAAATTGCATCGGAATTAAATACAAAAGGCACAATGCCGACTTAAGTAAAAGAAGTCTGACTCTTCTTACTGTCTATGTTTTGAACCATTCCTGTGACACTAGTCATAGATTCCGATGCTTCACTCCAGGTTTACTGTATCCCTTGGACCTTCTTATTGACGATGAAACACAGGAATTTGATCAGAATTAAATAGAAAATGCACAATGATGACTTAAGTGCAAGGAGACTGACTCTACTTACTAAATATGTTTTGAACCATTCCTCTGACACAAGTTATAGATTCCGATGCTTCACTTCAGGTTTACTGTATCCCTTGGACCTTCTTATTGACGATGAAACACAGAAATTGCATCGGAATTAAATTGAAAAGGCACAATGCCGACTTCAGTAAAAGAATACTGACTCATCTTACTGTCTATTTTTTGAACCGTCCCTGTGACACTAGTTATAGTTTCCATTGCTTCACTCCATGTTTACTGTATCCCTTGGACCATCTTATTGACGATGAAACACAGAAATTGCATCGGAGTTAAAAACAAAAGCACAATGCCGACTTAAGTACAAGAAGACTGACTCTTCTTACTGACTATGTTTTGAACCATACCTGTGACACTAGTTATAGTTCCGATGCTTCACTTCAGGCTTACTGTATACCTCTGCCCTTCTTATTGACGCTGAAACACTGAAATCGCATCGGAATTAAATACAAAAGGCACAATGCCTAATTAGGTACTAGAAGACTGACCCTTCTTACTGTCTCTGCTTTGAACCATTCCTGTGACACTAGTTATAGACTCCGGTGCTTCACTCCAGGTTTACTGTATCCCTCTGACCTTCTTATTGACGATGAAGCACAGATATTGCATCGGAATTAAATACAAAAGGCACAATGCCGACTTAAGTACAAGAAGAATGACTCTTCCTACTGTCTGCGTTTTGAACCATTCCTGTGACACTGGTTATAGATTCTGATGCTTCACGTCAGAATTACTGTATCCCTCTGACCTTCTTATTGACGATGAAACACAGAAATTGCATCGCAATTAAATACAAAAGTCACAATGCCTACTTAAGTACAAGAAGACTGACTCTTCTTTCTGACTATGCTTTAAACCATTCTTGTGACACTAGCTATAGATTCCGATGCTTCACTTCAGGTTTACAGTATCCCTTAAACCTTCTTATTGACGATGAAACACAGAAATTGCTTCGGAATTAAATACAAAAGGCACTATGTCGACTTAAGTACAAGAAGACTGACTCTTCTTACTGACTATGTTTTGAACCATGCCTGTGACTCTAGTTATAGATTCCGATGCTTCACTTCAGGTTTAATGTATCCCTCTGACCTTCTTATTGACGATGAAACACAGAAATTGCATCGGAATTAAATGCAAAATTCACAATGCCGACGTAAGTACAAGAAGACTGCCTCTTCCTACTGTCTATGATTTGAACCATTCCTGTGACACTAGTTATAGATTCCGATGCTTCACTCCAGGTTTACTGTATCCCTTGGACCTTCTTATTGACGATGAAACACAGAAATTTGATCAGAATTAAATAGAAAATGCACAATGATGACTTAAGTACAAGGAAACTGACTCTTCTTACTGAGTATGTAATGAACCATTCCTGTGACACAAGCTATAGATTCCGATGCTTCACTTCAGGTTTACTGTATCCCTCCGACCTTCTTATTGACGATGAAGCACAGAAATAGCATCGGAATAAAATACAAAAGGCACAATGCCGACTTAAGTACAAGAAGACTGACTCTTCCTACTGTCTATGTTTTGAACCATTCCTGTGACACTAGTTATAGATTCCGATGCTTCACTCCAGGTTTACTGTGACCCTTGGACCTTCTTATTGACGATGAAACACAGAAATTGCATCGGAATTAAATACAAAAGGCACAATGCCGACTTATGAACAAGAAGACTGACTCTTCTTACTGACAATGTTTTGAACCATACCTGTGACACTAGTTATAGATTCCGATGCTTCACTTCAGGTTTACTGTATCCCTCTGACCTTCTTATTGACGATGTAACACAGAAATTGCATCGCAATTAAATACAAAAGGCACAGTGCCGACTTAAGCACAAGAAGACTGACTCTTCTTACTGACTATGTTTTGAACCATTCCTGTGACTCTAGTTATAGATTCCGATGCTTCACTTTAGGTTTAATGTATCCCTCTGACCTTCTTATTGACGATGAAACACAGAAATTGCATCGGAATTAAATGCAAAATTCACAATGCCGACGTAAGTACAAGAAGACTGACTCTTCCTACTGTCTATGATTTGAACCATTCCTGTGACACTAGTTGTAGACTCCGATGCTTCACTCTAGGTTTACTGTATCCCTTGGACCTTCTTATTGACGATGAAACACAGAAATTGCATCGGAATTAAATACAAAAGGCACAATGCCGACTTAAGTAAAAGAAGTCTGACTCTTCTTACTGTCTATGATTTGAACCATTCCTGTGACACTAGTAATAGATTCCGATGCTTCACTCCAGGTTTACTGTATCCCTTGGACCTTCCTATTGACGATGAAACACAGAAATTGGATCAGATTTTAATAGAAAATGCACAATGATGACTTAAGTACAAGAAGACTGACTATTCTTACTGGCTATGTTTTGAAACATTCCTGTGACACTAGTAATAGATTCCGATGCTTCACTTCAGGCTTACTGTATCCCTCTGACCTTCCTATTGACGATGAAACACAGAAATCGCATCGGAATTAAAAACAAAAGGCACAATGCCGAATTAATTACAAGAAGACTGACTCTTCTTACTGTCTATGTCTTGAACCATTCCTGTGACACTAGTTGTAGACTCCGATGCTTCACTCTAGGTTTAATGTATCCCTCTGACCTTCCTATTGACGATGAAACACAGAAATCGCATCGGAATTAAATACAAAAGGCACAATGCCGAATTAGGTAGAAGAAGACTGACTCTTCTTAGTGTCTATGTTTTGAACCATTCCTGTGACACTAGCTATAGACTCCGATGCTTCACTCCAGGTTTAGTGTATCCCTCTGACCTTCTTATTGACGATGAAGCACAGAAATTGCATCGGAATTAAATACAAAAGGCACAATGCCGACGTAAGAACAAGAAGACTGACTCTTCCTACTGTATATGTTTTGAACCATTCCTGTGACACTAGTTATGGATTCAGATGATTCACTCCAGGTTTACTGTGTCCCTTGGACCTTCTTATTGACGATGAAACACAGAAATTGCATCGGAATAAAACTCAAAAGGCACAATGCCGAGTTAAGTACATGTAGACTGACTTTTCCTACTGTCTATGCTTTCAACCATTCCTGTGACACTAGTTATAGATTCTGACGGTTCATTTCAGGTTTACTGTATCCCTTGGACCTTCTTTTTGACGATGAAACACAGAAATTGCATCGGAATTAAATACAAAAGGCACAATGCCGACTTAAGTACAAGAAGACTGACTCTTCTGACAGTCTATGTTTTGAACCATTCCTGTGACTCTAGTTATAGATTCCGATGCTTCACTTTAGGTTTACTGTATTCATTGGACCTTCTTATTGACGATGAAACACAGAAATTGCATCGGAATTAAATGCAAAATTCACAATGCCAACGTAAGTACAAGAAGACTGACTCTTCCTACTCTCTATGATTTGCACCATTCCTGTGACGCAAGTCAAGGATTCCGACGCTTCCCTTCAGGTTTACTGTATCCTTTGAACCTTCTTATTGACGATGAAACACAGGAATTGCATAGGAATTAAATACAAAGGGCACAATACCGACTTAAGTACAAGAAGTCTGACTCTTCTTACTGACTATGTTTTGAACCATTCCTGTGACACTAGTCATAGATTCCGATGCTTAACTTCAGGATTACTGTATCCCTCTGACACTCTTATTGACGATGAAACACAGAAATTGCTTCGGAATTAAATTCAAAAGGCACAATGACGACTAAAGTACAAGAATACTGTCTCATCTTACTGTCTATGTTTTGAACCGTCCCTGTGACACTAGTTATAGATTCCGATGCTTCACTCCAGGTTTAATGAATCATTTGGACCTACTTATTGACGATGAAACACAGAAGTTGCAACGGAATTAGATACAAAAGGCACAATGCCGACTTAAGTACAAGAAGACTGACTCTTCTTGCTGACTATGTTTTGAACCATACCTGTGACACTAGTTATAGTTTACGATGCTTCACTTCAGGTTTACTGTATCCCTCTGACCTTCTTATTGACGATGAAACACAGAAATTGCATCGGAATTAAATACAAAAGGCACAATGCCGAATTAAGTACAAGAAGACTGACGCTTCTTACTGTCTATGTCTTGAACCATTCCTGTGACACTAGTTGTAGACTCTGATGCTTCACTCCAGGTTTACTGTATCGTTTGGACCTTCTGATTGACGATGAAACACAGAAATTGCATCGGAATTAAATACAAAAGGCACAATGCCGACGTAAGTAAAAGAAGTCTGACCCTTCTTACTGTCTATGTTTTGAACCATTACTGTGGCAATAGTTATAGATTCCGATGCTTCACTCCAGGTTTACTGTATCCGTTGGACCCTCTTATTGTCGATGAAACACAGAAATTGGATCAGAATTAAATAGAAAATGAACAATGATGACTACAGTACAAGAAGACTGACTCTTCTTACTGACTATGTTTTGAACCATTCCTGTGACACTAGTTATAGATTCCGATGCCTCACTTCAGGTTTACTGTATCCCTTGGACCATCTTATTGACGATGAAACACAGAAATTGCATCGGAATTAAATACAAAAGGCATAATACCGACTTAAGTACAAGAAGACTGACTCTTCTTACTGACTATGTTTTAAACCATTCCTGTGACACTAGTTATAGATCCGATGTTTCACTTCAGGTTTACTGTATCCCTCTGACCTTCTTATTGACGATGAAACACAGAAATTGCATCGGAATTAAATACAAAAAGCACAATGCCGAATCAAGTACAAGAAGACTGACTCTTCTTACTGTCTATGTTTTGAACCATTCCTGTGACACTAGTTATAGATTCCGTTGCTTCACTCCAGGTTTAATGTGTCCCTTGGACCTTCTTATTGACGATGAAGCACAGAACTAGCATCGGAATTAAATAGAATAGGCACAATGCCGACATAAGTACAAGAAGACTGACTCTTGCTACTGTCTATGTTTGAACCTTTCCTTTGACACTAGTTATAGATTCCGATGCTTCACATCAGGTTTACTGTATCCCTTGGACCTTCTTATTGACGATGAAACAAAGAAATTGCATCGGAATTAAATACAAAAGGCACAATACCGACTTAAGTACAAGAAAACTGACTCTTCTTACTGACTATGTTTTGAGCCATTCATGTGACACTAGCAATAGATTCCGATGCTTCACTTCAGGTTTACTGTATCCCTTAAACTTTCTTATTGACGATGAAACACAGAAATTGCTTCGGAAGTAAATAAAAAAGGCACAATGCCGACTTAAGTACAAGAAGACTGAGTCTTCTTACTGTCTATGATTTGATCCATTCCTGTGACTCTAGTTATAGATTCCGATGCTTCACTACAGGTTTAATATATCCCTCTGACCTTCTTATTGACGATGAAACACAGAAATTGCATCGGAATTAAATACAAAATTCACAATGCCGACGTAAGTACAAGAAGACTTACTCTTTCTAATGACTATGATTTGAACCATTCCTGTGACACTAGTTATAGATTGCGATGCTTCACTCCAGGTTTAATGTATCCCTTGGACCTTCTTATTGACGATGATACACAGAAATTGCAACCGGAATTAAATACAAAGGCACAATGCCGACTTGAGTACAAGGAGACTGACTCTTCTTACTGACTATGTTTTGAACCACTCCTGTGACACTAGTTATAGATTCCGATGCTTCACTTCAGGTTTACTGTATCCCTCCGACCTTCTTATTGACGATGAAACACAGAAATTGCATGGGAATTAAATACAAAAGGCACAATGCCGAATTAAGTACAAGAAGGCTGACTCTTCTTACTGTCTATGTCTTGAACCATTCCTGTCACACTAGTTGTAGACTCCGATGCTTCACTCTAGGTTTACTGTATTCCTTGGACCTTCCTATTGACGATGAAACACAGAAATTGCATCGGAATTAAATACAAAAGGCACAATGCCGACTTAAGTAAAAGAAGTCTGACGCTTCTTACTGTCTATGATTTGAACCATTCCTGTGACACTAGTTATAGATTCCGATGCTTCACTCCAGGTTTACTGTATCCCTTGGACCTTCTTATTGAAGATGAAACACAGAAATTGGATCAGAATTAAATAGAAAATGCACAATGATGACTTAAGTACAAGAAAACTGACTCTTCTTACTGGCTATGTTTTGAACCATTCCTGTGACACTAGTTATAGATTCCGATGCTTCACTTCAGGTTTACTGTATCCCTTGGACCTTCTTATTGACGATGAAACACAGAAATTGCATCGGAATTAAATAGAAAATGCACAATGCCTACTTAAGTACAAGAATACTGACTCATCTTACTGTCTATGTTATGAACCGTCCCTGTGACACTAGTTATAGATTCCGATGCTTCACTCCAGGTTTACTGTATCCCTTGGACCTTCTTATTGACGATGAAACACAGAAATTGCATTGGAATTAAATGCAAAAGGCAAAATGCCGACTTAAGATAAAGAAGACTGACTCTTCTTACTGACTATATTTTGAACCATTCCTGTGACACTAGTTATAGATCCGATGCTATACTTCAGGTTTACTGTATCCCTCTGACCTTCCTATTGACGATGAAACGTAGAAATCGCATCGGAATTAAATACAAAAGGCACAATGCCGAACTAGGTACTAGAAGACTGACTCTACTGACAGGTTATGTTTTGAACCATCCCTGTGACACTAGTTATAGATTCCGATGCTTCACTCCAGGTTTACTGTATCCCTTGGACCTTCTTATTGACGATGATACACAGAAATTGCATCGGAATTAAATACAAAAGGCACAATGCCGACTTAAGTACAAGAAGACTGACTCTTCTTACTGACTATGTTTTGAACCATTCCTGTGACACTAGTTACAGATTCCGATGCTTCACATCAGGTTTACTGTATCCCTCTGACCTTCTTACTGTCGATGAAACACAGAAATTGCATCGGAATTAAATACAAAAAGCACAATGCCGACTTAAGTAAAAGAAGTCTGCCTCTTCTTACTGTCTATGATTTGAACCATTCCTGTGACACTAGTTATAGTTTCCGATGCTTCACTCCAGGTTTACTGTATCCCTTGGACCTTCTTATTGACGATGAAACACAGAAATTGGATCAGAATTAAATAGAAAATGCACAATGATGACTTAAGTACAAGAAAACTGACTCTTCTTACTGGCTATGTTTTGAACCATTCCTGTGACACTAGTTATGGATTGCGATGCTTCACTTCAGGTTTACTGTATCCCTTGGAACTTCTTATTGACGATGAAACACAGAAATTGCATTGGAATTAAATACAAAAGGCACAATTCCGACTTAAGATAAAGAAGACTGACTCTTCTTACTGACTACATTTTGAACCATTCCTGTGACACTAGTTATAGATCCGATGCTATACTTCAGGTTTACTGTATCCATCTGTCCTTCCTATTGACGATGAAACGTAGAAATCCCATCGGAATTAAATATAAAAGACACAATGCCGAACTAGGTACTAGAAGACTGACTCTTCTGACAGGTTATGTTTTGAACCATCCCTGTGACACTAGTTATAGATTCCGATGCTTCACTTCAGGTTTACTGTATCCCTTGGACCTTCTTAGTGACGATGATACACAGAAATTGCATCGGAATTAAATACAAAAGGCACAATGCCGACTGAAGTACAAGAAGACTGACTCTTCTTACTGACTATGTTTTGAACCATTCCTGTGACACTAGTTATAGATTCCGATGCTTCACATCAGGTTTACTGTATCCCTCTGACTTTCTTATTGACGATGAAACACAGAAATTGCATCGGAATTAAATACAAAAGGCACAATGCCGAATTAAGTACAAGAAGACTGACGCTTCTTACTGTCTATGCCTTGAACCATTCCTGTGACACTAGATGTAGACTCCGATGTTTCACTAAAATTTTACTGTATCCTTTGGACCTTCTGATTAACGATGAAACACAGAAATTGCATCGGAATTAATTACAAAAGCCACAATGCCGACGTAAGTAAAAGAAGTCTTCCTCTTCTTACTGTCTATGTTTTGAACCATTCCTGTGACACTAGTTATAGATTCCGATGCTTCACTCCAGGTTTACTGTATCCTTTGGACCTTCTTATTGACAATGAAACACAGAAATTGCATCGGAATGAAATACAAAAGGCACAATACCGACTTAAGTACAAGAAGACTGACTCTTCTTACTGACTATGTTTTGAACCATTTCTGTGACACTAGTTATAGATTCCGATGCTTCACTTCAGGTTTACTGTATCCCTTGGACCTTCTTATTGACGATGAAACACAGAAATTGCATCGGAATTAAATAGAAAAGGCACAATGCCGACTTAAGTACAAGAATACTGACTCTTCTTACTGACTATGTTTTGAACCATTCCTGTGGCTCTAGTTATATTTCCAATGCTTCACTTCAGGTTTACTGTATCCCTCTGACCTTTTTATTGACGATGAAACACAGAAATTGCATCGGAATTAAATACAAAAGGCACAATGCCGACTTAAGTACAAGAAGACTGACTCTTCCTACTGTCTATGTTTAGAACCATTCCTGTGACACTAGTTATAGATTCCGAGGCTTCACTCCAGGTTTACTGTGTCCCTTTGACCTTCTTATTGACGATAAAGCACAGAAATAGCATCGGAATTAAATACAATAGGCACAATGCCGGCTTAAGTACAAGAAGACTGACTCTTGCTACTGTCTATGTTTTGAACCTTTCCTTTGACACTAGTTATAGATTCCGATGCTTCACTTCAGGATTACTGTATCCCTTGGACCTACATATTGACGATGAAACACAGAAATTGCATCGCAATTAAATACAAAAAGCATAATGCCGACTTAAGTACAAGAAGACTGACTCTTCTTACTGACTATGTATTGAACCATTCTTGTGACACTAGCTATAGATTCCGATGCTCCACTTCAGGTTTACTGTATCCCTTAAACCTTCTTATTGACGATGAAACACAGATATTGCTTCGGAATTAAATTCCAAAGGCACATGTCGACTTAAGTACAAGAAGGCTGACTCTTCCTACTGTCTATGATTTGAACCATTCCTGTTACACTTGTTATAGACTGTGATGCTTCACCCCAGGTTTAATGTATCCCTTGGACCTTCTTATTGACGATGAAACACAGAAATTGCAATGGAATTAAATACAAAAGGGACAATGCCGACTTCAGTACAAGAAGACTGACTCTTCTTACTAGCTATGTTTTCAACCATTCCAGTGACACTAGTTATAGATCCGATGCTTCACTTCAGGCTTACTGTATCCCTCTGACCTTCCTATTGACGATGAAACACAGATATCGCATCGGAATTAAATACAAAAGGCACAATGCCGAACTGGGTACAAGAAGACTGACTCGTCTGACAGTCTATGTTTTGAACCATCCCTGCGACACTAGTTATTGATTCCGATGCTTCACTCCAGGTTTACTGTATCCCTTGGACCTTCTTATTGACGATGAAACATAGAAATTGGATCAGAATTAAATAGAAAATGCACAATGATGACTTAAGTACAAGAAGACTGACTCTTCTTACTGGCTATGTTTTGAACCACTCCTGTGACACTAGTTATAGATCCGATGCTTCACTTCAGGCTTACTGTATCCTTCTGACCTTCCTATTGACGATGAAACACAGAAATCGCTTCGGAATTAAATACAAAAGGCACACTGCCGAACTAGGTACAAGAAGGCTGACTCTTCTGACAGTCTATGTTTTGAACCATCCCTGTGACACTAGTTATAGATTCCGATGCTTCACTCCAGGTTTACTGTATCCCTTGGACCTTCTTATTAACGAAGAAAAACACAAATATTGCATCGGAATTAAATACAAAAGGCACAATGCCGACTTAAGTACAAGAAGACTGACTCTTCTTACTGACTATGTTTTGAAACATTCCTGTGACACTAGTTATAGATTCCGATGCTTCACATCAGGTCTACTGTATTCCTCTGACCTTCTTACTGACGATGAAACACAGAAATTGCATCGGAATTAAATACAAAAGGCACAATGCCGACTAAAGTACAAGAATACTGACTCATCTTACTGTCTATGATTTGAACCGTCCCTGTGACACTAGTTATAGATTCCGATGCTTCACTCCAGGTTTAATGTATCAATTGGACCTTCTAATTGATGATGAAACACAGAAATTGCATCGGAATTAAATACAAAAGGCACAATGCCGACTTATGTACAAGAAGACTGACTCTTCTTACTGACAATGTTTTGAACCATACCTGTGACACTAGTTATGGATTCCGATGCTTCACTTCAGGGTTACTGTATCCCTCTGACCTTCTTATTGACGATGAAACACAGAAATTGCATTGCAATTAAATAGAAAAGGCACAATGCCGACTTAAGTACAAGAAGACTGGCTCTTCTTACTGACTATGTTTTGAACCATTCTTGTGACACTAGCTATAGATTCCGTTGCTTCACTTCAGGTTTACTGTATCCCTTAAACCTTCTAATTGACGATGAAACACAGAAATTGCTTCGGAATTAAATACAAAAGGCACAATGTCGACTTAAGTACAAGAAGACTGACTCTTCTTACTGACTATGTTTGAACCATTCCTGTGACTCTAGTTATAGATTCCGATGCTTCACTTCAGGTTTAATGTATCCCTCTGACCTTCTTATTGACGATGAAACACAGAAATTGCATCGGAATTAAATGCAAAATTCACAATGCCGACATAAGTACAAGAAGACTGACTCTTCCTCCTGTCTACGATTTGAACCATTCCTGTGACACTAGTTATAGATTCACTCCAGGTTTAATGTATCCCTTGGACCTTCGTATTGACGATGAAATACAGAAATTGCGTCGGAATTAAATACAAAAGGCACAATGCCGACTTAAGTACAAGAAGACTGACTCTTCTTACTGACTATGTTTTTAACCATTCCTGTGACACTAGTTATAGATTCCGATGCTTCACTTCAGGTTTACTGTATCCCTCTGACCTTCTTATTGACGATGAAACACAGAAATTGCATCGGAATTAAATACAATAGGCACAATGCCGAATTAAGTACAAGAAGACTGACTCTTCTTACTGTCTATGTCTTGAACCATTCCTGTGACACTAGTTGTTGACTCCGATGCTACACTCTAGGTTTACTGTATCCCTTGGACCTTCTTATTGACGATGAAACACAGAAATTGCATCGGAATTAAATACAAAAGGCACAATGCCGACTTAAGTAAAAGAAGTCTGACTCTTCTTACTGTCTACGATTTGAACCATTCCTGTGACACTACTTATAGATTCCGATGCTTCACTCCAGGTTTACTGTATCCCTTGGACCTTCTTATTGACGATGAAACACAGAAATTGGATTAGAATTAAATAGAAAATGCACAATGATGACTTAAGTACAAGAAGATTGACTCTTCTTACTGGCTATGTTTTGAACCATTCCTGTGACACTAGTTATAGTTTCCAAATGCTTCACTTCCGGTTTACTGTATCCGTTGGACCTTCTTATTGACGATGAAACACAGAAATTGCATTGGGATTAAATAGAAAAGGCACAATGCCTACTTAAGTACAAGAATACTGACTCATCTTACTGTCTATGCTTTGAACCGTCCCTGTGACACTAGTTATAGATTCCGATGCTTCACTCCAGGTTTACTGTATACCTTCGACCTTCTTATTGACGATGAAACACAGAAATTGCATCGGAATTAAATACAAAAGGCACAATGCCGACATAAGTACAAGAAGACTGACTCTTCTTACTGACTATGTTTTGAACCATTCCTGTGACACTAGTTATAGATCCGATGCTTCACTCCAGGTTTAATGTATCCCTTGGACCTTCGTATTGACGATGAAACACAGAAATTGCATCGGAATTAAATACAAAAGGCACAATGCCGACTTAAGTACAAGAAGACTGACTCTTCTTGCTGACTATGTTTTGAACCATTCCTGTGACACTAGTTATAGATTCCGATGCTTCACTTCAGGTTTACTGTATCCCTCTGACCTTCTTATTGACGATGAAACACAGAAATTGCATCGTATTTAAATACAATAGGCACAATGCCGAATTAAGTACAAGAAGACTGACTCTTCTTACTGTCTATGTCTTGAACCATTCCTGTGACACTAGTTGTAGACTCCGATGCTTCACTCTAGGTTTACTGTATCCCTTGGACCTTCTTATTGACGATGAAACACAGAAATTGCATCGGAATTAAATACAAAAGGCACAATGCCGACTTAAGTAAAAGAAGTCTGACTCTTCTTACTGTCTATGATTTGAACCATTCCTGTGACACTAGTTATAGATTCCGATGCTTCACTCCAGGTTTACTGTATCCCTTGGACCTTCTTATTGACGATGAAACACAGAAATTGGATCAGAATTAAATAGAAATTGCACAATGATGACTTAAGTACAAGAAGATTGACTCTTCTTACTGGCTATGTTTTGAACCATTCCTGTGACACTAGTTATAGTTTCCAAATGCTTCACTTCCGGTTTACTGTATCCGTTGGACCATCTTATTGACGATGAAACACCGAAATTGCATTGGCATTAAATAGAAAAGGCACAATGCCTACTTAAGTACAAGAATACTGACTCATCTTACTGTCTATGCTTTGAACCGTCCCTGTGACACTAGTTATAGATTCCGATGCTTCACTCCAGGTTTACTGTATCCTTCTGACCTTCTTATTGACGATGAAACACAGAAATTGCAACGCAATTAAATACAAAAGGCACAATGCCGACTTAAGTACAAGAAGACTGACTCTTCTTACTGACTATGTCTTGAACCATTCCTGTGAAACTAGTTGTAGACTACGATGCTTCACTCCAGGTTTACTATATCCCTTGGACCTTCTTATTGACGATAAAAGACAGAGATTGCTTCGGAATTAAATACAAAAGGCACAATGTCGACTTAAGTACAAGAAGACTGACTCTTCATACTGACTATGTTTTGAACCATTCCTGTGACTCTAGTTATAGATTCCGATGCTTCACTTCAGGTTTAATGTATCCCTCTGACCTTCTTATTGACGATGAAACACAGAAATTGCATCGGAATTAAATGCAAATTTCACAATGCCGACGTAAGTACAAGAAGACTGACTCTTCCTCCTGTCTACGATTTGAACCATTCCTGTGACACTAGTTATAGATTCCGATGCTTTACTCCAGGTTTAATGTATCCCTTGGACCTTCGTATTGACGATGAAACACAGAAATTCCATCGGAATTAAATACAAAAGGCACAATGCCGACTTAAGTAAAAGAAGTCTGACTCTTCTTACTGTCTATGATTTGAACCATTCCTGTGACACTAGTTATAGATTCCGATGCTTCACTCCAGGTTTACTGTATCCCTTGGACCTTCTTATTGACGATGAAACACAGAAATTGGATCAGAATTAAATAGAAAATGCACAATGATGACTTAAGTACAAGAAGATTGACTCTTCTTACTGGCTATGTTTTGAACCATTCCTGTGACACTAGTTATAGTTTCCAAATGCTTCACTTCCGGTTTACTGTATCCGTTGGACCTTCTTATTGACGATGAAACACAGAAATTGCATTGGGATTAAATAGAAAAGGCACAATGCCTACTTAAGTACAAGAATACTGACTCATCTTACTGTCTATGCTTTGAACCGTCCCTGTGACACTAGTTATAGATTCCGATGTTTCACTCCAGGTTTACTGTATACCTTGGACCTTCTTATTGACGATGAAACACAGAAATTGCATCGGAATTAAATACAAAAGGCACAATGCCGACATAAGTACAAGAAGACTGACTCTTCTCACTGACTATGTTTTGAACCATTCCTGTGACACTAGTTATAGATCCGATGCTTCACTTTAGGTTTACTGTATCCCTCTGACCTTCTTATTGACGATGAAACACAGATATTGCATCGGAATTAAATACAAAAGGCACAATGCCGAATTAAGTACAAGAAGACTGATTTTTCTTACTGTCTATGTCTTGAACCATTCCTGTGAAACTAGTTGTAGACTACGATGCTTCACTCCAGGTTTACTATATCCCTTGGACCTTCTTATTGACGATGAAAGACAGAGATTGCTTCGGAATTAAATACAAAAGGCACAATGTCGACTTAAGTACAAGAAGACTGACTGTTCTTACTGACTATGTTTTGAACCATTCCTGTGACTCTAGTTATGGATTCCGATGCTTCACTTCAGGTTTAATGTATCCCTCTGACCTTCTTATTGACGATGAAACACAGAAATTTCATCGGAATTAAATGCTAATTTCAAAATGCCGACGTAAGTACAAGAAGACTGACTCTTCCTCCTGTCTACGATTTGAACCATTCCTGTGACACTAGTTATAGATTCCGATGCTTCACTCCAGGTTTAATGTATCCCTTGGACCTTCGTATTGACGATGAAACACAGAAATTGCATCGGAATTAAATACAAAAGGCACAATGCCGACTTAAGTACAAGAAGACTGACTCTTCTTACTGACTATGTTTTGAACCATTCCTGTAACACTAGTTATAGATTTTGATGCTTCACTTCAGGTTTACTGTATCCCTCTGACCTTCTTATTGACGATGAAACACAGAAATTGCATCGGAATTAAATACAATAGGCACAATGCTGAATTAAGTACAAGAAGACTGACTCTTCTTACTGTCTATGCCTTGAACCATTCCTGTGACACTAGTTGTAGACTCCGATGCTTCACTCTAGGTTTACTGCATCCCTTGGACCTTCTTATTGACGATGAAACACAGAAATTGCATCGGAATTAAATACAAAAGGCACAATGCCGACTTAAGTAAAAGGAGTCTGACTCTTCTTACTGTCTATGATTTGAACCATTCCTGTGACACTAGTTATAGATTCCGATGCTTCACTCCAGGTTTACTGTATCCCTTGGACCTTCTTATTGACGATGAAACACAGAAATTTCATCAGAATTAAATAGAAAATGCACAATGATGACTTAAGTACAAGAAGATTGACTCTTCTTACTGGCTATGTTTTGAACCATTCCTGTGACACTAGTTATAGTTTCCAAATGCTTCACTTCCGGTTTACTGTATCCGTTGGACCTTCTTATTGACGATGAAACACAGAAATTGCATTGGGATTAAATAGAAAAGGCACAATGCCTACTTAAGTACAAGAATACTGACTCATCTTACGGTCTATGCTTTGAACCGTCCCTGTGACACTAGTTATAGATTCCGATGCTTCACTCCAGGTTTACTGTATACCTTGGACCTTCTTATTGACTATGAAACACAGAAATTGCATCGGAATTAAATACAAAAGGCACAATGCCGACATAAGTACAAGAAGACTGACTCTTCTTACTGACTATGTTTTGAACCATTCCTGTGACACTAGTTATAGATCCGATGCTTCACTTCAGGTTTACTGTATCCCTCTGACCTTCTTATTGACGATGAAACACAGATATTGCATCGGAATTAAATACAAAAGGCACAATGCCGAATTAACTACAAGAAGACTGATTCTTCTTACTGTCTATGTCTTGAACCATTCCTGTGAAACTAGTTGTAGACTACGATGCTTCACTCCAGGTTTACTATATCCCTTGGACCTTCTTATTGTCGATGAAAGACAGAAATTGCTTCGGAATTAAATACAAAAGGCACAATGCCGACTTAAGTACAAGAAGACTGACTCTTCTTACTGACTATGTTTTGAACCATTCCTTTGACACTAGTTATAGATTCCGAGGCTTCACTCCAGGTTTACTGTGTCCCTCTGACCTTCTTATTGACGATAAAGCACAGAAATAGCATCGGAATTAAATACAATAGGCACAATGCCGACTTAAGTACAAGAAGACTGACTCTTGCTACTGTCTATCTTTTGAACCTTTCCTTTGACACTAGTTATAGATTCTGATGCTTCACTTCAGGATTACTGTATCCCTTGGACCTTCATATTGACGATGAAACACAGAAATTGCATCGCAATTAAATACAAAACTCACAATGCCGACTTAAGTACAAGAAGGCTGACTCTTCTTACTGACTATGTTTTGAACCATTCTTGTGACACTAGCTATAGATTCCGATGCTCCACTTCAGGTTTACTGTATCCCTTAAACCTTCTTATTGACGATGAAACACAGAAATTGCTTCGGAATTAAATACAATAGGCACATGTCGACTTAAGTACAAGAAGACTGACTCTCCTTACTGTCTATGATTTGAATCATTCCTGTGACTCTAGTTATAGATTCCGATGAATCACTTCAGGTTTAATGTATCCCTCTGACCTTCTTATAGACGATGAAACACAGAAATTGCATCGGATTTAAATACAAATTTCACAATCCCGACGTAAGTACAAGAAGACTGACTCTTCCTACTGTCTATGATTTGAACCATTCCTGTTACACTTGTTATAGATTCTGATGCTTCACTCCAGGCTTATTGTATCCCTTGGACCTTCTTATTGACGATGAAACACAGAAATTGCATCGGAATTAAATACAAAAGGGACAATGCCGACTTCAGTACAAGAAGACTGACTCTTCTTACTGGCTATGTTTTGAACCATTCCTGTGACACTAGTTACAGATCCGATGCTTCACTTCATTCTTACTGTATCCCTCTGACCTTCCTATTGACGATGAAACACACAAATCGCATCGGAATTAAATACAAAAGGCACAATGCCGAACTGGGTACAAGAAGGCTGACTCGTCTGACAGTCTATGTTTTGAACCATCCCTGTTACACTAGGTATAGATTCCGATGCTTCACTCCAGGTTTACTGTATCCCTTGGACCTTCTTATTGACGATGAAACACAGAAATTGGATCAGAATTAAATAGAAAATGCACAATGATGACTTAAGTAGAAGAAGACTGACTCTTCTTACTGGCTATGTTTTGAACCATTCCTGTGACACTAGTTATAGATCCGATGCTTCACTTCAGGCTTACTGTATCCCTCTGACCTTTCTATTGACGATGAAACACAGAAATCGCATCGGAATTAAATACAAAAAGCACAATGCCGAACTAGGTACAAGAAGACTGACTCTTCTGACAGTCTATGTTTTGAACCATCCCTGTGACACTAGTTATAGATTCCGATGCTTCACTCCAGGTTTACTGTAACCCTTGGACCTTCTTATTGACGAAGAAAAACACAAAAATTGCATCGGAATTAAATACAAAAGGCACAATGCCGACTTAAGTACAAGAAGATTGACTCTTCTTACTGACTATGCTTTGAACCATTCCTGTGACACTAGTTATAGATTCCGATGCTTCACATCAGGTTTACTGTATCCCTCTGACCTTCCTACTGACGATGAAACACAGAAATTGCATCGGAATCAAATACAAAAGGCACAATGCCGACTAAAGTACAAGGATACTGACTCATCTTACTGTCTATGTTTTGAACCGTCCCTGTGACACTAGTTATAGATTCCGATGCTTCACTCCAGGTTTAATGTATCAATTGGACCTTCTAATTGACGATGGAACACAGAAATTGCATCGGAATCAAATACAAAAGGCACAATGCCGACTTATGTACAAGAAGACTGACTCTTCTTACTGACAATGTTTTGAACCATACCTGTGACACTAGTTATAGATTCCGATGCTTCACATCAGGTTTACTGTATCCCTCTGACCTTCTTACTGACGATGAAACACAGAAATTGCATCGGAATCAAATACAAAAGGCACAATGCCGACTAAAGTACAAGAATACTGACTCATCTTACTGTCTATGCTTTGAACCGTCCCTGTGACACTAGTTATAGATTCCGATGCTTCACTCCAGGTTTAATGTATCAATTGGACCTTCTAATTGACGATGAAACACAGAAATTGCATCGGAATTAAATACAAAAGGCACAGTGCCGACTTATGTACAAGAGACTGACTCTTCTTACTGTCTATGATTTGAACCATTCCTGTGACACTAGTTATAGATTCCGATGCTTCACTCCAGGTTTACTGTATCCCTTGGACCTTCTTATTGACGATGAAACACAGAAATTGGATCAGAATTAAATAGAAAATGCACAATGATGACTTAAGTACAAGAAGATTGACTCTTCTTACTGACTATTTTTCGAACCATTCCTGTGACACTAGTTATAGTTTCCAAATGCTTCACTTCCGGTTTACTGTATCCGTTGGACTTTCTTATTGACGATGAAACACAGAAATTGCATTGGGATTAAATGGAAATGGCACAATGCCTACTTAAGTACAAGAATACTGACTCATCTTACTGTCTATGCTTTGAACCGTCCCTGTGACACTAGTTATAGATTCCGATGCTTCACTCCAGGTTTACTGTATACTTTGGACCTTCTTATTGACGATGAGACACAGAAATTGCATCGGAATTGAATACAAGAGGCACAATGCCGACATAAGTACAAGAAGACTCACTCTTCTTACTGACTATGTTTTGAACCATTCCTGTCACACTAGTTATAGATCCGATGCTTCCCTTCAGGTTTACTGTATCCCTCTGACCTTCTTATTGACGATGAAACACAGAAATTGCATCGGAATTAAATACAAAAGACACAATGCCGACTTAACTACAAGAAGACTGACTCTTCTTACTGACTATGCTTTGAACCATTTGTGTGACACTAGTTATAGATTCCGATGCTTAACTTCAGGATTACTGTATCCCTCTGACCTTCTTAGTGAGGATGAAACACAGAAATTGCATCGGAATTAAATACAAAAAGCACAATGCCGACTTAAGTACAAGAATACTGACTCATCTTACTGTCTATGTTTTGAACCGTCCCTGTGACTCTAGTTATAAATTCCGATGCTTTACTCCAGGTTTAATGTATCCCTTGGACCTTCTTATTAACGATGAAACACAGAAATTGCATCGGAATTAAAAACAAAAGGCACAATGTCGACTTAAGTACAAGGAGACTGACTCTTCTTACTGAATGTGTTTTGAACCATTCCTGTGACACTTGTTATATATTCCGATGCTTCACTGCAGGTTTAATGTATCCCTTGGACCTTATTATTGACGATGAAGCACAGATGTTGCATCGGAATTAAATACAAAAGGCACAATGCCGACTTAAGTACAAGAAGACTGACTCTTCTTACTGACTATGGTTTGAACCATTCCTGTGACACTAGTTATAGATTCCGATGCTTCACTTCAGGTTTACTGTATCCCTTGGACCTTCTTATTGACGATGAAACACAGAAATTGCATCGGAATAAAATACAAATGGCACAATGCCGAATTAAGTAAAAGAAGACTGACGCTTCTTACTGTCTATGTCGTCAACCACTCCTGTGACACTAGTAGTAGACTCCGATGCTTCACTCGAGGTTTACTGTATCCCTTGGACCTTCTTATTGACGATGAAACACAGAAATTGCATCGGAATTAAATACAAGAGGCACAATGCCGGCTTAAGTAAAAGAAGTCTGACTCTTCTTCCTGATTATGTTTTGAACCATTCCTGTGACACTAGTTATAGATTCCGATGCTACACTTCAGGTTTACTGTATCCCTTTGACCTTCGTATTGACGGTGAAACACAGAAATTGCATCAGAATTAAATAGAAAAGGCACAATGCCGACTTAAGTACAAGAATACTGACTCTTCTTACTGTCTATGTTTTAAACCGTCCCTGTGACACTAGTTATAGATTCCGATGCTTCACTCCAGGTTTACTGTATTCCTTGGACCTTCTTATTGACGATGAAACACAGAAATTGAATCGGAATTATATACAAAAGGCACAATGCCGACTTAAGTACAAGAAGACTGACTCTTCTTACTGAATATGTTTTGAACCATTCCTGTGACACTTGTTATATATTCCGATGCTTCACTGCAGGTTTAATGTATCCCTTGGACCTTATTATTGACGATGAAGCACAGAAATTGCATCGGAATTAAATACAAAAGGCACAATGCCGACTTAAGTACTAGAAGACTGACTCTTCTTACTGACTATGGTTTGAACCATTCCTGTGACACTAGTTATACATTCCGATGCTTCACTTCAGGTTTACTGTATCCCTTGGACCTTCTTATTGACTATGAAACACAGAAATAGCATCGGAATAAAATACAAATGGCACAATGCCGAATTAAGTACAAGAAGACTGACGCTTCTTACCGTCTATGTCTTCAACCACTCCTGTGACGATAATAGCAGACTCCGATGCTTCACTCGAGGTTTACTGTATCCCTTGGACGTTCTTATTGACGATGAAACACAGAAATTGCATCGGAATTAAATACAAGAGGCACAATGCTGACTTAAGTACAAGAGGACTGACTCTTGCCACTGTCTATGTTTTGAACTATTCCTGTGACACCAGTTATAGATTCCGATGCTTCACTTCACTTTTACTGTATCCCTTGGACATTCTTATTGACGATGAAACACAGAAATTGGATCAGAATTAAATAGAAAATGCACAATGATGACTTACGTACAAGAAGACTGACTCTTCTTACTGGCTATGTTTTGAATCATTCCTGTGACACTAATTATAGATTCCGATGCTTCACTTCAGGTTTACTGTATCCCTTGGACCTTCTTATTGACGATGAAACACAGAAATTGCATCGGGATTAAATAGAAAAGGCACAATGCCTACTTAAGTAAAAGAAGTCTGACTCTTCATACTGTCTATGATTTGAACCATTCCTGTGACACTAGTTATAGATTCCGATGCTTCACTCCAGGTTTACTGTATCCCTTGGACCTTCTTATTGACGATGAAACACAGAAATTGGATCAGAATTAAATAGAAAATGCACAATGATGACTTACGTACAAGAAGACTGACTCTTCTCACTGGCTATGTTTTGAACCATTCCTGTGACACTAGTTATAGATTCCGATGCTTCACTTCAGGTTTACTGTATCCCTTGGACCTTCTTATTGACGATGAAACACAGAAATTGCATCGGAATTAAATACAAAAGGCACAATGCCGACACAAGTACAAGAAGATCGACTCTTCTTACTGGCTATGTTTTGAACCATTCCTGTGACACTAGTTATAGATCCGATGCTTCACTTCAGGCTTACTGTATCCCTCTGACCTTCCTATTGACGATGAAACACAGAAATCGCAACGGAATTAAATACAAAAGGCACAATGCCGAATTAGGTACAAGAAGACTGACTCCTCTTACTGTCTATGTTTTGAACCATTCCTTTGACACTGGTTTAAGTCTCCGATGCTTCACTCCAGGTTTAATGTATCCCTCTGACCTTCTTATTGACGATGAAGCACAGAAATGGCATCGGAATTAAATACAAAAGGCACAATGCCGACTTAGGTACAAGAAGACTGACTCTTCCTACTGTCTATGTTTTGAACCATTCCTGTGACACTAGTTATAGATTCCGATGCTTCACTACAGGTTTTCTGTGTCCCGTGGACTTTCTTATTGACGATGAAACACAGAAATTGCGTCGGAATTAAATACAATAGGCACAATGCCGACTTAAGTACAAGAAGACTGACTCTTGCTACTGTCTATGATTTGAACCATACCTGTGACACCAGTTATAGATTCCGATGCTTCACTTCAGGTTTACTGTATCCCTTGGACCTTCTTATTGACGATGAAACACAGAAATTGCATCGGAATTAAACAGAAATTTGCACAATGCCGACTTAAGTACTAGAAGACTGACTCTTCCTACTGTGTATGTTTTGAACCATTCCTGTGACTCTAGTTATAAATTGCGAAGCTTCACTTCAGGTTTACTGTATCCCTTGGACATTCTTATTGACGATGAAACACAGAAATTGCATCGGAATGAAATACAAACGGCACAATGCCGAATTAACTACACGAAGACTGACTCTTCTTAATGACTATGCTTTGAACCATTCCTGTGACACTAGTTATATATTCTGATGCTTAACTTCGGGATTACTGTATCCCTCTAACCTTGTTATTGACGATGAAACACAGAAATTGCAAAGGAATAAAATACAAAAGGCACAATGCTGACTTAAGTACATGTTGACTGACTTTTCCTACTGTCTATGTTTTCAACCATTCCTGTGACACTAGTTATAGATTCCGATGGTTCATTTCAGGTTTACTGTATCCCTTGGACCTTCTTATTGACGATGAAACACAGGAATTGCATCGGAATGAAATACAAAAGGCACAATGCCGACTTAAGTACAAGAAGACTGACTCTTCTGACAGTCTATGTTTTGAACCATTCCTGTGACACTAGTTATAGATTCCGATGCTTTACTTTAGGTTTACTGTATCCATTGGACCTTCTTATTGACGATGAAACACAGAAATTGCATCGGAATTAAATACAAAATTCACAATGCCGACTTAAGTACAAGAAGGCTGACTCTTCCTACTGTCTATGATTTGAACCATTCCTGTGACACTAGTTATAGATTCCTATCCTTCACTCCAGGTTTAATGTATCCCTTGGACCTTCGTATTGACGATGAAACACAGAAATTGCATCGGAATTAAATACAAATAGCACAATGACGACTTAAGTACAAGAAGACTGACTCTTCTTACTGACTATGTTTTGAACCATTCCTGTGACACTAGTTATAGATTCCGATGCTTCACTTCAGGTTTACTGTATCCCTTGGACCTTCTTATTGACGATGAAACACAGAAATTGCATCGGAATAAAATACAAATGGCACAATGCCGAATTAAGTACAAGAAGACTGACGCTTCTTACTGTCTATGTCTTCAATCACTCCTGTGACACTAGTAGTAGACTCCGATGCTTCACTTGAGGTTTACTGTATTCGTTGGACCTTCTTATTGACGATGAAACACAGAAATTGCATCGGAATTAAATACAAAAGGCACAATGCCGGCTTAAGTAAAAGAAGTCTGACTCTTCTTACTGATTATGTTTTGAACCTTTCCTGTGACACTAGTTATAGATCCGATGCTTCACTTCAGGCTTACTGTATCCCTCTGACGTTCTTATTGACGATGAAACACAGACATCGCATCGGAATCAAATACAAAAGGCACAATGCCGAATTAGGTACAAGAAGACTGACTCTTCTTACTGTCTATGTTTTGAACCATTCCTGTGACACTAGTTATAGACTCCGATGCTTTACTTCAGGTTTACTGTATCCCTTGGACCTTCTTATTGACGATGAAACACAGAAATTGCATCGGAAATAAATAGAAAATGCACAATGGCGACTTAACTACTAGAAGACTGTCTCTTCCTACTGTGTATGTTATGAACCATTCCTGTGACACTAGTTATAATTTCCGATGCTTCACTTCAGGTTTACTGTATCCCTAGGACCTTCTTGTTGACGATGAAACACAGAAATTGGATCGGAATGAAATACAAACGGCACAATGCCGAATTAACTACAAGAAGACTGACTCTTCTTACTGACTATGTTTTGATCCATTCCTGTGACACTAGTTATAGTTTCCGATGCTTCACTTCAGGTTTACTGTATCCCTCTGACCTTCGTATTGATGATGAAACACAGAAATTGCATCGGAATTAAATACAATAAGCACAATGCCGAATTAATCACAAGAAGACTGACTCTTCTTACTGTCTATGTCTTCAACCGTTCCTGTGACACTAGTTGTAGACTCCGATGCTTCACTCTAGGTTTACTGTATCCTTTGGACCTTCTTATTGACGATGAAACACGGAAATTGCATCGGAATTAAATACAAAAGGCACAATGCCGACTTATGTAAAAGAAGTCACTCTTCATACTGTCTATGATTTGAGCCATTCCTGTGACACTAGTTATAGATTCCGATGCTTCACTCCAGGTTTTCTGTGTCCCGTGGACCTTCTTATTGACGATGAAACACAGAAATTGCATCGGAATTAAATACAATAGGCACAATGCCGACTTAAGTACAAGAAGACTGACTCTTGCTACTGTCTATGATTTGGACCATTCCTGTGACACCAGTTATAGATTCCGATGCTTCACTTCAGGTTTACTGTATCCCTTGGACCTTCTTATTGACGATGAAACACAGAAATTGCATTGGAATTAAATAGAAATTGCACAATGCCGACTTAAGTACTAGAAGACTGACTCTTCCCACTGTGTATGTTTTGAACCATTCCTGTGACTCTAGTTATAAATTGCGATGCTTGACTTCAGGTTTACTGTATCCCTTGGACCTTCTTATTGACGATGAAACACAGAAATTGCATCGGAATGAAATACAAAGGGCTCAATGCCGAATTAACTACAAGAAGACTGACTCTTCTTACTGACTATGCTTTGAACCATTCCTGTGACACTAGTTATAGATTCTGATGCTTAACTTCGGGATTACTGTATCCCTCTGACCTTCTTATTGACGATGAAACACAGAAATTGCAAAGGAATAAAATACAAAAGGCACAATGTTGACTTAAGTACATGTAGACTGACTTTTCCTACTGTCTATGTTTTCAACCATTCCTGTGACACTAGTTATAGATTCCGATGGTTCATTTCAGGTTTACTGTATCCATTGGACCTTCAAATTGACGACGAAACACAGAAATTGCATCGGAATTAAATACAAAAGGCACAATGCCGACTTAAGTACAAGAAGACTGACTCTTCCAACTGTCTATGCTTTGAACCATTCCTGTGACACTAGTTATAGATTCCGATGCTTCACTTCAGGTTTACTGTATCCCTCGGACCTTCTTATTGACGATGAAACCCAGAAATTGCATCGGAATTAAATACAAATGGCACAATGCCGACTTAAGTGCAAGAAGACTGACTCTTCTTGCTGACTATGTTTTGAATAATTCCTGTGACACTAGTTATAGATCCGATGCTTCACATCAGGCTTACTGTATCCCTCTGTCCTTCTTATTGACGATGAAACACAGAAATCACATCGGAATTAAATACAAAAGGCACAATGCCGAATTAGGTACAAGAAGACTGACTCTTCCTCCTGTCTATGTTTTGAACCATTCCTGTGACTCTAGTTATAGATTCTGATGCGTCACTCCAGGTATACTGTGTCCCTTGGACTTTCTTAATGACGATGGAAAACAGAAATTGCATCGGAATGAAACACAATAGGCACAATGCCGACTTAAGTACAAGAAGACTGACTCTTCTGACAGTCTATGTTTTGAACCATTCCTGTGACACTAGTTATAGATTCCGATGCTTCACTCCAGGTTTAATGTAACCCTTGGACCTTCGTATTGACGATGAAACACAGATATTGCATCGGAATTAAATACAAAAGGCACAATGCCGGCTTAAGTACAAGAAGACTGACTCTTCTTACTGAATATGTTTTGAACCATTCCTGTGACACTTGTTATATATTCCGATGCTTCACTGCAGGTGTAATGTATCCCTTGGACCTTATTATTGACGATGAAGCACAGAAATTGCATCGGAATTAAATACAAAAGGCACAATGCCGACTTAAGTACAAGAAGACTGACTCTTCTTACTGACTATGGTTTGAACCATTCCTGTGACACTAGTTATAGATTCCGATGCTTCACTCCAGGTTTAATGTAACCCTTGGACCTTCGTATTGACGATGAAACACAGAAATTGCATCGGAATTAAATACAAAAGGCACAACGCCGGCTTAAGTACAAGAAGACTGACTCTTCTTACTGAATATGTTTTGAACCATTCCTGTGACACTTGTTATATATTCCGATGCTTCACTGCAGGTTTAATGTATCTTTTGGACCTTATTATTGACGATGAAGCACAGAAATTGCATCGGAATTAAATACAAAAGGCACAATGCCGACTTAAGTACAAGAAGACTGACTCTTCTTACTGACTATGGTTTGAACCATTCCTGTGACACTAGTTATAGATTCCGATGCTTCACTTCAGGTTTACTGTATCCCTTGGACCTTCTCATTGACGATGAAACACAGAAATTGCATCGGAATTAAATACAAGAGGCACAATGCCGGCTTAAGTAAAAGAAGTCTGGCTCTTCATACTGATTATGTTTTGAACCATTCCTGTGACACTAGTTATAGATTCCGATGCTACACTTCAGGTTTACTGTATCCCTTTGACCTTCTTATTGACGATGAAACACAGAAATTGCATCAGAATTAAAAAGAAAAGGCACAATGCCGACTTAAGTACAAGAATACTGACTCATCTTACTGTCTATGTTTTGAACCGTCCCTGTAACACTAGTTATAGATTCCGATGCTTCACTCCAGGTTTACTGTATTCCTTGGACCTTCTTATTGACGATGAAACACAGAAATTGCATCGGAATTAAATACAAAAGGCACAATTCCGACTTAAGTACAAGAAGACTGACTCTTCTTACTGACTATGTTTTGAACCATTCCTGTGACACTAGTTATAGATCCGATGCTTCACTTCAGGCTTACTGTATCCCTCTGACGTTCTTATTGACGATGAAACACAGACATCGCATCGGAATCAAATACAAAAGGCACAATGCCGAATTAGGTACAAGAAGACTGACTCTTCTTACTGTCTATGTTTTGTACCATTCCTGTGACACTAGTTATAGACTCCGATGCTTCACTCCAGGTTTACTGTATCCCTCTGACCTTCTTATTGACGATGAAGCACAGAAATTGCATCGGGATTGAATAGAAAAGGCACAATGCCTACTTAAGTAAAAGAAGTCTGACTCTTCATACTGTCTATGATTTGAACCATTCCTGTGACACTAGTTATAGATTCCGATGCTTCACTCCATGTTTACTGTATCCCTTGGACCTTCTTATTGACGATGAAACACATAAATTGGATCAGAATTAAATAGAAAATGCACAATGATGACTTACGTACAAGAAGACTGACTCTTCTTACTGTCTATGTCTTGAACCATTCCTGTGACACTAGTGGTAGACTACGATGCTTCACTCCAGGTTTACTGTATCCCTTGGACCTTCTTATTGACGATGAAACACAGAAATTGCATCGGAATTAACTACAAAAGGCACAGTGCCGACTTAAGTACAAGAATACTGACTCATCTTACTGTCTATGTTTTGAACCATTCCTGTGACACTAGTTATAGATTCCGATGCTTCACTCCAGGTTTACTGTGTCCCTTGGACCTTCTTATTGACGATGAAACACAGAAATTGCATCGGAATTAAATACAATAGGCACAATGCCGACTTAAGTACAAGAAGACTGACTGTTGCAACTATCTATGTTTTGAACCGTTCCTGTGACACCAGTTATAGATTCCGATTCTTCACTTCAGGTTTACTGTATCCCTTGGACCTTCTTATTGACGATGAAACACAGAAATTGCATCGGATTTAAATACAAAAGGCACAATACCGACTTCAGTACAAGAAGACTGACTCTTCTTACTGACTATGTTTCGAACCATTCCTGTGACACTAGTCATAGATTCCGATGGTTCATTTCAGGTTTACTGTATCCCTTGGACCTTCTTACTGACGATGAAACACAGAAATTGCATCGGAATTCAATACAAACGGCACAATGCCGACTTAAGTACAAGAAGACTGACTCTTCCAACTGTCTATGACTTGAACCATTCCTGTGACACTAGTTATAGATTCCGATGCTTCACTTCAGGTTTACTGTATCCCTCGGACCTTCTTATTGTCGATGAAACACAGAAATTGCATCGAAATTAAATACAAATGGCACAGTGCCGACTTAAGTACAAGAAGACTGACTCTTCTTGCTGACTATGTTTTGAACAATTCCTGTGACACTAGTTATAGATCCGATGCTTCACTTCAGGCTTACTGTATCCCCCTGACCTTCTTATTGACGATGAAGAACAGAAATTGCATCGGAATTAAATACAAAAGGCACAATGCCGACTTAAGTACAAGAAGACTGACTCTTCCAACTGTCTATGCTTTGAACCATTCCTGTGACACTAGTTATAGATTCCGATGCGTCACTCCAGGTATACTGTGTCCCTTGGACTTTCTTAATGACGATGAAAAACAGAATTTGCATCGGAATGAAATACAATAGGCACAATGCCGACTTAAGTACAAGAGGACTGACTCTTGCAACTATCTATGTTTTGAACCATTCCTGTGACACCAGTTATAGACTCCGATGCTTCACTTCAGGTTTCCTGTATCCCTTGGACCTTCTTATTGACGATGAAACACAGAAATTGCATCGGAATTAAATACAAAAGGCACAATACCGACTTCAGTACAAGAAGACTGACTCTTCTTGCTGACTATGTTTTGAACCATTCCTGTGACACTAGTCATAGATTCCGATGTTTCATTTCAGGTTTACTGTATCCCTTGGACCTTCTTATTGGCGATGAAACTCAGAAATTGCATCGGAATTAAATACAAAAGGCACAATGCCGACTTAAGTACAAGAAGACTGACTATTCCAACTGTCTAAGCTTTGAACCATTCCTGTGACTCTAATTATAGGTTCTGATGCTTAACTTCAGGTTTACTGTATATCTCTGACCGTCTTATTGACGATGAAACACAGAGATTGCATCGGAATTAAATACAAAAGGCACAATGCCGACTAAAGTACAAGAAGACTGTTTCTTCTGACAGTCTATGTTTTGAACCATTCCTGTAACACTAGTTATAGATTCCGATGCTTCACTTCAGGTTTACTGTATCCCTTGGACCTTCTTATTGACGATGAAACACAGAAATTGCATCGGAATTAAATACAGAAGGCACAATGCCGACTTAAGTACAAGAAGACTGACTCTTCCTACCGTCTATGTTATGAACCATTCCAGTGACACTAGTTATAGATTCCGATGCTTCACTCCAGGTTTACTGTGTCCCTTGGACCTTCTTATTGTCGATGAAACACAGAAATTGCATCGGATTTAAATACAATAGGCACAATGCCGACTTAAGTACAAGAGGACTGACTCTTGCTACTGTCTATGTTTTGAACCATTCCTGTGACACCAGTTATAGATTCCGATGCGTCATTTCAGGTTTATTGTATCCCTTGGACCTTCTTTTTGACGATGAAACACTGAAATTGCATCGGAATTAAATAGAAAATGCACAATGCCGACTTAACTACTAGATGACTGACTCTTCCTACTGTGTATGTTTTGAACCATTCCTGTGACACTAGTTACAAATTCCGATGCTTCACTTCAGGTTTACTGTATCACTTGGACCTTCTTATTGACGATGAAACACAGAAATTGGATCGGAATGAAATACAAACCGCACAATGCCGAATTAAGTACAAGAAGACTGACTATTCTTACTGTCTATGCCTTCAACCATTCCTGTGACACTAGTTGTAGACTCCAATGCTTCACTCTAGGTTTACTGTATCCCTTGGACCTTCTTATTGACGATGAAACACAGAAATGGCATCGGAATTAACTACAAAAGGCACAATGCCGACTTAAGTAATAAGTGTGACTCTTCTTACTGTCTATGATTTGAACCATTCCTGTGACACTAGTTATAGATTCCGATGCTTCACTCCAGGTTTACTGTATCCCTTGTACCTTCTTATTGACGATGAAACACAGAAATTGGATCAGAATTAAATAGAGAATGCACAATGATGACTTAAGTACAAGAAGACTGACTCTTCTTACTGGCTATGTTTTGAACCATTCCTGTGACACTAGTTATAGATTCCGATGCTTCACTTCAGGTTTACTGTAACCCTTGGACCGTCTTATTGACGATGAAACACACAAATTGCATCGGGATTAAATAGAAAAGGCACAATGCCTACTTAAGTACAAGAATACTGACTCATCTTACTGTCTATGTTTTGAACCGTCCCTGTGACACTAGTTATAGATTCCGATGCTTCACTCCAGGTTTACTGTATCCCTTGGACCTTCTTATTGACGATGAAACACAGAAATTGCATCGGAATTAAATACATAAGGCACAATGCCGACACAAGTACAAGAAGACTGACTCTTCTTACCGACTATGTTTTGAACGATTCCTGTGACACTAGGTATAGATCCGATGCTTCACTTCAGGCTTACTGCATCCCTCTGACCTTCCTATTGACGATGAAACACAGAAATCGCATCGGAATTAAATACAAAAGGCACAATGCCGAATTAGGTACAAGAAGACTGACTCTTCATACTGTCTATGATTTGAACCATTCCTGTGACACCAGTTACGGATTCCGATGCTTCACTTCAGGTTTACTGTATCCCTTAGACCTTCTTATTGACGATGAAATACAGAAATTGCATCGGAATTAAATAGAAATTGCACAATGCCGACTTAAGTACTAGAAGACTGACTCTTCCTACTGTGTTTGTTTTGAACCATGCCTGTGGCACTAGTTATAAATTCCGATGCTTCACTTCAGGTTTACTGTATCCCTTGGACCTTCTTATTGACGATGAAACACAGAAATTTGATCAGAATTAAATAGAAAATGCACAGTGCCGACTTAAGTACAAGATGGCTGACTCTTCCTACTGTCTATGATTTGAACCATTATTGTGACACTAGTTATAGATCCGATGCTTCACTCCAGGTTTAATGTATCCCTTGGACCTTCTTATTGACGATGATACACAGAAATTGCATCGGAATTAAATACAAAAGGCACAATGCCGACTTAAGTACAAGTAGACTGACTATTCTTACTGACTATGTTTTGAACAATTCCAGTGACACTAGTTATAGATACAGATGCATCACTTCAGGTTTACTGTATCCCTCTGACCTTCTTATTGACGATGAAACACAGGTATTTCATCGGAATTAAAAACAAAAGGCACAATGCCGAATTAAGTACAAGAAGACAGACTCTTCTTACTGTCCATGTCTTGAACCATTCCTGTGACACTAGTTGTAGACTACGATGCTTCACTCCAAGTTTACTGTATCCCTTGGACCTTCTTATTGACGATGAAACACAGAAATTGCGTCGGAATTAAATACAAAAGGCACATCGCCAACTTAAGTAAAAGAAGTCTGACTCTTCTTACTGTCTATGTTTTGAACCATTCCTGTGACACTAGTTATAGATTCCGATGCTTCACTCCAGGTTTACTGTATCCCTTGGACCTTCTTATTGACGATGAAACACAGAAATTGGATCAGAATTAAATAGAAAATGCACAATGATGACTTAAGTACAAGGAGACTAACTCTTCTTACTGACTATGGTTTGAACCATTCCTGCGACACTAGGTATAGATTCCGATGCTTCACTTCAGGTTTACTGTATCCCTTGGACCTTCTTATTGACGATGAAACACAGAAATTGCATCGGAATTAAATAGAAAAGGCACAATGCCGACTTAAGTACAAGAATACTGACTCATCTTACTGTCTATGGTTTGAACCGTCCCTGTGACACTAGTTATAGATTCCGATGCTGCACTCCAGGTTTACTGTATCCCTTGGACCTTCGTATTGACGATGAAACACATAAATTGCATCGGAATTAAATACAAAAGGCACAATGCCGACACAAGTACAAGAAGACTGACTCTTCTTACTGACTATGTTTTGAACGATTCCTGTGACACTAGTTATAGATCCGATGCTTCACTTCCGGCTTACTGCATCCCTCTGACCTTCCTATTGACGATGATACACAGAAATCGCATCGGAATTAAATACAAAAGGCACAATGCCGAATTAGGTACAAGAAGACTGACTCTTCTTACTGTCTATGTTTTGAACCATTCCTGTGACACTAGTTATAGACTCCGATGCTTCACTCCAGGTTTAGTGTATCCCTCCGACCTTCTTATTGACGATGAAGCACAGAAATTGCATCGGAATTAAATACAAAAGGCACAATGCCGACTTAAGTACAAGAAGACTGACTCTTCCTACTGTCTATGTTTTGAACCAATCCTGTGACACTAGTTATAGATTCCGATGCTTCACTCCAGGTTTACTAATTCCCGTGGACCTTCTTATTGACGATGAAACACAGAAATTGCATCGGAATTAAATACAATAGGCACAATGCCGACTTAAGTACAAGAAGACTGACTCTTGCTACTGTCTATGTTTTGAACCATTCCTGTGACACCAGTTATAGATTCCGATGCCTCACTTCAGGTTTACTGTATCCCTTGGACCTTCTTATTGACGATGTAACACAGAAATTGCATCGGAATTAAATAGAAATTGCACAATGCCGACTTAAGTACTAGAAGACTGACTCTTCCTACTGTGTATGTCTTGCACCATGCCTGTGTCACTAGTTATAAATTCCGATGCTTCACTTCAGGTTTACTGTATCCCTTGGACCTTCTTATTGACGATGAAACACAGAAATTGGATCGGAATGAAATACAAACGGCACAATGCCGAATTAACTACAAGAAGACTGACTCTTCCTACTGACTATGCTTTGAACCATTCCTGTGACACTAGTTATAGATTCTGATGCTTAACTTCGGGATACTGTATCCCTCTGACCTTCTTATTGACGATGAAACACAGAAATTGCATCGGAATAAAATACAAAAGGAACAATGCCGACTTAAGTACATGTAGACTGCCTTTTCCTACTGTCTATTTTTTCAACCATTCCTGTGACACTATAGATTCCGATGGTGCATTTCAGGTTTACTGTATCCCTTGGACCTTCTTATTGACGATGAAACACAGAAATTGCATCGGAATTAAATACAAAAGGCACATTGCCGACTTAAGTACAAGAAGACTGACTCTTCTGACAGTCTATGTTTTGAACCATTCCAGTGACACTAGTTATAGATTCCGATGCTTCACTTTAGGTTTACTGTATCCATTGGACCTTCTTATTGACGATGAAACACAGAAATTGCATCGGAATTAAATACAAAATTCACAATGCCGACTTAAGTACAAGATGGCTGACTCTTCCTACTGTCTATGATTTGAACCATTCCTGTGACACTAGTTGTAGACTACGATGCTTCACTCCAAGTTTACTGTATCCCTTGGACCTTCTTATTGACGATGAAACACAGAAGTTGCATCGGAATTAAATGCAAAAGGCATAATGCCGACTTAAGTAAAAGAAGTCTGACCCTTCTTACTGTCTATGTTTTGAACCATTCCTGTGACACTAGCTATAGATTCCGATGCTTCACTCCAGGTTTACTGTATCCCTTGGACCTACTTATTGACGATGAAACACAGATATTGGATCAGAAATAAAAAGAAAATGCACAATGATGACTTAAGTACAAGATGACTGACTCTTCTTACTGACTGTGGTTTGAACCATTCCTGTGACACTAGTTATAGATTCCGATGCTACACTTCAGGTTTACTGTATCCCTTGGACCTTCTTATTGACGATGAACCACAGAAATTGCATCGGAATTAAATAGAAAAGGCACAATGCCGACTTAAGTACAAGAATACTGACTCATCTTACTGACTATGTTTTGAACCTTCCCTGTGACTCTAGTTATAGATGCCGATGATTCACTCCAGGTTTACTGTATCCCTTGGACCTTCTTATTGACGATGAAACACAGAAATTGCAACGGAACTAAATACAAAAGGCACAATGCCGACTTAAGTACAAGAAGACTGACTCTTCTTACTGACTATGTTTTGAACCATACCTGTGACACTAGTTATAGATCCGATGCTTCACTTCTGGCTTACTGTATCCCTTTGACCTTCTTATTGACGATGAAACACTGAAATCGCATCGGAATGAAATACAAAAGGCACAATGCCGAATTAGGTACAAGAAGACTGACTCTTCTTACTGTCTATGTTTTGAACCATTCCTGTGACACTAGTTATAGATTCCGATGCTTCACTCCAGGTTTACTGTATCTCTTGGACCTTCTTATTGACGATGAAACACAGAAATTGGATCAGAATTAATTAGAAAATGCACAATGATGGCATAAGTACAAGAAGACTGACTCTTCTTACTGACTATGTTTTGAACCATCCTGTGACACTAGTTATAGATTCCGATGCTTCACTTCAGGTTTACTGTATCCCTTGGACCTTCTTATTGACGATGAAACACAGAAATTGCATCGGAATTAAATAGAAAAGGCACAATGCCGACTTAAGTAAATGAATACTGACTCATCTTACTGTGTATGTTTTGAACCGTCCCTGTGACTCTAGTTATAGATGCCGATGATTCACTCCAGGTTTACTGTATCCCTTGGACCTCCTTATTGACGATGAAACACAGAAATTGCAACGAAATTTAATATAAAAGGCACAATGCCGACTTAAGTACAAGAAGACTGACTCTTCTTACTGACTATGTTTTGTACCATTCCTGTGACACTAGTTATAGATTCCGATGCTTCACTTCAGGTTTACTGTATCCTTCTGACCTTCTTATTGACGATGAAACACAGATATTGCATCGGAATTAAGTACAAAAGGCACAATGCCGAATTAAGTACAAGAAGGCTGACTCTTCTTACTGTCTATGTCTTGAACCATTCCTGTGACACTAGTTGTAGACTACGATACTTCACTCCAGGTTTACTGTATCCCATGGACCTTCTTTTGACGATGAAACACAGAAATTGCATCGGAAGTAAATGCAAAAAGCACAATACCGACTTCAGTAAAAGAAGTCTGCCTCTTCTTACTGTCTATGTTTTGAACTATTCCTGTGACACTAGTTATAGATTCCGATGCTTCACTCCAGGTTTACTGTATCCCTTGGACCTTCGTATTGACAATGAAACACAGAAATTGGTTCAGAATTAAATAGAAAATGCACAATGACGACTTAAGTACAAGAAGACTGACTCTTCTTACTGACTATGTTTTGAACCATTCCTGTGACACTAGTTATAGATTCCGATGCTTCACTTCAGGTTTACTGTATCCCTAGGACCTTCTTATTGACGATGAAACACAGAAATTGCATCGGAATTAAATAGAAAAGGCACAATGCCGACTTAAGTGCAAGAATACTGACTCATCTTGCTGTCTATGTTTTGAAGCGTCCCTGTGACACTAGTTATAGATGCCGATGATTCACTCCAGGTTTACTGTATCCCTTGGACCTTCTTATTGACGAAGAAACACAGAAATTGCATCGGAATTAAATACAAAAGGCACAATGCCGACTTAAGTACAGGAAGACTGATTCTTCTTACTGACTATGTTTTGAACCATACCTGTGACACTAGTTATAGATCCGATGCTTGACTTCAGGCTTACTGTATCCCTCTGACCTTCTTATTGACGATGAAACACAGAAATTGCATCGGAATTAAATCGAAAAGGCACAATGCCGACTTATGTACAAGAATACTAACTCGTCTTACTGTCTATGTTTTGAACCATTCCTGTGACACTAGTAACAGATGCCGATGATTCACTCCAGGTTTATTGTATCCCTTGGACCTTGTTATTGACGAAGAAACACAGAAATTTCATCGGTATTAAATACAAAAGGCACAATGCCGACTTAAGTACCAGAAGACTGACTCTTCTTACTGTGTATGTTTTGAACCATTCCTGTGACACTAGTTATAGACTCCGATGCTTCACTCCAGGTTTACTGTATCCCTCTGACCTTCTTGTAGACGATGAAGAACAGAAATTGCATCGGAATTAAATACAAAAGGCACAATGCCGACTTAAGTACAAGAACACTGACTCTTCCTACTGTCTATGTTTTGAACCATTCCTGTGACACTAGTTATAGATTCCGATGCTTCACTCCAGGTTTACTGTATCCCTCTGACCGTCTTATTGACGATGAAACACAGAAATAGCATCAGAATTAAATAGAAAATTCACAATGGCGACTTAAGTACTAGAAGACTGACTCTTCCTACTGTGTATGTTTTGAACCACTCCTGTGACACTAGTTATAAATTCCGATGCTTTACTTCAGGTTTACTGTATCCCTTGGACCTTCTTATTGACGATGAAACACAGAAATTGCATCGGAATTAAAAACAAAAAGCACAATGCCGACTACAGTACAAGAAGACTGACTATTCTGACAGTCTATGCTTTGAACCATTCCTGTGACACTAGTTATAGATTCCGATGCTTAACTTCAGGATTACTGTGTCTCTCTGACCTTCTTAGTGACGATGAAACACAGAAATTGCATCGGAATTAAATACAAAAAGCACAATGCCGACTTAGGTACAAGAATACTGACTCATCTTACTGTCTATGTTTTGAATCGTCCCTGTGACTCTAGTTATAGATTCCGATGCTTCACTCCAGGTTTAATGTATCCCTTGGACCTTCTTATTGACGATGAAACACAGAAATTGCATCGGAATTAAATACAAAAGGCACAATGCCGACTTAAGTACAAGAAGAGTGACTCTTCCAACTGTCTATGATTTGAACCAATCCTGTGACACTAGTAATAGATTCCGATGCTTCACTCCAGGTTTACTGTATCCCTCTGACCTTCTTGTAGACGATGAAGAACAGAAATTGCATCGGAATTAAATACAAAAGGCACAATGTCGACTTAAGTACAAGGAGACTGACTCTCCTTACTGACTATGCTTTGAACCATTCCTGTGACACTAGTTATGGATTCCGATGCTTCACTACAGGTATAATGAATCCCTTGGACCTTCTTATTGACGATGAAACACAGAAATTGCATCGGAATTAAATACAAAAGGCACAATGCCGACTTAAGTACAAGAAGACTGTCTCTTCTTACTGACTATGTTTGAACCATTCCTGTGACACTAGTTGTAGATTCCGATGCTTCACTTCAGGTTTACTGTATCCCTCTGACCTTCTTATTGACGATGAAACACAGAAATTGCATCGGAATTAAATACAAATGGCACAATGCCGAATGAAGTACAAGAAGACTGACTCTTCTTACTGTCTATGTCTTGAACCATTCCTGTGACACTAGTAGTAGACTCCGATGCTTCACTCCAGGTTTACTGTATCCCTTGGACCTTCTTATTGACGATGAAACACAGAAATTGCATCGGAATTAAATACAAAAGGCACAATGCCGACTTAAGTAAAAGAAGGATGACTCTTCTTACTGTCTATGTTTTGAACCATTCCTGTGACACTAGTTATAGCCTCCGATGTTTTCTCCAGGTTTACTGTATCCCTCTGACCTTCTTATTGACGATGAGACACAGAAATTGCATCGGAATTAAATACAAAAGGCACAATGCCGACTTAAGTACAAGAAGACTGACTCTTCTAACTGACTATGTTTTGAACCATTCCTGTGACACTAGTTATAGATTCCGATGCTTCACTCCAGGTTTACCGTGTCCCTTGGACCTTCTAATTTACGATGAAACACAGAAATTGCATCGGAATTAAATACAATAGGCACAATGCCGACTTAAGTACAAGAAGACTGACTCTTGCTACTGTCTATGTTTTGACCCATTCCTGTGACACCAGTTATAGATTCCGATGCTTCACTTCACGTTTACTGTATCCCTTGGACCTTCTTATTGACGATGAAACACAGAAATTGCATCGGAATTAAATACAAAAGGCACAATTCCGACTTCAGTACAAGAAGACTGACTCTTCTTACTGACTATGCTTTGAACCATTCCTGTGACACTAGTCATAGATTAAGATGGTTCATATCAGGTTTACTGTATCCCTTGGACCTTCTTATTGACGATGAAACACATAAATTGCATCGGAATTAAATACAAAAGACACAATGCCGAATTAAGTACAAGAAGACTGACTCTTCCAAATGTCTATGTTTTGAACCATACCAGTGACACTAGTTATAGATTCCGATGCTTCACTTCAGGTTTACTGTATCCGTTTGACCGTCTTATTGACGATGAAACACAGAAATTGCATCGGAATTAAATAGAAAATGAACAATTCCGACTTAAGTACTAGAAGACTGACTCTTCCTACTGTGTATGTTTTGAACCATTACTGTGTCACTGGTTATAAATTCCGATGCTTCACTTAAGGTTTACTGTATCCCTTGGACCTTCTTTTGGCGATGAAACACAGAAATTGCATCGGAATTAAATACAAACGGCACAATGCCGAATTAACTACAAGAAGACTGACTCTTCTTACTGACAATGCTTTGAACCATTCCTGTGACACTAGTTATAGATTCTGACGCTTAACTTCGGGATTACTGAATCCCTCTGACCTTCTTATTGACGATGAAACACATAAATTGCATTGGAATAAAATACAAAAGGCACAATGCCGACTTATGTACATGTAGACTGACTTTTCCTACTGTCTATGTATTCAACCATTCCTGTGACACTAGTTATAGATTCCGATGGTTCATTTCAGGTTTACTGTATCCTTTGGACCTTCTTATTGACGATTAAACACAGAAATTGCATCGGAATTAAATAAAAAAAGCACAATGCCGACTTAAGTACAAGAATACTGACTCATCTAACTGTCTATGTTTTGAACCGTCCCTGTGACTCTAGTTCTAGATTCCGATGCTTCACTCCAGGTTTAATGTATCCCTTGGACCTTCTTATTGACGATGAAACACAGAAATTGCATCGGAATTAAATACAAAAGGCACAATGCCGACTTAAGTAAAAGATGGATGACTCTTCTTACTGTCTATGTTTTGAACCATTCCTGTGACACTAGTTATAGCCTCCGATGTTCTCTCCAGGTTTACTGTATCCCTCTGACCTTCTTATTGACGATGAAGCACAGAAATTGCATCGGAATTAAATACAAAAGGCACAATGCCGACTTAAGTACAAGAAGACTGACTCTTCCTACTGTCTATGTTTTGAACCATTCCTGTGACACTAGTTATAGATTCCGATGCTTCACTCCAGGTTTACCGTGTCCCTTGGACCTTCTTATTGACGATGAAACACAGAAATTGCATCGGAATTAAATACAATAGGCACAATGCCGACTTAAGTACAAGAAGACTGACTCTTGCTACTGTCTATGTTTTGACCCTTTCCTGTGACACCAGTTATAGATTCCGATGCTTCACTTCAGGTTTACTGTATCCCTTGGACCTTTTTATTGACGATGAAACACAGAAATTGCATCGGAATTAAATACAAAAGGCACAAGTCCGACTTCAGTACAAGAAGACTGACTCTTCTTACTGACTATGTTTTGAACCATTCCTGTGACACTAGTCATAGATTCCGATGGTTCATATCGGGTTTACTGTATCCCTTGGACCTTCTTATTGACGATGAAACACATAAATTGCATCGGAATTAAATACAAAAGACACAATGCCGAATTAAGTACAAGAAGACTGACTCTTCCAAATGTCTATGTTTTGAACCATACCAGTGACACTAGTTATAGATTCCGATGCTTCACTTCAGGTTTACTGTATCCGTTTGACCGTCTTATTGACGATGAAACACAGAAATTGCATCGGAATTAAATAGAAAATGAACAATGCCGACTTAAGTACTAGAAGACTGACTCTTCCTACTGTGTATGTTTTGAACCATTACTGTGACACTAGTTATAAATTCCGATGCTTCACTTAAGGTTTACTGTATCCCTTGGACCTTCTTTTGGCGATGAAACACAGAAATTGCATCGGAATTAAATACAAACGGCACAATGCCGAATTAACTACAAGAAGACTGACTCTTCTTACTGACTATGCTTTGAACCATTCCTGTGACACTAGTTATAGATTCTGACGCTTAACTTCGGGATTACTGAATCCCTCTGACCTTCTTATTGACGATGAAACACATAAATTGCATTGGAATAAAATACAAAAGGCACAATGCCGACTTATGTACATATAGACTGACTTTTCCTACTGTCTATGTATTCAACCATTCCTGTGACACTAGTTATAGATTCCGATGGTTCATTTCAGGTTTACTGTATCCTTTGGACCTTCTTATTGACGATTAAACACGGAAATTGCATCGGAATTAAATAAAAAAAGCACAATGCCGACTTAAGTACAAGAATACTGACTCATCTAACTGTCTATGTTTTGAACCGTCCCTGTGACTGTAGTTCTAGATTCCGATGCTTCACTCCAGTTTTAATGTATCCCTTGGACCTTCTTATTGACGATGAAACACAGAAATTGCATCGGAATTAAATACAAAAGGCACAATGTCGGCTTAAGTTCAAGGAGACAGACTCTTCTTACTGACTATGTTTTGAACCATTCCTGTGGCACTAGTCATAGATTCCGATGCTTCACTTCAGGTTTACTGTATCGCTCTGACCTTCTTGTTGACGGTGAAAAACAGAAATTGCATCGGCATTAAATACAAAAGGCGCAATGCCGAATTAAGTACAAGAAGACTGCCTCTTCTTACTGTCTATGTTTTGATCATTCCTGTGACACTAGTTATTGACTCCGATGCTTCACTCCAGGTTTACTGTATCCCTCTGACCTTCTTATTGACTATGAAACACAGAAATTGCATCGGAATTAAATACAAAAGGCACAATGCCGACTTAACTAAAAGAAGTCTCACTCTTCTTACTGTCTATGTTTTGAACCATTCCTGTGACACTTGTTATAGATTCCGATGCTTCACTCCAGACTTACTGTATCCCTTGGACCTTCGTATTGATGATGAAACACAGAAATTGCATCAAAATTAAATAGAAAATGCACAATGATGACTTAAGTACAAGAAGACTGACTCTTCTTACTGACTATGTTTTGAACCATTCCTGTGACATTAGTCATAGATTCCGATGCTTAACTTCAGGATTACTGTATCCCTTGGATCTTCTTATTGACGATGAAACACAGGAATTGCATCGGAATTAAATACAAAAGGCACAATGTCTACTTAAGTACATGAAGACAGACTCTACTTACTGACTATGTTCTGAACCATTCTTGTGACACTTGCTATAGATTCCGATGCTTCACTTCAGGTTTCTTGTATCCCTTAAACTTTCTTATTGACGATGAAACACAGAAATTGCTTTGGAATTAAATACAAAAGGCACAATGGCGACTTAAGTACAAGAGGAATGACTCTTCTTACTGTCTATGATTTGAACCATTCCTGTGACACTAGTTATAGATTCCGATGCTTCAATTCAGGTCTACTGTATCCCTTGGACCTTCTTATTGACGATGAAACACAGAAATTGCATCGGAATTAAATACAAAAGGCTCAATGCCGACTTTAGTACAAGAGGACTGACTCTTGCTACTGTCTATGTTTTGACCCATTCCTGTGACACCAGTTATAGATTCCGATGCTTCACTTCAGGTTTACTGTATCCCTTGGACCTTCTTATTGACGATGAAACACAGAAATTGCATCGAAATTAAATACAAAAGGCACAATTCCGACTTCACTACAAGAAGACTGACTCTTCTTACTGATTATGTTTTGAACCATTCCTGTGACACTAGTCATAGATTCCGATGGTTCATATCAGGTTTACTGTATCCCTTGGACCTTCTTATTGACGATGAAACACATAAATTGCATCGGAATTAAATACAAAAGACACAATGCCGAATTAAGTACAATATGACTGACTCTTCCAAATGTCTATGTTTTGAACCATACCAGTGACACTAGTTATAGATTCCGATGCTTCACTTCAGGTTTACTATATCCGTCTGACCGTCTTATTGACGATGAAACACAGAAATTGCATCGGAATTAAATAGAAAATGAACAATGCCGACTTAAGTACTAGAAGACTGACTCTTCCTACTGTGTATGTTTTGAACCATTACTGTGACACTAGTTATAAATTCCGATGCTTCACTTCAGGTTTGCTGTATCCCTTGGACGTTCTTATTGACGATGAAACACAGAAATTGCATCGGAATTAAATACAAACGGCACAATGCCGAATTAACTACAAGAAGACTGACTCTTCTTACTGACTATGCTTTGAACCATTCCTGTGACACTAGTTATAGATTCTGACGCTTAACTTCGGGATTACTGAATCCCTCTGACCTTCTTAATGACGATGAAACACATAAATTGCATTGGAATAAAATACAAAAGGCACAATGCCGACTTATGTACATGTAGACTGACTTTTCCTACTGTCTATGTATTCAACCATTCCTGTGACACTAGTTATAGATTCCGATGGTTCATTTCAGGTTTACTGTATCCTTTGGACCTTCTTATTGACGATTAAACACAGAAATTGCATCGGAATTAAATAAAAAAAGCACAATGCCGACTTAAGTACAAGAATACTGACTCATCTAACTGTCTATGTTTTGAACCGTCCCTGTGACTCTAGTTCTAGATTCCGATGCTTCACTCCAAGTTTAATGTATCCCTTGGACCTTCTTATTGACGATGAAACACAGAAATTGCATCGGAATTAAATACAAAAGGCACAATGTCGGCTTAAGTTCAAGGAGACAGACTATTCTTACTGACGATGTTTGAACCATTCCTGTGACACTAGTTATAGATTCCGATGCTTCACTGCAGGTTTACTGTATCCCTATGACCTTCTTATTGACGATGAAACACAGAAATTGCATCGAAATTAAATACAAATGGCACAATGCCGAAATAAGTACAAGAAGACTGACTCTTCTTACTGTCTATGCCTTGAACCATTCCTGTGACACTAGTAGTAGACTCCGATGCTTCACTCCAGATTTACTGTAACCCTTGGACCTTCTTGTTGACGATGAAACACAGAAATTGCATCGGAATTAAATACAAAAGGCACAATGCCGACTTAAGTAAAAGAAGGATGACTCTTCTTACTGTCTATGTTTTGAACCATTCCTGTGACACTAGTTATAGCCTCCGATGTTCTCTCCAGGTTTACTGTATCCCTCTGACCTTCTTATTGACGATAAAGCACAGAAATTGCATCGCAATTAAATACAAAAGGCACAATGCCGACTTAAGTACAAGAAGACTGACTCTTCCTACTGTCTATGTTTTGAACCATTCCTGTGACACCAGTAACTGATTCCGATGCTTCACTGCAGGTTCACTGTATCCCTATGACCTTCTTATTGACGATGAAACACAGAAATTGCATCGAAATTAAATACAAATGGCACAATGCCGAATTAAGTACAAGAAGACTGACTCTTCTTACTGTCTATGCCTTGAACCATTCCTGTGACACTAGTAGTAGACTCCGATGCTTCACTCCAGGTGTACTGTATCCCTTGGACCTTCTTATTGACGATGAAACACAGAAATTGCATCGGAATTAAATACAAAAGGCACAATGCCGACTTAAGTAAAAGAAGGATGTCTCTTCTTACTGTCTATGTTTTGAACCATTCCTGTGACACTAGTTATAGCCTCCGATGTTCTCTCCAGGTTTACTGTATCCCTCTGACCTTCTTATTGACGATGAGACACAGAAATTGCATCGGAATTAAATACAAAAGGCACAATGCCGACTTAAGTACAAGAAGACTGACTCTTCTAACTGTCTATGTTTTTAACCATTCCTGTGACACTAGTTATAGATTCCGATGCTTCACTCCAGGTTTACCGTGTCCCTTGGACCTTCTTATTTACGATGAAACACAGAAATTGCATCGGAATTAAATACAATAGGCACAATGCCGACTTAAGTACAAGAAGACTGACTCTTGCTACTGTCTATGTTTTGACCCATTCCTGTGACACCAGTTATAGATTCCGATGCTTCACTTCACGTTTACTGTATCCCTTGGACCTTCTTATTGACGATGAAACACAGAAATTGCATCGGAATTAAATACAAAAGGCACAATTCCGACTTCAGTACAAGAAGACTGACTCTTCTTACTGACTATGCTTTGAACCATTCCTGTGACACTAGTCATAGATTCCGATGGTTCATATCAGGTTTACTGTATCCCTTGGACCTTCTTATTGACGATGAAACACATAAATTGCATCGGAATTAAATACAAAAGACACAATGCCGAATTAAGTACAAGAAGACTGACTCTTCCAAATGTCTATGTTTTGAACCATACCAGTGACACTAGTTATAGATTCCGATGCTTCACTTCAGGTTTACTGTATCCGTTTGACCGTCTTATTGACGATGAAACACAGAAATTGCATCGGAATTAAATAGAAAATGAACAATGCCGACTTAAGTACTAGAAGACTGACTCTTCCTACTGTGTATGTTTTGAACCATTAATGTGTCACTAGTTATAAATTCCGATGCTTCACTTAAGGTTTACTGTATCCCTTGGACCTTCTTTTGGCGATGAAACACAGAAATTGCATCGGAATTAAATACAAACGGCACAATGCCGAATTAACTACAAGAAGACTGACTCTTCTTACTGACTATGCTTTGAACCATTCCTGTGACACTAGTTATAGATTCTGACGCTTAACTTCGGGATTACTGAATCCCTCTGACCTTCTTATTGACGATGAAACACATAAATTGCATTGGAATAAAATACAAAAGGCACAATGCCGACTTATGTACATGTAGACTGACTTTTCCTACTGTCTATGTATTCAACCATTCCTGTGACACTAGTTATAGATTCCGATGGTTCATTTCAGGTTTACTGTATCCTTTGGACCTTCTTATTGACGATTAAACACATAAATTGCATCGGAATTAAATAAAAAAAGCACAATGCCGACTTAAGTACAAGAATACTGACTCATCTAACTGTCTATGTTTTGAACCGTCCCTGTGACTCTAGTTCTAGATTCCGATGCTTCACTCCAGGTTTAATGTATCCCTTGGACCTTCTTATTGACGATGAAACACAGAAATTGCATCGGAATTAAATACAAAAGGCACAATGCCGACTTAAGAAAAAGATGGATGACTCTTCTTACTGTCTATGTTTTGAACCATTCCTGTGACACTAGTTATAGCCTCCGATGTTCTCTCCAGGTTTACTGTATCCCTCTGACCTTCTTATTGACGATGAAGCACAGAAATTGCATCGGAATTAAATACAAAACGCACAATGCCGACTTAAGTACAAGAAGACTGACTCTTCCTACTGTCTATGTTTTGAACCATTCCTGTGACACTAGTTATAGATTCCGATGCTTCACTCCAGGTTTACCGTGTCCCTTGGACCTTCTTATTGACGATGAAACACAGAAATTGCATCGGAATTAAATACAATAGTCACAATGCCGACTTAAGTACAAGAAGACTGACTCTTGCTACTGTCTATGTTTTGACCCTTTCCTGTGACACCAGTTATAGATTCCGATGCTTCACTTCAGGTTTACTGTATCCCTTGGACCTTTTTATTGACGATGAAACACAGAAATTGCATCGGAATTAAATACAAAAGGCACAAGTCCGACTTCAGTACAAGAAGACTGACTCTTCTTACTGACTATGTTTTGAACCATTCCTGTGACACTAGTCACAGATTCCGATGGTTCATATCGGGTTTACTGTATCCCTTGGACCTTCTTATTGACGATGAAACACATAAATTGCATCGGAATTAAATACAAAAGACACAATGCCGAATTAAGTACAAGAAGACTGACTCTTACAAATGTCTATGTTTTGAACCATACCAGTGACACTAGTTATAGATTCCGATGCTTCACTTCAGGTTTACTGTATCCGTTTGACCGTCTTATTGACGATGAAACACAGAAATTGCATCGGAATTAAATAGAAAATGAACAATGCCGACTTAAGTACAAGAATACTGACTCATCTAACTGTCTATGTTTTGAACCGTCCCTGTGACTGTAGTTCTAGATTCCGATGCTTCACTCCAGTTTTAATGTATCCCTTGGACCTTCTTATTGACGATGAAACACAGAAATTGCATCGGAATTAAATACAAAAGGCACAATGTCGGCTTAAGTTCAAGGAGACAGACTCTTCTTACTGACTATGTTTTGAACCATTCCTGTGGCACTAGTCATAGATTCCGATGCTTCACTTCAGGTTTACTGTATCCCTCTGACCTTCTTGTTGACGGTGAAAAACAGAAATTGCATCGGCATTAAATACAAAAGGCGCAATGCCGAATTAAGTACAAGAAGACTGCCTCTTCTTACTGTCTATGTTTTGATCATTCCTGTGACACTAGTTATTGACTCCGATGCTTCACTCCAGGTTTACTGTATCCCTCTGACCTTCTTATTGACTATGAAACACAGAAATTGCATCGGAATTAAATACAAAAGGCACAATGCCGACTTAACTAAAAGAAGTCTCACTCTTCTTACTGTCTATGTTTTGAACCATTCCTGTGACACTTGTTATAGATTCCGATGCTTCACTCCAGACTTACTGTATCCCTTGGACCTTCGTATTGATGATGAAACACAGAAATTGCATCGGAATTAAATACAAAAGGCTCAATGCCGACTTTAGTACAAGAGGACTGACTCTTGCTACTGTCTATGTTTTGACCCATTCCTGTGACACCAGTTATAGATTCCGATGCTTCACTTCAGGTTTACTGTATCCCTTGGACCTTCTTATTGACGATGAAACACAGGAATTGCATCGGAATTAAATACAAAAGGCACAATGTCTACTTAAGTACATGAAGACAGACTCTACTTACTGACTATGTTCTGAACCATTCTTGTGACACTTGCTATAGATTCCGCTGCTTCACTTCAGGTTTCTTGTATCCCTTAAACTTTCTTATTGACGATGAAACACAGAAATTGCTTTGGAATTAAATGCAAAAGGCACAATGGCGACTTAAGTACAAGAGGAATGACTCTTCTTACTGTCTATGATTTGAACCACTCCTGTGACACTAGTTATAGATTCCGATGCTTCAATTCAGGTCTACTGTATCCCTTGGACCTTCTTATTGACGATGAAACACAGAAATTGCATCGGAATTAAATACAAAAGGCTCAATGCCGACTTTAGTACAAGAGGACTGACTCTTGCTACTGTCTATGTTTTGACCCATTCCTGTGACACCAGTTATAGATTCCGATGCTTCACTTCAGGTTTACTGTATCCCTTGGACCTTCTTATTGACGATGAAACACAGAAATTGCATCGGAATTAAATACAAAAGGCACAATTCCGACTTCACTACAAGAAGACTGACTCTTCTTACTGATTATGTTTTGAACCATTCCTGTGACACTACTCATAGATTCCGATGGTTCATATCAGGTTTACTGTATCCCTTGGACCTTCTTATTGACGATGAAACACATAAATTGCATCGGAATTAAATACAAAAGACACAATGCCGAATTAAGTACAATATGACTGACTCTTCCAAATGTCTATGTTTTGAACCATACCAGTGACACTAGTTATAGATTCCGATGCTTCACTTCAGGTTTACTATATCCGTCTGACCGTCTTATTGACGATGAAACACAGAAATTGCATCGGAATTAAATAGAAAATGAACAATGCCGACTTAAGTACTAGAAGACTGACTCTTCCTACTGTGTATGTTTTGAACCATTACTGTGACACTAGTTATAAATTCCGATGCTTCACTTCAGGTTTGCTGTATCCCTTGGACGTTCTTATTGACGATGAAACACAGAAATTGCATCGGAATTAAATACAAACGGCACAATGCCGAATTAACTACAAGAAGACTGACTCTTCTTACTGACTATGCTTTGAACCATTCCTGTGACACTAGTTATAGATTCTGACGCTTAACTTCGGGATTACTGAATCCCTCTGACCTTCTTAATGACGATGAAACACATAAATTGCATTGGAATAAAATACAAAAGGCACAATGCCGACTTATGTACATGTAGACTGACTTTTCCTACTGTCTATGTATTCAACCATTCCTGTGACACTAGTTATAGATTCCGATGGTTCATTTCAGGTTTACTGTATCCTTTGGACCTTCTTATTGACGATTAAACACAGAAATTGCATCGGAATTAAATAAAAAAAGCACAATGCCGACATAAGTACAAGAATACTGACTCATCTAACTGTCTATGTTTTGAACCGTCCCTGTGACTCTAGTTCTAGATTCCGATGCTTCACTCCAAGTTTAATGTATCCCTTGGACCTTCTTATTGACGATGAAACACAGAAATTGCATCGGAATTAAATACAAAAGGCACAATGTCGGCTTAAGTTCAAGGAGACAGACTATTCTTACTGACGATGTTTGAACCATTCCTGTGACACTAGTTATAGATTCCGATGCTTCACTGCAGGTTTACTGTATCCCTATGACCTTCTTATTGACGATGAAACACAGAAATTGCATCGAAATTAAATACAAATGGCACAATGCCGAAATAAGTACAAGAAGACTGACTCTTCTTACTGTCTATGCCTTGAACCATTCCTGTGACACTAGTAGTAGACTCCGATGCTTCACTCCAGATTTACTGTAACCCTTGGACCTTCTTGTTGACGATGAAACACAGAAATTGCATCGGAATTAAATACAAAAGGCACAATGCCGACTTAAGTAAAAGAAGGATGACTCTTCTTACTGTCTATGTTTTGAACCATTCCTGTGACACTAGTTATAGCCTCCGATGTTCTCTCCAGGTTTACTGTATCCCTCTGACCTTCTTATTGACGATAAAGCACAGAAATTGCATCGGAATTAAATACAAAAGGCACAATGCCGACTTAAGTACAAGAAGACTGACTCTTCCTACTGTCTATGTTTTGAACCATTCCTGTGACACCAGTAATAGATTCCGATGCTTCACTGCAGGTTTACTGTATCCCTATGACCTTCTTATTGACGATGAAACACAGAAATTGCATCGAAATTAAATACAAATGGCACAATGCCGAATTAAGTACAAGAAGACTGACTCTTCTTACTGTCTATGCCTTGAACCATTCCTGTGACACTAGTAGTAGACTCCGATGCTTCACTCCAGGTGTACTGTATCCCTTGGACCTTCTTGTTGACGATGAAACACAGAAATTGCATCGGAATTAAATACAAAAGGCACAATGCCGACTTAAGTAAAAGAAGGATGACTCTTCTTACTGTCTATGTTTTGAACCATTCCTGTGACACTAGTTATAGCCTCCGATGTTCTCTCCAGGTTTACTGAATCCCTCTGACCTTCTTATTGACGATGAAACACATAAATTGCATTGGAATAAAATACAAAAGGCACAATGCCGACTTAAGTACATGTAGACTGACTTTTCCTACTGTCTATGTATTCAACCATTCCTGTGACACTAGTTATAGATTCCGATGCTTCACTTCAGGTTTACTGTATCCCTCTGACCTTCTTATTGACGGTGAAACACAGAATTTGCATCGGCATTAAATACAAAAGGCGCAATGCCGAATTAAGTACAAGAAGACTGACTCTTCTTACTGTCTATGTTATGATCATTCCTGTGACACTAGTTATTGACTCCGATGCTCCACTCCAGGTTTACTGTATCCCTTGGACCTTCTTATTGATGATGTAACACAGAAATTGCATCAAAATTAAATAGAAAATGCACAATGATGACTTAAGTACAAGAAGACTGACTCTTCTTACTGACTATGTTTTGAACCATTCTTGTGACATTAGTCATAGATTCCGATGCTTAACTTCAGGATTACTGTATCCCTTGGATCTTCTTATTGACGATGAAACACAGAAATTGCATCGGAATTAAATACAAAAGGCACAATGCCTACAGAAGTACATGAAGACAGACTCTACTTACTGACTATGTTTTGAACCATTCTTGTGACACTAGCTATAGATTCCTATGCTTCACTTCAGGTTTCTTGTATCCCTTAAGCCTTCTTATTGACGATGAAACACAGAAATTGCTTTGGAATTAAATACAAAAGGCACAATGCCGACTTAAGTACAAGAGGAATGACTCTTCTTACTGTCTATGATTTGAACCATTCCTGTGACACTAGTTATAGATTCCGATGCTTCAATTCAGGTCTACTGTATCCCTTGGACCTTCTTATTGACGATGAAACACAGAAATTGCATCGGAATTAAATACAAAAGGCACAATGCCGACTTTAGTACAAGAGGACTGACTCTTCTTACTGACTATGTTTTGTACCATTCCTGTGACACTAGTTATAGATTCCGATGCTTCACATCAGGTTTACTGTATCCCTTTGACCCTCTTATTGACGATGAAACACACAAATTGCATCGGAATTAAGTACAAAAGGCACAATGCCGACTTAAGTACATGTAGACTGACTTTTATTACTGTCTACGATTTGAACCATTCCTGTGACACTAGTTATAATTTACGATGGTTCATTTCAGGTTTACTGTATCCCTTGGACCTTCTTATTGACGATCAAACACAGAAATTGCATCGGAATTAAATACAAATACACAATGCCGAATTAAGTACGAGATGTCTGACTCTTCTTACTGCCTATGTTTTGAACCATTCCTGTGACACTAGTTATAGACTCCAATGCTTCACTCCAGGTTTACTGTATCCCTCCGACCTTCTTATTGGCGATGAAACACAGAAATTGCATCGGAATTAAATACAAAAGGCACAATGCCGACTTAAGTACAAGAAGACGGACTCTTCCTACTGTCTATGTTTTGAACTATTCCTGTGACACTAGTTATAGATTCCGATGCTTCACTTCAGGTTTACTGTATCCCTTGGTCCTTCTTATTGACGATGAAACACTGAAATTGCATCGGAATTAAATACAAAAGGCACAATACCGACATAAGTACAAGAAGACTGACTCTTCTTACTGACTATGTTTTGAACCATTTTTGACACTAGTCATAGATTCCGATGCTTAACTTCAGGATTACTGTATCCCTTGGCGCTTCTTATTGACTATGAATCACAGAAATTGCATCGGAATTAAATACAAAAGGCACAATGCCGAATTAAGTACAAGAAGGCTGACTCTTCTTACTGCCTATGTTTTGAACCATTTCTGTGACACTAGTTATAGACTCGGATGCTGCACTCCAGGTTTACTGTATCCCTCCGACCTTCTTATTGACGATGAAACACAGAAATTGCATCGGAATTAAATACAAAAGGCACAATGCCGACTTAAGTACAAGAATACTGACTCATCTTACTGTCTATGCTTTGCAGGTTTACTGTATCCCTTGGACCTTCTTATTGACGATGAAACACAGATATTGCTACGGAATTAAATACAAAAGGCACAAAACCGACTTAAGTACAAGAAGACTGACTCTTCTTACTGACTATGGTTTGAACCATTCCTGTGTCACTAGTCATAGATTCCGATGCTTAACTTCAGGATTACTGTATCCCTTGGATCTTCTTATTGACGATGAAACACAGAAATTGCATTGGAATTAAATACAAAATTCACAATGCCGACTTAAGTACAAGAATACTGACTCTTCCTACTGTCTATGATTTGAACCAATCCTGTGACAGTAGTTATAGATTCCGATGCTTCAATTCAGGTCTACTGTATCCCTTGGACCCTTTTGTTGACGATGAAACACAGAAATTGCATAGGAATTAAATGCAAAAGTTACAATGCCGACTTAAGTACAAGAGGACCGACTCATCTTACTGACTATGTTTTGTACCATTCCTGTGACACTACTTATAGATTCCGATGCTTCACATCAGGTTTACTGTTTCCCTTTGACCTTCTTATTGACGATGAAACACACAAATTGCATCGGAATTAAGTACAAAGGGCACAATGCCGACTTAAGTTCATGTAGACTGACTTTTCCTACTGTCTATGCTTTGAACCATTCCTGTGACACTATTTATAGTTTCCGATGGTTCATTTCAGGTTTACTGTATCCCTTAGACCTTCTTATTGACGATGAAACACAGATATTGCATCGGAATTATATACAAAAGGCACAATGCCGAATTAAGTACAAGAAGTCTGACTCTTCTTACATTCTATGTTTTGAACCATTCCTGTGACACTAGTTATAGACTCCTATGCTTCACTCCAGGTTTACTGTATCCCTCTGACATTCTTATTGACGGTGAAACACAGAAATTGCATCGGAATTAAATACAAAAGGCACAATGCCGACTTAAGTACAAGAAGACTGACTCTTCCTACTGTCTATGTTTTGAACCATTCCTGTGACACTAGTTATAGATTCCGATGCTTCACTCCAGGTTTACTGTGTCCCTTGGACCCTCTTATTGACGATGAAACACAGAAATTGCATCGGAATTAAATACAAAAGGCACAATACCGACATAAGTACAAGAAGACTGACTCTTCTTACTGACTATGTTTTGAACCATTCCTGTGACACTAGTCATAGATTCCGATGCTTAACTTCAGGATTACTGTATCCCTTGCCGATTGTTATTGACGGTGAAACACAGAAATTGCATCGGAAGTAAGTACAAAAGGCACAATGCCGAATTAAGTACAAGAAGGCTGACTCTTCTTACTGCCTATGTTTTGAACCATTCCTGAGACACTAGTTATAGACTCCGATGCTGCACTACAGGTTTACTGTATCCCTCCGACCTTCTTATTGACGATGAAACACAGAAATTGCATCGCAATTAAATACAAAAGGCACAATGCCGTATTAAGTACAAGAAGACTGACTCTTCCTACTGTCTATGATTTGAACCATTCCTGTGTCACTAGTTATAGATTCCGATGCTTCACTCCACGTTTACTGCATCCCTTGGACCTCCTTATTGACGATGAAACACAGAAATTGCATCGGAATTAAATGGAAAAGGCACAATGCCGACTTAAGTACAAGAAGACTGACTCTTCTTACTGACTATGTTTTGAACCATTCCTGTGACACTAGTTATAGATTCCGATGCTTCACTACAGGTGTACTGTATCCCTCTGACCTTCTTATTGACGAAGAATCACAGAAATTGCATCGGAATTAAATATAAAAGGCACAATGCCGAATTAAGTACAAGAAGGCTGACTCTTCTTACTGCCTATGTTTTGAACCATTCCTGTGACACTAGTTATAGACTCCGATGATTCACTCCAGGTATACTGTATCCCTCTGGCTTCTTATTGACGATGAATCACAGAAATGGCATCGGAATTAAATACAAAAGGCACAATGCCGACTTAAGTACAAGAGGACTGACTCTTCCTACTGTCTATGTTTTGAACCATTCCTGTGACACTAGTTATAGATTCCGATGCTTCACTCCAGGTTTACTGTGTCCCTTGGCTTTTCTTATTAACGATGAAACACAGAAATTGCAACGGAATTAAATACAATATGCACAATGCCAACTTAAGTACAAGAGGACTGACTCTTGCTACTGTCTATGTTTTGCCCATTCATGTGACACTAGTTATATATTCCGATGCTTCATTTCAGGTTTACTGTATCCCTTGGACCTTCTTATTGACGATGAAACACAGAAATTGCATCGGAATTAAATAAAAATGCCACAATGCGGACTCAACTACAAGATGACTGACTCTTCTTACTGACTATGCTTTGAACCATTCCTATGACACTAGTTATAGATTCCGATGCTTAACTTCAGGATTACTGCATCCCTCTGACCTTCTTAGTGACGATAAAGCACAGAAATTGCATCGGAATTAAATACAAAAGGCACAATGCCGACTTAAGTACAAGAATACTGACTGATCTTACTGTCCATGTTTTGAACCGTCCCTGTGACTGTAGTTATAAATTCCGATGCATCACTCCAGGTTTAATGTATCCCTTGGACCTTCCTATTGACGATGAAACACAGAAATTGCATCGGAATTAAATACAAAAGGCACAATGTCGACTTAAGTACAAGGAGACTGACTCTCCTTACTGACTATGTTTTGAACCATTCCTGTGACACTAGTTATAGATTCCGATGCTTCACTCCAGGTTTAATGTATCCCTTGGACCTTCTTATTGACGATGAAACACAGAAATTGCATCGGAATTGAATACAAAAGGCACAATGAGGACTTAAGAACAAGAAGACTGACTCTTCTTACTGACTATGTTTGAACCATTCCTGTGACACTAGTTATAGATTCCGATGCTTCACTTCAGGTTTACTGTATCCCTCTGACCTTCTTATTGACGATGAAACACAGAAATTGCATCGGAATTAAATACAAATGGCACAATGCCGAATTAAGTACAAGAAGACTGACTCTTCTTACTGTCTATGTCTTGAACCATTCCTGTGGCACTAGTAGTAGACTCCGATGCTTCATTCCAGGTTTGTTGTATCCCTTGGACCTTCTTATTGCCGATGAAACACAGAAATTGCATCGGAATTAAATACAAAAGGCACAATGGCGACTTAAGTAAAAGAAGAATGACTCTTCTTACTGTCTATGTTTTGAACCATTCCTGTGACACTAGTTATAGCCTCCGATGTTCTCTCCAGGTTTACTGTATCCCTTGGACCTTCTTATTGACGATGAAACACAGAAATTGCATCGGAATTAAATACAAAAGGCACAATGTCGGCTTAAGTTCAAGGAGACTAACTCTTCTTACTGACCATGTTTTGAACCATTCCTGTGACACTAGTTATAGATTCCGATGCTTCACTTCAGGTTTACAGTATCCCTCTGACCTTCTTATTGACGGTGAAACACAGAAATTGCATCGGCATTAAATACAAAAGTCGCAATGCCGAATTAAGTACAAGAAGACTGACTCTTCTTACTGTCTATGGTTCGAACCATTCCTGTGACACTAGTTATTGACTCCGATGCTTCACTCCAGGTTTACTGTATCCCTCTGACCTACTTATTGACTATGAAACACAGAAATTGCATAGGAATTAAATACCAAAGGAACAATGCCGACTTAAGTAAAAGAAGTCTGACTCTTCTTACTGTCTATGTTTTGAACCATTCCTGTGACACTAGTTATAGATTCCGATGCTTCACTCCAGACTCACTGTATCCCTTGGACCTTCTTATTGACGATGAAACACAGAAATTGCATCAGAATTAGATAGAAAATGCACAATGATGACTTAAGTACAAGAAGACTGACTCTTCTTACTGACTATGTTTTGAACCATTCCTGTGACATTAGTCATAGATTCCGATGCTTAACTTCAGGATTAATGTATCCCTCGGATCTTCTTATTGACGATGTAACACAGAAATTGCATCGGAATTAAATACAAAAGGCACAATGCCTACTTAAGTACATGAAGACAGACTCTACTTACTGACTATGTTTTGAACCATTCTTGTGACTCTAGCTATGGATTCCGATGCTTCACTTCAGGTTCCTTGTACAAGAAGACTGACTCTCATTACTGACTATGTTTTGAACCATTCCAGTGACACTAGTTATAGATTCCGATGCTTCACTTCAGGTTTACTGTATCCCTTGGACCTTCTTATTGACGATGAAACACAGAAATTGCATCGGAATTAAATAGAAAAGGCACAATGCCGACTTAAGTACAAGAATACTGACTCATCTTACTGACTACGCTTTGAACCATTCCTGTGACACTAGGTATAGATTCTGACGCTTAACTTCGGGATTACTGAATCCCTCTGACCTTCTTATTGACGATGAAACACAGAAATTGCAACGGAATTAAATACAATAGGCACAATGCCGACTTAAGTACAAGTAGACTGACTCTTGCTACTGTCTATGTCTTGAACCATTCCTGAGACACTAGCTATAGATTCCGATGCTTCACTTCAGGTTTACTGTATCCCTTGGTCCTTCATATTGACGATGAAACACAGAAATTGCATCGGAATTAAATACAAAAGGCACAATACCGACGTAAGTACAAGAAGACTGACTCTTCTTACTGACTATGTTTTGAACCATTCCTTTGACACTAGTCATAGATTCCGATGCTTAACTTCAGGATTACTGTATCCCTTGGCGCTTCTTACTGACGATGAATCACAGAAATTGCATCGGAATTAAATGCAAAGGGCACAATGCTTAATTAAGTACAAGAAGACTGACTCTTCTTACTGCCTATGCTTTGAACCATTCCTGTGACACTAGTTATAAGCTCCGATGCTGCACTCCAGGTTTACTGTATCCCTCCGACTTTCTTATTGACGATGAAACACAGAAATTGCATCGGAATTAAATACAAAAGGCACAATGCCGACTTAAGTACAAGAATACTGACTCATCTTACTGTCTATGCTTTGAACCGTCCCTGTGACACTAGTTATAGATTCCGATGCTTCACTCCAGGTTTACTGTATCCCCTGGACCTCCTTATTGACGATGAAACACAGATATTGCATCGGAATTAAATACAAAAGGCACAAAACCGACTTAAGTACAAGAAGACTGACTCTTCTTACTGACTATGATTTGAACCATTCCTGTGACACTAGTCATAGATTCCGATGCTTAACTTCAGGATTTCTGCATCCCTTGGATCTTCTTATTGACGATGAAACACAGAAATTGCATCGGAATTAAATACAAAAGGCACAATGCCTACTTAAGTACATGAAGACTGACTCTACTTACTGACTATGTTTTGAACCATTCTTGTGACACTAGCTATAGATTCCGATGCTTCACTTCAGGTCTCTTGTATCCCTTAAACCTTCTTATTGACGATGAAACACAGAAATTGCTTTGGAATTAAATACAAAAGGCACAATGCCGACTTAAGTACAAGAGGACTGACTCTTCTTACTGTCTTTGTCTTGAACCATTCCTGTGACTCTAGTTATAGATTCCGATGCTTCACTTCAGGTTTACTGTATCCCTCTGACCTTCTTATTGACGATGAAACACAGAAATTGCATTGGAATTAAATACAAAATTCACAATGCCGACTTAAGTACAAGAAGACTGACTCTTCCTACTGTCTATGATTTGAACCAATCCTGTGACACTAGTTATAGATTCCGATGCTTCAATTCAGGTCTACTGTATCCCTTGGACCCTTTTATTGACGATGAAACACAGAAATTGCGTCGGAATTAAATACAAAAGTTACAATGCCGATTTAAGTACAAGAAACCGACTCTTCTTACTGACTATGTTTTGTACCATTCCTGTGACACTACTTATAGATTCCGATGCTTCACATCAGGTTTACTGTTTCCCTTTGACCTTCTTATTGACGATGAAACACACAAATTGCATCGGAATTAAGTACAAAGGGCACAATGCCGACTTAAGTACAAGAAGACTGACTCTTCCTACTGTCTATGTTTTGAACCATTCTTGTGACACTAGCTATAGATTCCGATGCTTCACTTCAGGTCTCTTGTATCCCTTAAACCTTCTTATTGACGATGAAACACAGAAATTGCTTTGGAATTAAATACAAAAGGCACAATGCCGACTTAAGTACAAGAGGACTGACTCTTCTTACTGTCTTTGTCTTGAACCATTCCTGTGACTCTAGTTATAGATTCCGATGCTTCACTTCAGGTTTACTGTATCCCTCTGACCTTCTTATTGACGATGAAACACAGAAATTGCATTGGAATTAAATACAAAATTCACAATGCCGACTTAAGTACATGTAGACTGACTTTTCCTACTGTCTATGTTTTGAACCATTACTTTGACACTATTTATAGTTTCCGATGGTTCATTTCAGGTTTACTGTATCCCTTGGACCTTCTTATTGACGATGAAACACAGATATTGCATCGGAATTAAATACAAAAGGCACAATGCCGAATGAAAAACAAGAAGTCTGACTCTTCTTACAGCCTATGTTTTGAACCATTCCTGTGACACTAGTTATAGACTCCTATGCTTCACTCCAGGTTTTCTGTATCCCTCTGACATTCTTATTGACGATGAAACACAGAAATTGCATCGGAATTAAATACAAAAGGCACAATGCCGACTTAAGTACAAGAAGACTGACTCTTCCTACTGTCTATGTTTTGAACCATTCCTGTGACACTAGTTATAGTTTCCGATGCTTCACTCCAGGTTTACTGTGTCCCTTGGACCTTCTTATTGACGATGAAACACAGAAATTGCACCGGAATTAAATACAATAGGCACAATGCCGACTTAAGTACAATTAGACTGACTCATGCTACTGTCTATGTTTTGAACCATTCCTGTGACACTAGTTATAGATTCCGATGCTTCACTTCAGGTTTACTGTATCCCTTGGACCTTCTTATTGACGATGAAACACAGAAATTGCATCGGAATTAAATACAAAAGCCACAATACCGACATAAGTACAAGAAGACTGACTCTTCTTACTGACTATGTTTTGAACCATTCCTGTGACACTAGTCATAGATTCCGATGCTTAACTGCAGGATTACTGTATCCCTTGCCGATTCTTATTGACGGTGAAACACAGAAATTGCATCGGAAGTAAGTACAAAAGGCACAATGCCGCATTAAGTACAAGAAGGCTGACTCTTCTTACTTCCTATGTTTTGAACCATTCCTGAGACACTAGTTATAGACTCCGATGCTGCACTACAGGTTTACTGTATCCCTCCGACCTTCTTATTGACGATGAAACACAGAAATTGCATCGCAATTAAATACAAAAGGCACAATGCCGTATTATGTACAAGAAGACTGACTCTTCCTACTGTCTATGATTTGAACCATTCCTGTGTCACTAGTTATAGATTCCGATGCTTCACTCCACGTTTACTGCATCCCTTGGACCTCCTTATTGACGATGAAACACAGAAATTGCATCGGAATTAAATGGAAAAGGCACAATGCCGACTTAAGTACAAGAAGACTGACTCTTCTTACTGACTATGTTTTGAACCATTCCTGTGACACTAGTTATAGATTCCGATGCTTCACTACAGGTGTACTGTATCCCTCTGACCTTCTTATTGACGAAGAATCACAGAAATTGCATCGGAATTAAATATAAAAGGCACAATGCCGAATTAAGTACAAGAAGGCTGACTCTTCTTACTGCCTATGTTTTGAACCATTCCTGTGACACTAGTTATAGACTCCGATGATTCACTCCAGGTATACTGTATCCCTCTGGCTTCTTATTGACGATGAATCACAGAAATTGCATCGGAATTAAATACAAAAGGCACAATGCCGACTTCAGCACAAGAGGAGTGACTCTTCCTACTGTCTATGTTTTAAACCATTCCTGTGACACTATTTATAGATTCCGATGCTTTACTCCAGGATTACTGTGTCTCTTGGACCTTCTTATTGACGACGAAACACAGAAATTGCATCGGAATTAAAGACAAAAGGCACAATGCCGACTTAAGTACAATTAGACTGACTCATGCTACTGTCTATGTTTTGAACCATTCCTGTGACACTAGTTATAGATTCCGATGCTTCACTTCAGGTTTACTGTATCCCTTGGACCTTCTTATTGACGATGAAACACAGATATTGCATCAGAATTAAATAGAAAAGGCACAATGCCGACTTAAGTACAAGAAGACTGACGCTTCTTACTGACTATGTTTTGAACCATTCCTGTGACACTAGTTATAGATTCCGATGCTTCACTCCAGGTTTAATGTATCCCTTGGACCTTCTTATTGACGATGAAACACAGAAATTGCATCGGAATTGAATACAAAAGGCACAATGAGGACTTAAGAACAAGAAGACTGACTCTTCTTACTGACTATGTTTGAACCATTCCTGTGACACTAGTTATAGATTCCGATGCTTCACTTCAGGTTTACTGTATCCCTCTGACCTTCTTATTGACGATGAAACACAGAAATTGCATCGGAATTAAATACAAATGGCACAATGCCGAATTAAGTACAAGAAGACTGACTCTTCTTACTGTCTATGTCTTGAACCATTCCTGTGACACTAGTAGTAGACTCCGATGCTTCACTCCAGGTTTACTGTATCCCTTGGACCTTCTTATTGCCGATGAAACACAGAAATTGCATCGGAATTAAATACAAAAGGCACAATGCCGACTTAAGTAAAAGATGGATGACTCTTCTTACTGTCTATGTTTTGAACCATTCCTGTGACACTAGTTATAGCCTCCGATGTTCTCTCCAGGTTTACTGTATCCCTTGGACCTTCTTATTGACGATGAAACACAGAAATTGCATCGGAATTAAATACAAAAGGCACAATGTCGGCTTAAGTTCAAGGAGACTAACTCTTCTTACTGACCATGTTTTGAACCATTCCTGTGACACTAGTTATAGATTCCGATGCTTCACTTCAGGTTTACAGTATCCCTCTGACCTTCTTATTGACGGTGAAACACAGAAATTGCATCGGCATTAAATACAAAAGTCGCAATGCCGAATTAAGTACAAGAAGACTGACTCTTCTTACTGTCATTGGTTTGAACCATTCCTGTGACACTAGTTATTGACTCCGATGCTTCACTCCAGGTTTACTGTATCCCTCTGACCTACTTATTGACTATGAAACACAGAAATTGCATCGGAATTAAATACCAAAGGAACAATGCCGACTTAAGTAAAAGAAGTCTGACTCTTCTTACTGTCTATGTTTTGAACCATTCCTGTGACACTAGTTATAGATTCCGATGCTTCACTCCAGACTCACTGTATCCCTTGGACCTTCTTATTGACGATGAAACACAGAAATTGCATCAGAATTAGATAGAAAATGCACAATGATGACTTAAGTACAAGAAGACTGACTCTTCTTACTGACTATGTTTTGAACCATTCCTGTGACACTAGTTATAGATTCCGATGCTTCACTTCAGGTTTACTGTATCTCTTGGACCTTCTTATTGCCGATGAAACACAGAAATTGCATCGGAATTAAATCCAAAAGGCACAATACCGACGTAAGTACAAGAAGACTGACTCTTCTTACTGACTATGTTTTGAACCATTCCTTTGACACTAGTCATAGATTCCGATGCTTAACTTCAGGATTACTGTATCCCTTGGCGCTTCTTACTGACGATGAATCACAGAAATTGCATCGGAATTAAATGCAAAGGGCACAATGCCGAATTAAGTACAAGAAGACTGACTCTTCTTACTGCCTATGTTTTGAACCATTCCTGTGACACTAGTTATAAGCTCCGATGCTGCACTCCAGGTTTACTGTATCCCTCCGACTTTCTTATTGACGATGAAACACAGAAATTGCATCGGAATTAAATACAAAAGGCACAATGCCGACTTAAGTACAAGAATACTGACTCATCTTACTGTCTATGCTTTGAACCGTCCCTGTGACACTAGTTATAGATTCCGATGCTTCACTCCAGGTTTACTGTATCCCTTGGACCTTCTTATTGACGATGAAACACAGATATTGCATCGGAATTAAATACAAAAGGCACAAAACCGACTTAAGTACAAGAAGACTGACTCTTCTTACTGACTATGATTTGAACCATTCCTGTGACACTAGTCATAGATTCCGATGCTTATCTTCAGGATTTCTGCATCCCTTGGATCTTCTTATTGACGATGAAACACTGAAATTGCATCGGAATTAAATACAAAAGGCACAATGCCTACTTAAGTACATGAAGACTGACTCTACTTACTGACTATGTTTTGAACCATTCTTGTGACACTAGCTATAGATTCCGATGCTTCACTTCAGGTCTCTTGTATCCCTTAAACCTTCTTATTGACGATGAAACACAGAAATTGCTTTGGAATTAAATACAAAAGGCACAATGCCGACTTAAGTACAAGAGGACTGACTCTTCTTACTGTCTTTGTCTTGAACCATTCCTGTGACTCTAGTTACAGATTCCGATGCTTCACTTCAGGTTTACTGTATCCCTCTGACCTTCTTATTGACGATGAAACACAGAAATTGCATTGGAATTAAATACAAAATTCACAATGCCGACTTAAGTACAAGAAGACTGACTCTTCCTACTGTCTATGATTTGAACAAATCCTGTGACACTACTTATAGATTCCGATGCTTCAATTCAGGTCTACTGTATCCCTTGGACCCTTTTATTGACGATGAAACACAGAAATTGCGTCGGAATTAAATACAAAAGTTACAATGCCGATTTAAGTACAAGAAACCGACTCTTCTTACTGACTATGTTTTGTACCATTCCTGTGACACTACTTATAGATTCCGATGCTTCACATCAGGTTTACTGTTTCCCTTTGACCTTCTTATTGACGATGAAACACACAAATTGCATCGGAATTAAGTACAAAGGGCACAATGCCGACTTAAGTACATGTAGACTGACTTTTCCTACTGTCTATGTTTTGAACCATTCCTGTGACACTATTTATAGTTTCCGATGGTTCATTTCAGGTTTACTGTATCCCTTGGACCTTCTTATTGACGATGAAACACAGATATTGCATCGGAATTAAATACAAAAGGCACAATGCCGAATGAAGTACAAGAAGTCTGACTCTTCTTACAGCCTATGTTTCAAACCATTCCTGTGACACTAGTTATAGACTCCTATGCTTCACTCCAGGTTTACTGTATCCCTCTGACATTCTTATTGACGATGAAACACAGAAATTGCATCGGAATTAAATACAAAAGGCACAATGCCGACTTAAGTACAAGAAGACTGACTCTTCCTACTGTCTATGTTTTGAACCATTCCTGTGACACTAGTTATAGATTCCGATGCTTCACTTCAGGTTTACTGTATCCCTCTGACCTTCTTATTGACGATGAAACACAGAAATTGCATCGGAATTAGATACAAAAGGCACAATGCCGACTTAAGTAAAAGGAGACTGCCTCTTCTTACTGTCTATGTTTTGAACCATTCCTGTGACACTAGTTATAGATTCCGATGCTTCACTTCAGGTTTACTGTATCCCTCTGACCTTCTTATTGACGAAGAAACACTGAAATTGCATCGTAATTAAATACAAAAGGCACAATGCCGACTCAAGTACAAGTAGTCTGGCTCTTTTTACTGTCTATGTTTTGAACCATTCCTGTGACACTAGTTATAGATTACGATGCTTCACTTCAGTTTTGCTGTATCTCTCTGACCTTCTTATTGACGATCAAACGCAGAACACTGATCGGAATTATATACAAAAGGCACAATGCCGACTCAAGTACAAGAAGATTGGCTCTTCTTACTGTCTATGTTTTGAACCATTCCTGTGACACTAGTTATAGATTCTGATGCTTCACTATAGGTTTACTGTATCCGGCTGACCTTCTTATTGACGATGAAGCACAGAAATTGCATCGTAATTAAATACAAAAGGCACAATGCCGACTCAAGTACAAGTAGTCTGGCTCTTTTTACTGTCTATGTTTTGAACCATTCCTGTGACACTAGTTATAGATTACGATGCTTCACTTCAGTTTTGCTGTATCTCTCTGACCTTCTTATTGACGATGAAACACAGAAATTGCATCGGAATAAATTACAAAAGGCTCAATTCCGATTTAAGTAAAAGAAGACTGACTCTTCCTACTGTCTATGTTTTGAACCATTACTGTGACACTAGTTTTAGATTCCGATGCTTCACTGCAGGTTTACTGTATCCCTCTGACCTCCTTATTGACGATGTAACACAGAAATTGCATCTTAATTGAATACAAATGGCACAATGCCGACCTTAGTACAAGAAGACTGACTCTTCTTACAGTGTATGTATTGAACCATTCCTGTGACACTAGTTATGGATTCCGATGCTTCACTTCAGGTTTACTGTATCCCTCTGACATTCTCATTGACGATCAAACACAGAAATTACATCGGAATGAAATACAAAAGGCACAATGCCGACTCAAGTACAAGTAGACTGGCTCTTCTTACTGTCTATGTTTTGAACCATTCCCGTGACACTAGGTATAGATTCCGATGATTCACTTCAGGTCTACTGTATCCCTCTGAGCATCTTATTGACGATGGAACACAGAAAATGCATCGGAATTAAATACAAAAGGCACAATGCCGACTTAAGTACAAGTAGACTGACTCTTCTTACTGTCTATGTTTTGAACCATTCCTGTGACACTAGTTATAGATTCCGATGCTTCTCTTCAGTCTTACTGAATCCCTCTGACCGTCTTATTGATGATGAAACTCCGAAACTGCATCGGAATTAATCACAAAAGGCAAAATGACGACTCAAGTACAAGAAGTCTGGCTCTTCTTACTGTCTATATTTTGAGCCTTTCCTGTGGGATCGGTTTTGGAATCCGATGCTTCACTTCATTTTTACTGTATCCCTTGGACTTTCTTATTGACGACGAAACACAGAAATTGCATCGGAATTGAATAGAAAAGGCCCGATGCCGACTTAAGTACATGAAAACTATCTCTTCCTCCTGTCTATGCTTTGAACCATTCCTGTGACACTAGTTATAGATTCCGATGCTTCACTTCAGGTTTACTGTATCCAGCTGACCTTTTTATTGACGATGAAACACAGAAATTGCATCGGAATTAAATACTAAAGGCTCAATTCCGACTTAAGTACAAGAAGACTGACTCTTCCTACTGTCTATGTTTTGAACCATTACTGTGACACAAGTTTTACATTCCGATGCTTCACTCCAGGTTTACTGTATCCCTCTGACCTCCTTATTGACGATGAAACACAGAAATTGCATCTTAATTGAATACAAAAGGCACAATGCCGACTTAAGTACAAGAAGACTGACTCTTCTTACTGTCTATGTTTTGAACCACTCCTGTGACACTAGCTATAGATTCCGATGCTACACTTCAGGTTCACTGTATCCCTTTGACCTTCTTGTTGACGATGAAACACAGAAATTGCATCGGAATTAAATGCAAAAGGCGCAATGCCGACTTAGGTACAAGAATACTGACTCTTCTTACTGTCTATGTTTTTAACCATCGCTGAGACACTAGTTATAGATTCCGATGCTTCACTCCAGGTTTACTGTATCCCTTGGACCTTCTTATTGACGATGAAACACAGAAATTGTATCGGAATTAAATACAAAAGGCACAATGCCGACTTAAGTACACGAATACTGACTCTTCTTACTGTCTATGTTTTGAACCATTACTGTGACACAAGTTTTACATTCCGATGCTTCACTCCAGGTTTACTGTATCCCTCTGACCTCCTTATTGACGATGAAACACAGAAATTGCATCTTAATTGAATACAAAAGGCACAATGCCGACTTAAGTACAAGTAGACTGGCTCTTCTTACTGTCTATGTTTTGAACCATTCCCGTGACACTAGGTATAGATTCCGATGATTCACTTCAGGTCTACTGTATCCCTCTGAGCATCTTATTGACGATGGAACACAGAAATTGCATCGGAATTAAATACAAAAGGCACAATGCCGACTTAAGTACACGAATACTGACTCTTCTTACTGTCTATGTTTTGAACCATCCCTGTGACACTAGTTATTGATTCCGATTCTTCACTTCAGGTTTACTGTATCCCTTGGACCTTCTTATTGACGATGAAACACAGAAATTGTATCGGAATTAAATACAAAAGACACAATGCCGACTTAGGTTCGAGAAGACTGGCACTTCTTAGTATCTATGTTTTGAAAAATTCCTGTGACACTAGTTACAGATTCCGATGCTTCACTCCAGGTTTACTGTATCCCTTGGACCTTCTTATTGACGATGAAACACAGAAATTGCATCGGAATTATATACAAAAGGCACAATGCCGACTTAACTACAAGAAGACTGACACTTCTTACTGACTATGTTTTGAACCATTCCTGGGACACAAGTTATAGATTCCGACGCATCACTTCAGGTTTACTGTATCCCTTGCACCTTCTTATTGACGATGAAACGCAGAAATTGCATCGGAATTAAATACAAAAGGCACAATGCCGACTTAAGTACAAGAAGACTGACTCTTGTTACTGTCTATGATTTGAACCATTCCAGTGACACTAGTTTTAGATTCCGATGCTTCACTTCAGGTTTACTGTATCCCTCAGACCTTCTCATTGACGATGAAACACAGAAATTGCATCGGATTTAAATACAAAAGGCGCAATGCCGACTTAAGTACAAGAGGACTGACTCTTCTTACTGACTATGTTTGGAACCATTCCTGTGACACTAGATATAGATTCCGATGATTCACTTCAGGTTTACTGTATCCCTTCGACCTTCTTATTGACGAATAAACACAGAAATTGCATCGGAATTAAATACAAAAGGCACAATGCCGACTTAAGTACAAGAAGACTGACTCTTCTTACTGTCTATGTTTGAACCATTCCTATGGCACTAGATATAGATTCCGATGCTTCCCTTCAGGTCTACTGTATCCCTCAGACCTTCTTATTGACGATGAAACACAGAAATTGCATCGGAATAAAATACAAAAGGCACAATGCCGACTTAAGTACAAGGAGACTGACTTTTCCTACTGCCTATGTTTTGAACCATTCTTCTGACACTACTTATAGATTCCGATGCTTCACTCAAGGTTTACTGTATCCCTTGGACCTACTTATTGACGATGAAACACAGGTATTGCATTCGAATTGAATAGAAAAGGCACAATGCCGACATAAGTACAAGAAGACTGACTCTTCCAACTTTCTATGTATTGAACCATTCCTGTGACATTAGTTATAGATTCCGATGCTTCAGTTCGGGTTTAATGTATCCCTTGAACCTTCTTGTTGACGATGAAACACAGAAATTGCATCGCAACTAAATACAAAAGGCACAATGCCGACTTAAGTACAAGAAGACTGATTCTTCTTACCGAATATGTTTCATTCATTCCTGTGACACTAGTTATAGATTCCGATGCTTCACTCCAGGTTTACTGTATCCCTTGGACCTTCTTATTGACGATGAAACACAGAAATTGCATCGGAATTTAATACAAAAGGCACAATGCCGACTTAAGTACAAGAAGACTGACCCTTCTTACTGACTATGTTTTGAACCATTCCTCTGACACTAGTTATAGATTCCGATGCTTCACTCCCGGTTTACTGTATCCCTTGGACCTTCTTATTGACGATGAAACACAGGAATTGCATCGGAATTAAATACAAAAGGCACAATGCCGACTTAAGTACAACAAGACTGACTCTTCTTACTGACTATGCTTTGAACCATTCCTGTGTCACTAGTTATAGTTTCCGATGCTTCACTCCAGGTTTACTGTGTCCCTTGGACCTTCTTATTGACGATGAAACACAGAAAATGCATCGGAACTAAATAGAAAAGGCACAATGCCGACTTAAGTTCAAGAAGACTGACTCTTCTTACTGACTATGTTTTGAACCATTCCTGTGACATTAGTTATAGATTCCGATGCTTCACTTCAGGTTTACTGTATCCCTCTGACCCTCTTATTGACGATGAAACACAGAAATTGCATCGGAATTAAATACAAAAGTCACATTCCGACTTAAGTACAAGATGACTGACTCTTCTTACCGTCTATGTTTTGAACAATTCCTGTGACACTAGTTATAGATTTCGATGCTGCACTCCAGGTTTACTGTGTCCCTTGGTCCTTCTTATTGACGATGAAACACAGAAATGGCATCGGAATGAAATACAAAAGGCACAATGCAGACTTAAGTACAAGAAGACTGACTCTTCTTACTGACTATGTTTTCAACCATTCCTGGACCACTAGTTATAGATTCCGATGCTTCACTTCAGGTTTACTGTATCCCTTGGACCTTCTTATTGACGATGAAACACAGAAATTGCATCGGAATTAAATACAAAAGGCACAATGCCGACTTCAGAACAAGGATACTGACTCTTCTTACTGTCTATGTTTTTAACCATCGCTGAGACACTAGTTATAGATTCCGATGCTCCACTCCAGGTTTACTGTATCACTTGGACCATCTTAGTGACGATGAAACACAGAAATTGCATCTGAATTAAATACAAAAGGGACAATGCCGACTTAAGTACAAGAATTCTGACTCTTCTTACTGACTATGATTTGAACCATTCCTGTGACACTAGTTATTGATTCCGATGCTTCACTTCAGGTTTACTGAATCCCTTGGACCTTCTTATTGACGATGAACCACAGAAATGGTATCGGAATTAAATACAGAAGGCACAATGCCGACTTAAGTACAAGAAGACAGACGCTTCCTACTGTCTATGTTTTGAACCATTCCTGTGACACTAGTTATAGATTCCGATGCTTCACTTCAGGTTTACAGTATCCCTCTGAGCTTCTTATTGACGATGAAACACAGAAATTGCATCGGAATAATATACAAAAGGCACAATGCCGACATAAGTACAAGAAGACTGACTCTTCTTACTGTCTATGTTTTGAACCATTCCTGTGACACTAGTTATTGATTCCGATGCTTCACTCCAGGTTTACTGTGTCCCTTGGCCCTTCTTATTGACGATGAAACACAGAAATTGCATCGAAATTAAATACAAAAGGCACAATGCCGACTTAAGTACAAGAAGACTGACTCTTCTTACTGACTATGTTTTGAACCATTCCTGTGACACTAGTTACAGATTCCGATGCTTCACTTCAGGTTTGCTGTATCCCTCTGACCCTCTTATTGACGATGAAACACAGAAATTGCATCGGAATTAAATAGAAAAGGCACAGTGCCGACTTAAGTACAAGAAGACAGACGCTTCCTACTGTCTATGTTTTGAACCATTCCTGTGACACTAGTTATTGATTCCGATGCTTCACTTCAGGTTTACTGTATCCCTCTGACCCTCTTATTGACGATGAAACACAGAAATTGCATCGGAATTTAATACAAAAGGCACATTCCGATTTAAGTACAAGATGACTAACTCTTCTTACCGTCTATGTTTTGAACCATTCCTGTGAAACTAGTTATAGATTCCGATGCTTCACTCCGGTTTTACTGTGTCCCTTGGACCTTCTTATTGACGATGGAACACAGAAATTGCATCGGAATTAAATACAAAAGGCACAATGCCGACATAAGTACAAGAAGACTGATTCTTCTTACTGTCTATGTTTGAACCATTCCTGTGACACTAGTTATAAATTCCGATGCTTCATTCCAGGTTTACTGTATCCCTTGGACCTTCTTATTGACGATGAAACACAGAAATTGCATCGGAATTAAATACAAAGGGCACAATGCCGACTTAAGTACAAGAAGACTGACTCTTCTTACTGACTATGTTTTGAACCATTCCTGTGACACTAGTTCTAGATTCCGATGCTTCACTAAAGGCTTCCGTATCCCTTAGTCATCCTTATTGACGATGAAACACAGAAATTGCATCGGAATTAAATACAAAAGGCACAATGCTGACTTAAGTACAACAAGACTGGCTCTTCCTACTGTCTACGTTTGAAAGATTCCTGTGACACTAGTTATAGATTCCGATGCTTCACTCCAGGTTTACTGTATCCCTTGGACCTTCTTATTGACGAAGAAACACAGAAATTGCATCGGAATTAAATAGAAAAGGCACAATGCCGACTTAAGTACAAGAAGACTGACTCTTCCTACTGTCTATGTTTTGAACCAATCCTGTGACACTAGTTATAGATTCCGAAGCTTCACTTCAGGTTTACTGTATCCCTCTGACCCTCTTATTGACGATGAAACACAGAAATTGCATCGGAATTAAATACAAAAGGCACATTCCGACTTAAGTACAAGATGAATGACTCTTCTTACTGTCTATGATTTGAACCATGCCTGTAAAACTAATTATAGATTCCGATGTTTCACTCCAGGTTTACTGTGTCCCTTGGACCTTTTTATTGACGATAAAACGCAGAAATTGCATCGGAGTTAAATACAAAAGGCACAATGCCGACTTAAGTACAAGAAGACTGATTCTTCTTACTGTCTATGTTTTGAACCATTCCTGTGACACTAGTTATAAATTCCGATGCTTCACTCCAGGTTTACTGTATCCCTTGGACCTTCTTATTGACGATGAAACACAGAAATTGCATCGGAATTAAATTCAAAAGTCACATTCCGACTTAAGTACAAGATGACTGACTCTTCTTACTGTCTATGTTTTGAACAATTCCTGTGACACTAGTTATAGATTCCGATGCTGCACTCCAGGTTTACTGTATCCCTTGGACCTTCTTATTGACGATGAAACACAGAAATTGCATCGGAATTAAATACAAAAGGCACAATGCCGACTTCAGAACAAGGATACTGACTCTTCTTACTGTCTATGTTTTTAACCATCGCTGAGACACTAGTTATAGATTCCGATGCTTCACTCCAGGTTTACTGTATCCCTTGGACCATCTTAGTGACGATGAAACACAGAAATTGCATCTGAATTAAATACAAAAGGGACAATGCCGACTTAAGTACGAGATTTCTGACCCTTCTTGCTGACTATGATTTGAACCATTCCTGTGACACTAGTTATAGATTCCGATGCTTCACTTCAGGTTAACTGTATCCCTTGGATCTTCTTATTGACGATGAAACACAGAAATGGTATCGGAATTAAATACAGAAGGCACAATGCCGACTTATGTACAAGGAGACTGACTCTTCTTACTGATTATGTTTTGAACCATTCCTGTGACACTAGTTATAGATTCCGATGCTTCACTTCAGGTTTACTGTACCCCTCTGACCCTCTTATTGACGATGAAACACAGAAATTGCATCGGAATTAAATACAAAAGTCACATTCCGACTTAAGTACAAGATGACTGACTCTTCTTACTGTCTATGTTTTGAACCATCCCTGTGACACTAGTTATAGATTCCGATGCTTCACTTCAGGTTTAATGTATCCCTTGGACCTTCGTAGTGACGATGAAACACAGAAATTGCATCGGAATTACATACAAAAGGTGCAATGCCGACTTAAGTACAAGAAGACTGACTCTTCTTACTGACTATGTATGGAACCATTCCTGTAACACTAGTTATAGATTCCGATGCTTCACTTCTGGTTTACTGTATCCCTTGGACCTTCTTATTGACGATGAAACACAGAAATTGCATCGGAATTAAATACAAAATGCACAATGCCCACTTAAGTACAAGAAGACTGACTCTTCCCACTGTCTATGTTTGAACCATTCCTATGACACTAGTTATAGATTCCGATGCTTCACTTCAGGTTTACTGTATCCATCAGACCTTCTTACTGACGATGAAACACAGAAATTGCATCGGAATAAAATACAAAAGGCACAATGCCGACTTAAGTACAAGAAGACTGACTCTTCCTACTGTCTATGTTTTGAACCATTCCTGTGACACTACTAATAGATTCCGATGCTTCACTCCAGGTTTACTGTATCCCTTGGACCTTCTTATTGACGATGAAACACAGATATTGCATCGGAAATAAATAGAAAAGGCACAATGCCGACATAAATACAAGAAGACTGACTCTTCCTACTCTCTATGTTTGAACCATTCCTGTAGCACTAGTTATAGATTCCGATGCTTCACGTCAGGTTTAATGTATCCCTTGGACCTTCTTGTTGACGATGAAACACAGAAATTGCATCGGAATTAAATACAAAAGGCACAATGCCGACTTAAGTACAAGAAGACTGATTCTTCTTACCGACTATGTTTGATTCAGTCCTGTGACACTAGTTACAGATTCCGATGCATCAGTCCAGGTTTACAATATCCCTTGGACCTTCTTATTGACGATGAAACACAGAAATTGCATCGGAATTAAATACAAAAGGCACAATGCCGACTTAAGTACAAGAAGACTGACTCTTCTTACTGACTATGTTTTGAACCATTCCTGTGACACTAGTAATAGATTCCGATGCTTCACTCCAGGATTACCGTATCCCTTGCACCTTCTTATTGCCGATGAAACACAGAAATTGCATCGGAATTAAATCGAAAAGGCACAATGCCGACTTAAGTACAAGAAGACTGACTCTTCCTACTGTTAATGCTTTGATCCATTCCTGTGACACTAGTTATAGATTCCGATGCTTCACTTCATGTTTAATGTATCCCTTGGACCTTCTTGTTGACGATGAATCACAGAAATTGCATCGGAATTGAATACAAAAGGCACAATGCCGACTTAAGTACAAGAAGACTGAATCTTCTTACGGACTATGATTTGATTCATTCCTGTGACACTAGTTATAGATTCCGATGCTTCACTCCCGGTTTACTGTATCCCTTGGACCTTCTTATTGACGATGAAACACAGAAATTGCATCCGAATTAAATACAAAAGGCACAATGCCGAGTTAAGTACAAGAAGACTGACTCTTCTTACTGTCTATGTTTTTAACCATCGCTGAGACACTAGTTATAGATTCCGATGCTTCACTCCAGGTTTACTGTATCCCTTGGACCTTCTTATTGACGATAAAACACAGAAATTGCATCGGAATTTAATACAAAATGCACAATGCCGACTTAAGTACAAGAAGACTGACTCTTCGTACTGACTATGTTTTGAACCATTCCTGTGACACTAGCTATAGATTCCGATGCTTCACTCCAGGTTTACTGCATCCCTTTGACCTTCTTATTGACGATGAAACACAGAAATTGCATCGGAATTAAATACAAAAGGCACAATGCCGACTTAACTACAAGAAGATTGACTCTTCTTAGTGTCTATGCTTTGAACCATTCCTGTGACACTAGTTATAGATTCCGATGCTTCACTTCAGGTTTACTGTATCCCTCTGACCCTCTTATTGACGGTGAAACACAGAAATTGCATCGGAATTAAATACAAAAGTCACATTCCGACTGAAGTACAAGATGACTGACTCTTCTTACTGTCTATGTTTTGAACCATTCCTGTGACACTAGTTATAGATTCCGATGCTGCACTCCAGGTGTGCTGTGTCCCTTGGCCCTTCTTATTGACGATGAAACACAGAAATTGCATCGGATTGAAATACAAATGGCACAATGCCGACTTAAGTACAAGAAGACTGACTCTTCTTACTGACTATGTTTTGAACCATTCCTGGGACACTAGTTATAGATTCCGATGCTTCACTTCAGGTTTACTGTATCCCTCAGACCTTCTTATTGACGATGAAACACAGAAATTGCATCGGAATAAAATACAAAAGGCACAATGCCGACTTAAGTACAAGAAGACTGACTCTTCCCACTGTCTATGTTTTGAACCATTCCTGTGACACTACTTATAGATTCCGATGCTTCACTCCAGGTTTACTGTATCACTTGGACCTTCTTATTGACGACGAAACACTTATATTGCATCGGAATTGAATAGAAAAGGCACAATGCCGACATAAGTACAAGAGGACTGACTCTTCCTACTCTCTATGTTTGAACCATTCCTGTGACACTAGTTATAGATTCCGATGCTTCACTTCATGTTTAATGTATCCCTTGGACCTTCTTGTTGACGATGAATCACAGAAATTGCATCGGAATTAAATACAAAAGGCACAATGCCGACTTAAGTACAAGAAGACTGAATCTTCTTACCGGCTATGATTTGATTCATTCCTGTGACACTAGTTATAGATTCCGATGCTTCACTCCCGGTTTACTGTATCCCTTGGACCTTCTTATTGACGATGAAACACAGAAATTGCATCCGAATTAAATACAAAAGGCACAATGCCGAGTTAAGTACAAGAAGACTGACTCTTCTTACTGTCTATGTTTTTAACCATCGCTGAGACACTAGTTATAGATTCCGATGCTTCACTCCAGGTTTACTGTATCCCTTGGACCATCTTATTGTCGATGAAACACAGAAATTGCATCGGAATTTAATACAAAAGGCACAATGCCGACTTAAGTACAAGAAGACTGACTCTTCTTACTGACTATGTTTTGAACCATTCCTGTGACACTAGGTATAGATTCCGATGCTTCACTCCAGGTTTACTGCATCCCTTTGACCTTCTTATTGACGATGAAACACAGAAATTGCATCGGAATTAAATACAAAAGGCACAATGCCGACTTAACTACAAGAAGATTGACTCTTCTTAGTGTCTATGTTTTGAACCTTTCCTGTGACACTAGTTATAGATTCCGATGCTTCACTTCAGGTTTACTGTATCCCTCTGACCCTCTTATTGACGGTGAAACACAGATATTGCATCGGAATTAAATACAAAAGTCACATTCCGACTTAAGTACAAGATGACTGACTCTTCTTACTGTCTATGTTTGGAACCATTCCTGTAACACTAGTTATAGATTCCGATGCTTCACTTCTGGTTTACTGTATCCCTTGGACCTTGTTATTGACGATGAAACACAGAAATTGCATCGGAATTAAATACAAAAGGCACAATGCCGACTTAAGTACAAGAAGACTGACTCTTCTTACTGTCTTTGTTTGAACCATTCCTATGACACTAGTTATAGATTCCGATGCTTCACTTCAGGTTTACTGTATCCCTCAGACCTTCTTATTGACGATGAAACACAGAAATTGCATCGGAATAAAATACAAAAGGCACAATGCCGACTTAAGTCCAAGAAGACTGACTCTTCCCACTGTCTATGTTTTGAACCATTCCTGTGACACTACTTATAGATTCCGATGCTTCACTCCAGGTTTACTGTATCACTTGGACCTTCTTATTGACGATGAAACACAGATATTGCATCGGAATTGAATAGAAAAGGCACAATGCCGACATAAGTACAATTGGACTGACTCTTCCTACTCTCTATGTTTGAACCATTCCTGTGGCACTAGTTATAGATTCCGATGCTTCACTTCAGGTTTACTGTAACCCTTGGACCTTCTTATTGACGATGAAACACAGAAATTGCATCGGAATTAAATACAAAAGGCACAATGCCGACTTAAGTACAAGAAGACTGACTCTTCTTACTGACTATGTTTTGAACCATTACTGTGACACTAGCTATAGATTCCGATGCTTCACTCCAGGTTTACCGTATCCCTTGGACATCATTATTGGCGATGAATCAGAGAAATTACATCGGAATTAAATACAAAAAGCACAATGCCGACTTAAGTACAACAACACTGACTCTTCCTACTGTCTATGTTTTGAACCATTCCTGTGACACTAGTTATAGATTCCGATGCTTCACTCCAGGTTTACTGTATCCCTTGGAATTTCTTATCGACGATGAAACACAGAAATGGCATCGGAATTAAATAGAAAAGGCACAATGCCGACTTAAGTACAAGAACACTGATTCTTCATACTGTCTATGTTTTGAACCATTCCTGTGACACTAGTTATAGATTCCGATGCATCACTTCAGGTTTAATGTATCCCTTGGACCTTCTTGTTGACGATGAATCACAGAAATTGCATCGGAATTAAATACAAAAGGCACAATGCCGACTTAAGTACAAGAAGACTGATTCTTCTTACCGACTATGTTTTCATTCATTCCTGTGACACTAGTAATAGATTCCGATGCTTCACTCCCGGATTACTGTATCCCTTGGACCTTCTTATTGACGATGAAACACAGAAATTGCATCCGAATTATAGACAAAAGGCACAATGCAGACTTAAGAACAAGAAGACTGACTCTTCTTACTGTCTATGTTTTTAACCATCGCTGAGACACTAGTTATAGATTCCGATGCTTCACTCCAGGTTTACTGTATCCCTTGGACCTTCTTATTGACGATGAAACACAGAAATTGCATCGGAATTAAATATAAAAGGCACAATGCCGACTTAAGTACAAGAAGACTGACTCTTCTTACTGACTATGTTTTGAACCATTCCTGTGACACTAGTTGTAGATTCCGATGCTTCACTCCAGGTTTACTGTATCCCTTGGACCTTCCTATTGACGATGAAACACAGAAATTGCATCGGAATTAGATAGAAAAGGCACAATGCCGACTTAAGTACAAGAAGACTGACTCTTCCTACTGTCTATGTTTTGAACCATTCCTGTGACACTAGTTATAGATTCGGATGCTTCACTTCAGGTTCAATGTATCGCTTGGACCTTCTTGTTGACGATGAATCACAGAAATTGCATCGGAATTAAATACAAAAGGCACAATGCCGACTTAAGTACCAGAAGACTCACTCTTCCTACTGTCTATGATTTGAACCATTCCAGTGACACTAGTTTTAGATTCCGATGCTTCACTTCAGGTTTACTGTATCCCTCAGACCTTCTCATTGACGATGAAACACAGAAATTGCATCGGAATTAAATACAACAGGCGCAATGCCGACATAAGTACAAGAAGACTGACTCTTCCTACTCTCTATGTTTGAACCATTCCTGTGACACTAGTTATAGATTCCGATGCTTCACTTCAGGTTTAATGTATCCCTTGGACCTTCTTGTTGACGATGAATCACAGAAATTGCATCGGAATTAAATACAAAAGGCACAATGCCGACTTAAGCACAAGAATATTGATTCTTCTTACCGACTATGTTTTGATTCATTCCTGTGACACTAGTTATAGATTCCGATGCTTCACTTTCGGTTTACTGTATCCCTTGGACCTTCTTATTGACGATGAAACACAGAAATTGCATCCGAATTAAATACAAAAGTCACAATGCCGACTTAAGTACAAGAAGACTGACTCTTATTAGTGTCTATGTTTTGAATCATTCCTGTGACACTAGTTATAGATTCCGATGCTTCACTCCAGGTTTACTGTATCCCTTGGACCTTCTTATTGACGATGAAACACAGAAATTACATCGGAATTAAATACAAAAGGCACAATGCCGACTTAAGTAAAAGAATACTGACTCTTCTTACTGACTATGATTTGAACCATTCCTGTGACACTACTTACAGATTCCGATGCTTCACTTCAAGTTTATTGTATCCCTTGGACCTTCTTATTGGCGATGAAACACAGAAATGGTATCGGAATTAAATACAGAAGGCACAATGCCAACTTAAGTACAAGAAATCTGACTCTTCTTACTGTCTATGTTTTAAACCATTCCTGTGACACTAGTTATAAATTCCGATGCTTCACTCCAGGTTTACTGTATCCCTTGGACCTTCATATTGCCGATGAAACACAGAAATTGCATCGGAATTAAATACAAAGGGCACAATGCAAACTTAAGTACAAGAAGACTGACTCATCTTACGGACTATGTTTTGAACCATTTCTGTGACACTAGTTATAGATTCCGATGCTTCACTTCAGGTTTACTGTATCCCTCTGACACTGTTATTAACGATGAAACACAGAAATTGCATCGGAATTAAATACAAAAGCTACATTCCGACTTAAGTACAAGATTACTGACTCTTCCTACTGCCTATGTTTTGAACCATTCCTGTGACACTAGTTATAGATTCCGATGCTTCACTTCAGGTTCAATGTATCCCTTGGACCTTCTTATTACCGATGAAACACAGAAATTGCATCGGAATTAAATACAAAAGGCACAATGCCGACTTAAGTACAAGTAGACTGATTCCTCTTACTGACTGTGTTTTGAACCATTCCTGGGACACTAGTTATAGATTCCGATGCTTCACTTCAGGTTTACTGTATCTCTTGGACCTTCTTATTGACGATGAAACACAGAAATTGCATCGGAATTAAATAGAAAAGGCACAATGCCGACTTAAGTACAAGAAGACTGACTCTTCCCACTGTCTATGATTTGAACCATTCCAGTGACACTAGTTTTAGATTCCGATGCTTCACTTCAGGTTTACTGTATCCCTCAGACCTTCTCATTGACGATGAAACACAGAAATTGCATCGGAATTAAATACAAAAGGCACAATGCCGACTTAAGTACAAGAAGACTGACTCTTCTTACTGACTATGTTTGGAACCATTCCTGTGACACTAGTTATAGATTCCGATGCTTCACTTCAGGTTTACTGTATCCCTCAGACCTTGTCATTGACGATGAAACACAGAAATTGCATCGGAATTAAATACAAAATGCGCAATGCCGACTTAAGTACAAGAAGACTGACTCTTCTTACTGACTATGTTTGGAACTATTCCTGTGACACTAGTTATAGATTCCGATGCTTCACTTCAGGTTTACTGTATCCCTTGGACCTTCTTATTGACGATGAAACACAGAAATTGCATCGGAATTAAATACAAAAGGCACAGGGCCGACATAAGTACAAGAAGACTGACTCTTCTTACTGTCTATGTTTGAACCATTCCTATGACACTAGTTGTAGATTCCGATGCTTCACTTCAGGTTTACTGTATCCCTCAGACCTTTTTATTGACGATGAAACACAGAAATTGCATCGGAATAAAATACAAAAGGCACAATGCCGACATAAGTACAAGAAGACTGACTCTTCCTACTGTCTATGTTTTGAACCATTCCTGTTACTCTACTTATAGAATCCGATGCTTCACTCCAAGTTTACTGTATCCCTTGGACCTTCTTATTGACGATGAAACAAAGATATTGCATCAGAATTGAATAGAAAAGGCACAATGCGGACATAAGTACAAGAAGACTGACTCTTCCTACTCTCTATGTTTTGAACCATTCCTGTGACACTAGTTATAGATTCCGATGCTTCACTTCAGGTTTAATGTATCCTTTGGACCTTCTTGTTGTCGATGAAACACAGAAATGGCATCGGAATTAAATACAAAAGGCACAATGCCGACTTAAGTACAAGAAGACTGATTCTTCTCACCGACTATGTTTCATTCATTCGTGTGACACTAGTTATAGATTCCGATGCTTCAGTCCAGGTTTACTGTATCCTTTGGACCTTCATGTTGACGATGAATCACAGAAATTGCATCGGAATTAAATACAAAAGGCACAATGCCGACTTAAGTACAAGAAGACTGAATCTTCTTACCGTCTATGTTTTGATTCATTCCTTTGACACTAGTTATGGATTCCGATGCTTCACTCCCGGTTTACTGTATCCCTTGGACCTTCTTATTGACGATGAAACACAGAAATTGCATCCGAATTAAATACAAAAGGCACAATGCCGACTTAAGTACAAGAAGACTGACTTTTCTTACTTTCTATGTTATTAACAATCGCTGGGACACTAGTTATAGATTCCGATGCTTCACTCCAGGTTTACTGTATCCCTTTGACCTTCTTATTGACGATGAAACACAGAAATTGCATCGGAATTAAATACAAAAGGCACAATGCCGACTTAAGTACAAGAAGACTGACTCTTCTTACTGACTATGTTTTGAACCATTCCTGTGACACTAGTTATTGATTCCGATGCTTCACTCCAGGTTTACTGTATCCCTTGGACCTCCTTATTGACGATGAAACACAGATATTGCATCGGAATTAAATACAAAAGGCACAATGCCGACCTATCTACAAGAGGACTGACTCTTCCTACTGTCTATGTTTTGAACCACTCTTGTGACACTAGTTATGGATTCCGATGCATCACTTCAGGTTTACTGTGCCTTGGACCTTCGTATTGACGATGAAACACAGAAGTTGCATCGGAATTAAATACAAAAGGCACAATGCCGACTTAAGTACAAGAAGACTGACTCTTCTTAATGTCTATGTTTTGAACCATTCCTGTGACACTAGTTATAGATTCCGATGTATCACTTCAGATTTACTGTATCCCCCTGACCGTCGTATTGACGATGAACACATAAAATGCATCGGAATTGAATACATAAGGCACAATGCCGACTCAAGTACAAGACGACTGGCTCTTCTTCCTCTCAATGCTTTGAACCATTCCTGTGACACTAGGTATAGATTCAGATGCTTCACTTCAGGTTTACTGTATCCAGCTGACCTTCTTATTGACGATGAAACACAGAAATTGCATCGGAATTAAATACAAAAGGCACAATGGCGAGTTAAGTACAAGAAAACCGACTCTACTTACAGTCTATGTTTTGAATCATTACTGTGACACTAGTTTTACATTCCGATGCTTCACTCCAGGTTTACTGTATCCATCTGACCTCCTTGTTGACGATGAAACACAGAAATTGCATCTTAATTGAATACAAAAGGCACAATGCCGACTTAAGTACAAGATGACTGACTCTTCTTACTGTCTATGTTTTGAACTATTCCTGTGAAACTAGTTATAGATTCCGATGCTTCACTCCAGGTTTACTGTGTCCCTTGGACCTTCTTATTGACGATGAAACACAGAAATTGCATCGGAATTAAATACAAAAGGCACAATGCCGACTTAAGTACAAGAAGACTGACTCTTCTTACTGTCTATGTTTTGAACCATTCCTGTGACACTAGTTATAGATTCCGATGCTTCACTTCAGATTTACTGCATTCCCCTGACCGTCGTATTGACGATGAACACAGAAAATGCATCGGAATTAAATACAAAAGGCACAATGCCGACTCAAGTACAAGACGACTGGCTCTTCTTCCTGTCAATGCTTTGAACCATTCCTGTCACACTAGTTATAGATTCAGATGCTTCACTTCAGGTTTACTGTATCCAGCTGACCACCTTATTGACGATGAAACACAGAAATTGCATCGGATTTAATTACAAAAGGCACAATGGCGAGTTAAGTACAAGAAGACCGATTCTTCTTACTGTCTATGTTTTGAACCATTACTGTGGCACTAGTTTTACATTCCGATGCTTCATTCCAGGTTCACTGTATCCATCTGACCTCCTTATTGACGATGAAACACAGAAATTGCATCTTAATTGAATACAAAAGGCACAATGCCGACTTAGGTACAAGAAGACTGACTCTTCTTACTGTCTGTGTTTTGAACCATTCCTGTGACACTAGTTATGGATTCCGATGCTTCACTTCAGGTTCACTGTATCCCTCTGACCTTCTTATTGACGATGAAACACAGAAATTGCATCGGAATTATATAGAAAAGGCACAATGCCGACTTAGGTACTAGAAGACTGATTCTTATTACTGTCTATGTTTTGAACCATTCCTGTGACACTAGTTATAGATTCCGATGCTTCACTTCAGGTTTACTATATCCCTCTGACCTTCTTACTGACGATGAAACACAGAAATTGCATCTTAATTAAATACAAATGGCACAATGCCGACTTAAGTACAAGAAGTCTGACTCTTCTTACTGTCTATGTTTTGAACCATTCCTGTGACAGTAGTTACAGATTCCGATGCTTAACTTCAGGTTTACTGTATCCCCCTGACCTTCTTATTGACGGTGAAACACAGAAATTGCATCGGAATTAAATGCAAAAGGCACAATGCCGACTTAAGTACAAGAAGACTGACTCTTCTTATTGACTATGTTTTGAACCATTCCTGTGACACTGGTCACAGATTCCGATGCTTCACTCCAGGTTTACTGTATCCCTTGGACCTTCTTATTGACGATGAAACACAGAAATTGCATCGGTATTAAATAGAAAAGGCACAATGCCGACTTAAGTACAAGAAGACTGACTCTTCTTACTGACTATGTTTTGAACCATTCCCGTGACACTAGTTATAGTTTCCGATGCTTCACTTCAGGTTTACTGTATCCCTCTGACCCTCTTATTGACGATGAAAGACAGAAATTGCATCGGAATTAAATACCAAAGGCACATTCCGACTTAAGTACAAGATGACTGACTCTTCTTACTGTCTATGCTTTGAACCATTCCTGTGACACTAGTTATAGATTCCGATGCTTCACTCCAGGTTTACTGTGTCCCTTGGACCTTCTTATTGACGATGAAACACAGAAATTGCATCGGAATTAAATACAAAAGGCACAATGCCGACTTAAGTACAAGAAGACTGACTCTTCTTTCTGTCTATGTTGTGAACCATTCCTGTGACACTAGTTATAGATTCCGATGCTTCACTTCAGATTTACTTTATCCCGCTGACCGTCGTATTAATGATGAACACAGAAAATGCATCGGAATTAAATACAAAATGCACAATGCCGACTCAAGTACAAGACGATTGGCTCTTCTTCCTGTCAATGCATTGAACCATTCCTGTGACACTAGTTATAGATTCAGATGCTTCACTTCAGGTTTACTGTATCCTGCTGACCTTCGTATTGACGATGAAACACAGAAATTGCATCAGACTTAAATACAAAAGGCACAATGGCGAGTTAAGTACAAGAAGACCGACTCTTCTTACTGTCTATGTTTTGAACCATTACTGTGACACTAGTTATAGATTCCGATGCTTCACTTCAGGTTTACTGTATCCCTCTGACCTTCTTACGGACGAAGAAACACAGAAATTGCATCTTAATTAAATACAAAAGGCACAATGCCGACTTAACTACAAGAGGACTGACTCTTCTTACTGACTATGTTTTGAACCATTCCTGTGACACTAGTTATAGTTTCCGATGCTTCACTTCAGGTTTACTGTATCCCTCTGACCCTCTTATTGACGATGAAACACAGAAATTGCATCGGAATTAAATACCAAAGGCACATTCCGACTTTAGTACAAGATGACTGACTCTTCTTATTGTCTATGTTTTGAACCATTCCTGTGAAACTAGTAATAGATTCCGATGCTTCACTCCAGGTTTACTGTGTCCCTTGGACCTTCTTATTGACGATGAAACACAGAAATTGCATCGGAATTAAATAAAAAAGGCACAATGCTGACTTAAGTACAAGAAGACTGACTCTTCTTACTGTGTATGTTTTGAACCATTCCTGTGAAACTAGTAATAGATTCCGATGCTTCAGTCCAGGTTTACTGTGTCCCTTTGACCTCTTATTGACGATGAAACACAGAAATTGCACCGGAATTAAATACAAAAGGCACAATGGCGAGTTAAGTACATGAAGACCGACTCTTCTTACTGACTATGTTTTGAACCATTACTGTGACACTAGTCTTACATTCCGATGCTTCACTTCAGATTTACTGTATCCTCCTGACCGTCGTATTGACAATGAAACACAGAAATTGCATCTTAATTGAATACAAAAGGCACAATGCTGACTTAGGCACAAGATGACTGACTCTTTTTACTGTCTGTGTTTTGAACCATTCCTGTGACACTAGTTATGGATTCCGATGCTTCACTTCAGGTTCACTGTATCCCTCTGACCTTCTTATTGACGATGAAACACAGAAATTGCATCGGAAGTATATAGAAAAGGCACAATGCCGACTTAGGTACAAGAAGACTGACTCTACTTACTGTCTGTGTTTTGAACCATTCCTGTGACTCTAGTTATGGATTCCGATGCTTCACTTCAGGTTCACTGTATCCCTCTGACCTTCTTAATGACGATGAAACACAGAAATTGCTTCGGAAGTGTATAGAAAAGGCACAATGCCGACTTAGGTACAAGAAGACTGACTCTTCTCACTGTCTATGTTTTGAACCATTCCTGTGACACTAGTTATAGATTCCGATGCTTCACTTCAGGTTTACTGTATCCCTCTGACCTTCTTATTGACGAAGAAACGCAGAAATTGCATCTTAATTAAATACAAAAGGCACAATGCCGACATAACTACAATAAGACTGACTCTTCTTACTGACTATGTTTTGAACCATTCCTGTGACACTAGTTATAGTTTCCGATGCTTCACGTCAGGTTTACTGTATCCCCCTGACCGTCGTATTGACGATGAACACAGAAAATGCATCGGAATTAAATACAAAAGGCACAATGCCGACTCAAGTAAAAGACGACTGGCTCTTCTTACTGACTATGTTTTGAACCATTCCTGTGACACTAGTTATTGATTCCGATGCTTAACTCCAGGTTTACTGTATCCCTTGGACATCCTTATTGACGATGAAACACAGAAATTGCATCGGAATTAAATAGAAAAGTCACAATGCCGACCTATCTACAAGAGGACTGACTCTTCCTACTGTCTATGTTTTGAACCATTCTTGTGACACTAGTTATTGATTCCGATGCATCACTTCAGGTTTACTGTGTCCCTTGGACCTTCGTATTGACGATGAAACACAGAAATTGCATCGGAATTAAATACAAAAGGCACAATGCCGACTTAAGTACATGAAGACTGACTCTTCTTAATGTCTATGTTTTGAACCATTCCTGTGACACTAGTTATAGATTCCGATGCTTCACTTCAGATTTACTGTATTCCCCTGACCGTCGTATTGACGATGAACACATAAAATGCATCGGAATTGAATACATAAGGCACAATGCCGACTCAAGTACAAGACGACTGGCTCTTCTTCCTGTCAATGCTTTGAACCATTCCTGTGACACTAGGTATAGATTCAGATGCTTCACTTCAGGTTTACTGTATCCAGCTGACCTTCTTATTGACGATGAAACACAGAAACTGCATCGGAATTAAATACAAAAGGCACAATGGCGAGTCAAGTACAAGAAAACCGACTCTTCTTACAGTCTATGTTTTGAACCAATACTGTGACACTAGTTTTACATTCCGATGCTTCACTCCACGTTTACTGTATCCATCTGACCTCCTTGTTGACGATGAAACACAGAAATTGCATCTTAATTGAATACAAAAGGCACAGAGGCGACTTAAGTACAAGATGACTGACTCTTCTTACTGTCTAAGTTTTGAACCATTCCTGTGAAACTAGTTATAGATTCCGATGCTTCACTCCAGGTTTACTGTGTCCCTTGGACCTTCTTATTGGCGATGAAACACAGAAATTGCATCGGAATTAAATACAAAAGGCACAATGCAGACTTAAGTACAAGAAGACTGACTCTTCTTACTGTCTATGTTTTGAACCATTCCTGTGACACTAGTTATAGATTCCGATGCTTCACTTCAGGTTTACTGTATCCCTCTGACCTTCTTATTGACGGTGAAACACAGATATTGCATCGGAATTAAATGCAAAAGGCACAATGCCGACTTAAGTACAAGAAGACTGACTCTTCTTATTGACTATGTTTTGAACCATTCCTGAGACACTGGTCATAGATTCCGATGCTTCACTCCAGGTTTACTGTATCCCTTGGTCCTTCTTATTGACGATGAAACACAGAAATTGCATCGGTATTAAATAGAAAAGGCACAATGCCGACTTAAGTACAAGAAGACTGACTCTTCTTACTGACTATGTTTTGAACCATTCCTGTGACACTAGTTATAGATTCCGATGCTTCACTTCAGGTTTACTGTATCCCTCTGACCCTCTTATTGACGATGAAAGACAGAAATTGCATCGGAATTAAATACCAAAGGCACATTCCGACTTAAGTACAAGATGACTGACTCTTCTTACTGTCTATGCTTTGAACCATTCCTGTGAAACTAGTTATAGATTCCGATGCTTCACTCCAGGTTTCCTGTGTCCCTTGGACCTTCTTATTGACGATGAAACACAGAAATTGTATCGGAATTAAATACAAAAGGCACAATGCCGACTTAAGTACAAGGAGACTGACTCTTCTTTCTGTCTATGTTGTGAACCATTCCTGTGACACTAGTTATAGATTCCGATGCTTCACTTCAGATTTACTGTATCCCCCTGACCGTCGTATTGATGATGAACACAGAAAATGCATCGGAATTAAATACAAAATGCACAATGATGACTCAAGTACAAGACGATTGGCTCTTCTTCCTGTCAATGCATTGAACCATTTGTGTGACACTAGTTATAGATTCAGATGCTTCACTTCAGGTTTACTGTATCCAGCTAACCTTCTTATTGACGATGAAACACAGAAATTGCATCGGACTTAAATACAAAAGGCACAATGGCGAGTTAAGTACAAGAAGACCGACTCTTCTTACTGTCTATGTTTTGAACCATTACTGTGACACTAGTTTTACATTCCGATGCTTCACTCCAGGCTTACTGTATCCATCTGACCTCCTTATTGACGATGAACCACAGAATTTGCATCTTAATTGAATACAAAAGGCACAATGCCGACTTAGGTACAAGAAGACTGACTCTTCTTACTGTCTGTGTTTTGAACCATTCCTGTGACTCTAGTTATGGATTCCGATGCTTCACTTCAGGTTCACTGTATCCCTCTGACCTTCTTATTGACGATGAAACACAGAAATTGCATCGGAATTAAATACAAAAGGCACAATGCCGACTTAAGTACAAGAAGACTGACTCTTCTTATTGACTATGTTTTGAACCATTCCTGTGACACTAGTTATAGATTCCGATGCTTCACTTCAGGTCTACTGTATGCCTCTGACCTTCTTACTGACGAAGAAACACAGAAATTGCATCTTAATTAAATACAAAAGGCACAATGCCGACTTAACTGCAAGAGGACTGACTCTTCTTACTGACTATGTTTTGAACCATTCCTGTGACACTAGTTATAGTTTCCAATGCTTCACTTCAGGTTTACTGTATCCCTCTGACCCTCTTATTGACGATGAAACACAGAAATTGCATCGGAATTAAATACCAAAGGCACATTCCGACTTAAGTACAAGATGACTGACTCTTCTTACTGTCTATGTTTTGAACCATTCCTGTGAAACTAGTAATAGATTCCGATGCTTCACTCCAGGTTTACTGTGTCCCTTTCACCTTCTTATTGACGATGAAACACAGAAATTGCATCGGAATTAAATAAAAAAGGCACAATGCCGACTTAAGTACAAGAAGACTGACTCTTCTTACTGTCTATGTTTTGAACCATTCCTGTGAAACTAGTAATAGATTCCGATGCTTCAGTCCAGGTTTACTGTGTCCCTTGGACCTTCTTATTGACGATGAAACACAGAAATTGCATCGGAATTAAATACAAAAGGCACAATGGCGAGTTAAGTACAAGAAGACCGACTCTTGTTACTGACTATGTTTTGAACCATTACTGTGACACTAGTCTTACATTACGATGCTTCACTTCAGATTTACTGTATCCCCCTGACCGTCGTATTGACAATGAAACACAGAAATTGCATCTTAATTGAATACAAAAGGCACAATGCCGACTTAGGCACAAGATGACTGACTCTTCTTACTGTCTGTGTTTTGAACCATTTCTGTGACACTAGTTATGGATTCCGATGCTTCACTTCAGGTTCACTGTATCCCTCTGACCTTCTTATTGACGATGAAACACAGAAATTGCATCGGAAGTATATAGAAAAGGCACAATGCCGACTTAGGTACAAGAAGACTGACTCTTCTCGCTGTCTATGTTTTGAACCATTCCTGTGACACTGGTCATAGATTCCGATGCTTCACTCCAGGTTTACTGTATCCCTTGGACCTTCGTATTGACGATGAAACACAGAAATTGCATCGGTATTAAATAGAAAAGGCACAATGCCGACTTAAGTACAAGAAGACTGACTCTTCTTACTGACTATGTTTTGAACCATTCCTGTGACACTAGTTATAGTTTCCGATGCTTCACTTCAGGTTTACTGTATCCCTCTGACCATCTTATTGACGATGAAAGACAGAAATTGCATCGGAATTAAATTCCAAAGGCACATTCCGACTTAAGTACAAGATGACTGACTCTTCTTACTGTCTATGCTTTGAACCATTCCTGTGAAACTAGTTATAGATTCCGATGCTTCACTCCAGGTTTACTGTGTCCCTTGGACCTTCTTATTGACGATGAAACACAGAAATTGCATCGGAATTAAATACAAAAGGCACAATGGCGAGTTAAGTACAAGAAGACCGACTCTTCTTACTGTCTATGTTTTGAACCATTACTGTGACACTAGTTTTACATTCCGATGCTTCACTCCAGGCTTACTGTATCCATCTGACCTCCTTATTGACGATGAACCACAGAATTTGCATCTTAATTGAATACAAAAGGCACAATGCCGACTTAGGTACAAGAAGACTGACTCTTCTTACTGTCTGTGTTTTGAACCATTCCTGTGACTCTAGTTATGGATTCCGATGCTTCACTTCAGGTTCACTGTATCCCTCTGACCTTCTTATTGACGATGAAACACAGAAATTGCATCGGAATTAAATACAAAAGGCACAATGCCGACTTAAGTACAAGAAGACTGACTCTTCTTATTGACTATGTTTTGAACCATTCCTGTGACACTAGTTATAGATTCCGATGCTTCACTCCCGGTTTACTGATTCCCTTGGACCTTCTTATTGACGATGAAACACAGAAATTGCATCGGAAGTAAATACAAAAGGCACAATGCCGACTTAACTACAAGAAGACTGACTCTTCTTACTGACTATGTCTTGAACCATTCCTGTGATACCAGTTATAGTTTCATATGCTTCACTTCAGGTTTACTGTATCCCTCTGACTCTCTTATCGACGATGAAACACAGAAATTGCATCGGAATTAAATACCAAAGGCACATTCCGAATTAAGTACAAGATGACTGACTCCTCTTACTGTCTATGTTTTGAACCATTCCTGTGAAACCAGTTATAGGTTCCGATGCTTCACTCCAGTTTTACTGTGTCCCTTGGACCTTCTTATTGACGATGAAACACAGAAATTGCATCGGAATTAAATACAAAAGGCACAATGGCGAGTTAAGTACAAGAAGACCGACTCTTCTTACTGTCTATGTTTTGAACCATTACTGTGACACTAGTTTTACATTCCGATGCTTCACTCCAGGCTTACTGTATCCATCTGACCTCCTTATTGACGATGAACCACAGAATTTGCATCTTAATTGAATACAAAAGGCACAATGCCGACTTAGGTACAAGAAGACTGACTCTTCTCACTGTCTGGGTTTTGAACCATTCCTTTGACTCTAGTTATAGATTCCGATGCTTCACTTCAGGTTCACTGTATCCCTCTGACCTTCTTATTGACGATGAAACACAGAAATTGCATCGGAAGTATATAGAATAGGCACAATGCCGGCTTAGGTACAAGAAGACTGACTCTTCTCACTCTCTATGTTTTGAACCATTCCTGTCACACTAGTTATAGATTCCGATGCTTCACTTCAGGTTTACTGTATCCCTCTGACCTTCTTACTGACGAAGAAACACAGAAATTGCATCTTAATTAAATACAAAAGGCACAATGCCGGCTTAAGTACAAGAAGACTGACTCTTCTTACTGTCTACGTTTTGAACCATTCCTGTGACAGTAGTTATAGATTCCGATGCTTAACTTCAGGTATACTGTATCCCTCTGACCTTCTTATTGACGATGAAACACAGAAATTGCATCGGAATTAAATACAAAAGGCACAATGCCGACTTAAGTACAAGACGACTGACTCTTCTTATTGACTATGTTTTGAACCATTCCTGTGACACTAGTTATAGATTCCGATGCTTCACTCCCAGTTTACTGTATCCCTTGGACCTTCTTATTGACGATGAAACACAGAAATTGCATCGGAATTAAATACAAAAGGCACAATGCCGACTTAACTACAAGAAGACTGCCTCTTCTTACTGACTATGTTTTGAACCATTGCTGTGACACTAGTTATAGTTTCCGATGCTTCACTTCAGGTTTACTGTATCCCTCTGACCCTCTTATTGACGATGAAACACAGAAATTGCATCGGAATTAAATACCAAAGGCACATTCCGACTTAAGTACAAGATGACTGACTCTTCTTACTGTCTATGGTTTGAACCATTCCTGTGAAACTAGTTATAGATTCCGATGCTTCACTCCAGGTTTACTGTGTCCCTTGGACCTTCTTATTGACGATGAAACACAGAAATTGCATCGGAATTAAATAAAAAAGGCACAATGCCGACTTAAGAACAAGAAGACTGACTCTTCTTACTGTCTATGTTTTGAACCATTCCTGTGACACTAGTTACAGATTCCGATGCTTCACTTCATATTTACTGTATCCCCCTGACCGTCGTATTGACGATGAACACAGAAAATGCATCGGAATTAAATACAAAAGGCACAATGCCGACTCAAGTACAAGACGACTGGCTCTTCTTCCTCTCAATGCATTGAACCATTCCTGTGACACTAGTTATAGATTCAGATGCTTCACTTCAGGTTTACTGTATCCCTCTGACCTTCTTATTGACGATGAAACACAGAAATTGCATCGGAAGTATATAGAAAAGGCACAATGCCAACTTAGGTACAAGAAGACTGACTCTTCGCGCTGTCTATGTTTTGAACCATTCCTGTGACACTAGTTATAGATTCCGATGCTTCACTTCAGGTTTACTGTATCCCTCTGACCTTCTTACTGACGAAGAAACACAGAAATTGCATCTTAATTAAATACAAAAGGCTCAATGCCGACTTAAGTACAAGAAGACTGACTCTTCTTACTGTCTACGTTTTGAACCATTCCTGTGAGAGTAGTTATAGATTCCGATGCTTAACTTCAGGTATACTGTATCCCTCTGACCTTCTTATTGACGATGAAACACAGAAATTGCATCGGAATTAAATACAAAAGGCACAATGCCGACTTAAGTACAAGAAGACTGACTCTTCTTATTGACTATGTTTTGAACCATTCCTGTGACACTAGTTATAGATTCCGATGCTTCACTCCCGGTTTACTGTATCCCTTGGACCTTCTTATTGACGATGAAACACAGAAATTGCATCGGAATTAAATACAAAAGGCACAATGCCGACTTAACTACAAGAAGTCTGACTCTTCTTACTGACTATGTTTTGAACCATTCCTGTGACACTAGTTATAGTTTCCGATGCTTCAATTCAGGTTTACTGTTTCCCTCTGTCCCTCTTATTGACGACGAAACACAGAAATTGCATCGGAATTAAATACAAAAGGCACAATGGCGAGTTAAGTACAAGAAGACCGACTCTTCTTACTGTCTATGTTTTTAACCATTACTGTGGCACTAGTCTTACATTTCGATGCTTCACTCCAGGTTTACTGTATCCATCTGACCTTCTTATTGACGATGAAACACAGAAATTGCATCGGAATTAAATTTAAAAGGCACAATGCCGACTTAACTACAAGAATACTGACTCTTCTTACTGACTATGTTTTGAACCATTCCTGTGACACTAGTTATAGTTTCTGATGCTTCACTTCCGGTTTACTGTATCCCTGTGACCCTCTTATTGACGACGAAACACAGAAATTGCATTGGAATTAAATACAAAAGGCACATTCCGACTTAAGTACAAGATGACTGACTCTTCTAACTGTCTATGCTTTGAACCATTCCTGTGAAACTAGTTATAGATTCCGATGCTTCATTCCAGGTTTACTGTGTCCCTTGGACCTTCGTATTGGCGATGAAACACAGAAATTGCATCGGAATTAAATACAAAAGGCACAATGCCGACTTAAGTACAAGAAGACTGACTCTTCTTACTGTCTCTGTTTTGAACCATTCCTGTGAAACTAGTTATAGATTCCGATGCTTCACTTCAGATTTACTGTATCCCCCTGACCGTCGTATTGACGATGAAACACAGAAATTGCATCTTAATTGAATACAAAAGGCACAATGAAGACTTAGGCACAAGTTGACTGACTCTTCTTACTGTCTGTGTTTTGAACCATTCCTGTGACACTAGTTATGGATTCCGATGCTTCACTTCAAGTTCACTGTATCCCTCTGACCTTGTTATTGACGATGAAACACAGAAATTGCATCGGAATTATATAGAAAAGGCACAATGCCGACTTAGGTACAAGAAGACTGACTCTTCTTACTGTCTATGCTTTGAACCATTCCTGTGACAGTAGTTACAGATTCCGATGCTTCACTTCAGGTTTACTGTACCCCTCTGACCTTCTTATTGACGATGAAACACAGAAATTGCATCGGAATTAAATACAAAAGGCACAATGCCGACTTAAGTACAAAAAGACTGACTCTTCTTATTGACTATGTTTTGAACCATTCCTGGGACACTAGTTATAGATTCCGATGCTTCACTCCCGGTTTACTGTATCCCTTGGACCTTCTTATTGACGATGAAACACAGAAATTGCATCGGAATTAAATACAAAAGGCACAATGCCGACGTAACTACAAGAAGACTGACTCTTCTTGCTGACTATGTTTTGAACCATTCCTGTGACACTAGTTATAGTTTCCGATGCTTCACTTCAGGTTTACTGTATCCCTCTGACCCTCTTATTGACTATGAAACACAGAAATTGCATTGAAATTAAATACAAAAGGCACATTCCGACTTAAGTACAAGATGACTGACTCTTCTTACTGTCTATGTTTTGAACCATTCCTGTGAAACTAGTTATAGATTCCGATGCTTCACTCCAGGTTTACTGTGACCCTTGGACTTTCTTATTGACGATGAAACACAGAAATTGCATCGGAATTAAATACAAAAGGCATAATGCCGACTTAAGTTCAAGAAGACTGACTCTTCTTACTGTCTATGTTTTGAACCATTCCTGTGACACTAGTTATAGATTCCGATGCTTCACTTCAGATTTACTGTATCCCCCTGACCGTCGTATTGACGATGAACATAGAAAATGCATCGGAATTAAATACAAAAGGCACAATGCCGACTCAAGTACAAGACGACTGGCTCTTATTCCTGTCAATGCTTTGAACCATTCCTGTGACACTAGTTATAGATTCCGATGCTTCACTCCCGGTTTACTGTATCCCTTGGACCTTCTTATTGACGATGAATTACAGAAATTGCATCGGTATTAAATACAAAAGGCACAATGCCGACTTAACTACAAGAAGACTGACTCTTCTTACTGACTATGTTTTGAACCATTCCTGTGACACTAGTTATAGTTTCATATGCTTCACTTCAGGTTTACTGTATCCCTCTGACCCCCCTATTGACGATGAAACACAGAAATTGCATCGGAATTAAATACAAAAGGCACAATGGCGAGTTAAGTACAAGAAGACCGACTCTTCTTACTGTCTATGTTTTGAACCATTACTGTGACACTAGTCATACATTCCGATGCTTCACTCCAGGTTTACTGTATCCATCTGACCTCCTTATTGACAATGAAACACAGAAATTGCATCTTAATTGAATACAAAAGGCCCAATGCCAACTTAGGCACAAGATGACTGACTCTTCTTACTGTCTGTGTTTTGAACCATTCCTGTGACACTAGTTACGGATTCCGATGCTTTACTTCAGGTTCACTGTATCCCTCTGACCTTCTTATTGACGATGAAACACAGAAATTGCATCGGAAGTATATGGAAAAGGCACAATGCCGACTTAGGTACAAGAAGACTGACTCTTCTTATTGACTATGTTTTGAACCATTCCTGAGACACTGGTCATAGATTCCGATGCTTCACTCCAGGTTTACTGTATCCCTTGGACTTTCTTATTGACGATGAAACACAGAAATTGCATCGGTATTAAATAGAAAAGGCACAATGCCGACTTCAGTACAAGAAGACTGACTCTTCTTACTGACTATGTTTTGAACCATTCCTGTGACACTAGTTATAGTTTCCGATGCTTCACTTCAGGTTTACTGTATCCCTCTGACCCTCTTATTGACGATGAAAGACAGAAATTGCATCGGAATTAAATACCAAAGGCACATTGCGACTTAAGTACAAGATGACTGACTCTTCTTACTGTCTATGCTTTGAACCATTCCTGTGAAACTAGTTATAGATTCCGATACTTCACTCCAGGTTTACTGTGTCCCTTGGACCTTCTTATTGACGATGAAACACAGAAATTGCATCGGAATTAAATACAAAAGGCACAATGCCGACTTAAGTACAAGGAGACTGACTCTTCTTTCTGTCTATGTTGTGAACCATTCCTGTGACACTAGTTATAGATTCCGATGCTTCACTTCAGATTTACTGTATCCCCCTGACCGTCGTATTGATGATGAACACAGAAAATGCATCGGAATTAAATACAAAATGCACAATGATGACTCAAGTACAAGACGATTGGCTCTTCTTCCTGTCAATGCATTGAACCATTTGTGTGACACTAGTTATAGATTCAGATGCTTCACTTCAGGTTTACTGTATCCAGCTGACCTTCTTATTGACGATGAAACACAGAAATTGCATCGGACTTAAATACAAAAGGCACAATGGCGAGTTAAGTACAAGAAGACCGATTCTTCTTACTGTCTATGTTTTGAACCATTACTGTGACACTAGTTATAGATTCCGATGCTTCACTTCAGGTTTACTGTATGCCTCTGACCTTCTTACTGACGAAGAAACACAGAAATTGCATCTTAATTAAATACAAAAGGCACAATGCCGACTTAACTGCAAGAGGACTGACTCTTCTTACTGACTATGTTTTGAACCATTCCTGTGACACTAGTTATAGTTTCCGATGCTTCACTTCAGGTTTACTGTATCCCTCTGACCCTCTTATTGACGATGAAACACAGAAATTGCATCGGAATTAAATACCAAAGGCACATTCCGACTTAAGTACAAGATGACTGACTCTTCTTACTGTCTATGTTTTGAACCATTCCTGTGAAACTAGTAATAGATTCCGATGCTTCACTCCAGGTTTACTGTGTCCCTTTGACCTTCTTATTGACGATGAAACACAGAAATTGCATCGGAATTAAATAAAAAAGGCACAATGCCGACTTAAGTACAAGAAGACTGACTCTTCTTACTGTCTATGTTTTGAACCATTCCTGTGAAACTAGTAATAGATTCCGATGCTTCAGTCCAGGTTACTAGTGTCCCTTGGACCTTCTTATTGACGATGAAACACAGAAATTGCATCGGAATTAAATACAAAAGGCACAATGGCGAGTTAAGTACAAGAAGACCGACTCTTCTTACTGACTATGTTTTGAACCATTACTGTGACACTAGTCTTACATTCCGATGCTTCACTTCAGATTTGCTGTATCCCCCTGACCGTCGTATTGACAATGAAACACAGAAATTGCATCTTAATTGAATACAAAAGGCACAATGCCGACTTAGGCACAAGATGACTGACTCTTCTTACTGTCTGTGTTTTGAACCATTCCTGTGACACTAGTTATGGATTCCGATGCTTCACTTCAGGTTCACTGTATCCCTCTGACCTTCTTATTGACGATGAAACACAGAAATTGCATCGGAAGTATATAGAAAAGGCACAATGCCGACTTAGATACAAGAAGACTGACTCTTCTCGCTGTCTATGTTTTGAACCATTCCTGAGACACTGGTCATAGATTCCGATGCTTCACTCCAGGTTTACTGTATCCCTTGGACCTTCTTATTGACGATGAAACACAGAAATTGCATCTGTATTAAATAGAAAAGGCACAATGCCGACTTAAGTACAAGAAGACTGACTCTTCTTACTGACTATGTTTTGAACCATTCCTGTGACACTAGTTATAGTTTCCGATGCTTCACTTCAGGTTTACTGTATCCCTCTGACCATCTTATTGACGATGAAAGACAGAAATTGCATCGGAATTAAATACCAAAGGCACATTCCGACTTAAGTACAAGATGACTGACTCTTCTTACTGTCTATGCTTTGAACCATTCCTGTGAAACTAGTTATAGATTCCGATGCTTCACTCCAGGTTTACTGTGTCCCTTGGACCTTCTTATTGACGATGAAACACAGAAATTGCATCGGAATTAAATACAAAAGGCACAATGACGAGTTAAGTACAAGAAGACCGACTCTTCTTACTGTCTATGTTTTGAACCATTACTGTGACACTAGTTTTACATTCCGATGCTTCACTCCAGGCTTACTGTATCCATCTGACCTCCTTATTGACGGTGAACCACAGAATTTGCATCTTAATTGAATACAAAAGGCACAATGCCGACTTAGGTACAAGAAGACTGACTCTTCTTACTGTCTGTGTTTTGAACCATTCCTGTGACTCTAGTTATGGATTCCGATGCTTCACTTCAGGTTCACTGTATCCCTCTGACCTTCTTATTGACGATGAAACACAGAAATTGCATCGGAATTAAATACAAAAGGCACAATGCCGACTTAAGTACAAGAAGACTGACTCTTCTTATTGACTATGTTTTGAACCATTCCTGTGACACTAGTTATAGATTCCGATGCTTCACTCCCGGTTTACTGAATCCCTTGGACCTTCTTATTGACGATGAAACACAGAAATTGCATCGGAATTAAATACAAAAGGCACAATGCCGACTTAACTACAAGAAGACTGACTCTTCTTACTGACTATGTCTTGAACCATTCCTGTGATACCAGTTATAGTTTCATATGCTTCACTTCAGGTTTACTGTATCCCTCTGACTCTCTTATCGACGATGAAACACAGAAATTGCATCGGAATTAAATACCAAAGGCACATTCCGAATTAAGTACAAGATGACTGACTCCTCTTACTGTCTATGTTTTGAACCATTCCTGTGAAACCAGTTATAGATTCCGATGCTTCACTCCAGTTTTACTGTGTCCCTTGGACCTTCTTATTGACGATGAAACACAGAAATTGCATCGGAATTAAATACAAAAGGCACAATGGCGAGTTAAGTACAAGAAGACCGACTCTTCTTACTGTCTATGTTTTGAACCATTACTGTGACACTAGTCTTACATTCCGATGCTTCACTCCAGGTTTACTGTATCCATCTGACCTCCTTATTGACAATGAAACACAGAAATTGCATCTTAATTGAATACAAAAGGCACAATGCCGACTTAGGCACAAGATGACTGACTCTTCTTACTGTCTGTGTTTTGAACCATTCCTGTGACATTAGTTATGGATTCCGATGCTTCACTTCAGGTTCACTGTATCCCTCTGACCTTCTTATTGACGATGAAACACAGAAATTGCATCGGAAGTATATAGAAAAGGCACAATGCCAACTTAGGTACAAGAAGACTGACTCTTCTTACTGTCTATGTTTTTAACCATTACTGTGGCACTAGTCTTACATTTCGATGCTTCACTCCAGGTTTACTGTATCCATCTGACCTTCTTATTGACGATGAAACACAGAAATTGCATCGGAATTAAATTCAAAAGGCACAATGCCGACTTAACTACAAGAATACTGACTCTTCTTACTGACTATGTTTTGAACCATTCCTGTGACACTAGTTATAGTTTCCGATGCTTCACTTCAGTTTTACTGTATCCCTGTGACCCTCTTATTGACGACGAAACACAGAAATTGCATTGGAATTAAATACAAAAGGCACAATGCCGACTTAAGTACAAGAAGACTGACTCTTCTTATTGACTATGTTTTGAACCATTCCTGGGACACTAGTTATAGATTCCGATGCTTCACTCCCGGTTTACTGTATCCCTTGGACCTTCTTATTGACGATGAAACACAGAAATTGCATCGGAATTAAATACAAAAGGCACAATGCCGACGTAACTACAAGAAGACTGACTCTTCTTGCTGACTATGTTTTGAACCATTCCTGTGACACTAGTTATAGTTTCCGATGCTTCACTTCAGGTTTACTGTATCCCTCTGACCCTCTTATTGACTATGAAACACAGAAATTGCATTGAAATTAAATACAAAAGGCACAATGCCGACTTAAGTACAAGAAGACTGACTCTTCTTACTGTCTCTGTTTTGAACCATTCCTGTGAAACTAGTTATAGATTCCGATGCTTCACTTCAGATTTACTGTATCCCCCTGACCGTCGTATTGACGATGAAACACAGAAATTGCATCTTAATTGAATACAAAAGGCACAATGAAGACTTAGGCACAAGTTGACTGACTCTTCCTACTGTCTGTGTTTTGAACCATTCCTGTGACACTAGTTATGGATTCCGATGCTTCACTTCAAGTTCACTGTATCCCTCTGACCTTGTTATTGACGATGAAACACAGAAATTGCATCGGAATTATATAGAAAAGGCACAATGCCGACTTAGGTACAAGAAGACTGACTCTTCTTACTGTCTATGCTTTGAACCATTCCTGTGACAGTAGTTACGGATTCCGATGCTTCACTTCAGGTTTACTGTATCCCTCTGACCTTCTTATTGACGATGAAACACAGAAATTGCATCGGAATTAAATACAAAAGGCACAATGCCGACTTAAGTACAAGAAGACTGACTCTTCTTATTGACTATGTTTTGAACCATTCCTGGGACACTAGTTATAGATTCCGATGCTTCACTCCCGGTTTACTGTATCCCTTGGACCTTCTTATTGACGATGAAACACAGAAATTGCATCGGAATTAAATACAAAAGGCACAATGCCGACGTAACTACAAGAAGACTGACTCTTCTTGCTGACTACGTTTTGAACCATTCCTGTGACACTAGTTATAGTTTCCGATGCTTCACTTCAGGTTTACTGTATCCCTCTGACCCTCTTATTGACTATGAAACACAGAAATTGCATTGAAATTAAATACAAAAGGCACATTCCGACTTAAGTACAAGATGACTGACTCTTCTTACTGTCTATGTTTTGAACCATTCCTGTGAAACTAATTATAGATTCCGATGCTTCACTCCAGGTTCACTGTGACACTTGGACCTTCTTATTGACGATGAAACACAGAAATTGCATCGGAATTAAATACAAAAGGCATAATGCCGACTTAAGTTCAAGAAGACTGACTCTTCTTACTGTCTATGTTTTGAACCATTCCTGTGACACTAGTTATAGATTCCGATGCTTCACTTCAGATTTACTGTATCCCCCTGACCGTCGTATTGACGATGAACATAGAAAATGCATCGGAATTAAATACAAAAGGCACAATGCCGACTCAAGTACAAGACGACTGGCTCTTCTTCCTGTCAATGCCTTGAACCATTCCTGTGACACTAGTTATAGATTCCGATGCTTCACTCCCGGTTTACTGTATCCCTTGGACCTTCTTATTGACGATGAATTACAGAAATTGCATCGGTATTAAATACAAAAGGCACAATGCCGACTTAACTACAAGAAGACTGACTCTTCTTACTGACTATGTTTTGAACCATTCCTGTGACACTAGTTATAGTTTCATATGCTTCACTTCAGGTTTACTGTATCCCTCTGACCCCCTTATTGACGATGAAACACAGAAATTGCATCGGAATTAAATACAAAAGGCACAATGGCGAGTTAAGTACAAGAAGACCGACTCTTCTTACTGTCTATGCTTTGAACCACTACTGTGACACTAGTCTTACATTCCGATGCTTCACTCCAGGTTTACTGTATCCATCTGACCTCCTTATTGACAATGAAACACAGAAATTGCATCTTAATTGAATACAAAAGGCACAATGCCGACTTAGGCACAAGATGACTGACTCTTCTTACTGCCTGTGTTTTGAACCATTCCTGTGACACTAGTTATGGATTCCGATGCTTCACTTCAGGTTCACTGTATCCCTCTGACCTTCTTATTGACGATGAAACACAGAAATTGCATCGGATGTATATGGAAAAGGCACAATGCCGACTTAGGTACAAGAAGACTGACTCTTCTTATTGACTATGTTTTGAACCATTCCTGTGACACTAGTTATAGATTCCGATGCTTCACTCCCTGTTTACTGTATCCCTTGGACCTTCTTATTGACGATGAAACACAGAAATTGCATCGGAATTAAATACAAAAGGCACAATGCCGACTTAACTACAAGAAGACTGACTCTTCTTACTGACTATGTTTTGAACCATTCCTGTGACACTAGTTATAGTTTCCGATGCTTCACTTCAGGTTTACTGTATCCCTCTGCCCCTCTTATTGACGACGAAACACAGAAATTGCATCGGAATTAAATACAAAAGGCACAATGGCGAGTTAAGTACAAGAAGACCGACTCTTCTTACTGTCTATGTTTTGAACCATTCCTGTGACACTAGTTATAGATTCCGATGCTTCACTTCAGATTTACTGTATCCCCCTGACCGTCGTATTGACGATGAACACAGAAAATGCATCGGAATTAAATGCAAAAGGCACAATGCCGACTCAAGTACAAGACGACTGGCTCTTATTCCTCTCAATGCATTGAACCATTCCTGTGACACTAGTTATAGATTCCGATGCTTCACTTCAGATTTACTGTATCCCCCTGACCGTCGTATTGACGATGAACACAGAAAATGCATCGGAATTAAATACAAAAGGCACAATGCCGACTCAAGTACAAGACGACTGGCTCTTCTTCCTCTCAATGCATTGAACCATTCCTGTGACACTAGTTATAGATTCAGATGCTTCACTTCAGGTTTACTGTATCCAGCTGACCTTCTTATTGACGATGAAACACAGAAATTGCATCGGAAGTATATAGAAAAGGCACAATGCCAACTTAGGTACAAGAAGACTGACTCTTCGCGCTGCCTATGTTTTGAACCATTCCTGTGACACTAGTTATAGATTCCGATGCTTCACTTCAGGTTTACTGTATCCCTCTGACCTTCTTACTGACGAAGAAACACAGAAATTGCATCTTAATTAATTACAAAAGGCTCAATGCCGACTTAAGTACAAGAAGACTGACTCTTCTTACTGTCTACGATTTGAACCATTCCTGTGACAGTAGTTATAGATTCCGATGCTTAACTTCAGGTATACTGTATCCCTCTGACCTTCTTATTGACGATGAAACACAGAAATTGCATCGGAATTAAATACAAAAGGCACAATGCCGACTTAAGTACAAGAAGACTGACTCTTCTTATTGACTATGTTTTGAACCATTCCTGTGACACTAGTTATAGATTCCGATGCTTTACTCCCGGTTTTCTGTATCCCTTGGACCTTCTTATTGACGATGAAACACAGAAACTGCATCGGAATTAAATACAAAAGGCACAATGCCGACTTAACTACAAGAAGTCTGACTCTTCTTACTGACTATGGTTTGAACCATTCCTGTGACACTAGTTATAGTTTCCGATGCTTCAATTCAGGTTTACTGTATCCCTCTGCCCCTCTTATTGACGACGAAACACAGAAATTGCATCGGAATTAAATACAAAAGGCACAATGGCGAGTTAAGTACAAGAAGACCGACTATTCTTACTGACTATGTTTTTAACCATTACTGTGGCACTAGTCTTACATTCCGATGCTTCACTCCAGGTTTACTGTATCCATCTGACCTTCTTATTGACGATGAAACACAGAAATTGCATCGGAATTAAATTCAAAAGGCACAATGCCGACTTACCTACAAGAATACTGACTCTTCTTACTGACTATGTTTTGAACCATTCCTGTGACACTAGTTATAGTTTCCGATGCTTCATTCCAGGTTTACTGTGTCCCTTGGACCTTCGTATTGACGATGAAACACAGAAATTGCATCGGAATTAAATACAAAACGTACAATGCCGACTTAAGTACAAGAAGACTGACTCTTCTTACTGTCTCTGTTTTGAACCATTCGTGCGACACTAGTTATAGATTCCGATGCTTCACTTCAGATTTACTGTATCCCCCTGACCGTCGTATTGACGATGAAATTCAGAAATTGCATCTTAATTGAATACAAAAGGCACAATGCCGACTTAGGCACAAGTTGACTGACTCTTCTTACTGTCTGTGTTTTGAACCATTCCTGTGACACTAGTTATGGATTCCGATGCTTCACTTCAAGTTCACTGTATCCCTCTGACCTTGTTATTGACGATGAAACACAGAAATTGCATCGGAATTATATAGAAAAGGCACAATGCCGACTTAGGTACAAGAAGACTGACTCTTCTTACTGTCTATGTTTTGAACCATTCCTGTGACAGTAGTTACAGATTCCGATGCTTCACTTCAGGTTTACTGTATCCCTCTGACCTTCTTATTGACGATCAAACACGGAAATTGCATCGGAATTAAATACAAGAGGCACAATGCCGACTTAAGTACAAGAAGACTGACTCTTCTTATTGACTATGTTTTGAACCATTCCTGGGACACTAGTTATAGATTCCGATGCTTCACTCCCGGTTTACTGTATCCCTCTGACCTTCTTATTGACGATCAAACACGGAAATTGCATCGGAATTAAATACAAGAGGCACAATGCCGACTTAAGTACAAGAAGACTGACTCTTCTTACTGTCTCTGTTTTGAACCATTCGTGCGACACCAGTTACAGATTCCGATGCTTCACTTCAGATTTACTGTATCCCCCTGACCGTCGTATTGACGATGAAACACAGAAATTGCATCTTAATTGAATACAAAAGGCACAATGCCGACTTAGGCACAAGATGACTGACTCTTCTTACTGTCTGTGTTTTGAACCATTCCTGTGACACTAGTTATGGATTCCGATGCTTCACTTCAAGTTCACTGTATCCCTCTGACCTTGTTATTGACGATGAAACACAGAAATTGCATCGGAATTATATAGAAAAGGCACAATGCCGACTTAGGTACAAGAAGACTGACTCTTCTTACTGTCTATGTTTTGAACCATTCCTGTGACAGTAGTTACAGATTCCGATGCTTCACTTCAGGTTTACTGTGTCCCTCTGACCTTCTTACTGACGATGAAACACAGATATTGCATCTTAATTAAATACAAAAGGCACAATGCCGACTTAAGTACAAGAAGACTGACTCTTCTTACTGTCTATGTTTTGAACCATTCCTGTGACAGTAGTTATAGATTCCGATGCTTAACTTCAGGTTTACTGTATATCTCTGACCTTCTTATTGACGATGAAAGACAGAAATTGCATCGGAATTAAATACAAAAGGCACAATGCCGACTTAGGTACAAGAAGACTGACTCTTCTTACTGTCTATGTTTTGAACCATTCCTGTGACAGTAGTTACAGATTCCGATGCTTCACTTCAGGTTCACTATATCCCTTGTACCTTCTTATTGACGATGAAACACAGAAATTGCATCGGAATTAAATACAAAAGGCACAATGCCGACGTAACTACAAGAAGACTGACTCTTCTTGCTGACTATGTTTGAACCATTCCTGTGACACTAGTTATAGTTTCCGATGCTTCACTTCAGGTTTACTGTATCCCTCTGACCCTCTTATTGACTATGAAACACAGAAATTGCATTGAAAGTAAATACAAAAGGCACATTCCGACTTAAGTACAAGATGACTGACTCTTCTTACTGTCTATGTTTTGAACCATTCCTGTGAAACTAGTTATAGATTCCGATGCTTCACTCCAGGTTTACTGTGTCCCTTGGACCTTCTTATTGACGATGAAACACAGAAATTGCATCGGAATTAAATACAAAAGGCACAATGCCGACTTAAGTACAAGAAGACTGACTCTCCTTACTGTCTATGTTTTGAACCATTCCTGTGACACTAGTTATAGATTCCGATGCTTCACTTCAGATTTACTGTATTCCCCTGACCGTCGTATTTGACGATGAACACAGAAAATGCATCGGAATTAAATACAAAAGGCACAATGCCGACTCAAGTACAAGACGACTGGCTCTTCTTCCTGTCAATGCTTTGAACCATTCCTGTGACACTAGTTATAGATTCCGATGCTTCACTCCCGGTTTACTGTATCCCTTGGACCTTCTTATTGACGATGAAACACAGAAATTGCATCGGAATTAAATACAAAAGGCACAATGCCGACTTAACTACAAGAAGACTGACTCTTCTTACTGACTATGTTTTGAACCATTCCTGTGACACTAGTTATAGTTTCATATGCTTTACTTCAGGTTTACTGTATCCCTCTGACCCTCTTATTGACGATGAAACACAGAAATTGCATCGGAATCAAATACCAAAGGCACATTCCGACTTAAGTACAAGATGATTGACTCTTCTTCCTGTCTATGTTTTGAACCATTCCTGTGAAACTAGTTATAGATTCCGATGCTTCACTCAAGGTTTACTGTGTCCCTTGGACCTTCTTATTGACGATGAAACACAGAAATTGCATCGGAATTATATAAAAAAGGCACAATGCCGACTTACGTACAAGAAGACTGACTCTTCTTACTGTCTATGTTTTGAACCATTCCTGTGACACTAGTTATAGATTCCGTTACTTCACTTCAGATTTACTTTATCCCCCTGACCGTCGTATTGACGATGAACTTAGAAAATGCATCGGAATTAAATACAAAAGGCACAATGGCGAGTTAAGTACAAGAAGACCGACTCTTCTTACTGTCTATGTTTTGAACCATTACTGTGACACTAGTCTTACATTCCGATGCTTCACTCCAGGTTTACTGTATCCATCTGACCTCCTTATTGACAATGAAACACAGAAATTGCATCTTAATTGAATACAAAAGGCACAATGCCGACTTAGGCACAAGATGACTGACTCTTCTTACTGTCTGTGTTTTGAACCATTCCTGTGACACTAGTTATGGATTCCGATGCTACACTTCAGATTAACTGTATCCCTCTGACCTTCTTATAGACGATGAAACACAGAAATTGCATCGCAATTATATAGAAAAGGCACAATGCCGACTTAGGTACAAGAAGACTGACTCTTCTTACTGTCTATGTTTTGAACCAATCCTGTGACACTAGTTATAGATTCCGAAGCTTGACTTCAGGTTTACTGTATCCCTCAGAGATTCTTACTGTCGATGAAACACAGAAATTGCATCTTAATTAAGTGCAAAAGGCACAATGCCGACTTATGTACAAGAAGACTGACTCTTCTTACTGTCTATGATTTGAACCATTCCTGTGACAGTAGTTATAGATTCCGATGCTTAACTTCAGGTTTTTCTGTATCCCTCTGACCTTCTTATTGACGATGAAACACAGAAATTGCATCGGAATTAAATACAAAAGGCACAATGCCGACTTAAGTACAAGAAGACTGACTCTTCCTATTGACTATGTTTTGAACCATTCCTGTGACACTAGTTATAGATTCCGATGCTTCACTCCCGGTTTACTGTATCCCTTGGACCTTCTTATTGACGATGAAACACAGAAATTGCATCGGAATTAAATACAAAAGGCACAATGCCGACTTAACTACAAGAAGACTGACTCTTCTTACTGACTATGTTTTGAACCATTCCTGTGACACTAGTTATAGTTTCCGATGCTTCAATTCAGAATTACTGTATCCCTCTGACCCTCTTATTGACGACGAAACACAGAAATTGCATCGGAATTAAATACAAATGGCACAATGGCGAGTTAAGTGCAAGAAGACCGACTCTTCTTACTGTCTATGTTTTGAACCATTACTGTAGCACTAGTCTTACATTCCGATGCTTCACTCCAGGTTTACTGTATCCATCTGACCTTCTTATTGACGATGAAACACAGAAATTGCATCGGAATTAAATTCAAAAGGCACAATGCCGACTTAACTACCAGAATACTGACTCTTCTTACTGACTATGTTTTGAACCATTCCTGTGACACTATTTATAGTTTCCGATGCTTCACTTCAGGTTTACTGTATCCCTGTGACCCTCTTATTGACGACGAAACACAGAAATTGCATTGGAATTAAATACAAAAGGCACGTTCCGACTTAAGTACAAGATGACTGACTCTTCTAACTGTCTATGCTTTGAACCATTCCTGTGAAACTAGTTATAGATTCCGATGCTTCATTCCAGGTTTACTGTGTCCCTTGGACCTTCGTATTGACGATGAAACACAGAAATTGCATCGGAATTATATACAAAAGGCACAATGCCGACTTAAGTACAAGAAGACTGACTCTTCTTACTGTCTCTGTTTTGAACCATTCCTGCGACACTAGTTATAGATTCCGATGCTTCACTTCTGATTTACTGTATCCCCCTGACCGTCGTATTGACGATGAAACACAGAAATTGCATCTTAATTGAATACAAAAGGCACAATGCCGACTTAGGCACAAGATGACTGACTCTTCTTACTGTCTGTGTTTTGAACCATTCCTGTGACACTAGTTATGGATTCCGATGCTTCACTTCAAGTTCACTGTATCCCTCTGACCTTGTTATTGACGATGAAACACAGAAATTGCATCGGAATTATATAGAAAAGGCACAATACCGACTTAGGTACAAGAAGACTGACTCTTCTTACTGTCTATGTTTTGAACCATTCCTGTGACAGTAGTTACAGATTCCGATGCTTCACTTCAGGTTTACTGTATCCCTCTGACCTTCTTACTGACGATGAAACACAGATATTGCATCTTAATTAAATACAAAAGGCACAATGCCGACTTAAGTACAAGAAGACTGACTCTTCTTACTGTCTATGTTTTGAACCATTCCTGTGACAGTAGTTATAGATTCCGATGCTTAACTTCAGGTTTACTGTATCCCTCTGACCTTCTTATTGACGATGAAACACAGAAATTGCATCGGAATTAAATACAAAAGGCACAATGCCGACTTAAGTACAAGAAGACTGACTCTTCTTATTGACTATGTTTTGAACCATTCCTGGGACACTAGTTATAGATTCCGATGCTTCACTCCCGGTTTACTGTATCCCTTGGACCTTCTTATTGACGATGAAACATAGAAATTGCATCTGAATTAAATACAAAAGGCACAATGCCGACTTAAGTACAAGAATACTGACTCTTCTTACTGTCTATGATTTCAACCAATCCTGTGTCACTAGTTACAGATTCCGATGCTTCACTTCAGGTTTACTATATCCCTTGGACCTTCTTATTGACGATGAAACACAGAAATTGCATCGGAATTAAATACAAAAGGCACAATGCCGACGTAACTACAAGAAGACTGACTCTTCTTGCTGACTATGTTTTGAACCATTCCTGTGACACTAGTTATAGTTTCCGATGCTTCACTTCAGGTTTACTGTATCCCTCTGACCCTCTTATTGACTGTGAAACACAGAAATTGCATTGAAATTAAATACAAAAGGCACATTCCGACTTAAGTACAAGATGACTGACTCTTCTTACTGTCTATGTTTTGAACCATTCCTGTGAAACTAGTTATAGATTCCGATGCGTTACTTCAGGTTTACTGTATCCCTCTGACCTTCTTACTGACGATGAAACACAGAAATTGCATCTTAATTAAATACAAAAGGCACAATGCCGACTTAAGTACATGAAGACTGACTCTTCTTACTGTCTATGTTTTGAACCATTCCTGTGACAGTAGTGTAGATTCCGATGCTTAACTTGAGGTTTACTGTATCCCTCTGACCTTCTTATTGACGGTGAAACACAGAAATTACATCGGAATTAAATACAAGAGGCACAATGCCGACTTCAGAACAAGAATACTGACTCTTCTTACTGTCTATGTTTTTAACCATCGCTGAGACGCTAGTTACAGATTCCGATGCTTCACTTCAGGTTTACTGTATCCCTTGGACCATCTTATTGACGATGAAACACAGAAATTGCATCTGAATTAAATACGAAAGGGACAATGCCGACTTAAGTACAATAATACTGACTCTTCTTACTGACTATGATTACAACCAATCCTGTGTCACTAGTTATAGATTCCGATGCTTCACTTCAGGTTTACTGTATCCCTTGGACCTTCTTATTGACGATGAAACCCAGAAATGGTATCGGAATTAAATACAGAAGGCACAATGCCGACTTAAGTACAAGAAGACGGACTCTTCTTACTGTCTATGTTTTGAACCATTCCTGTGACACTAGTTAAAAATTCCGATGCTTCACTCCAGGTTTACTGTGTCCCTTGCACCTTCTTATTGACGATGAAGCACAGAAATTTCATCGGAATTAAATACAAAACTGACAATGGCGACTTAAGTACAAGAATACTGACTCTTCTTACTGACTATGATTTCAACCAATCCTGTGTCACTAGTTATAGATTCCGATGCTTCACTTCAGGGTTACTGTATCCCTTGGACCTTCTTATTGACGATGAAACACAGAAAGTGCATCGGAATTAAGTAGAAAAGGCACAATGCCGACTTAAGTACAAGAAGACTGACTCTTCCTACTGTCTATGATTTGAACCATTCCAGTGACACTAGTTTTAGATTCCGATGCTTCACTTCAGGTTTACTGTATCCCTCAGACCCTCTCATTGACGATGAAACACAGAAATTGCATCGGAATTAAATACAAAAGGCGCAATGCCGACTTAAGTACAAGAAGACTGACTCTTCTTACTGACTATGTTTGGAACCATTCCTGTGACACTAGTTATAGATTCCGATGCTTCACTTCAGGTTTACTGTATCCCTTGGACCTTCTTATTGACGATGAAACACAGAAATTGCATCGTAATTAAATACAAAAGGCATGATGCTGACTTAAGTACAAGAAGACTGACTCTTCTTACTGTCTATGTTTGAACCATTCCTATGACACTAGTTATAGATTCCGATGCTTCACTTCAGGTTTACTGTATCCCTCAGACCTTCGTATTGACGAAGAAACACAGACATTGCATCGGAATGAAATACAAAAGGCACAATGCCGACTTAAGTACAAGAAGACTGACTCTTCCTACTGTCTATGTTTTGAACCATTCCTGTGACACTATTTATAGACTCCGATGCTTCACTCCAGGTTTACTGTATCCCTTGGACCTTCTTATTGACGATGAAACACAGAAATTGCATCGGAATTGAATAGAAAATGCACAATGCCGACATAAGTACAAGAAGACGGACTCTTCCTACTGTCTATGTTTTGAACCATTCCTGTGACACTAGTTACAGATTCCGATGCTTCACTTCAGCTTTAATGTATCCCATGGACCTTCTTGTAGACGATGAAACACAGAAATTGCATCGGAATTAAATACAAAAGGCACAATGCCGACTTAAGTACAAGAAGACTGATTCTTCTTACCGACTATGTTGATTCATTCCTGTGACACTAGTTATAGATTCCTATGCTTCAGTCCAGGTTTACTGTATCCCTTGGACCTTCTTATTGACGATGAAACACAGAAATTGCATCTGAATTTAATACAAAAGGCACAATGCCGACTTAAGTACAAGAAGACTGACTCTTCTTACTGACTATGTTTTGAACCATTCCTGTGACACTAGTTATAGATTCCGATGCTCACTCCCATGTTTACTGTATCCCTTGGACCCTCTTATTGACGATGAAACACAGAAATTGCATCGGAATTAAATGCAAAAGGCACAATGCCGACTTAAGTACAAGATGATTGACTCTTCTTACTGACTATGTTTTGAACCATTCCTGTGACACTAGTTATAGATTCCGATGCTTCACTCCAGGTTTACCGTATCCCTTGCACATCCTTGTTGACGATGAAACACAGAAATTGCATCGGAATTAAATACAAAAGGCACAATGCCGAATTAAGTACAAGAAGACTGACTCTTCCTACTGTCTATGTTTTGAACCATTCCTGTGACACTAGTTATAAATTCCGATGCTTCACTCCAGGTTTACTGTATCCCTTGGACCTTCTTATTGACGATGAAACACAGAAATTGCATCGGAATGAAATGGAAAAGGCACAATGCTGACTTAAGTACAAGAAGACTGACTCTTCCTGCTGTCTACGATTGAACCATTCCTGTGACACTTGTTATAGATTCCGATGCTTCACTTCAGGTTTAATGTATCCCTTGGACCTTTTTGGTGACGATGAATCACAGAAATTGCTTCGGAATTAAATACAAAAGTCACAATGCCGACTGAAGTACAAGATGACTGATTCTTCTTACCGACTATGTTTTGATTCTTTCCTGTGACACTAGTTATAGATTCCGATGCTTCACTCCAGGTTTACTGTGTCCCTTGGACCTGCTTATTGACGATGAAACACAGAAATTGCATCGGAATTAAATACAAAAGGGACAATGCCGTCTTAAGTACAAGAATACTGACTCTTGTTACTGTCTCTGTTTTGAACCATTCCTGTGACACTAGCTATGGATTCCGATGCTTCACTACAGGTTTACTGTAGCCCTCTGACCTTCTTACTGACGACGAAACACAGGAATTGCATCGGAATTAAATACAAAAGGCAAAATGCCGACTTAAGAGCAAGAAGACTGTCTCTTCTTTCTGACTATGTTGTGAACATTTCCTGTGAGTCCAGTTTTAGATTCCGATGCTTCACAATATGTTTATTGTATCCCTTGGACCTTCTTATTGACGATGAAACACAGATATTGCATCGGAATTAAATACAAAAGGCACAATGTCGACCTAAGTACAAGAAGACTGACTCTTCTTACTGTCTATGTTTAGAACCATTCCTGTGACACTAGTTACAGATTCCGATGCTTCACTTCAGGTTTACTGTATCCCTCTAACCTTCTTATTTACGATGAAACACAGAAATTGCATCGGAATTAAATACAAAGGGCACAATGCCGACTTAAGTACAAGAAGACTGACTCTTCTTACTGTCTATGTTTTGAACCATTCCGGTGACGCTAGTTATAGTTTTCGATGCTTCACTTTAGGTTTACTGTATCACTTGGACCGTCTTATTGACGATGAAACACAGAAATTGCATCGGAATTAAGAAACTAAATACACAATGCCGACTCAAGTACAAGAAATCTGACTCTTCCTAATGTCTATGATTTGAACCATTCCTGTGACACTAGTTATACATTCCGATGCTTCACTTCAGGTTTACTGTATCCCTCTGACCTTCTAATTGACGATGAAACACAGAAATTGCATCGGAATTAAATACAAAAGGCACAGTGCCGACTTAAGTATAAGAAGACTGACTCTTCCTAATCTCTATAATTTGAACCACTTCCGTGACACTAGTTATAGATTCCGATGCTTCACTTCAGGTTTACTGTATCCCTCTGACCTTCTTATTGACGATGAAACACAGAAATTGCATCGGAATTAAATACAACAGGCACAATGCCGACTTACGTACAAGAAGACTGACTCATCCTTCTGTCTATGTTTTGAACCATTCCTGTGACACTAGTTATAGATTCCGACGCTTCACTTCAGGTTTACTGTATCCCTTGGACCCTCTCATTGACGACGAAACACAGAAACTGCATCGGAATTAAATAGAGAAGGCACAATGCCGACTTAAGTACAAGAAGACTGACTCTTCCAACTGTCTATGTTTTGAACCATTCCTGTGACACTAGGTGTAGATTCCGATGCTTCACTTCAGGTTTACTGTATCCCTCTGACCTTCTTATTGTCGATGAAACACAGAAATTGCATCGGAATTAAATACAAAATCCACAATGCCGACTTAAGTACAAGAGGACTGACTCTTCTTACTGTCTATGATTTGAACCATTCCTGTGACACTAGTTATTGATTCCGATGCTTCACTTCAGGTTTGCTGCTTCCCTTGGACCTTCTTATTGACGACGAAACACAGAAATTGCATCGGAATTACATAGGAAGGCACAATGGCGTCTTAAGTACAAGAAGACTGACTGTACTTACTGTCTATGTTTTTAACCATTCCTGTGACACTAGTTATAAATTCCGATACTTCACTTTAGGTTTACTGTATCACTTGGACCTTCTTATTGACGATGAAACACAGAAATTGCATCGGAATTAAATACAAAAGGCCCAATGCCGACTTAAGTACAAGAAGACTGACTCTTCTTACTGTCAATGTTATTAACCATTCGTGTGACACTAGTAATAGATTCCGATGCTTCACTTCAGGTTTACTGTATCCCTCTGACCGTCTTATTGACGATGAAACACAGAAATTCCATCGGAATTAAATACAAAAGACACAATGCTGACTTAGGTACAAGAAGACTGCCTCTTTTTCTGACTATGTTGTGAACATTTCCTTGAGACCAGTTTTAGATTCCGATGCTTCACTATATGTTTATTGTATTCCTTGGACCTTCTTATTGACGATGAAACACAGAAATTGCATCGGAATTAAATGCAAAAGGCACAATGCCGTCTTAAGTACAAGAAGACTGACTCTTCTTACTGTCTATGTTTAGAACCATTCCTGTGACACTAGTTACAGATTCTGTAGCTTCACTTCAGGTATACTGTATCCCTCTGACCTTCTTGTTTACGATGAAACACAGAAATTGCATCAGAATTTATATACAAAAGGCACAATGCCGACTTAAGTACAAGGAGACTGACTCTTCTTACTGTCTATGTTTTGCACCATTCCGGTGACACTAGTTATAGTTTCCGATGCTTCACTTTAGGTTTACTGTATCACTTGGACCTTCTTATTGACGATGAAACACAGAAATTGCATCGGAATTACATACAAAAGGCACAATGCCGACTCAAGTACAAGAAGACTGACTCTTACTACTGTCTATGTTTTGAACCATTCCTGTTACACTAGTTATACATTCCGATGCTTCACTTCAGATTTACTGTATTTCTCTGACCTTCTTATTGACGATGAAACACAGAAATTGCATCGGAATTAAATACAAAAGGCACAATGCCGACTTAAGTACAAGAGGACTGACTCTTCTTACTCTCAATGTTTTGAAAAATTCCTGTGACACTAGTTATAGATTCCGATGCATCACTTCAGGTTTACTGTATCCCTTGGAGCTTCTTATCGACGACGAAACACAGAAAGTGCACCATAATTAAATAGGAAAGGCACAATGCCGACTTAAGTACAAGAAGACTGACTCTTCTTACTGTCTATTTTTTGAACCATTCCTTTGACACTAGTTATAGATTCCGATGCTTCACTTTAGGTTTACTGTATCACTTGGACCTTCTTATTGACGATGAAACACAGAACTTGCATCGGAATTAAATACAAAAGGCACAATGCCGACTTAAGTACAAGAAGACTGACTCATCTTACTGTCCATGTTTTTAACCATTCCTGTGACACTAGGTATAAATTCCGATGCATCACTTCAGGTTTACTGTATCCCTCTGACCTTCTTATTGGCGATGAAACTTAGAAATTGCATCGGAATTAAATACAAAAGGCACAATGCCGACTCAAATACAAGATGACTGGCTCTTCTTACTCTCTATGCTTTGATCCTTTCCTGTGAGACCAGCTTTAGATTCCGATGCTTCACTATATGTTTACTGTATCCCTTGGACCTTCTTATAGACGATGAAACACATACATTGCATCGGAATTAAATTGAAAAGGCACAATGCCGACTTAAGTACAAGAAGACTGACTCATCCTACTGTCTATGTTTTATCCATTCCTGTGACACTAGTTATAGATTCCGATGCTTCACTTCAGTTTTACTGATTCCCTCTGACCTTCTTATTGACGATGAAACACAGAAACTGCATCGGAATTAAATACAACAGGCACAATGCCGACTTACGTACAAGAAGACTGACTCATCCTTCTGTCTATGTTTTGAACCATTCCTGTGACACTAGTTATAGATTCCGACGCTTCACTTCAGGTTTACTGTATCCCTTGGACCCTCTCATTGACGACGAAACACAGAAACTGCATCGGAATTAAATAGAGAAGGCACAATGCCGACTTAAGTACAAGAAGACTGACTCTTCCAACTGTCTATGTTTTGAACCATTCCTGTGACACTAGGTGTAGATTCCGATGCTTCACTTCAGGTTTACTGTATCCCTCTGACCTTCTTATTGTCGATGAAACACAGAAATTGCATCGGAATTAAATACAAAATCCACAATGCCGACTTAAGTACAAGAGGACTGACTCTTCTTACTGTCTATGATTTGAACCATTCCTGTGACACTAGTTATTGATTCCGATGCTTCACTTCAGGTTTGCTGCTTCCCTTGGACCTTCTTATTGACGACGAAACACAGAAATTGCATCGGAATTACATAGGAAGGCACAATGGCGTCTTAAGTACAAGAAGACTGACTGTACTTACTGTCTATGTTTTTAACCATTCCTGTGACACTAGTTATAAATTCCGATACTTCACTTTAGGTTTACTGTATCACTTGGACCTTCTTATTGACGATGAAACACAGAAATTGCATCGGAATTAAATACAAAAGGCCCAATGCCGACTTAAGTACAAGAAGACTGACTCTTCTTACTGTCAATGTTATTAACCATTCGTGTGACACTAGTAATAGATTCCGATGCTTCACTTCAGGTTTACTGTATCCCTCTGACCGTCTTATTGACGATGAAACACAGAAATTCCATCGGAATTAAATACAAAAGACACAATGCTGACTTAGGTACAAGAAGACTGCCTCTTTTTCTGACTATGTTGTGAACTTTTCCTTGAGACCAGTTTTAGATTCCGATGCTTCACTATATGTTTATTGTATTCCTTGGACCTTCTTATTGACGATGAAACACAGAAATTGCATCGGAATTAAATGCAAAAGGCACAATGCCGTCTTAAGTACAAGAAGACTGACTCTTCTTACTGTCTATGTTTAGAACCATTCCTGTGACACTAGTTACAGATTCTGTAGCTTCACTTCAGGTATACTGTATCCCTCTGACCTTCTTGTTTACGATGAAACACAGAAATTGCATCAGAATTTATATACAAAAGGCACAATGCCGACTTAAGTACAAGGAGACTGACTCTTCTTACTGTCTATGTTTTGAACCATTCCGGTGACACTAGTTATAGTTTCCGATGCTTCACTTTAGGTTTACTGTATCACTTGGACCTTCTTATTGACGATGAAACACAGAAATTGCATCGGAATTACATACAAAAGGCACAATGCCGACTCAAGTACAAGAAGACTGACTCTTACTACTGTCTATGTTTTGAACCATTCCTGTTACACTAGTTATACATTCCGATGCTTCACTTCAGATTTACTGTATCCCTCTGACCTTCTTATTGACGATGAAACACAGAAATTGCATCGGAATTAAATACAAAAGGCACAATGCCGACTTAAGTACAAGAGGACTGACTCTTCTTACTGTCAATGTTTTGAAAAATTCCTGTGACACTAGTTATAGATTCCGATGCATCACTTCAGGTTTACTGTATCCCTTGGAGCTTCTTATCGACGACGAAACACAGAAAGTGCACCATAATTAAATAGGAAAGGCACAATGCCGACTTAAGTACAAGAAGACTGACTCTTCTTACTGTCTATTTTTTGAACCATTCCTTTGACACTAGTTATAGATTCCGATGCTTCACTTTAGGTTTACTGTATCACTTGGACCTTCTTATTGACGATGAAACACAGAACTTGCATCGGAATTAAATACAAAAGGCACAATGCCGACTTAAGTACAAGAAGACTGACTCATCTTACTGTCCATGTTTTTAACCATTCCTGTGACACTAGGTATAAATTCCGATGCATCACTTCAGGTTTACTGTATCCCTCTGACCTTCTTATTGGCGATGAAACTTAGAAATTGCATCGGAATTAAATACAAAAGGCACAATGCCGACTCAAATACAAGATGACTGGCTCTTCTTACTCTCTATGCTTTGATCCTTTCCTGTGAGACCAGCTTTAGATTCCGATGCTTCACTATATGTTTACTGTATCCCTTGGACCTTCTTATAGACGATGAAACACATACATTGCATCGGAATTAAATTGAAAAGGCACAATGCCGACTTAAGTACAAGAAGACTGACTCATCCTACTGTCTATGTTTTATCCATTCCTGTGACACTAGTTATAGATTCCGATGCTTCACTTCAGTTTTACTGATTCCCTCTGACCTTCTTATTGACGATGAAACACAGAAACTGCATCGGAATTAAATACAAAAGGCACAATGCCGACTCAAATACAAGATGCCCGGCTCTTCTTACTCTCTATGTTTTGAACCTTTCCTGAGAGACCGGTTTTAGATTCCGGTGCTTCACTTCATGTTTGCTGTATCTCTTGGACCTCCTTATTGACGACGAAACACAGAAATTGCATCAAAATTACATAGGAAAGGCACAATGCCGACTTAAGTACAAGAAGACTGACTCTTCTTACTTACTATGATTTGAACATTTCCGGTGAGAGCACTTTTACATTCCGATGCTTCACTATGTGTTTACTGTATCCCTTGGACCTTCTTATTGACGATGAAACACAGAAATTGCATCGAAATTAAACACAAGAGGCACAATGCCGACTTAAGTACAAGAAGAATGACTCTTCTTACTGTCTATGTTTTGAACCATTCCTGTGACACTAGTTATAGATTCCGATGCTTCACTTCAGGTTTACTGTATCCCTTGGACCTTCTTATTGACGATGAAACACAGAGATTGCATCGGAATTAAATACAAATGGCACAATGCCGACTTAAGTACAAGAAGACTGACACTTCCTACTGTCTATGTTTGAACCATTCCTGTGACACTAGTTATAGATTCCGATGCTTCACTTCAGGTTTACTGTATCCCTTGGACCTTCTTATTGACGATGAAACACAGAAATTGCATCGTAATTAAATACAAAAGGCATGATGCTGACTTAAGTACAAGAAGACTGACTCTTCTTACTGTCTATGTTTGAACCATTCCTATGACACTAGTTATAGATTCCGATGCTTCACTTCAGGTTTACTGTATCCCTCAGACCTTCTTATTGACGATGAAACACAGAAATTGCATCGGAATGAAATACATAAGGCACAATGCCGACTTAAGTACAAGAAGACTGACTCTTCCTACTGTCTATGTTTTGAACCATTCCTGTGATACTACTTATAGACTCCGATGCTTCACTCCAGGTTTACTGTATCCCTTGGACCTTCTTATTGACGATGAAACACAGAAATTGCATCGGAATTGAATAGAAAATGCACAATGCCGACATAAGTACAAGAAGACGGACTCTTCCTACTGTCTATGCTTTGAACCATTCCTGTGACACTAGTTACAGATTCCGATGCTTCACTTCAGGTTTAATGTATCCCATGGACCTTCTTGTAGACGATGAAACACAGAAATTGCATCGGAATTAAATACAAAAGGCACAATGCCGACCTAAGTACAAGAAGACTGACTCTACTTACTGTCTATGTTTAGAACCATTCCTGTGACACTAGTTATAGATTCCGATGCTTCACTCCCATGTTTACTGTATCCCTTGGACTCTCTTATTGACGATGAAACACAGAAATTGCATCGGAATTAAATGCAAAAGGCACAATGCCGACGTAAGTACAAGAAGATTGACTCTTCTTACTGACTATGTTTTCTACCATTCCTGTGACACTAGTTATAGATTCCGATGCTTCACTCCAGGTTTACCGTATCCCTTGCACATCCTTGTTGACGATGAAACACAGAAATTGCATCGGAATTAAATACAAAAGGCACAATGCCGACTTATGTACAAGAAGACTGACTCATCCTACTGTCTATGTTTTGAACCATTCCTGTGTCACTAGTTATAGATTCCGATGCTTCACTCCAGGTTTACTGTATCCCTTGGACCTTCTTATTGACGATGAAACACAGAAATTGCATCGGAATGAAATGGAAAAGGCACAATGCCGACTTAAGTACAAGAAGACTGACTCTTCCTACTGTCTATGATTGAACCATTCCTGTGACACTTGTTATAGATTCCGATGCTTCACTTCAGGTTTAATGTATCCCTTGGACCTTTTTGTTGACGATGAATCACAGAAATATCTTCGGAATTGAATACAAAAGGCTTAATGCCGACTTAAGTACAAGATGACTAATTCTTCTTACCGACTATGTTTTGATTCATTCTTGTGACAGTAGTTATAGATTCCGATACTTCACTCCAGGTTTACTGTGTCCCTTGGACCTTCTTATTGACGATGAAACACAGAAATTGCATCGGAATTAAATACAAAAGGGACAATGCCGTCTTAAGTACAAGAATACTGACTCTTGTTACGGTCTCTGTTTTGAACCATTCCTGTGACACTAGCTATAGATTCCGATGCTTCACTACAGGTTTACTGTAGCCCTCTGACCTTCTTACTGACGACGAAACACAGGAATTGCATCGGAATTAAATACAAAAGGCACAATGCCGACTTAAGTACAAGAAGACTGTCTCTTCTTTCTGACTATGTTGTGAACATTTCCTGTGAGTCCAGTTTTAGATTGCGATGCTTCACAATATGTTTATTGTATCCCTTGGACCTTCTTATTGACGATGAAACACAGATATTGCATCGGAATTAAATACAAAAGGCACAATGCCGACCTAAGTACAAGAAGACTGACTCTTCTTACTGTCTATGTTTAGAACCATTCCTGTGACACTAGTTACAGATTCCGATGCTTCACTTCAGGTTTACTGTATCCCTCTGACCTTCTTATTTACGATGAAACACAGAAATTGCATCGGAATTAAATACAAAGGGCACAATGCCGACTTAAGTACAAGAAGACTGACTCTTCTTACTGTCTATGTTTTGACCCATTCCGGTGACACTAGTTATAGTTTTCGATGTTTCACTTTAGGTTTACTGTATCACTTGGACCTTCTTATTGACGATGAAACACAGAAATTGCATCGGAATTAAATACTAAATACACAATGAAGACTCAAGTACAAGAGATCTGACTCTTCCTAATGTCTGTGATTGGAACCATTCCTGTGACACTAGTTATACATTCCGATGCTTCACTTCAGGTTTACTGTATCCCTCTGACCTTCTAATTGACGATGAAACACAGAAATTGCATCGGAATTAAATACAAAAGGCACAGTGCCGACTTAAGTATAAGAAGACTGACTCTTCCTAATCTCTATAATTTGAACCACTCCCGTGACACTAGTTATAGATTCCGATGCTTCACTTCAGGTTTAATGTATCCCTTGGACCTTTTTGTTGACGATGAATCACAGAAATTGCTTCGGAATTAAATACAAAAGGCACAATGCCGGCTTAAGTACAAGATGACTGATTCTTCTTACCGACTATGATTTGATTCATTCCTGTGACACTAGTTATAGATTCCGATGCTTCACTCCAGTTTTACTGTGTCCCTTGGACCTTCTTATTGACGATGAAACACAGAAATTGCATCGGAATTAAATACAAAAGGGACAATGGCGTCTTAAGTACAAGAATACTGACTCTTGTTACTGTCTCTGTTTTGAACCATTCCTGTGACACTAGCTATAGATTCCGATGCTTCACTACAGGTTTACTGTAGCCCTCTGACCTTCTTACTGACGACGAAACACAGGAATTGCATCGGAATTAAATACAAAAGGCACAATGCCGACTTAAGTACAAGAAGACTGTCTCTTCTTTCTGACTATGTTGTGAACATTTCCTGTGAGTCCAGTTTTAGATTGCGATGCTTCACAGTATGTTTATTGTATCCCTTGGACCTTCTTATTGACGATGAAACACAGATATTGCATCGGAATTAAATACAAAAGGCACAATGCCGACCTAAGTAGAAGAAGACTGACTCTTCTTACTGTCTATGTTTAGAACCATTCCTGTGACACTAGTTACAGATTCCGATGCTTCACTGCAGGTTTACTGTATCCCTCTGACCTTCTTATTTACGATGAAACACAGAAATTGCATCGGAATTAAATACAAAGGGCACAATGCCGACTTAAGTACAAGAAGACTGACTCTTCTTACTGTCTATGTTTTGACCCATTCCGGTGACACTAGTTATAGTTTTCGATGCTTCACTTTAGGTTTACTGTATCACTTGGACCTTCTTATTGACGATGAAACACAGAAATTGAATCCGAATTAAATACTAAATACACAATGCCGACTCAAGTACAAGAAATCTGACTCTTCCTAATGTCTATGATTTGAACCATTCCTGTGACACTAGTTATACATTCCGATGCTTCACTTCAGGTCTACTGTATCCCTCTGACCTTCTAATTGACGATGAAACACAGAAATTGCATCGGAATTAAACACAAAAGGCACAGTGCCGACTTAAGTATAAGAAGACTGACTCTTCCTAATCTCTATAATTTGAACCACTCCCGTGACACTAGTTATAGATTCCGATGCTTCACTTCAGGTTTACTGTATCCCTCTGACCTTCTTATTGACGATGAAACACAGAAATTGCATCGGAATTAAATACAACAGGCACAATGCCGACTTACGTACAAGAAGACTGACTCATCCTTCTGTCTATGTTTTGAACCATTCCTGTGACACTAGTTATAGATTCCGACGCTTCACTTCAGTTTTACAGTATCCCTTGGACCCTCTCATTGACGACGAAACACAGAAACTGCATCGGAATTAAATAGAGAAGGCATAATGCCGACTTAAGTACAAGAAGACTGACTCTTCCAACTGTCTATGTTTTGAACCATTCCTGTGACACTAGTTATAGATTCCGATGCTTCACTTCAGGTTTACTGTATCCCTCTGACCATCTTATTGTCGATGAAACACAGAAATTGCATCGGAATTAAATACAAATGCCACAATGCCGACTTAAGTACAAGAGGACTGACTCTTCTTACTGTCTATGATTTGAACCATTCCTGTGACACTAGTTATTGATTCCGATGCTTCACTTCAGGTTTACTGCATCCCTTGGACCTTCTTATTGACGACGAAACACAGAAATTGCGTCGGAATTACATAGGAAGGCACAATGGCGTCTTAAGTACAAGAAGACTGACTGTTCTTACTGTCTATGATTTGAACCATTCCTGTGACACTAGTTATAAATTCAGATACTTCACTTTAGGTTTACTGTATCACTTGGACCTTCTTATTGACGATGAAACTCAGAAATTACATCGGAATTAAATACAAAAGGCCCAATGCCGACTTAAGTACAAGACGACTGACTCTTCTTACTGTCAATGTTATTAACCATTCGTGTGACACTAGTTATAGATTCCGATGCTTCACCTCAGGTTTACTGTATCCCTCTGACCTTCTTATTAACGATGAAACACAGAAATTGCATCGGAATTAAATACAAAAGGCACACTGCTGACTTAGGTACAATAAGACTGCCTCTTTTTCTGACTATGTTGTGAACATTTCCTGTGAGACCAGTTTTAGATTCCGATGCTTCACTATATGTTTATTGTATTCCGTGGACCTTCTTGTTGACGATGAAACACAGAAATTGCATCGGAATTAAATACGAAAGGCACAATGCCGTCTTAAGTACAAGAAGACTGACTCTTCTTACTGTCTATGTTTAGAACCATTCCTGTGACACTAGTTACAGATTCTGTAGCTTCACTTCAGGTTTACTGTATCCCTCTGACCTTCTTATTTACGATGAAACACAGAAATTGCATCAGAATTTATATACAAAAGGAACAATGCCGACTTAAGAACAAGGAGACTGACTCTTCTTACTGTCTATGTTTTGAACCATTCCGGTGACACTAGTTATAGTTTCCGATGCTTCACTTTAGGTTTACTGTATCACTTGGACCTTCTTATTGACGATGAAACACAGAAATTGCTTCGGAATTAAATACGAAAGGCACAATGCCGACTCAAGTACAAGAAGACTGACTCTTACTACTGTCTATGTTTTGAACCATTCCTGTTACACTAGTTATACATTCCGATGCTTCACTTCAGATTTACTGTATCCCTCTGACCTTCTTATTGACGATGAAACACAGAAATTGCATCGGAATTAAATACAAAAGGCACAATGCCGACTTAAGTACAAGAGGACTGACTCTTCTTACTGTCAATGTTATGAACCATTCCTGTGACACTAGTTATAGATTCCGATGCATCACTTCAGGTTTACTGTATACCTTGGACCTTCTTATCGACGACGAAACACAGAAAGTGCACCATAATTAAATAGGAAAGGCACAATGCCGACTTACGTACGAGAAGACTGACTCTTCTTACTGTCTATGTTTTGAACCATTCCTGTGACACTAGTTATAGATTCCGATGCTTCACTTTAGGTTTACTGTATCACTTGGACCTTCTTATTGACGATGAAACACAGAACTTGCATCGGAATTAAATACAAAAGGCACAATGCCGACTTAAGTACAAGAAGACTGACTCATCTGACTGTCCATGTTTTTAACCATTCCTGTGACACTAGTTATAGATTCCGATGCATGACTTCAGGTTTACTGTATCCCTCTGACCTTCTTATTGTTGATGAAACTTAGAAATTGAATCGGAATTAAATACAAAAGGCACAATGCCGACTCAAATACAAGATGACTGGCTCTTCTTACTCTCTATGTTTTGATCCTTTCCTGTAAGACCAGCTTTAGATTCCGATGCTTCACTATATGTTTACTGTATCCCTTGGACCTTCCTATAGACGATGAAACACATACATTGCATCGGAATTAAATTGAAAAGGCACAATTCCGACTTAAGTACAAGAAGACTGACTCATCCTACTGTCTATGTTTTATCCATTCCTGTGACACTAGTTATAGATTCCGATGCTTCACTTCCGTTTTACTGATTCCCTCTGACCTTCTTATTGACGATGAAACACAGAAACTGCATCGGAATTAAATACAAAAGGCACAATGCCGACTCAAATACAAGATGACCGGCTCTTCTTACTCTCTATGATTTGAACCTTTCCTGAGAGACCGGTTTTAGATTTCGGTGCTTCACTTCATGTTTACTGTATCTCTTGGACCTTCGTATTGACGACGAAACACAGAAATTGCATCAAAATTACATAATAAAGGCACAATGCCGACTTAAGTATAAGAAGACTGACTCTTCTTACTTACTATGGCTTGAACATTTCCTGTGAGACCACTTTTAGTTTCCGATGCTTCACTATGTGTTTATTGTATCCCTTGGACCTTCTTATTGACGATGAAACACAGAAATTGCATCGAAATTAAACACAAAAGGCACAATGCTGACTTAAGTACAAGAAGAATGACTCTTCTTACTGTCTATGTTTTGAACCATTCCTGTGACACTAGTTATAGATTCCGATGCTTCACTTCAGGTTTACTGTATCCCTTGGACCTTCTTATTGACGATGAAACACAGACATTGCATCGGAATTAAATACAAATGGCACAATGCCGACTTAAGTACAAGAAGACTGACACTTCCTACTGTCTATGTTTGAACCATTCCTGTGACACTAGTTATAGATTCCGATGCATCACTTCAGGTTTACTGTATCCCTTGGACCTTCTTATTGACGATGAAGCACAGAAATTGCATCGGAATTAAATACAAAAGGCACAATGCCGACTTAAGTACAAGAAGACTGACTCCTCTTGCTGTGTATGTTTTGAACCATTCCTGTGACATTAGTTATAGATTCCGATGCTTCAAATAAGGTTGACTCTATCCCTCTGACCTTCGTATTGACGACGAAACACAGAAACTGCATCGGAATTAAATAGAAAAGGCACAATGCCGACTTAAGTACAAGAAGACTGACTCCTCCTACTGTCTATGCTTTGCACCATTCCTGTGACACTAGTTATAGATTCCGATGCTTCACTTCAGGTTTACTTTATCCCTCAGACCTTCGTATTGACGACGAAACACAGAAACAGCATCGGAATTAAATACAAAATGCACAATGCCGACTTAAGTACAAGAAGACTGTCTCTTCTTACTGTCTATGTTTTGAACCATTCTTGTGACATTCCGATGCTTCACTTCAGGTTTACTGCATCCCTCTGACCTTCTTATTGACGAATAGACACACGAAATTGCATCGGAATTAAATACAAAAGGCACAACGCCGACTTAAGTACAAGAAGACTGTCTCTTCTTTCTGACTGAGTTGTGTGCATTTCCTGTGAGACCAGTTTTAGATTCCGATGCTTCACTATATGTTTATTGTATCCCTATGACCTTCTTATTGACGATGAAACACAGAAATTGCATCGCAATTAAAAAAAAAAGGCACAATGCCGACTTAAGTACTAGAAGACTGACTCTACTTACTGTCTATGTTTAGAACCATTCCTGTGACACTAGTTATAGATTGCGATGCTTCACGTCAGGTTTACTGTATCCCACTGACCTTCTTGATTACGGTGAAACACAGAAATTGCATCGGAATTAAATACAAAAGGCACAATGCCGACTTAAGTACAAGAAGACTGACACATCTTACTGTCTACGTTTTGAACCATTCAGGTGACACGAGTTATAGTTTCCGATGCTTCACTTCAGGTTTACTGTATCACTTTGACCTTCGTATTGACGATGAAACACAGAAATTGCATCGGAATCAAATACAAAAGGCACAATGCCGACTTAAGTACAAGAAGACCGACTCTTCTTACTGTCTATGTTTTGAACCATTCCGGTGACACTAGTTATAGTTTCAGATGCTTCACTTCAGGTTTACTGTATTACTTTGACCTTCTTATTGACGATGAAACACAGAAATTGCATCGGAATTAAATACAAAAGCTCAAATCCGACTTAAGTACAAGAAGTCTGACTCTTCTTACTGTCTATGTTTTGAACAATTCCTGTGACACTAGTTATAGATTCCGATGCTTCACTTCAGGTTTACTGTATCCCTTGGACCTGCTTATCGACGATGAAACACAGAGATTGAATCGGAATTAAATACAAGAGGCACAATGCAGACATAAGTACAAGAAGACTGACTCTTCTTACTGTCTATGTTTTGAACCATTCCTGTGACACTAGTTATGGATTCCGATGCTTCACTCCCATGTTTACTGTATCCCTTGGACTCTCTTATTGACGATGAAACACAGAAATTGCATCGGAATTAAATGCAAAAGGCACAATGCCGACGTAAGTACAAGAAGATTGACTCTTCTTACTGACTATGTTTTCAACCATTCCTGTGACACTAGTTATAGATTCCGATGCTTCACTCCAGGTTTACCGTATCCCTTGCACATCCTTGTTGACGATGAAACACAGAAATTGCATCGGAATTAAATACAAAAGGCACAATGCCGACTTATGTACAAGAAGACTGACTCATCCTACTGTCTATGTTTTGAACCATTCCTGTGACACTAGTTATAGATTCCGATGCTTCACTCCAGGTTTACTGTATCCCTTGGACCTTCTTATTGACGATGAAACACAGAAATTGCATCGGAATGAAATGGAAAAGGCACAATGCCGACTTAAGTACAAGAAGACTGACTCTTCCTACTGTCTATGATTGAACCATTCCTGTGACACTTGTTATAGATTCCGATGCTTCACTTCAGGTTTAATGTATCCCTTGGACCTTTTTGTTGACGATGAATCACAGAAATTGCTTCGGAATTAAATACAAAAGGCACAATGCCGACTTAAGTACAAGATGACTAATTCTTCTTACCGACTATGTTTTGATTCATTCCTGTGACAGTAGTTTTAGATTCCGATACTTCACTCCAGGTTTACTGTGACCCTTGGACCTTCTTATTGACGATGAAACACAGAAATTGCATCGGAATTAAATACAAAAGGGACAATGCCGTCTTAAGTACAAGAATACTGACTCTTGTTACGGTCTCTGTTTTGAACCATTCCTGTGACACTAGCTATAGATTCCGATGCTTCACTACAGGTTTACTGTAGCCCTCTGACCTTCTTACTGACGACGAAACACAGGAATTGCATCGGAATTAAATACAAAAGGCACAATGCCGACTTAAGTACAAGAAGACTGTCTCTTCTTTCTGACTATGTTGTGAACATTTCCTGTGAGTCCAGTTTTAGATTGCGATGCTTCACAATATGTTTATTGTATCCCTTGGACCTTCTTATTGACGATGAAACACAGATATTGCATCGGAATTAAATACAAAAGGCACAATGCCGACCTAAGTACAAGAAGACTGACTCTTCTTACTGTCTATGTTTAGAACCATTCCTGTGACACTAGTTACAGATTCCGATGCTTCACTTCAGGTTTACTGTATCCCTCTGACCTTCTTATTTACGATGAAACACAGAAATTGCATCGGAATTAAATACAAAGGGCACAATGCCGACTTAAGTACAAGAAGACTGACTCTTCTTACTGTCTATGTTTTGACCCATTCCGGTGACACTAGTTATAGTTTTCGATGCTTCACTTTAGGTTTACTGTATCACTTGGACCTTCTTATTGACGATGAAACACAGAAATTGCATCGGAATTAAATACTAAATACACAATGCCGACTCAAGTACAAGAAATCTGACTCTTCCTAATGTCTATGATTGGAACCATTCCTGTGACACTAGTTATACATTCCGATGCTTCACTTCAGGTTTACTGTATCCCTCTGACCTTCTAATTGACGATGAAACACAGAAATTGCATCGGAATTAAATACAAAAGGCACAGTGCCGACTTAAGTATAAGAAGACTGACTCTTCCTAATCTGTATAATTTGAACCACTCCCGTGACACTAGTTATAGATTCCGATGCTTCACTTCAGGTTTAATGTATCCCTTGGACCTTTTTGTTGACGATGAATCACAGAAATTGCTTCGGAATTAAATACAAAAGGCACAATGCCGACTTAAGTACAAGATGACTGATTCTTCTTACCGACTATGTTTTGATTCATTCCTGTGACACTAGTTATAGATTCCGATGCTTCACTCCAGGTTTACTGTGTCCCTTGGACTTTCTTATTGACGATGAAACACAGAAATTGCATCGGAATTAAATACAAAAGGGACAATGGCGTCTTAAGTACAAGAATACTGATTCTTGTTACTGTCTCTGTTTTGAACCATTCCTGTGACACTAGCTATAGATTCCGATGCTTCACTACAGGTTTACTGTAGCCCTCTGACCTTCTTACTGACGACGAAACACAGGAATTGCATCGGAATTAAATACAAAAGGCACAATGCCGACTTAAGTACAAGAAGACTGTCTCTTCTTTCTGACTATGTTGTGAACATTTCCTGTGAGTCCAGTTTTAGATTGCGATGCTTCACAGTATGTTTATTGTATCCCTTGGACCTTCTTATTGACGATGAAACACAGATATTGCATCGGAATTAAATACAAAAGGCACAATGCCGACCTAAGTACAAGAAGACTGACTCTTCTTACTGTCTATGTTTAGAACCATTCCTGTGACACTAGTTACAGATTCCGATGCTTCACTTCAGGTTTACTGTATCCCTCTGACCTTCTTATTTACGATGAAACACAGAAATTGCATCGGAATTAAATACAAAGGGCACAATGCCGACTTAAGTACAAGAAGACTGACTCTTCTTACTGTCTATGTTTTGACCCATTCCGGTGACACTAGTTATAGTTTTCGATGCTTCACTTTAGGTTTACTGTATCACTTGGACCTTCTTATTGACGATGAAACACAGAAATTGCATCCGAATTAAATACTAAATACACAATGCCGACTCAAGTACAAGAAATCTGACTCTTCCTAATGTCTATGATTTGAACCATTCCTGTGACACTAGTTATACATTCCGATGCTTCACTTCAGGTTAACTGTATCCCTCTGACCTTCTAATTGACGATGAAACACAGATATTGCATCGGAATTAAATACAAAAGGCACAGTGCCGACTTAAGTATAAGAAGACTGACTCTTCCTAATCTCTATAATTTGAACCACTCCCGTGACACTAGTTATAGATTCCGATGCTTCACTTCAGGTTTACTGTATCCCTCTGACCTTCTTATTGGCGATGAAACACAGAAATTGCATCGGAATTAAATACAACAGGCACAATGCCGACTTACGTACAAGAAGACTGACTCATCCTTCTGTCTATGTTTTGAACCATTCCTGTGACACTAGGTATAGATTCCGACGCTTCACTTCAGGTTTACAGTATCCCTTGGACCCTCTCATTGACGATGAAACACAGAAACTGCATCGGAATTAAATAGAGAAGGCACAATGCCGACTTAAGTACAAGAAGACTGACTCTTCCAACTGTCTATGATTTGAACCATTCCTGTGACACTAGTTATTGATTCCGATGCTTCACTTCAGGTTTACTGCATCCCTTGGACCTTCTTATTGACGACGAAACACAGAAATTGCATCGGAATTACATAGGAAGGCACAATGGCGTCTTAAGTACAAGAAGACTGACTGTTCTTACTGTCTATGATTTGAACCATTCCTGTGACACTAGTTATAAATTCAGATACTTCACTTTAGGTTTACTGTATCACTTGGACCTTCTTATTGACGATGAAACACAGAAATTACATCGGAATTAAATACAAAAGGCCCAATGCCGACTTAAGTACAAGACGACTGACTCTTCTTACTGTCAATGTTATTAACCATTCGTGTGACACTAGTTATAGATTCCGATGCTTCACTTCAGGTTTACTGTATCCCTCTGACCTTCTTATTAACGATGAAACACAGAAATTGCATCGGAATTAAATACAAAAGGCACAATGCCGACTTAGGTACAAGAAGACTGCCTCTTTTTCTGACTATGTTGTGAACATTTCCTGTGAGACCAGTTTTAGATTCCGATGCTTCACTATATGTTTATTGTATTCCTTGGACCTTCTTGTTGACGATGAAACACAGAAATTGCATCGGAATTAAATACGAAAGGCAGAATGCCGTCTTAAGTACAAGAAGACTGACTCTTCTTACTGTCTATGTTTAGAACCATTCCTGTGACACTAGTTACAGATTCTGTAGCTTCACTTCAGGTTTACTGTATCCCTCTGACCTTCTTATTTACGATGAAACACAGAAATTGCATCAGAATTTATATACAAAAGGAACAATGCCGACTTAAGAACAAGGAGACTGACTCTTCTTACTGTCTATGTTTTGAACCATTCCGGTGACACTAGTTATAGTTTCCGATGCTTCACTTTAGGTTTACTGTATCACTTGGACCTTCTTATTGACGATGAAACACAGAAATTGCATCGGAATTAAATACGAAAGGCACAATGCCGACTCAAGTACAAGAAGACTGACTCTTACTACTGTCTATGTTTTGAACCATTCCTGTTACACTAGTTATACATTCCGATGCTTCACTTCAGATTTACTGTATCCCTCTGACCTTCTTATTGACGATGAAACACAGAAATTGCATCGGAATTAAATACAAAAGGCACAATGCCGACTTAAGTACAAGAGGACTGACTCTTCTTACTGTCAATGTTATGAACCATTCCTGTGACACTAGTTATAGATTCCGATGCATCACTTCAGGTTTGCTGTATACCTTGGACCTTCTTATCGACGACGAAACACAGAAAGTGCACCATAATTAAATAGGAAAGGCACAATGCCGACTTACGTACAAGAAGACTGACTCTTCTTACTGTCTATGTTTTGAACCATTCCTGTGACACTAGTTATAGATTCCGATGCTTCACTTTAGGTTTACTGTATCACTTGGACCTTCTTATTGACGATGAAACACAGAACTTGCATCGGAATTAAATACAAAAGGCACAATGCCGACTTAAGTACAAGAAGACTGACTCATCTGACTGTCCATGTTTTTAACCATTCCTGTGACACTAGTTATAGATTCCGATGCATCACTTCAGGTTTACTGTATCCCTCTGACCTTCTTATTGTTGATGAAACTTAGAAATTGCATCGGAATTAAATACAAAAGGCACAATGCCGACTCAAATACAAGATGACTGGCTCTTCTTACTCTCTATGTTTTGATCCTTTCCTGTGAGACCAGCTTTAGATTCCGATGCTTCACTATATGTTTACTGTATCCCTTGGACCTTCCTATAGACGATGAAACACATACATTGCATCGGAATTAAATTGAAAAGGCACAATTCCGACTTAAGTACAAGAAGACTGACTCATCCTACTGTCTATGTTTTATCCATTCCTGTGACACTAGTTATAGATTCCGATGCTTCACTTCCGTTTTACTGATTCCCTCTGACCTTCTTATTGACGATGAAACACAGAAACTGCATCGGAATTAAATACAAAAGGCACAATGCCGACTCAAATACAAGATGACCGGCTCTTCTTACTCTCTATGTTTTGAATCTTTCCTGAGAGACCGGTTTTAGATTCCGGTGCTTCACTTCATGTTTACTGTATCTCTTGGACCTTCGTATTGACGACGAAACACAGAAATTGCATCAAAATTACATAATAAAGGCACAATGCCGACTTAAGTATAAGAAGACTGACTCTTCTTACTTACTATGATTTGAACATTTCCTGTGAGACCACTTTTAGTTTCCGATGCTTCACTATGTGTTTACTGTATCCCTTGGACCTTCTTATTGACGATGAAACACAGAAATTGCATCGAAATTAAACACAAAAGGCACAATGCTGACTTAAGTACAAGAAGAATGACTCTTCTTACTGTCTATGTTTTGAACCATTCCTGTGACACTAGTTATAGATTCCGATGCTTCACTTCAGGTTTACTGTATCCCTTGGACCTTCTTATTGACGATGAAACACAGACATTGCCTCGGAATTAAATACAAATGGCACAATGCCGACTTAAGTACAAGAAGACTGACACTTCCTACTGTCTATGTTTGAACCATTCCTGTGACACTAGTTATAGATTCCGATGCATCACTTCAGGTTTACTGTATCCCTTGGACCTTCTTATTGACGATGAAGCACAGAAATTGCATCGGAATCAAATACAAAAGGCACAATGCCGACTTAAGTACAAGAAGACTGACTCCTCTTGCTGTGTATGTTTTGAACCATTCCTGTGACATTAGTTATAGATTCCGATGCTTCAAATAAGGTTTACTCTATCCCTCTGACCTTCGTATTGACGACGAAACACAGAAACTGCATCGGAATTAAATAGAAAAGGCACAATGCCGACTTAAGTACAAGAAGACTGACTCCTCCTACTGTCTATGCTTTGCACCATTCCTGTGACACTAGTTATAGATTCCGATGCTTCACTTCAGGTTTACTGTATCCCTCAGACCTTCTTATTGACGATGAAACACAGAAATTGCATGGGAATTAAATACAAAAGGCACAATGTCGACTTAAGTACAAGACGACAGACTTTTTTTTACTGTCTATGTTTTGAACCTTTTCTGTGACACCAGTTATAGATTCCGATGCTTCGCTTCAGGGTTACTGCATCCCTCTGACCTTCTTCTTGATGATGAAACACAGATTTTGCATCGGAATTAAATAGAAAAGGCACAATGCGGACTTACGTACAAGAAGACTGACTCATCTTACTGTCTCTTTTTTGAACCATTCCTGTAACATTAGTTACAGATTCCGATGCTTCACTTAAGGTTTACTGTCTCCCTCTGACCTTCGTATTGACGACGAAACACAGAAACAGCATCGGAATTAAATACAAAATGCACAATGCCGACTTAAGTACAAGAAGACTGTCTCTTCTTACTGTCTATGTTTTGAACCATTCTTGTGACATTCCGATGCTTCACTTCAGGTTTACTGCATCCCTCTGACCTTCTTATTGACGATGAGACACACGAAATTGCATCGGAATTAAATACAAAAGGCACAACGCCGACTTAAGTACAAGAAGACTGTCTCTTCTTTCTGACTAAGTTGTGTGCATTTCCTGTGAGACCAGTTTTAGATTCCTATGCTTCACTATATGTTTATTGTATCCCTTTGACCTTCTTATTGACGATGAAACACAGAAACTGCATCGCAATTAAATACAAAAGGCACAATGCCGACTTAAGTACTAGAAGACTGACTCTACTTACTGTCTATGTTTAGAACCATTCCTGTGACACTAGTTATAGATTGCGATGCTTCACTTCAGGTTTACTGTATCCCACTGACCTTCTTGTTTACGGTGAAACACAGAAATTGCATCGGAATTAAATACAAAAGGCACAATGCCGACTTAAGTACAAGAAGACTGACACATCTTACTGTCTACGTTTTGAACCATTCCGGTGACACGAGGTATAGTTTCCGATGCTTCACTTCAGGTTTACTGTATCACTTTGACCTTCGTATTGACGATGAAACACAGAAATTGCATCGGAATCAATACAAAAGGCACAATGCCGACTTAAGTACAAGAAGACCGACTCTTCTTACTGTCTATGTTTTGAACCATTCCGGTGACACTAGTTATAGTTTCAGATGCTTCACTTCAGGTTTACTGTATTACTTTGACCTTCTTATTGACGATGAAACACAGAAATTGCATCGGAATTAAATACAAAAGCTCAAATCCGACTTAAGTACAAGAAGACTGACTCTTCTTACTGTCTATGTTTTGAACAATTCCTGAGACTTTAGTTATAGATTCCGATGCTTCACTTCAGGTTTACTGTATCCCTTGGACCTGCTTATCGACGATAAAACACAGAGATTGAATCGGAATTAAATACAAGAGGCACAATGCAGACATAAGTACAAGAAGACTGACTCTTCTTACTGTCTATGTTTTGAACCATTCCTGTGACACTAGTTATAGATTCCGATGCTTCATTTTAGGTTTACTGTATCCTTTTGACCTTCTTATTGTCGACGAAACACAGAAATTGCATCGGAATTAAATACAAAATGCACAATGCCGACTTAAGTACAAGTAGACTGACTCCTCTTACTGACTATGTTGTGAACATTTCCTGTGAGACCAGTTTTAGATTCCGATGCTTCACTATATGTTTACTGTCTCCCTAGGACCTTCTTATTGACGATGAAACACATACATTGCATCGGAAATAAATAGAAAAGGCACAATGCCGACTTAAGTACAAGAAAACTGACTCTTCCTACTGTCTATGCTTTGCACCATTCCTGTGACACTAGTTATAGATTCCGATGCATCACTTCAGGTTTACTGTATCCCTCAGACCTTCTTATTGACGATGAAACACAGAAATTGCATCGGAATTAAATACAAAAGGCACAATGTCGACTTAAGTACAAGACGACAGACTTTTTTTACTGTCTACGTTTTGAACCTTTTCTGTGACACCAGTTATAGATTCCGATGATTCACTTCAGGTTTACTGCATCTCTCTGACCTTCTTCTTGATGATGAAACACAGAATTTGCATCGGAATTAAATAGAAAAGGCACAATGCCGACTTACGTACAAGAAGACTGACTCATCTTACTGTCTATTTTTTGAACCATTCCTGTGACACTAGTTATAGATTCCGATGCTTCACTTAAGGTTTACTGTCTCCCTATGACCCTCGTATAGACGACGAAACACAGAAACTGCATCGGAATTAAATACAAAAGGCACAATGCCGACTTAAGTACAAGATGACTGACACTTCCTACTGTCTATGTTATGAACCATTCCTGTGACACTAGTGATAGATTCCGATGCATCACTTCAGGTTTACTGTATCCCTTGGACCTTCTTATTGCCGATGAAACACACAAATTGCATCGGAATTAAATACAAAAGGCACAATGCCGACTTAAGTACAAGAAGACTGACTCTTCTTGCTGAGTATGTTTTGAACCATTCCTGTGACACTAGTTATAGATTCAGATGCTTCACTTAAGGTTTACTGTCTCCCTCTGACCTTCGTATTGACGACGAAACACAGAAACTGCATCGGAATTAAATACAAAATGCACAATGCCGACTTAAGTACAAGAAGACTGACTCTTCTTACTGACTATGTTGTGAACATTTCGTGTGAGACCAGTTTTAGATTCCGATGCTTCACTATATGTTTACTGTATCCCTTGGACCCTCTTATTGACGATGAAACACATACATTGCATCGGTATTAAATAGAAAATGCACAATGCCGACTTACAAACAAGAAGACTGACTCTTCCTACTGTCTATGTTTTAACCATTCCTGAGACACTAGTTATAGATTCCGATGCCTCACTTCAGGTTTAGTGATTCCCTCTGACCTTCTTATTGACGATGAAACACAGAAATTGCATCGGAATTAAATACAAAGGACACAATGCCGATTCAAGTACAAGAAGGCTGACTCTTCCTACTGTCTATGTTTTGAACCATTCTTGTGACATTCCGATGCTTCACTTCAGGTTTACTGTATACCTCTGACCTTCTCATTGACGATGAAACACAGAAATTGCATCAGAATTAAATACAAAAGGCACAACGCCGACTTAAGTACAAGAAGACTGACTCTTCTTACTGACTATGTTGTGAACATTTCGTGTGAGACCAGTTTTAGATTCCGATGCTTCACTATATGTTTACTGTATCCCTTGGACCTTCTTATTGACGATGAAACACATACATTGCATCGGAATTAAATAGAAAAGGCACAATGCCGACTTAAGTACAAGAAGACTGACTCTACTTACTGTCTATGTTTAGAACCATTCCTGTGACACTAGTTATAGATTGCGATGCTTCACTTCAGGTTTAATGTATCCCTCTGACCTTCTTATTTACGGTGAAACACAGAAATTGCATCGGAATTAAATACAAAAGGCACAATGCCGACTTAAGTACAAGCAGACCGACTCTTCTTACTGTCTATGTTTTGAACCATTCCGGTGACACTAGTTATGGTTTCGGATGCTTCACTTCAGGTTTACTGTATCACTTTGACCTTCTTATTGACGATGAAACACAGATATTGCATCGGAATTAAATAGAAAAGGCACAATGCCGACTTAAGTACAGGAAGACTGACACTTCTTACTGTCTACGCTTTGAACCATTCCGGTGACACTAGTTACAGTTTCCGATGCTTCACTTCAGGTTTACTGTATCACTTGGACCTTCTCATTGACGATGAAACACAGAAATTGCATCGGAATTAAATACAAAGGGCACAATGCCGACTTAAGTACAAGAAGACTGACTCTTCTTACTGTCTATGTTTTGACCCATTCCGGTGACACTAGTTATAGTTTTCGATGCTTTACTTTAGGTTTACTGTATCACTTGACCCTTCTTATTGATGATGAAACACAGAAATTGCATCGGAATTAAATACTAAATACACAATGACGACTCAAGTACAAGAAATCTGACTCTTCCTAATGTCTATGATTGGAACCATTGCTGTGACACTAGTTATACATTCCGATGCTTCACTTCAGGTTTACTGTATCCCTCTGACCTTCTAATTGACGATGAAACACAGAAATTGCATCGGAATTAAATACAAAAGGCACAGTGCCGACTTAAGTATAAGAAGACTGACTCTTCCTAATCTCTATAATTTGAACCACTCCCGTGACACTAGTTATAGATTCCGATGCTTCACTTCAGGTTTACTGTATCCCTCTGACCTTCTTATTGACGATGAAACACAGAAATTGCATCGGAATTAAATACAAAAGGCACAATGCCGACTTACGTACAAGAAGACTGACTCATCCTTCTGTCTATGTTTTGAACCATTCCTGTGACACTAGTTATAGATTCCGACGCTTCACTTCAGGTTTACAGTATCCCTTGGACCGTCTCATTGACGATGAAACACAGAAACTGCATCGGAATTAAATAGAGAAGGCACAATGCCGACTTAAGTACAAGAAGACTGACTCTTCCAACTGTCTATGTTTTGAACCATTCCTGTGACACTAGTTATAGATTCCGATGCTTCACTTCAGGTTTACTGTATCCGTCTGACCTTCTTATTGTCGATGAAACACAGAAATTGCATCGGAATTAAATACAAATGCCACAATGCCGACTTAAGTACAAGAGGACTGACTCTTCTTACTGTCTATGATTTGAACCATTCCTGTGACACTAGTTATTGATTCCGATGCTTCACTTCAGGTTTACTGCATCCCTTGGACCTTCTTATTGACGACGAAACACAGAAATTGCATCGGAATTACATAGGAAGGCACAATGGCGTCTTAAGTACAAGAAGACTGACTGTTCTTACTGTCTATGATTTGAACCATTCCTGTGACACTAGTTATAAATTCAGATACTTCACTTTAGGTTTACTGTATCACTTGGACCTTCTTATTGACGATGAAACACAGAAATTACATCGGAATTAAATACAAAAGGCCCAATGCCGACTTAAGTACAAGACGACTGACTCTTCTTACTGTCAATGTTATTAACCATTCGTGTGACACTAGTTATAGATTCCGATGCTTCACTTCAGGTTTACTGTATCCCTCTGACCTTCTTATTAACGATGAAACACAGAAATTGCATCGGAATTAAATACAAAAGGCACAATGCTGACTTAGGTACAAGAAGACTGCCTCTTCTTCTGACTATGTTGTGAACATTTCCTGTGAGACCAGTTTTAGATTCCGATGCTTCACTATATGTTTATTGTATTCCTTGGACCTTCTTGTTGACGATGAAACACAGAAATTGCATCGGAATTAAATACGAAAGGCACAATGCCGTCTTAAGTACAAGAAGACTGACTCTTCTTACTGTCTATGTTTAGAACCATTCCTGTGACACTAGTTACAAATTCTGTAGCTTCACTTCAGGTTTACTCTATCCCTCTGACCTTCTTATTTACGATGAAACACAGAAATTGCATCAGAATTTATATACAAAAGGAACAATGCCGACTTAAGAACAAGGAGACTGACTCTTCTTACTGTCTATGTTTTGAACCATTCCGGTGACACTAGTTATAGTTTCCGATGCTTCACTTTAGGTTTACTGTATCACTTGGACCTTCTTATTGACGATGAAACACAGAAATTGCATCGGAATTAAATACGAAAGGCACAATGCCGACTCAAGTACAAGAAGACTGACTCTTACTACTGTCTATGTTTTGAACCATTCCTGTTACACTAGTTATACATTCCGATGCTTCACTTCAGATTTACTGTATCCCTCTGACCTTCTTATTGACGATGAAACACAGAAATTGCATCGGAATTAAATACAAAAGGCACAATGCCGACTTAAGTACAAGAGGACTGACTCTTCTTACTGTCAATGTTATGAACCATTCCTGTGACACTAGTTATAGATTCCGATGCATCACTTCAGGTTTACTGTATACCTTGGACCTTCTTATCGACGACGAAACACAGAAAGTGCACCATAATTAAATAGGAAAGGCACAATGCCGACTTACGTACAAGAAGACTGACTCTTCTTACTGTCTATGTTTTGAACCATTCCTGTGACACTAGTTATAGATTCCGATGCTTCACTTTAGGTTTACTGTATCACTTGGACCTTCTTATTGACGATGAAACACAGAACTTGCATCGGAATTAAATACAAAAGGCACAATGCCGACTTAAGTACAAGAAGACTGACTCATCTGACTGTCCATGTTTTTAACCATTCCTGTGACACTAGTTATAGATTCCGATGCATCACTTCAGGTTTACTGTATCCCTCTGACCTTCTTATTGTTGATGAAACTTAGAAATTGCATCGGAATTAAATACAAAAGGCACAATGCCGACTCAAATACAAGATGACTGGCTCTTCTTACTCTCTATGTTTTGATCCTTCCTGTGAGACCAGCTTTAGATTCCGATGCTTCACTATATGTTTACTGTATTCCTTGGACCTTCCTATAGACGATGAAACACATACATTGCATCGGAATTAAATTGAAAAGGCACAATTCCGACTTAAGTACAAGAAGACTGACTCATCCTACTGTCTATGTTTTATCCATTCCTGTGACACTAGTTATAGATTCCGATGCTTCACTTCCGTTTTACTGATTCCCTCTGACCTTCTTATTGACGATGAAACACAGAAACTGCATCGGAATTAAATACAAAAGGCACAATGCCGACTCAAATACAAGATGACCGGCTCTTCTTACTCTCTATGTTTTGAACCTTTCCTGAGAGACCGGTTTTAGATTCCGGTGCTTCACTTCATGTTTACTGTATCTCTTGGACCTTCGTATTGACGACGAAACACAGAAATTGCATCAAAATTACATAATAAAGGCACAATGCCGACTTAAGTATAAGAAGACTGACTCTTCTTACTTACTATGATTTGAACATTTCCTGTGAGACCACTTTTAGTTTCCGATGCTTCACTATGTGTTTACTGTATCCCTTGGACCTTCTTATTGACGATGAAACACAGAAATTGCATCGAAATTAAACACAAAAGGCACAATGCTGACTTAAGTACAAGATGACTGACACTTCCTACTGTCTATGTTATGAACCATTCCTGTGACACTAGTGATAGATTCCGATGCATCACTTCAGGTTTACTGTATCCCTTGGACCTTCTTATTGACGATGAAACACACAAATTGCATCGGAATTAAATACAAAAGGCACAATGCCGACTTAAGTACAAGAAGACTGACTCTTCTTGCTGAGTATGTTTTGAACCATTCCTGTGACACTAGTTATAGATTCAGATGCTTCACTTAAGGTTTACTGTCTCCCTCTGACCTTCGTATTGACGACGAAACACAGAAACTGCATCGGAATTAAATACAAAATGCACAATGCTGACTTAAGTACAAGAAGACTGACTCTTCTTACTGACTATGTTGTGAACATTTCGTGTGAGACCAGTTTTAGATTCTGATGCTTCACTATATGTTTACTGTATCCCTTGGACCTTCTTATTGACGATGAAACACATACATTGCATCGGAATTAAATAGAAAATGCACAATGCCGACTTACGTACAAGAAGACTGACTCTTCCTACTGTCTATGTTTTAACCATTCCTGAGACACTAGTTATAGATTCCGATGCCTCACTTCAGGTTTAGTGATTCCCTCTGACCTTCTTATTGACGATGAAACACAGAAATTGCATCGGAATTAAATACAAAGGACACAATGCCGATTCAAGTACAAGAAGGCTGACTCTTCCTACTGTCTATGTTTTGAACCATTCTTGTGACATTCCGATGCTTCACTTCAGGTTTACTGTATCCCTCTGACCTTCTCATTGACGATGAAACACAGAAATTGCATCAGAATTAAATACAAAAGGCACAACGCCGACTTAAGTACAAGAAGACTGACTCTTCTTACTGACTATGTTGTGAACATTTCGTGTGAGACCAGTTTTAGATTCCGATGCTTCACTATATGTTTACTGTATCCCTTGGACCTTCTTATTGACGATGACACACATACATTGCATCGGAATTAAATAGAGAAGGCACAATGCCGACTTAAGTACAAGAAGACTGACTCTACTTACTGTCTATGTTTAGAACCATTCCTGTGACACTAGTTATAGATTGCGATGCTTCACTTCAGGTTTAATGTATCCCTCTGACCTTCTTATTTACGGTGAAACACAGAAATTGCATCGGAATTAAATACAAAAGGCACAATGCCGACTTAAGTACAAGAAGACTGACACTTCTTACTGTCTACGTTTTGAACCATTCCGGTGACACTAGTTATAGATTCCGATGCATCACTTCAGGTTTACTGTATCCCTTGGACCTTCTTATTGACGATGAAACACAGAAATTGCATTGGAATTAAATACAAAAGGCACAAATCCGACTTAAGTACAAGAAGACTGACTCTTCTTACTGTCTATGCTTTGAACAATTACTGTGACACTAGTTATAGATTGCGATGCTTCACTTCAGGTTTAATGTATCCCTCTGACCTTCTTATTTACGGTGAAACACAGAAATTGCATCGGAATTAAATACAAAAGGCACAATGCCGACTTAAGTACAAGAAGACTGACACTTCTTACTGTCTACGCTTTGAACCATTCCGGTGACACTAGTTACAGTTTCCGAAGCTTCACTTCAGGTTTACTGTATCACTTGGACCTTCTCATTGACGATGAAACACAGAAATTGCATCGGAATCAAATACAAAAAGCACAATGCCGACATAAGTACAAGCAGACCGACTCTTCTTACTGTCTATGTTTTGAACCATTCCGGTGACACTAGTTATGGTTTCAGATGCTTCACTTCAGGTTTACTGTATCACTTTGACCTTCTTATTGACGATGAAACACAGAAATTGCATCGGAATTAAATACAAAAGGCACAAATCCGACTTAAGTACAAGAAGACTGACTCTTCTTACTGTCTATGATTTGAACCATTCCTGTGACACTAGTTATAGATTCCGTTGCTTCACTTCAGGTTTACTGTATCCCTCTGTCCTTCTTATTGATGATGAAACACAGAAATTGCATCGGAATTAAATACAAAATGCACAATGCCGACTTAAGTACAAGTAGACTGACTCTTCTTATTGACTATGTTGTGAACATTTCCTGTGAGACCAGTTTTAGATTCCGATGCTTCACTATATGTTTACTGTCTCCCTTGGACCTTCTTATTGACGATGAAACACATACATTGCATCGGAAATAAATAGGAAAGGCACAATGCCGACTTAAGTACCAGAAGACAGACTTTTCCTACTGTCTATGTTTTAACCATTCCTGTGACACTAGTTATAGATTCCGATGCTTCACTTCAGGTTTAATGATTCCCTCTGACCTTCTTATTGACGATAAAACACAGAAACTGCATCGGAATTATATACAAAAGGCACAATGCCGACTCAAATACAATATGACTGGCTCTTCTTACTCTCTATGTTTTGCACCTTTCCTGAGAGACCGGTTTTAGATTCCGGTGCTTCACTTCAGGTTCACTGTATCCCTTGGACCTTCTTATTGACGACGAAACACAGAAATTGCATCAAAATTACATTGAAAAGGCACAATGCTGACTTAAGTAAAAGAAGACTGACTCTTCTTACTTACTATGATTTGAACATTTCCTGTGAGACCAGTTTTAGATTCCGATGCTTCACTATGTGTTTACTGTATCCCTTGGACCTTCTTATTGACGATGAAACACAGAAATTGCATCGAAATTAAATACAAAAGGCACAATGCCGACTTAAGTACAAGAAGACTGACTCTTCTTACTGTCTATGTTTTGAACCATTCTTGTGACACTACTTATTGATTCCGATGTTTCACTTCTGGTTTACTGTATCCCTTGGACCTTCTTATTGACGATGAAACACAAAAATTGCATCGGAATTAAATACAAAAGGCACAATGCCGACTTAAGTACAAGAAAACTGACACTTCCTACTGTCTATGTTATGAACCATTCCTGTGACACTAGTTATAGATTCCGATACATCACTTCAGGTTTACTGTATCCCTTGTACCTTCTTATTGACGATTAAACACACAAATTGCATCGGAATTAAATACAAAAAGCACAATGCCGACTTAAGTACAAGAAGACTGACTCTTAATGCTGTGTATGTTTTGAACCATTCCTGTGACACTAGTTATAGATTCCGATGCTTCACTTAAGGTTTACTGTCTCCCTCTGACCTTCGTATTGACGACAAAACACAGAAACTGCATCGGAATTAAATACAAAATGCACAATGCCGACTTATGTACAAGAAGACTGACTCTTCTTACTGACTATGTTGTGAACATTTCCTGTGAGACCAGTTTTAGATTCCGATGCTTCACTATTGTTTACTGTATCCCTTGGACCTTCTTATTGATGATGAAACACATACATTGCATCGGAATTAAATAGAAAAGGCACAATGCCGACTTAAGTACAAGGAGACTGACTCTTCCTACTGTCTATGTTTAATCCATTCCTGTGACACTAGTTATAGATTCCGATGCTTCACTACAGGTTTACTGATTCCCTCTGACCCTCTTGTTGACGATGAAACACAGAAACTGCATCAAAATTACATAGAAAAGGCACAATGCTGACTAAGTACAAGAAGACTGACTCTTCTTACTGTCTATGCTTTGAACAATTACTGTGACACTAGTTATAGATTCCGATGCTTCACTTCAGGTTTACTGTATCCCTTGGACCTTCTTATCGACGATGAAACACAGAAATTGCATCGGAATTAAATACAAAAGGCACAATGTGGACTTAAGTACAAGACGACAGACTCTTCCTACTGTCTATGCTTTGCACCATTCCTGTGACACTAGTTATAGATTCCGATGCTTCACTTCAGGTTTAGAGTATCCCTCAGACCTTCTTATTGACGATGAAACACAGAATTTGCGTCGGAATTAAATAGAAAAGGCACAATGCCGACTTACGTACAAGAAGACTGACTCATCTTACTGTCTATTTTTTGAACCATTCCTGTGACACTAGTTATAGATTCCGATGCTTCACTTAAGGTTTACTGTCTCCCTATGACCTTCGTATTGACGACGAAACACAGAAACTGCATCGTAATTAAATACAAAAGGCACAATGCCGACTTAAGTACAAGAAGACTGATACTTCCTACTGTCTATGTTATGAACCATTCCTTTGACACTAGTTATAGATTCCGATGCATCACTTCAGGTTTACTGTATCCCTTGGACCTTCTTATTGACGATGAAACACACAAATTGCATCGGAATTAAATACAAAAGGCACAATGCCGACTTACGTACAAGAAGAGTGACTCTTCTTGCTGAGTATGTTTTGAACCATTCCTGTGACACTAGTTATAGATTCCGATGCTTCACTTAAGGTTTACTGTCTCCCTCTGACCTTCGTATTGACGACGAAACACAGAAACTGCATCGGAATTAAATACAAAATGCACAATGCCGACTTAAGTACAAGAAGACTGACTCTTCTTACTGACTATGTTGTGAACATTTCCTGTGAGACCAGTTTTAGATTCCGATGCTTCACTATATGTTTACTGTATCCCTTGGACCTGCTTATTGACGATGAAACACATACATTGCATCGGAATTAAATAGAAAAGGCACAATGCCGACATACGTACAAGAAGACTGACTCTTCCTACTCTCTATGTTTTAACCATTCCTGTGACACTAGTTATAGATTCCGATGCCTCACTTCAGGTTTAGTGATTCCCTCTGACCTTCTTATTGAGGATGAAACACAGACGTTGCATCGGAAATAAATACAAAAGACACAATGCCGATTCAAGTACAAGAAGACTGACACTTCCTACTGTCTATGTTATGAACCATTCCTGTGACACTAGTTATAGATTGCGATGCTTCACTTCAGGTTTAATGTATCCCTCTGACCTTCTTATTTACGGTGAAACACAGAAATTGCATCGGAATTAAATACAAAAGGCACAATGCCGACTTAAGTACAAGAAGACTGACACTTCTTACTGTCTACGTTTTGAACCATTCCGGTGACACTAGTTACAGTTTCCGATGCTTCACTTCAGGGTTACTGTATCACTTGGACCTTCTCATTGACGATGAAACACAGAAATTGCATCGGAATCAAATACAAAAGGCACAATGCCGACTTAAGTACAAGCAGACCGACTCTTCTTACTGTCTATGTTTTGAACCATTCCGGTGACACTAGTTATGGTTTCAGATGCTTCACTTCAGGTTTACTGTATCACTTTGACCTTCTTATTGACGATGAAACACAGAAATTGCATCGGAATTAAATACAAAAGGCACAAATCCGACTTAAGTACAAGATGACTGACTCTTCTTACTGTCTATGATTTGAACCATTCCTGTGACACTAGTTATAGATTCCGTTGCTTCACTTCAGGTTTACTGTATCCCTCTGTCCTTCTTATTGATGATGAAACACAGAAATTGCATCGGAATTAAATACAAAATGCACAATGCCGACTTAAGTACAAGTAGACTGACTCTTCTTACTGACTATGTTGTGAACATTTCCTGTGAGACCAGTTTTAGATTCCGATGCTTCACTATATGTTTACTGTCTCACTTGGACCTTCTTATTGACGATGAAACACATACATTGCATCGGAAATAAATAGAAAAGGCACAATGCCGACTTAAGTACCAGAAGACAGACTTTTCCTACTGTCTATGTTTTAACCATTCCTGTGACACTAGTTATAGATTCCGATGCTTCACTTCAGGTTTAATGATTCCCTCTGACCTTCTTATTGACGATAAAACACAGAAACTGCATCGGAATTATATACAAAAGGCACAATGCCGACTCAAATACAAGATGGCTGGCTCTTCTTACTCTCTATGTTTTGCACCTTTCCTGAGAGACCGGTTTTGGATTCCGGTGCTTCACTTCAGGTTCACTGTATCCCTTGGACCTTCTTATTGTCGACGAAACACAGAAATTGCATCAAAATTACATTGAAAAGGCACAATGCCGACTTAACTAAAAGAAGACTGACTCTTCTTACTTACTATGATTTGAACATTTCCTGTGAGACCAGTTTTAGATTCCGATGCTTCACTATGTGTTTACTGTATCCCTTGGACCTTCTTATTGACGATGAAACACAGAAATTGCATCGAAATTAAATACAAAAGGCACAATACCGACTTAAGTACAAGAAGACTGACTCTTCTTACTGTCTATGTTTTGAACCATTCTTGTGACACTACTTATAGATTCCGATGTTTCACTTCTGGTTTACTGTATCCCTTGGACCTTCTTATTGACGATGAAACACAGAAATTGCATCGGAATTAAATACAAAAGGCACAATGCCGACATACGTACAAGAAGACTGACTCTTCCTACTCTCTATGTTTTAACCATTCCTGTGACACTAGTTATAGATTCCGATGCCTCACTTCAGGTTTAGTGATTCCCTCTGACCTTCTTATTGAGGATGAAACACAGACGTTGCATCGGAAATAAATACAAAAGACACAATGCCGATTCAAGTACAAGAAGACTGACACTTCCTACTGTCTATGTTATGAACCATTCCTGTGACACTAGTTATAGATTGCGATGCTTCACTTCAGGTTTAATGTATCCCTCTGACCTTCTTATTTACGGTGAAACACAGAAATTGCATCGGAATTAAATACAAAAGGCACAATGCCGACTTAAGTACAAGAAGACTGACACTTCTTACTGTCTACGTTTTGAACCATTCCGGTGACACTAGTTACAGTTTCCGATGCTTCACTTCAGGGTTACTGTATCACTTGGACCTTCTCATTGACGATGAAACACAGAAATTGCATCGGAATCAAATACAAAAGGCACAATGCCGACTTAAGTACAAGCAGACCGACTCTTCTTACTGTCTATGTTTTGAACCATTCCGGTGACACCAGTTATGGTTTCAGATGCTTCACTTCAGGTTTACTGTATCACTTTGACCTTCTTATTGACGATGAAACACAGAAATTGCATCGGAATTAAATACAAAAGGCACAAATCCGACTTAAGTACAAGATGACTGACTCTTCTTACTGTCTATGATTTGAACCATTCCTGTGACACTAGTTATAGATTCCGTTGCTTCACTTCAGGTTTACTGTATCCCTCTGTCCTTCTTATTGATGATGAAACACAGAAATTGCATCGGAATTAAATACAAAATGCACAATGCCGACTTAAGTACAAGTAGACTGACTCTTCTTACTGACTATGTTGTGAACATTTCCTGTGAGACCAGTTTTAGATTCCGATGCTTCACTATATGTTTACTGTCTCACTTGGACCTTCTTATTGACGATGAAACACATACATTGCATCGGAAATAAATAGAAAAGGCACAATGCCGACTTAAGTACCAGAAGACAGACTTTTCCTACTGTCTATGTTTTAACCATTCCTGTGACACTAGTTATAGATTCCGATGCTTCACTTCAGGTTTAATGATTCCCTCTGACCTTCTTATTGACGATAAAACACAGAAACTGCATCGGAATTATATACAAAAGGCACAATGCCGACTCAAATACAAGATGGCTGGCTCTTCTTACTCTCTATGTTTTGCACCTTTCCTGAGAGACCGGTTTTGGATTCCGGTGCTTCACTTCAGGTTCACTGTATCCCTTGGACCTTCTTATTGTCGACGAAACACAGAAATTGCATCAAAATTACATTGAAAAGGCACAATGCCGACTTAACTAAAAGAAGACTGACTCTTCTTACTTACTATGATTTGAACATTTCCTGTGAGACCAGTTTTAGATTCCGATGCTTCACTATGTGTTTACTGTATCCCTTGGACCTTCTTATTGACGATGAAACACAGAAATTGCATCGAAATTAAATACAAAAGGCACAATACCGACTTAAGTACAAGAAGACTGACTCTTCTTACTGTCTATGTTTTGAACCATTCTTGTGACACTACTTATAGATTCCGATGTTTCACTTCTGGTTTACTGTATCCCTTGGACCTTCTTATTGACGATGAAACACAGAAATTGCATCGGAATTAAATACAAAAGGCACAATGCCGAATTAAGTACAAGAAAACTGACACTTCCTACTGTCTATGCCATGAACCATTCCTGTGACACTAGTTATAGATTCCGATGCATCACTTCAGGTTTACTGTATCCCTTGTACCTTCTTATTGACGATTAAACACACAAATTGCATCGGAATTAAATACAAAAAGCGCAATGCCGACTTAAGTACAAGAAGACTGACTTTTCTTGCTGTGTATGTTTTGAACCATTCCTGTGACACTAGTTATAGATTCCGATGCTTCACTTAAGTTTTACTGTCTCCCTCTGACCTTCGTATTGACGACAAAACACAGAAACTGCATCGGAATTAAATACAAAATGCACAATGCCGACTTATGTACAAGAAGACTGACTCTTCTTACTGACTATGTTGTGAACATTTCCTGTGAGACCAGTTTTAGATTCCGATGCTTCACTATTGTTTACTGTATCCCTTGGACCTTCTTATTGATGATGAAACACATACATTGCATCGGAATTAAATAGAAAAGGCACAATGCCGACTTAAGTACAAGGAGACTGACTCTTCCTACTGTCTATGTTTTATCCATTCCTGTGACACTAGTTATAGATTCCGATGCTTCACTTCAGGTTTACTGATTCCCTCTGACCCTCTTGTTGACGATGAGACACAGAAACTGCATCAAAATTACGTAGAAAAGGCACAATGCCGACTAAGTACAAGAAGACTGACTCTTCTTACTGTCTATGTTTTGAACCATTCTTGTGACACTAGTTATAGATTCCGATGTTTCACATCGGGTTTACTGTATCCCTTGGACCTTCTTATTTACGGTGAAACACAGAAATTGCATCGGAATTAGATACAAAAGGCACAATGCCGACTTAAGTACAAGAAGACTGACACTTCTCACTGTCTACGTTTTGATCCATTCCGGTGACACTAGTTATAGTTTCAGATGCTTCACTTCAGGTTTACTGTATCACTTTGAACTTCTTATTGACGATGAAACACAGAAATTGAATCGGAATTAAATACAAAAGGCACAAATCCGACTTAAGTACAAGAAGACTGACTCTTCTTACTGTCTATGTTTTGAACAATTCCTGTGACACTACTTATAGATTCCGATGCTTCATTTTAGGTTTACTGTATCCTTTTGACCTTCTTATTGACGACGAAACACAGAAATTGCATCGGAATTGAATAGAAAAGGCACAATGCCGACTTAAGTACAAGAAGACTGACTCTTCCTACTGTCTATGTTTGAACCATTCCTGTGACACTAGTTATAGATTCCGTTGCTTCACTTCAGGTTTACTGTATCCCTCTGACCTTCTTATTGATGATGAAACACAGAAATTACATCGGAATTAAATAGAAAATGCACAATGCCGACATAAGTACAAGTAGACTGACTCTTCTTACTGACTATGTTGTGAACATTTCCTGTGAGACCAGTTTTAGATTCCGATGCTTCACTATTGTTTACTGTACCCCTTGGACCTTCTTATTGACGATGAAACACATACATTGCATCGGAAATAAATAGAAAAGGCACAATGCCGTCTTAAGTACCAGAAGACAGACTCTTCCTACTGTCTATGTTTTAACCATTCCTGTGACACTAGTTATAGATTCCGATGCTTCACTTCAGGTTTACTGATTCCCTCTGACCTTCTTATTGACGATGAAACACAGAAACTGCATCGGAATTATATACAGAAGGCACAATGCCGACCCAAATACAAGATGACTGGCTCTTCTTACTATCTATGTTTGCACCTTTCCTGAGAGACCGGTTTTAGATTCCGGTGCTTCACTTCAGGTTCACTGTATCCCTTGGACCTTCTTATTGACGACGAAACACAGAAATTGCATCAAAATTACATTGAAAAGGCACAATGCCGACTTAAGTAAAAGAAGACTGACTCTTCTTACTTACTATCATTTGAACATTTCCTGTGAGACCAGTTTTAGATTCCGATGCTTCACTATGTGTTTACTGTATGCCTTGGACCTTCTTATTGACGATGAAACACAGAAATTGCATCGAAATTAAATACAAAAGGCACAATACCGACTTAAGTACAAGAAGACTGACTCTTCTTACTGTCTATGTTTTGAACCATTCTTGTGACACTACTTATTGATTCCGATGTTTCACTTCTGGTTTACTGTATCCCTTGGACCTTCTTATTGACGATGAAACACAGAAATTGCATCGGAATTAAATACAAAAGGCACAATGCCGACTTAAGTACAAGAGAACTGACACTCCCTACTGTCTATGTTATGAACCATTCCTGTGACACTAGTTATAGATTCCGATGCATCACTTCAGGTTTACTGTATCCCTTGTACCTTCTTATTGACGATTAAACACACAAATTGCATCAGAATTAAATACAAAAAGCACAGTGCCGACTTAAGTACAAGAAGACTGACTTTTCTTGCTGTGTATGTTTTGAACCATTCCTGTGACACTAGTTATAGATTCCGATGCTTCACTTAAGGTTTACTGTCTCCCTCTGACCTTCGTATTGACGACAAAACACAGAAACTGCATCGGAATTAAATACAAAATGCACAATGCCGACTTATGTACAAGAAGACTGACTCTTCTTACTGACTATGTTGTGAACATTTCCTGTGAGACCAGTTTTAGATTCCGATGCTTCACTATTGTTTACTGTATCCCTTGGACCTTCTTATTGATGATGAAACACATACATTGCATCGGAATTAAATAGAAAAGGCACAATGCCGACTTAAGTACAAGAAGACTGACTCTTCTTACTGTCTATGCTTTGAACCATTCTTGTGACACTAGTTATAGATTCCGATGTTTCACTTCTGGTTTACTGTATCCCTTGGACCTTCTTATTGACGATGAAACACAGAAATTGCATCGGAATTAAATTCAAAAGGAACAATGCCGACTTATGTACAAGAAGACTGACTCTTCTTACTGAATATGTAGTGAACATTTCCTGTGAGACCAGTTTTAGATTCCGATGCTTCACTATTGTTTACTGTACCCCTTGGACCTTCTTATTGACGATGAAACACATACATTGCATCGGAATTAAATAGAAAAGGCACAATGCAGACTTAAGTACAAGAAGACTGACTCTTCCTACTGTCTATGTTTTATCCATTCCTGTGACACTAGTTATAGATTCCGATGCTTCACTTCAGGTTTACTGTATCCCTCAGACCTTCTTATTGACGATGAAACACAGAAATTGCATCGGAATTAAATAGGAAATGTACAATGCCGGCTTAAGTACAAGAAGACTGACACTTCCTATTGTCTAGGTTTTGAACCATTCCTGTGACACTAGTTAGAGGATCCAATGCTTCACCTCAAAATTACTGTATCCCTCTGACCGTGTTATTGACGATGAAACACAGAAATTGCATCGGAATTAAATAGAAAAGGCACAATGCCGACTTAAGTACAAGAAGACTGACTCTTCTTACTGTCTATGATTTGAACCATTCCTGTGACACTAGTTACAGATTCCGATGCTTCACTTCAGGTTAACTGTATCCCTTGGACCTTCTTATTGACGACGAAATACAGAATTTGCATCGGAATTAAATACAAAAGGCACAATGCCGACTTAAGTACAAGAAGACTGACTCTTCCTACTGTCTCTGTTTTGAACCATTCCTGTGACACTAGTTATAGTTTCCGATGCTTCACTTCAGGTTTACTGTATCCCTCTGACCTTCTTGTTGACGTTGAAACACAGAAACAGCATCGGAATTAAATACAAAATGCACAATGCCGACTTAAGTACATGAAGACTGACTCTTCTTACTGTCTATGTTTGAACAATTCCTGTGACACTAGTTATAGATTCCGTTGCTTCACTTCAGGTTTACTGCATCCCTTGGACCTTCTTATTGACGACGAATCACAGAAATTGCATTGGAATTAAATAGGAAAGGCACAATGCCGACTTAAGTACAAGAAGACTGACCCTTCCTATTGCCTATGTTTTGAACCATTCCTGTGACACTAGTTATAGATTCCGATGTTTCACTTCAGGTTTACTGTATCCCTCTGACCCTCTTAATGACGATGAAACACAGATATTGCATCGGAATTAAATAGAAAAAGCACCATGCCGACTTAAGTACAAGAAGACTGACTCTTCTTACTGTCTATGATTTTAATCATTCCTGTGACACTAGTTATAGATTCCGATGCTTCACTTCAGGTTTACTGTATCAATTGGACCTTCTTATTGACGACGAAACACAGAATTTGCATCGGAATTAAATAGAAAAAGCACTATGCCGACATAAGTACAAGAAGACTGACTCTTCTTACTGTCTATGTTTAGAAAGATTCCTGTGACACTAGTTATAGATTCAGATGCTTCACTTCAGGTTTACTGTATCGCTCTGACCTTCTTATTTACGATGAAACACAGAAATTGCATCGGAATTAAATACAAAAAGCACTATGCCGACTTAAGTACAAGAGGACTGACAATTCTTACTGTCAATATTTTGAACCATTCCGGTGACACTAGTTATAGTTTCAGATGCTTCACTTCAGGTTTACTGTAGCACTTGGACCCTCTTATTGACGATGAAACTCAGAAATTGCATCGGAATTAAATACAAAAGGCACAATGCTGACTTAAGTACAAGAGGACTGACTCTTCTTACAGTCTATGTTTTGAACCATTCCTGTGACACTAGTTATAGATTCCGAAGCTTCACTTCAGGTTTACTTTGTCCTTTGGACCTTCTTATTGATGATGAAACACAGAAATTCCTTCGGAGTCAAAAAGAAAAGGCACAATGCCGACATAAGTACAAGAAGACTGACGCTTCATAGTGTCTATGTTTTGAACCGTTCCTGTGACACTAGTTATAGATTCCAATGCTTCACTTCAGGTTTACTGTATCCCTCTGACCTTCTTATTGACGATGAAACTCAGAAATTGCATCGGAATTAAATTAAAAAAGCACAATGCCCACTTAAGTACAAGAAGACTGACTCTTCTTACTGACTATGTTGTGAACATTTCCTGTGAGACCAGTTTTAGATTCCGATGCTTCACTATATGTTTACTGTATCCCATGGACCTTCTTATTGACGATGAAACACAGAACTTGCATCGGAATTAATTAGAAAAGGCACAATGCCGTCTTAAGTACAACAAGACTGACTCTTCCTACTGTCTATGTTTTAACCATTCCTGTGACACTAGTATAGATTCCGATGCTTCACTTCAGGTTTACTATTCAATCTGACCTTCTTATTGTCGATGAAACACAGAAACTGCATCGGAATTAAATACAAAAGGCACAATGCCGACTTAAGTACAAGAAGACTGACTCTTCTTACTGTCTATATTTTCAACAATTTCTGTGACACTAGTTATAGATTCCGTTGCTTCACTTCAGGTTTACTGTATCTCTTGGACCTTCTTATCGACGATGAAACACAGAAATTGCATCGGAATTAAATAGAAAAGGCACAATGCCGGCTTAAGTACACGAAGACTGACTCTTCCTACAGTCTATGTTTTGAACCTTTCCTGTGACACTAGTTATGGATTCCGTTGCTTCACTTCAGGTTTACTGTATCCCTCTGACCTTCGTATTGATGATGAAACACAGAAATTGCATCGGAATTAAATACAGAATGCACAACGCCGACTTAAGTACAAGAAGACTGACTCTTCTTACTGACTATGTTGTGAACATTTCCTGTGAGACCAGTTTTAGATTCCGATGCTTCACTAGATGTTTACTGTATCCCATGGACCTTCTTATTGACGATGATACACAGAACTTGCATCGGAATTAATTAGAAAAGGCACAATGCCGACTTAAGCACAACAATACTAACTCTTCCTACCGTCTATGTTTTAACCATTCCTGTGACACTAGTTATAGATTCCGATGCTTCACTTCAGGTTTACTGAGTCCCTCTGACCTTCTTATTGACGATGAAGCACAAAATTTGCATCGGAATTAAATACAAAATTCACAATGCCGACTTAAGTACAATAAGACTGACTCTTCTTACTGTCTATGTTTTGAGCAATTCCTGTGACACTAGTTATAGATTCCGATGCTTCACTTCAGGTTTACTGTATCCCCTGGACCTTCTTATCGACGATGAAACACAGAAATAGCATCGGAATTAAATACAAACGCACAATGACGACTTAAGTACAAGAAGACTGACTCTTCTTACTCTCTAAGTTTTGAACCTTTCCTGTGAGACCGGTTTTAGATTCCGATGCTTCACTTCAGGTTTACTGTATCCCTTGGACCTTCTTATTGACGACGAAACACAGATATTGCATCGGCATTAAATAGAAAAGGCACAATGCCGACTTAAGTACAAGAAGGCTGACTCATCCAAATGTCTAAGTTTTGAAAAATTCCTGTGACACTAGTTATAGATTCCGAGGCTTCACTTCAGGTTTACTGTATCCCTCTGACACTCTTACTGACGATGAAACACAGAAATTCCATCGGAATTAAATACAAAAGGCACAGTGCCGACTTAAGTTCAAGAAGACTGACTCTTCTTACTGTCTATGTTTTGAACATTCCTGTGACACTAGTTATAGATTCCGAAGCTTCACTTCAGGTTTACTTTGTCCTTAGGACCTTCTTATTGACGATGAAACACAGAAAATCCATCGGAATAAAAAAGAAAAGGCACAATGCTGACATAAGTACAAGAAGACTGACGCTTCCTAGTGTCTATGTTTTGAACCGTTCCTGTGACACTAGTTGTAGATTCCGATGCTTCACTTCAGGTTTACTGTATCCCTCTGACATTCTTATTGTCGATGAAACACAGAAATTGCATCGGAATTAGATAGAAAAGGAACAATGCCGTATTAAGTACAAGAAGACTGACTCTTCTTACAGTCTATGTATTGAATAATTCCTGTAACACTAGTTATAGATTTCGATGCTTCACTTCAAATTTACTGTATCCCTTGGCCCTTCTTATTGACGATGAAACACAGAAATTGCTTCAGAATTAAATACAAAAGGCACAAAGCCGACTTAAGTATAACAAGACTGACTCTTCTTACTGACTATGATTTGAACACTTCCTGTGAGACCAGTTTTAGAGTCCGATGCTTCACTATAAGTGTACTGTATCCCTTGTACCTTCCTATTGACGATGAAAATAAATACAAAGGGCACGAGGCCGACTGAAGTACAAGAAGACTGACTATTCTTACTGTCTATCTTTTGAACCATTCCTATTGACGATGAAAATAAATACAAAGGGCACAAGGCCGACTGAAGTACAAGAAGACTGACTATTCTTACTGTCTATCTTTTGAACCATTCCTGTGACACTAGTTATAGATTACGATGCTTGACTTCAGATTTACTGTATCCCTTGGACCTTGTTATTGACGATGAAACACAGAAATTGCATCGGAATTAAATTCAAAAAGCACAATGCCGACTTAAGTACAAGAAGACTGACACTTCCGACAGACTATGCATTGAACCATTCCTGTGACACTAGTTACTGATTCCGATGCATCACCTCAGGTTAACTGTATCCCTTGGACCTTCGTATTGACGATGACACACAGAAATTGCATCGGATTTAAATACAAAAGGCACAATGCCGACTTAAGTACAAGAAGACTGACACTTCTTGCTGTGTATGTTTTGAACCATACCTGTGACACTAGTTATAGATTCCGATGCTTCACTTCAGGTTTACTGTATCCCTCTGACCCTCTTATTGACGACGAAACACAGAAATTGCATCGGAATTAAATAGAAAAGGCACAATGCCGACTTAAGTACAAGAAGACTGACTCTTCCTATTGTCTATGTTTTGAACCATTCCTGTGGCTCTAGTTATAGATTCCGATGTTTCACTTCAGGTTTACTGTATCCCTCTGACCCTCTTATTGATGATGATACACAGAAATTGTATCGGAATTAAATAGAAAAAGCACAATGCCGACTTAAGTACAAGAAGTCTGACTCTTCTTACTGTCTATGTTTTCAACCATTCTTGTGACTCTAGTTATAGATTCCGAAGCTTCACTTCACGTTTACTGTATCCCTCTGACCTTCTTATTGAGGATGAAACACAGAAATTGCATCGGAATTAAATACAAAGGGCACAATGCCGATTTAAGTACAAGACGTCTGACTCTTCTTACTGTCTATGTTTTCAACCATTCCTGTGACACTAGTTATAGATTCCGAAGCTTCACTTCAGGTTTACTGTATCCTTTGGACCTTCTTATTGAAGATGAAACACAGAATTTGCATCTGAATTATATAAAAAAGGCACAATGCCGACTTAAGTACAAGAAGAATGACACTTCTTACTGTCTATGTTTTGAGCAATTCCTGTGACACTAGTTATAGATTACGTTGCTTCACTTCAGGTTTACTGTATCCCTTGGACCTCCTCATCGACGATGAAACAGAAATAGCATCGTAATTTAATACAAAAAGGCACAATGCCGACTTAAGTACAAGAAGACTGACTGTTCTTACTCTCTATGTTTTGAACCATTCCTGTGACACTAGCTATAGATTACGATGCTTCACTTCAGGTTTACTGTATCCCTCTGACCTTCTTATTGACGATGAAACACAGAAATTGCATCGGAATTAAATTCAAAAACACATTGCCGACTTAAGTACAAGAAGACTGACTCTTCTTACTGTCTATGTTTAGAACCATTCCTGTGACAGTAGTTATAGATTCCGATGCTTCACTTAAGGTTTACTGTATCCCTCTGACCTTCTTATTTACGATGAAACACAGAAATTGCATCGGAATTAAATACAAAAAGCACAATGCCGACTTAAGTACAAGAAGACTGACTCTTCCTACTGTCTCTGTTTTGAAGCATTCCTGTGACACTAGTTTTAGATTCCGATGCTTCACTTCAGGTTTACTGTATCCCTCTGACCTTCATGTTGGCGATGAAACACAGAAACTGCATCGGAATTAAATACAAAAGGCAAAATGCCGACTTAAGTACATGAAGACTGTCTCCTCTTCCTGACTATGTTGTGAACATTTCCTGTGAGACCCGTTTTAGATTCCGATGCTTCACTATAAGTGTACTGTATCCCTTGTACCTTCCTATTGACGATGAAACACAGAAATTGCATCGGAATTAAATACAAAGGGCACAAGGCCGACTGAAGTGCAAGAAGACTGACTATTCTTACTGTCTATGTTTTGAAACATTCCTGTGACACTAGTTAGAGACTACGATGCTTCACTTCAGATTTACTGTATCCCTTGGACCTTGTTATTGACGATGAAACACAGAAATTGCATCGGAATTAAATACAAAAAGCACTATGCCGACTTATGTACAAGAAGACTGACACTTCCGACAGACTATGCTTTGAACCATTCCTGTGACACTAGTTATAGATTCCGATGCATCACCTCAGGTTTACTGTATCCCTTGGACCTTCGTATTGACGGTGACACACAGAAATTGCATCTGATTTATTTACAAAAGGCACAATGCCGCCTTAAGTACAAGAAGACTGACACTTCTTGCTGTGTATGTTTTGAACCATTCCTGTGACACTAGTTATAGATTCCGATGCTTCACTTCAGGTTTACTGTATCCCTCTGACCCTCTTATTGACGACGAAACACAGAAATTGCATCGGAATTAAATAGAGAAGGCACAATGCCGACTTAAGTACAAGAAGACTGACACTTCCTATTGTCTATGTTTTGAACCATTCCTGTGACTCTAGCTATAGATTCCGATGCTTCACTTCACGTTTACTGTATCCCTCTGACCTTCGTATTGAGGATGAAACACAGAAATTGCATCGGAATTAAATACAAAGGGCACAATGCCGACTTAGGTACAAGAAGACTGACTCTTCTTACTGTCTATGTTTTCAACCATTCCTGTGACACTAGTTATAGATTCAGAAGCTTCACTTCAGGTTTAGTGTATCCTTTGGACCTTCTTATTGACGATGAAACACAGAATTTGCATCTGAATTATATAAAAAAGGCACAATGCGAACTTAAGTACAAGAAGAATGACTCTTCTTACTGTCTATGTTTTAAGCAATTCCTGTGACACTAGTTATAGATTACGTTGCTTCACTTCAGGTTTACTGTATCCCTTGGACCTTCTTATCGACGATGAAACAGAAATAGCATCGGAATTTAATACAAAAGGCACAATGCCGACTTAAGTACAAGAAGACTGACTCTTCTTACTCTCTATGTTTTGAACCATTCCTGTGACACTTGTTATAGATTACGATGCTTAACTTCAGGTTTACTGTATCCCTCTGACCTTCTTATTGACGATGAAACACAGAAATTGCATCGGAATTAAATACAAAAGGAACAATGCCGACTTAAGTACAAGAAGACTGACTCTTCCTACTGTCTCTGTTTTGAACCATTCCTGTGACACCAGTTATAGATTCCGATGCTTCACTTCAGGTTTACTGTATCCCTCTGACCTTCTTGTTGACGATGAAACACAGAAACTGCATCCGAATTAAATACAAAAGGCACAATGCCGACTTAAGTACAAGAATACTGACTCTTCTTAATGTCTATGTTTTGAACAATTCCTGTGACACTAGTTATAGATTCCGTTGCTTCACTTCAGGTTTACCGCATCCCTTGGACCTTCTTATTGACGACGAATCACAGAAATTGCATTGGAATTAAATAGGAAAGGCACAATGCCGACTTAAGTACAAGAAGACTGACCCTTCCCATTGTCTATGTTTTGAACCATTCCTGTGACACTAGTAATAGATTCCGATGTTTCACTTCAGGTTAACAGTATCCCTCTGACCTTCTTATTTACGACGAAACACAGAATTTGCATCGGAATTAAATACAAAAGGCACAATGCCGACTTAAGTACAAGAAGACTGTCTCTTCCCACTGTCTCTGTTTTGAACCATTCCTGTGACACTAGTTATAGATTCCGATGCATCACTTCAGGTTTACTGTATCCCTCTGCCCTTCTTGTTGACGATGAAACACAGAAACTGCATCGGAATTAAATACAAAAGGCACAATGCCGACTTAAGTACAAGAAGACTGACTCTTCTTACTGTCTATGTTTAGAATCATTCCTGTGACACTAGTTATAGATTCCGATGCTTCACTTCAGGTTTACTGTATCCCTCTGACCTTCTTATTTACGATGAAACACAGAAATTGCATCGGAATTAAATAAAAAAGGCACAATGCTGACATAAGTACAAGAAGACTGACTCTTCTTACTGTCTATGTTTTGAACCATTACGGTGACACTAGTTATAGATTCCGTTGCTTCACTTCAGGTTTACTGCATCCCTTGGACCTTCTTATTGACGACGAATCACAGAAATTGCATTGGAATTAAATAGGAAAGGCACAATGCCGACTTAAGTACAAGAAGACTGACCCTTCCTATTGTCTATGTTTTGAACCATTCGTGTGACACTAGTTGTAGATTCCGATGTTTCACTTCAGGTTTACTGTATCCCTCTGACCCTCTTATTGACGACGAAACACAGAAATTGCATCGGAATTAAATAGAAAAAGCACAATGCCGACTTAAGTACAAGAAGACTGACTCTTCTTACTGACTATGATGTGAACATTTCCTGTGAGACCAGTTTTAGATTCTGATGCTTCACTATATCTTTACTGTATCCCTCTGACCTTCTTATTGACGATGAAACACAGAAATTGCATCGGAATTACACTCAATAAGCACAATGCCGACTTAAGTACAGGAAGACTGACTCTTCTTACTGTCTATGTTTAGAACCATTCCTGTGACACTAGTTATAGATTCCGATGCTTCACTTCAGGTTTACTGTATCCCTCTGACCTTCTTGTTTACGATGGAACACAGAAATTGCATCGGAATTAAATACAAAATTCACAATGCCGACTTAAGTACAAGAAGACTGACTCTTCTTACTGTCTATGTTTGAACCATTCCGGTGACACTAGTTATAGTTTCCGATGCTTCACTTCAGGTTTACTGATTCCCTCTGACCTTATTGTCGATGAAACACAGAAATTGCACTGAAATAAATACAAAAGGCACAATGCCGACTTAAGTACAAGAAGACTGACTCTTCTTACTGTCTATGTTTTGAACCATTCCGGTGACACTAGTTATAGTTTCCGATGCTTCACTACATGTTTATAGTATCCCTTGGATCTTCTTATTCACGATGAAACACAGAAATTGCATCGGAATTAAATACAAAAGGCACAATGCCGACTTAAGTACAAGAAGACTGACTCTTCTTACTGTCTATGTTTAGAACCATTCCTGTGACACTAGTTATAGATTCCGATGCTTCACTTCAGGTTTACTGTATCCCTCTGACCTTCTTATTTACGACGAAACACAGAAATTGCATCGGACTTAAATACAAAAGGCACAATGCCGACTTAAGTACAAGAAGACTGACTCTTCCTACTGTCCTCTTTTTGAACCATTCCTGTGACACTAGTTATAGATTCCGATGCTTCACTTAAGGTTTACTGTATCCCTCTGACCTTCTTATTGACGATGAAACACAGAAATTGCATCGGAATTAAATTCAAAAGCACAATGCCGACTTAAGTACAAAAAGACTGACTCTTCTTACTGTCTATGCTTTGAACCATTCCGGTGACACTGCTTATAGTTTCCGATGATTCACTTCAGGTTTACTGAATCACTTGGACCTTCTTAATGACGATGAAACACAGAAATTGCATCGGAATTAAATACAAAAGGCACAATGCCGACTTAAGTACAAGAAGACTGACTCTTCTTACTGTCTATGTTTAGAACCATTCCTGTGACACTAGTTATAGATTCCGATGTTTCACTTCAGGTTTACTGTATCCCTCTGACCCTCTTATTGACGATGAAACACAGAAATTGCATCGGAATTAAATAGAAAAAGCACAATGCCGACTTAAGTACAAGAAGACTGACTCTTCTTACTGACTATGTTGTGAACATTTCCTGTGAGACCAGTTTTAGATTCCGATGCTTCACTACATGTTTATAGTATCCCTTGGACCTTCTTATTGACGATGAAACACAGAAATTGCATCGGAATTAAATACAAAAGGCACAATGCCGACTTAAGTACAAGAAAACTGTCTCTTCTTACTGTCTATGTTTTGATCCATTCCTGTGACACTAGTTATAGATTCCGATGCTACACTTGAGTTTTACTGTATCCCTCTGACCTTCTTATTGACGATGAAACACAGAAATTGCATCGGAATTAAATACAAAAGGCACAATGCCGACTTAAGTAGAGGAAAACTGACTCTTCTTACTGTCTATGTTTTGAACCCTTCCTGTGACACTAGTTATAGATTCCGATGCTTCACTTAAGGTTTACTGTATCCCTCTGACCTTCTTATTGACGATGAAACACAGAAATTGCATCGGAATTAAATACAAAAGGCACAATGCCGACTTAAGTACAAGAAGACTGACTCTTCTTACTGTCTATGTTCTGAACCATTCCTGTGACACTAGTTATAGATTCCGATGATTCACTTCAGGTTTACTGTATCACTTGGACCTTCTTGTTGACGATGAAACACAGAAATTGCATCGGAATTACATTCAAAAAGCACAATGCCGACTTAAGTACAAGAAGACTGACTCTTCTTACTGTCTATGTTTGAACCATTCCGGTGACACTAGTTATAGTTTCCGATGCTTCACTTCAGGTTTACTTATTCCCTCTGACCTTATTGTCGATGAAACACAGAAATTGCACCGAAATAAATACAAAAGGCACAATGCCGACTTAAGTACAAGAAGACTGACTCTTCTTACTGTCTATGTTTTGAACCATTCCGGTGACACTAGTTATAGTTTCCGATGCTTCACTACATGTTTATAGTATCCCTTGGACCTTCTTATTGACGATGAAACACAGAAATTGCATCGGAATTAAATACAAAAGGCACAATGCCGACTTAAGTACAAGAAGACTGACTCTTCTTACTGTCTATGTTTAGAACCATTCCTGTGACACTAGTTATAGATTCCGATGCTTCACTTCAGGTTTACTGTATCCCTCTGACCTTCTTATTTACGACGAAACACTGAAATTGCATCGGAATTAAATACAAAAGGCACAATGCCGACTTAAGTACAAGAAGACTGACTCTTCCTACTGTCTTCTTTTTGAACCATTCCTGTGACACTAGTTATAAATTCCGATGCTTCACTTCAGGTTTACTGTATCCCTCTGACCTTCTTATTGACGATGAAACACAGAAATTGCATCGGAATTAAATTCAAAAAGCACAATGCCGACTTAAGTACAAGAAGACTGACTCTTCTTACTGTCTATGTTTAGAACCATTCCTGTGACACTAGTTATAGATTCCGATGCTTCACTTCAGGATTACTGTATCCCTCTGACCTTCTTATTTACGATGAAACACAGAAATTGCATCGGAATTAAATAGAGAAGGCACAATGCCGACTTAAGTACAAGAAGACTGACACTTCCTATTGTCTATGTTTTGAACCATTAATGTGACTCTAGCTATAGATTCCGATGCTTCACTTCACGTTTACTGTATCCCTCTGACCTTCGTATTGAGGATGAAACACAGAAATTGCATCGGAATTAAATACAAAGGGCACAATGCCGACTTAGGTACAAGAAGACTGACTCTTCTTACTGTCTATGTTTTCAACCATTCCTGTGACACTAGTTATAGATTCAGAAGCTTCACTTCAGGTTTAGTGTATCCTTTGGACCTTCTTATTGACGATGAAACACAGAATTTGCATCTGAATTATATAAAAAAGGCACAATGCGAACTTAAGTACAAGAAGAATGACTCTTCTTACTGTCTATGTTTTAAGCAATTCCTGTGACACTAGTTATAGATTACGTTGCTTCACTTCAGGTTTACTGTATCCCTTGGACCTTCTTATCGACGATGAAACAGAAATAGCATCGGAATTTAATACAAAAGGCACAATGCCGACTTAAGTACAAGAAGACTGACTCTTCTTACTCTCTATGTTTTGAACCATTCCTGTGACACTTGTTATAGATTACGATGCTTAACTTCAGGTTTACTGTATCCCTCTGACCTTCTTATTGACGATGAAACACAGAAATTGCATCGGAATTAAATACAAAAGGAACAATGCCGACTTAAGTACAAGAAGACTGACTCTTCCTACTGTCTCTGTTTTGAACCATTCCTGTGACACCAGTTATAGATTCCGATGCTTCACTTCAGGTTTACTGTATCCCTCTGACCTTCTTGTTGACGATGAAACACAGAAACTGCATCCGAATTAAATACAAAAGGCACAATGCCGACTTAAGTACAAGAATACTGACTCTTCTTAATGTCTATGTTTTGAACAATTCCTGTGACACTAGTTATAGATTCCGTTGCTTCACTTCAGGTTTACCGCATCCCTTGGACCTTCTTATTGACGACGAATCACAGAAATTGCATTGGAATTAAATAGGAAAGGCACAATGCCGACTTAAGTACAAGAAGACTGACCCTTCCCATTGTCTATGTTTTGAACCATTCCTGTGACACTAGTAATAGATTCCGATGTTTCACTTCAGGTTAACAGTATCCCTCTGACCTTCTTATTTACGACGAAACACAGAATTTGCATCGGAATTAAATACAAAAGGCACAATGCCGACTTAAGTACAAGAAGACTGTCTCTTCCCACTGTCTCTGTTTTGAACCATTCCTGTGACACTAGTTATAGATTCCGATGCATCACTTCAGGTTTACTGTATCCCTCTGCCCTTCTTGTTGACGATGAAACACAGAAACTGCATCGGAATTAAATACAAAAGGCACAATGCCGACTTAAGTACAAGAAGACTGACTCTTCTTACTGTCTATGTTTAGAATCATTCCTGTGACACTAGTTATAGATTCCGATGCTTCACTTCAGGTTTACTGTATCCCTCTGACCTTCTTATTTACGATGAAACACAGAAATTGCATCGGAATTAAATAAAAAAGGCACAATGCTGACATAAGTACAAGAAGACTGACTCTTCTTACTGTCTATGTTTTGAACCATTACGGTGACACTAGTTATAGATTCCGTTGCTTCACTTCAGGTTTACTGCATCCCTTGGACCTTCTTATTGACGACGAATCACAGAAATTGCATTGGAATTAAATAGGAAAGGCACAATGCCGACTTAAGTACAAGAAGACTGACCCTTCCTATTGTCTATGTTTTGAACCATTCGTGTGACACTAGTTGTAGATTCCGATGTTTCACTTCAGGTTTACTGTATCCCTCTGACCCTCTTATTGACGACGAAACACAGAAATTGCATCGGAATTAAATAGAAAAAGCACAATGCCGACTTAAGTACAAGAAGACTGACTCTTCTTACTGACTATGATGTGAACATTTCCTGTGAGACCAGTTTTAGATTCTGATGCTTCACTATATCTTTACTGTATCCCTCTGACCTTCTTATTGACGATGAAACACAGAAATTGCATCGGAATTACACTCAATAAGCACAATGCCGACTTAAGTACAGGAAGACTGACTCTTCTTACTGTCTATGTTTAGAACCATTCCTGTGACACTAGTTATAGATTCCGATGCTTCACTTCAGGTTTACTGTATCCCTCTGACCTTCTTGTTTACGATGGAACACAGAAATTGCATCGGAATTAAATACAAAATTCACAATGCCGACTTAAGTACAAGAAGACTGACTCTTCTTACTGTCTATGTTTGAACCATTCCGGTGACACTAGTTATAGTTTCCGATGCTTCACTTCAGGTTTACTGATTCCCTCTGACCTTATTGTCGATGAAACACAGAAATTGCACTGAAATAAATACAAAAGGCACAATGCCGACTTAAGTACAAGAAGACTGACTCTTCTTACTGTCTATGTTTTGAACCATTCCGGTGACACTAGTTATAGTTTCCGATGCTTCACTACATGTTTATAGTATCCCTTGGATCTTCTTATTCACGATGAAACACAGAAATTGCATCGGAATTAAATACAAAAGGCACAATGCCGACTTAAGTACAAGAAGACTGACTCTTCTTACTGTCTATGTTTAGAACCATTCCTGTGACACTAGTTATAGATTCCGATGCTTCACTTCAGGTTTACTGTATCCCTCTGACCTTCTTATTTACGACGAAACACAGAAATTGCATCGGACTTAAATACAAAAGGCACAATGCCGACTTAAGTACAAGAAGACTGACTCTTCCTACTGTCCTCTTTTTGAACCATTCCTGTGACACTAGTTATAGATTCCGATGCTTCACTTAAGGTTTACTGTATCCCTCTGACCTTCTTATTGACGATGAAACACAGAAATTGCATCGGAATTAAATTCAAAAGCACAATGCCGACTTAAGTACAAAAAGACTGACTCTTCTTACTGTCTATGCTTTGAACCATTCCGGTGACACTGCTTATAGTTTCCGATGATTCACTTCAGGTTTACTGAATCACTTGGACCTTCTTAATGACGATGAAACACAGAAATTGCATCGGAATTAAATACAAAAGGCACAATGCCGACTTAAGTACAAGAAGACTGACTCTTCTTACTGTCTATGTTTAGAACCATTCCTGTGACACTAGTTATAGATTCCGATGTTTCACTTCAGGTTTACTGTATCCCTCTGACCCTCTTATTGACGATGAAACACAGAAATTGCATCGGAATTAAATAGAAAAAGCACAATGCCGACTTAAGTACAAGAAGACTGACTCTTCTTACTGACTATGTTGTGAACATTTCCTGTGAGACCAGTTTTAGATTCCGATGCTTCACTACATGTTTATAGTATCCCTTGGACCTTCTTATTGACGATGAAACACAGAAATTGCATCGGAATTAAATACAAAAGGCACAATGCCGACTTAAGTACAAGAAAACTGTCTCTTCTTACTGTCTATGTTTTGATCCATTCCTGTGACACTAGTTATAGATTCCGATGCTACACTTGAGTTTTACTGTATCCCTCTGACCTTCTTATTGACGATGAAACACAGAAATTGCATCGGAATTAAATACAAAAGGCACAATGCCGACTTAAGTAGAGGAAAACTGACTCTTCTTACTGTCTATGTTTTGAACCCTTCCTGTGACACTAGTTATAGATTCCGATGCTTCACTTAAGGTTTACTGTATCCCTCTGACCTTCTTATTGACGATGAAACACAGAAATTGCATCGGAATTAAATACAAAAGGCACAATGCCGACTTAAGTACAAGAAGACTGACTCTTCTTACTGTCTATGTTCTGAACCATTCCTGTGACACTAGTTATAGATTCCGATGATTCACTTCAGGTTTACTGTATCACTTGGACCTTCTTGTTGACGATGAAACACAGAAATTGCATCGGAATTACATTCAAAAAGCACAATGCCGACTTAAGTACAAGAAGACTGACTCTTCTTACTGTCTATGTTTGAACCATTCCGGTGACACTAGTTATAGTTTCCGATGCTTCACTTCAGGTTTACTTATTCCCTCTGACCTTATTGTCGATGAAACACAGAAATTGCACCGAAATAAATACAAAAGGCACAATGCCGACTTAAGTACAAGAAGACTGACTCTTCTTACTGTCTATGCTTTGAACCATTCCGGTGACACTAGTTATAGTTTCCGATGCTTCACTACATGTTTATAGTATCCCTTGGACCTTCTTATTGACGATGAAACACAGAAATTGCATCGGAATTAAATACAAAAGGCACAATGCCGACTTAAGTACAAGAAGACTGACTCTTCTTACTGTCTATGTTTAGAACCATTCCTGTGACACTAGTTATAGATTCCGATGCTTCACTTCAGGTTTACTGTATCCCTCTGACCTTCTTATTTACGACGAAACACTGAAATTGCATCGGAATTAAATACAAAAGGCACAATGCCGACTTAAGTACAAGAAGACTGACTCTTCCTACTGTCTTCTTTTTGAACCATTCCTGTGACACTAGTTATAAATTCCGATGCTTCACTTCAGGTTTACTGTATCCCTCTGACCTTCTTATTGACGATGAAACACAGAAATTGCATCGGAATTAAATTCAAAAAGCACAATGCCGACTTAAGTACAAGAAGACTGACTCTTCTTACTGTCTATGTTTAGAACCATTCCTGTGACACTAGTTATAGATTCCGATGCTTCACTTCAGGATTACTGTATCCCTCTGACCTTCTTATTTACGATGAAACACAGAAATTGCATCGGAATTAAATACAAAAGGCACAATGCCGACTTAAGTACAAGAAGACTGACTCTTCTTACTGTCTATGTTTTGAACCATTCCGGTGACACTAGTTATAGTTTCCGATGATTCACTTCAGGTTTACTGTATCACTTGGACCTTCTTATTGACGATGAAACACAGAAATTGCATCGGAATTAAATACAAAAGGCACAATGCCGACTTAAGTACAAGAAGACTGACTCTTCTTACTGTCTATGTTTAGAACCATTCCTGTGACACTTGTTATAGATTCCGATGTTTCACTTCAGGTTTACTGTATCCCTCTGACCCTCTTATTGACGATGAAACACAGAAATTGCATCGGAATTAAATAGAAAAAGCACAATGCCGACTTAAGTACAAGAAGACTGACTCTTCTTACTGACTATGTTGTGAACATTTCCTGTGAGACCAGTTTTAGGTTCCGATGCTTCACTATATGTTTACTGTATCCCATGGACCTTCTTATTGACGATGAAACACAGAAATTGCATCGGAATTAATTTCAAAAAGCACAATGCCGACTTACGTACAAGAAGACTGACTCTTCTTACTGTCTATGTTTAGAACCATTCCTGTGACACTAGTTATAGATTCCGATGCTTCACTTCAGGTTTACTGTATCCCTCTGACCTTCTTATTTACGATGAAACACAGAAATTGCATCGGAATTAAATACAAAAGGCACAATGCCGACTTAAGTACAAGAAGACTGACTCTTCTTACTGTCTATGTTTTGAACCATTCCGGTGACACTAGTTATAGTTTCCGATGATTCACTTCAGGTTTACTGTATCCCTCTGACCCTCTTATTGACGATGAAACACAGAAATTGCATCGGAATTAAATAGAAAAAGCACAATGCCGACTTAAGTACAAGAAGACTGACTCTTCTTACTGTCTATGTTTAGAACCATTCCTGTGACACTAGTTATAGATTCCGATGTTTCACTTCAGGTTTACTGTATCCCCCTGACCCTCTTATTGACGATGAAACACAGAAATTGCATCGGAATTAAATAGAAAAAGCACAATGCCAACTTAAGTACAAGAAGACAGACTCTCCTTACTGACTATGTTGTGAACATTTCCTGTGAGACCAGTTTTAGATTCCGATGCTTCACTATATGTTTACTGTATCCCAAGGACCTTCTTATTGACGATGAAATACAGAACTTGCATCGGAATTAATTAGAAAAGGCACAATGCCGACTTAAGTACAATATGACTGACTCCTCCTACTGTCTATGTTTTAACCATTCCTGTGACACTAGTTATAGATTCCGATGCTTCACTTCAGGTTTACTGATTCCCTCTGACCTTCTTATTTACGATGAAACACAGAAATTGCATCGGAATTAAATACAAAAAGCACAATGCCGACTTAAGTACAAGAAGACTGACTCTTCTTACTGTCTATGTCTTGAACCATTCCGGTGACACTAGTTATAGTTTCCGATGCTTCACTTCAGGTTTACTGATTCCCTCTGACCTTCTTATTGTCGATGAAACACAGAAATTGCATCGGAATTAAATACAAAAGGCACAATGCCGTCTTAAGTACAAGAAGACTGACTCTTCTTACTGTCTATGTTTGAACCATTCCGGTGACACTAGTTATAGTTTCCGATGCTTCACTACATGTTTATAGTATCCCTTGGACCTTCTTTTTGACAATGAAACACAGAAATTGCATCGGAATTAAATACAAAAGGCACAATGCCGACTTAAGTACAAGTAGACTAACTCTTCTTACTGTCTATGTTTAGAACCATTCCTGTGACACTAGTTATAGATTCCGATGCTTTACTTCAGGTTTACTGTATCCCTCTGACCTTCTTTATTACGACGAAACACAGAAATTGCATCGGAATTAAATACAAGAGGCACAATCCCGACTTAAGTACATGAAGACTGTCTCTTCTTTCTGACTATGATGTGAACATTTCCTGTGAGACCAGTTTTAGATTCCGATTCTTCGCTACATGTTTATAGTATCCCTTGGATCATCTTATTGACGATGAAACACAGAAATTGCATCGGAATTAAATAGGAAAGGCACAATGCCGACTTAAGTACAAGAAGACTGACCCTTCCAATTGTCTATGTTTTGAACCATTCCTGTGACACTAGTTATAGATTCCGATGTTTCACTTCGGGTTTACTGTATCCCTCTGACCCTCTTATTGACGATGAAACACAGAAATTGCATCGGAATTAAATAGTAAAAGCACAATGCCGACTTAAGTACAAGAATACTGACTCTTCTTACTGTCTATGTTTAGAACCATTCCTGTGACACTAGTTATAGATTCCGATGCTTCACTTCAGGTTTACTGTATCCCTCTGACCTTCTTATTTACGACGAAACACTGAAATTGCATCGGAATTAAATACAAAAGGCACAATGCCGACTTAAGTACAAGAAGACTGACTCTTCCTACTGTCTTCTTTTTGAACCATTCCTGTGACACTAGTTATAAATTCCGATGCTTCACTTCAGGTTTACTGTATCCCTCTGACCTTCTTATTGACGATGAAACACAGAAATTGCATCGGAATTAAATTCAAAAAGCACAATGCCGACTTAAGTACAAGAAGACTGAGTCTTCTTACTGTCTATGTTTAGAACCATTCCTGTGACACTAGTTATAGATTCCGATGCTTCACTTCAGGATTACTGTATCCCTCTGACCTTCTTATTTACGATGAAACACAGAAATTGCATCGTAATTAAATACAAAAGGCACAATGCCGACTTAAGTACAAGAAGACTGACTCTTCTTACTGTCTATGTTTTGAACCATTCCGGTGACACTAGTTATAGTTTCCGATGATTCACTTCAGGTTTTCTGTATCACTTGGACCTTCTTATTGACGATGAAACACAGAAATTGCATCGGAATTAAATACAAAAGGCACAATGCCGACTTAAGTACAAGAAGACTGACTCTTCTTACTGTCTATGTTTAGAACCATTCCTGTGACACTAGTTATAGATTCCGATGTTTCACTTCAGGTTTACTGTATCCCTCTGACCCTCTTATTGACGATGAAACACAGAAATTGCATCGGAATTAAATAGAAAAAGCACAATGCCGACTTAAGTACAAGAAGACTGACTCTTCTTACTGACTATGTTGTGAACATTTCCTGTGAGACCAGTTTTAGATTCCGATGCTTCACTATATGTTTACTGTATCCCATGGACCTTCTTATTGACGATGAAACACAGAACTTGCATCGGAATTAATTAGAAAAGGCACAATGCCGACTTAAGTACAACAAGACTGACTCTTCCTACTGTCTATGTTTTAACCATTCCTGTGGCACTAGTTACAGATTCCGATGCTTCACTTCAGGTTTACTGATTCCCTCTGACCTTCTTATTTACGATGAAACACAGATATTGCATCGGAATTAAATACAAAAGGCACAATGCCGACTTAAGTACAAGAAGACTGACTCTTCTTACTGTCTATGTTTTGAACCATTCCGGTGACACTAGTTATAGTTTCCGATGCTTCACTTCAGGTTTACTGTATCCCTCTGACCTTCTTATTTACGACGAGACACAGAAATTGCATCGGAATTAAATACAAAAGGCACAATGCCGACTTAAGTACAAGAAGACTGACTCTTCAAACTGTCTTCTTTTTGAACCATTCCTGTGACACTAGTTATAAATTCCGATGCTTCACTTCAGGTTTACTGTATCCCTCTGACCTTCTAATTGACGATGAAACACAGAAATTGCATCGGAATTAATTTCAAAAAGCACAATGCCGACTTACGTACAAGAAGACTGACTCTTCTTACTGTCTATGTTTAGAACCATTCCTGTGACACTAGTTATAGATTCCGATGCTTCACTTCAGGTTTACTGTATCCCTCTGACCTTCTTATTTACGATGAAACACAGAAATTGCATCGGAATTAAATACAAAAGGCACAATGCCGACTTAAGTACAAGAAGACTGACTCTTCTTACTGTCTATGTTTTGAACCATTCCGGTGACACTAGTTATAGTTTCCGATGATTCACTTCAGGTTTACTGTATCACATGGACCTTCTTATTGACGATGAAACACAGAAATTGCATCGGAATTAAATACAAAAGGCACAATGCCGACTTAAGTACAAGAAGACTGACTCTTCTTACTGTCTATGTTTCGAACCATTCCTGTGACACTAGTTATAGATTCCGATGTTTCACTTCAGGTTTACTGTATCCCTCTGACCCTCTTATTGACGATGAAACACAGAAATTGCATCGGAATTAAATAGAAAAAGCACAATGCCGACTTAAGTACAAGAAGACAGACTCTTCTTACTGACTATGTTGTGAACATTTCCTGTGAGACCAGTTTTAGATTCCGATGCTTCACTATATGTTTACTGTATCCCATGGACCTTCTTATTGACGATGAAATACAGAACTTGCATCGGAATTAATTAGAAAAGGCACAATGCCGACTTAAGTACAACATGACTGACTCTTCCTACTGTCTATGTTTTAACCATTCCTGTGACACTAGTTATAGATTCCGATGCTTCACTTCAGGTTTACTGATTCCCTCTGACCTTCTTATTTACGATGAAACACATAAATTGCATCGGAATTAAATACAAAAGGCACAATGCCGACTTAAGTACAAGAAGACTGACTCTTCTTACTGTCTATGTCTTGAACCATTCCGGTGACACTAGTTATAGTTTCCGATGCTTCACTTCAGGTTTACTGATTCCCTCTGACCTTCTTATTGTCGATGAAACACAGAAATTGCATCGGAATTAAATACAAAAGGCACAATGCCGACTTAAGTACAAGTAGACTGACTCTTCTTACTGTCTATGTTTAGATTCATTCCTGTGACACTAGTTATAGATTCCGATGCTTTACTTCAGGTTTACTGTATCCCTCTGACCTTCTTTATTACGACGAAACACAGAAATTGCATCGGAATTAAATACAAAAGGCACAATGCCGACTTAAGTACATGAAGACTGTCTCTTCTTTCTGACTATGATGTGAACATTTCCTGTGAGACCAGTTTTAGATTCCGATTCTTCGCTACATGTTTATAGTATCCCTTGGATCATCTTATTGACGATGAAACACAGAAATTGCATCGGAATTAAATAGGAAAGGCACAATGCCGACTTAAGTACAAGAAGACTGACCCTTCCAATTGTCTATGCTTTGAACCATTCCTGTGACACTAGTTATAGATTCCGATGTTTCACTTCGGGTTTACTGTATCCCTCTGACCCTCTTATTGACGATGAAACACAGAAATTGCATCGGAATTAAATAGTAAAAGCACAATGCCGACTTAAGTACAAGAAGACTGATTCTTCTTACTGACTATGTTGTGAACATTTCCTGTGAGACCAGTTTTAGATTCCGATGGCTTCACTATATGTTTACTGTATCCCATGGACCTTCTTATTGACGATGAAACACAGAACTTGCATCGGAATTAATTAGAAAAGCACAATGCCGACTTAAGTACTACAAGACTGACTCTTCCTACTGTCTATGTTTTAACCATTCCTGTGCCACTAGTTATAGATTCCGATGCTTCACTTCAGGTTTACTGATTCCCTCTGACCTTCTTATTGTCGAAGAAACACAGAAACTGCATCGGAATTAAATACAAAAGGCAAAATGCTGACTTAAGTACAAGCAGACTGACTCTTCTTACTGTGTATGTTTTGAACAATTCCTGTGACACTAGTTATAGATTCCGTTGCTCCACTTCAGGTTTACTGCATCCCTTGGACCTTCTTATTGACGACGAATCACCGAAATTGCATTGGAATTAATTAGGAAAGGCACAATGCCGACTTAAGTTCAAGAAGACTGACCCATCCTATTGTCTATATTTTGAACCATTCCTGTGACACTAGTTATAGATTCCGATGTTTCACGTCAGGTTTACTGAATCCCTCTGACCTTCTTATTGACGATGAAACACAGATATTGCATCGGAATTAAATAGAAAAAGCACGATGCCGACTTAAGTACAAGAAGACTGACTCTTCTTACTGTCTATGTTTTGAATCATTCCTGTGACACTAGTTATAGATTCCGATGCTTCACTTCAGGTTTACTGTATCCCTCTCACCCTCTTATTGACGATGAAACACAGAAATTGCATCGGAATTAAATACAAACGGCACAATGCCGACTTAAGTACAAGAATACTGTCTCTTCTTTCTGACTAAGGAGTGAACATTTCCTGTGAGACCAGTTTTAGATTCCGATGCTTCACTATATGTTTATTGTATCCCTTGGACCTTCTTATTGACGACGAAGCACAGAAATTGCATCGGAATTAAATACAAAAGGCACAATACCGACTTAAGTACAAGAAGACTGACTCTTCTTACTGTCTATGTTTAGAACCATTCCTGTGACACTAGTTATAGATTCCGATGCTTCACTTCAGGTTTACTGTATCCCTCTGACCTTCTTATTTACGATGAAACACTGAAATTGCATGGGAATTAAATACAAAAGGCACTATGCCGACTTAAGTACAAGAAGACTGAGTATTCTTACTGTCAATATTTTGCACCATTCCGGTGACACTAGTTATAGTTTCCGATGATTCACTTCAGGTATACTGTATCACATGGACCTTCTTATTGACGATGAAACACAGAAATTGCATCGGAATTAAATACAAAAGGCACAATGCCGACTTAAGTACAAGAAGACTGACTCTTCTTACTGTCTATGTTTCGAACCATTCCTGTGACACTAGTTATAGATTCCGATGTTTCACTTCAGGTTTACTGTATCCCTCTGACCCTCTTATTGACGATGAAACACAGAAATTGCATCGGAATTAAATAGAAAAAGCACAATGCCGACTTAAGTACAAGAAGACAGACTCTTCTTACTGACTATGTTGTGAACATTTCCTGTGAGACCAGTTTTAGATTCCGATGCTTCACTATATGTTTACTGTATCCCATGGACCTTCTTATTGACGATGAAATACAGAACTTGCATCGAAATTAATTAGAAAAGGCACAATGCCGACTTAAGTACAACATGACTGACTCTTCCTACTGTCTATGTTTTAACCATTCCTGTGACACTAGTTATAGATTCCGATGCTTCACTTCAGGTTTACTGATTCCCTCTGACCTTCTTATTTACGATGAAACACATAAATTGCATCGGAATTAAATACAAAAGGCACAATGCCGACTTAAGTACAAGAAGACTGACTCTTCTTACTGTCTATGTCTTGAACCATTGCGGTGACACTAGTTATAGATTCCGATGCTTCACTTCAGGTTTACTGATTCCCTCTGACCTTCTTATTGTCGATGAAACACAGAAATTGCATCGGAATTAAATACAAAAGGCACAATGCCGTCTTAAGTACAAGAAGACTGACTCTTCTTACTGTCTATGTTTGAACCATTCCGGTGACACTAGTTATAGTTTCCGATGCTTCACTACATGTTTATAGTATCCCTTGGACCTTCTTATTGACAATGAAACACAGAAATTGCATCGGAATTAAATACAAAAGGCACAATGCCGACTTAAGTACAAGTAGACTGACTCTTCTTACTGTCTATGTTTAGAACCATTCCTGTGACACTAGTTATAGATTCCGATGCTTTACTTCAGGTTTACTGTATCCCTCTGACCTTCTTTATTACGACGAAACACAGAAATTGCATCGGAATTAAATACAAAAGGCACAATGCCGACTTAAGTACATGAAGACTGTCTCTTCTTTCTGACTATGATGTGAACATTTCCTGTGAGACCAGTTTTAGATTCCGATTCTTCGCTACATGTTTATAGTATCCCTTGGATCATCTTATTGACGATGAAACACAGAAATTGCATCGGAATTAAATAGGAAAGGCACAATGCCGACTTAAGTACAAGAAGACTGACTCTTCTTACTGACTATGTTGTGAACATTTCCTGTGAGACCAGTTTTAGATTCCGATGGCTTCACTATATGTTTACTGTATCCCATGGACCTTCTTATTGACGATGAAACACAGAACTTGCATCGGAATTACTTAGAAAAGGCACAATGCCGACTTAAGTACAACAAGACTGACTCTTCCTACTGTCTATGTTTTAACCATTCCTGTGCCACTAGTTATAGATTCCGATGCTTCACTTCAGGTTTACTGATTCCCTCTGACCTTCTTATTGTCGATGAAACACAGAAACTGCATCGGAATTAAATACAAAAGGCACAATGCTGACTTAAGTACAAGCAGACTGACTCTTCTTACTGTGTATGTTTTGAACAATTCCTGTGACACTAGTTATAGATTCCGTTGCTCCACTTCAGGTTTACTGCATCCCTTGGACCTTCTTATTGACGACGAATCACCGAAATTGCATTGGAATTAATTAGGAAAGGCACAATGCCGACTTAAGTTCAAGAAGACTGACCCATCCTATTGTCTATGTTTTGAACCATTCCTGTGACACTAGTTATAGATTCCGATGTTTCACGTCAGGTTTACTGAATCCCTCTGACCTTCTTATTGACGATGAAACACAGATATTGCATCGGAATTAAATAGAAAAAGCACGATGCCGACTTAAGTACAAGAAGACTGACTCTTCTTACTGTCTATGTTTTGAATCATTCCTGTTACACTAGTTATAGATTCCGATGCTTCACTTCAGGTTTACTGTATCCCTCTCACCCTCTTATTGACGATGAAACACAGAAATTGCATCGGAATTAAATACAAACGGCACAATGCCGACTTAAGTACAAGAATACTGTCTCTTCTTCCTGACTAAGGTGTGAACATTTCCTGTGAGACCAGTTTTAGATTCCGATGCTTCACTATATGTTTATTGTATCCCTTGGACCTTCTAATTGACGACGAAGCACAGAAATTGCATCGGAATTAAATACAAAAGGCACAATACCGACTTAAGTACAAGAAGACTGACTCTTCTTACTGTCTATGTTTAGAACCATTCCTGTGACACTAGTTATAGATTCCGATGCTTCACTTCAGGTTTACTGTATCCCTCTGACCTTCTTATTTACGATGAAACACTGAAATTGCATGGGAATTAAATACAAAAGGCACTACGCCGACTTAAGTACAAGAAGACTGAGTATTCTTACTGTCAATATTTTGCACCATTCCGGTGACACTAGTTATAGTTTCAGATGCTTCATTTCAGGTTTACTGTATCACTTTGACCTTCTTATTGACGATGAAACACAGAAATTGCATCGGAATTAAATTCAAAAGGCACAATGCCTACTTTAGTACCAGAAGACTGACTCTTCTTACTGTCTATGTTTTGAACAATTCCTGTGACACTAGTTATAGATTCCGATGCTTCACTTCAGGTTTACTGTATCACTTGGACCTTCTTATCGACGATGAAACACAGAAATTGCATCGGAATTAAATAGAAAAGGCACAATGCCGACCTAAGTACAAGAAGACTGACTCTTCCTACTGTCTATGTTTTGAACCATTCCTGTGACACTTGTTATAGTTTCCGATGCTTCACTTCAGGTTTACTGTATCCCTTGGACCTTGTTATTGTCGATGAAACGCGGAAATTGCATCGGAATTAAATACAAAAGGCACAATGAAGACTCATATACATGATGACTGGCTCTTCTTACTCCCTATGTTTTGAACCTTTCTTGTGAGACCGGTTTTAGATTCCGATGCTTCACTTCAGGTTTACTGTATCCCGTGGTCCTTGTTATTGACGACGAAACACAGAAATTGCATCGGAAATAAGTAGAAAAGGCATATTGCCGACTGAAGTATAAGAAGACTGACTCTTCTTACTGGGTATGATTTGAACATTTCCTGTGAGACCAGTTTTAGATTCCGATTCTTCACTATATGTTTACTGTATCCCTTGGACCTTCTTATTGACGATGTAACACAGAAATTGCATCGGAATTAAATACAAGAGGCACAATGCCGACTTACGTTCAAGAAGAGTGACTCTTCCGACTGTCTATGCTTTGAACCATCCCTGTGACACTAGTTATAGATTCCGTTGCTTCACTTAAGGTTTACTGTATCCCTTGGACCTTCTTATTGACGATGAAACACAGAGATTGCATCGGAATTAAATACAAAATGCACAATGCCGACTTAAGATCAAGAAGACTGACTCTTCTTGCTGCGTATGTTTTGAACCATTCCTGTAAAACTAGTTATAGATTCCGATGCTTCACTTCAGGTTTACTGTATCCCTCTGACCTTCTTATTGACGACGAAACACAGAAATTGCATTGGAATTAAATAGAAAAAGCACAATGCTGACTTAAGTACAAGAAGACTGACTCTTCCTACTGTCTATGTTTTAAACCATTCCTGTAACTCTAGTTATAGATTCCGATGCTTCACTTCACGTTTACTGTATCCCTCTGACCTTTTTATTGACGATGAAACACAGAAATTGCATCGGAATTAAATACAAAAGGCACAATGCCGACTGAAGTACAAGAAGACAGACTCTTCATACTGTCTATGTTTTGAACCTTTTCTGTGACACTAGTTATAGATTCCGATGCTTCACTTCAGGTTTACTGTATCCCTTGGACCTTCTTATTGTCGACGAAACACAGAAATTGCATCGGAATTAAATACAAAAGGCACAAAGCCGACATAAGTACAAGAAGACTGACTCTTCCGTGTTTATGTTTTCAACCATTCCTGTGACACTAGATATAGATTCCGATGCTCCACTTCAGATTTACTGTATCCCTTGGACCCTTTTATTGACGACGAAACTCAGAAATTGCATCGGAATTAAATAGAAAATGCACAATACCTACTTAAGTACAAGAAGACTGACTCTTCCAACTGTCTATGTTTTGAACCATTCCTGTGATACTAGTTATAGATTCCGATGCTTCACTTCAGGTTTACTGTATTCCTCTGACACTCTTATTGACGATGAAACACAGAAATTGCATCGGAATTAAATACAAAAGGCACAATGACGACTTAAGTACAAGAAGACTGACTCTTCTTACTGTCTATGTTTTGAGCAATTCCTGTGACACTAGTTATGGATTCCGATGCTTGACTTCAGGTTTACTGTATACCTTGGACCTTCTTATCGACGATGAAACACATAAGTAACATCAGAGTTAAATATAAAAGGCACAATGTCGACTTAAGTACAAGAAGACTGACTCTTCTTACTGTCTATGTTTTGATCCATTCCTGTGACACTAGTTATAGATTCCGATGCATCACTTCAGGTTCACTGTATTCCATGGACCTTCATATCGACGACGAAACACAGAAATCTAATTAGGAGTAAATACAAAAGGCGCAATACCGACTAAAGTACAAGAAGACTGACCCTTCCTACTGTCTATGTTTTAACCATTCCTGTGACACAAGTTATAGATTCCGATGCTTCACTTCCGGTTTACTGTATCCCTCCGACCTTCTTATTGACGATGAAACACAGAATTTGCATCGGAATTAAATACAAAAGGCACAATGCGGAATTAAGTACAAGAAGACTGACTCTTCCTACTGTCTCTGTTTTGAACCATTCCTGTGACACTAGTTATGGATTCCGATGCTTCACTTCAGGTTTACTGTATCCCTCTGACCTTCTTATTGACGATGAAACACAGAAATTGCATCGGAATTAAATGCAAAAGGCACAATGACGACTTAAGTACAAGAAGACTGACTCTTCTTACTGTCTATGTTTAGAACCATTCCTGTGACACTAGTTGTAGATTCCGATGCTTCACTTCAGGTTTACTGTATCCCTCTGACCTTTTTATTTACGATGAAACACAGAAATTGCATCGGAATTAAATAAAAAAGGCACAATGCTGACTTAAGTACAAGAAGACTGACTCTTCTTACTGTCTATGTTTTGAACCATTACGGTGACACTAGTTATAGATTCCGTTGCTTCACTTCAGGTTTACTGCATCCCTTGGACCTTCGTATTGACGATGAATCACAGAAATTGCATTGGAATTAAATAGGAAAGGCAAAATGCCGACTTAAGTACAAGAAGACTGACCCTTCCTATTGTCTATGCTTTGAACCATTCGTGTGACACTAGTTGTAGATTCCGATGTTTCACTTCAGGTTTACTGTATCCCTCTGACCCTCTTATTGACGACGAAACACAGAAATTGCATCGGAATTAAATAGAAAAAGCACAATGCCGACTTAAGTACAAGAAGACTGACTCTTCTTACTGACTATGATGTGAACATTTCCTGTGAGACCAGTTTTAGATTCCGATGCTTCACTATATGTTTACTGTATCCCATGGACCTTCTTATTGACGATGAAACACAGAACTTGCATCGGAATTAATTAGAAAAGGCACAATGCCGACTTAAGTACAACAAGACTGACTCTTCCTACTGTCTCTGTTTTGAACCATTCCTGTGACACTAGTTATAGATTTCGATGCTTCACTTCAGGTTTACTGTATCCCTCTGACCTTCTTATTTACGACGAAACACAGATATTGCATCGGAATTAAATACAAAAGGCACAATGCCGACTTAAGTACAAGAAGACTGACTCTTCCTACTGTCTTCTTTTTGAACCATTCCTGTGACACTAGTTATAGATTCCGATGCTTCACTTCAGGTTTACTGTATCCCTCTGACCTTCTTATTGACGATGAAACACAGAAATTGCATCGGAATTAAAATCAAAGAGCACAATGCCGACTTAAGTACAAGAAGACTGACTCTTCTTACTGTCTATGTTTAGAACCATTCCTGTGACACTAGTTATAGATTCCGATGCTTCACTTCAGGTTTACTGTATCCCTCTGACCTTCTTATTTACGATGAAACACAGAAATTGCATCGGAATTAAATACAAAAGGCACAATGCCGACTTAAGTACAAAAAGACTGACTCTTCTTACTGTCTATGTTTTGAACCATTCCGGTGACACTAGTTATAGTTTCCGATGATTCACTTCAGGTTTACTGTATCACTTGGACCTTCTTATTGACGATGAAACACAGAAATTGCATCGGAATTAAATACAAAAGGCACAATGCCGACTTACGTACAAGAAGACTGACTCTTCTTACTGTCTATGTTTAGAACCATTCCAGTGACACTAGTTATAGATTCCGATGTTTCACTTCAGGTTTACTGTATCCCTCTGACCCTCTTATTGACGATGAAACACAGAAATTGCTTCGGAATTAAATAGAAAAAGCACAATGCCGACTTAAGTACAGGAAGACTGACTCTTCTTACTGACTATGTTGTGAACATTTCCTGTGAGACCAGTTTTAGATTCCGATGCTTCACTACATGTTTATAGTATCCCTTGGACCTTCTTATTGACTATGAAACACAGAAATTGCATCGGAATTAAATACAAAAGGCACAATGCCGACTTAAGTACAAGAAAACTGTCTCTTCTTACTGTCTATGTTTTGATCCATTCCTGTGACACTAGTTATAGATTCCGATGCTACACTTAAGTTTTACTGTATCCCTCTGACCTTCTTATTGACGACGAAACACAGAAATTGCATCGGAATTAAATACAAAAGGCACAATGCCGACTTAAGTACAGGAAAACTGACTCTTTTTACTGTCTATGTTTTGAACCATTCCTGTGACACTAGTTATAGATTCCGATGCTTCACTTAAGGTTTACTGTATCCCTCTGACCTTCTTATTGACGATGAAACACAGAAATTGCATCGGAATTAAATACAAAAGGCACAATGCCGACTTAAGTACAAGAAAACTGACTCTTCTTACTGTCTGTGTTTTGAATCACTCCTGTGACACTAGTTATAGTTTCGGATGCTTCACTTCAGGTTTACTGTATCCCTCGGACCTTCTTGTTGAAGATGAAACATAGAAATTGCATCGGAATTTAATACAAAAGGCACAATACCGACTTAAGTAAAAGAAGACTGACTCTTCTTACTGTCTATGTTCTGAACCATTCCTGTGACACTAGTTATAGATTCCGATGCTTCACTTCAGGTTTACTGTATCCCTCTGACCTTCTTATTTACGATGAAACACAGAAATTGCATCGTAATTAAATACAAAAGGCACAATGCCGACTTAAGTACAAGAAGACTGACTCTTCCTACTGTCTCTGTTTTGAACCATTCCTGTGACACTAGTTATAGATTCCGATGCTTCACTTCAGGTTTACTGTATCCCTCTGACCTTCTTATTTACGATGAAACACAGAAATTGCATCGGAATTAAATACAAAAGGCACAATGCCGACTTAAGTACAAAAAGACTGACTCTTCTTACTGTCTATGTTTTGAACCATTCCGGTGACACTAGTTATAGTTTCCGATGATTCACTTCAGGTTTACTGTATCACTTGGACCTTCTTATTGACGATGAAACACAGAAATTGCATCGGAATTAAATACAAAAGGCACAATGCCGACTTACGTACAAGAAGACTGACTCTTCTTACTGTCTATGTTTAGAACCATTCCTGTGACACTAGTTATAGATTCCGATGTTTCACTTCAGGTTTACTGTATCCCTCTGACCCTCTTATTGACGATGAAACACAGAAATTGCTTCGGAATTAAATAGAAAAAGCACAATGCCGACTTAAGTACAGGAAGACTGACTCTTCTTACTGACTATGTTGTGAACATTTCCTGTGAGACCAGTTTTAGATTCCGATGCTTCACTACATGTTTATAGTATCCCTTGGACCTTCTTATTGACTATGAAACACAGAAATTGCATCGGAATTAAATACAAAAGGCACAATGCCGACTTAAGTACAAGAAAACTGTCTCTTCTTACTGTCTATGTTTTGATCCATTCCTGTGACACTAGTTATAGATTCCGATGCTACACTTAAGTTTTACTGTATCCCTCTGACCTTCTTATTGACGACGAAACACAGAAATTGCATCGGAATTAAATACAAAAGGCACAATGCCGACTTAAGTACAGGAAAACTGACTCTTTTTACTGTCTATGTTTTGAACCATTCCTGTGACACTAGTTATAGATTCCGATGCTTCACTTAAGGTTTACTGTATCCCTCTGACCTTCTTATTGACGATGAAACACAGAAATTGCATCGGAATTAAATACAAAAGGCACAATGCCGACTTAAGTACAAGAAAACTGACTCTTCTTACTGTCTGTGTTTTGAATCACTCCTGTGACACTAGTTATAGTTTCGGATGCTTCACTTCAGGTTTACTGTATCCCTCGGACCTTCTTGTTGAAGATGAAACATAGAAATTGCATCGGAATTTAATACAAAAGGCACAATACCGACTTAAGTAAAAGAAGACTGACTCTTCTTACTGTCTATGTTCTGAACCATTCCTGTGACACTAGTTATAGATTCCGATGCTTCACTTCAGGTTTACTGTATCCCTCTGACCTTCTTATTTACGATGAAACACAGAAATTGCATCGTAATTAAATACAAAAGGCACAATGCCGACTTAAGTACAAGAAGACTGACTCTTCCTACTGTCTCTGTTTTGAACCATTCCTGTGACACTAGTTATAGATTCCGATGCTTCACTTCAGGTTTACTGTATCCCTCTGACCTTCTTATTGACGATGAAACACAGAAATTGCATCGGAATTAAATACAAAAGGCACAATGCCGACTTAAGTACGAGAAGACTGACTCTTCTTACTGTCTATGTTTAGAACCATTCCTGTGACACTAGTTATAGATTCCGATGCTTCACTTCAGGTTTACTGTATCCCTCCGGCCTTATTATTTACGACGAAACACTGAAATTGCATCGGAATTAAATACAAAAGGCACAATGCCGACTTAAGTACAAGAAGACTGACTCTTCCTACTGTCTTCTTTTTGAACCATTCCTGTGACACTAGTTATAAATTCCGATGCTTCACTTCAGGTTTACTGTATCCCTCTGACCTTCTTATTGACGATGAAACACAGAAATTGCATCGGAATTAAATTCAAAAAGCACAATGCCGACTTAAGTACAAGAAGACTGACTCTTCTTACTGTCTATGTTTAGAACCATTCCTGTGACACTAGTTATAGATTGCGATGCTTCACTTCAGGTTTACTGTATCCCTCTGACCTTCTTATTTACGATGAAACACAGAAATTGCATCGGAATTAAATACAAAAGGCACAATGCCGACTTAAGTACAAGAAGACTGACTCTTCTTACTGTCTATGTTTTGAACCATTCCGTTGACACTAGTTATAGTTTCCGATGATTCACTTCAGGTTTACTGTATCCCTCTGACCTTCTTATTTACGATGAAACACAGAAATTGCATCGGAATTAAATACAAAAGGCACAATGCCGACTTAAGTACAAGAAGACTGACTCTTCTTACTGTCTATGTTTTGAACCATTCCGGTGACACTAGTTATAGTTTCCGATGCTTCACTTCAGGTTTACTGATTCCCTCTGACTATCTTATTGTCGATGAAACACAGAAATTGCGTCGGAATTAAATACAAAAGGCACAATGCCGTCTTAAGTACAAGAAGACTGACTCTTCTTACTGTCTATGTTTGAACCATTCCGGTGACACTAGTTATAGTTTCCGATGCTTCACTACATGTTTATAGTATCCCTTGGACCTTCTTATTGACAATGAAACACAGAAATTGCATCGGAATTAAATACAAAAGGCACAATGCCGACTTAAGTACAAGTAGACTGACTCTTCTTACAGTCTATGTTTAGAACCATTCCTGTGACACTAGTTATAGATTCCGATGCTTTACTTCAGGTTTACTGTATCCCTCGGACCTTCTTTATTACGACGAAACACAGAAATTGCATCGGAATTAAATACAAAAGGCACAATGCCGACTTAAGTACATGAAGACTGTCTCTTCTTTCTGACTATGATGTGAACATTTCCTGTGAGACCAGTTTTAGATTCCGATTCTTCACTACATGTTTATAGTATCCCTTGGATCATCTTATTGACGATGAAACACAGAAATTGCATCGGAATTAAATACAAAAGGCACAATGCCGACTTAAGTACAAGAAGACTAACTCTTCCTACTGTCTCTGTTTTGAACCATTCCTGTGACACTAGTTATAGATTCCGATGCTTCACTTCAGGTTTACTGTATCCCTCTGACCTTCTTATTGACGATGAAACACAGAAATTGCATCGGAATTAAATTCAAAAAGCACAATGCCGACTTAAGTACAAGAAGACTGACTCTTCTTACTGTTCGTCAGGATAGAAGTCAGGAGCGGAGGGCGTTGTAAAATGAAAATTAATTGAGTGGAATGGACCCAGTTTATTCTTGTAATGATGGTACAGTGGTGCCTACGTAGGGCTGAGCAGCCCCAAGAGGGGTTGCCGTCTGCTCATCAGAGATGCAGAGACTAGAGGAGCGACTACTCGGGGCCGAGGTCAGAAGCTAAGAGAGCGCGGAGCTGTTTCCAAGCCGCCCTCGCCGCTCTCGGCCGCGTCCCCACGTGATCACACGATTAGTCTCTGATTGGAGGATTGATTCCGCCAACGCGCCTTGCTAGTAGCGTGCCCCCGTCAGCGCAACCAACCCGTGGGACTTGAGTCTGACCGAGGAGCACGTGGCAGGAATGTGCCGACCATGGTCTTCCGGCCAGCACCTTCCACCACAGTATGCCCACGCCTTCTACGGCCGAACATTATGCATTGAAAATTTATTTAAATAAAATTTTGTCGGCAATGATCCCTCTTGGGGGTCTCCTCCCTGCACATCCTTTCCCCTTCCGAAGAAGGCTCTCTGGATGAAAATGAATGAGCTTATTCTAATCGATTATTCCATTTAAAAAATATATGATCATTATGAAGGGTCCCATAACATAGTGATATTAATATGTGCAAATGTTACAAAGTGGCCTGAAGGGCCTGAAGGAAGGCTCTTGAATAACAAACTTGTGAAGTTGGTGCGACGGCAGTGGGGCGGCGCCATGCTGTGAATGTGTGTCGGCGGTATCAGTGGTGGTGGGTACCCAGGCGATGATGAGGGGCACCGGAGCACAGCACACTGAAACACTCCACCCTCGTGGGGGTGAGAGAATGCTCCCAGGCCTAATAGTCACAAGGGGGTTTTTCCCCGTAATATTATTTTGAGTTCTTAAATCTAGGATTACAATGGTAATTGCCCAAGTGGGTGAACGAGAACATTACAGAATGACAAAAATTTAAAGAGAAAACAAAATAACTTACATGAGGGTTAAAACTCGACAGTTAAATTGTGATTCCATAGACTTTACATAGAAATACAAATCCATTACAAAATTAGTTCATTGACCTGACACCTAGACTACAACTTAATTCTAAGGGGGGGGTCATGCCTGATCGCATGCACCAAGGTTGGCAGGTAGTTTCAGGTGTGATATTCACCTTCAGGTTGTGGGGGTGGTACTACTTCTCGGAAGGAAGTGAAACATTTGCAAAACCCTCTTTTACAGAGTATCCAGGATACTATAATCAGAATTATTACAGTGATGATTACCGAACCAGCGCTGGGCAATACAACGGTGGTTAATCGCTTGGTTTGGTGCCAATCAGCAATATGTGAGGCCACTCGGTCAAGAGCAACTTGGTTGTGTTCCTGGGTAAGGAGATGATTGATCGATTGGAGTAGATCTGAATCATTGGTATTCGGTAAATTCTTCAGCTTCTCATGGTGATGGATTTTAAAAGTGAGTTCAGGAAGGTATAAGGTAAATGTGGGAATGGTGACATGAAAGGTGGAGTGCAATTGAGCTGATATCCTCATAGAAGCAGCGTATACGTCACATCTAGAACTATTATACACTAGGCCACTATTATTCAGTGTTACCCGGTACGATTCAGTCTCTGCCATTGAACGGTGGCACACGAGGGTGGCGGTGACAGTCTGTGGAACAGCGAACAGAAAACTGTTGCCAACAGGCTGAATTATTGGTTGACGAAGTGAGACTAGAACACGAGGACATGGAGGGGTAGTGGTTTCAGCTAAAAACAGTGACATCTCGCACTCAGTAGTGTTAGTGTGTAAAATTAGCGTGGAGCATAAGTAATGTGTTGTATGGAAGCAACTGGATAGTTCAGCGCGAGTGAGAGTGGCGTGAGTTTGTCGATCCCGACTAACTATTAAAAATTCTTGAGTCTGCCAAACAACATGGTGATGAAGGGTAGCCCAAGAGACTGGAAAAGTGTATATTTGATAGCACTCGTATTCGCAATTTGCGCACGTGATTGGCAACCTCATTCGCATCCGAATACCGTCAGAATTACGGGTAAGTCGGACCTCCAACGCAGCATAGTAAAAGGGGAGGTTGCTTTCCCGCACGGCATAAAGCATTTGTTTAGGGGCCAAAATTTGCGAGGACACATTGTGTAGCATGTGCAAGAAGGGCTCTGAGGGTAACAGATGGGGACTGAGCTTTCCTTGCAGTCCGAGTTGAATGGCCGAGTGTAACATGTGCACGTGTAACTGTGCTGTGTGTATATTAAATAAAAGAATCTGCGTGGTCTTCATAATGTCCAATGTGATAGTTAGATTACGTAATCCCGAGCGAAGATGAGTCCACTCTTGGTTAAAGGATTGTTCAAGTGCACCATAGTGTCGTGTTAATCTGTCGGCTACAACTTGTATTTGTCTAGTTGTGGCTAACAGGTTATTCTCAAGATGTGTCAGGCGCACCTGTTGATGTACCAACACTTCGTGATTAACTTGTGTTTCCGAAAGCGCTTGCTGTGTGTCCAAATCCCAGCGTTTTGCGTCTGTTTCGTCAGGAGTCCCAAAGACAGATTTTAATAACGTACCTCCAACGGGCAACCAGGCTCGTTTGAAACGAGGCAGTGGTACTGCATCCCTAATACTGTTCAATTGACTTCGAAGGGTTGAAATAATTCTAGTCACTTCCCACAAAGATCGGAGAAACTCATGTTCCTTCGTCTGCGTCAAGAAGGTTTCATATTTTGACAGTAGCTTAGCTGCATCATATAAAGCACGGTCTTCCTCTTCTAATAATGTTAGGTTGACATCAGCTAACACAATAGCATAATGTGGAGTATGCACCAGATTGTGACGACGTCCAAAGAGCACGCCAGATGTGGAAGGGTAGACGTGAAATGGAGGCGCCTTAACGGCGATGACGACAACCATTGAGATTAACATGCTGCCCATTGCGGATGATAAATTGACAGCCATTTGAACGGAGGTTGCTTTCAGCTTCCAATGTTGATAACGGTCGACTGCGAGAGAAAGTATTAGTGCCCCTAGAAGTAAAAATTTCCTGGCTTACTTGATGAGTAATTCAGAGATGACGGAGGGGGTACAACGTTGTAGCAATAATTACCTGGCAAGTAGCGACGATGGACCCGTTCAGTCACGCTTACTGATGAAGAAGGCCACGAAGTAGAATCACGGCAGGCAACCAACAGTTTGGCAGCCGTGGGGGTAGCAAGGCGGCAAGACAATGGTGTAATTCGACACCGAGTATCCGCTGATCAATCACGCGTCAGCAATAAAGACGCTGAACGCGGAGGCAGTACTACGCAGCGCAGACTAAGCGTAACTCGCTGGAAAAATTTTTCTACCTGCTATGGGACGAAGGCCAAGTGTCATCAATTAATTTGAGATTTTGTACGAAGAAAGTTTTTTTTTCTTTTTTTTTTTTTTTTTTTTTTTGAATGAATAAAATGAGAAGGAATCCTGTGATCGCGGTGTAAACCCGCACAGCCTATGCACCTCCCACGCATTGGCCACTACGCAGGGGCACCCACCCCGCTAAGGTTCGACACGGCGAGACAGGTGAAGTACTTCATAAATTTCAGAAATAATATTGAGTGGTTTTTCAGCTGTAGAAAACCCGAATGAGGGTAGGACAACTCAAGTTAACTCAATAATCAAAGGATCTTTACTTACAGAAGTGGTCAATAGAAGTCGGAAATGAATGTTAGCGAGAGCGAGTCTGTTGCTCGTGAATACAGAGGCTGGGTGTGAAGCAGTGGAGGCGGCGCAGCGCAGCTTTATCAGCGCTGAGCCGGCAGAGTGCTGAGCTCAGATAACAGCGTCGGAGAGCGCTAGTGGCTCTGCGTCCGAGACTAAGACATTGTAAGTGCAACTTAAAAGTAACAGTTATTGCAAAGCAATAATAAACGAATAGCTGATGTCACAAAGACGTTTGATTCCATTTTAACAGAACAACTTAAGTGTTCAACAGGTAAATTGACTACGTTGTTGATTAAAAGAAACTGCTACTGAACATGACGTACATATGTACGTACTTCCCTTTCCCCTTCCGAAGAGCGGAGGGCATGAACCATAAAAGCCTTGTTCATGTACTTAGTATATGACAATAGAGGTCTGGTAACATCAACGAGTTACACCAAGGTAGTGTGGATATGAACAGTGTGAGTGTGTTGTAAGTTGTTATTGGGCGTATGAAGTGTTGTGTAAATGTGTGACTAATGGTAGCTGATGGTGGATACGAATTGAAGGCCAATAGGTGCTATCAGAGATACTTCCAGTCGAGAAACAATGAAACTTAAAAGGGAATACCGAATATGACACAAAAATAGCGTATAACCATAAAGTGTACTAACATTCATCATAACTATAAATTGATAACAATAAAACATAACATTGAAGTAATAACAATTGACAAGAAATAAAATAAAGGAAATATTTCCCGAACATAAACTTCCGAATCGGATACGAAATCCGCCAGGGGAAGTTGTGTTTTTTTTTTTTTTTTTTTTTTTTTTTTTTTTTTTTTTTTTTTTTTTTAAAAAATCGGTTGACGAAGTGCATAAGGGACTACGTCAGTAAAATCCGACAGTGTGTGTATATAACAACATCGTTCTTAAAAGTGCAGTTTGCACTGTCAGATGGTGAAAAGCAACTAATCCGTTCAGCAACGGAAAAGGCTGCCATCTGGGGAACGGTATCTGAATCTTTGGCAGAATCCGATGATTTTGCAATGGAATTGCCATCTAGAAGAAGGTGGCGTTGTATAAAATGTAATAAAAGAGCGTCTGGGGCTCAGTTCATTTGTGGTTGAGTGCCAAAGGCGTAGTGTGAGTGCAAATTGTCTCACGGAAATTGATGTGTGAATTGTTTTGTGGTCAACCGAGGAGCCTAGGATTCGGTGACGTGTAAGTACAAGTTCGCAGTGCGTATGAGCTACCTGCGAGTGACTCGACTATTAAGTTCAGCAGGCCATTAGTGCAATCTGCAGACTTGGACTGATGATTATATAATTTGCAGGGCAATGGGGCAACCTGCGGACAGTGCTAAGGCAACCTGTCTAATAATTGAGGGGTAGGCAGTGCATTGGAGCTATCTGCGATACCGTGGTTAAGCGGGCCTAAGGGCGTCCGTAATAAAAGTATCAGCGGCGTTATTAGCGACCTGCTGTACTAGGGAAATGTCGACTGTTCAAGCAATAAAAATAGCTCTGAAGCTAGAATAGCATACATGCATAAATAGCGTCACTTTTTGAGCGCGCAGTACATAACACTACATAAAATGAAAATCATGAACTATAAATCACTAGTGCTAGCATAATGACATAATTAAACACAATGACATATATTGACAGGAAAATAAAAACACAATGATGTATAATAATAATGCTGCAAGTAGTCGGAACGCTCAACATTAACATGCAACACTGGCCACTTGGGGCTGGCTGCTAGGCTGCGTGTGTGTTAGTTTTAAAACTGATGATAACAAATTGAACTGAAAGGACAACTAGGCACAGTTCCCGTAGCGCTTACATCACCGGCTAATTAGAGGCAAAGTACGTATCTCACAATGGATCATCGGCCGATATTTTGGGGCAAGACTGCAACAAGGAAGAGCAATATCTCGGTGTAAATGGTGGTAAGACTAAAAGACCGGTACTGTCGGAAGAGGGTACCTAACATGTTGTAGGGGCCTCCTCATCGACAGAAGAAGGAAAACAGGATAGAACAATGACCACGGTGGTAGAGTAAAATAAATGGGGAGGGCAAAAATAACTGCGTAGCAACCAAGGAACAATCGTCTACCGATATACGGCAGCCCGGACGATTGGTCGTTTGTGCCTCGTCAGTAGCGTGAAAAACCCGTGGCATTGTATTGGTTTGCCCATATCTGGCCTTGTCCAAGGCAGTTCGATGTGTAAGAGGGTTAGGGCTGTAGTTTGTAGCTTACACAATGAATCAATGCAGTAGTGAAATTTCACTTATAGGATTGGCAGACTAAGGTATGCAGAATAACGTAAATCGTTAAGAACTTCGTGTGATTTATCCAGCTAATGTGAAACAAAACGAGGAAAAGAATTTAAACAATGAATCACATCTATTTAATATTTATGTTAAGATTTATTGGGATGTTTGAATGAATTTTGTTTGCCGTGTCTTCCGGATGCATGAAAGAAACCAGCTTGGAGCTGTTAGCGAGAGCGCAGCGCACGCGTAGGTGCGGAGTAGGCAACGGCACGTCAGCGGTTATGTGAGAAGGCGTGTAGCCGCGAGAGACCGGCCGCTACTGCAGCGACAAATATCACGCGCTTAGCGTGTACCAGAAATAACGATGAATTAGAACTTGCTAATTATCTAGCATAAGAGTTTTTTTTTTTTTTTAAAAAAAAGGCTGTTAGTTATATAAACTGATGGTAAGTGCATTGTAGTCTGTCATACACAGAGGATAGGGCAGTAATTTGCGATTTGTTTTTGTAACTACTCGGACGCTCCGCGTGTTGAGACGCTGGAGGCGGCAGCGCACGTAGTGATAAGATACGTCATCGCGCGGAGCGCTGTTACTGGCTGAGAAGGAATGATGGCCGCTGGCCAGTTCTTGGCTTGGAGAAGGGACAGCGCTGAAGAGGAGGGGAGGCGACAGCTGATGTTATGCCCCGCCAACAGCTGGTCCCGTAAACAAAGCGTACGAGGCGTATGCATTTCAAGTCCTGGCTTTATCTGTTCCGATTACTTACGATTAGCTGCAGCAAATACAGAACTAGGACATATAGTACAATACACTAGACGTCAACGTAACAAGTATTAAGAAGAGCTCGGAGTAAAAATACTCCACATGTACTGGTTTGCCAAATAGATGGCAATAGAGGACATTGAAGAATATTATTCGGAGTTAGCAGCCGCGGTTCTGCCCACACCAAGTGTAATGATTGCATTTGAAGCAAGTCAGTTGCGTGACGTCTAATGCGTGGCATTGCTTGCAAAACATAAAACATAATCATACATATAAAAATGAGCAAAAATACATGACAGGACTGGAAACTGACAATTGAGAATGGCTGGGAACTCCGTGGTGGCCAGGCACATCTTGCTTCCAAGTCCCTGGAGAAAATGACTTAAACTAAGCTGCAATAGAACATATCATAAAACTCTAACTAGGCGTGATTAATCACGCGACCTCAACCCATAAGGGTGTCGATTCCGCAGAGGGTATCTACAACCCTGTGGAGGTAATCTCCTCCGTTTTTTATTTCGTTTTTGTTCTACTTGAGGTGGAGGTGACACAGGCGGATCGGGGGCTGCGACCTGTTGTGGTGACACAGCCCTACCGTGGTAAGGTTGCAGGCGGTCAAAGTGCACTATCACCGTACGATCGGTTAATTGCAGTTCTGCATTGACTGGTGAGGTCAACCGTACAATCCGATACGGACCTTCAAAGCGGGGAGAGAACTTTTTAGTTCGTCCCTTTTTGATTGCCGGGTTTCGTAGTAACACTAAATCACCTGTCTGATAAGTCGGTAAAACAGCATTTTTGTTCTGCCTGTGCAACAGTTTATTAGTAGCTTTGATATTATTCCTCTTTACCTTATACCAGATCGCTTTTAGCCGGCGGGCTAAACCTTTTACTTCCTTTATTTCTACACCTTGAGGTAGTTTGTCTATTTCGAACGGCGAATTCATCGGCCGTCCAAACACAGCTTCGTAAGGGGTATACCCTGTGGATTCATGTATTCGGGTGTTGTATGCAGAAGAAATATACGGTACATATCTGTCCCAATCAGCGTGCGTTTTTGCAACATAATAGGATAACATTTTACATATTGTACGGTGTACGCGTTCAACGCGACCGTTAGCTTTAGGATGGAAGGGAGTTGTACGCCATTTTTTGATTCTTAATAATTTACAAACTTGTACAAATAAAGCAGACATGAAATTGGTTCCTTGATCCGTTAAAATGGCATCAGGACTTCCAAAAGGTAGTATCACACGATTTACAAACTCTCTCGCCACAGTTTCAGCTGTCATGTCGGGGAGGGGAACCAAAATTAGATAACGTGAAAAGTGATCAATAACAGACAAAATGTATTTGTTACCTTGTTGCGACTGTGGAAAAGGACCTTGGAAATCTAAAGCAAGAATTTTGAAGGGTGAAGATGCCTGAGGAAGTGTTTGCAGCGGCACTCGCGGATGCCTATTTTGTGCTCGTTGTGCACACGGCAGGCAAGATCTTACATACCTGTCCACATCACGTTGTCGGTATTGCCACCAATAACGTGTCGCAATTCGAGCGTTTGTAGCGCGTTTTCCGCTGTGACATGCTTGGATGGTATCATGGCATTGCCGTATTATACGTTGCTGCAAGCATTCCGGTATTACCAAACGATTCCCATGTGGAGTTCTGCGATACAAAAGGTTGTCTATTACTTCAAATTCTGGGAAGGTGGCGTATCTTTGACATTGAACGTCCACCTGCTGTGCTTCTTTTAACTCTTCAATTGATACCTCATCTGATTCAATGACACGCACTTTTCTGCTTAACGCATCAGCATTTTGATGCAACCGACCAGGCTTGTGCCGAACTTCAAAATCATATTCTGACAGTTTCATGGCCCAGCGCATAAGTTTGCTGCTAGGGTCTTTAAGATTCAATAACCACTGCAGAGCAGAGTGATCGGTAAGAACGGTAAACTTGCGACCATAGAGGTAACATCTAAAATAATTAATTCCAAAAAGAAGGGCAAGCAATTCCTTTTCTGTAGTACTGTAATTAGTTTCTGCTTTATTCAGTTGACGAGAGGCATACCCAACGGGTTTTTCCTCACCATCTTGCACTTGGCTTAGGACACATCCTACAGCAAAATCAGATGCGTCACAAGATAAAATAAAAGGTTCAGCGAAGTCTGGGTAAACAAGTAGAGGTGAACTAGTTAAAATAGTTTTCACTGTTTGAAAGGCGGTCGAACATTCATCCGTCCAAACAAAAGGAGTATCCTTTTTCAACAATTTAGTAAGTGGTTTGGTAATAGTAGCATAATCTTTAACAAAACGGCGGTAATAATTTGCAAGGCCAAGGAAGGATTGTAATTCCTTTAAATTTGTTGGAATAGAAAAAGTGTCTACTGCTTCAGTTAATCGTGGATCTGGTTTGACTCCACTGGAACTGATGACATGACCTAAATACTGCACTTGTGATTGAGCAAAAGAACATTTTTCTAATTTTAAGCTTAAATTAGCATTTTGCAAGCGCAACAGTACACTGCGTAGATGTTCAGCATGTTCAGCAATGGATTTTGAAAATATAATTATATCATCAAGATACACAAGGCACATAGTAGGTTTCAACCCACGTAATAGCAGATCTGCAAATCGCTGAAAGGTTGCTGGTGCGTTGCGAAGCCCGAAAGGCATCCTTAAGAATTCATATAAGCCGCCAGGAACTACAAAAGCTGTCTTAGCTCGATCTTCAGGAGCAATTGGAATTTGATGATACCCACTGCGCATGTCTAATGTTGTGAAGTACCGGCAATTGCCCAGACGATCGAGTGTTTCATCGATCCGGGGTAATGGATAATGATCTGGAGTAGTAACTTTGTTTACTGCTCGCATGTCTACACAGAGGCGATAGGATTTTTCTCCGTCTATAGATTTCTTTGGAACGACTACAATTGGGCTAGACCACGCACTAGAAGAGGGTTGTATTATTCCTGCTTCTAGTTGCTGTTGTATAGTTTCCTCTACCACTGACTGAAGATGGTAGGGAATTCGGTACCCTTTTTGAGCTATTGGCCTAGCATTTCCGGTTGGAATCTCATGTTGGATTAGATCTGTTGCTGGTAAATATTTCCTGTCTTCAAACAACCATGAATACTCATTCAATACTTCATTTATTAGCTTTTGTTCATGCAATGGGAGGTGACTAAGCTTAGCTTTAAACTTATCTGTCAGATGTGACGTGATTGTCAAAAGGTGTTGAGAGGCGGCAGCAGTCTTTTTCTTTTTCAGAGAAGGGGTTCTCTTTGACAACTCATCTTCTGGGATAACCTGTAAGCTAGCTAATACTGTACCACGCGGTATGAAAGCTTGCTTGTGACTAAAATTGTCTAAACACACGGGTACGCAATTTTCTTTCTGTACTTGCTGTGCTTTGCACAGGCTACGTTTTACGTGGACCTGCATCTGGTCGAGAGTTTCATTCTGGCAGAGTGGATCTACCAAGAAATGAACCTCTTCGGATTCACGTATCCCGACAGGCACCCAAAGGATCTTTCCTGTGCCTTCTGGTATCTCCACGGGATTATCGGCTTTTAGCATCGTTACGGGAGACTCCGAAACTTGGGAAACGGATCCTTTTTTCCCAGCTCCGCTCGCCCGCAACGTGCAGTCACGTCCAAAACAGTGCACGTTGTCGCAGAATTGGACGGTATTCAACCTATAGTCAATAACCCCCTGGAAATGACGCAGAAAGTCACTTCCTAGGATGATGTCGTAATCCGTGCGCCTGTTTCGTACAACCTCCATCGTAAAAGCATATTCTGTGGAGTCCAACGTGAACTCAACGCAACAGCTGCCATCAGGTTTCACTATGCCGGGACCAATACCACTGATATGGTACCGCGGCGGTTGCAATGTTCTTTTATCTCTCTTCGATAAAAATGCCAAGCTGATCTGTGCGCCTGTGTCAATTAGCACGCGTATTGGTTTGCGGCCTCTAACACCATCGACAACCACGCTTGCCACCTGCGTGATTCCCTTATCAACTAGGGGGGTCACTATTTTTAACGGGGACCGGGAGGGGTGGCACTTCCTGCCCCGCGGCCGTTTCCCGAATTCTGTGGTTGGTTTGCATTTCGCCTGGAATTTGCAGGCGGTTGTGGCCTACTATTTGGACAATGCACGCTTTGGTGGCCCATGTTCCTGCACTGATGACAATATGGCACGCGACATTGCTCTGCCACATGTCCTTGTCTATTACAGCGCCCACACTTAGTATCGTTCGAAAAGACACGTCGGGGCTCACTTTGCCGCGCGGAGACGGCCACAAATCGGCTCGCCTCCTCTCTCAAGAGTGCTAATCGCACGGCTTCGTGTAAGGTGCGGGGGGAAGCTACCTTCATTTCGCCCCCTATTTGAGGGTTTATGCCACGAATAAACACGTCTATCGCACGACATTCTGATTCTTCCAACAGAACTTCGTTACGAGCAGAACTGGCACTTAGTGCGTACGTGTGGCATGCAACGCTTCGAATCCTGTCCGCGAATGCTTCTAAATCTTCACCCGCTTTTTGCTTGAGGGTGGAAAGCAGGTCGCGATAGTAACTAGTACCACGTTTGTCTGTATACCTTTCAATCAACCCTGTTGCAAGGGACTGGAAGGTAGGGGCATTTTTCAAGCTCTCGACCGACTGCACGTAGTTCCGCGCTTCGCCGGTGAGTTTCATTTTCATCACGTTTAAGAGAAATTCATCTGGCCAACCGCAAAGGTTTCCGATGTCCTGGATATTCTGGACAAACGTTTGAATATCCTCGTGCGGCTTTCCAGCGAACGCCGGAATGAACGCTACTGCTGGGAAGCTCTGCACCAAAGTAGAGGTGGCTACTGCCACAGGTGATTCTGCACTAGTGAGTGGTGGAATCACCTGCTTCAGCTGTTCTTCCACTAGCACTGGCTTAGCAACACTAGATTGCGGAGAAGCCATTTTAAGATCATCTATCTGTTGCTTAAGCTCCGCGTTAGTTAGAATTAATTGATTTAACTGGGACTGCAGCGCCAAGAGGGGATCTTCGTCCGCTCCGGCTGCTCCTGCCTCCGATTGCTGCCTGGTGATCGGCATGTTACAATAGTATGGGCATCTACACCACCGTAGCGTCGCTAGCGACTTACATTATTTGGTGGCGTGCAGACGACGGACGGCGGCGGTGTCGACGAGCGGCGGCAGGCGCGTTGATCACGCGTGGGCGCAGCAGGCGGCGGGCGACAGCATGGACAGCTGCGACGGCGGGGCGGCGCGAGGGCCGCACCCCGGACCCTGGCGCAGGCGGTGGCCCGTGGCAGCTACGGACAGCGGCGGCGGCGGCGGCGAGCGTGACTGCATCGCGGACCCTCCTCGGCTCGCGTCCGGCGGCGAACTGCGTCACGCTTGTGGCGCGCTAGTGCGCGGCCACGCAGGCGACCGGCTGGCACGCGCATGGCGCGCTGCAGCCTCGCCACGTTCGGTCTAGTTTCCCTTAATTGCTCAAACTCGGCCCCTTCATAGTACTCATACTCAACTGATAAGTTGATTTTACAACCGTAAGGTGGGTCGCATCCCACTTCTGACACCATTTGTTCGTCAGGATAGAAGTCAGGAGCGGAGGGCGTTGTAAAATGAAAATTAATTGAGTGGAATGGACCCAGTTTATTCTTGTAATGATGGTACAGTGGTGCCTACGTAGGGCTGAGCAGCCCCAAGAGGGGTTGCCGTCTGCTCATCAGAGAGGCAGAGACTAGAGGAGCGACTACTCGGGGCCGAGGTCAGAAGCTAAGAGAGCGCGGAGCTGTTTCCAAGCCGCCCTCGCCGCTCTCGGCCGCGTCCCCACGTGATCACACGATTAGTCTCTGATTGGAGGATTGATTCCGCCAACGCGCCTTGCTAGTAGCGTGCCCCCGTCAGCGCAACCAACCCGTGGGACTTGAGTCTGACCGAGGAGCACGTGGCAGGAATGTGCCGACCATGGTCTTCCGGCCAGCACCTTCCACCACAGTATGCCCACGCCTTCTACGGCCGAACATTATGCATTGAAAATTTATTTAAATAAAATTTTGTCGGCAATGATCCCTCTTGGGGGTCTCCTCCCTGCACATTACTGTCTATGTTTAGAACCATTCCTGTGACACTAGTTATAGATTACGATGCTTCACTTCAGGTTTACTGTATCCCTCTGACCTTATTTACGATGAAACACAGAAATTGCATCGGAATTAAATACAAAAGGCACAATGCCGATTTAAGTTCAAGAAGACTGACTCTTCTTACTGTCTATGTTTAGAACCATTCCTGTGACACTAGTTATAGATTCCGTTGCTTCACTTCAGGTTTACTGCATCCCTTGGACCTTCTTATTGACGACGAATCACAAAAATTGCATTGGAATTAAATAGGAAAGGCACAATGCCGACTTAAGTACAAGAAGCCTGACCCTTCCAATTGTCTATGTTTGAACCATTCCTGTGACACTAGTTATAGATTCCGATGTTTCACTTCGGGTTTACTGTATCCCTCTGACCCTCTTATTGACGATGAAACACAGAAATTGCATCGGAATTAAATAGTAAAAGCACAATGCCGACTTAAGTACAAGAAGACTGACTCTTCTTACTGACTATGTTGTGAACATTTCCTGTGAGACCAGTTTTAGATTCCGATGCTTCACTATATGTTTACTGTATCCCATGGACCTTCTTATTGACGATGAAACACAGAACTTGCATCGGAATTAATTAGAAAAGGCACAATGCCGACTTAAGTACAACAAGACTGACTCTTCCTACTGTCTATGTTTTAACCATTCCTGTGCCACTAGTTATAGATTCCGATGCTTCACTTCAGGTTTACTGATTCCCTCTGACCTTCTTATTGTCGATGAAACACAGAAACTGCATCAGAATTAAATACAAAAGGCACAATGTTGACTTAAGTACAAGCAGACTGACTCTTCTTACTGTGTATGTTTTGAACAATTCCTGTGACACTAGTTATAGATTCCGTTGCTTCACTTCAGGTTTACTGCATCCCTTGGACCTTCTTGTTGACGACGAATCACCGAAATTGCATTGGAATTAATTAGGAAAGGCACATGCCGACTTAAGTACAAGAAGACTGACCCTTCCTATTGTCTATGTTTTGAACCATTCCTGTGACACTATTTATAGATTCCGATGTTTCACGTCAGGTTTACTGAATCCCTCTGACCTTCTTATTGACGATGAAACACAGATATTGCATCGGAATTAAATAGAAAAAGCACGATGCCGACTTAAGTACAAGAAGACTGACTCTTCTTACTGTGTATGTTTTGAATCATTCCTGTGACACTAGTTATAGATTCCGATGCTTCACTTCAGGTTTACTGTATCCCTCTCACCCTCTTATTGACGATGAAACACAGAAATTTCATCGGAATGAAATACAAAAGGCACAATGCCGACTTAAGTACAAGAAGACTGTCTCTTCTTTCTGACTAAGTTGTAAACATTTCCTGTGAGACCAGTTTTAGATTCCGATGCTTCACTATATGTTTATTGTATCCCTTGGACCTTCTTATTGACGACGAAGCACAGAAATTGCATCGGAATTAAATACAAAAGGCACAATGCCGACTTAAGTACAAGAAGACTGACTCTTCTTACTGTCTATGTTTAGAACCATTCCTGTGACACTAGTTATAGATTCCGATGCTTCACTTCAGGTTTACTGTATCCCTCTGACCTTCTTATTTACGATGAAACACTGAAATTGCATGGGAATTAAATACAAAAGGCACTATGCCGACTTAAGTACAAGAAGACTGAGTATTCTTACTGTCAATATTTTGCACCATTCCGGTGACACTAGTTATAGTTTCAGATGCTTCACTTCAGGTTTACTGTATCACTTTGACCTTCTTATTGACGATGAAACACAGAAATTGCATCAGAATTAAATTCAAAAGGCACAATGCCTACTTTAGTACCAGAAGACGGACTCTTCTTACTGTCTATGTTTTGAACAATTCCTGTGACACTAGTTATAGATTTCGATGCTTCACCTCAGGTTTACTGTATCCCTTGGACCTTCTTATCGACGATGTAACACAGAAATTGCATCGGAATTAAATAGAAAAGGCACAATGCCGACCTAAGTACAAGAAGACTGACTCTTCCTATTGTCTATGATTTGAACCATTCCTGTGACACTAGTTAGAGATTCCGTTGCATCACTTCAGGTTTACTGTATCCCTCTGACCTTCTTATTGATGATGAAACACAGAAATTGCATCGGAATTAAATACAAAATGCACAATGCCGACATAAGTACAAGAAGACTGACTCTTCTTACTGACTATGTTGTGAACATTTCCTGTGAGACCAGTTTTAGATTCCGATGCTTCACTACATGTTTACTGTATCCCATGGTCCTTCTTATTGACGATGAAACACAGAACTTGCATCGGATTTAATTAGAAAAGGCACAATGCCGACTTAAGCGCAATAAGACTGACTCTTCTTACTGTCTCTATGTTTTGAACCATTCCTGTGACACTTGTTATAGATTCCGATGCTTCACTTCAGGTTTACTGTATCCCTTGGACCTTGTTATTGTCGATGAAACGCAGAAATTGCATCGGAATTAAATACAAAAGGCACAATGAAGACTCATATACATGATGACTGGCTCTTCTTACTCCCTATGTTTTGAACCTTTCTTGTGAGACCGGTTTTAGATTCTGATGCTTCACTACAGGTGTACTGTATCCCGTGGACCTTCTTATTGACGACGAAACACAGAAATTGCATCGGAAATAAGTAGAAAAGGCACATTGCCGACTTAAGTATAAGAAGACTGACTCTTCTTACTGAGTATGATTTGAACATTTCCTGTGAGACCAGTTTTAGATTCCGATTCTTCACTATATGTTTACTGTATCCCTTGGACCTTCTTATTGACGATGTAACACAGAAATTGCATCGGAATTAAATACAAAATGCACAATGCCGACTTAAGAACAAGAAGACTGACTCTTCTTGCTGCGTATGTTTTGAACCATTCCTGTGAAACTAGTTATAGATTCCGATGCTTCACTTCAGGTTTACTGTATCCCTCTGACCTTCTTATTGACGACGAAACACAGAAATTGCATCGGAATTAAATAGAAAAAGCACAATGCTGACTTAAGTACAAGAAGACTGACTCTTCCTACTGTCTATGTCTTGAACTATTCCTGTAACTCTAGTTATTGATTCCGATGCTTCACTTCACGTTTACTGTATCCCTCTGACCTTCTTATTGACGATGAAACACAGAAATTGCATCGGAATTAAATACAACAGGCACAATGCCGACTTAAGTACAAGAAGACAGACTCTTCATACTGTCTATGTTTTGAACCTTTTCTGTGACTCTAGTTATAGATTCCGATGCTTCACTTCAGGTTTACTGTATCCCTTGGACCTTCTTATTGTCGACGAATTACAGAAATTGCATCGGAATTAAATACAAAAGGCACAACGCCGACATAAGTACAAGAAGACTGACTCTTCCGTGTTTATGTTTTCAACCATTCCTGTGACACTAGATATAGATTCCGATGCTCCACTTCAGGTTTACTTTATCCCTTGGACCTTTTTATTGACGACGAAACTCAGAAATTGCATTGGAATTAAATAGAAAATGCACAATACCTACTTAAGTACAAGAAGACTGACTCTTCCAATTGTCTATGTTTTGAACCATTCCTGTGATACTAGTTATAGATTCCGATGCTTCACTTCAGGTTTAGTGTATTCCTCTGACACTCTTATTGACGATGAAACACAGAAATTGCATCGGAATTAAATACAAAAGGCACAATGACGACTTAAGTACAAGAAGACTGACTCTTCTTACTGTCTATGTTTTGAGCAATTCCTGTGACACTAGTTATGGATTCCGATGCTTCACTTCAGGTTTACTGTATACCTTGGACCTTCTTATCGACGATGAAACACATAAGTAACATCAGAGTTAAATACAAAAGGCACAATGTCGACTTAAGTACAAGAAGACTGACTCTTCTTACTGTCTATGTTTTGAACCATTCCTGTGACACTAGTTATAGATTCCGATGCATCACTTCAGGTTCACTGTATTCCATGGACCTTCATATCGACGACGAAACACAGAAATCTAATTAGGATTAAATACAAAAGGCGCAATACCGACTAAAGTACAAGAAGACTGACCCTTCCTACTGTCTATGTTTTAACCATTCCTGTGACACAAGTTATAGATTCCGATGCTTCACTTCAGGTTTACTGTATCCCTCTGACCTTCTTATTGACGATGAAACACAGAATTTGCATCGGAATTAAATACAAAAGGCACAATGACGACTTAAGTACAAGAAGACTGACTCTTCTTACTGTCTATGTTTTGAGCAATTCCTTTGACACTAGTTATAGATTCCGATGCTTCACATCAGGTTTACTGTATCCCTTGGACCTTCTTATTGATGATGAAACACAGAAATTCATAGGAATGAAATACAAAAGGCACAATGCCGACTTAAGTACAAGAAGACTGACTCTTCTTAATGTCTATGTTTTGAACCTTTTCTCTGATACTAGTTACAGATTCCGATGCTTCACTTCAGGTTTACTGTATCCCTTGGACCTTCTTTTCGGCGATGAAACACAGAAATTGCATCGGAATTAAATAGAAAAGGCACAATGCCGACCTAAGTACAAGAAGACTGACTCTTCCTACTGTCTATGTTTTCAACCATTCCTGTGACACTAGTTATAGATTCCTTTGCTTCACTTCAGAATTACTGTATCCCTCTGACCTTCTTATTGATGATGAAACACAGAAATTGCATCGGAATTAAAACCAAAATGCACAATGCCGACTTAAGTACAAGAAGACTGACTCTTCTTACTGACTATGTTGTGAACATTTCCTGTGAGACCAGTTTTAGATTCCGATGCTTCACTACATGTTTACTGTATCCCATGGTCCTTCTTATTAACGATGAAACACAGAACTTGCATCGGAATTAATTAGAAAAGGCACAATGCCGACTTAAGCACAACAAGACTGACTCTTCCTACTGTCTATGTTTTAACCATTCCTGTGACACTAGTTATAGATTCCGATGCTTCACTTCAGGTTTACTGATTAGCTCTGACCTTCTTATTGACGATGAAGCACAGAAATTGCATCGGAATTAAATACAAAATTCAGAATGCCGACTTAAGTACAAGAAGTCTGACTCTTCTTACTGTCTATGTTTTGAGCAATTCCTGTGAACCTAGTTATAGATTCCGATGCTTCACTTCAGGTTTACTGTATCCCTTGGACCTTCTTATCGACGATGAAACACAGAAATAGCATCGGAATTAAATACAAACGGCACAATGCCGACTTAAGTACAAGAAAACTGACTCTTCTTACTCTGTATGCTTTGAACCATTCCTGTGACACTAGTTATAGATTCCGATGCTTCAGTCCAGGTTTACTGTATCCCTTGGACTTTCTTATTGACGACGAAACACAGAAATTGCATCGGGATTAAATACAAAAGGCACAATGCAGACTTAAGTACAAGAAGACTGACTCTTCCTACTGTCTATGTTTTAACCATTCCTGTGACACTAGTTATATATTCCGATGCTTGACTTCAGGTTTACTATATCCCTCTGACCTTCTTATTGACGATGAAACACAGAAATTGCATCGGAATTAAATACAAAAGGCACAATGCCGACTCAAATACAAGATGACTGGCTCTTCTTACTCTCTATGTTTTGAACCTTTCCTGTGAGACCTGTTTTAGATTCCGATGCTTCACTTCAGGTTTACTGTATCCCTTGGACCTTCTTATTGACGACGAAACATAGAAATTGCATCGGCATTAAATAGAAAAGGCACAATGCCGACTTCAGTACAGGAAGGCTGACTCATCCAACTGTCTATGTTTTGAAAAATTCCTGTGACACTGGTTATAGATTCCGAGGCTTCACTTCAGGTTTACTGTATCCCACTGACACTCTTACTGACGATGTAACACAGAAATTTCATCGGAATTAAATACAATTGGCACAGTGCCGACTTAAGTACAAGAAGACTGACTCTTCTTACTGTCTATCTTTTGAACCATTCCTGTGACACTAGTTATAGATTCCAATGCTTCACTTCAGGTTTACTGTATCCCTCGGACCCTCTTATTGACGACGAATCACAGAAATTGCTTTGGAATTAAATAGAAAAGGCACAATGCCGACTTAAGTACAAGAAGACTGACTGTTCCTATTGTCTATGTTTTGAACCATTCCTGTGACTCTAGTTATAGATTCCGATGCTTCACTTCACGTTTACTGTATCCCTCTGACCTTCTTATTGAGGATGAAACACAGAAATTGCATCGGAATTAAATACAAAGGGCACAATGCCGACTTAAGTACAAGAAGACTGACTCTTTTTACTGTCTATGTTTCAACCATTAGTGTGACACTAGTTATAGATTCCGAAGCTTCACTTCAGGTTTACTGTATCCATTGGACCTTCTTATTGACGATGAAACACAGAATTTGCATCTGAATTATATAAAAAAGGCACAATGCCGACTTAAGTACAAGAAGAATGATTCTACTTACTGTCTATGTTTTGAGCTATTCCTGTGACACTAGTTATAGATTACGTTGCTTCACTTCAGGTTTACTGTATCCCTTGGACCTTCTTATCGACGATGAAACAGAAATAGCATCGGAATTTAATACAAAAGGCACAATGCCGACTTAAGTACAAGAAGACTGACTCTTCTTACTCTCTATGTTTTGAACCATTCCTGAGACACTAGTTATAGATTACGATGCCTTGAGTCAGGTTTACTGTATCCATTTGACCTTCATATTGACGACGAAACACAGTAATTGCATCGGAATTAAATAGAAAAGGCAAAATGCCGACTTAAGTACAAGAAGACTGACTCTTCCAACTGTCTATGTTTTGAAAAATTCCTGTGACACTAGTTATAGATTCCGATGCTCCACTTCAGGTTTACTGTACCCCTTGGACCTTCTTATCGACGATGAAACACGGAAATGGCATCGGAATTAAATACAAAAGGCACAATGCCGACTTAAGTACAAGAAGGCTGACTCTTCTTACTGTCTATGTTTTGAACCATTCCTGTGACTCTAGTTATAGATTCCGAAGCTTCACTTCAGGTTTACTGTATCCTTTGGACCTTCTTATTGACGATGAAACACAGAATTTGCATCTGAATTATATAAAAAAGGCACAATGCCGACTTAAGTACAAGAAGAATGACTCTTCTTACTGTCTATGTTTTGAGCAATTCCTGTGACACTAGTTAAAGTTTCCGATGCTTCACTTCAGGTTTACTGTATCCCTCTGACATTCTCATTGACGATGAAACACAGAAATTGCATTGGAATTAAATGCAAAAGGCACAATGCCGACTTAAGTACAAGAAGACTGACTCTTCTCACTGTCTATGTTTTGAACCTTTTCTGTGACACTAGGTATAGATCAAGATGCTTCACTTCAGGTTTACTGTATCCCTTGGACCTTCATATTGACGACGAGACACAGAAATTGCATCGGAAGTGAATACAAAAGGCACAATGCCGACATAAGTACAAGAAGACTGACTCTTCCATGTTTATGTTTTCAACAATTCGTGTGACACTAGATATAGATTACGATGCTCCACTTCAGGTTTACTGTATCCCTTGGACCTTCGTATTGACGACGAAACACAGAAATTGCATCGGAATTAAATAGAAAAGGCACAATGCCGACTTAAGTACAAGAAGACAAACTCTTCCAACTCTCTATGTTTTGAACCATTCCTGTGACACTAGTTATAGATTCCGATGCTTCACTTCAGGTTTACTGTATCCCTCTGCCACTCTTATTGACTATGAAACACATAAATTGCATTGGAATTAAATACAAAAGGAACAATGCCGACTTAAGTACAAGAAGACTGACTCTTCTTACTGTCTATGTTTTGAACCATTCCTGCGACCCTAGTTATAGATTCCGAAGCTTCATTTCAGGGTTACTGTATCCTTTGGACCTTCTTATTGACGATGAAACACAAAATTTGCATCGGACTTAAATACAAATGGCACAATGCCGACTTAAGTACAAGAAGACTCACTCTTCTTACTGTCTATGCTTTGAGCAATTCCTGTGACACTAGTTATAGATTCCGATGCTTCACTTCAGGTTTACTGTATTCCTTGGACCTTCTTATCGATGATGAAACACAGAAATAGCATCGGAATTAAATAGAAAAGGAACAATGCCGACTTAAGTACAAGAAGACTGACTCTTCTTACTGTCTATGTTTTGAACCATTCCTGTGACACTAGTTATAGATTCCGATGCTTCACTTCAGGTTTACTGTATCCCTTAGACCATCTTATTGACGACTAAACACAGAAATTGAATCAGGATTAAATACAAAAGGCACAATGCCGACTTAAGTACAAGAAGACTGACTCTTCCTACTGTCTAGTTTTTAACCATTCCTGTGACAGTAGTTATAGATTCCGATGCTTCACTACAGGTTTACTGTATCCCTCTGACCTTCTTATTGACGATGAAACAAAGAAATTGCATCGGAATTAAATACAAAAGGCACAATGCCGACTCAAATACAAGATGACTGGCTCTTCTTACTCTCTATGCTTTGAACTTTTCCTGGGAGACGGGTTTTAGATTCCGATGCTTCACTTCAGGTTTACTCTATCAGTTGGACTTTCTTATTGACGACGAAACACAGAAATTGCATCGGAATTAAATAGAAAAGGCAAAATGCAGTCATAAGTACAAGAAGACTGACTCTTCTTACTGACTATGATTTGAACATTTCCTGTGAGACCAGTTTTAGATTCCGATGCTTCACTATATGTTTACTGTATCCCTTGGACCTTCTTATTGACGATGAAACACAGAAATTGCATCGGAATTAAATACAAAAGGCACAAGGCCGACTTAAGTACAGGACGACTGACTCTTCTTACTGTCTATGTTAGAACCATTTCTGTGACAGTAGTTATAGATTCCGATTCCTCACTTCAGGTTTACTGTATCCGTTGGACCTTCTTATTGACGATGAGACACAGGAATTGCATCGGAATTAAATACAAAATGCAGAATGCCGACTGAAGTACAAGAAGACTGACTCTTCTTGCTGTGTATGTTTTGAACCATTCCTGTGAAACTAGTTATAGATTCCGATGCTTCACTTCAGGTTTACTGTATCCCTCTGACCTTCTTATTAACGACGAAACACAGATATTGCATCGGAATTAAATAAAAAAGCCACAATGCCGACTTAAGTACAAGAAGACTGACTCTTTCTACTGTCTATGTTTTGAACCATTCCTGAGACACTAGTTATAGATTCCGATGCTACACTTCAGGTTTACTGTATCCCTTGGACCTTCTCATTGACGATGAAACACAGAAATAGCATCGGAATTAAATACAAAAGGCACAATGCCGAGTTAAGTACAAGAAGACTGACTCTTCTTACTGTCTATGTTTTGAACCATTCCTGTGACACTAGTTATAGATTCCGATGCTTCACTTCAGGTTTACTGTATCCCTTGGACCATCTTAGTGACGACGAAACACAGAAATTGAATCAGGATTAAATACAAAAGGCACAATTCCGACTTACGTACAAGAAGACTGACCAATCCTACTGTCTATGTTTTAAACATTCCTGTGTCTCTAGTTATGGATTCCGATGCTTCCCAACAGGTTTATTGTATCCCTCCAACCTTCTTGTTGACGATGAAACACAGAAATTGCATCGGAATTAAATAGAAATGGCACAATGCCGACTTAAATACAAGAAGACTGGCTCTTCTTACTCTCTATTTTTTGAACTTTTCCTGTGAGACGGGTTTTAGATTCCGATGCTTCACTTCAGGTTTACTGTATCCCATGGACCTTCTTATTGACGACGAAACACAGAAATTGCATCGGAATTAAATAGAAAAGGCACAATGCCGACATAAGTACAAGAAGACTGACTCTTCTTACTGACTATGATTTGAACATTTCCTGTGGGACCAGTTTTACATTCCGATTCTTCACTATATGTTTACTGTATCCCTTTGACCTTCTTGTTGACGATGAAACACAGAAATCGCATCGGAATTAAATACAAAAGGCACAATGCCGACTTTAGTACCAGAAGACTGACTCTTCATACTGTCTATGTTTTGAACAATTCCTGTAACACTAGTTATAGATTCCGATGCTTCAATTCAGGTTTACTGTATCCCTTGGACCTTCTTATCGACGATGAAACACAGAAATTGCATCGGAATTAAATAGAAAAGGCACAATGCCGACCTAAGTACAAGAAGACTGACTCTTCTTACTGACTATGTTGTGAACATTTCCTGTGAGACCAGTTTTAGATTCCGATGCTTCACTACATGTTTACTGTATCCCATGGTCCTTCTTATTGACGATGAAACACACAACTTGCATCGGAAATAATTAGAAAAGGCACAATGCCGACTTAAGCACAACAAGACTGACTCTTCCTACTGTCTATGTTTTAACCATTCCTGTGACACTAGTTATAGATTCCGATGCTTCACTTCAGGTTTACTGATTCCCTCTGACCTTCTTATTGACGATGAAGCACAGAATTTGCATCGGAATTAAATACAAAATTCAGAATGCCGACTTAAGTACAAGAAGTCTGACTCTTCTTACTGTCTATGTTTTGAGCAATTCCTGTGACACTAGTTATAGATTCCTATGCTTCACTTCAGGTTTACTGTATCCCTTGGACCTTCTTATCGACGATGAAGCACTGAAATAGCATCGGAATTAAATACAAACGGCACAATGCCGACTTAAGTACAAGAAGACTGACTCTTCTTACTCTGTATGTTTTGAACCATTCCTGTGACACAAGTTATAGATTCCGATGCTTCAGTTCAGGTTTACTGTATCCCTTGGACTTTCTTATTGACGACGAAACACAGAAATTGCATCGGGATTAAATACAAAAGGCACAATGCCGACTTAAGTACAAGAAGACTGACTCTTCCTACTGTCTATGTTTTAACCATTCCTGTGACACTAGTTATATATTCCGATGCTTCACTTCAGGTTTACTGTATCCCTCTGACCTTCTTATTGACGATGAAACACAGAAATTGCATCGGAATTAAATACAAAAGGCACAATGCCGACTCAAATACAAGATGACTGGCTCTTCTTACTCTCTATGGTTTGAACCTTTCCTGTGAGACCGGTTTTAGATTCCGATGCTTCACTTATGGTTTACTGTATCCCTTGGACCTTCTTACTGACGACGAAACACAGAAATTGCATCGGCATTAAATAGAAAAGGCACAATGCCGACTTCAGTACAGGAAGGCTGACTCATCCAACTGTCTATATTTTGAAAAATTCCTGTGACACTAGTTATAGATTCCGAGGCTTCACTTCAGGTTTACTGTATCCCTCTGACACTCTTACTGACGATGTAACACAGAAATTGCATCGGAATTAAATACCATAGGCACAGTGCCGACTTAAGTACAAGAAGACTGACTCTTCTTACTGTCTATCTTTTGAACCATTCCTGTGACACTAGTTATAGATTCCAATGCTTCACTTCAGGTTTACTGTATCCCTCGGACCCTCTTATTGACGACGAAACACAGAAATTGCTTTGGAATGAAATAGAAAAGGCACAATGCCAAATTAAGTACAAGAAGACTGACTCTTCCTATTGTCTATGTTTTGAACCATTCCTGTGACTCTAGTTATAGATTCCGATGCTTCACTTCGCGTTTACTGTATCCCTCTGACCTTCTTATTGAGGATGAAACACAGAAATTGCATCGGAATTAAATACAAAGGGCACAATGCCGACTTAAGTACAAGAAGACTGACTCTTCTTACTCTCTATGTTTTGAACCATTCCTGTGACACTAGTTATAGATTACGATGCCTTGCTTCAGGTTTACCGTATCCCTTTGACCTTCATATTGACGTCGAAACACAGTAATTGCATCGGAATTAAATAGAAAAGGCAAAATGCCGACTTAAGTACAAGAAGACTGACTCTTCCAACTGTCTATGTTTTGAAAAATTCCTGTGACACTAGTTATAGATTCCGATGCTCCACTTCAGGTTTACTGTATCCCTTGGACCTTTTTATCGACGATGAAACACGGCAATGGCATCGGAATTAAATACAAAAGGCACAATGCCGACTTAAGTACAAGAAGGCTGACTCTTCTTACTGTCTATGTTTTGAACCATTCCTGTGACTCTAGTTAAAGATTCCGAAGCTTCACTTCAGGTTTACTGTATCCTTTGGACCTTCTTATTGACGATGAAACACAGAATTTGCATCTGAATTATATAAAAAAGGCACAATGCCGACTTAAGTACAAGAAGAATGACTCTTCTTACTGTCTATGTTTTGAGCAATTCCTGTGACACTAGTTAAAGGTTCCGATGCTTCACTTCAGGTTTACTGTATCCCTCTGACATTCTCATTGACGATGAAACACAGAAATGGCATTGGAATTAAATGCAAAAGGCACAATGCCGACTTAAGTACAAGAAGACTGACTCTTCTCACTGTCTATGTTTTGAACCATTCCTGCGACCCTAGTTATAGATTCCGAAGCTTCACTTCAGGGTTACTGTATCCTTTGGACCTTCTTATTGACGATGAATCACAAAATTTGCATCGGAATTAAATACAAAAGGCACAATGCCGACTTAAGTACAAGAAGACTGACTCTTCTTACTGTCTATGCTTTGAGCAATTCCTGTGACACTAGTTATAGATTCCGATGCTTCACTTCAGGTTTACTGTATTCCTTGGACCTTCTTATCGATGATGAAACACAGAAATAGCATCGGAATTAAATAGAAAAGGAACAATGCCGACTTAAGTACAAGAAGACCGACTCTTCTTACTGTCTATGTTTTGAACCATTCCTGTGACACTAGTTATAGATTCCGATGCTTCACTTCGCGTTTACTGTATCCCTCTGACCTTCTTATTGACGATGAAACAAAGAAATTGCATCGGAATTAAATACAAAAGGCACAATGCCGACTCAAATACAAGATGACTGGCTCTTCTTACTCTCTATGCTTTGAACTTTTCCTGGGAGACGGGTTTTAGATTCCGATGATTCACTTCAGGTTTACTCTATCCCTTGGACTTTCTTATTGACGACGAAACACAGAAATTGCATCGGAATTAAATAGAAAAGGCACAATGCAGACATAAGTAAAAGAAGACTGACTCTTCTTACTGACTATGATTTGAACATTTCCTGTGAGACCAGTTTTAGATTCCGATGCTTCACTATATGTTTACTGTATCCCTTGGACCTTCTTATTGACGATGAAACACAGAAATTGCATCGGAATTAAATCCAAATGCACAATTCCGACTTAAGTACAAGACGACTGACTCTTCTTACTGTCTATGTTTGAACCATTCCTGTGACATTAGTTATAGATTCCGATGCCTCACTTCAGGTTTACTGTATCCCTTGGACCTTCTTATTGACGATGAGACACAGGAATTGCATCGGAATTAAATATAAAATGCACAATGCCGACTGAAGTACAAGAAGACTGACTCTTCTTGCTGTGTATGTTTTGAACCATTCCTGTGAAACTAGTTATAGATTCCGATGCTTCACTTCAGGTTTACTGTATCCCTCTGACCTTCGTATTGACGACGAAACACAGAAATTGCATCGGAATTAAATAAAAAAGGCACAATGCCGACTTAAGTACAAGAAGACTGACTCTTTCTACTGTCTATGTTTTGAACCATTCCTGAGACACTAGTTATAGATTCCGATGCTACACTTCAGGTTTACTGTATCCCTTGGACCTTCTTATTGACGATGAAACACAGAAATAGCATCGGAATTAAATACAAAAAGGACAATGCCGAGTTAAGTACAAGAAGACTGACTCTTCTTACTGTCTATGTTCTGAACCATTCCTGTGACACTAGTTTTAGATTCCGATGCTTCACTTCAGGTTTACTGTATCCCTTGGACCATCTTAGTGACGACGAAACACAGAAATTGAATCAGGATTAAATACAAAAGGCACAATTCCGACTTACGTACAAGAAGACTGACCCATCCTACTGTCTATGTTTTAACCATTCCTGTGTCACTAGTTATAGATTCCGATGCTTCCCAACAGGTTACTGTATCCCTCCAACCTTCTTGTTGACGATGAAACACAGAAATTGCATCGGAATTAAATAGAAATGGCACAATGCCGACTCAAATACAAGAAGACTGGCTCTTCTTACTCTCTATTTTTTGAACTTTTCCTGTGACACTGGTTTTAGATTCCGATGCTTCACTTCAGGTTTACTGTATCCCATGGACCTTCTTTTTGACGACGAAACACAGAAATTGCATCGGAATTAAATAGAAAAGGCACAATGCCGACATAAGTACAAGAAGACTGACTCTTCTTACTGACTATGATTTGAACATTTCCTGTGGGACCAGTTTTACATTCCGATTCTTCACTATATGTTTAATGTATCCCTTTGACCTTCTTGTTGACGATGAAACACAGAAATTACATCGGAATTAAATACAAAAGGCACAATGCCGACTTAAGTACAAGAAGACTGACTCTGTTTGCTGTGTGTGTTTTGAACCATTCCTGTGACATTAGTTATAGATTCTGATGCTTCACTTCCGGTTTGCTGTATCCCTCTGACCTTCCTATTGACGATGAAAAACAGTAATTGCATCGGAAATAAATACAAAAGGCGCAATGCCGACTCATGTCCAAGAAGACAGACTCTTCTTACTGTCTATGTTTTGAACCTTTCCTGTGACACTAGATATAGATTCCAATGCTTCACTCCAGGTTTTACTGTATCCCTCTGACATTCTTATTGACGATGAAACACAGAAATTGCATCGGAATTAAATACAAACGGCACAGTGCCGACTTATGTACAAGAAGACTGACTCTTCTTACTGACTATGTTGTGAACATTTCCTGTGAGACCACTTTTAGATTCCGATGCTTCACTATATGTTTACTGTATCCCTTGGACCTTCTTATTGAGGATGAAACACAGAAATTGCATTGAAATAAATACAAAAACCACAAAGACGACTTAAGTATAAGAAGACTGACTCTTCTTACTGACTATGATTTGAACATTTCCTGAGAGACCAGTTTTAGATTCCGATGATTCACTATAAGTTCACTGTATCCCTTGGACCTTCTTATTGACGATGAAACACAGATATTGCATCGGAATTAAATACAAAAGGCACAATGCCGACTTAAGTACAAGAAGACTGACTCTTCTTACTGTCTCTATGTTTTGAACCATTCCTGTGACACTTGTTATAGATTCCGATGCTTCACTTCAGGTTTACTGTATCCCTTGGACCTTGTTATTGACGATGAAACACAGAAATTGCATCGGAATTAAATACAAAAGGCACAATGCCGACTCATATACATGATGACTGGCTCTTCTTACTCCCTATGTTTTAAACCTTTCTTGTGAGACCGGTTTTAGATTTCGATGCTTCACTTCAGGTTTACTGTATCCCGTGAACCTTCTTATTGACGACGAAACACAGAAATTGCATCGGAATTAAATAGAAAAGGCACAATACCGACTTAAGTACAAGAAGGCTGACTCTTCCAACTGTCTGTGTTTTGAACCATTCCTGTGATACTAGTTATAGTTTCCGATGCTTCACTTCAGGTTTACTGTATTCCTCTGACACTCTTATTGACGATGAAACACAGAAATTGCATCGGAATTAAATATAAAAGGCACAATGCCGTTTTAAGTACAAGAAGACTGACTCTTCTTACTGTCTAAGTTTTGAACCATTCCTGTGACACTAGTTATAGATTCCGAAGCTTCACTTCAGGTTTACTGTATCCTTTGGACCTTCTTATTGACGATGAAACAAAGAATTTGCATCGGAATTAAATTCAAAAGGAACAATGACGACTTAAGTACAAGAAGACTGACTCTTCTTACTGTCTATGTTTTGAGCAATTCCTGTGACACTAGTTATGGATTCCGATGCTTCACTTCAGGTTTACTGTATACCTTGGACCTTTTTATCAACGATGAAACACACAAGTAGCATCAGAGTTAAATACAAAAGGCACAATGCCGACTTAAGTACAAGAAGACTGACTCTTCTTACTGTCTATGTTTTGAACCATTCCTGTGACACTAGTTATAGATTCCGATGCTTCACTTCAGGTTTACTGTATTCCTTGGACCTTCATATTGACGACGAAACACAGAAATCTAATTAGGATTAAATACAAAAGGCACAATACCGACTAAAGAACAAGAAGACTGACCCTTCCTACTGTCTATGTTTTAACCATTCCTGTGACACTAGTTATAGATTCCGATGCTTCACTTCCGGTTTACTGTATCCCTCTGACCTTCTTATTGACGATGAAACACAGAAATTGCATCGGAATTAAATACAAAAGGCACAATGCCGACGTAAGTACAAGAAGACTGGCTCTTCCGTGTTTATGTTTTCAATCATTCCTGTGACACAAGATATAGATTCCGATGCTCCACTTCAGGTTTGCTGTATCCCTTGGACCTTTTTATTGACGACGAAACTCAGAAATTGCATCGGAATTAAATAGAAAAGGCACAATACCGACTTAAGTACAAGAAGACTGACTCTTCCAACTGTCTATGTTTTGAACCATTCCTGCGATACTAGTTATAGATTCCGATGCTTCACTTCAGGTTTACTGTATTCCTCTGACACTCTTATTGACGATGAAACACAGAAATTGCATCGGAATTAAATTCAAAAGGCACAATGCCGTTTTAAGTACAAGAAGACTGACTCTTCTTACTGTCTAAGTTTTGAACCATTCCTGTGACACTAGTTATAGATTCCGAAGCTTCACTTCAGGTTTACTGTATCCTTTAACCTTCTTATTGACGATGAAACACAGAATTTGCATCGGAATTAAAATTAAAAGGCACAATGACGACTTCAGTACAAGAAGACTGACTCTTCTTACTGTCTATGTTGTCAGCAATTCCTGTGACACTAGTTTTTGATTCCGATGCTTCACTTCAGGTTTACTGTATACCTTGGACCTTCTTATCGATGATGAAACACATAAGTAGCATCAGAGTTAAATACAAAAGGCACAATGCCGACTTAAGTACAAGAAGACTGACTCTTCTTACTGTCTATGTTTTGAACCATTCCTGTGACACTAGTTATAGATTCCGATGCTTCACTTCCGGTTTACTGTATCCCTCGGACCTTCTAATTGACGATGAAACACAGAAATTGCATCGTAATTAAATACAAAAGGCACAATGCCGACTCAAATACAAAATGACAGGCTCTTCTTACTCTCTATGTTTTGGAACTTTCCTGTGAGACCGGTTTTTGATTCCGATGCTTCACTACAGGTTTACTGTATCCCTTGGTCATTCTTATTGACGACGAAACACCGAAATTGCATTGGAATTAAATAGAAAAGCACAATGCCGACATAAGTACAAGAAGACTGACTCTTCTTACTGACTATGATTTGAACATTTCCCGTGAGACCAGTTTTAGATTCCGATGCTTCACTATATGTTTACTGTATCCCTTGGACTTTCTTTTTGACGATGAAACACAGAAATTGCATCGGAATTAAATACAAAAGGCACAATGCCGACTTAAGTATAAGAAGACTGACTCTTCTTGCTGTGTATGTTTTGAACCATTCCTGTGACACTAGTTATAGATTCCGATGCTTCACTTCAGGCTTACTGTATCCCTCTGACCTTCTTATTGACGATGAAACGCAGTAATTGCATCGGAATTAAATACAAAATTCACAATGCCGACTCATGTACAATAGGGCTGACTCTTCTTACTGTCTATGTTTTGAACCTTTCCTGTGACACTAGATATAGATTCCGATGCTTCACTTCAGGTTTATTGTATCCCTCTTTCTTTCTTATTGACGACGAAACACTGAAATAGCATCGGAATTAAATAGAAAAGGCACAATGCCGACTTAAGTACAAGAAGACTGACTCTTCCTAATGTCTATGTTTTGAGCAATTCCAATGACACTAGTTATAAATTCCGATGCTTCACTTCGGGTTTACGGTATCCTTTGGACCTTCTTATTGACGATGAAACACAGAATTTGCATCGGAATTAAATACAAAAGGAACAATGCCGGCTTAAGTAAAAGAAGACTGACTCTTCTTACTGTCTATGTTTTGAGCAATTCCATTGACACTAGTTATAGATTCCCATGCTTCACTTCAGGTTTACTGTATCCCTTGGACCTTCTTATTGACGATGAAAATCAGAAATAACATCGGAATTAAATACAGAAGGTACAATGCCGACTTAAGTACAAGAAGAGTGACTCTTCTTACTGTCTACGATTTGAACCATTCCTGTGTCACTAGTTACAGATTCCGATGCTTCACTTCAGGTTTACTGTATCCCTTGGACCTTCTTATAGACGACGAAACACAGAAATTGAATCGGGATTAAATACAAAAGGCACAATGCCGACTTAAGTACAAGAAGACTGACTCTTCTTGCTGTGTATGTTTTGAACCATACCTGTGACACTAGTTATAGATTCCGATGCTTCACTTCAGGTTTACTGTATCCCTCTGACATTCTTATTGACGATGAAACACAGAAATTGCATCGGAATTAAATAGAAACAGCACATTGCCGACTTAAGTACAACAAGATTGACTCTTCCTACTGTCTATGTTTTGAACCATTCCTGTGACACTAGTTATAGATTCCGATGCTTCACCTCAGGTTTACTGTAACCCTCTGACATTCTTATTGTCGATGAAACACAGAAATTGCATCGGAATTAAATACAAACGGCACAGTGCCGACTTAAGTATAAGAAGACTGACTCTTCCTACTGACTATGTTGTAAACATTTCCTATGAGACCATATAAAGGCACATTTGCATGCCGAGCGTGAGTTTCCTCGGGAAAGCGAGATATTAATTTTATAACCAGTTTTAGATTCCGATGCTTCACTATATGTTTACTGTATCCCTTGGACTTCTTATTGATGATGAAACACAGAAAGTGCATCGGAATTAAATACAAAAGGCACAATGCCGACTTAAGTATTAGAAGACTGACTCTTCTTACTGACTATGATTTGAACATTCCTGTGAGATCAGTTTTAGATTCCGATGTTTCACTATATGTTTACTGTATCTCTTGGACCTTCCTATTGACGAAGAAACACAGAAATTGCATCGGAATTAAATACAAAAGGCACAATGCAGACTTAAGTACAAGAAGACTGACTCCTCTTACTGTCTATGTTTTGAAACATTTCTGTGACACTAGTTATAGATTCCGATGCTTCACTTCAGGTTTACTGTATCCCTTGGCCCTTGTTATTGACGATGAAACACAGAAATTGCATCGGAATTAAATACAAAAGGCACAATGCCGACTTAAGTACAAGAAGACTGACTCTTCCTACTGTCTATGATTTGAACCATTCCTGTGTCACTAGTTATGGATTCATATGCAACACTTCAGGTTTACTGTATCCCTTGGACCTTCTTGTTGACGATGAAACACAGAAAATGCATCGAAATTAAATACAAAAGGCACAATGCCGACTTAAGTACAACAGGACTGACTCTTCTTGCTGTGTATGCTTTGAACCATTCCGGTGACACTAGTTATAGATTCCGATGCTTCACTTCAGGTTTACTGTATCCCGCTGACCTTCTTATTGACGACGAAACACAGAAATTGCATCGGAATTAAATAGAAAAGGCACAATGCCGACTTAAGTACAGGAAGACTGACTCTTCCTACTGTCATGTTTTGAACCATTCCTGTGACTCTAGTTATAGATTCCGATGCTTCACTTCAGGTTTACTGTATCCCTTGGACCTTCTTATTGATGATGAAACACAGAAATTGCAAAGGAATTCAATACAAAAGGCACAATGCCGACTTAAGTACAAGAAGACTGACTCTTCTTACAGTCTATGTTTTGACCCTTATCTCTGATACTAGTTACAGATTCCGATGCTTCACTTCAGGTTTACTGTATCCCCTGGACCCTCTTATTGACGACGAAACAAAGAAATAGCATCGGAATTAAATAGAAAAGGCACAATGCCGACTTAAGTACAAGAAGACTGACTCTTCCGTGTCTATGTTTAGAACCACTCCTGTGACACTTGATATAGATTCCGATGCTACAGTTCAGGTTTACTGTATCCCTTGGACCTTCTTATTGTCGACGAAACACAGAAATTGCATCGGGATTAAATACAAAAGGCACAATGCCGACTTAAGTACAAGAACACTAACTCTTCCTACTGTCTATGTTTTAACCATTCCTGTGATACAAGTTATAGATTCCGATGCTTCACTTCAGGTTTACTGTATCCCTCTTACCTTCTTATTGACGGCGAAACACTGATATAGCATCGGAATTAAATAGAAAAGGCACAATGCCGACTTAAGTACAAGAAGACTGACTCTTCCTACTGTCTATGTCTTGAGCAATTCCATTGACACTAGTTATAAATTCCGATGCTTCACTTCAGGTTTATGGTATCCTTTGACCTTCTTATCGACGATGAAACACAGAAATAGCATCGAAATTAAATACATAAGGCACAATGCCGACTTAAGTACAAGAAGACTGACTCTTCTTACTGTCTATGTTTTGAACCATTCCTGTGTCACTAGTTATAGATTCCGATGCTTGACTTCAGGTTTACTGTATACCTTCGACCTTCTTAGTGACGACGAAACACAGAAATTGAATCGGGATTAAATACAAAAGGCACAATGCCGACTTAAATACAGGAAGACTGACTCTTCCTACTGTCTATGTATTAACCATTCCTCTGACACTAGTTATAGATTCCGATGCTTCACTTCAGGTTTACTGTATCCCGCTGACCTTCTTATTGACGCTGAAACACAGAAATTGCATCGGAGTTAAATACAAAAGGCACAATGTTCACTCAAATACAAGATGACTGGCTCTTCTTACTCTCTATGTTTTGAACCTTTCCTGTGAGACCGGTTTTAGATTCCGATGCTTCACTTCAGGTTTACTGTATCCCTTGGACCTTCTTATTGACGACGAAACATAGAAATTGCATCGGAATTAAATAGAAAAGGCACGATGCCGACATAAGTATAAGAGGACTGACTCTTCTTACTGACTATGATTTGAACATTTCCTGTGAGACCGGTTTTAGATTCCGATGCTTCACTATATGTTTACTGTATCCCTTGGACCTTCTTTTTGACGATGAAACACAGAAATTGCATCGGAATTAAATACAAAAGGCACAATGCCGACTTAAGTATAAGAAGGCTGACTCTTCTTGCTGTGTATGTTTTGAACCATTCCTGTGACACTAGTTATAGATTCCGATGCTTCACTTCAGGCTTACTGTATCAATCTGACCTTCTTATTGACGATGAAACGCAGTAATTGCATCGGAATTAAATACAAAATTCACAATGCCGACTCATGTACAATAGGACTGACTCTTCTTACTGTCTATGTTTTGAACCTTTCCTGTGACACTAGTTATAGATTCCGATGCTTCACTTCAGGTTTATTGTATCCCTCTTTCCTTCTTATTGACGACGAAACACTGAAATAGCATCGGAATTAAATAGAAAAGGCACAATGCCGACTTAAGTACAAGAAGACTGACTCTTCCTACTGTCTATGTTTTGAGCAATTCCATTGACACTAGTTATAAATTCTGATGCTTCACTTCAGGTTTACGGTATCCTTTGGACCTTCTTATCGACGATGAAACACAGAAATAGCATCGAAATTAAATACAAAAGGCACAATGCCGACATAAGTACAAGAAGACTGACTCTTCTTACTGTCTCTATTTTGAACCATTCCTGTGTCACTAGTTATAGATTCCGATGCTTCACTTCCGGTTTACTGTATCCCTTGGACCTTCTTATTGACGATGAAAATCAGAAATAACATCGGAATTAAATACAAAAGGTACAATGCCGACTTAAGTACAAGAAGAGTGACTCTTCTTACTGTCTATGATTTGAACCATTCCTGTGTCACTAGTTATTGATTCCGATGCTTCACTTCAGGTTTACTGTATCCCTTGGACCTTCTTATAGACGACGAAACACAGAAATTGAATCGGGATTAAATACAAAAGGCACAATGCCGACTTAAGTACAAGAAGACTGACTCTTCTTGCTGTGTATGTTTTGAACCATACCTGTGACACTAGTTATAGATTCCGATGCTTCACTTCAGGTTTACTGTATCCCTCTGACATTCTTATTGACGATGAAACACAGAAATTGCATCGGAATTAAATAGAAACAGCACAATGCCGACTTAAGTACAACAAGATTGACTCTTCCTACTGTCTATGTTTTGAACCATTCCTGTGACACTAGTTATAGATTCCGATGCTTCACCTCAGGTTTACTGTAACCCTCTGACCTTCCTATTGTCGATGAAACACAGAAATTGCATTGGAATTAAATACAAACGGCACAGTGCCGACTTAAGTATAAGAAGACTGACTATGTTGTAAACATTTCCTGTGAGACCATATAAAGGCACATTTGCATGCCGAGCGTGAGTTTCCATGGAAAAGCGAGATATTAATTTTATAACCAGTTTTAGATTCCGATGCTTCACTATATGTTTACTGTATCCCTTGGACCTTCTTATTGATGATGAAACACAGAAAGTGCATCGGAATTAAATACAAAAGGCACAATGCCGACTTAAGTATAAGAAGACTGACTCTTCTTACTGACTATGATTTGAACATTCCTGTGAGACCAGTTTTAGATTCCGATGTTTCACTATATGTTTACTGTATCTCTTGGACCTTCCTATTGACGAAGAAACACAGAAATTGCATCGGAATTAAATACAAAAGGCACAATGCAGACTTAAGTACAAGAAGACTGACTCCTCTTACTGTCTATGTTTTGAAACATTTCTGTGACACTAGTTATAGATTCCGATGCTTCACTTCAGGTTTACTGTATCCCTTGGCCCTTGTTATTGACGATGAAACACAGAAATTGCATCGGAATTAAATACAAAAGGCACAATGCCGACTTAAGTACAAGAAGACTGACTCCTCCTACTGTCTATGATTTGAACCATTCCTGTGTCACTAGTTATGGATTCATATGCTACACTTCAGGTTAACTGTATCCCTTGGACCTTCTTGTTGACGATGAAACACAGAAATCGCAAAGGAATTCAATACAAAAGGCACAATGCCAACTAAAGTACAAGAAGACTGACTCCTCTTACTGTCTATGTTTTGAACCTTTTCTCTGATACTAGTTACAGATTCCGATGCTTCACTTCAGGTTTACTGTATCAGTTGGACCCTCTTATTGACGACGAAACAGAGAAATGGCATCGGAATTAAATAGAAAAGGCACAATGCCGACTTAACTACAAGAACACTGACTCTTCCTACTGTCTATGTTTTAACCATTCCTGTGATACAAGTTATAGATTCCGATGCTTCACTTCAGGTTTACTGTATCCCTCTTACCTTCTTATAGACGACGAAACACTGATATAGCATCGGAATTAAATAGAAAATGCACAATGCCGACTTAAGTACAAGAAGACTGACTCTTCCTACTGTCTATGTTTTGAGCAATTCCATTGACACTAGTTATAAATTCCGATGCTTCACTTCAGGTTTATGGTATCCTTTGGACCTTCTTATCGACGATGAAACACGGAAATAGCTTCAAAATTAAATACAAAAGGCACAATGCCGACTTAAGTACAAGAAGACTGACTCTTCTTACTGTCTATGTTTTGAACCATTCCTGCGTCACTAGTTATAGATTCCGATGCTTGACTTCAGGTTTACTGTATCCCTTGGACCTTCTTATTGACGACGAAACACAGAAATTGAATCGGGATTAAATACAAAAGGCACAATGCCGACTTAAGTACAGGAAGACTGACTCTTCCTACTGTCTATGTATTAACCATTCCTCTGACACTAGTTATAGATTCCGATGCTTCACTTCAGGTTTACTGTATCCCGCTGACCTTCTTATTGACGCTGAAACACAGAAATTGCATCGGAATTAAATACAAAAGGCACAATGTTCACTCAAATACAAGATGACTGGCTCTTCTTACTCTCTATGTTTTGAACCTTTCCTGTGAGACCGGTTTTAGATTCCGATGCTTCACTTCAGGTTTACTGTATCCCTTGGACCTTCTTATTGACGACGATACACAGAAATTGCATCGGAATTAAATAGAAAAGGCACAATGCCGACATAAGTATAAGAGGACTGACTCTCCTTACTGACTATGATTTGAACATTTCCTGTGAGACCAGTTTTAGATTCCGATGCTTCACTATATGTTTACTGTATCCCTTGGACCTTCTTTTTGACGATGAAACACAGAAATTGCATCGGAATTAAATACAAAAGGCACAATGCCGACTTAACTATAAGAAGACTGACTCTTCTTGCTGTGTATGTTTTGAACCATTCCTGTGACACTAGTTATAGATTCCGATGCTTCACTTCAGGTTTACTGTATCCCTCTGACATTCTTATTGACGATGAAACACAGAAATTGCATCGGAATTAAATACAAAAGGCACAATGCCGACTTAAATATAAGAAGACTGACCCTTCTTACTGACTATCATTTGAACAATTCCTGTGAAACCAGTTTTAGATTCCGATGCTTCACTATATGTTTACTGTATCCCTTGGACCTTCTTATTGACGAAGAAACACAGAAATTGCATCGGAATTAAATACAAAATGCACAATGATGACTTAAGTACAAGAAGACTGACTCTTCTTACTGTCTATGCTTTGAACCATTACTGTGACACTAGTTATAGATTCCGATGCTTCACTTCAGGTTTACTGTATCCCTTGGACCTTAATATTGACGATGAAACACAAAAATTGCATCGGAATTAAATACAAAAGGCAAAATGCCGACTTAAGTACATCAAGACTGACTCTTCTTGCTGTGTATGTTTTGAACCATTCCTGTGACACTAGTTTTAGATTCCGATGCTTCACTTCAGGTTTACTGTATACCTCTGACCTTCTGATTGACGACGAAACACAGAAATTGCATCGTAATTAAATAGAAAAGGCACAATGACGACTTAAGTAGAGGAAGAGTGACTCTTCCTACTGTCTATGTTTTGAACCACTTCTCTGATACTAGTTACAGATTCCGATGCTTCACTTCAGGTTTACTGTATCCCTTGGACCTTGTTATTGACGACGAAACAAAGAAATAGCATCGGAATTAAATAGAAAAGGCACAATGGTGACTTAAGTACAAGAAGACTGACTCTTCCGTGTCTATGTTTAGAACCATTACTGTGACACTTGATATTGATTCCGATGCTTCACTTCAGGTTTTGCTATATCCCTTGGACCTTCTTATTGACGACGAAACACAGAAATTGCATCGGGATTAAATACAAAAGGCACAATGCCGACTTAAGTACAAGAAGACTGACACTTCCTACTGTCTATGTTTTAACCATTCCTGTGATCCAAGTTATACATTCCGATGCTTCACTTCAGGTTTACTATATCCCTCTGAACTTCTTATTGACGATGAAACACAGAAATTGCATCGGAATTAAATACAAAAGGCACAATGCTGACTCAAATACAAGATGACTGGCTCTTCTTACTTGCTATGATTTGAACCTTTCCAGTGAGACTGGTTTTAGATTCCGATGCTTCACTTCAGGTTTACTGTATCCCTTGGACCTTCGTATTGACGACGAAACACAGAAATTGCATCGGAATTAAATAGAAAAGGCACAATGCCGATATGTACAAGAAGACTGACTCTTCTTACTGACTATGATTTGAACTTATCCTGTGAGACCAGTTTTAGATTCCGATGCTTCACTATATGTTTACTGTATCCCTTGGACCTTCTTTTTGACGATGAAACACAGAAATTGCAGCGGAATTAAATACAAAAGGCACAATGCCGACTTAAGTACGAAAAGACTGACTCTTCTTGCTGTGTATGTTTTGAACCATTCCTCTGACACTAGTTATAGATTCCGATGCTTCACTTCAGGTTTACTGTATCCCTCTGACCTTCTTATTGACGATGAAACACAGTAATTGCATCGGATTTAAATACAAAAGGCACAATGCCGACTCATGTACAAGAAGACTGACTCTTCTTACTGTCTATGTTTTGAACCTTTCCTGTGACTCTAGATATAGATTCCGAAGCTTCACTTCAGGTTTACTGTATTCTTTGGACCTACTTATTGACGATGAAACACAGAATTTGCATCGGAATTAAATACAAAAGGTACAATGCCGACTAAAGTACAAGATGACTGACTCTTCCTACTGTCTATGTTTTGAGCAATTCCATTGACACTAGTTATAGATTCCGATGCTTCACTTCAGGTTTACTGTATCCTTTGGACCTTCTTATCGACGATGAAACACAGAAATAGCATCGTAATTAAATACAAAAGGCACAATGCCGACTTAAGTACAAGAAGACTGACTCTTCTTACTGTCTATGTTTTGAACCATTCCTGTGACACTAGTAATAGATTCCGGTGCTTCACCTCAGGTTTACTGTATCCCTTGGACCTTCTTATTGACGACGAAACACAGAAATTGAATCGGGATTAAATACAAAAGGCACAATGCCGACTTAAGTACAAGAAGACTGACTCTTCTTACTGACTATGATTTGAACATTTCCTGTGAGACCAGTTTTAGATTCCGATGCTTCACTATATGTTTACTGTATCCCTTGGACCTTCTAGTTGACGATGAAACACAGAAATTGCATCGGAATTACATACAAAAGGCACAATGCCAACGTAAGTACAAGAAGACTGACTCTTCTTGCTGTGTATGTTTTGAACCACTCCTGTGACACTAGTTATAGATTCCGATGCTTCACTTTAGGTTTACTGTATTCCTCTGACCTTCTCATTGACGATGAAACACAGTAATTGCATCGGCATTAAATACAAAATGCACAATGCCGACTCTTGTACAAGAAGACTGACTCTTCTTACTGTCTATGATTTGAACCTTTCCTGTGACACTAGATACAGATTCCGATGCTTCACTTCAGGTTTACTGTATCCCTCTGACATTCTTATTGACGATGAAACACAGAAATTGCATCGGAATTAAATACAAACGGCACAGTTCCGACTTAAGTACAAGAAGACTGACTCTTCCTACTGACTATGTTGTGAACATTTCGTATGAGACCAGTTTTAGATTCCGATGCTTCACTATATGTTTATTATATCCCTTGGACCTTCTTATTGATGATGAAACACAGAAAGTGCATCGGAATTAAATACAAAAGGCACAATGCCGCCTTAAGTATAAGAATACTGACTCTTCTTACTGACTTTGATTTGAACATTTCCTGTGAGACCAGTTTTAGATTCCGATGCTTCACTATATGTTTGCCGTATCCCTTGGACCTTCTTATTGACGAAGAAACACAGAGATTGCATCGGAATTAAATAGAAAAGGCACATTGCCGACTTAAGTACAGGAAGACTGACTCTTCCTACTGTCCATGTATTAACCATTCCTGTGACACTAGTTATAGATTCCGATGCTTCACTTCAGGTTTACTGTATCCCTCTGACATTCTTATTGACGATGAAACACTGAAATTGCATCGGAATTAAATACAAAAGGTACAATGCCGACTCAAATACAAGATGACTGGCTCTTCTTACTCTCTATGCTTTGAACCTTTCCTGTGAGACCGGTTTTAGATTCCGATGCTTCACTTCAGGATTACTGTATCCTTTGGACCTCCTTATTGACGACGAAACACAGAAATTGCATCGGAAGTAAATAGAATAGGCACAATGCCGGCATAAGTACAAGAAGACTGAATCTTCTTACTGACTATGTTTTGAACATTTCCTGTGAGACCAGTTTTAGATTCCGATGCTTCAATATATGTTTACTGTATCCCTCGGACCTTCTTGTTGACGATGAAACACAGAAATTGCATCGGAATTAAATACAAAAGGCACAATGCCGACTTAAGTACAAGAAGACTGACTCTTCTTGCTGTGTATGTTTTGAACCATTCCTGTGACACTAGTTATAGATTCCGATGCTTCACTTCAGGTTTACTGTATCCCTCTGACCTTCTTATTGACAATGAAACACAGTAATTGCATCGGAATTAAATACAAAAGGCACAATGCCGACTCATGTACAAGAAGACTGACTCCTCTTACTGTCTATGGTTTGAACCTTTCCGGTGACACTAGATATAGGTTCCGATGCTTCACTTCAGGTTTATTGTATCCCTCTTACCTTCGTATTGACGACGAAACACTGAAATAGCATCGGAATTAAATAGGAAAGGCACAATGCCGACTGAAGTATAAGAAGTCTGACTCTTCCAACTGTCTATGTTTTGAACCATTCTTGTGACACTAGTTATATATTCCGATGCTTCACTTCAGGTTTACTGTATCCCTCTGACACTCTTATTGACGATGAAACACAGAAATTGCATCGGAATTAAATACAAAAGGCACAATGCCGACTTAAGTACAAGAAGACTGACTCTTCGTACTGTCTATGTTTTAACCATTCCTGCAACACTAGATATAGATTCCGATGCTTCACTTCAGGTTTACTGTATTCCTCTGACCTTCTTATTGACGATGAAACACAGTTATGGCATCGGAATTAAAAACAAAATGCACAATGCCGACACATGTACAAGAAGACTGACTCTTCTTACTGTCTATGCTTTGAACCTTTCCTGTGACACTAGATACAGATTCTGATGCTTCACTTCAGGTTTACTGTATCCCTTGGACCTTCTTATTGACGACGAAACACAGAAATTGCATCGGAATTAAATAGAAAAGGCACAATACCGACTTAAGTACAAGAAGACTGACATTTCCTACTGTCTATGTTTTGAACCATTCCTGTGACACTAGTTATAGATTCCGATGCTTCCCTTCAGGTTTACTGTATCCCTCTGACATTCTTATTGACGATGAAACACAGAAATTGCATCGGAATTAAATACAAAAGGCACAATGCCGACTTAAATATAAGAAGACTGACCCTTGTTACTGACTATGATTTGAACAATTCCTGTGTAACCAGTTTTAGATTCCGATGCTTCACTATATGTTTGCTGTATCCCTTAGACCTTCTAATTGACGAAGAAACACAGAAATTGCATCGGAATTAAATACAAAAGGCACAATGATGACTTAAGTACAAGAAGACTGGCTCTTCTTACTGTCTATGTTTTGAACCATTACTGTGACACTAGTTATAGATTCCGATGCTTCACCTCAGGTTTACTGTATCCCTTGGACCTTGTTATTGACGATGAAACACAGAAATTGCATCGGAATTAAATACAAGAGGCAAAATGCCGACTTAAGTACAACAAGACTGACTCTTCTTGCTGTGTATGTTTTGAACCATTCCTGTGACACTAGTTTTAGATTCCGATGCTTCACTTCAGGTTTACTGTATACCTCTGACCTGATTGACGACGAAACACAGAAATTGCATCGTAATTAAATAGAAACATCACAATGCCGACTTAAGTACAACAAGATCGACTCTTCCTACTGTCTATGTTTTGAACCATTCCTGTGATACTAGTTATAGATTCCGATGTTTCACCTCAGGTTTACTGTAACCCTCTGACCTTCCTATTGTCGATGAAACACAGAAATTGCATTGGAATTAAGTACAAACGGCACAGTGCCGACTTAAGTATAAGAAGACTGACTCTTCCTACTGACTATGTTGTAAACATTTCCTGTGAGACCATATAAAGGCACATTTGCATGCCGAGCGTGAGTTTCCTCGGAAAAGCGAGATATTAATTTTATAACCAGTTTTAGATTCCGATGCTTCACTATATGTTTACTGTATCCCTTGGACCTTCTTATTGATGATGAAACACAGAAAGTGCATCGGAATTAAATACAAAAGGCACAATGCCGACTTAAGTATAAGAAGACTGACTCTTCTTACTGACTATGATTTGAACATTCCTGTGAGACCAGTTTTAGATTCCGATGTTTCACTATATGTTTACTGTATCTCTTGGACCTTCCTATTGACGAAGAAACACAGAAATTGCATCGGAATTAAATACAAAAGGCACAATGCAGACTTAAGTACAAGAAGACTGACTCCTCTTACTGTCTATGTTTTGAAACATTTCTGTGACGCTAGTTATAGATTCCGATGCTTCACTTCAGGTTTACTGTATCCCTTGGCCCTTGTTATTGACGATGAAACACAGAAATTGCATCGGAATTAAATACAAAAGGCACAATGCCGACTTAAGTAGAAGAAGACTGACTCCTCCTACTGTCTATGATTTGAACCATTCCTGTGTCACTAGTTATGGATTCATATGCAACACTTCAGGTTAACTGTATCCCTTGGACCTTCTTGTTGACGATGAAACACAGAAATCGCAAAGGAATTCAATACAAAAGGCACAATGCCAACTAAAGTACAAGAAGACTGACTCCTCTTACTGTCTATGTTTTGAACCTTTTCTCTGATACTAGTTACAGATTCCGATGCTTCACTTCAGGTTTACTGTATCAGTTGGACCCTCTTATTGACGACGAAACAAAGAAATAGCATCGGAATTAAATAGAAAAGGCACAATGCCGACTTAAGTACAAGAAGACTGACTCTTCCGTGTCTATGTTTAGAACCACTCCTGTGACACTTGATATAGATTCCGATGCTACAGTTCAGATTTACTGTATCCCTTGGACCTTCTTATTGTCGACGAAACACAGAAATTGCATCGGGATTAAATACAAAAGGCACAATGCCGACTTAACTACAAGAACACTGACTCTTCCTACTGTCTATGTTTTTACCATTCCTGTGATACAAGTTATAGATTCCGATGCTTCACTTCAGGTTTACTGTATCCCTCTTACCTTCTTATAGACGACGAAACACTGATATAGCATCGGAATTAAATAGAAAATGCACAATGCCGACTTAAGTACAAGAAGACTGACTCTTCCTACTGTCTATGTTTTGAGCAATTCCATTGACACTAGTTATAAATTCCGATGCTTCACTTCAGGTTTATGGTATCCTTTGGACCTTCTTATCGACGATGAAACACAGAAATAGCATCGAAATTAAATACAAAAGGCACAATGCCGACTTAAGTACAAGAAGACTGACTCTTCTTACTGTCTATGTTTTGAACCATTCCTGTGTCACTAGTTATAGATTCCGATGCTTGACTTCAGGTTTACTGTATCCCTTGGACCTTCTTATTGACGACGAAACACAGAAAATGAATCGGGATTAAATACAAAAGGCACAATGCCGACTTAAGTACAGGAAGACTGACTCTTCCTACTGTCTATGTATTAACCATTCCTCTGACACTAGTTATAGATTCCGATGCTTCACTTCAGTTTTACTGTATCCCGCTGACCTTCTTATTGACGCTGAAACACAGAAATTGCATCGGAAATAAATACAAAAGGCACAATGTTCACTCAAATACAAGATGACTGGCTCTTCTTACTCTCTATGTTTTGATCCTTTCCTGTGAGACCGGTTTTAGATTCCGATGCTTCACTTCAGGTTTACTGTATCCCTTGGACCTTCTTATTGACGACGATACACAGAAATTGCATCGGAATTAAATAGAAAAGGCACAATGCCGACATAAGTATAAGAGGACTGACTCTTCTTACTGACTATGATTTGAACATTTCCTGTGAGACCAGTTTTAGATTCCGATGCTTCACTATATGTTTACTGTATCCCTTGGACCTTCTTTTTGACGATGAAACACAGAAATTGCATCGGAATTAAATACAAAAGGCACAATGCCGACTTAAGTATAAGAAGACTGACTCTTCTTGCTGTGTATGTTTTGAACCATTCCTGTGACACTAGTTATAGATTCCGATGCTTCACTTCAGGTTTACTGTATCCCTCTGACATTCTTATTGACGATGAAACACAGAAATTGCATCGGAATTAAATACAAAAGGCACAATGTCGACTTAAATATAAGAAGACTGACCCTTCTTACTGACTATGATTTGAACAATTCCTGTGAAACCAGTTTTAGATTCCGATGCTTCACTATATGTTTACTGTATCCCTTGGACCTTCTTATTGACGAAGAAACACAGAAATTGCATCGGAATTAAATACAAAATGCACAATGATGACTTAAGTACAAGAAGACTGACTCTTCTTACTGTCTATGTTTTGAACCATTACTGTGACACTAGTTATAGATTCCGATGCTTCACTTCAGGTTTACTGTATCCCTTGGACCTTAATATTGACGATGAAACACAGAAATTGCATCGGAATTAAATACAAAAGGCAAAATGCCGACTTAAGTACAACAAGACTGACTCTTCTTTCTGTGTATGTTTTGAACCATTCCTGTGACACTAGTTTTAGATTCCGATGCTTCACTTCAGGTTTACTGTATACCTCTGACCTTCTGATTGACGACGAAACACAGAAATTGCATCGTAATTAAATAGAAAAGGCACAATGACGACTTAAGTATAGGAAGAGTGACTCTTCCTACTGTCTATGTTTTGAACCTTTTCTCTGATACTAGTTACAGATTCCGATGCTTCACTTCAGGTTTACTGTATCCCTTGGACCTTCTTATTGACGACGAAACAAAGAAATAGCATCGGAATTAAATAGAAAAGGCACAATGGTGACTTAAGTACAAGAAGACTGACTCTTCCGTGTCTATGTTTTGAACCATTAATGTGACACTAGTTTTAGATTCCGATGCTTCACTTCAGGTTTACTGTATCCCTCTGACCTTCTTATTGACGATGAAACACAGTAATTGCATCGGATTTAAATACAAAAGGTACAATGCCGACTAAAGTACAAGATGACTGACTCTTCCTACTGTCTATGTTTTGAGCAATTCCATTGACACTAGTTATAGATTCCGATGCTTCACTTCAGGTTTACTGTATCCTTTGGAACTTCTTATCGACGATGAAACACAGAAATAGCATCGTAATTAAATACAAAAGGCACAATGCCGACTTAAGTACAAGAAGACTGACTCTTCTTACTGTCTATGTTTTGAACCATTCCTGTGACACTAGTAATAGATTCCGGTGCTTCACCTCAGGTTTACTGTATCCCTTGGACCTTCTTATTGACGACGAAACACAGAAATTGAATCGGGATTAAATACAAAAGGCACAATGCCGACTTAAGTACAAGAAGACTGACTCTTCTTACTGACTATGATTTGAACATTTCCTGTGAGACCAGTTTTAGATTCCGATGCTTCACTATATGTTTACTGTATCCCTTGGACCTTCTAGTTGACGATGAAACACAGAAATTGCATCGGAATTACATACAAAAGGCACAATGCCAACGTAAGTACAAGAAGACTGACTCTTCTTGCTGTGTATGTTTTGAACCACTCCTGTGACACTAGTTATAGATTCCGATGCTTCACTTTAGGTTTACTGTATTCCTCTGACCTTCTCATTGACGATGAAACACAGTAATTGCATCGGCATTAAATACAAAATGCACAATGCCGACTCATGTACAAGAAGACTGACTCTTCTTACTGTCTATGATTTGAACCTTTCCTGTGACACTAGATACAGATTCCGATGCTTCACTTCAGGTTTACTGTATCCCTCTGACATTCTTATTGACGATGAAACACAGAAATTGCATCGGAATTAAATACAAACGGCACAGTTCCGACTTAAGTACAAGAAGACTGACTCTTCCTACTGACTATGTTGTGAACATTTCCTATGAGACCAGTTTTAGATTCCGATGCTTCACTATATGTTTACTATATCCCTTGGACCTTCTTATTGATGATGAAACACAGAAAGTGCATCGGAATTAAATACAAAAGGCACAATGCCGCCTTAAGTATAAGAATACTGACTCTTCTTACTGACTTTGATTTGAACATTTCCTGTGAGTCCAGTTTTAAATTCCGATGCTTCACTATATGTTTGCCGTATCCCTTGGACCTTCTTATTGACGAAGAAACACAGAGATTGCATCGGAATTAAAGAGAAAAGGCACATTGCCGACTTAAGTACAGGAAGACTGACTCTTCCTACTGTCTATGTATTAACCATTCCTGTGACACTAGTTATAGATTCCGATGCTTCACTTCAGGTTTACTGTATCCCTCTGACATTCTTATTGACGATGAAACACTGAAATTGCATCGGAATTAAATACAAAAGGTACAATGCCGACTCAAATACAAGATGACTGGCTCTTCTTACTCTCTATGCTTTGAACCTTTCCTGTGAGACCGGTTTTAGATTCCGATGCTTCACTTCAGGATTACTGTATCCTTTGGACCTCCTTATTGACGACGAAACACAGAAATTGCATCGGAAGTAAATAGAATAGGCACAATGCCGGCATAAGTACAAGAAGACTGAATCTTCTTACTGACTATGTTTTGAACATTTCCTGTGAGACCAGTTTTAGATTCCGATGCTTCAATATATGTTTACTGTATCCCTTGGACCTTCTTGTTGACGATGAAACACAGAAATTGCATCGGAATTAAATACAAAAGGCACAATGCCGACTTAAGTACAAGAAGACTGACTCTTCTTGCTGTGTATGTTTTGAACCATTCCTGTGACACTAGTTATAGATTCCGATGCTTCACTTCAGGTTTACTGTATCCCTCTGACCTTCTTATTGACAATGAAACACAGTAATTGCATCGGAATTAAATACAAAAGGCACAATGCCGACTCATGTACAAGAAGACTGACTCCTCTTACTGTCTATGTTTTGAACCTTTCCGGTGACACTAGATATAGGTTCCGATGCTTCACTTCAGGTTTATTGTATCCCTCTTACCTTCGTATTGACGACGAAACACTGAAATAGCATCGGAATTAAATAGGAAAGGCACAATGCCGACTGAAGTATAAGAAGTCTGACTCTTCCAACTGTCTATGTTTTGAACCATTCTTGTGACACTAGTTATATATTCCGATGCTTCACTTCAGGTTTACTGTATCCCTCTGACACTCTTATTGACGATGAAACACAGAAATTGCATTGGAATTAAATACAAAAGGCACAATGCCGACTTAAGTACAAGAAGACTGACTCTTCCTACTGTCTATGTTTTAACCATTCCTGCAACACTAGATATAGATTCCGATGCTTCACTTCAGGTTTACTGTATCCCTCTGACCTTCTTGTTGACAATGAAACACAGAAATTGCATCGGAATTAAACAGAAAAAGCACAATGCCGACATAAATACAAGAAGACTGACTCTTCTTACTACCTATGATTTGAACATTTCCTGTGAGACCAGTTTTAGATTTCGATGCTTCACAATATGTTTACTGTATCCCTTGGACCTTCTTGTTGACGATGAAACACGGAAATTGCATCGGAATTACATACAAAAGGCACAATGAAGCATTAAGTACAAAAAGACTGACTCTTCTTCCTGTGTATGTTTTGAACCATTCCTGTGACACTAGTTATAAATTCCGATGCTTCACTTCAGGTTTACTGTATTCCTCTGACCTTCTTATTGACGATGAAACACAGTTATGGCATCGGAATTAAATACAAAATGCACAATGCCGACACATGTACAAGAAGACTGACTCTTCTTACTGTCTATGCTTTGAACCTTTCCTGTGACACTAGATACAGATTCCGATGCTTCACTTCAGGTTTACTGTATACCTTGGACCTTCTTATTGACGACGAAACACAGAAATTGCATCGGAATTAAATAGAAAAGGCACAATACCGACTTAAGTACAAGAAGACTGACATTTCCTACTGTCTATGTTTTGAACCATTCCTGTGACACTAGTTATAGATTCCGATGCTTCCCTTCAGGTTTACTGTATCCCTCTGACATTCTTATTGACGATGAAACACAGAAATTGCATCGGAATTAAATACAAAAGGCACAATGCCGACTTAAATATAAGAAGACTGACCCTTCTTACTGACTATGATTTGAACAATTCCTGTGAAACCAGTTTTAGATTCCCATGCTTCACTATATGTTTGCTGTATCCCTTAGACCTTCTAATTGACGAAGAAACACAGAAATTGCATCGGAATTAAATACAAAAGGCACAATGATGACTTAAGTACAAGAAGACTGGCTCTTCTTACTGTCTATGTTTTGAACCATTACTGTGACACTAGTTATAGATTCCGATGCTTCACCTCAGGTTTACTGTATCCCTTGGACCTTGTTATTGACGATGAAACACAGAAATTGCATCGGAATTAAATACAAAAGGCAAAATGCCGACTTAAGTACAACAAGACTGACTCTTCTTGCTGTGTATGTTTTGAACCATTCCTGTGACACTAGTTTTAGATTCCGATGCTTCACTTCAGGTTTACTGTATACCTCTGACCTTCTGATTGACGACGAAACACAGAAATTGCATCGTAATTAAATAGAAAAGGCACAATGCCGACTTAAGTACAGGAAGAGTGACTCTTCCTACTGTCTATGTTTTGAACCTTTTCTCTGATACTAGTTACAGATTCCGATGCTTCACTTCAGGTTTATTGTATCCCTTGGACCTTCTTATTGACGACGAAACAAAGAAATAGCATCGGAATTAAATACAAAAGGCACAATGCTGACTCAAATACAAGATGACTGGCTCTTCTTACTTGCTATGTTTTGAACCTTTCCAGTGAGACTGGTTTCAGATTCCGATGCTTCACTTCAGGTTTACTGTACCCCTTGGACCTTCGTATTGACGACGAAACACAGAAATTGCATCGGAATTAAATAGAAAAGGCACAATGCCGAAATGTACAAGAAGACTGACTCTTCTTACTGACTATGATTTGAACTTATCCTGTGAGACCAGTTTTAGATTCCGATGCTTCACTATATGTTTACTATATCCCTTGGACCTTCTTTTTGACGATGAAACACAGAAATTGCATGGGAATTAAATACAAAAGGCACAATGCCGACATAAGTACGAAAAGACTGACTCTTCTTGCTGTGTATGTTTTGAACCATTCCTCTGACACTAGTTATAGATTACGATGCTTCACATTCAGGTTTACTGTATCCCTCTGACCTTCTTATTGACGATGAAACACAGTAATTGCATCGGATTCAAATACAAAAGGCACAATGCCGACTCATGTACAAGAAGACTGACTCTTCTTACTGTCTATGTTTTGAACCTTTCCTGTGACTCTAGATATAGATTCCGTTGTTTCACTTCAGGTTTTTTTGTATCCCTCTTACCTTCTTATTGACGACGAAACACTGAAATAGCATCGGAATTAAATAGAAAAGGCACAATGCCGACTTAAGTACAAGAAGACTGACTCTTCCAACTGTCTATGTTTTGAACCATTCCTGTGGCACTGGTTATAGATTCCGATGCTTCACTTCAGGTTTACTGTATCCCTCTGACACTCTTATTGACGATGAGACACAGAAATTGCATCGGAATTAAATACAAAAGGCACAATGCCAACTTAAGTACAAGAAGACTCACTCTTCTTACTGTCTATGTTTTGAACCATTCCTGTGACACTAGTAATAGATTCCGAAGCTTCACTTCAGGTATACTGTATTCTTTGGACCTTCTTATTGACGATGAAACACAGAATTTGCATCGTAATTAAGTACAAAAGGTACAATGCCGACTAAAGTACAAGATGACTGACTCTTCCTACTGTCTATGTTTTGAGCAATTCCATTGACACTAGTTATAGATTCCGATGCTTCACTTCAGGTTTACTGTATCCTTTGGACCTTCGTATCGACGATGAAACACAGAAATAGCATCGTAATTAAATACAAAAGGCACAATGCCGACTTAAGTACAAGAAGACTGACTCTTCTTACTGTCTATGTTTTGAACCATTCCTGTGACACTAGTAATAGATTCCGATGCTTCACCTCAGGTTTACTGTATCCCTTGGACCGTCTTATTGACGACGAAACACAGAAATTGAATCGGGATTAAATACAAAAGGCACAATGCCGACTTAAGTACAAGAAGACTTACTCTTCTTACTGACTATGATTTGAACATTTCCTGTGAGACCAGTTTTAGATTCCGATGCTTCACTATATGTTTACTGTATCCCTTGGACCTTCTAGTTGACGATGAAACACAGAAATTGCATCGGAATTACATACAAAAGGCACAATGCCGACGTAAGTACAAGAAGACTGACTCTTCTTGCTGTGTATGTTTTGAACCACTCCTGTGACACTAGTTATAGATTCCGATGCTTCACTTTAGGTTTACTGTATTCCTCTGACCTTCTCATTGACGATGAAACACAGTAATTGCATCGGCATTAAATACAAAATGCACAATGCCGACTCATGTACAAGAAGACTGACTCTTCTTACTGTCTATGATTTGAACCTTTCCTGTGACACTAGATACAGATTCCGATGCTTCACTTCAGGTTTACTGTATCTCTCTGACATTCTTATTGACGATGAAACACAGAAATTGCATCGGAATTAAATACAAACGGCACAGTTCCGACTTAAGTACAAGAAGACTGACTGTTCCTACTGACTATGTTGTGAACATTTCCTATGAGACCAGTTTTAGATTCCGATGCTTCACTATATGTTTACTATATCCCTTGGACCTTCTTATTGATGATGAAACACAGAAAGTGCAACGGAATTAAATACAAAAGGCACAATGCCGCCTTAAGTATAAGAAGACTGACTCTTCTTACTGACTTTGATTTGAACATTTCCTGTGAGACCAGTTTTAGATTCCGATGCTTCACTATATGTTTGCCGTATCCCTTGGACCTTCTTATTGACGAAGAAACACAGAGATTGCATCGGAATTAAATAGGAAAGGCACATTGCCGACTTAAGTACAGGAAGACTGACTCTTCCTACTGTCTATGTAGTAACCATTCCTGTGACACTAGTTATAGATTCCGATGCTTCACTTCAGGTTTACTGTATCCCTCTGACATTCTTATTGACGATGAAATACTGAAATTGCATCGGAATTAAATACAAAAGGTACAATGCCGACTCAAATACAAGATGACTGGCTCTTCTTACTCTCTATGCTTTGAACCTTTCCTGTGAGACCGGTTTTAGATTCCGATGCTTCACTTCAGGATTACTGTATCCCTTGGACCTCCTTATTGACGACGAAACACAGAAATTGCATCGGAAGTAAATAGAATAAGCACAATGCCGACATAAGTACAAGAAGACTGATTCTTCTTACTGACTATGTTTTGAACATTTCCTGTGAGACCAGTTTTAGATTCCGATGCTTCAATATATGTTTACTGTATCCCTTGGACCTTCTTGTTGACGATGAAACACAGAAATTGCATCGGAATTAAATACAAAAGGCACAATGCCGACTTAAGTACAAGAAGACTGACTCTTCTTGCTGTGTATGTTTTGAACCATTCCTGTGACACTAGTTATAGATTCCGATGCTTCACTTCAGGTTTACTGTATCCCTCTGACCTTCTTATTGACAATGAAACACAGTAATTGCATCGGAATTAAATACAAAAGGCACAATGCCGACTCATATACAAGAAGACTGACTCCTCTTACTGTCTATGCTTTGAACCTTTCCGGTGACACTAGATATAGGTTCCGATGCTTCACTTCAGGTTTATTGTATCCCTCTTACCCTCTTGTTGACAATGAAACACAGAAATTGCATCGGAATTAAACAGAAAAAGCACAATGCCGACATAAATACAAGAAGACTGACTCTTCTTGCTAACTATGATGTGAACATTTCCTGTGAGACCAGTTTTAGATTTCGATGCTTCACAATATGTTTACTGTATCCCTTGGACCTTTTTGTTGACGATGAAACACAGAAATTGCATCGGAATTACATACAAAAGGCACAATGAAGCATTAAGTACAAGAAGACTGACTCTTCTTCCTGTGTATGGTTTTAACCATTCCTGTGACACTAGTTATAAATTCCGATGCTTCACTTCAGGTTTACTGTATTCCTCTGACCTTCTTATTGACGATGAAACACAGTTATGGCATCGGAATTAAATACAAAATGCACAATGCCGACACATGTACAAGAAGACTGACTCTTCTTACTGTCTATGTTTTGAACCTCTCCTGTGACACTAGATACAGATTCTGATGCTTCACTTCAGGTTTACTGTATCCCTTGGACCTTCTTATTGACGACGAAACACAGAAATTGCATCGGAATTAAATAGAAAAGGCACAATGCCGACTTAAGTACAAGAAGACTGACACTTCCTACTGTCTATGTTTTGAACCATTCCTGTGACACTAGTTATAGATTCCGATGCTTCCCTTCAGGTTTACTGTATCCCTCTGACATTCTTATTGACGATGAAACACAGAAATTGCATCGGAATTAAATACAAAAGGCACAATTCCGACTTAAATATAAGAAGACTGGCCCTTCTTACTGACTATGATTTGAACAATTCCTGTGAAACCAGTTTTAGATTCCGATGTTTCACTATATGTTTACTGTATCCCTTGGACCTTCTAATTGACGAAGAAACACAGAAATTGCATCGGAATTAAATACAAAAGGCACAATGATGACTTAAGTACAAGAAGACTGACTCTTCTTACTGTCTACGTTTTGAACCATTACTGTGACACTAGTTATAGATTCCGATGCTTCACCTCAGGTTTACTGTATCCCTTGGACCTTGTTATTGACGATGAAACACAGAAATTGCATCGGAATTAAATACAAAAGGCAAAATGCCGACTTAAGTACAACAAGACTGACACTTCTTGCTGTGTATGTTTTGAACCATTCCTGCGACACTAGTTTTACATTCCGATGCTTCACTTCAGGTTTACTGTATACCTCTGACCTTCTGATTGACGACGAAACACAGAAATTGCATCGTAATTAAATAGAAAAGGCACAATGGTGACTTAAGTACAAGAAGACTGACTCTTCCGTGTCTATGTTTAGAACCATTCCTGTGACACTTGATATTGATTCCGATGCTTCACTTCAGGATTGGCTGTATCCCTTGGACCTTCTTATTGACGACGAAACACAGATATTGCATCGGGATTAAATACAAAAGGCACAATGCCGACTTAAGTACAAGAAGACTGACACTTCCTACTGTCTATGTTTTAACCATTCCTGTGATACAAGTTATAGATTCCGATGCTTCACTTCAGGTTTACTATATCCCTCTGAACTTCTTATTGACGATGAAACACAGAAATTGCATCGGAATTAAATACAAAAGGCACAATGCTGACTCAAATACAAGATGACTGGCTCTTCTTACTTGTTATGTTTTGAACCTTTCCAGTGAGACAGGTTTTAGATTCCGATGCTTCACTTCAGGTTTACTGTATCCCTTGGACCTTCGTATTGACGACGAAACACAGAAATTGCATCGGAATTAAATAGAAAAGGCACAATGCCGATATGTACAAGAAGACTGACTCTTCTTACTGACTATGATTTGAACTTATCCTGTGAGACCAGTTTTAGATTCCGATGCTTCACTATATGTTTACTGTATCCCTTGGACCTTCTTTTTGACGATGAAACACAGATATTGCATCGGAATTAAATACTAAAGGCACAATGCCGACTTAAGTACGAAAAGACTGACTCTTCTTGCTGTGTATGTTTTGAACCATTCCTCTGACACTAGTTATAGATTCCGATGCTTCACTTCAGGTTTACTGTATCCCTCTGACCTTTTTATTGACGATGAAACACAGTAATTGCATCGGATTTAAATACAAAAGGCATAATGCCGACTCATGTACAAGAAGACTGACTCTTCTTACTGTCTATGTTTTGAACCTTTCCTGTGACTCTAGATATAGATTCCGTTGTTTCACTTCAGGTTTTTTTGTATCCCTCTTACCTTCTTATTGACGACGAAACACTGAAATAGCATCGGAATTAAATAGAAAAGGCACAATGCCGACTTAAGTACAAGAAGACTGACTCTTCCAACTGTCTATGTTTTGAACCATTCCTGTGGCACTGGTTATAGTTTCCGATGCTTCACTTCAGGTTTACTGTATCCCTCTGACACTCTTATTGACGATGAGACACAGAAATTGCATCGGAATTAAATACAAAAGGCACAATGCCGACTTAAGTACAAGAAGACTCACTCTTCTTACTGTCTATGTTTTGAACCATTCCTGTGACACTAGTTATAGATTCCGAAGCTTCACTTCAGGTATACTGTATTCTTTGGACCTTCTTATTGACGATGAAACACAGAATTTGCATCGTAATTAAATACAAAAGGTTCAATGCCGACTAAAGTACAAGATGACTGACTCTTCCTACTGTCTATGTTTTGAGCAATTCCATTGACACTAGTTATAGATTCCGATGCTTCACTTCAGGTTTACTGTATCCTTTGGACCTTCTTAACGACGATGAAACACAGAAATAGCATCGTAATTAAATACAAAAGGCACAATGCCGACTTAAGTACAAGAAGACTGACTCTTCTTACTGTCTATGTTTTGAACCATTCCTGTGACACTAGTAATAGATTCCGATGCTTCACCTCAGGTTTACTGTATCCCTTGGACCTTCTTATTGACGACGAAACACAGAAATTGAATCGGGATTAAATACAAAAGGCACAATGCCGACTTAAGTACAAGAAGACTGACTCTTCTTGCTGACTATGATTTGAACAATTCCTGTGAGACCAGTTTTAGATTCCGATGCTTCACTATATGTTTACTGTATCCCTTGGACCTTCTAGTTGACGATGAAACACACAAATTGCATCGGAATTACATACAAAAGGCAATATGCCGACGTAAGTACAAGAAGACTGACTCTTCTTGCTGTGTATGTTTTGAACCACTCCTGTGACACTAGTTATAGATTCCGATGCTTCACTTTAGGTTTACTGTATTCCTCTGACCTTCTCATTGACGATGAAACACAGTAATTGCATCGTCATTAAATACAAAATGCACAATGCCGTCTCATGTACAAGAAGACTGACTCTTCTTACTGTCTATGATTTGAACCTTTCCTGTGACACTAGATACAGATTCCGATGCTTCACTTCAGGTTTACTGTATCCCTCTGACATTCTTATTGACGATGAAACACAGAAATTGCATCGGAATTAAATACAAACGGCACAGTTCCGACTTAAGTACAAGAAGACTGACTCTTCCTACTGACTATGTTGTGAACATTTCCTATGAGACCAGTTGTAGATTCCGATGCTTCACTATATGTTTACTATATCCCTTGGACCTTCTTATTGATGATGAAACACAGAAAGTGCATCGGAATTAAATACAAAAGGCACAATGCCGACTTAAGTATAAGAAGACTGACTCTTCTTACTGACTTTGATTTGAACATTTCCTGTGAGACCAGTTTTAGATTCCGATGCTTCACTATATGTTTGCCGTATCCCTTGGACCTTCTTATTGATGATGAAACACAGAAAGTGCATCGGAATAAAATAGAAAAGGCACAATGCCGACTTAAGTACAGGAAGACTGACTCTTCCTACTGTCTATGTTTAGAACCATTCCTGTGACACTTGATATAGATTCCGATGCTTCACTTCAGGTTTACTGTATCTCTTGGACCTTCTTATTGACGACGAAACACAGAAATTGAATCGGGATTAAATACAAAAGGCACAATGCCGACTTAAGTACAAGAGGACTCACTCTTCTTACTGTCTATGTTTTAAACCATTCCTGTGACACTAGTTATAGATTCCGAAGCTCCACTTCAGGGTTACTGTATCCCTCTGACCTTCTTATTGACGATGAAACACAGAAATTGCATCGGAATTAAATACAAAAGGCACAACGCCGACTTAACTACAAGAAGACTGACTCTTCTTACTGCCTATGTTTTGAACCTTTTCTGTGACACTAATTATAGATTCCGATGCTTCACTTCAGGTTTACTGTATCCCTTGGACCATCTTATTGACGACGAAACACAGAAATTGCATCGGAATTAAATAGTAGAGGCACAATGCCGACTTAAGTACAAGAAGACTGACTCGTCCGTGTCTATGTTTTGAACCATTCCTGTGACACTAATTACAGTTTCCGATGCTTCACTTCAGGTGTACTGTATCCCTCTGACACTCTTATTGACGATGAAACACAGAAATTACATCGGAATTAAATAACAACGGCACAATGCCGACTTAAGTACAAGAAGACTGACTCTTCCAAATGTCTACGTTTTGAACCATTCCTGTGACACTAGTTATAGATTCCGATGCTTCACTTCAGGTTTACTGTATCCCTGTGACACTCTTATTGACGATGAAACACAGAAATTGCATCGGAATTAAATACAAAAGGCACAATGCCGACTTAGGTACAAGAAGACTGCCTCTTCCTAATGTCTATGCTTTGAACCATTCCTGTGGCACTAGTTATAGTTTCCGATGCTTCACTTCAGATTTACTGTATCCCTCTGACCTTCTTATTGACGATGAAACACAGAAATTGCATCGGAAAGAAATACAAAAGCCTCAATGCCGACTTAAGTACAAGAAGACTCACTCTTCTTACTGTCTCTGTTTTGAACCATTCCTGTGACACTAGTTATAGATTCCGAAGCTTCACTTCACTATTACTGTATCCTTTGGACCTTCTTATTGACGATGAAACACAGAATTTGCATCGGAATTAAATACAAAAGGTACAATGCCGACTTAAGTACAAGAAGACTGACTCTTCCTACTGTCTATGTTTTGAGCAAGTCCATTGACACTAGTTATAGATTCCGATGCTTCACTTCAGGTTTACTGTATCCCTTGGACCTCCTTATTGACGATGAAACACAGAAATCGCATCGGAACTACATACAAAAGGCACAATGCCGACTCAAATACAAGATGACTGGCTCTTCTTACACTCTATGATTTTAACCATTCCTGTGAGACCGGTTTTAGATTCCGATGCTACACTTCAGGATTACTGTATCCCTTGGACCTCCTTATTGACGATGAAACACAGAAATTGCATTGGAGTTAAAAAGAAAAGGCACAATTCCGACATAAGTACAAGAAGACTGACTCTTCCTACTGACTATGATTTGAACATTTCCTGTGAGACCAGTTTTAGATTCCGATGCTTCACTTTATGTTTACTGTATCCCTTGGACCTTCTTGTTGACCATGAAACACAGAAATTGCATCGGAATTACATACAAAAGGCACAATGCACACTGAAGCACAAGAAGACTGACTCTTCTTGCTGTGAATGTTTTGAACCATTCCTGTGACACTAGTTATAGATTCCGATGCTTCCCTTCAGGTTTACTGTATCCCTCTGACATTCTTATTGACGATGAAACACAGAAATTGCATCGGAATTAAATACAAACGGCACAGTGCCGACTTAAGTACAAGAAGACTGACTCCTCATACTGACTATGTTGTGAACATTTCTATGAGACCAGTTTTAGATTCCGACGCTTCATTATATGTTTACTATATCCCTTGGACTTTCTTATTGATGATGAAACACAGAAAGTGCACCGGAATTAAATACAAAAGGCACAATGCCGACTCAAGTATAAAAAGACTGACTCTTCTTACTGACTATGATTTGAACATTTCCTGTGAGACCAGTTTTAGATTCCGATGCCTCACTATATGTTTACTGTATCCCTTGGACCTTCTTATTGACGAAGAAACACAGAAATTGCATCGGAATTAAATACAAAAGGCACAATGCCGACTTAAGTACTATAAGACTGACTCTTCTTACTGTCTAAGATTTGAACCATAACTGTGACACTAGTTATAGATTCCGATGCTTCACTTCAGGTTTACTGTATCCCTTGGACCTTGTTATTGACGATGAAACACAGAAATTGCGTCGGAATTAAATACAAAAGGCACAATGCCGACTTAAGTACAACAAGACTGACTCTTCTTGCTGTGTATGTTCTGAAATAATCCTGTGAGATTCCGATGCTTCACTTCAGGTTTACTGTATCCCTCTGACCTTCTTCTTGACGACGAAACACAGAAATTGCATCGGAATTAAATACAAAAGGCACAATGCCGACTTAAGTACAGGAAGACTGACTCTTCCTACTGTCTATGATTTGAACCATTCCTGTGACTCTAGTTATAGATTACGATGCTACACTTCAGGTTTACTGTATCCCTTGGACCTTCTTATTGACGATGAAACACAGAAATTGAATCGGAATTAAATACAAAAGGCACAATGCCAACTTCAGTACAAGAAGCCTGACAGTTCTTACTGTCTATGTTTTGAACCTTTTCTCTGACACTAGTTACAGATTCCGATGCTTCACTTCAGGTTTACTGTATCCCTTGGACATTCTTATTGACGACGAAACACAGAAATTGAATCGGGATTAAATACAAAAGGCACAATGCCGACTTAAGTACAAGAAGGCTGACTCATCCAATTGTCTATGTATTGACCATTCCTGTGACACTAGTTATAAATTCCGATGCTTCACTTCAGGTTTACTGTATCCCTCTGACCTTCTTGTTGACGATGAAACGGAGTAATTGCATCGGAATTAAGTACAAAATGCAAAATGCCGACTCATGTACAAGAAGACTGACTCTTCATACTGTTTATGTTTTGAACCATTCCTGTGACACTAGATATAGATTCCGATGCTTCCCTTCAGGTTTGCTGTATCCCTTGGATATTCTTAATGACGTCGAAACACAGTAATTGCATCGGAATTAAATAGAAAAAGCACAATGCCGACTTAAGTACAAGTAGACTGACTCTTCCTACTGTCTTTGTTTTGAACCATTCCTGTGACACTAGTTATAGATTCCGATGCTTCACTTCAGGTTTACTGTAACCATCTGAAATTCTTATTGACGACCAAACACAGAAATTTCATCGGAACTAAATACAAACGGCACAGTGCCGACTTAAGTACAAGAAGACTGACTCTTCTTACTGACTATGATTTGAACATTTCCTGTGAGACCAGTTTTAGATTCCGATGCTTCACTATATGTTTACTGTATCCCTTGGACCTTCTTATTGACGATGAAACACAGAAAGTGCATCGGAATTAAATACAAAAGGCACAATGCCGACTTAAGTATAAGAAGACTGACTCTTCTAACTGACTATGGTTTGAACATTTCCTGTGAGACCAGTTTTAGATTCCGATGTTTCACTATATGTTAACTGTATCTCTTGGACCTTCTTATCGACGATGAAACACAGAAATAGCATCGCAATTAAATACAAAAGGCACAATGCCGACTTAAGTACAAGAAGACTGACTCTTCTTACTGTCTATGTTTTGAACCATTCCTGTGACACAAGTTATAGATTCCGATGCTTCACTTCAGGTTTACTGTACCCCTTGGACCTTCTTATTGACGACGAAACACAGAAATTGAATCGGGATTAAATACAAAAGGCACAATGCCGACTTAAGTACAAGAAGACTCACTCTTCCATGTTTTAACCATTCCTGTGACACTAGATATAGATTTCGATGCTTCACTTTAGTTTTAGTGTATCACTTGGACCTCCTCATTGACGACGAAACACAGAAATTGCATCGGAAATAAATAGAAAAAGCACAGTGCCAACATAAGTACAAGAAGACTGACTCTTCTTACTGACTATGATTTGAACATTTCCTGTGAGACCAGTTTTAGATTCCGATGCTTTACTATATGTTTACTGTAACCAATGGACTTTCTTGTTGACGATGAAAGACAGAAATTTCATCGGAATTACATACAAAAGGCACAATGCCGACTTAAGTACAAGAAGACTGCCTCTTCTTGCTGTGTATGTTTTAAACCATTCCTGTGACACTAGTTATAGATTCCGTTGCTTCACTTCAGGTTTACTGTATTCCTCTGACCTTCTTATTGACGATGAAACACAGTAATTGCATCGGAAATAAATACAAAATGCACAATGCCGACTCATGTACAAGAAGACTGACTCTTCTTACTGTCTATGTTTTGAACCTTTCCTGTGACACTAGATATAGATTCCGATGCTTCACTTCAGGTTTACTGTGTCCCATGGACCTTCTTATTGACGACGAAACACAGAACTCGCATCGGTATTAAATAGAAAAGGCACAATGCCGACTTAAGCCCAAGAAGACTGACTCTTCCTACTGTCTATGTTTTGAACCATTCCTGTGACACTAGTTATAGATTCCAATGCTTCACTTCAGGTTTACTGTATCCATCTGGCATTCTTATTGACGATGAAACACAGAGATTGCATCGAAATTAAATACAAACGGCACAGTGCCGACTTAAGTACAAGATGACTGACTCTACTTACTGACTATGTTGTGAACATTTCCTATGAGACCAGTTTTAAATTCCGATGCTTCACTATATGTTTACTGTATCCCTTGGACCTTCTAATTGATGATGAAACACAGAAAGTACATCGGAATTAAATAGGGAATTCACAATGTTGACTTAAGTACAAGAAGACTGACTCTTCCGTGTCTATGATTAGAACCATTCCTGTGGCACTTGATATAGATTCTGATGCTTCACTTCAGGTTTCCTGTATCCCTTGGACCTTCTTTTGGCGACGAAACACAGAAATTGAATCGGGATTAAATACAAAAGGCACAATGCCGATTTAAGTACAAGAAGACTCACTCTTCTTACCGTCTATGTTTTAAACCATTCCTGTGACACTAGTTATAGATTCCGAAGCTTCACTTCTGGTTTTGTGTATCCCTCTGACCTTCGTATTGACGATGAAACACACAAATTGCATCGGAATTAAATACAAAAGGCACAATGCCGACTTAAGTACAAGAAGACTGACTTTTCTTACAGTGTATGTTTTGAACCTCTTCTGTGACACTAGTTATAGATTCCGATGCTTCATTTCATTTTTACTGTATCCCTTGGACCATCTTATTGACGACGAAAGACAGAAATTGCATCGAAATTAAATAGAAGAGGCACAATGCCGACTTAAGCACAAGAAGACTGACTCGTCCGTGTCTATGCTTTGAACCATTCCTGTGACACTAGTTATAGATTCCGATGCCTCACTTCAGGTTTACTGTATCCCTCTGACACTCCTATTGACGATTAAACACAGAAATTGCATCGGAATTAAATACAAAAGGCACAATGCCGACTTAAGTACAAGAAGACTGACTCTTCCAAATGTCTATGTTATGAACCATTCCTGTGACACTAGTTATAGATTCCGAAGCTTCACTTGAGGTTTACTGTATCCCTTGGACCTTCTTGTGGACGATGAAACACAGAATTTGCATCGGAATTAAATACAAAAAGTACAATGCCGACTTAAGTACAAGAAGACTGACTCTTCTTACTGTCTATGTTTTGAGCAATTCCATTGACACTAGTTATAGATTCCGATGCTTCAATTCAGGTTTACTGTATCCGTTGCACCTTCTTATCGACGATGAAACACAGAAATAACATCGGAATTAAATACAAATGGCACAATGCCGACTTAGGTACAAGAAGACTGACTCTTCCAAATGTCTATGTTATGAACCATTCCTGTGACACTAGTTATAGATTCCGAAGCTTCACTTCAGGTTTACTGTATCCCTTGGACCTTCGTATTGACGACGAAACACAGAAATTGAATCGGGATCAAATACAAAAGGCACAATGCCGACTTAAATACTAGAAGACTGACTCATCCTACTGTCTATGTATTTACCATTCCTGTGACACTACTTATAGATTCCGATGCTTCACTTCAGGTTTACTGTATCCCTCTGACCTTCTTATTGACGATGAGACACAGAAATTGGTTCGGGATTATATACAAAAGTACAATGCCGACTCAAATACAAGATGACTGGCTCTTCTTACTCTCTAAGTTTTGAACCTTTCCTGTGAGACCGGTTTCAGATTCCGATGCTTCACTTCAGGATTACTGTATCCCTTGGACCTCCTTATTGACGACGAAACACAGAAATTGCATCGGAAGTAAATAGAAAAGGCACAATGCCGACATAAGTACAAGAAGACGGATTCTTCTTACTGACTATGATTTGAACATTTCCTGTCGGACCAGTTTTAGATTCCGATGCTTCACTATATGTTTACGGTATCCCTTGGACCTTCTTGTTGACGATGAAACACAGAAATTGCATCGGAATTAAATACAAAAGGCACAATGCCGACTTAAGTACAAGAAGACTGACTCTTCTTGCTGTGTATACTTTGAACTATTCCTGTGACACTAGTTATAGATTCCGATGCTTCACTTCAAGTTTACTGTATCCCTCTGACCTTCTTATTGACGATGAAACGCAGTAATTGCATCGGAATTAAATACAAAATGCACAATGCCGACCCATGTACAAGAAGACTGACTCTTCATAATGTTTATGTTTTGAACCATTCCTGTGACACTAGATAAAGATTCCGATGCTTCACTTCAGGTTTGCTGTATCCCTTGGATATTCTTAATGACGACGAAACACAGTAATTGCATCGGAATTAAATAGAAAAAGCACAATGCCGACTTAAGTACAAGAAGACAGACTCTTCCTACTGTCTTTGTTTTGAACCATTCCTGTGACGCTAGTTATAGATTCCGATGCTTCACTTCAGGTTTACTGTAACCATCTGAAAATCTTATTGACGACCAAACACAGAAATTTCATCGGAACTAAATACAAACGACACAGTGCCGACTTAAGTACAAGAAGACTGACTCTTCTTACTGACTATGATATGAACATTTCCTGTGAGACCAGTTTTAGATTCCGATGCTTCACTATATGTTTACAGTATCCCTTGGACCTTCTTATCGAAGATGAAACACAGAAATAGCATCGCAATTAAATACAAAAGGAACAATGCCGACTTAAGTACAAGAAGACTGACTCTTCTTACTGTCTATGTTTTGAACCATTCCTGTGACACTAGTTATAGATTCCGATGCTTAACTTCAGGTTTACTGTATCCCTTGGACCTTCTTATTGACGACGAAACACAGAAATTGAATCGGGATTAAATACAAAAGGCGCAATGCCGACTTAAGCCCAAGAGGACTGACTCTTCCAAATGTCTATGTTATGAACCATTCCTGTGACACTAGTTATAGATTCCGATGCTCCACTTCAGGTTTACTGTATCCCTCTGACACTCCTATTGACGATGATACACAGAAATTGCATCGTAATTAAATACAAATAGCACAATGCCGACTTAAGTACAAGAAGACTGACTCCTCATACTGTCTATGTTTTGAACCATTCCTGTGACACTAGTTATAGATTCCGAAGCTTCACTTCAGGTTTACTGTATCCCTTGGACCTTCTTGTTGACGATGAAACACAAAATTTTCATCGGAGTTAAATACAAAAAGTACAATGCCGACTTAAGTACAAGAAGACTGACTCTTCTTACTGTCTATGTTTTGAGCAATTCCATTGACACTAGTTATAGATTCCGATGCTCCAATTCAGGTTTACTGTATCCGTCGCACCTTCTTATCGACGATGAAACACAGAAATAGCATCGGAATTAAATACAAATGGCACAATGCCGACTTAAGTACAAGAAGATTGACTCTTCTTACTGTCTATGTTTTGAACCATTCCTGTGACACTAGTTATAGATTCCGATGCTTCACTTCAGGTTTACTGTATCCCTTTGACCTTCTTATTGACGACGAAACACAGAAATTGAATCGGGATAAAATACATAAGGCACAATGCCGACTTAAGTACAAGAAGACTGACTCTTCCTACTGTCTATGTATTAACCATTTCTGTGGCACTAGTTATAGATTCCGATGCTTCACTTCAGGTTTACTGTATCCCTCTGACCTTCTTATTGACGATGAAACACAGTAATTGCATCGGAATTAAATACAAAATGCACAATGCCGTCTCATGTACAAGAAGACTGACTCTTCTTACTCTCTATGTTTTGAACCTTTCCTGTGACACTAGATATAGATTCCGATTCTTCACTTCAGGTTTACTGTATCCCTTGGACATTCTTATTGACGACGAAACACAGAAATTGCATCGGAATTAAATAGAAAAGGCACAATGCCGACATAAAACAAGAAGACTGACTCTTCCGACTGTCTATGTTTTGAACCATTCCTGTGACACTACTTATAGATTCCGATGCTTCACTTCAGGTTCACTGTATCCCTCTGACATTCGTATTGACGATGAAACTCAGAAATTGCATCTGATTTAAATACAAACGGCACAGTGCCGACGTAAGTACAAGAAGACTGACTCTTCTTACTGTCTATGTTTTGAACATTTCCTGTGAGACCAGTTTTAGATTCCGATGTTTCACTATATGTTTTCTGTATCCCTTGGACCTTCTTATTGACGATGAAACACAGAAATTGCATTGGAATTAAATACAAAAGGCACAACCCCGACTCAAGTACAAGAAGACTGACTCTTCTTACTGTCTATGTTTTGAACCTTTTCTGTGACACTAGTTATAGATTCCGATGCTTCACTTCAGGTTTACTGTATCCCTTGGACCATCTTACTGACGACGAAACACAGAAATTGCATCGGAATTAAATAGAAGAGGCACAATGCCGACTTAAGTACAAGAAGACTGACTCTTCTTAATGTCTATGATTTGAACCATAACGGTGACACTAGTTATAGATTCCGATGCTTCAGTTCAGGTTTACTGTATCCCTTGGACCTTGTTATTGACGATGAAACACAGAAATTGCCTCGGAATTAAATACAAAAGGCACAATGCCGACTTAAGTACAACAAGACTGACTCTTCTTGCTGTGTATGTTCTGAAATAATCCTGTGACACTAGTTTTAGATTCCGATGCTTCACTTCAGGTTTACTGTATCCCTCTGACCTTCTTATTGACGACGAAACACAGAAATTGCATCGTAATGAAATAGAAAAGGCACAATGCCGACTTAAGTACAGGAAGACTGACTCTTCCTACTGTCTATGTTTTGAACCATTCCTGTGACTCTAGTTATAGATTACGATGCTACACTTCTGGTTTACTGTATCCCTTGGACCTTCTTATTGACGATGAAACACAGAAATTGAATCGGAATTAAATACAAAAGGCACAATGCCGACTTAAGTACACGAAGACTGACAGTTATTACTGTCTATGTTTTGAACCTTTTCTTTGACACTAGTTACAGATTCCGATGCTTCACTTCAGGTTTACTGTATCCCTTGGACCTTCTTATTGACGACGAAACACAGAAATTGCATCGGAATTAAATGGAAAAGGCACAATGCCGACTTAAGTAAAAGAAGACTGACTCATCCCTGACTATGTTGAGAACCATTCCTGTGACACTTGATATAGATTCCGATGCTTCACTTCAGGTTTACTGTATCCCTTGGACCTTCTTATTGACGACGAAACGCAGAAATTGAATCGGGATTATATACAAAAGGCACAATGCCGACTTAAGTACAAGAAGACTCACTCTTCTCACTGTCTACGCTTTAAACCATTCCTCTGACACTAGTTATAGATTCCGAAGCTTCACTTCAGGTTTACTGTATCCCTCTGACCTTCTTATTGACGATGAAACACAGAAATTGCATTGGAATTAAATACAAAAGGCACAACCCCGACTCAAGTACAAGAAGACTGACTCTTCTTACTGTCTATGTTTTGAACCTTTTCTGTGACACTAGTTATAGATTCCGATGCTTCACTTCAGGTTTACTGTATCCCTTGGACCATCTTACTGACGACGAAACACAGAAATTGCATCGGAATTAAATAGAAGACGCACAATGCCGACTTAAGTACAAGAAGACTGACTCTTCTTACTGTCTATGTTTTGAGCAATTCCATTGACACTAGTTATAGATTCCGATGTGTCACGTCAGGTTTACTGTATCTCTTGGACATTCTTATTGACGACGAAACACAGAAATTGAATCGGGATTAAATACAAAAGGCACAATGCCGACTTAAGTACAAGAAGACTGACTCATCCTACTGTCTATGTATTAACCATTCCTGTGACACTAGTTATAGATTCCGATGCTTCACTTCAGGTTTACTGTATCCCTCTGACCTTCTTATTGACGATGAGACACAGAAATTGGATCGGAATTATATACAAAAGTACAATGCCGACTCAAATGCAAGATGACTGGCTCTTCTTACTCTCTAAGTTTTGAACCTTTCCTGTGAGACCGGTTTCAGATTCCGATGCTTCACTTCAGGATTACTGTATCCCTTGGACCTCCTTATTGACGACGAAACACAGAGATTGCATCGGAAGTAAATTGAAAAGGCACAATGCCGACGTAAGTACAACAAGACGGATTCTTCTTACTGACTATGATTTGAACATTTCCTGTGAGACCAGTTTTAGATTCCGATGTTTCACTATATGTTTACTGTATCCCTTGGACCTTCTTATCGACGATGAAGCACAGAAATAGCATCGCAATTAAATACAAAAGGCACAATGCCGACTTAAGTACAAGAAGACTGACTCTTCTTACTGACTATGATTTGAACATTTCCTGTGAGTCCAGTTTTAGATTCCGATGCTTTACTATATGTTTACTGTATCCCTTGGACCTTCTTGTTGACGATGAAACCCAGAAATTGCATCGGAATTACATACAAAAGGCACAATGCCGACTTAAGTACAAGAAGACTGACTCTTCTTGCTGTGTATGTTTTAAACCATTCCTGTGACACCAGTTATAGATTCCGTTGCTTCACTTCAGGTTTACTGTATTCCTCTAACCTTCTTATTGACGATGAAACACAGTAATTGCATCGGACATAAATACAAAATGCACAATGCCGACTCATGTACAAGAAGACTGACTCTTCTTACTGACTATGATTTGAACATTTCCTATGAGACCAGTTTTGGATTCCGATGCTTCACTATATGTTTACTGTATCCCTTGGACCATCTTGTTGACCATGAAACACAGAAATTGCATCGGAATTACATACAAAAGGCACAATGCAGACTGAAGTACAAGAAGACTGACTCTTCTTGCTGTGAATGTTTTGAACCATTCCTGTGAGACCAGTTTTAGATTCCGATGCTTCACTATATGTTTACTGTATCCCTTGGACCTTCTTATTGACGAAGTAACACAGAAATTGCATCGGAATTAAATACAAAAGGCACAATGCCGACTTAAGTACAAGAAGACTGACTCTTCTTACTGTCTATGGTTTGAACCATAACTGTGACACTAGTTATAGATTCCGATGCTTCACTTCAGGTTTACTGTATCCCCTGGACCTTGTTATTGACGATGAAACACAGAAATTGCATCGGAATTAAATACAAACGGCACAGTGCCGACTTAAGTACAAGAAGACTGACTCCTCATACTGACTATGTTGTGAACATTTCCATGAGACCAGTTTTAGATTCCGACGCTTCACTATATGTTTACTATATCCCTTGGACTTTCTTATTGATGATGAAACACAGAAAGTGCATCGGAATTAAATACAAAAGGCACAATGCCGACTTTAGTATAAAAAGACTGACTCTTCTTACTGACTATGATTTGAACATTTCCTGTGAGACCAGTTTTAGATTCCGATGCTTCACTATATGTTTACTGTATCCCTTGGACCTTCTTATTGACGAAGTAACACAGAAATTGCATCGGAATTAAATACAAAAGGCACAATGCCGACTTAAGTACAACAAGACTGACTCTTCTTGCTGTGTATGTTCTGAAATAATCCTGTGACACTAGTTTTAGATTCCGATGCTTCACTTCAGGTTTACTGTATCCCTCTGACCTTCTTATTGACGACGAAACACAGAAATTGCATCGGAATTAAATGGAAAAGGCACAATGCCGACTGAAGTACAAGAAGACTGTCTCATCCCTGACTATGTTGAGAACCATTCCTGTGACACTTGATATAGATTCCGATGCTTCACTTCAGGTTTACTGTATCCCTTGGACCTTCTTATTGACGACGAAACACAGAAATTGAATCGGGATTAAATACAAAAGGCACAATGCCGACTTAAGTACAAGAAGACTCACTCTTCTCACTGTCTACGTTTTAAACCATTCCTGTGACACTAGTTATAGGTTCCGAAGCTTCACTTCAGGTTTACTGTATCCCTCTGACCTTCTTATTGACGATGAAACTCAGAAATTGCATTGGAAATAAATACAAAAGGAACAACGCCGACTCAAGTACAAGAAGACTGACTCTTCTTACTGTCTATGTTTTGAACCTTTTCTGTGACACTAGTTATAGATTCCGATGCTTCACTTCAGGTTTACTGTATCCCTCTGACCTTCTTATTGACTATGAGACACAGAAATTGGTTCGGAATTATATACAAAAGTACAATGCCGACTCAAATACAAGATGACTGGCTCTTCTTACTCTCTAAGTTTTGAACCATTCCTGTGAGACCGGTTTCAGATTCCGATGCTGCACTTCAGGATTACTGTATCCCTTGGACCTCCTTATTGACGACGAAACACAGAAATTGCATCGGAAGTAAATAGAAAAGGCACAATGCCGACATAAGTACAAGAAGACGGATTCTTCTTACTGACTATGATTTGAACATTTCCTGTGGGACCAGTTTTAGATTCCGATGCTTCACTATATGTTTACGGTATCCCTTGGACCTTCTTGTTGACGATGAAACACAGAAATTGCATCGGAATTAAATACATAAGGCACAATGCCGACTTAAGTACAAGAAGACTGACTCTTCTTGCTGTGTACACTTCGAACTATTCCTGTGACACAAGTTATAGATTCCGATGCTTCACTTCAGGTTTACTGTATCCCTCTGACCTTCTTATTGACGATGAAACGCAGTAATTGCATCGGAATTAAATACAAAATGCACAATGCCGACTCATGTACAAGAAGACTGACTCTTCATACTGTTTATGTTTTGAACCATTCCTGTGACACTAGATATAGATTCCGATGCTTCACTTCAGGTTTGCTGTATCCCTTGGATATTCTTAATGACGACGAAACACAGTAATTGCATCGGAATTAAATAGAAAAAGCACAATGCCGACTTAAGTACAAGAAGACTGACTCTTCCTACTGTCTTTGTTTTGAACCATTCCTGTGACACTAGTTATAGATTCCGATGCTTCACTTCAGGTTTACTGTAACCATCTGAAATTCTTATTGACGACCAAACACAGAAATTTCATCGGAACTAAATACAAACGGCACAGTGCCGACTTAAGTACAAGAAGACTGACTCTTCTAACTGACTATGATTTGAACATCTCCTGTGAGACCAGTTTTAGATTCCGATGCTTCACTATATGTTTACTGTATCCCTTGGACCTTCTAATTGATGATGAAACACAGAAAGTACATCGGAATTAAATAGGGAATTCACAATGTTGACTTAAGTACAAGAAGACTGACTCTTCCGTGTCTATGTTTAGAACCATTCCTGTGACACTTGATATAGATTCCGATGCTTCACTTCAGGTTTTCTGTATCCCTTGGACCTTCTTTTGGCGACGAAACACAGAAATTGAATCGGGACTAAATACAAAAAGCACAATGCCGATTTAAGTACAAGAAGACTCACTCTTCTTACCGTCTATGTTTTAAACCATTCCTGTGACACTAGTTATAGATTCCGAAGCTTCACTTCAGGTTTTCTGTATCCCTCTGACCTTCGTATTGACGATGAAACACAGAAATTGCATCGGGATTAAATACAAAAGGCACAATGCCGACTTAAGTACAAGAAGACTGACTTTTCTTACACTGTATGTTTTGAACCTCTTCTGTGACACTAGTTATAGATTCCGATGCTTCACTTCATTTTTACTGTATCCCTTGGACCATCTTATTGACGACGAAAGACAGAAATTGCATCGAAATTAAATAGAAGAGGCACAATGCCGACTTAAGTACAAGAAGACTGACTCGTCCGTGTCTATGCTTTGAACCATTCCTGTGACACTACTTATAGATTCCGATGCCTCACTTCAGGTTTACTGTATCCCTCTGACACTCTTATTGACGATTAAACACAGAATTTGCATTGAAATTAAATACAAAAGGCACAATGCCGACTTAAGTACAAGAAGACTGACTCTTCCAAATGTCTATGTTATGAACCATTTCTGTGACACTAGCTATAGATTCCGATGCTCCACTTCAGGTTTACTGTATCCCTCTGACACTCCTATTGACGATGATACACAGAAATTGCATCGTAATTAAATACAAATAGCACAATGCCGACTTAAGTACAAGAAGACTGACTCCTCTTACTGTCTATGTTTTGAACCATTCCTGTGACACTAGTTATAGATTCCGAAGCTTCACTTCAGGTTTACTGTATCCCTTGGACCTTCTTGTTGACGATGAAACACAGAATTTGCATCGGAATTAAATACAAAAAGTACAATGCCGACTTAAGTACAAGAAGACTGACTCTTCTTACTGTCTATGTTTTGAGCAATTCCATTGACACTAGTTATAGATTCCGATGCTTCAATTCAGGTTTACTGTATCCGTTGCACCTTCTTATCGACGATGAAACACAGAAATAGCATCGGAATTAAATACAAATGGCACAATGCCGACTTAGGTACAAGAATACTGACTCTTCCTAATGTCTATGTTTTGAACCACTCCTGTGACACTAGTTATAGTTTCCGATGCTTCACTTCAGGTTTACTGTATCCCTCTGACACCCTTATTGACGATGAAACACAGAAATTGCATCGGAAAGAAATACAAAAGCCTCAATGCCGACTTAAGTACAAGAAGACTCACTCTTCTTACTGTCTCTGTTTTGAACCATTCCTGTGACACTAGTTATAGATTCCGAAGCTTCACTTCAGTATTACTGTATCCTTTGGACCTTCTTATTGGCGATGAAACACAGAATTTGCATCGGAATTAAATACAAAATTACAATGCCGACTTAAGTACAAGAAGACTGACTCTTCCTACTGTCTTTGTTTTGAGCAAGTCCATTGACACTAGTTATAGATTCCGATGCTTCACTTCAGGTTTACTGTATCCCTTGGACCTTCTTATCGACGATGAAACATAGAAATCGCATCGGAACTACATACAAAAGGCACAATGCCGACTCAAATACAAGATGACTGGCTCTTCTTACTCTCTATGTTTTGAACCATTCCTGTGAGACCTGTTTTAGATTCCGATGCTACACTTCAGGATTACTGTATCCCTTGGACCTCCTTATTGACGATGAAACACAGAAATTGCATCGGAATTACATACAAAAGGCACAATGCCGACTTAAGTACAAGAAGACTGACTCCTCATACTGACTATGTAGTGAACATTTCCTATGAGACCAGTTTTAGATTCCGACGCTTCACTATTTGTTTACTATATCCTTGGACTTTCTTATTGATGATGAAACACAGAAAGTGCATCGGAATTAAATACAAAAGGCACAATGCCGACTTAAGTATAAGAAGACAGACTCTTCTTACTGACTATGATTTGAACATTTCCTGTGAGACCAGTTTTAGATTCCGATGCTTCACTATATGTTTACTGTATCCCTTGGACCTTCTTATTGACGAAGAAACACAGAAATTGCATCGGAATTAAATACAAAAGGCACAATGCCGACTTAAGTACAATAAGACTGACTCTTCTTACTGTCTAAGATTTGAACCATAACTGTGACACTAGTTATAGATTCCGATGCTTCACTTCAGGTTTACTGTAACCCTTGGACCTTGTTATTGACGATGAAACACAGAAATTGCGTCGGAATTAAATACAAAAGGCACAATGCCGACTTAAGTACAACAAGACTGACTCTTCTTGCTGTGTATGTTCTGAAATAATCCTGTGACACTCAATTTAGATTCCGATGCTTCACTTCAGGTTTACTGTATCCCTCTGACCTTCTTATTGACGACGAAACACAGAAATTGCATGGTAATGAAATAGGAAAGGCACAATGCCGACTTAAGTACAGGAAGACTGACTCTTCCTACTGTCTATGATTTGAACCATTCCTGTGACTCTAGTTATAGATTACGATGCTACACTTCAGGTTTACTGTATCCCTTGGACCTTCTTATTGACGATGAAACACAGAAATTGAATCGGAATTAAATACAAAAGGCACAATGCCAACTTCAGTACAAGAAGACTGACAGTTCTTACTGTCTATGTCTTGAACCTTTTCTCTGACACTAGTTACAGATTCCGATGCTTCACTTCAGGTTTACTGTATCCCTTGGACATTCTTATTGACGACGAAACACAGAAATTGCATCGGAATTAAATGGAAAAGGCACAATGCCGACTTAAGTACAAGAAGACTGACTCATCCCTGACTATGTTGAGAACCATTCCTGTGACACTTGATATAGATTCCGATGCTTCACTTCAGGTTTACTGTATCCCTTGGACCTTCTTATTGACGACGAAACACAGAAATTGAATCGGGATTAAATACAAAAGGCACAATGCCGACTTAAGTACAAGAAGACTGACTCAGCCTACTGTCTATGTATTAACCATTCCTGTGACACTAGTTATAGATTCCGATGCTTCACTTCAGGTTTACTGTATCCCTCTGACCTTCTTATTGACGATGAGACACAGAAATTGGTTCGGAATTATATACAAAAGTACAATGCCGACTCAAATACAAGATGACTGGCTCTTCTTACTCTCTAAGTTTTGAACCTTTCCTGTGAGACCGGTTTCAGATTCCGATGCTTCACTTCAGGATTACTGTATCCCTTGGACCTCCTTATTGACGACGAAACACAGAAATTGCATCGGAAGTAAATAGAAAAGGCACAATGCCGACATAAGTACAAGAAGACGGATTCTTCTTACTGACTATGATTTGAACATTTCCTGTCGGACCAGTTTTAGATTCCGATGCTACACTGTATGTTTACGGTATCCCTTTGACCTTCTCGTTGACGATGAAACACAGAAATTGCATCGGAATTAAATACAAAAGGCACAATGCCGACTTAAGCCCAAGAAGACTGACTCTTCCTACTGTCTATGTTTTGAACCATTCCTGTGACACTAGTTATAGATTCCAATGCTTCACTTCAGGTTTACTGTATCCATCTGGCATTCTTATTGACGATGAAACACAGAGATTGCATCGGAATTAAATACAAACGGCACAGTGCCGACTTAAGTACAAGTTGACTGACTCTACTTACTGACTATGTTGTGAACATTTCCTATGAGACCAGTTTTAAATTCCGATGCTTCACTATATGTTTACTGTATCCCTTGGACCTTCTAATTGATGATGAAACACAGAAAGTACATCGGAATTAAATAGGGAATTCACAATGTTGACTTAAGTACAAGAAGACTGACTCTTCCGTGTCTATGATTAGAACCATTCCTGTGACACTTGATATAGATTCTGATGCTTCACTTCAGGTTTCCTGTATCCCTTGGACCTTCTTTTGGCGACGAAACACAGAAATTGAATCGGGATTAAATACAAAAGGCACAATGCCGATTTAAGTACAAGAAGACTCACTCTTCTTACCGTCTATGTTTTAAACCATTCCTGTGACACTAGTTATAGATTCCGAAGCTTCACTTCTGGTTTTGTGTATCCCTCTGACCTTCGTATTGACGATGAAACACAGAAATTGCATCGGAATTAAATACAAAAGGCACAATGCCGACTTAAGTACAAGAAGACTGACTTTTCTTACAGTGTATGTTTTGAACCTTTTCTGTGACACTAGTTATAGATTCCGATGCTTCATTTCATTTTTACTGTATCCCTTGGACCATCTTATTGACGACGAAAGACAGAAATTGCATCGAAATTAAATAGAAGAGTCACAATGCCGACTGAAGCACAAGAAGACTGACTCGTCCGTGTCTATGCTTTGAACCATTCCTGTGACACTAGTTATAGATTCCGATGCCTCACTTCAGGTTTACTGTATCCCTCTGACACTCTTATTGACGATTAAACACAGAAATTGCATCGGAATTAAATACAAAAGGCACAATGCCGACTTAAGTACAAGAAGACTGACTCTTCCAAATGTCTATGTTATGAACCATTCCTGTGACACTAGTTATAGATTCCGAAGCTTCACTTGAGGTTTACTGTATCCCTTGGACCTTCTTGTTGACGATGAAACACAGAATTTGCATCGGAATTAAATACAAAAAGTACAATGCCGACTTAAGTACAAGAAGACTGACTCTTCTTACTGTCTATGTTTTGAGCAATTCCATTGACACTAGTTATAGATTCCGATGCTTCAATTCAGGTTTACTGTATCCGTTGCACCTTCTTATCGACGATGAAACACAGAAATAACATCGGAATTAAATACAAATGGCACAATGCCGACTTAGGTACAAGAAGACTGACTCTTCCTAATGTCTATGTTTTGAACCATTCCTGTGACACTAGTTATAGTTTCCGATGCTTCACTTCAGGTTTACTGTATCCCTCTGACACCATTATCGACGATGAAACACAGAAATCGCATCGGAACTACATACAAAAGGCACAATGCCGACTCAAATACAAGATGACTGGCTCTTCTTACTCTCTATGCTTTGAACCATTCCTGTGAGACCGGTTTTAGATTCCGATGCTACACTTCAGGATTACTGTATCCCTAGGACCTCCTTATTGACGATGAAACACAGAAATTGTATTGGAATTAAATAGAAAAGGCACAATTCCGACATAAGTACAAGAAGACTGACTCTTCTTACTGACTATGATTTGAACATTTCCTGTGAGACCAGTTTTAGATTCCGATGCTTCACTATATGTTTACTGTATCCCTTTGACCTTCTTGTTGACCATGAAACACAGAAATTGCATCGGAATTACATACAAAAGGCACAATGCCGACTGAAGTACAAGAAGACTGACTCTTCTTGCTGTAAATATTTGAACCATTCCTGTGACACTAGTTATAGATTCCGATGCTTCCCTTCAGGTTTACTGTATCCCTCTGACATTCTTATTGTCGATAAAACACAGAAATTGCATCGGAATTAAATACAAACGGCACAGTGCCGACTTAAGTACAAGAAGACTGACTCCTCATACTGACTATGTTGTGAACATTTCCTATGAGACCAGTTTTAGATTCCGACGCTTCACTATATGTTTACTATATCCCTTGGACTTTCTTATTGATGATGAAACACAGAAAGTGCATCGGAATTAAATACAAAAGGCACAATGCCGACTTAAGTATAAGAAGACAGACTCTTCTTACTGACTATGATTTGAACATTTCCTGTGAGACCAGTTTTAGATTCCGATGCTTCACTATATGGTTACTGTATCCCTTGGACCTTCTTATTGACGAAGAAACACAGAAATTGCATCGGAATTAAATACAAAAGGCACAATGCCGACTTAAGTACAAGAAGACTGACTCTTCTTACTGTCTATAATTTGAACCATAACTGTGACACTAGTTATAGATTCCGATGCTTCACTTCAGGTTTACTGTATCCCTTGGACCTTGTTATTGACGATGAAACACAGAAATTGCATCGGAATTAAATACAAAAGGCACAATGCCGACTTAAGTACAACACGACTGACTCTTCTTGCTGTGTATGATCTGAAATAATCCTGTGACACTAGTTTTAGATTCCGATGCTTCACTTCAGGTTTACTGTATCCCTCTGACCTTCTTATTGACGACGAAACACAGAAATTGCATGGTAATGAAATAGAAAAGGCACAATGCCGACTTAAGTACAGGAAGACTGACTCTTCCTACTGTCTATGATTTGAACCATTCCTGTGACTCTAGTTATAGATTACGATGCTACACTTCAGGTTTACTGTATCCCTTGGACCTTCTTATTGACGATGAAACACAGATATTGAATCGGAATTAAATACAAAAGGCACAATGCCGACTTCAGTACAAGAAGACTGACAGTTCTTACTGTATATGTTTTGAACCTTTTCTCTGACACTAGTTACCGATTCCGATGCTTCACTTCAGGTTTACTGTATCCCTCTGACCTTCTTATTGACGATGAGACACAGAAATTGGTTCGGAATTATATACAAAAGTACAATGCCGACTCAAATACAAGATGACTGGCTCTTCTTACTCTCTAAGTTTTGAACCTTTCCTGTGAGACCGGTTTCAGATTCCGATGCTTCACTTCAGGATTACTGTATCCCTTGGACCTCCTTATTGACGACGAAACACAGAAATTGCATCGGAAGTAAATAGAAAAGGCACAATGCCGACATAAGTACAAGAAAACGGATTCTTCTTACTGACTATGATTTGAACATTTCCTGTCGGACCAGTTTTAGATTCCGATGCTTCACTATATGTTTACGGTATCCCTTGGACCTTCTTGTTGACGATGAAACACAGAAATTGCATCGGAATTAAATACAAAAGGCACAATGCCGACTTAAGTACAAGAAGACTGACTCTTCTTGCTGTGTATACTTTGAACTATTCCTGTGACACTAGTTATAGATTCCGATGCTTCACTTCACGTTTACTGTATCCCTCTGACCTTCTTATTGACGATGAAACGCAGTAATTGCATCGGAATTAAATACAAAATGCACAATGCCGACCCATGTACAAGAAGACTGACTCTTCATAATGTTTATGTTTTGAACCATTCCTGTGACACTAGATAAAGATTCCGATGCTTCACTTCAGGTTTGCTGTATCCCTTGGATATTCTTAATGACGACGAAACACAGTAATTGCATCGGAATTAAATAGAAAAAGCACAATGCCGACTTAAGTACAAGAAGACAGACTCTTCCTACTGTCTTTGTTTTGAACCATTCCTGTGACACTAGTTATAGATTCCGATGCTTCACTTCAGGTTTACTGTAACCATCTGAAAATCTTATTGACGACCAAACACAGAAATTTCATCGGAACTAAATACAAACGACACAGTGCCGACTTAAGTACAAGAAGACTGACTCTTCTTACTGACTATGATATGAACATTTCCTGTGAGACCAGTTTTAGATTCCGATGCTTCACTATATGTTTACAGTATCCCTTGGACCTTCTTATCGACGATGAAACACAGAAATAGCATCGCAATTAAATACAAAAGGAACAATGCCGACTTAAGTACAAGAAGACTGACTCTTCTTACTGTCTATGTTTTGAACCATTCCTGTGACACTAGTTATAGATTCCGATGCTTCACTTCAGGTTTACTGTATCCCTTGGACCTTCTTATTGACGACGAAACACAGAAATTGAATCGGGATTAAATACAAAAGGCACAATGCCGACTTAAGCCCAAGAGGACTGACTCTTCCAAATGTCTATGTTATGAACCATTCCTGTGACACTAGTTATAGATTCCGATGCTCCACTTCAGGTTTACTGTATCCTTCTGACACTCCTATTGACGATGATACACAGAAATTGCATCGTAATTAAATACAAATAGCACAATGCCGACTTAAGTACAAGAAGACTGACTCCTCATACTGTCTATGTTTTGAACCATTCCTGTGACACTAGTTATAGATTCCGAAGCTTCACTTCAGGTTTACTGTATCCCTTGGACCTTCTTGTTGACGATGAAACACAAAATTTTCATCGGAGTTAAATACAAAAAGTACAATGCCGACTTAAGTACAAGAAGACTGACTCTTCTTACTGTCTATGTTTTGAGCAATTCCATTGACACTAGTTATAGATTCCGATGCTCCAATTCAGGTTTACTGTATCCGTCGCACCTTCTTATCGACGATGAAACACAGAAATAGCATCGGAATTAAATACAAATGGCACAATGCCGACTTAAGTACAAGAAGATTGACTCTTCTTACTGTCTATGTTTTTAACCATTCCTGTGACACTAGTTATAGATTCCGATGCTTCACTTCAGGTTTACTGTATCCCTTTGACCTTCTTATTGACGACGAAACACAGAAATTGAATCGGGATAAAATACATAAGGCACAATGCCGACTTAAGTACAAGAAGACTGACTCTTCCTACTGACTATGTATTAACCATTTCTGTGGCACTAGTTATAGATTCCGATGCTTCACTTCAGGTTTACTGTATCCCTCTGACCTTCTTATTGACGATGAAACACAGAAATTGCATCGGAAATAAATACAAAAGGTACAATGCCGACTCAAATACTAGATGACTGGCTCTTCTTACTCTCTATGTTTTGAACCTTTCCTGTGAGACCGGTTTTAGATTCCGATGCTTCACTTCAGGATTACTGTATCCCTTGGACCTCCATATTGACGACGAAACACAGCAATTGCATTGGAAGTAAATAGAAAAGGCACAATACCGACATAAGTACAAGAAGACTGACTCTTCTTGCTGTGTATGTTTTGAACCATTCCTGTGACACTAGTTATAGGTTCCGATGCTTCACTTCAGGTTTACTGTATCCCTCTGACCTTCTTATTGACGATGAAACACAGTAATTGCATCGGAATTAAATGCAAAATGCACAATGCCGTCTCATGTACAAGAAGACTGACTCTTCTTACTGTCTATGTTTTGAACCTTTCCTGTGACACTAGATATAGATTCCGATTCTTCACTTCAGGTTTACTGTATCCCTTGGACATTCTTATTGACGACGAAACACAGAAATTGCATCGGAATTAAATAGAAAAGGCACAATGCCGACATAAAACAAGAAGACTGACTCTTCCGACTGTCTATGTTTTGAACCATTCCTGTGACACTACTTATAGATTCCGATGCTTCACTTCAGGTTCACTGTATCCCTCTGACATTCGTATTGACGATGAAACTCAGAAATTGCATCTGATTTAAATACAAACGGCACAGTGCCGACGTAAGTACAAGAAGACTGACTCTTCTTACTGTCTATGTTTTGAACATTTCCTGTGAGACCAGTTTTAGATTCCGATGTTTCACTATATGTTTTCTGTATCCCTTGGACCTTCTTATTGACGAAGCAACACAGAAATTGCATCAGAATTAAATACAAAAGGCACAATGCCGACTTAAGTACAACAAGACTGACTCTTCTTACTGTTTATGTTTTGAACCATTTCTGTGACTCTAGTTATAGATTCCGATGCTTCACTTCAGGTTTACTGTATCCCTTGGACCTTCTTATTGACGAAGAAACACAGAAATTGCATCGGAATTAAATACAAAAGGCACAATGCCGACTTAAGTACAAGAAGACTGACTCTTCTTAATGTCTATGATTTGAACCATAACGGTGACACTAGTTATAGATTCCGATGCTTCACTTCAGGTTTACTGTATCCCTTGGACCTTGTTATTGACGATGAAACACAGAAATTGCCTCGGAATTAAATACAAAAGGCACAATGCCGACTTAAGTACAACAAGACTGACTCTTCTTGCTGTGTATGTAATGAAATAGTCCTGTGACACTAGTTTTAGATTCCGATGCTTCACTTCAGGTTTACTGTATCCCTCTGACCTTCTTATTGACGACGAAACACAGAAATTGCATCGTAATGAAATAGAAAAGGCACAATGCCGACTTAAGTACAGGAAGACTGACTCTTCCTACTGTCTATGTTTTGAACCATTCCTGTGACTCTAGTTATAGATTACGATGCTACACTTCTGGTTTACTGTATCCCTTGGACCTTCTTATTGACGATGAAACACAGAAATTGAATCGGAATTAAATACAAAAGGCACAATGCCGACTTAAGTACAAGAAGACTGACAGTTATTACTGTCTATGTTTTGAACCTTTTCTTTGACACTAGTTACAGATTCCGATGCTTCACTTCAGGTTTACTGTATCCCTTGGACCTTCTTATTGACGACGAAACACAGAAATTGCATCGGAATTAAATGGAAAAGGCACAATGCCGACTTAAGTAAAAGAAGACTGACTCATCCCTGACTATGTTGAGAACCATTCCTGTGACACTTGATATAGATTCCGATGCTTCACTTCAGGTTTACTGTATCCCTTGGACCTTCTTATTGACGACGAAACGCAGAAATTGAATCGGGATTAAATACAAAAGGCACAATGCCGACTTAAGTACAAGAAGACTCACTCTTCTCACTGTCTACGCTTTAAACCATTCCTCTGACACTAGTTATAGATTCCGAAGCTTCACTTCAGGTTTACTGTATCCCTCTGACCTTCTTATTGACGATGAAACACAGAAATTGCATTGGAATTAAATACAAAAGGCACAACCCCGACTCAAGTACAAGAAGACTGACTCTTCTTACTGTCTATGTTTTGAACCTTTTCTGTGACACTAGTTATAGATTCCGATGCTTCACTTCAGGTTTACTGTATCCCTTGGACCATCTTACTGACGACGAAACACAGAAATTGCATCGGAATTAAATAGAAGAGGCACAATGCCGACTTAAGTACAAGAAGACTGACTCTTCTTACTGTCTATGTTTTAAACCATACCTGTGACACTAGTTATAGATTCCGCAGCTTCACTTCAGGTTTACTGTATCCTTTGGACCTTCTTATTGACGATGAAACACAGAATTTGCATCGGAATTTAATATACAAAAGGTACAATGCCGACTTAAGTACAAGAAGACTGACTCTTCTTACTGTCTATGTTTTGAGCAATTCCATTGACACTAGTTATAGATTCCGATGTGTCACGTCAGGTTTACTGTATCTCTTGGACCTTCTTATTGACGACGAAACACAGAAATTGAATCGGGATTAAATACAAAAGGCACAATGCCGACTTAAGTACAAGAAGACTGACTCATCCTACTGTCTATGTATTAACCATTCCTGTGACACTAGTTATAGATTCCGATGCTTCACTTCAGGTTTACTGTATCCCTCTGACCTTCTTATTGACGATGAGACACAGAAATTGGATCGGAATTATATACAAAAGTACAATGCCGACTCAAATGCAAGATGACTGGCTCATCTTACTCTCTAAGTTTTGAACCTTTCCTGTGAGACCGGTTTCAGATTCCGATGCTTCACTTCAGGATTAATGTATCCCTTGGTCCTCCTTATTGACGACGAAACACAGAAATTGCATCGGAAGTAAATTGAAAAGGCACAATGCCGACATAAGTACAACAAGACGGATTCTTCTTACTGACTATGATTTGAACATTTCCTGTGGGACCAGTTTTAGAGTCCGATGCTTCACTATATGTTTACGGTATCCCTTGGACCTTCTTGTTGACGATGAAACACAGAAATTGCATCGGAATTGAATACAAAAGGCACAATGCCGACTTAAGTACAAGAAGACTGACTATTCTTGCTGTGTATACTTTGAACTATTCCTGTGACACTAGTTATAGATTCCGATGCTTCACTTCAGGTTTACTGTATCCCACTGACCTTCTTATTGACGATGAAACACAGTAATTGCATCGGACATAAATACAAAATGCACAATGCCGACTCATGTACAAGAAGACTGATTCTTCTTACTGACTATGATTTGAACATTTCCTATGAGACCAGTTTTGGATTCCGATGCTTCACTATATGTTTACTGTCTCCCTTGGACCTTCTTATTGATGATGAAACACAGAAAGTACATCGGAATTAAATAGAGAATTCACCATGCCGTCTTAAGTACAAGAAGACTGACTCTTCCGTGTCTATGTTTAGAACCATTCCTGTAACACTTGATATAGATTCCGATGCTTCACTGCAGGTATTCTGTATCCCTTGGACCTTCTTATTGACGACGAAACACAGAAATTGAATCGGCATTAAATACAAAAAGCACAATGCCGACTTAAGTACAAGAAGACTCACTCTTCTTACCGTCTATGTTTTAAACCATTCCTGTGACACTAGTTATAGATTCCGAAGCTTCACTTCAGGTTTTCTGTATCCCTCTGACCTTCTTATTGACGATGAAACACAGAAATTGCATCGGAATTAAATACAAAAGGCACAATGCCGACTTACATACAAGAAGACTGACTCTTCTTACTGTCTATGTTTTGAGCAATTCCATTGACACTAGTTATAGATTCCGATGCTTCACTTCAGGTTTACTGTATCCCTTGGACCTTCTTATTGACGACGAAACACAGAATTTCCATCGGAATTAAATACAAAAGGCACAATGCTGACTTAAGTACAAGAAGACTGACTTTTCTTAGAGTGTATGTTTTGAACCTTTTCTGTGACACTAGTTATAGATTCCTATGCTTCACTTCAGGTTCACTGTATCCCTCTGACACTCCTATTGACGATGATACACAGAAATTGCATCGTAATTAAATACAAATAGCACAATGCCGACTTAAGTACAAGAAGACTGACTCTTCTTACTGTCTATGTTTTGAACCATTCCTGTGACACTAGTTATAGATTCCGAAGCTTCACTTCAGGTTTACTGTATCCCTTGGACCTTCTTATTGACGATGAAACACATAATTTGCATCGGAATTAAATACAAAAATTACAATGCCGACTTAAGTACAAGAAGACTGACTCTTCTTACTGTCTATGTTTTGAACAATTCCATTGACACTAGTTATAGATTCCGATGCTTCACTTCAGGTTTACTGTATCCCTTGGACCTTCTTATTGACGACGAAACACAGAAATGGAATCGGGATTAAATACATAAGGCACAATGCCGACATAAGTACAAGAAGACTGACTCTTCCTACTGTCTATGTATTAACCATTCCTGTGGCACTAGTTATAGATTCCGATGCTTCACTTCAGGTTTACTGTATCCCTCTGACCTTCTTATTGACGGTGAAACACAGAAATTGCATCGGAATTAAATACAAAAGGAACAATGCCGAATAAAATACTAGATGACTGGCTCTTCTCACTCTCTATGTTTTGAACCTTTCCTGTGAGACCAGTTTTAGATTCCGATGCTTCACTTCAGGATTACTGTATCCCTTGGACCTCCATATTGACGACGAAACACAGAAATTGCATTGGAAGTAAATAGAAAAGGCACAATACCGACATAAGTACAAGAAGACTGACTCTTCTTACTGTCTATGTTTTGAACCATTCCTGTGACACTAGTTATAGATTCCGATGCTTAACTTCAGGTTTACTCTATCCCTTGGACCCTCCTATTGACGACGAAACACAGAAATTGCATCGGAATTAAATAAATAAGGCACAATGCCGACTTAAGTACAAGAAGACTGACTCTTCCGTGTCTATGTTTAGAACCATTCCTGTGACACTTGATATAGATTCCGATGCTTCACTTCAGGTTTACTGTATCCCTTGGACCTTCTCATTAACGACGAAACACAGAAATTGCATCGGGATTAAATAAAAAAGGCACAATGCCGACTTAAGTACCAGAAGACTGACTCTTCCTACTGTCTATGGTTTAACCAATCCTGTGACACTAGTTATAGATTCCGATGCTTCACTTCAGGTTTACTGTATCCCTCTGACCTTCTTATAGACGATGAAACACAGAAATTGCATCGGAATTAAATATAAAAGGCACAATGCTGACTCAAATTCAAGATGACTGGCTCTTATTACTCTCTATGCTTTGAACCTTTCCTGTGAGACCGGTTTTAGATTCTGATGCTTCACTTCAGGCTTACTGTACCCCTTGGACCTTCTTATTGACGGCGAAACACAGAAATTGCATCGGAATTAACTAGAAAAGTCACAATGCCGACATAAGTACAACAAGACTGACTCTTCTTACTGACTATGATTTGAACATTTCCTGTGAGACCAGTTTTAGATTCCGATGCTTCACTATATGTTTACTGTATCCCTTGGACCTTCTTTCTGACGATGAAACACAGAAATTGCATCGGAATTAAATACAAAGGGCACAATGCCGACTTAAGTGCAAGAAGACTGACTCTTCATGCTGTGTATGATTTGAACCATTCCTGTGACACTAGTTATAGATTCCGATGCTTCACTTCAGGTTTACTGTATCCCTCTAACGTTCTTATTGACGATGAAACACAGTAATTGCATCGTAATCAAACACAAAAGGCACAATCCGACTCATGTACAAGATGACTCACTCTTCTTACTGTCTATGTTTTGAACCTTTCCTGTGACACTAGCTATAGATTGCGATGCTTCACTTCAGGTTTACTGTATCCCTCTGACACTCTTATTGACGATGAAACACAGAAATTGCATCGGTATTAAATACAAAAGGCACAATGCCGACTTAAGTACAAGAAGACTGACTCTTCTTACTGTCTATGTTTTGAACCACTCCTGTGACACTAGTTATAGATTCCGATCCTTCACTTCAGGTTTATTGTATCCTTTGGACCTTCTTATTGACGACGAAACACAGAGATTGAATCATGATTAAATACAAAAGGCACAATGCCGAGTTAAGTTTAAGAAGACTGACTCTTCCTACTGTCTATGTTTTAACCATTCCTGTGACACTAGTTATAGATTCCGATGTTTCACTTCAGGTTTACTGTATCCCTCTGACCTTCTTATTGACGATGAAACACAGAAATTACATCGGAATTAAATACAAAAGGCACAGTGCCGACTCAAATTAAAGATGACTGGCTCTTCTTACTCTCTATGTTTTGAACCTTTCCTGTGAGACCGGTTTTAGATTCCGATGCTTCACTCCAGGATTACTGTATACCTTGGACCTCCTTATTGACGACGAAACGCAGAAATTGCATCGGAATTAAATTGAAAAGGCACAATGCCGACATAAGTGCAAGAAGTATGACTCTTCTTACTGACTATGATTTGAACAGTTCCTGTGAGACCAGTTTTAGTTTCCGATGCTTCACTATATGTTTACTGTACCCCTTGGACGTTCTTGTTTACGATGAAACACAGAAATTGCATCGTAATTACATACAAAAGGCACAATGCCAACTTAAGTATAAGCAGACTGACACTTCTTACTGACTATGATTTGAACTTTTCCTGTGAGACCAGTTTTAGATTCCGATGCTTCACTATATGTTTACTGTATCCCTTGGACCTTCTTATTGATGCTGAAACACAGAAAGTGCATCGGAATTAAATACAAAAGGCACAATGCCGACTTAAGTATAAGAAGACTGACTCCTCTTACTGACTATGATTTGAACTTTTCCTGTGAGACCAGTTTTAGATTCCGATGCTTCACTATATGTTTACTGTATCCCTTGCACCTTCTTATTGACGAAGAAACACAGAAATTGCATCGGAATTAAATACAAAATACACAATGCCGACTTAAGTACAAGAAGACAGACTCTTCTTACTGTCTATGTTTTGAACCATTACTGTGACACTAGTTATAGATTCCGATGCTTCACTTCAGGTTTACTGTATCCCTTGGACCATCTTATTGACGATGAAACACAGAAATTGCATCGGAATTAAATACAAAAGGCACAATGCCAACTTAAGTACAAGAAGACTGACAGTTCTTACAGTCTATGTTTCGACCCTTTTCTCTGACACTAGTTACAGATTCCGATGCTTCACTTCAGGATTACTGTATCGCTTGGACCTTCTTATTGACGACGAAACACAGAAATTGCATCGGAATGAAATAGAAAAGGCACAATGCCGACTTAAGTACAAGAAGACTGAATCTTCCGTGTCTATGTATAGAACCACCCCTGTGACACTTGATATAGAATCCGATGCTTCACTTCAGGTTTACTGTATCCTTTGGACCTTCTTATTGACGATGAAAGACAGAATTTGCATCGGAAATAAATACAAGAGGCACAATGCCGACTTAAGTACAAGAAGACTGACTCAACTTACTGTCTATGTTTTGAGCAATTCCTGTGACACTAGTTATAGATTCCGATGCTTCACTTCAGATTTACTGTATCCCTTGGACCTTCTTATTGACGACCAAACACAGAAATTGAATCGGGATTAAATACAAAAGGCACAATGCCGACATAAGTACAAGAAGGCTGACTCTTCCTACTGTCTATGTTTTAACCATTCCTGTGACACTAGTTATAGATTCCGATGCTTCACTTCAGGTTTACTGTATCCCTCTGACCTTCTTATTGACGGTCAAACACAGAAATTGCATCGGACTTAAATAGAAAAGGCAAAATGCCGACTTAGGTATAAGGGGACTGACTCTTCTTACTTACTTTGATTTAAACATTACTGTGAGACCAGTTTTAGATTCCGATGCTTCACTATATGTTTACTGTATCCCTTGGACGTTCTTATTGACGATGAAACACAGAAATTGTATCGGAATTAAATGCTTATGGCACAATGCCGACATAATTACAAGAAGACTGACTCTTCTAACTGTCTATGTTTTGAACCATTCCTGTGACACTGGTTATAGATTCCGATGCACCACTTCAGGTTTACTGTATCCCTTGGACCTTCTCAAGACGACGAAACACTGAAAATGCATCGGAATTAAATACAAAAGGCTACAAAAGGCACAATGCCGACTTAAGTGCAAGAAGACTGACCCTTCCTACTGTCTATGTTTTGAACCATTCCTGTGAAACTAGTTATAGATTCCGATGCTTCACTTCAGGTTTACTGTATCCCACTGACCTTCTTATTGACGATGAAGCACAGTAATTGCATCGGAATTAGATACAAATGGCACAATGCCGACTCATGTCCAAGAAGACTGACTCTTCTTACTGTCTATGTTTTAACCATTCCTGTGACACTAGTTATAAACTCCGATGTTTCACTTCAGGTTTAGTGTATCCCTGTGACCTTCTTATTGACGATGAAACACAGAAATTGCATCCGAATTAAATACAAACGCACAATGCCGACTCAAATACAAGATGACTGGCCCTTCTTACTCTCTGTGATTTGATCCTTTCCTGTGAGACCGGTTTTAGATTCCGTTGCTTCACTTCAGGTTTACTGTATCCCATGGACCTTCTTATTGACGACGAAACACAGAAATTGCATCGGAATTAAATAGAAAAGTCAAATTGCCGACTTAAGTACAAGAAGACCGACTCTTCTTACTGACTATGTTTTGAACATTCCCTGTGAGACCAGTTTTAGATTCCGATGCTTCACTATATGTTTACTGTCTCCCTTGGACCTTCTTATTGACGATGAAACACAGATATTGCATCGGAATTAAACAGAAAAGGCACAATGCCGACCTAAGTACAAGTAGACTAAATCTTCTTACTGTCTATATTTTGAACCATTCCTGTGACACTAGTTATAGATTCCGATGCTTCACTTCAGGTTCACTGTATCCCCTGGACCTTCTTATTGACGTCGAAACACAGAAATTGCATGGGAATTAAATAGAAAAGGTACAATGCCGCCTTAAGTACAAGAAGACTGACTCTCCTTACTGTTTATGCTTAGAACCTTTCCTGTGACACTAGTTATAGATTCCGATGCTTCACTTCAGGTTTACTGTATCCCTCTGACCCTCTTATTGACGATGAAGCACAGTAATTGCATCGGAATTAAATACAAATGGCACAATGCCGACTTATGTCCAAGAAGACTGACTCTTCTTACTGTCTATGTTTTGAACCTTTCCTGTGACACTAGATATAGATTCCGATGCTTCACTTCAGGTTTTGCTGTATCCCTCTGACCTTCTTATTGACGACGAAACACAGAAATTGCATCGGAATTAAGTAGAAATGGCACAATGCCGACTTACGTTCAAGAAGACTAACTCTTCCTACTCTCTATGTTTTGAACCATTCCTATGACACTAGTTATAGATTCCGATGCTTCACTTCAGGTTTACTGTATCCCTTGGTCCTCCTTATTTTCGACGAAACACAGAAATTGCATCGGAATTAAATAGAAAAGGCACAATGCCAACTTAAGTACAAGAAGACTGACTCTTCTTACTGACTATGTTTTGTACATTTCCTGTGAGACCAGTTCTAGATTCCGACGATTCACTGTATGTTTACTGTATCCGTTGGACCTTCTTATTGACGACGAAACGCAGAAATTGCATCGGATTTAAAAAGAAGAGGCACAATGCCGACTGAAGTTCAAGAAAAGCAACTATTCCTTCTGCTATGTTTTGAAAGATTCATTTGACACTAGTTATGGATTCCGATGCTTCACTTCAGGTTTACAGTATCCCTTGGACCTTCTTAATGACGATGAAACACAGAAATTGCATCGGAATCAAGTAGAAAAGGCACAATGCCGACTTAAGTACAAGAAGACTGACTCTCCTTACTGTCTATGTTTTGAACCTTTCCTGTGACACTAGTTATAGATTCCGATGCTTCACTTCAGGTTTACTGTATCCCTAGGACCTTCTTATTGACGATGAAACACAGAAATTGCATCGGAATTAAATATAAAAGGCACAATGCCGACTTAAGTACACGTAGACTAAATCTTCTTACTGTCTATATTTTGAACCATTCCTGTGACACTAGTTATAGATTCCGATGCTTCACTTCAGGTTCACTGTATCCCGTGGACCTTCTTATTGACGTCGAAACACAGAAATTGCATCGGAATTACATAGAAAAGGCCCAATGCCGACTTAAGTACAAGAAGACAGACTCTTCTTACTGACTATGTTTTTAACATTTCCTGTGAGAACCGTTGTAGGTTCCGATGCTTCACTATATGTTTACTGTATCCCTTGGACCTTCTTATTGACGACGAAACACAGAAATTGCATCGGAATTAAATAGAAAAGGCACAATGCCGACTTAAGTTCAAGAAGTCTAACTCTTCCTACTCTCTATGATTTGAACCATTCCTGTGACACTAGTTATAGATTCCGATGCTTCACTTCAGGTTGACTGTATCCCTTGGTCCTTCTTATTGACGACGAAACACAGAAATTGCATCGGAATTAAATAGAAAAGGCACAATGCCAACTTAAGTACAAGAAGACTGACTCTTCTTACTGACTATGCTTTGAACCTTTCCTGTGAGACCGGTTTTAGATTCCGATGCTTCACATCAGGTTTATTGTATCCCATGGACCTTCTTATTGACGTCGAAACAAAGAAATTGCATCGGAATTAAATAGAAAATTCACAATGCCGACTTAAGTACAAGAAGACTGACTCTTCTTACCGTCTATGTTTTGAACCATTCCTGTGACACTAGTTATATTTTCCGGTGCTTCACTTCAGGTTTTCTGTATCCCTCTGACCTTCTTATTGACGAAGAAAGACAGAAAATGCATCGGAATTAAATAGAAAAGGCACAATGCCTACTGAAGTACAAGTAGACTGTCTTTTCTTACTGACAATGTTATAAAGCTTTCCTGTGAGACCGGTTTCAGATTCCGATGCTTCACATTAGGTTTACTGTATCCCTTGGACCATCTTACTGACGACGAAACACAGAAATTGAATCAGAATTAAATAGAAAATACACAATGCTGACCTAAGTACAAGAAACCTAACTCTTCTTACTGTCTATGTTTTGAACCTTATATGTGAGACCAGTTTTAGATTCCGATGCTTTATTTCAGTTTTACTGTATCCCTTGGACCTTCCATATTGACGATGAAACACAGAAATTGCATCGGAATTAAATATAAAAGGCACAATGCTGACTTAAGTACAAGAAGACTGACTCTTCTTACTGACTATGTTTTGAACATTTCCTGTGAGACCAGTTTTAGATTCTGATGCTTCACTATATGTTTACTGTATGCCTTGGACCTTCTTATTGACGATGAAACACAGAAATTGCATCGGAATTAAATACAAAAGGGACAATGCCGACTTAAGTACGAGAAATCGAACTCTTCTTACAGTCTGTGTTTTGAACCATTCCTGTGACATTAGTTATCGATTCCGATGCTTCACTTCAGGTTTACTGTATCGCTCTGACCTTCTTATTGACGATGAAACACAGAAATTGCATCGGAATTAAATACAAAAGGCACAATGCCGAATTAAGTACAAGAAAACTGACTCTTCTTACAGTCCATGTTTTGAACCATTCCTGTGACACTAATTATAGATTCCGATGCTTTACTTCTGGTTTACTGTATCCCTCTGACCTTCTTATTGACGACGAAACAGAGAAATTGCATCGGAATTAAATACAAAAGGCACAATGCCGACTTAAGTACAATACGACTTACTCTTCTTACTGTCTATGTTTTGAACCTTTTCTGAGACACTAGTTATAGATTCCGATGCTTTACTTCAGGTTTACTGTAACCCTTGGACCTTCTCATTGACGACGAAACACAGAAATTGCATCGGAATTAAATAGAAAAGGCACAATGCCGACTTAAGTACAAGAAGACTGACTCTTCCGTGTCTATGTTTTAAACCATTCCTGTGACACTAGATACAGATTCCGATGCTTCACTTCAGGTTTACTGTATCCCTCTGACCTTCTTATTGACGATGAAGCACAGTAATTGCATCGGAATTAAATACAAAAGGCACAATGCCGACTTAAATACAATAAATCGAACTCTTTTTACAGTCTGTGTTTTGAACCATCCCTGTGACATTAGTTATCGATTCCGATGCTTCACTTCAGGTTTACTGTATCGCTCTGACCTTCTTATTGACGATGAAACACAGAAATTGCATCGGAATTAAATACAAAAGGCACAATGCCGAATTAAGTACAAGAAAACTGACTCTTCTTACAGTCTATGTTTTGAACCATTCCTGTGACACTAGTTATAGATTCCGATGCTTCACTTCAGGTTTACTGTATCTCTCTGACCATCGTATTGACGAAGAAACACAGAAATTGCTTCGGAATTAAATAGAAAAGGCACAATGCCGACTTAAGTACAAGAAGACTGACTCTTCCTACTGTCTATGTTTTGAACCATTCCTGTGACTCTAGTTATAGATTCCGATGCTTCGCTTCAGGTTTACTGTATCCCTTGGACATTCTTATTGACGATGAAACACAGAAATTGGATCGGAATTAAATAGGAAAGGCACAATGCCGACTTAAGTACAATACGACTTACTCTTCTTACTGTCTATGTTTTGAACCTTTTCTGAGACACTAGTTATAGATTCCGATGCTTCACTTCAGGTTTACTGTAACCCTTGGACCTTCTCATTGACGACGAAGCACAGAAATTGCATCGGAATTAAATAGAAAAAGCACAATGCCGACTTAAGTACAAGAAGACTGACTCTTCCGTGTCTATGTTTTAAACCATTCCTGTGACACTAGATACAGATTCCGATGCTTCACTTCAGGTTTACTGTATCCCTCGGACCTTCTTATTGACGATGAAGCACAGTAATTGCATCGGAATTAAATACAAATGGCACAATGCCGACTCATGTCCAAGAAGACTGACTCTTCTTACTGTCTATGTTTTGAACCTTTCCTGTGACACTAGATATAGATTCCGATGCTTCACTTCAGGTTTACTGTATCCCTCTGACCTTCGTATTAACGACGAAACACAGAAATTGCAGTTGAATTAAACAGAGAAGGCACAATGCCGACTTAAGTACAAGAAGACTGAATCTTCCTACTGTCTATGTTTTGATCCATTCCTGTGACACTTGTTATAGATTCCGATGCTTCGCTTCAGGTTTACTGTATCCCTCTGACATTCTTATTGACGATGAAACACAGAAACTGCATCGGAATTAAGTACAAACGGCACAATGCCGACTTAAGTACATGAAGACTGACTCTTCTTACTGACTATGTTGTGAACATTTCCTGTGAGACCAGTTTTAGATTCCGATGCTTCACTATATGTTTACTGTATCCCTTGGACCTTCTTATTGACGATGAAACACAGAAATTGCATCGGAATTAAATAAAAAAGGCACAATGCCGACTTAAGTACAAGAAGACTGACTCTTCCTACTGTCTATGTTTTGAACCATTCCTGTGACTCTAGTTATAGATTGCGATGCTTCACTTCAGGTTTACTGTATCCCTTGGACCTTCTTATTGACGATGAAACACAGAAATTGCATCGGAATTAAATACAAAAGGCACAATGCCGACTTAAGTACAATAAGACTGACTTTTCTTACTGTCTATGTTTTGAACCTTTTCTGTGTAACTTCTTATAGATTCCGATGCTTCACTTCAGGTTTAATGTATCCCTTGGACCTTCTTATTGACGAGAAACACAGAAATGGCATCGGAATTAAATAGAAAAGGCAAAATGCCGACTTAAGTACAAGAAGACTGACTCTTCCGTGTCTATGTTTTATACCATTCCTGTGACACTAGATATAGATTCCGATGCTTCACTTCAGGTTTACTCTATCCCTTGGACCTTCTTATTGACGAAGAAAGACAGAAATTGCATCGGAATTAAATAGAAAAGTCACAATGCCTACTCAAGTACAAGTGGACTGTCTCTTCTTACTGTCTAGGTTATAAAGCTTTCCTGTGAGACCGGTTTCAGATTCCGATGCTTCACATTAGGTTTACTGTATCCCTTGGATCTTCTTACTGACGACGAAACACAGAAATTGAATCAGAATTAAATAGAAAATACACAATGCTGACTTAAGTACAAGGATCCTAACTCTTCTTACTCTCTATGTTTTGAACCTTTCCTGTGAGACCAGTTTTACATTCCGATGCTTCATTTCAGTTTTACTGTATCCCGTGGACCTTCCATATTGACGATGAAACACAGAAATTGCATCGGAATTAAATATAAAAGGCACAATGCCGACTTAAGTACAAGAAGACTGACTCTTCTTACTGACTATGTTTTGAACATTTCCTGTGTGACCAGTTTTAGATTCTGATGCTCCACTATATGTTCACTGTATCCCTTGGACCTTCTTATTGACGATGAAACACAGAAATTGCATCGGAATTAAATACAAAAGGCACAATGCCGACTTAAGTACAATACGACTGACTCTTCTTACTGTCTATGTTTTGAACCTTTTCTGAGACACTAGTTATAGATTCCGATGCTTCACTTCAGGTTTACTGTAACTCTTGGACCTTCTCATTGACGACGAAACACAGAAATTGCATCGGAATTAAATAGAAAAGGCAAAATGCCGACTTAAGTACAAGAAGACTGACTCTCCTGTGTCTATGTTTTAAACCATTCCTGTGACACTAGATACAGATTCCGATGCTTCACTTCAGGTTTACTGTATCCCTCTGACCTTCTTATTGAGGATGAAGCACAGTAATTGCATCGGAATTAAATACAAATGGCACAATGCCGACTCATGTCCAAGAAGACTGACTCTTCTTTCTGTCTATGTTTTGAACCTTTCCTGTGACACTAGAAATAGATTCCGATGCTTCACTTCAGGTTTACTATATCCCTCTGACCTTCGTATTGACGACGAAACACAGAAATTGCATTTGAATTGAATAGAAAAGGCACAATGCCGACTTAAGTACAAGAAGACTGAATCTTCCTACTGTCTATGTCTTGAACCATTCCTGTGACACTTGTTATAGATTCCGATGCTTCGCTTCAGGTTTACTGTATCCCTCTGACATTCTTATTAACGATGAAACACAGAAACTGCATCGGAATTAAGTACAAACGGCACAATGCCGACTTAAGTGCATGAAGACTGACTCTTCTTACTGACTATGTTGTGAACATTTCCTGTGAGACCAGATTTAGATTCCGATGCTTCACTATATGTTTACTGTATCCCTTGGACCGTCTTATTGACGATGAAACACAGATATTGCATCGGAATTAAATAGAAAATGCACAATGCCGACTTAAGTACAAGAAAACTGACTCTTCTTACTGACTATGTTTTGAACCTTTCCTGTGAGACCGGTTTTAGATTCCGATGCTTCACTTCAGGTTTACTGTATTCCATGGACCTTCTTTTTGACGTGTAAACAAGGAAATTGCATCGGAATTAAATAGAAAATTCACAATGCCGACTTAAGTACAAGAAGACTGACTCTTCTTACTGTCTATGTTTTGAACCATTCCTGTGGCACTAGTTATAGATTCCGGTGCTTCACTTCAGGTTTTCTGTATCCCTCTGACCTTCTTATTGACGAAGAATGACAGAAATTGCATCGGAATTAAATAGAAAAGTCACAATGCCTACTCAAGTACAAGTAGACTGTCTCTTCTTACTGTCTATGTTATAAAGCTTTCCTGTGAGACCGGTTTCAGATTCCGATGCTTCACATTAGGTTTACTGTATCCCTTGGATATTTTTACTGACGACGAAACACAGAAATTGAATCAGAATTAAATAGAAAATACACAATGCTGACTTAAGTACAAGAAACCTAACTCTTCTTACTCTCTATGTTTTGAACCTTTCCCGTGAGACCAGTTTTACATTCCGATGCTTCATTTCAGATTTACTGTATCCCGTGGACCTTCCATATTGACGATGCAACACAGAAATTGCATCGGAATTAAATATAAAAGGCACAATGCCGACTTAAGTACAAGAAGACTGACTCTTCTTACTGACTATGTTTTGAAAATTTCCTGTGTGACCAGTTAAAGATTCTGATGCTTCACTGTATGTTCACTGTATCCCTTGGACCTTCTTATTGACGATGAAACACAGAAATTGCATCGGAATTAAATACAAAAGGCACAATGCCGACTTAAGTACAACAAGACCAACTCTTCTTACTGACCATCTTTTGAACACTTCCTGTGAGACCAGTTTTAGATTCCGATGCTTCACTATATGCTTACTGTATACCTTGGAGCTTCTCATTGACGATGAAACACAGATATTGCATCGGAATTAAATACAAAACGCACAATGCCGACTTAAGCACAAGAAGACTGAGTCTTCTTACTGATTATGTTTTCAACATTTTCTGTGAGACCAGTTTTAGATTCCGATGCTTCACTATATGTTTGCTGTATCCCTTGGACCTTCTTATTGAAGATGAAACACAGAAATTGCATCAGAACTAAATACAAAAGGAACAATGTCGACTTAAGTACATGAAGACTGACTCCTCCTACTGACTATGATTTCAACATTTCCTGTGAGACCAGTTTTACATTCCGATGCTTCACTATATGTTTACTGTATACCTTGGACCTTCTTATCGACGATGAAAGACAGAAATTGCATCGGAATTAAATAGAAAAGGCACAATGCCGACTTAAGTACAAGAAAACTGACTCTTCTTACTGTCTATGTTTTGAACCATTCCTGAGATACTAGTTACACATTCCGATGCTTCTCTTCAGGTTTACTGTATCCCTCTGACCATCGTATTGACGATGAAACACAGAAATTGTATCGGAATTAAATACAAAAGGCAAAATGCCGACTTAAGTACAAGAAAACTGACTCTTCTTACTCTTTTTGATTTGAACCATTCCTGTGACACTGGTTAAGGATTTCGATGCTTCACTTAAGGTTTACTGTATCCCTCTGACCATCTTATCGACGATGAAACACAGAAATTGCATCGGAATTAAATACAAAAGGCACAATGCTGACTTAAATACAAGATATCGAACTCTTCTTACAGTCTGTGTTTTGAACCATTCCTGTGACATTAGTTATCGATTCCGATGCTTCACTTCAGGTTTACTGTATCGCTCTGACCTTCTTTTTGACGATGAAACACAGAAATTGCATCGGAAATAAATACAAAAGGCACAATGCCGACTCAAATACAAGATGACTGACTCTTCTTACTCTCTATGTTTTGAACCTTTCCTGTGAGTCCGGTTTTACATTCCGATGCTTCACTACAGGTTTACTCTATCCCTTGGGCCTTCTTATTGACGACGAAACACATAAATTGCATCGAAATTAAATAGAAAAGGCACAATGCCGACTTAAGTACAATACGACTGACTCTTCTTACTGTCTATGTTCTGAACCTTTTCTGAGACACTAGATATAGATTCCGATGCTTCACTTCAGGTTTACTGTATCCCTTGGCCTTCTCATTGACGACGAAACACAGAAATTGCATCGGAATTAAATAGAAAATGCAAAATGAAGACTTAAGTACAAGAAGACTGACTCTTCTCACTGACTATGTTTTGAACATTTCCTGTGAGACCAGTTTTAGATTCTGATGCTTCACTATATGTTTACTGTATCCCTTGGACCTTCTTATTGACGATGAAACACAGAAATTGCATCGGAATTAAATACAAAAGGCAGAATGCCGTTTTAAGTACAACAAGACTGACTCTTCTTACAGACCATCTTTTGAACACTTCCTGTGAGACCAGTTTTAGATTCCGATGCTTCATTATATGTTTACTGTATACCTTTGAGCTTCTTATTGACGATGAAACACAGAAATTGCATCGGAATTTAATACAAAAGGCAAAATGCCGACTTAAGTACAAGAAAATTAACTCTTCTCACTGTCTTTGTTTTGAACCATTCCTGAGATACTAGTTATGGATTTCGAAGCTTCACTTAAGGTTTACTGTATCCCTCTGACCATCTTATTGACGATGAAACACAGAAATTGCATCAAAATTAAATACAAAAGGCACAATGCCGACTTAAGTACAATACGACTGACTCTTCTTACTGTCTATGTTTTGCACCTTTTCTGAGACACTAGTTATAATTTCCGATGCTTCACTTCAGGTTTACTGTATCCCTTGGACCTTCTTATTGACGACGCTACACAGAAATAGCATGGGAATTAAATAGAAAAGGCAAAATGCCGACTTAAGTACAAGAAGACTGACTCTTCCGTGTCTATGTTTTATACCATTCCTGTGACACTAGATATAGATTCCGATGCTTCACTTTAGGTTTACTGTATCCCTTTGACCTTCTTGTTGACGACGAAACACTGAAATTGCATCGGGATTAAATACAAAAGACACAATGCCGACTTAAGTACAAAACGACTGACTCTTCCTACTGTCTATGTTTTAACCATTCCTGTGACACTAGTTATAAATTCTTATGCTTCACTTCAGGTTTACTCTATCCCTCTGACCTTCTTTTTGACGATGAAACACAGAAATTGCACCGGAATTAAATACAAAAGGCACAATGCCGACATAAGTACAAGAAGACTGACTCTTCTTACTGACTATGATTTGAACATTTCCTGTGAGACCAGTTTTAGATTCTGATGCTTCACTATATGTTTACTGTATCCCTTGGACCTTCTTGTTGACGATGAAACACAGAAATTGCATCGGAATTAAATACAAAAGGCACAATGCCGACTTAAGTACAAGAAGACTGACTCTTCATGCTGTGTATGATTTGAACCATTCCTGTGACACTAGTTATAGATTCCGATGCTTCACTTTAGGTTTACTGTATCCCTCTGTCCTTCTTATTGACGATGAAGCACAGTAGTTGCATCGGAGCTAAATACAAATAGCACAATGCTGACTCATGTCCAAGAAGTCAGACTCTTCTTACTGTCTATGCTTTGAACCTTTCCTGTGACACTAGATATAGATTCCGATGCTTCACTTCAGGTTTACTGTATCCCTCTGACCTTCTTATTGACGACGAAACACAGAAATTGCATTTGAATTAATTAGAAAAGGCAGAATGCCGACTTAAGTACAAGATTACTGAATCTTCCTACTGTCTATGTTTTGAACCATTCCTGTGACACTAGTTATAGATTCCGATGCTTCACTTCAGGTTTACTGAAACCCTCTGACATTCTTATTGACGATGAAACACAGAAATTGCATCGGAATTAAATACAAACGGCAGAATGCCGACTTAAGTACAAGAAGACTGACTCTTCTTACTGACTATGTTGTGAACATTTCCTGTGAGACCAGTTTTAGATTCCGATGCTGCACTATATGTTTACTGTATCTCTTGGACCTTCTTATTGACGATGAAACACAGAAACTGCATCGGAATTAAATACAAAAGGCATAATGCTGACTTAAGTACAAGAAGACTGACTCTTCCTACTGTCTATGTTTTAACCATTCCAGTGAAACTGGTTATAGACTCCGAAGCTTCACTTCAGGTTTACTGTATCCCTGTAAACTTCTTATTGCCGATTAAACACAGAAATTGCATCGGAATTAAATACAAAATCACAATGCCGACTCAAATACAAGATGACTCTCTCTTCTTACTCTCTATGTTTTGAGCTTTTCCTGTGAGACCGGTTTTGGATTCCGATGCTTCACTATATGTTTACTGTATCCCTTGGACCTTCTTATTGACGATGAAACACAGAAATTGCATCGGAATTAAATACAAAAGGCACAATGCTGACTTAAGTACAAGATGACTGAATCTTCCTACTGTCTATGTTTTGAACCATTCCTGTGACACTAGTTATAGATTCCGATGCTTCACTTCAGGTTTACTGAAACCCTCTGACATTCTTATTGACGATGAAACACAGAAATTGCATCGGAATTAAATACAAAAGGCACAATGCCGACATAAGTACAGGAAGACTGACTCTTCTTACTGACTATGATTTGAACATTTCCTGTGAGACCAGTTTTAGATTCTGATGCTTCACTATATGTTTACTGTATCCCTTGGACCTTCTTGTTGACGATGAAACACAGAAATTGCATCGAAATTAAATACAAAAGGCACAATGCCGACTTAAGTACAAGAAGACTGACTCTTCATGCTGTGTATGATTTGAACCATTCCTGTGACACTAGTTATAGATTCCGATGCTTCACTTTAGGTTTACTGTATCCCTCTGTCCTTCTTATTGACGATGAAGCACAGTAGTTGCATCGGAGCTAAATACAAATAGCACAATGCTGACTCATGTCCAAGAAGTCAGACTCTTCTTACTGTCTATGCTTTGAACCTTTCCTGTGACACTAGATATAGATTCCGATGCTTCACTTCAGGTTTACTGTATCCCTCTGACCTTCTTATTGACGACGAAACACAGAAATTGCATTTGAATTAATTAGAAAAGGCAGAATGCCGACTTAAGTACAAGATGACTGAATCTTCCTACTGTCTATGTTTTGAACCATTCCTGTGACACTAGTTATAGATTCCGATGCTTCACTTCAGGTTTACTGAAACCCTCTGACATTCTTATTGACGATGAAACACAGAAATTGCATCGGAATTAAATACAAACGGCAGAATGCCGACTTAAGTACAAGAAGACTGACTCTTCTTACTGACTATGTTGTGAACATTTCCTGTGAGACCAGTTTTAGATTCCGATGCTGCACTATATGTTTACTGTATCTCTTGGACCTTCTTATTGACGATGAAACACAGAAACTGCATCGGAATTAAATACAAAAGGCATAATGCTGACTTAAGTACAAGAAGACTGACTCTTCCTACTGTCTATGTTTTAACCATTCCAGTGAAACTGGTTATAGACTCCGAAGCTTCACTTCAGGTTTACTGTATCCCTGTAAACTTCTTATTGCCGATTAAACACAGAAATTGCATCGGAATTAAATACAAAATCACAATGCCGACTCAAATACAAGATGACTCTCTCTTCTTACTCTCTATGTTTTGAGCTTTTCCTGTGAGACCGGTTTTGGATTCCGATGCTTCACTATATGTTTACTGTATCCCTTGGACCTTCTTATTGACGATGAAACACAGAAATTGCATCGGAATTAAATACAAAAGGCACAATGCTGACTTAAGTACAAGATGACTGAATCTTCCTACTGTCTATGTTTTGAACCATTCCTGTGACACTAGTTATAGATTCCGATGCTTCACTTCAGGTTTACTGAAACCCTCTGACATTCTTATTGACGATGAAACACAGAAATTGCATCGGAATTAAATACAAACGGCAGAATGCCGACTTAAGTACAAGAAGACTGACTCTTCTTACTGACTATGTTGTGAACATTTCCTGTGAGACCAGTTTTAGATTCCGATGCTGCACTATATGTTTACTGTATCTCTTGGACCTTCTTATTGACGATGAAACACAGAAATTGCATCGGAATTAAATACATAAGGCACAATGCCGACTTAAGTACAATTAGACTGACTGTTCTTACTGTCTATGTTTTGAACCTTTTCTGTGACACTTCTTATAGATTCCGATGCTTCACTTCAGGTTTAGTGTATCCTTTGGACCTTCTTATTGACGACGATACACAGAAATAGCATCGGAATTAAAAAGAAAAGCGAAAAGGCCGACTTAAGTACAAGAAGACTGACTCTTCCGTGTCTATGTTTTATACCATTCCTGTGACATTAGATATAGATTCAGATGCTTCACTTCGGGTTTACTGTATCCCTTAGACCTTCTTATTGACGACGAAACACAGAAATTGCATCGGGATTAAATACAAAAGACACAATGCCGACTTAAGTACAAAACGACTGACTCTTCCTACTGTCTATGTTTTAACCATTCCTGTGACACTAGTTATAGATTCTGATGCTTCACTTTAGGTTTACTGTATCCCTCTGACCTTCTTTTTGACGATGAAACACAGAAATTGCATCGGAATTAAATACAAAAGGCACAATGCCGACTCAAATACAAGATGACTGACTCTTCTTACTCTCTATGTTTTGAACCTTTCCTGTGAGTCCGGTTTTAGATTCCGATGCTTCACTTCAGGTTTACTGTATCCCTCTGACATTCTTATTGACGATGAAACACAGAAATTACATCGGAATTAAATAGAAAAGGCACATTTTCGACTTAAGTACAAGAAGACTGACTCTTCTTACTGTCTATGTTTTGAACCATTCCTGTGACACTAGTTATAGATTCCGATGCTTCACTTCATGTTTACTGTATCCCCTGGACCTTCTTATTGACGTTGAAACACAGAAATTGCATCGGAATTAAATAGAAAAGGCACAATGCCGACTTAAGTACAAGAAGACTGACTCTTCTTACTGACTATGATTTGAACATTTCCTGTGAGAGCAGTTTTAGATTCCGATGCTTCACTTCAGGTTTACTCTATCCCTTGGACCTTCTTATTGACGACGAAACACAGAAATTGCATCGGGATTAAATACAAAAGACAGAATGCCGATTTAAGTACAAAACGACTGACTCTTCCTACTGTCTATGTTTTAACCATTCCTGTGACAGTAGTTATACATTCCGATGCTTCACTTCAGGTTTACTGTATCCCTCTGACCTTCTTATTGCCGATGAAACACAGAAATTGCATCGGAATTAAATACAAAAGGCACAATGCCGACTGTAATACAAGATGACTGACTCTTCTTACTCTCTATGTTTTGAGCCTTTCCTGTGAGACCGGTTTTAGGTTCCGTTGCCTCACTTCAGGTTTACTGTAGCCCTTGGACCTTCTTGGTGACGACGAAACACAGAAATTGCACCGGAATTAAATAGAAAAGGCACATTGCCGACTTAAGTACAAGAAGACTGTCTCTTCTTACTGACTATGATTTGAACATTTCCTGTGAGACCAGTTTTAGATTCCGATGCTTCACTATATGTTTACTGTATCCCTTGGACCTTCTTATTGACGATGAAACAAAGATATTGCATCGGAATTAAATACAAAATACACAATGCCGACTTAAGTACAAGAAGACTGACTCTTCTTACTGCCTATGTTTTGAACCATTCCTGTGACACTAGTTATAGATTTCGATGCTTCACTTCAGGTTTACTGTATCCCTCTGACCCTCTTATTGACGACGAAACACGGAAATAGCATCGGAATTAAATAGAAAAGGCACAATGCAAATTAAGTACAATAAGACTGACTCTTCCTCCAGTCTATGTTTTGAACCATTCCTGTGACACTAGTTGTAAATTCCGATGTTACACTTCAGGTTTACTGTATCCCTCTGACCATCTTACTGACGATGAAACACATATATTGCATCGGAATGCAATACAAAAGGCACAATGCAGACTTAAGTACAAGAAGACTGACTCTTCTTACTGTCTGTGTTTTGAACTTTTCCTGTGACACTAGCTATAGATTCCGATGCTTCAATTCAGATTTACTGCATCCCTTGGACCTTCTTAATGACGACGAAACACAGAAATTGCATCGGAATTAAATAGAAAGGGCACAATGCCGACTTAAGTAAAGAAGACTGACTCTTCCTACTGTATATGTTTTGAACCATTCCTGAGACACTAGTTATAGGTTCCGATGCTTCACTTCAGGTTCACTGTATCCCTCTGACATTCTTATTGACGATGAAACACAGAAGTTGCATCGGAATTAAATATAAAAGGTACAATGCCGACTTAAGATCAAGAAAAATAACTCATCCTACTCTCTACGTTTTGAACCATTCCTGTGACACTAGTTATGGATTCCGATGCTTCACTTCAGGTTTACTGTATCCCTTGGACCTTCTTATTGACGACGAAACACAGAAATTGCATCGGAATTAAATAGAAAAAGCACAATGCCGACGTAAGTACATGAAGACTGACTCATCTTACAGACTGTGTTTTGAACAATTCCTGTGACACTAGTTATAGATTCCGATGTTACACTTTAGGTTTACTGTATCCCCCTGACCTTCTTATTCACGATGTAACGCAGAAATTGCATCGGAATTAAATAGAAAAGGCACAATGCCCACTTAAGTACAAGAAGACTGACTCTTCCGTGTCTATGTTTTAAATCATTCCTGTGACACTAGATACAGATTCCGATGCTTCACTTCAGTTTTACTGTATCCCTCTGACCTTCTTATTGACGATGAAGCACAGTAATTGCATCGGAATTGAATACAAAAGGCAAAATGCCGACTTAAGTACAAGAAAACTGACTCTTCTCACTCTCTTTGATTTGAACCATTCCTGTGACACTAGTTATGGATTTCGATGCTTCACTTAAGGTTTACTGTATCCCTCTGACCATCTTATTGACGATGAAACACAGAAATTGCATCAACATTAAATACAAAAGGCACAATGCCGAATTAAGTACAAGAAGACTGACTCCTCTTACTGTCTATGTTCTGAACCATTCCTGTGACACTAATTATAGATTCCGATGTTTTACTTCAGGTTTACCGTATCGCTCTGACTTTCTTATTGACGATGAAACACAGAAATTGCATCGGAATTAAATACAAAAGGCACAATGCCGACTTAAATACAATAAATCGAACTCTTCTTACAGTCTGTGTTTTGAAACATCCCTGTGACATTAGTTATCGATTCCGATGCTTCACTTCAGGTTTACTGTATCGCTCTGACCTTCTTATTGACGATGAAACACAGAAATTGCATCGGAATTAAATACACAAGGCATAATGCCGAATTAAGTACAAGAAAACTGACTCTTCTTACAGTCTATGTTTTGAACCATTCCTGTGACACTAGTTATAGATTCCGATGCTTCACTTCAGGTTTACTGTATCTCTCTGACCATCGTATTGACGATAAAACACAGAAATTGCTTCGGAATTAAATAGAAAAGACACAATGCCGACTTAAGTACAAGAAGACTGACTCTTCCTACTGTCTATGTTTTGAACCATTCCTGTGACTCTAGTTATAGATTCCGATGCTTCGCTTCAGGTTTACTGTATCCCTTGGACATTCTTATTGACGATGAAACACAGAAATTGGATCGGAATTAAATACAAAAGGCACAATGTCGACTTAAGTACAATACGACTTACTCTTCTTACTGTCTATGTTTTGAACCTTTTCTGAGACACTAGTTATAGATTCCGATGCTTCACTTCAGGTTTACTGTAACCCTTGGACCTTCTCATTGACGACGAAACACAGAAATTGCATCGGAATTAAATCGAAAAGGCACAATGCCGACTTCAGTACAAGAAGACTGACTCTTCCGTGTCTATGTTTTAAACCATTCCTGTGACACTAGATACAGATTCCGATGCTTCACTTCAGGTTTACTGTATCCCTCTGACCTTCTTATTGACGATGAAGCACAGTAATTGCATCGGAATTAAATACAAAAGGCACAATGCCGACTTAAGTACAAGAAGACTGACTCTTCCTACTGTCTATGTTTTGAACCTTTCCTGTGACACTAGATATAGATTCCGATGCTTCACTTCAGGTTTACTGTATCCCTCTGACCTTCGTATTGACGACGAAACACAGAAATTGCATTTGAATTAAACAGAAAAGGCACAATGCCGACTTAAGTACAAGAAGACTGAATCTTCCTACTGTCTATGTTTTGATCCATTCCTGTGACACTTGTTATAGATTCCGATGCTTCGCTTCAGGTTTACTGTATCCCTCTGACCTTCTTATTGACGATGAAACACAGAAACTGCATCGGAATTAAGTACAAACGGCACAATGCCGACTTAAGTACATGAAGACTGACTCTTCTTACTGACTATGTTGTGAACATTTCCTGTGAGACCAGTTTTAGATTCCGATGCTTCACTATATGTTTACTGTATCCCTTGGACCTTCTTATTGACGATGAAACACAGAAATTGCATCGGAATTAAATAAAAAAGGCACAATGCCGACTTAAGTACAAGAAGACTGACTTTTCTTACTGTCTACGTTTTGAAGCTTTTCTGTGACACTTCTTATAGATTACGATGCTTCACTTCATGTTTAATGTATCCCTTGGACCTTCTTATTGACGAAGAAACACAGAAATAGCATCGGAATTAAATAGAAAAGGCAAAATGCCGACTTAAGTACAAGAAGACTGACTCTTCCGTGTCTATGTTTTATACCATTCCTGTGACACTAGATATAGATTCCGATGCTTCACTTCAGGTTTACTGTATCCCTTGGACCTTCTTATTGATGACGAAACACAGAAATTGCATCGGGACAAATACAAAAGACACAATGCCGACTTAAGTACAAAACGACCGACTCTTCCTACTGTCTATGTTTTAACCATTCCTGTGACACTAGTTATAGATTCTGATGCTTCACTTCAGGTTTACTGTATCCCTCTGACCTTCTTTTTGACGATGAAACACAGAAATTGCATCGGAAATAAATACAAAAGGCACAATGCCGACTCAAATACAAGATGACTGATTCTTCTTACTCTCTATGTTTTGAACCTTTCCTGAGAGTCCGGTTTGAGATTCCGATGCATCACTTCAGGTTTACTCTATCCCTTGGACCTTCTTATTGACGACGAAACACATAAATTGCATCGAAATTAAATAGAAAAGGCACAATGCCGACTTAAGTACAATACGACTGACTCTTCTTACTGTCTATGTTTTGAACCTTTTCTGAGACACTAGTTATAGATTCCGATGCTTCACTTCAGGTTTACTGTATCCTCTGGCCTTCTCATTGACGACGAAACACAGAAATTCCATCGCAATTAAATAGAAAATGCAAAATGAAAACTTAAGTACAAGAAGACTGACTCTTCTCACTGACTATGTTTTGAACTATTCCTGTGAGACCAGTTTTAGATTCTGATGCTTCACTATATGTTTACTGTATCCCTTGGACCTTCTTATTGACGATGAAACACAGAAATTGCATCGGAATTAAATACAAAAGGCACAATGCCGACTTAAGTACATGAAGACTGACTCCTCCAACTGACTATCAGTTCAACATTTCCTGTGATACCAGTTTTACATTCCGATGCTTCACTATATGTTTACTGTATCCCTTGGACCTTCTTATCGACGATGAAACACAGAAATTGCATCGGAATTAAATAGAAAAGGCACAATGCCGACTTAAGTACAAGAAAACTGACTCTTCTTACTGTCTATGTTTTGAACCATTCCTGAGATACTAGTCACACATTCCGATACTTCACTTCAGGTTTACTGTATCCCTCTGACCTTCATATTGACGATGAAACACAGAAATTGCATCGGAATTTAATACAAAAGGCAAAATGCCGACTTAAGTACAAGAAAACTAACTCTTCTCACTGTCTTTGTTTTGAAAAATTCCTGTGACACTAGTTATGGATTTCGATGCTTCACTTAAGGTTTACTGTATCCCTCTGACCATCTTATTGACGATGAAACACAGAAATTGCATCAAAATTAAATACAAAAGGCACAATGCCGAAATAAGTACAAGAAGACTGACTCTTCTTACTGTCTATGTTTTGAACCATTCCTGTGACACTAATTATAGATTCCGATGCTTTACTTCAGGTTTACTGTATCGCTCTGACCTTCTTATTGACGATGAAACACAGAAATTGCATCGGATTAAATACAAAAGGCACAATGCCGACTTAAGTACAAGAAATCGAACTCTTCTTACTGTCTGTGTTTTGAACTATTCCTGTGACATTAGTTATCGATTCCGATGCTTCACTTCAGGTTTACTGTATCGCTCTGACCTTCTTATTGACGATGAAATACAGAAATTGCATCGGATTTAATACAAAAGGCACAAAGCCGAATTAAGTACAAGAAAACTCACTCTTCTTACAGTCTATGTTTTGAACCATTCCTGTGACACTAATTATAGATTCCGATGCTTTACTTCAGGTTTACTGTATCCCTCTGACCTTCTTATTGACGACGAAACACAGAAATTGCATCGGAATTAAATAGAAAAGGCACAATGCCGACTTAAGTACAAGAAGACTGACTCTTCCTACTGTCTATGCTTTGAACCATTCCTGTGACTCTAGTTATAGATTCCGATGGTTCACTTCAGGTTTACTGTATCCCTTGGACCTTATTATTGACGACGAAACACAGAAATTCCATCGGAATTAAATAGAAAAGGCACAATGCCAACTTAAGTACAAGAAGACTGACTCTTCTTAGTGACAATGTTTTGAACCTTTCCTGTGAGACCGATTTTAGATTCCGATGCTTCACTTCAGTTTTTCTGTATCCCATGGACCTTCTTTTTGACGTCGAAGCAAAGAAATTGCATCGGAATTAAATAGAAAATTCACAATGCCGACTTAAGTACAAGAAGACTGAGTCTTCTTACTGTCTATGTTTTGAACCATTCCTGTGACACTAGTTGTAGATTCCGGTGCTTCACTTCGGGTTTTCTGTATCCCTCTGACCTTCTTATTGACGAAGAAAGACAGAAATTGCATCGGAATTAAATAGAAAAGTCACAATGCCTACTCAAGTACAAGTAGACTGTCTCTTCTTACTGTCTATGTTATAAAGCTTTCCTGTGAGACCGGTTTCAGATTCCGATGCTTCACATTAGGTTTACTGTATCCCTTGGATCTTCTTACTGACGACGAAACACAGAAATTGAATCAGAATTAAATAGAAAATACACAATGCTGACTTAAGTACAAGAAACCTAACTCTTCTTGCTCTCTATGTTTTGAACCTTTCCTGTGAGACCAGTTTTACATTCCGATGCTTGATTTCAGTTTTACTGTATCCCGTGGACCTTCCATATTGACGATGAAACACAGAAATTGCATCGGAATTAAATATAAAAGGCACAATGCCGACTTAAGTACAAGAAGACTGACTCTTCTTACTGACTATGTTTTAACATTTCCTGTGTGACCAGTTTTAGATTCTGATGCTCCACTATATGTTCACTGTATCCCTTGGACCTTCTTATTGACGATGAAACACAGAAATTGCATCGGAATTAAATACAAAAGGCACAATGCCGACTTAAGTACAACAAGACCGACTCTTCTTACTGACCATCTTTTGAACACTTCCTGTGAGACCAGTTTTAGATTCCGATGCTTCACTATATGTTTACTGTATACCTTGGAGCTTCTTATTGACGATGAAACACATAAAGTGCATCGGAATTAAATACAAAACGCACAATGCCGACTTAAGTACAAGAAGACTGAGTCTTCTTACTGATTATGTTTTGAACATTTTCTGTGAGACCAGTTTTAGATTCCGATGCTTCACTATATGTTTACTGTATTCCTTGGACCTTCTTATTGACGATGAAACACAGAAATTGCATCAGAATTAAATACAAAAGGAACAATGTCGACTTAAGTACATGAAGACTGACTCCTCCTACTGACTATGATTTCAACATTTCCTGTGAGACCAGTTTTCCATTCCGATGCTTCACTATATGTTTACTGTATCCCTTGGACCTTCTTATCGACGATGAAACACAGAAATTGCACCGGAATTAAATACAAAAGGCAAAATGCCGACTTAAGTACAAGAAAACTGACTCTTCTCACCCTCTTTGTTTTGAACCATTCCTGTGACACTAGTTATGGCTTTCGATGCTTCACTTAAGGTTTACTGTATCCCTCTGACCATCTTATTGACGATGAAACACAGAAATTGCATCAACATTAAATACAAAAGGCACAATGCCGAATTAAGTACAAGAAGACTGACTCCTCTTACTGTCTATGTTTTGAACCATTCCTGTGACACTAATTATAGATTCCGATGTTTTACTTCAGGTTTACTGTATCGCTCTGACCTTCTTATTGACGATGAAACACAGAAATTGCATCGGAATTAAATACAAAAGGCACAATGCCGACTTAAATACAAGAAATCGAACTCTTCTTACAGTCTGTGTTTTGAACCATTCCTGTGACATTAGTTATCGATTCCGATGCTTCACTTCAGGTTTACTGTATCGCTCTGACCTTCTTATTGACGATGAAACACAGAAATTGCTTCGGAATTAAATACAAAAGGCACAATGCCGAATTAAGTACAAGAAGACTGACTCTTCTTACTGTCTACGTTTTGAACCATTCCTGTGACACTAATTATAGATTCCGATGCTTTACTTCAGGTTTACTGTATCCCTCTGACGTTCTTATTGACGACGAAACAGAGAAATTGCATCGGAATTAAGTAGAAAAGGCACAATGCCGACTTAAGTACAAGAAGACTGACTCTTCCTACTGTCTATGTTTTGAACCATTCCTCTGACTCTAGTTATAGATTCCGATGCTTCACTTCAGGTTTACTGTAGCCCTTGGACATTCTTATTCACGATGAAACACAGAAATTGGATCGGAATTAAATACAAAAGGCACAATGCCGACTTAATTACAATACGACTGACTCTTCTTACTGTCTATGTTTTGAACCTTTTCTGAGACACTAGTTATAGATTCCGATGCTTCACTTCAGGTTTACTGTAACCCTTGGACCTTCTCATTGACGACGAAACACAGAAATTGCATCGGAATTAAATAGAAAAGGCAAAATGCCGACTTAAGTACAAGAAGACTGACTCTCCCGTGTCTATGTTTTAAACCATTCCTGTGACACTAGATACAGATTCCGATGGTTCACTTCACGTTTACTGTATCCCTCTGACCTTCTTATTGACGATGAAGCACTGTAATTGCATCGGAATTAAATACAAATGGCACAATGCCGACAAATGTCCAAGAAGACTGACTCTTCTTACTGTCTATGTTTTGAACCTTTCCTGTGACACTAGATATAGATTCCGATGCTTCACTTCAGGTTTACTATATCCCTCTGACCTTCGTATTGACGACGAAACACAGAAATTGCATTTGAATTGAATAGAAAAGGCACAATGCCGACTTAAGTACAAGAAGACTGAATCTTCCTACTGTCTATATTTTGAACCATTCCTGTGACACTTGTTATAGATTCCGATGCTTCGCTTCAGGTTTACTGTATCCCTCTGACATTCTTATTGACGATGAAACACAGAAACTGCATCGGAATTAAGTACAAACGGCACAATGCCGACTTACGTACATGAAGACTGAGTCTTCTTACTGACTATGTTGTGAACATTTCCTGTGAGACCAGTTTTAGATTCCGATGCTTCACTATATGTTTACTGTATCCCTTGGACCGTCTTATTGACGATGAAACACAGAAATTGCATCGGAATTAAATAGAAAAGGCACAATGCCGAGTTAAGTACAAGAAAACTGACTCTTCTTACTGACTATGGTTTGAACCTTTCCTGTGAGACCGGTTTAGATTCCGATGCTTCACTTCAGGTTTACTGTATTCCATGGACCTTCTTTTTGACGTCTAAAGAAAGAAATTGCATCGGTATTAAATAGAAAATTCACAATGCCGACTTATGTACAAGAAGACTGACTCTTCTTACTGTCTATGTTTTGAACCATTCCTGTGACACTAGTTATAGATTCCGGTACTTCACTTCAGGTTTTCTGTATCCCTCTGACCTTCTTATTGACGAAGAAAGACAGAAATTGCATCGGAATTAAATAGAAAAGTCACAATGCCTACTCAAGTACAAGTATACTGTCTCTTCTTACTGTCTATGTTATAAAGCTTTCCTGTGAGACCGGTTTCAGATTCCGATGCTTCACATTAGGTTTACTGTATCCCTTGGACCTTCTTACTGACGACGAAACACAGAAATTGAATCAGAATTAATTAGAAAATACACAATGCTGACATAAGTACAAGAAACCTAACTCTTCTTACTCTCTATGTTTTGAACCTTTCCTGTGAGACCAGTTTTACATTCTGATGCTTCATTCCAAATTTACTGTATCCCGTGGACCTTCCATATTGACGATGCAACACAGAAATTGCATCGGAATTAAATATAAAAGGCACAATGCCGACTTAAGTACAAGAAGACTGACTCTTCTTACTGACTATGTTTTGAAAATTTCCTGTGTGACCTGTTAAAGATTCTGATGCTTCACTATATGTTCACTGCATCCCTTGGACCTTCTTATTCACGATGAAACAGAGAAATTGCATCGGAATTAAATACAAAAGGCACAATGCCGACTTAAGTACAACAAGACCGACTCTTCTTACTGACCATCTTTTGAACACTTCCAGTGAGACCAGTTTTAGATTCCGATGCTTCACTATATGCTTACTGTATACCTTGGAGCTTCTTATTGGCGATGAAACACAGAAATTGCATCGGAATTAAATACAAAACGCACAATGCCGACTTAAGCACAAGAAGACTGAGTCTTCTTACTGATTATGTTTTGAACATTTTCTGTGAGACCAGTTTTAGATTCCGATGCTTCACTATATGTTTGCTGTATCCCTTGGACCTTCTTATTGACGATGAAACACAGAAATTGCATCAGAACTAAATACAAAAAGAACAATGTCGACTTAAGTACATGAAGACTGACTCCTCCTACTGACTATGATTTCAACATTTCCTGTGAGACCAGTTTTACATTCCGATGCTTCACTATATGTTTACTGTATACCTTGGACCTTCTTATCGACGATGAAACACAGAAATTGCATCGGAAATAAATACAAAAGGCACAATGCCGACTCAAATACAAGATGACTGACTCTTCTTACTCTCTATGTTTTGAACCCTTCCTGTGAGTCCGGTTTTAGATTCCGATGCTTCACTTCAGGTTTACTCTATCCCTTGGACCATCTTATTGACGACGAAACACATAAATTGCATCTAAATTAAATAGAAAAGGCACAATGCCGACTTAAGTACAATACGACTCACTCTTCTTACTGTCTATGTTTTGAACCTTTTCTGAGACACTAGTTATAGATTCCGATGCTTCACTTCAGGTTTACTGTATCCCTTGGCCTTCTCATTGACGACGAAACACAGAAATTGCATCGGAATTAAATAGAAAATGCAAAATGAAGACTTAAGTACAAGAAGACTGACTCTTCTCACTGACTATGTTTTGAACATTTCCTGTGAGACCAGTTTTACATTCCGATGCTTCACTATATGTTTACTGTATACCTTGGACCTTCTTATCGACGATGAAACACAGAAATTGCATCGGAAATAAATACAAAAGGCACAATGCCGACTCAAATACAAGATGACTGACTCTTCTTACTCTCTATGTTTTGAACCCTTCCTGTGAGTCCGGTTTTAGATTCCGATGCTTCACTTCAGGTTTACTCTATCCCTTGGACCTTCTTATTGACGACGAAACACATAAATTGCATCTAAATTAAATAGAAAAGGCACAATGCCGACTTAAGTACAATACGACTCACTCTTCTTACTGTCTATGTTTTGAACCTTTTCTGAGACACTAGTTATAGATTCCGATGCTTCACTTCAGGTTTACTGTATCCCTTGGCCTTCTCATTGACGATGAAACACAGAAATTGCATCGGAATTAAATACAAAAGGCAGAATGCCGACTTAAGTACAACAAGACTGACTCTTCTTACTGACCATCTTTTGAACACTTCCTGTGAGACCAGTTTTAGATTCCGATGCTTCATTATATGTTTACTGTATACCTTTGAGCTTCTTATTGACGATGAAACACAGAAATTGCATCGGAATTAAATACAAAACGCACAATGCTGACTTAAGTACAAGAAGACTAAGTCTTCTTACTGATTATGATTAGAACATTTTCTGTGAGACCAGTTTTAGATTGCGATACTTCACTATATGTTTACTGTATCCCTTGGACCTTCTTATTGACGATGAAACACAGTAATTGCATCAGAATTAAATACAAAAGGCACAATGCCGACTTAAGTACATGAAGACTGACTCCTCCAACTGACTATGATTTCAACATTTCCTGTGAGTCCAGTTTCACATTCCGATGATTCACTATATGTTTAGTGTATCCCTTGGACCTTCTTATCGACGATGAAACACAGAAATTGCATCGGAATTAAATAGAAAAGGCACAATGCCGACTTAAGTACAAGAAAACTGACTCTTCTTACTGTCTATGTTTTGAACCGTTCCTGAGATACTAGTTACACATTCCGATACTTCACTTCAGGTTTACTGTATCCCTCTGACCTTCATATTGACGATGAAACACAGAAATTGCATCGTAATTTAATACAATAGGCAAAATTCCGACTTAAGTACAAGAAAATTAACTCTTCTCACTGTCTTTGTTTTGAACCATTCCTGTGATACTAGTTATGGATTTCGATGCTTCACTTAAGGTTTACTGTATCCCTCTGACCATCTTATTGACGATGAAACACAGAAATTGCATCAAAATTAAATACAAAAGGCACAATGCCGACTTAAGTACAATACGACTGACTCATCTTACTGTCCATGTTTTGCACCTTTTCTGAGACACTAGTTATAGTTTCCGATGCTTCACTTCAGGTTTACTGTATCCCTTGGACCTTCTTATTGACGACGCTACACAGAAATAGCACCGGAATTAAATAGAAAAGGCAAAATGCCGACTTAAGTACAAGAAGACTGACTCTTCCGTGTCTATGTTTTATACCATTCCTGTGACACTAGATATAGATTCCGATGCTTCACTTCAGGTTCACTCTATCCCATGGACCTTCTTATTGACGACGAAACACAGAAATTACATCGGAATTAAATAGAAAAGGCACAATGCCGACATAAGTACAAGAAGACTGACTCTTCTTACTGACTATGATTTGAACATTTCCTGTGAGACCAGTTTTAGATTCTGATGCTTCACTATATGTTTACTGTATCCCTTGGACCTTCTTGTTGACGATTAAACACAGAAATTGCATCGGAATTAAATACAAAAGGCACAATACCGACTTAAGTACAAGAAGACTGACTCTTCATGCTGTGTATGATTTGAACCATTCCTGTGACACTAGTTATAGATTCCGATGCTTCACTTCAGGTTTACTGTATCCCTCTGACCTTCTTATTGACGATGAAGCACAGTAATTGCATCGGAGCTAAATACAAATAGCACAATGCTGACTCATGTCCAAGAAGTCAGACTCTTCTTACTGTCTATGTTTTAAACCTTTCCTGTGACACTAGATATAGATTCCGATGCTTCACTTCAGGTTTACTGTATCCCTCTGACCTTCTTATTGACGACGAAACACAGAAATTGCATTTGAATTAATTAGAAAAGGCAGAATGCCGACTTAAGTACAAGATGACTGAATCTTCCTACTGTCTATGTTTTGAACCATTCCTGTGACACTAGTTATAGATTCCGATGCTTCACTTCAGGTTTACTGAAACCCTCTGACATTCTTATTGACGATGAAACACAGAAATTGCATCGGAATTAAATACAAACGGCAGAATGCCGACTTAAGTACAAGAAGACTGACTCTTCTTACTGACTATGTTGTGAACATTTCCTGTGAGACCAGTTTTAGATTCCGATGCTGCACTATATGTTTACTGTATCTCTTGGACCTTCTTATTGACGATGAAACACAGAAATTGCATCGGAATTAAATACAAAAGGCACAATGCCGACTGAAGTACAGGAAGACTGACTCTTCCTACTGTCTATGTTTTAACCATTCCAGTGAAACTGGTTATAGACTCCGAAGCTTCACTTCAGGTTTACTGTATCCCTGTAAACTTCTTATTGCCGATTAAACACAGAAATTGCATCGGAATTAAATACAAAATCACAATGCCGACTCAAATACAAGATGACTCTCTCTTCTTACTCTCTATGTTTTGAGCTTTTCCTGTGAGACCGGTTTTGGATTCCGTTGCTTGACTTCAGGTTTACTGTATCCCTTGGACCTTCTTATTGACGACGAAACACAGAAATTGCAACGGAATTAAATACAAAAGGCACATTGCCGACTTAAGTACAAGAAGACTGACTCTTCTTACTGACTATGTTTTGAACATTTCCTGTGAGACCAGTTTAGATTCCGATGCTTCACTATATGTTTACTGTATCCCTTGGACCTTCTTATTGACGATGAAACACAGAAATTGCATCGGAATTAAATACGTAAGGCACAATGCCGACTTAAGTTCAATAAGACTGACTCTTCTTACTGTCTATGTTTTGAACCTTTTCTGTGACACTTCTTCTAGATTCCGATGCTTCACTTCAGGTTTACTGTATCCCTCTGACCTTCTTTTTGACGATGAAACACAGAAATTGCATCGGAATTAAATACAAAAGGCACAATGCCGACTCAAATACAAGATGACTGACTCTTCTTACTCTCTATGTTTTGAACCTTTCCTGTGAGTCCGGTTTTAGATTCCGATGCTTCACTTCAGGTTTACTCTATCCCTTGGACCTTCTTATTGACGACGAAACACAGAAATTGCATCAGAATTAAATAGAAAAGGCACAATGCCGACATAAGTACAAGAAGATTGACTCTTCTTACTCACTATGATTTGAACTTTTCCTGTGAGACCAGTTTTAGATTCTGATGCTTCACTATATGTTTACTGTATCCCTTGGACCTTCTTGTTGACGATGAAACACAGAAATTGCATCGGAATTAAATACAAAAGGCAAAATGCCGACTCAAATACAAGTTGACTGACTCTTCTTACTCTCTATGTTTTGAACCTTTCCTGTGAGTCCGGTTTTAGATTCCGATGCTTCACTTCAGGTTTACTCTATCCCTTGGACCTTCTTATTGACGACGAAACACAGAAATTGCATCGGAATTAAATAGAAAAGGCACAATGCCGACATAAGTACAAGAAGATTGACTCTTCTTACTCACTATGATTTGAACTTTTCCTGTGAGACCAGTTTTAGATTCTGATGCTTCACTATATGTTTACTGTATCCCTTGGACCTTCTTGTTGACGATGAAACACAGAAATTGCATCGGAATTAAATACAAAAGGCAAAATGCCGACTTAAGTACAAGAAGACTGACTCTTCTTACTGTCTGTAAATTGAACTTTTCCTGTGACACTAGCTATAGATTCCGAACCTTCAATTCAGATTTACTGCATCCCTTGGACCTTCGTATTGACGACGAAACACAGAAATTGCATCGGAATTAAATAGAAAAGGCACAATGCCCACTTACGTAAAGAAGACTGACTCTTTCTACTGAATATGTTTTGTACCATTCCTGAGACACTAGTTATAGATTCCGATGCTTCACTTCAGGTTTACTGTATCCCTCTGACATTCTTATTGACGATGAAACACAGAAATTACATCGGAATTAAATAGAAAAGGCACAATTTCGACTTAAGTACAAGAAGACTGACTCTTCTTACTGTCTATGTTTTGTACCATTCCTGAGACACTAGTTATAGATTCCGATGCTTCACATCATGTTTACTGTATCCCCTGGACCTTCTTATTGACGACGAAACACAGAAATTGCATCGGAATTAATTAAAAAAGGCAAAATGCCGACTTAAGTACAAGAAGACTGACTCTTCCGTGTCGATGTTATAAACCATTCCTGTGACACTAGATATAGATTCCGATGGTTCACTTCAGGTTTACTGTATCCCTTGGACCTTCTTATTGACGATGAAACACAGAAATTGCATCGGAATTAAATACAAAAGGCACAATGCCGACTTAAGTACAAGAAGACTGACTCTTCTTACTGTCTATGTTTTGAACCATTCCTGTGACACTAGTTATAGATTCCGATGCTTCACTTCATGTTTACTGTATCCCCTGGCCCTTCTTATTGACGTCGAAACACAGAAATTGCATCGGAATTAAATAGAAAAGGCACAATACCGACTTAAGTACAAGGAGACTGACTCTTCGGACTGACTATGTTTTGAACATTTCCTGTGAGACCCGTTTTAGGTTCCCATGCTTCACTATATGTTTACTGTATCCCTTGGACCTTCTTATTGACGACGAAACACAGAAATAGCATCTGAATTAAATACAAAAGGCACAATGCCGACTTAATTACAAGAAAACTGGCTCTTCTTACTGTCTATGTTTTGAACCATTCCTGTGACACTAGTTATAGATCCGATGCTTCACTTCAGGTTCACTGTATCCCTTGGAACTTCTTATTGACGACGAAACACAGAAATTGCATCGGAATTAAATACAAAAGACACAATGCCGACTTACGTACAATAAGACTGACTCTTCTTACTGTCTATGTTTTGAACCTTTTCTGTGACACTAGTTATAGAATCCGATGCTTCACTTCAGGTTTACTGTATCCCTTGGACCTTCTTATTGACGGCGAAACACAGAAATTGCATCGGAATTACATAGAAAAGACAAAATTGCCGACTTAAATTCAAGAAGACTGACTCTTCCGTGTCTAAGTTATAAACCATTCCTGTGACACTAGATATAGATTCCGATGCTTCACTTCAGGTTTACTGTATCCCTTGGACCTTCTTATTGACGACGAAACACAGAAATTGCATCGGGATTAAATACAAAAGACAGAATGCCGATTTAAGTACAATAAGACTGACTCTTCTTACTGTCTATGTTTTGAACCTTTTCTGTGACACTAGTTATAGATACCGATGCTTCACTTCAGGTTTACTGTATCCCTTGGACCTTCGTATTGACGGCGAAACACAGAAATTGCATCGGAATTACATAGAAAAAACAAAATTGCCGACTTAAGTTCAAGAAGACTGACTCTTCCGTGTCTAAGTTATAAACCATTCCTGTGACACTAGATATAGATTCCGATGCTTCACTTCAGGTTTACTGTATCCCTTGGACCTTCTTATTGACGCCCAAACACAGAAATTGCATCGGGATTAAATACAAAAGACAGAATGCCGATTTAAGTACAAAACGACTGACTCTTCCTACTGTCTATGTTTTAACCATTCCTGTGACTGTAGTTATACATTCCGATGCTTCACTTCAGGTTTACTGTATCCCTCTGACCTTCTTATTGACGATGAAACACAGAAATTGCATCGGAATTAAATACAAAAGGCACAATGCCGACTGAAATTCAAGATGACTGACTCTTCTTACTCTCTATGTTTTGAGCCTTTCCTGTGAGACCGGTTTTAGGTTCCGTTGCCTCACTTCAGGTTTACTGTAGCCCTTGGACCTTCTTGTTGACGATGAAACACAGAAATTGCATCGGAAGTAAATAGAAAAGGCACATTGCCGACTTAAGTACAAGAATACTGACCCTTCTTACTGACTATGATTTGAACATTTCCTGTGAGACCAGTTTTAGATTCCGATGCTTCACTATATGTTTACTGTATCCCTTGGACCTTCTTATTGACGATGAAACAAAGAAATTGCATCGGAATTAAATACAAAAGGCACAATGCCGACTTAAGTACAAGAAGACTGACTCTTCTTACTGCCTATGTTTTGATCCATTCCTGTGACACTAGTTATAGATTTCGATGCTTCACTTCAGGTTTACTGTATCCCTCTGACCCTCTTATTGACGACGAAACACAGAAATAGCATCGGAATTAAATAGAAAAGGCACAATGCAAATTAAGTATAATAAGACTGACTCTTCCTCCTGTCTATGCTTTGAACCATTCCTGTGACACTAGTTGTAAATTCCGATGTTACACTTCAGGTTTACTGTATCCCTCTGACCATCTTATTGACGATGAAACACATATATTGCATCGAAATGAAATACAAAAGGCACAATGCAGACTTAAGTACAAGAAGACTGACTCTTCTTACTGTCTGTGTTTTGAACTTTTCCTGTGACACTAGCTATAGATTCCGATGCTTCAATTCAGATTTACTGCATCCCTTGGACCGTCTTAATGACGACGAGACACAGATATTGCGTCGGAATTAAATAGAAAAGGCACAATGCCGACTTAAGTAAAGAAGACTGACTCTTCCTACTGTATATGTTTTGAACCATTCCTGAGACACTAGTTATAGGTTCCGATGCTTCACTTCAGGTTCACTGTATCCCTCTGACATTCTTATTGACGATGAAACACAGAAGTTGCATCGGAATTAAATATAAAAGGTACAATGCCGACTTAAGATCAAGAAAAATAACTCATCCTACTCTCTATGTTTTGAACCATTCCTGTGACACTAGTTATAGATTCCGATGCTTCACTTCAGGTTTACTGTATCCCTTGGACCTTCTTATTGACGACGAAACACAGAAATTGCATCGGAATTAAATAGAAAAAGCACAATACCGACTTAAGTACATGAAGACTGACTCATCTTACAGACTGTGTTTTGAACCATTCCTGTGACACTAGTTATAGATTGCGATGCTTCACTTTAGGTTTACTGTATCCCCCTGACCTTCTTATTCACGATGTAACGCAGAAATTGCATCGGAATTAAATAGAAAAGGCACAATGCCCACTTAAGTAAAGAAGACTGACTCTTCCTACTGTATATGTTTTGAACTATTCCTGAGACACTAGTTATAGATTCCGATGCTTCACTTCAGGTTTACTGTATCCCTCTGACATTCTTATTGACGATTAAACACAGAAATTGCATCGGAATTAAATAGAAAAGGCACAATGCCGACTTAAGTACAAGAAGACTGACTCTTCTTACTGTCTAAATTTTGAACCACTCCTGTGACACTAGTTATAGATTCCGATGCTTCACTTCAGGTTTACTGTATCCCCTGGACCTTCTTATTGACGTCGAAACACAGAAATTGCATCGGAATTAAATAGAAAAGACACAAAGCCGACTTAAGTACAAGAAGACTGACTCTTCTTACTGACTATGTTTTGAACATTTCCTGTGAGACCCGTTTTAGGTGCCCATGCGTCACTATATGTTTACTGTATCCCTTGGACCTTCTTATTGACGACGAAACACAGAAATTGCATCTGAATTTAATACAAAAGGCACAATGCCGACTTAAGTACAAGAAAACTGACTCTTCTTACTGTCTATGTTTTGAACCATTCCTGTGACACTAGTTATAGATTCCGATGCTTCACTTCAGGTTCACTGTATCCCTTGGAACTTCTTATTGACAACGAAACACAGAAATTGCATCGGAATTAAATACAAAAGACAGAATGCCGACTTACGTACAATTAGACTGACTCTTCTTACTGTCTATGTTTTGAACCTTTTCTGTGACACTAGTTAAAGATTCCGATGCTTCACTTAGGGTTTACTGTATCCCTTGGACCTTCTTATTGACGACGAAACACAGAAATTGCATCGGAATTAAATACAAAAGGCAGAATGCCGACTTAAGTACAAGAAGACTGACTCTTCCGTGTCTGTGTTATAAACCATTCCTGTGACACTAGTTATATATTCCGATGCTTCACTTCAGGTTTACTGTATCCCTTGGACCTTCTTATTGACGACGAAACACAGAAATTGCATCGGGATTAAATACAAAAGACAGAATGCCGATTTAAGTACAAAACGACTGACTCTTCCTACTGTCTATGTTTTAACCATTCCTGTGACAGTAGTTATACATTCCGATGCTTCACTTCAGGTTTACTGTATCCCTCTGACCTTCTTATTGATGATGAAACACAGAAATTGCATCGGAATTAAATACAAAAGGCACAATGCCGACTGAAATACAAGATGACTGACTCTTCTTACTCGCTATGTTTTGAGCCGTTCCTGTGAGACCGGTTTTAGGTTCCGTTGCCTCACTTCAGGTTTACTGTAGCCCTTGGACCTTGTTGTTGACGACGAAACACAGAAATTGCATCGGAATTAAATAGAAAAGGCACATTGCCGACTTAAGTACAAGAAGACTGACTCTTCTTACTGACTATGATTTGAACATTTCCTGTGAGACCAGTTATAGATTCCGATGCTTCACTATATGTTTACTGTATGCCTTGGACCTCCTTATTGACGATGAAACACAGAAATTGCATCGGAATTAAATACAAAAGGCACAATGCCGACTTAAGTACAAGAAGACTGACTCTTCTTACTGCCTATGGTTTGAACCATGCCTGTGACACTAGTTATAGATTTCGATGCTTCACTTCAGGTTTACTGTATCCCTCTGACCCTCTTATTGACGAAGAAACACAGAAATAGCATCGGAATTAAATGGAAAAGGCACAATGCAAATTAAGTACAATAAGACAGACTCTTCCTCCTGTCTATGTTTTGAACCATTTCTGTGACACTAGTTGTAAATTCCGATGCTACACTTCAGGTTTACTGTATCCCTCTTACCATCTTATTGACGATGAAACACATATATTGCATCGGAATGAAATACAAAAGCACAATGCAGACTTAAGTACAAGAAGAATGACTCTTCTTACTGTCTGTGTTTTGAACTTTTCCTGTGACACTAGCTATAGATTCCGATGCTTCAATTCAGATTTACTGCATCCCTTTGACCTTCTTAATGACGACGAAACACAGAAATTGCATCGGAATTAAATAGAAAAGGCACAATGCCGACTTAAGTAAAGAAGACTGACTCTTCCTACTGTATATGTTTTGAACCATTCCTGTGACACTAGTTATAGATTCCGATGCTTCACTTCAGGTTTACTGTATCCCTCTGACATTCTTGTTGACGATGAAACACAGAAGTTGCATCGGAATTAAATAGAAAAGGTACAATGCCGACTTAAGATCAAGAAAAATAACTCATCCTACTCTCTATGTTTTGAACCACTCCTGTGACACTAGTTATAGATTCCGATGCTTCACTTCAGGTTTACTGTATCCCTTGGACCTTCTTAGTGCCGATGAAACACAGAAATTGCATCGGAATTAAATACAAACGGCACAATGCCGACTTAAGTACAATAAGACTGACTCTTCGTACTGTCTATGTTTTGAACCTTTTCAGTGACACTACTTATAGATTCCGATGCTTCACTTCAGGTTTAATGTATCCCTTGGACCTTCATATTGACGACGAAACACAGAAATAGCATCGGAATTAAATAGCAAAGTCAAAACGCCGACTTATGTACAAGAAGACTGACTCTTCCGTGTCTATTTTTTAAACCATTCCTGTGACACTAGATATAGATTCCGATGCTTCACTTCAGGTTTACTGTATCCCTTGGACCTTCTTATTGACGACGAAACACAGAAATTGCATCGGTATTAAATACAAAAGACACAATGCCGACTTAAGTACAAAACGACTGACTCTTCCTACTGTCTGTGTTTTAACCATTCCTGTGACACTAGTTATAAATTCCGATGCTTCACTTCAGGTTTACTGTATCCCTCTGGCCTTCTTATTGACGATGAAACACAGAAATTGCATCGGAATTAAATACAAAAGGCACAATGCCGACTCAAATACAAGATTACTGACTCTTCTTACTCTCTATGTTTTGAACCTTTCCTGTGAGTCCGGTTTTAGATTCCGGTGCTTCACTTCAGGTTTACTCTATCCCTTGGACCTTCTTATTGACGACGAAACACAGAAATTGCATCGGAATTAAATAGAAAAGGCACAATGCCGACTTAAGTACAAGACGACTGACTCTTCTTGCTGTGTATGATTTGAACCATTCCTGTGACACTAGTTATAGATTCCGATGCTTCACTTCAGGTTTACTGTATCCCTCTGACCTTCTTATTGACGATGAATCACAGTAATTTGAATCGGAATTAAATACAAATGGCACAATACTGACTCATGTCCAAGAAGACTGACTCTTCTTGCTGTCTATGTTTTGAACCTTTTCTGTGACACTAGTTAAAGATTCCGATGCTTCACTTCAGGTTTACTGTATCCCTTGGACCTTCTTATTGACGACGAAACACAGAAATTGCATCGGAATTAAATACAAAAGGCAGAATGCCGACTTAAGTACAAGAAGACTGACTCTTCCGTGTCTGTGTTATAAACCATTCCTGTGACACTAGTTATAGATTCCGATGCTTCACTTCAGGTTTACTGTATCCCTTGGACCTTCTTATTGACGACGAAACACAGAAATTGCATCGGGATTAAATACAAAAGACAGAATGCCGATTTAAGTACAAAACGACTGACTCTTCCTACTGTCTATGTTTTAACCATTCCTGTGACAGTAGTTATACATTCCGATGCTTCACTTCAGGTTTACTGTATCCCTCTGACCTTCTTATTGATGATGAAACACAGAAATTGCATCGGAATTAAATACAAAAGGCACAATGCCGACTGAAATACAAGATGACTGACTCTTCTTACTCGCTATGTTTTGAGCCTTTCCTGTGAGACCGGTTTTAGGTTCCGTTGCCTCACTTCAGGTTTACTGTAGCCCTTGGACCTTGTTGTTGACGACGAAACACAGAAATTGCATCGGAATTAAATAGAAAAGGCACATTGCCGACTTAAGTACAAGAAGACTGACTCTTCTTACTGACTATGATTTGCACATTTCCTGTGAGACCAGTTATAGATTCCGATGCTTCACTATATGTTTACTGTATGCCTTGGACCTCCTTATTGACGATGAAACACAGAAATTGCATCGGAATTAAATACAAAAGGCACAATGCCGACTTAAGTACAAGAAGACTGACTCTTCTTACTGCCTATGGTTTGAACCATTCCTGTGACACTAGTTATAGATTTCGATGCTTCACTTCAGGTTTACTGTATCCCTCTGACCCTCTTATTGACGAAGAAACACAGAAATAGCATCGGAATTAAATGGAAAAGGCACAATGCAAATTAAGTACAATAAGACTGACTCTTCCTCCTGTCTATGTTTTGAACCATTTCTGTGACACTAGTTGTAAATTCCGATGCTACACTTCAGGTTTACTGTATCCCTCTTACCATCTTATTGACGATGAAACACATATATTGCATCGGAATGAAATACAAAAGCACAATGCAGACTTAAGTACAAGAAGACTGACTCTTCTTACTGTCTGTGTTTTGAACTTTTCCTGTGACACTAGCTATAGATTCCGATGCTTCAATTCAGATTTACTGCATCCCTTTGACCTTCTTAATGACGACGAAACACAGAAATTGCATCGGAATTAAATAGAAAAGGCACAATGCCGACTTAAGTAAAGAAGACTGACTCTTCCTACTGAATATGTTTTGAACCATTCCTGAGACACTAGTTATAGATTCCGATGCTTCACTTCAGGTACACTGTATCCCTCTGACATTCTTATTGACGATGAAACACAGAAGTTCCATCGTAATTAAATAGAAAAGGTACAATGCCGACTTAAGATCAAGAAAAATAACTCATCCTACTCTCTATGTTTTGAACCACTCCTGTGACACTAGTTATAGATTCCAATGCTTCACTTCAGGTTTACTGTATCCCTTGGACCTTCTTAGTGACGATGAAACACAGAAATTGCATCGGAATTAAATACAAACGGCACAATGCCGACTTAAGTACAATAAGACTGACTCTTCGTACTGTCTATGCTTTGAACCTTTTCAGTGACACTACTTATAGATTCCGATGCTTCACTTCAGGTTTAATGTATCCCTTGGACCTTCATATTGACGACGAAACACAGAAATAGCATCGGAATTAAATAGCAAAGTCAAAACGCCGACTTATGTACAAGAAGACTGACTCTTCCGTGTCTATTTTTTAAACCATTCCTGTGACACTAGATATAGATTCCGATGCTTCACTTCAGGTTTACTGTATCCCTTGGACCTTCTTATTGACGACGAAACACAGAAATTGCATCGGTATTAAATACAAAAGACACAATGCCGACTTAAGTACAAAACGACTGACTCTTCCTACTGTCTGTGTTTTAACCATTCCTGTGACACTAGTTATAAATTCCGCTGCTTCACTTCAGGTTTACTGTATCCCTCTGGCCTTCTTATTGACGATGAAACACAGAAATTGCATCGGAATTAAATACAAAAGGCACAATGCCGACTCAAATACAAGATTACTGACTCTTCTTATTCTCTATGTTTTGAACCTTTCCTGTGAGTCCGGTTTTAGATTCCGATGCTTCACTTCAGGTTTACTCTATCCCTTGGACCTTCTTATTGACGACGAAACACAGAAATTGCATCGGAATTAAATAGAAAAGGCACAATGCCGACTTAAGTACAAGAAGACTGACTCTTCTTGCTGTGTATGATTTGAACCATTCCTGTGACACTAGTTATAGATTCCGATGCTTCACTTCAGGTTTACTGTATCCCTCTGACCTTCTTATTGACGATGAAGCACAGTAATTGCATCGGAATTAAATACAAATGGCACAATACTGACTCATGTCCAAGAAGACTGACTCTTCTTACTGTCTATGTTTTGAACCTTTCCTGTGACACTAGATATAGCTTCCGATGCTTCACTTCAGGTTTACTGTATCCCTTGGACCTTCTTAATGACGACGAAACACAGAAATTGCAACGGAATTAAATAGAAAAGGCACAATGCCGACTTAAGTACAGGAAGACTGACTCTTCTGACTGTCTGTGTTTTGTACTTTTCCTGTGACACTAGCATTAGATTCCGATGCTTCAATTCAGACTTACTGCATCCCTTGGACCTTCTTAATGACGACAAAACACAGAAATTGCATCGGAATTAAATAGAAAAGGCACAATGCCGACTTAAGTAAAGAAGACTGACTCTTCCTAATGTATATGTTTTGAACCATTCCTGAGACACAAGTTATAGATTCCAATGCTTCACTTCAGGTTCACTGTATGCCTCTGACATTCTTATTGACGATGAAAGACAGAAGTTGCATCGGAATTAAATAGAAAAGGCACAATGCCGACTTAAGATCAAGAAGAATAACTCTTCCTACTCTCTATGTTTTGAACCATTCCTGTGACACTAGTTATAGATTCCGATGCTTCACTTCAGGTTTACTGTATCCCTTGGACCTTCGTATTGATGACCAAACACAGAAATTGCATCGGATTTAAATAGAAAAAGCACAATGGCGACTTAAGTACAAGAAGACTGACTCTTCTTACTGTCTATGGTTTGAACCCTTCCTGTGACACTAGTTATATATTCCTATGTTCCACTTCAGGTTTGCTGTATCCCTTGGACCTTCATCTTGGCGACGAAACACAAAAATGGCATCGGAATTAAATAGAGAAGGCACAATGCCAACTTAAGTACAAGAAGACTGACTCTTCTTACAGACTATGTTTTGAACATTTCCTGTGAGACCAGTTTTAGATTCCGATGCTTCAATGTATGTTTACTGTATCCCTTGGACCTCCTTATTGACGACGAAACACAGAAATTGCATCGGATTTTAATAGAAGAGGCACAATGCCGGCTTAAGTTCAAGAAGACTGACTCCTCCTTCTGTCTATGTTTTGAACCCTCCCTTTGACACTACTTATAGATTCCGATGCCTCACTTCAGGTTTACTGTATCCCTTGGACCTTCTTATTGACGACGAAACACAGAAATTGCATCGGAATTAAATAGAAAAGGCACAATGCCGACGTAAGTACAAGAAGACTGACTCTTCTGACTGACTATGATTTGAACATTTCCTGTGAGACCAGTTTTAGATTCCGATGCTTCACTATATGTTTACTGTATCCCTTGGACCTTCTTATTGACGACGAAACACAGAAATTGCATCGGAATTAAATACAAAATGCACAATGCCGACTTAAGTACAAGAAGACTGACTCTTCTTGCTGTGTATGATTTGAACCGTTCCTGTGACACTAGTTATAGATTCCGATGCTTCACTTCAGGTTTACTACATCCCTCTGACCTTCTTATTGACGATGAAGCACAGTATTGCGTCGGAATTAAATACAAATGGCACAATGCTGACTCATGTCCAAGAAGACTGACTCTTCTTACTGTCTATGTTTTGAACCTTTCCTGTGACACTAGATATAGCTTCCGATGCTTCACTTCAGGTTTACTGTATCCCTTGGACCTTATTAATGACGACGAAACACAGAAATTGCATCGGAATTAAATAGAGAAGGCACAATGTCAACTTAAGTACAAGAAGACTTACTCTTCTTACTGACTATGCTTTGAACATTTCCTGTGAGACCAGTTTTAGATTCCGATGCTTCACTGTATGTTTACTGTATCCCTTGGACCTTCTTATTGACGACGAAACACAGAAATTGCATCGGATTTAAATAGAAGAGGCACAATGCCGACTTAAGTTCAAGAAGACTGACCCTTCCTTCTGTCTATGTTTTGAGCCTTTCCTTTGACACTAGTTATAGATTCCGATGCCTCACTTCAGGTTTACTGTATCCCTTGGACCTTCTTATTGACGATGAAACCAGAAATTGCATCGGAATTAAGTAGAAAATTCACAATGCCGACTTAAGTACAAGAAGACTGCCTCTTCTTACTGTCTATGTTTTGAACCTTATCTGTGACACTAGATATAGATTCCGATGCTTCAATTCAGGTTTACTGTATCCCTTGGACCTTCTTATTGACGACGAAACACAGAAATTGCATCGGAATTAAATAGAAAAGGCACAATGCCGACTTAAGTACAAGAAGACTGACACTTCCTACTGAATAATGTTTTGAACCATTCCTGTGACACTAGTTATAGATTCCGATGCTTCACTTCAGGTTTACTGTATCCCTCTGACCTTCTTATTGACGATGAAGCACAGTAATTGCATCGGAATTAAATACAAATGGCACAATGCAGACTCATGTCCAAGAAGACTGACTCTTCTTACTGTCTATGTCTTGAACCTTTCCTATGACACTAGATATAGCTTCCGATGCTTCACTTCAGGTTTACTGTATCCCTTGGACCTTCTTAATGACGACGAAACACAGAAATTGCAACGGAATTAAATAGAAAAGGCACAATGCCGACTTAAGTACAGGAAGACTGACTCTTCTTACTGTCTGTGTTTTGAACTTTTCCTGTGACACTAGCTATAGATTCCGATGCTTCAATTCAGACTTACTGCATCCCTTGGACCTTCTTAATGACGACAAAACACAGAAATTTCATCGGAATTAAATAGAAAAGGCACAATGCCGACTTAAGTAAAGAAGACTGACTCTTCCTAATGTATATGTTTTTAACCATTCCTGAGACACAAGTTATAGATTCCAATGTTTCACTTCAGGTTCACTATATCCCTCTGACATTCTTATTGACGATGAAAGACAGAAGTTGCATCGGAATTAAATAGAAAAGGCACAATGCTGACTTAAGATCAAGAAGACTAACTTTTCCTACTCTCTATGTTTTGAACCATTCCTGTGACACTAGTTATAGATTCCGATGCTTCACTTCAGGTTTACTGTATCCCTTGGACCTTCTTATTGACGACGAAACACAGAAATTGCATCGGAATTAATTAGAAAAAGCACAACGCCGACTTAAGCACATGAAGACTGACTCATCTTACAGACTGTGCTTTGAACCATTCCTGTGACACTAGTTATAGATTCCGATGCTTCACTTTACGTTTACAGTATCCCTCTGACCTTCTTATTGACGATGTAACGCAGAAATTGCATCGGAATTAAATACAAAAGGCACAATGGCGACTTAAGTACAAGAAGACTGACTCTTCTTACTGTCTATGATTTGAACCCTTCCTGTGACACTAGTTATATATTCCTATGTTCCACTTCAGGTTTGCTGTATCCCTTGGACCTTCATATTGGCGACGAAGCACAAAAATTGCATCGGAATTAAATAGAGAAGGCACAATGCCAACTTAAGTACAAGAAGACTGACTCTTCTTACTGACTATGTTTTGAATATTTCCTGTGAGACCAGTTTTAGATTCCGAAGCTTCAATGTATGTTTACTGTATCCCTTGGACCTTCTTATTGACGACGAAACACAGAAATTGCATCGGATTTTAATAGAAGAGGCACAATGCCGGCTTAAGTTCAAGAAGACTGACTCTTCCTTCTGTCTATGTTTTGAACCCTCCCTTTGACACTACTTATAGATTACGATGCTTCACTTCAGGTTCACTGTATCCCTTGGACCTTCTTATTGACGACAAAACACAGAAATCCCAACGGAATTAAATAGAAAAGGCACAATGCCGACATAAGTACAAGAAGACTGACTCTTCTTACTGACTATGATTTGAACATTTCCTGTGAGACCAGTTTTAGATTCCGATGCTTCATTATATGTTTACAGTATCCCTTGGACCTTCTTATTGACGACGAAACACAGAAATTGCATCGGAATTAAATACAAAATGCACAATGCCGACTTAAGTACAAGAAGACTGACTCTTCTTGCTGTGTATGATTTGAACCGTTCCTGTGACACTAGTTATAGATTCCGATGCTTCACTTCAGGTTTACTGTATCCCTCTGACCTTCTTATTGACGATGAAGCACAGTAATTGCATCGGAATTAAATACAAATGGCACAATGCTGACTCATGTCCAAGAAGACTGACTCTTCTTACTGCCTATGTTTTGAACCTTTCCTGTGACACTAGATATAGCTTCCGATGCTTCACTTCAGGTTTACTGTATCCCTTGGACCTTATTAATGACGACGAAACACAGAAATTGCATCGGAATTAAATAGAGAAGGCACAATGTCAACTTAAGTACAAGAAGACTTACTCTTCTTACTGACTATGCTTTGAACATTTCCTGTGAGACCAGTTTTAGATTCCGATGCTTCACTGTATGTTTACTGGATCCCTTGGACCTTCTTATTGACGACGAAACACAGAAATTGCATCGGATTTAAGTAGAAGAGGCACAATGCCGACTTAAGTTCAAGAAGACTGACCCTTCCTTCTGTCTATGTTTTGAGCCTTTCCTTTGACACTAGTTATAGATTCCGATGCCTCACTTCAGGTTTACTGTATCCCTTGGACCTTCTTATTAACGATGAAACCAGAAATTGCATCGGAATTAAGTAGAAAATTCACAATGCCAGCTTAAGTACAAGAAGACGGCCTCTTCTTACTGTCTATGTTTTGAACCTTATCTGTGACACTAGATATAGATTCCGATGCTTCACTTCAGGTTTACTGTATCCCTTGGACCTTCTTATTGACGACGAAACACAGAAATTGCATCGTAATTAAATAGAGAAAGGCACAATGCCGACTTAAGTACAAGAAGACTGACACTTCCTACTGAATAATGTTTTGAACCGTTCCAGTGACACTAGTTATAGATTCCGATGCTTCACTTCAGGTTTACTGTATCCCTCTGACCTTCTTATTGACGATGAAACACAGAAATTGCATCGGAATTAAATAAAAAAGGCACAATGCCGACTTAAGTACAAGAAGACTGACTCTTCCCACTGTCTATGTTTTGAACCATTCCTGTGACTCTAGTTATAGATTCCGATGCTTCACTTCAGGTTTACTGTATCCCTTGGACCTTCTTATTGACGATGAAACACAGAAATTGCATCGGAATTAAATACAAAAGGCACAATGCCGACTTAAGTACAATAAGACTGACTCTTCTTACTGTCTATGTTTTGAACCTTTTCAGTGATACTACTTATAGATTCCGATGCTTCACTTCAGGTTTAATGTATCCCTTGGACCTTCTTATTGACGACGAAATACAGAAATAGCATCGGAATTAAATAGCAAAGGCAAAATGCCGACTTAAGTACAAGAAGACTGACTCTTCCGTGTCTATGTTTTAAACCATTCCTGTGACACTAGATATAGATTCCGATGCTTCACTTCAGGTTTACTGTATCCCTTGGACCTTCTTATTGACGACGAAACACAGAAATTGCATCGGTATTAAATACAAAAGACACAATGTCGACTTAAGTACAAAACGACTGACACTTCCTACTGTCTATGTTTTAACCATTACTGTGACACTAGTTATAGATTCCGATGCTTCACTTCAGGTTTACCGTATCCCTCTGACCTTCTTATTGACGATGAAGCACAGTAATTGCATCGGAATTAAATACAAATGGCACAATGCTGACTCATGTCCAAGAAGACTGACTCTTCTTACTGTCTATGTTTTGAACTTTTCCTGTGACACTAGATATAGCTTCCGATGCTTCACTTCAGGTTTACTGTATCCCTTGGACTTTCTTAATGACGACGAAACACAGAAATTGCAACGGAATTAAATAGAAAAGGCACAATGCCGACTTAAGTACAGGAAGACTGACTCTTCTTACTGTCTGTGTTTTGAACTTTTCCTGTGACACTAGCTATAGATTCCGATGCTTCAATTCAGACTTACTGCATCCCTTGGACCTTCTTAATGACGACTAAACACAGAAATTGCATTGGAATTAAATAGAAAATGCACAATGCCGACTTAAGTAAAGAAGACTGACTCTTCCTAATGTATATGTTTTGAACCATTCCTGAGACACAAGTTATAGATTCCAATGCTTCACTTCAGGTTCACTGTATCCCTCTGACATTCTTATTGACGATGAAAGACAGAAGTTGCATCGGAATAAAATAGAAAACGCACTATGCCGACTTAAGATCAAGAAGACTAACTCTTCCTACTCTCTATGTTTTGAACCATTCCTGTGACACTAGTTATAGATTCCGATGCTTCACTTCAGGTTTACTGTATCCCTTGGACCTTCTTATTGACGACGAAACACAGAATATGCATCGGAATTAAATAGAAAAAGCACAATGCCGACTTAAGTACATGAAGACTGACTCATCTTACAGACTGTGCTTTGAACCATTCCTGTGACACTAGTTATAGTTTCCGATGCTTCACTTTACGTTTACAGTATCCCTCTGACCTTCTTATTGACGATGTAACGCAGAAATTGCATCAGAATTAAATACAAAATGCACAATGGCGACTTAAGTACAAGAATACTGACTCTTCTTACTGTCTATGATTTGAACCCTTCCTGTGACACTAGTTATTTATTCCTATGTTCCACTTCAGGTTTGCTGTATCCCTTGGACCTTCTTATTGGCGACGAAACACAGAAATTGCATCAGAATTAAATAGAGAAGGCACAATGCCTACTTAAGTACAAGAAGACTGACTCTTCTTACTGACTATGTTTTGCACATTTCCTGTGAGACCAGTTTTAGATTCCGATGCTTCACCGTATGTTTACTGTATCCCTTGGACCTTCTTATTGACGACGAAACACAGAAATTGCATCGGATTTTAATACAAGAGGCACAATGCCGGCTTAAGTTCAAGAAGACTGACTCTTCCTTCTGTCTATGTTTTGAACCTTTCCTTTGACACTACTTATAGATTCCGATGCCTCACTTCAGGTTTACTGTATCACTTGGACCTTCTTATTGACGACGAAACACAGAAATTGCATCGGAATTAAATAGAAAAGGCACAATGGCGACTTAAGTACAAGAATACTGACTCTTCTTGCTGTGTATGATTTGAACCATTCCTGTGACACTAGTTATAGATTCCGATGCTGCACTTCAGGTTTACTGTATCCCTTGGGCCTTCTTATTGACGACGAAACACAGAAATTGCATCGGAATTAAATAGAAAAGGCACAATGCCGACTTAAGTACAAGAAGACTGACTCTTCCGTGTCTATGTTTTAAACCATTCCTGTGACACTAGATATAGATTCCGATGCTTCACTTCAGGTTTACTGTATCCCTCTGACCTGCGTATTGACGATGAAGCACAGTAATTGCATCGGAATTAAATACAAATGGCACAATGCTGACTCATGTCCAAGAAGACTGACTCTTCTTACTGTCTATGTTTTGAACCTTTCCTGTGACACTAGATATAACTTCCGATGCTTCACTTCAGGTTTACTGTATCCCTCTGACCCTCTTATTGACGACGAAACACAGAAATAGCATCGGAATTAAATACAAATTTCACAATGCTGACTCATGTCCAAGAAGACTGACTCTTCTTACTGTCTATGTTTTGAACCTTTCCTGTGACACTAGATATAGCTTCCGATGCTTCACTTCAGGTTTACTGTATCCCTTGGACCTTAATAATGACGAAGAAACACAGAAATTGCTTCGGAATTAAATAGAAAAGGCACAATGCCGACTTAAGTACAAGAAGACTGACTCTTCTTACTTTCTGTGATTTGAACTTTTCCTGTGACACTAGCTATAGATTCCGATGCCTTAATTCAGATTTACTGCATCCCTTGGACCTTCTTATTGACGACAAAACACAGAAATTGAATCGGAATTAGATAGAAAAGGCACAATGCCGACTTAAGTAAAGAAGACTGACTCTTCCTACTGTATATGTTTTGAACCATTCCTGAGACACTAGTTATAGATTCCGATGCTTCACTTCAGGTTCACTGTATCCCTCTGACATTCTTATTGACGATGAAACACAGGAGTTGCATCGGAATGAAATAGAAAAGGCACAGTGCCGATTTAAGATCAAGAAGACTAACTCTTCCCACCCTCTATGTTTTGAACCATTCCTGTGACACTAGTTATTGATTCCCATGCTTCACTTCAGGTTTACTGTACCCCTTGGACCTTCTTATTGACGACGAAACACAGAAATTGCATCGGAATTAAATAGAAAAAGCACAATGCCGACTTTAGTACATGAAGACTTACTCATCTTACAGACTGTGCTTTGAACCATTCCTGTGACACTAGTTATAGATTCCGATGCTTCACTTTAGCTTTACAGTATCCCTCTGACCTTCTTATTGACGATGTAACGCAGAAATTGCATCGGAATTAAATACAAAAGGCACAATGGGGACTTAAGTACAAGCTGACTGACTCTTCTTACTGTCTATGTTTTGAACCTTTCCTGTGACACTAGTTATATATTCCTATGTTCCACTTCAGGTTTGCTGTATCCCTTGGACCTTCTTATTGGCGACGAAACACAGAAATTGCATCGGAATTAAATAGAGAAGGCACAATGTCAACTTAAGTACACGAAGACTTACTCTTCTTACTGACTATGCTTTGAACATTTCCTGTGAGACCAGTTTTAGATTCCGATGCTTCACTGTATGTTTACTGTATCCCTTGGACCTTCTTATTGACGACGAAACACAGAAATTGAATCGGATTTAAATAGAAGAGGCACAATGCCGACTTAAGTTCAAGAAGACTGACCCTTCCTTCTGTCTATGTTTTGAACCTTTCCTTTGAAACTAGTTATAGATTCCGATGCTTAACTTCAGGTTTACTGTATCCCTTGGACCTTCTTATTGACGATGAAACCAGAAATTGCATCGGAATTAAGTAGAAAATTCACAACGCCGACTTAAGTACAAGAAGACTGCCTCTTCTTACTGTCTATGTTTTGAACCTTATCTGTGACACTAGATATAGATTCCGATGCTGCACTTCAGGTTTACTGTATCCCTTGGGCCTTCTTATTGACGACGAAACACAGAAATTGCATCGGAATTAAATAGAAAAGGCACAATGCCGACTTAAGTACAAGAAGACTGACACTTCCTACTGAATAATGTTTTGAACCATTCCTGTGACACTAGTTATAGATTCCGATGCTTCACTTCAGGTTTACTGTATCCCTCTGACCCTCTTATTGACGATGAAACACAGAAATTGCATCGGAATTAAATAAAAAAGGCACAATGCCGACTTTAGTACAAGAAGACTGACTCTTCCCACTGTCTATGTTTTGAACCATTCCTGTGACTCTAGTTATAGATTCCGATGCTTCACTTCAGGTTTACTGTATCCCTTGGACCTTCTTATTGACGATGAAACACAGAAATTGCATCGGAATTAAATAAAAAAGGCACAATGCCGACTAAAGTACAAAACGACTGACTCTTCCTACTGTCTATGTTTTAACCATTCCTGTGACTCTAGTTATAGATTCCGATGCTTCACTTCAGGTTTACTGTATCCCTCTGGCCTTCTTATTGACGATGAAACACAGAAATTGCATCGGAATTAAATACAAAAGACACAATGCCGACTCAAATACAAGATGACTGACACTTCTTACTCTCTTCGTTTTGAACCTTTCCTGTGAGTCCGGTTTTAGATTCCGATGCTTCACTTCAGGTTTACTCTATCCCTTGGACCTTCTTATTGACGACGAAACACAGAAATTGCATCGGTATTAATTACAAAAGACACAATGCCGACTTAAGTACAAAACGACTGACTCTTCCTACTATCTATGTTTTAACCATTCCTGTGACACTAGTTATAGATTCCGATGCTTCACTTCAAGTTTACTGTATCCCTCTGGCCTTCTTATTGACGATGAAACACAGCAATTGCATCGGAATTAAATACAAAAGGCACAATGCCGACTCAAATACAAGACTACTGACTCTTCTAACTCTCTATGTTTTGAACCTTTCCTGTGAGTCCGGTTTTAGATTCCGATGCTTCACTTCAGGTTTACTCTATCCCTTGGACCTTCTTATTGACGACGAAACACAGAAATTGCATCGGAATTAAATAGAAAAGGCACAATGCCGACATAAGTACAAGAAGAGTGACTCTTCTTACTGACTATGATTTGAACATTTCCTGTGAGACCAGTTTTAGATTCCGATGCTTCACTGTATGTTTACTGTATCCCTTGGACCTTCTTATTGACGATGAAACACAGAAATTGCATCGGATTTAAATAGAAGAGGCACAATGCCGGCTTAAGTTCAAGAAGACTGACTCTTCCTTCTGTCTATGTTTTGAACCTTTCCTTTGACACTAGCTATAGATTCCGATGCTTCAATTCAGATTTACTGCAACCCTTGGACCTTCTTAATGACGACAAAACACAGAAATTGCATCGGAATTAAATAGAAAAGGCACAATGCCGACTTAAGTAAAGAAGACTGACTCTTCCTACTGTATATGTTTTGAACCATTCCTGAGGCACTAGTTATAGATTCCGATGATTCACTTCAGGTTCACTGTATCCCTCTGACATTCTTATTGACGATGATACACAGCAGTTGCATCGGAATTAAATAGAAAAGGCACAATGCCTACTTGAGATCAAGAAGACTAACTCTTCCTACTCTCTATGTTTTGAACCATTCCTGTGACATTAGTTATAGATTCCCATTCTTCACTTCAGGTTTACTGTATCCCTTGGACCTTCTTATTGACGACGAAACACAGAAATTGCATCGGAATTAAATAGAAAAATCACAATGCCGACTTAAGTACATGAAGACTGACTCATCTTACAGACTGTGCTTTGAACCATTCCTGTGACACTAGTTGTAGATTCCGAAGCTTCACTTTAGCTTTACAGTATCCCTCTGACCTTCTTATTGACGATGTAACGCAGAAATTGCATCGGAATTAAATACAAAAGGCACAATGGGGACTTAAGTACAAGAAGACTGACTCTTCTTACTGTCTATGTTTTGAACCTTTCCTGTGACACTAGTTATATATTCCTATGTTCCACTTCAGGTTTGCTGTATCCCTTGGACCTTCTTATTGGCGACGAAACACAGAAATTGCATCGGAATTAAATAGAGAAGGCACAATGTCAACTTAAGTACAAGAAGACTTACTCTTCTTACTGACTATGCTTTGAACATTTCCTGTGAGACCAGTTTTAGATTCCGATGCTTCACTGTATGTTTACTGTATTCCTTGGAGCTTCTTATTGACGACGAAACACAGAAATTGCATCGGAATTAGATGGAAAAGGCAACATGCCGACTTAAGTACAAGAAGACTGACTCTTCCTACTGAATAACGTTTTGAACCATTCCTGTGACACTAGTTATAGATTCCGATGCTTCACTTCAGGTTTACTGTATCCCTCTGACCTTCTTATTGACGATGAAACACAGAAATTGCATCGGAATTAAATAAAAATGGCACAATGCCGACTTAAATACAAGAAGACTGACTCTTACTACTGTCTATGTTTTGAACCATTCCTGTGACTCTAGTTATAGATTCCGATGCTTCACTTCAGGTTTACTGTATCCCCTGGACCTTCTTATTGACGATGAAACACAGAAATTGCATCGGAATTAAATACAAAAGGCACAATGCCGACTTAAGTACAATAGGACTGACTCTTCTTACTGTCTATGTTTTGAACCTTTTCAGTGACACTACTTATAGATTCCGATGCTTCACTTCAGGTTTAATGTATCCCTTGGAACTTCTTATTGACGACGAAACACAGAAATAGCATCGGAATTAAATAGCAAAGGCAAAATGCCGACTTATGTACAAGAAGACTGACTCTTCCGTGTCTTTGTTTTAAACCATTCCTGTGACACTAGATATAGATTCCGATGCTTCACTTCAGGTTTACTGTATTCCTTGGACCTTCTTATTGACGACGAAACACAGAAATTGCATCGGTATTAAATACAAAAGACACAATGCCGACTTAAGTACAAAACGACTGACTCTTCCTACTATCTATGTTTTAACCATTCCTGTGACACTAGTTATAGATTCCGATGCTTCACTTCAAGTTTACTGTATCCCTCTGGCCTTGTTATTGACGATGAAACACAGAAATTGCATCGGAATTAAATACAAAAGGCACAATGCCGACTCAAATACAAGACTACTGACTCTTCTAACTCTCTATGTTTTGAACCTTTCCTGTGAGTCCGGTTTTAGATTCCGATGCTTCACTTCAGGTTTACTCTATCCCTTGGACCTTCTTATTGACGACGAAACACAGAAATTGCATCGGAATTAAATAGAAAAGGCACAATGCCGAGATAAGTACAAGAAGAGTGACTCTTCTTACTGACTATGATTTGAACATTTCCTGTGAGACCAGTTTTAGATTCCGATGCTTCACTATATGTTTACTGTATCCCTTGGACCTTCTTAATGACGATGAAACACAGAAATTGCATCGGAATTAAATACAAAATGCACAATGCCGACTTAAGTACAAGAAGATTGACTCTTCTTGCTGTGTATGATTTGAACCATTCCTGTGACACTAGTTATAGATTCCGATGCTTCACTTCAGGTTTACTGTATCCCTTGGACCTTCTTATTGGCGACGAAACACAGAAATTGCATCGAAATTAAATAGAGAAGGCACAATGCCAACTTAAGTACAAGAAGACTGACTCTTCTTACTGACTATGTTTTGAACATTTCCTGTGAGACCAGTTTTAGATTCCGATGCTTCACTGTATGTTTACTGTATCCCTTGGACCTTCTTATTGACGACGAAACACAGAAATTGCATCGGATTTAAATAGAAGAGGCACAATGCCGGCTTAAGTTCAAGAAGACTGACTCTTCCTTCTGTCTATGTTTTGAACCTTTCCTTTGACACTAGCTATAGATTCCGATGCTTCAATTCAGATTTACTGCATCCCTTGGACCTTCTTAATGACGACAAAACACAGAAATTGCATCGGAATTAAATAGAAAAGGCACAATGCCGACTTAAGTAAAGAAGACTGACTCTTCCTACTGTATATGTTTTGAACCATTCCTGAGGCACTAGTTATAGATTCCGATGCTTCACTTCAGGTTCACTGTATCCCTCTGACATTCTTATTGACGATGAAACATAGGAGTTGCATCGGAATTAAATAGAAAAGGCACAATGCCTACTTAAGATCAAGAAGACTAACTCTTCCTACTCTCTATGTTTTGAACCATTCCTGTGACATTAGTTATAGATTCCCATGCTTCACTTCAGGTTTACTGTATCCCTTGCACCTTCATATTGACGACGAAACACAGAAATTGCATCGGAATTAAATAGAAAAATCACAATGCCGACTTAAGTACATGAAGACTGACTCATCTTACAGACTGTGCTTTGAACCATTCCTGTGACACTAGTTATAGATTCCGAAGCTTCACTTTAGCTTTACAGTATCCCTCTGACCTTCTTATTGACGATGTAACGCAGAAATTGCATCGGAATTAAATACAAAATTCACAATGGGGACTTAAGTACAAGAAGACTGACTCTTCTTACTGTCTATGTTTTGAACCTTTCCTGTGACACTAGTTATATATTCCTATGTTCCACTTCAGGTTTGCTGTATCCCTTGGACCTTCTTATTGGCGACGAAACACAGAAATTGCATCGGAATTAAATAGAGAAGGCACAATGTCAACTTAAGTACAAGAAGACTTACTCTTCTTACTGACTATGCTTTGAACATTTCCTGTGAGACCAGTTTTAGATTCCGATGCTTCACTGTATGTTTACTGTATTCCTTGGAGCTTCTTATTGACGACGAAACACAGAAATTGCATCGGATTTAAATAGAAGAGGCACAATGCCGACTTAAGTTCAAGAAGACTGACCGTTCCTTCTGTCTATGTTTTGAACTTTTCCTTTGACACTAGTTATAGATTCCGATGCTTCACTTCATGTTTACTGTATCCCTTGGACCTTCTTATTGACGATGAAACCAGAAATTGCATCGGAATTAAGTAGAAGAGGCACAATGCCGACTTAAGTACAAGAAGACTGCCACTTCTTACTGTCTATGTTTTGAACCTTATCTGTGACACTAGATATAGATTCCGATGCTTCACTTCAGGTTTACTGTATCCCTTGGACCTTCTTATTGACGACGAAACACAGAAATTGTATCGGAATTAAATAGAAAAGGCACAATGCCGACTTAAGTACAAGAAGACTGACTCTTCCTACTGAATAATGTTTTGAACCATTCCTGTGACACTAGTTATAGATTTCGATGCTTCACTTCAGGTTTACTGTATCCCTTGGACCTTCTTATTGACGATGAAACACAGAAATTGCCTCGGAATTAAATACAAAAGGCACAATGCCGACTTACGTACAATAAGACTGACTCTTCTTACTGTCTATGTTTTGAACCTTTTCAGTGACACTACTTATAGATTCCGATGCTTCACGTCAGGTTTAATGTATCCGTTGGACCTTCTTATTGACGACGAAACACAGAAATAGCATCGGAATTAAATAGCAAAGGCAAAATGCCGACTTAAGTACAAGAAGACTGACTCTTCCGTGTCTATGTTTTAAACCATTCCTGTGACACTAGATATAGATTCCGATGCTTCACTTCAGGTTTACTGTATCCCTTGGACTTTCTTATTGACGACGAAACACAGAAATTGCATCGGTATTAAATACAAAAGACACAATGCCGACTTAAGAACAAAACGACTGACTCTTCCTACTGTCTATGTTTTAACCATTCCTGTGACACTAGTTATAGATTCCGATGCTTCACTTCAGGTTTACTGTATCCCTCTGGCCTTCTTATTTACGATGAAACACAGAAATTGCATCGGAATTAAATACAAAAGGCACAATGCCGACTCAAATACAAGATGACTGACACTTCTTACTCTCTACGTTTTGAACCTTTCCTGTGAGTCCGGTTTTAGATTCCGATGCTTCACTTCAGGTTTACTCTATCCCTTGGACCTTCTTATTGACGATGAAACACAGAAATTGCATCGGAATTAATTACAAAAGGCACAATGCCGACTTAAGTACAATAGGACTGACTCTTCTTACTGTCTATGTTTTGAACCTTTTCAGTGACACTACTTATAGATTCCGATGCTTCACTTCAGGTTTAATGTATCCCTTGGAACTTCTTATTGACGACGAAACACAGAAATAGCATCGGAATTAAATAGCAAAGGCAAAATGCCGACTTATGTACAAGAAGACTGACTCTTCCGTGTCTTAGCTTTAAACCATTCCTGTGACACTAGATATAGATTCCGATGCTTCACTTCAGGTTTACTGTATCCCTTGGACCTTCTTATTGACGACGAAACACAGAAATTGCATCGGTATTAAATACAAAAGACACAATGCCGACTTACGTACAAAACGACTGACTCTTCCTACTATCTATGTTTTAACCATTCCTGTGACACTAGTTATAGATTCCGATGCTTCACTTCAAGTATACTGTATCCCTCTGGCCTTCTTATTGACGATGAAACACAGAAATTGCATCGAAATTAAATACAAAAGGCACAATGCCGACTCAAATACAAGACTACTGACTCTTCTAACTCTCTATGTTTTGAACCTTTCCTGTGAGTCCGGTTTTAGATTCCGATGCTTCACTTCAGGTTTACTCTATCCCTTGGACCTTCTTATTGACGACGAAACACAGAAATTGCATCGGAATTAAATAGAAAAGGCACAATGCCGACATAAGTACAAGAAGAGTGACTCTTCTTACTGACTATGATTTGAACATTTCCTGTGAGACCAGTTTTAGATTCCGATGCTTCACTATATGTTTACTGTATCCCTTGGACCTTCTTATTGACGATGAAACACAGAAATTGCATCGGAATTAAATACAAAATGCACAATGCCGACTTAAGTACAAGAAGACTGACTCTTCTTGCTGTGTATGATTTGAACCATTCCTGTGACACTAGTTATAGATTCCGATGCTTCACTTCAGGTTTACTGTATCGCTTGGACCTTCTTATTGGCGACGAAACACAGAAATTGCATCGAAATTAAATAGAGAAGGCACAATGCCAACTTAAGTACAAGCAGACTGACTCTTCTTACTGACTATGTTTTGAACATTTCCTGTGAGACCAGTTTTAGATTCCGATGCTTCACAGTATGTTTACTGTATCCCTTGGACCTTCTTATTGGCGACGAAACACAGAAATTGCATCGAATTTAAATAGAAGAGGCACAATGCCGGCTTAAGTTCAAGAAGACTGACTCTTCCTTCTGTCTATGTTTTGAACCTTTCCTTTGACACTAGCTATAGATTCCGATGCTTCAATTCAGATTTACTGCATCCCTTGGACCTTCTTAATGACGACAAAACACAGAAATTGCATCGGAATTAAATAGAAAAGGCACAATGCCGACTTAAGTAAAGAAGACTGACTCTTCCTACTGAATATGTTTTGAACCATTCCTGAGGCACTAGTTATAGATTCCGATGCTTCACTTCAGGTTCACTGTATCCCTCTGACATTCTTATTGACGATGAAACACAGGAGTTGCATCGGAATTAAATAGAAAAGGCACAATGCCTACTTAAGATCAAGAAGACTAACTCTTCCTACTCTCTATGTTTTGAACCATTCCTGTGACATTAGTTATAGATTCCCATGCTTCACTTCAGGTTTACTGTATCCCTTGGACCTTCATATTGACGACGAAACACAGAAATTGCATCGGAATTAAATAGAAAAATCACAATGCCGACTTAAGTACATGAAGACTGACTCATCTTACAGACTGTGCTTTGAACCATTCCTGTGACACTAGTTATAGATTCCGAAGCTTCACTTTAGCTTTACAGTATCCCTCTGACCTTCTTATTGACGATGTAACGCAGAAATTGCATCGGAATTAAATACAAAAGGCACAATGGGGACTTAAGTACAAGAAGACTGACTCTTCTTACTGTCTATGTATTGAACCTTTCCTGTGACACTAGTTATATATTCCTATGTTCCACTTTAGGTTTGCTGTATCCCTTGGACCTTCTTATTGGCGACGAAACACAGAAATTGCATCGGAATTAAATAGAGAAGGCACAATGTCAACTTAAGTACAAGAAGACTTACTCTTCTTACTGACTATGCTTTGAACATTTCCAGTGAGACCAGTTTTAGATTCCGATGCTTCACTGTATGTTTACTGTATTCCTTGGAGCTTCTTATTGACGACGAAACACAGAAATTGCATCGGATTTAAATAGAAGAGGCACAATGCCGACTTAAGTTCAAGAAGACTGACCGTTCCTTCTGTCTATGTTTTGAACTTTTCCTTTGACACTAGTTATAGATTCCGATGCTTCACTTCTGGTTTACTGTATCCCTTGGACCTTCTTATTGACGACGAAACCAGAAATCGCATCGGAATTAAGTAGAAAAGGCACAATGCCGACTTAAGTACAAGAAGACTGCCACTTCTTACTGTCTATGTTTTGAACCTTATCTGTGACACTAGATATAGATTCCGATGCTTCACTTCAGGTTTACTGTATCCCTTGGACCTTCTTATTGACGACGAAACACAGAAATTGTATCGGAATTAAATAGAAAAGGCACAATGCCGACTTAAGTACAAGAAGACTGACTCTTCCTACTGAATAATGTTTTGAACCATTCCTGTGACACTAGTTATAGATTTCGATGCTTCACTTCAGGTTTACTGTATCCCTTGGACCTTCTTATTGACGATGAAACACAGAAATTGCCTCGGAATTAAATACAAATGGCACAATGCCGACTTACGTACAATAAGACTGACTCTTCTTACTGTCTATGTTTTGAACCTTTTCAGTGACACTACTTATAGATTCCGATGCTTCACTTCAGGTTTAATGTATCCGTTGGACCTTCTTATTGACGACGAAACACAGAAATAGCATCGGAATTAAATAGCAAAGGCAAAATGCCGACTTAAGTACAAGAAGACTGTCTCTTTCGTGTCTATGTTTTAAACCATTCCTGTGACACTAGATATAGATTCCGATGCTTCACTTCAGGTTTACTGTATCCCTTGGACCTTCTTATTGACGACGAAACACAGAAATTGCATCGGTATTAAATACAAAAGACACAATGCCGACTTAAGAACAAAACGACTGACTCTTCCTACTGTCTATGTTTTAACCATTCCTGTGACACTAGTTATAGATTCCGATGCTTCACTTCAGGTTTACTGTATCCCTCTGGCCTTCTTATTTACGATGAAACACAGAAATTGCATCGGAATTAAATACAAAAGGCACAATGCCGACTCAAATACAAGATGACTGACACTTCTTACTCTCTACGTTTTGAACCTTTCCTGTGAGTCCGGTTTTAGATTCCGATACTTCACTACAGATTTACTATATCCCTTGGACCTTCTTATTGACGACGAAACACAGAAATTGCATCGGAATTGAATAGAAAAGGCACAATGCCGACATAAGTACAAGAAGACTGACTCTTCTTACTGTCTATGATTTGAACTTTCCTGTGAGACCAGTTTTAGGTTCCGATGCTTCACTATATGTTTTCTGTATCCCTTGGACCTTCTTATTGACGACGAAACACAGAAATTGCATCGGAATTAAATACAAAATGCACAATGCCGACTTAAGTACAAAAAGACTGACTCTTCTTGCTTTGTATGATTTGAACCATTCCTGTGACACTAGTTATAGATTCCGATGCTTCACTTCAGGTTTACTGTATCCCTCTGACCTGCTTATTGACGATGAAGCACAGTAATTGCATCGGAATTAAATACAAATGGCACAATGCTGACTCATGTCCAAGAAGACTGACTCTTCTTACTGTCTATGTTTTGAACCTTTCCTGTGACACTAGATATAGCTTCCGATGCTTCAATTCAGATTTACTGCATCCCTTGGACCTTCTTAATGACGACAAAACACAGAAATTGCATCGGAATTAAATAGCAAAGGCAAAATGTCGACTTAAGTACAAGAAGACTGACTCTTCCGTGTCTATGTTTTAAACCATTCCTGTGACACTAGATATAGATTCCGATGCTTCACTTCAGGTTTACTGTATCCCTTGGACCTTCTTATTGACGACGAAACACAGAAATTGCATCGGTATTAAATACAAAAGACACAATGCCGACTTAAGAACAAAACGACTGACTCTTCCTACTGTCTATGTTTTAACCATTCCTGTGACACTAGTTATAGATTCCGATGCTTCACTTCAGGTTTACTGTATCCCTCTGGCCTTCTTATTTACGATGAAACACAGAAATTGCATCGGAATTAAATACAAAAGGCACAATGCCGACTCAAATACAAGATGACTGACACTTCTTACTCTCTACGTTTTGAACCTTTCCTGTGATTCCGGTTTTAGATTCCGATGCTTCACTTCAGGTTTACTCTATCCCTTGGACCTTCTTATTGACGACGAAACTCAGAAATTGCATCGGAATTAAATAGAAAAGGCACAATGCCGACATAAGTACAAGAAGACTGACTCTTCTTACTGACTATGATTTGAACATTTCCTGTGAGACCAGTTTTAGGTTCCGATGTTTCACTATATGTTTTCTGTATCCCTTGGACCTTCTTATTGACGACGAAACACAGAAATTGCATCGGAATTAAATACAAAATGCACAATGCCGACTTAAGTACAAGAAGACTGACTCTTCCTACTGTCTATGTTTTAACCATTCCTGTGACACTAGTTATAGATTCCGATGCTTCACTTCAGGTTTACTGTATCCCTCTGGCCTTCTTATTTACGATGAAACACAGAAATTGCATCGGAATTAAATACAAAAGGCACAATGCCGACTCAAATACAAGATGACTGACACTTCTTACTCTCTACGTTTTGAACCTTTCCTGTGAGTCTGGTTTTAGATTCCCATGCTTCACTTCAGGTTTACTGCATCCCTAGGACCTTCTTATTGACGACGAAACACAGAAATTGCATCGGAATTAAATAGAAAAAGCACAATGCCGACTTAAGTACATGAAGACTGACTCATCTTACAGACTGTGCTTTGAACCATTCCTGTGACACTAGTTATAGATTCCGATACTTCACTTCAGGTTTACTGTATCCCTCTGACCTTCTTAATGACGATGAAACACAGAAATTGCATCGGAATTAAATAGAAAAGGCACAATGCCGACTCAAATACAAGATGACTGACTCTTCTTACTCTCTATGTTTTGAACCTTTCCTGTGAGTACGGTTTTAGATTCCGATGCTTCACTTCAGGTTTACGCTATCCCTTGGACCTTCTTATTGACGACGGAACACTGAAATTGCATCGGAATTAAATAGAAAAGGCACAATGCCGACATAAGTACAAGAAGGCTGACGCTTCTTACTGACTATGATTTGAACATTTCCTGTGGGACCAGTTTTAGATTCCGATGCTTCACTATATGTTTACTGCATCCCTTGGACCTTCTTAATGACGACAAAACACAGAAATTGCATCGGAATTAAATAGAAAAGGCACAATGCCGACTTAAGTAAAGAAGACTGACTCTTCCTACTGTATATGTTTTGAACCATTCCTGAGACACTAGTTATAGATTCCGATGCTTCACTTCAGGTTCACTGTATCCCTCTGACATTCTTATTGACGATGAAACACAGGAGTTGCATCGGAATTAAATATAAAAGGCACAATGCCGACTTAAGATCAAGAAGACTAACTCTTCCTACTCTCTATATTTTGAACCATTCCTGTGACACTAGTTACAGATTCCCATGCTTCACTTCAGGTTTACTGTATCCCTTGGACCTTCTTATTGACGACGAAACACAGAAATTGCATCGGAATTAAATAGAAAAATCACAATGCCGACTTAAGTACATGAAGACTTACTCATCTTACAGACTGTGCTTTGAACCATTCCTGTGACACTAGTTATAGATTCCGATGCTTCACTTTAGCTTTACAGTATCCCTCTGACCTTCTTATTGACGATGTAACGCAGAAATTGCATCGGAATTAAATAAAAAAGGCACAATGGCGACTTAAGTACAAGAAGACTGACTCTTCTTACTGTCTATGTTTTGAACCTTTCCTGTGACACTAGTTATATATTCCTATGTTCCACTTCAGGTTTTCTGTATCCCTTGGACCTTCTTATTGGCGACGAAACACAGAAATTGCATCGGAATTTAATAGAGAAGGCACAATGTCGACTTAAGTACAAGAAGACTTACTCTTCTTACTGACTATGCTTTGAACATTTCCTGTGAGACCAGTTTTAGATTCCGATGCTTCACTGTATGTTTACTGTATCCCTTGGACCTTCTTATTGACGACGAAACACAGAAATTGCATCGGATTTAAATAGAAGAGGCACAATGCCGACTTAAGTTCAAGAAGACTGACCCTTCCTTCTGTCTATGTTTTGAACTTTTCCTTTGACACTAGTTATAGATTCCGATGCTTCACTTCAGGTTTACTGTATCCCTTGGACCTTCTTATTGACGATGAAACCAGAAATTGCATCGGAATTAAGTAGAAAAGGCACAATGCCGACTTAAGTACAAGAAGACTGCCACTTCTTACTGTCTATGTTTTGAACCTTATCTGTGACACTAGATATAGATTCCGATGCTTCACTTCAGGTTTACTGTATCCCTTGGACCTTCTTATTGACGACGAAACACAGAAATTGCATCGGAATTAAATAGAAAAGGCACAATGCCGACTTAAGTACAAGAAGACTGACACTTCCTACTGAATACTGTTTTGAACCATTCCTGTGACACTAGTTATAGATTCCGATGCTTCACTTCAGGTTTACTGTATCCCTCTGACCTTCTTATTGACGATGAAACACAGAAATTGCATCGGAATTAAATAAAAAAGGCACAATGCCGACTTAAGTACAAGAAGAATGACTCTTCCCACTGTCTATGTTTTGAACCATTCCTGTGACTCTAATTATAGATTTCGATGCTTCACTTCAGGTTTACTGTATCCCTTGGACCTTCTTATTGACGATGAAACACAGAAATTGCATCGGAATTAAATACAAAAGGCACAATGCCGACTTAAGTACAATAAGACTGACTCTTCTTACTGTCTATGTTTTGAACCTTTTCAGTGACACTACTTACAGATTCCGATGCTTCACTTCAGGTTTACTGTATCCCTTGGACCTTCTTATTGACGACGAAACACAGAAATTTCATCGGTATTAAATACAAAAGACACAATGCCGACTTAAGTACAAAACGACTGACTCTTCCTACTGTCTATGTTTTAACCATTCCTGTGACACTAGTTATAGATTCCGATGCTTCACTTCAGGTTTACTGTATCCCTCTGGCCTTCTTATTTACGATGAAACACAGAAATTGCATCGGAATTAAATACAAAAGGCACAATGCCGACTCAAATACAAGATGACTGACACTTCTTACTCTCTACGTTTTGAACCTTTCCTGTGAGTCCGGTTTTAGATTCCGATGCTTTACTTCAGGTTTACTCTATCCCTTGGACCTTCTTATTGACGACGAAACACAGAAATTGCATCGGAATTAAATAGAAAAGGCACAATGCCGACATAAGTACAAGAAGACTGACTCTTCTTACTGACTATGATTTGAACATTTCCTGTGAGACCAGTTTTAGATTCCGATGCTTCACTATATGTTTACTGTATCCCTTGGACCTTCTTATTGACGACGAAACACAGAAATTGCATCGGAATTAAATACAAAATGCACAATGCCGACTTAAGTACAAGAAGACTGACTCTTCTTGCTGTGTATGATTTGAACCATTCCTGTGACACTAGTTATAGATTCCGATGCTTCACTTCAGGTTTACTGTATCCCTCTGACCTGCTTATTGACGATGAAGCACAGTAATTGCATCGGAATTAAATACAAATGGCACAATGCTGACTCATGTCCAAGAAGACTGACTCTTCTTACTGTCTATGTTTTGAACCTTTCCTGTGACACTAGATATAGCTTCCGATGCTTCACTTCAGGTTTACTGTATCCCTTGGACCTTCTTAATGACGACGAAACACAGAAATTGCATCAGAATTAAATAGAAAAGGCACAATGCCGACTTAAGTACAAGAAGACTGACTCTTCTTACTGTCTGTGTTTTGAACTTTTCCTGTGACACTGGCTATAGAATCCGATGCTTCAATTCAGATTTACTGCATCCCTTGGACCTTCTTAATGACGACAAAACACAGAAATAGCATCGGAATTAAATAGAAAAGGCACAATGCCGACTTAAGTAAAGAAGACTGACTCTTCCTACTGTATATGTTTTGAACCATTCCTGAGACACTAGTTATAGATTCCGATGCTTCACTTCAGGTTCACTGTATCCCTCTGACATTCTTATTGACGATGAAACACAGGAGATGCATCGGAATTAAATACAAAAGGCACAATGCCGACTTAAGATCAAGAAGACTAACTTTTCCTACTCTCTATGTATTGAACCATTCCTGTGACACTAGTTATAGATTCCCATGCTTCACTTCAGGTTTACTGTATCCCTAGGACCTTCTTATTGACGACGAAACACAGAAATTGCATCGGAATTAAATAGAAAAAGCACAATGCCGACTTAAGTACATGAAGACTGACTCATCTTACAGACTGTGCTTTGAACCATTCCTGTGACACTAGTTATAGATTCCGATGCTTCACTTTAGCTTTACAGTATCCCTCTGACCTTCTTGTTGACGATGTAACGCAGAAATTGCATCGGAATTAAATACAAAAGGCACAATGGCGACTTAAGTACAAGAAGACTGACTCTTCTTACTGTCTATGTTTTGAACCTTATCTGTGACACTAGATATAGATTCCGATGCTTCACTTCAGGTTTACTGTATCCCTTGGACCTTCTTATTGACGACGAAACGCAGAAATTGCATCGGAATTAAATAGAAAAGGCACAATGCCGACTTAAGTACAAGAAGACTGACACTTCCTACTGAATAATGTTTTGAACCATTCCTGTGACACTAGTTATAGATTCCGATGCTTCACTTCAGGTTTACTGTATCCCTCTGACCTTCTTATTGACGATGAAACACAGAAATTGCAACGGAATTAAATAAAAAAGGCACAATGCCGACTTAAGTACAAGAAGAATGACTCTTCCCACTGTCTATGTTTTGAACCATTCCTGTGACTCTAATTATAGATTTCGATGCTTCACTTCAGGTTTACTGTATCCCTTGGACCTTCTTATTGACGATGATACACAGAAATTGCCTCGGAATTAAATACAAAAGGCACAATGCCGACTTACGTACAATAAGACTGACTCTTCTTACTGTCTATGTTTTGAACCTTTTCAGTGACACTACTTATAGATTCCGATGCTTCACTTCAGGTTTAATGTATCCGTTGGACTTTCTTATTGACGACGAAACACAGAAATAGCATCGGAATTAAATAGCAAAGGCAAAATGCCGACTTAAGTACAAGAAGACTGACTCTTCCGTGTCTATGTTTTAAACCATTCCTGTGACACTAGATATAGATTCTGATGCTTCACTTCAGGTTTACTGTATCCCTTGGACCTTCTTATTGACGACGAAACACAGATATTGCATCGGTATTAAATACAAAAGACACAATGCCGACTTAAGAACAAAACGACTGACTCTTCCTACTGTCTATGTTTTAACCATTCCTGTGACACTAGTTATAGATTCCGATGCTTCACTTCAGGTTTAATGTATCCCTCTGGCCTTCTTATTTACGATGAAACACAGAAATTGCATCGGAATTAAATACAAAAGGCACAATGCCGACTCAAATACAAGATGACTGACACTTCTTACTCTCTACGTTTTGAACATTTCCTGTGAGTCCGGTTTTAGATTCCGATGCTTCACTTCATGTTTACTCTATCCCTTGGACCTTCTTATTGACGACGAAACACAGAAATAGCATCGGAATTAAATAGGAAAGGCACAATGCCGACATAAGTACAAGAAGACTGACTCTTCTTACTGACTATGATTTGAACATTTCCTGTGAGACCAGTTTTAGGTTCCGATGCTTCACTATATGTTTTCTGTATCCCTTGGACCTTCTTATTGACGACGAAACACTGAAATTGCATCGGAATTAAATACAAAATGCACAATGCCGACTTAAGTACAAGAAGACTGACTCTTCTTGCTGTGTATGATTTGAACCATTCCTGTGACACTAGTTATAGATTCCGATGCTTCACTTCAGGTTTACTGTATCCCTCTGACCTGCTTATTGACGATGAAGCACAGTAATTGCATCGGAATTAAATACAAATGGCACAATGCTGACTCATGTCCAAGAAGACTGACTCTTCTTACTGTCTATGTTTTGAACCTTTCCTGTGACACTAGTTATAGCTTCCGATGCTTCAATTCAGATTTACTGCATCCCTTGGACCTTCTTAATGACGACAAAACACAGAAATTGCATCGGAATTAAATAGCAAAGGCAAAATGTCGACTTAAGTACAAGAAGACTGACTCTTCCGTGTCTATGTTTTAAACCATTCCTGTGACACTAGATATAGATTCCGATGCTTCACTTCAGGTTTACTGTATCCCTTGGACCTTCTTATTGACGTCGAAACACAGAAATTGCATCGGTATTAAATACAAAAGACACAATGCGGACTTAAGTACAAAACGACTGACTCTTCCTACTGTCTATGTTTTAACCATTAATGTGACACTAGTTATAGATTCCGATGCTTCACTTCAGGTTTACTGTATCTCTCTGGCCTTCTTATTTACGATGAAACACAGAAATTGCATCGGAATTAAATACAAAAGGCACAATGCCGACTCAAATACAAGATGACTGACACTTCTTACTCTCTACGTTTTGAACCTTTCCTGTGAGTCCGGTTTTAGATTCCGATGCTTCACTTCAGGTTTACTCTATCCTTTGGACCTTCTTATTGACGACGAAACACAGAAATTGCATCGGAATTAAATAGAAAAGGCACAATGCCGACATAAGTACAAGAAGACTGACTCTTCTTACTGACTATGATTTGAACATTTCCTGTGAGGCCAGTTTTAGGTTCCGATGCTTCACTATATGCTTTCTGTATCCCTTGGACCTTCTTATTGACGACGAAACACAGAAATTGCATCGGAATTAAATACAAAATGCACAATGCCGACTTAAGTACAAGAAGACTGACTCTTCCTACTGTATATGTTTTGAACCATTCCTGAGACACTAGTTATAGATTCCGATGCTTCACTTCAGGTTCACTGTATCCCTCTGACATTCGTATTGACGATGAAACACAGGAGATGCATCGGAATTAAATACAAAAGGCACAATGCCGACTTAAGATCAAGAAGACTAACTCTTCCTACTCTCTATGTTTTGAACCATTCCTGTGACACTAGTTATAGATTCCCATGCTTCACGTCAGGTTTACTGTATCCCTAGGACCTTCTTATTGACGACGAAACACAGAAATTGCATCGGAATTAAATACAAAAAGCATAATGCCGACTTAAGTACATGAAGACTGACTCATCTTACAGACTGTGCTTTAAACCATTCCTGTGACACTAGTTATAGATTCCGATGTTTCACTTTAGCTTTACAGTATCCCTCTGACCTTCTTGTTGACGATGTAGCGCAGAAATTGCATCGGAATTAAATACAAAAGGCACAATGGCGACTTAAGTACAAGAAGACTGACTCTTCTTACTGTCTATGTTTTGAACCTTTCCTGAGGCACTAGTTATATATTCCTATGTTCCACTTCAGGTTTGCTGTATTCCTTGGACCTTCTTATTGGCGACGAAACACAGAAATTGCATCGGAATTAAATAGAGAAGGCACAATGCCAACTTCAGTACAAGAAGACTTACTCTTCTTACTGACTATGTTTTGAACATCTCCTGTGAGACCAGTTTTAGATTCCGATGCTTCACTGTATGTTTACTGTATCCCTTGGACCTTCTTATTGACGACGAAATACAGAAATTGCATCGGATTTAAATAGAAGAGGCACAATGCCGACATAAGTTCAAGAAGACTGACCCTTCCATCTGTCTATGTTTTGAACCTTTCCTTTGACACTAGTTATAGATTCCGATGCTTCACTTCAGGTTTACTGTATCCCTTGGACCTTCTTATTGACGATGAAACCAGAAATTGCATCGGAATTAAGTAGAAAAGGCACAATGCCGTCTTAAGTACAAGAAGACTGCCTCTTCTTACTGTCTATGTTTTGAACCTTATCTGTGACACTAGTTATAGATTCCGATGCTTCACTTCAGGTGTACTGTATCCCTTGGACCTTCTTATTGACGACGAAACACAGAAATTGCATCGGAATTAAATAGAAAAGGCACAATGCCGACTTAAGTACAAGAAGACTGACACTTCCTACTGAATAATGTTTTGAACCATTCCTGTGACACTAGTTATAGATTCCGATGCTTCACTTCAGGTTTACTGTATCCCTCTGACCTTCTTATTGACGATGAAACACAGAAATTGCATCGGAATTAAATAAAAAATACACAATGCCGACTTAAGTACAAGAAGACTGACTCTTCCTACTGTCTATGTTTTGAACCATTCCTGTGACTCTAGTTATAGATTCCGATGCTTCACTTCAGTTTTAATGTATCCCTTGGACCTTCTTGTTGACGACGAAACACAGAAATAGCATCGGAATTAAATAGCAAAGGCAAAATGCCGACTTAAGTACAAGAAGACTGACTCTTCCGTGTCTATGTTTTAAACCATTCCTGTGACACCAGATATAGATTCCGATGCTTCACTTCAGGTTTACTGTATCCCTTGGACCTTCTTATTGACGACGAAACACAGAAATTGCATCGGTATTATATACAAAAGACACAATGCCGACTTAAGTACAAAACGACTGACTCTTCCTACTGTCTATGTTTTAACCATTCCTGTGACACTAGTTATAGATTCCGATACTTCACTTCAGGTTTACTGTATCCCTCTGACCTTCTTAATGACGATGAAACACAGAAATTGCATCGGAATTAAATAGAAAATGCACAATGCCGACTCAAATACAAGTTGACTGACTCTTCTTACTCTCTATGTTTTTAACCTTTCCTGTGAGTACGGTTTTAGATTCCGATGCCTCACTTCAAGTTTACGCTATCCCTTGGACCTTCTTATTGACGACGAAACACTGAAATTGCATCGGAATTAAATAGAAAAGGCACAATGCCGACATAAGTACAAGAAGACTGACGCTTCTTACTGACTATGATTTGAACATTTCCTGTGAGACCAGTTTTAGATTCCGATGCTTCACTATATGTTTACTGCATCCCTTGGACCTTCTTAATGACGACAAAACACAGAAATAGCATCGGAATTAAATAGAAAAGGCACAATGCCGACTTAAGATCAAGAAGACTAACGCTTCCTACTCTCTATATTTTGAACCATTCCTGTGACACTAGTTATAGATTCCCATGCTTCACTTCAGGTTTACTGTATCCCTTGGACCTTCTTATTGACGACGAAACACAGAAATTGCATCGGAATTAAATAGAAAAATCACAATGCCGACTTAAGTACATGAAGACTGACTCATCTTACAGACTGTGCTTTGAACCATTCCTGTGACACTAGTTATAGATTCCGATGCTTCACTTTAGCTTTACAGTATCCCTCTGACCTTCTTATTGACGATGTAACGCAGAAATTGCATCGGAATTAAATAAAAAAGGCACAATGGCGACTTAAGTACAAGAAGACTTACTCTTCTTACTGACTATGCTTTGAACATTTCCTGTGAGACCAGTTTTAGATTCCGATGCTTCACTGTATGTTTACTGTATCCCTTGGATCTTCTTATTGACGACGAAACACAGAAATTGCATCGGATATAAATAGAAGAGGCACAATGCCGACTTAAGTTCAAGAAGACTGACCCTTCCTTCTGTCTATGTTTTGAACTTTTCCTTTGACACTAGTTATAGATTCCGATGCTTCACTTCAGGTTTACTGTATCCCTTGGACCTTCTTATTGACGATGAAACCAGAAATTGCATCGGAATTAAGTAGAAAAGGCACAATGCCGACTTAAGTACAAGAAGACTGCCACTTCTTACTGTCTATGTTTTGAACCTTATCTGTGACACTAGATATAGATTCCGATGCTTCACTTCAGGTTTACTGTATCCCTTGGACCTTCTTATTGACGACGAAACACAGAAATTGCATCGGAATTAAATAGAGAAGGCACAATGCCGACTTAAGTACAAGAAGACTGACACTTCCTACTGAATACTGTTTTGAACCATTCCTGTGACACTAGTTATAGATTCCGATGCTTCACTTCAGGTTTACTGTATCCCTCTGACCTTCTTATTGACGATGAAACACAGAAATTGCATCGGAATTAAATAAAAAAGGCACAATGCCGACTTAAGTACAAGAAGAATGACTCTTCCCACTGTCTATGTTTTGAACCATTCCTGTGACTCTAATTATAGATTTCGATGCTTCACTTCAGGTTTACTGTATCCCTTGGACCTTCTTATTGACGATGAAACACAGAAATTGCCTCGGAATTAAATACAAAAGGCACAATGCCGACTTAAGTACAATAAGACTGACTCTTCTTACTGTCTATATTTTGTACCTTTTCAGTGACACTACTTACAGATACCGATGCTTCACTTCAGGTTTACTGTATCCCTTGGACCTTCTTATTGACGACGAACCACAGAAATTGCATCGGTATTAAATACAAAAGACACAATGCCGACTTAAGTACAAAACGACTGACTCTTCCTACTGTCTATGTTTTAACCATTCCTGTGACACTAGTTATAGATTCCGATGCTTCACTTCAGGTTTACTGTATCCCTCTGGCCTTCTTATTTACGATGAAACACAGAAATTGCATCGGAATTAAATACAAAAGGCACAATGCCGACTCAAATACAAGATGACTGACACTTCTTACTCTCTACGTTTTGAACCTTTCCTGTGAGTCCGGTTTTAGATTCCGATGCTTCACTTCAGGTTTACTCTATCCCTTGGACCTTCTTATTGACGACGAAACACAGAAATTGCATCGGAATTAAATAGAAAAGGCACAATGCCGACATAAGTACAAGAAGACTGACTCTTCTTACTGACTATGATTTGAACATTTCCTGTGAGACCAGTTTTAGGTTCCGATGCTTCACTATATGTTTACTGTATCCCTTGGACCTTCTTATTGACGACGAAACACAGAAATTGCATCGGAATTAAATACAAAATGCACAATGCCGACTTAAGTACAAGAAGACTGACTCTTCTTGCTGTGTATGATTTGAACCATCCCTGTGACACTAGTTATAGATTCCGATGCTTCACTTCAGGTTTACTGTATCCCTTGGACCTTCTTAATGACGACGAAACACAGAAATTGCATCAGAATTAAATAGAAAAGGCACAATGCCGACTTAAGTACAAGAAGACTGACTCTTCTTACTGTCTGTGCTTTGAACTTTTCCTGTGACACTGGCTATAGATTCCGATGCTTCAATTCAGATTTACTGCATCCCTTGGACCTTCTTAATGACGACAAAACACAGAAATTGCATCGGAATTAAATAGAAAAGGCACAATGCCGACTTAAGTAAAGAAGACTGACTCTTCCTACTGTATATGTTTTGAACCATTCCTGAGACACTAGTTATAGATTCCGATGCTTCACTTCAGGTTCACTGTATCCCTCTGACATTCTTATTGACGATGAAACACAGGAGATGCATCGGAATTAAATACAAAAGGCACAATGCCGACTTAAGATCAAGAAGACTAACTCTTCCTACTCTCTACGTATTGAACCATTCCTGTGACACTAGTTATAGATTCCCATGCTTCACTTCAGGTTTACTGTATCCCTAGGACCTTCTTATTGACGACGAAACACAGAAATTGCATCGGAATTAAATAGAAAAAGCACAATGCCGACTTAAGTACATGAAGACTGACTCATCTTACAGACTGTGCTTTGAACCATTCCTGTGACACTAGTTATAGATTCCGATGCTTCACTTTAGCTTTACAGTATCCCTCTGACCTTCTTGTTGACGATGTAACGCAGAAATTGCATCGGAATTAAATACAAAAGGCACAATGGCGACTTAAGTACAAGAAGACTGACTCTTCTTACTGTCTATGTTTTGAACCTTTCCTGAGACACTTGTTACATATTCCTATGTTCCACTTCAGGTTTGCTGTATTCCTTGGACCTTCTTATTGGCGACGAAACACAGAAATTGCATCGGAATTAAATAGAGAAGGCACAATGCCAACTTAAGTACAAGAAGACTTACTCTTCTTACTGACTATGTTTTGAACATCTCCTGTGAGACCAGTTTTAGATTCCGATGCTTCACTGTATGTTTACTGTATCCCTTGGACCTTCTTATTGACGACGAAACACAGAAATTGCATCGGATTTAAATAGAAGAGGCACAATGCCGACTTAAGTTCAAGAAGACTGACCCTTCCTTCTGTCTATGTTTTGAACCTTTCCTTTGACACTAGTTATAGATTCCGATGCTTCACTTCAGGTTTACTGTATCCCTTGGACCTTCTTATTGACGATGAAACCAGAAATTGCATCGGAATTAAGTAGAAAAGGCACAATGCCGACTTAAGTACAAGAAGACTGCCTCTTCTTACTGTCTATGTTTTGAACCTTATCTGTGACACTAGTTATAGATTCCGATGCTTCACTTCAGGTGTACTGTATCCCTTGGACCTTCTTATTGACGACGAAACACAGAACTTGCATCGGAATTAAATAGAAAAGGCACAATGCCGACTTAAGTACAAGAAGACTGACACTTCCTACTGAATAATGTTTTGAACCATTCCTGTGACACTAGTTATAGATTCCGATGCTTCACTTCAGGTTTACTGTTTCCGTCTGACCTTCTTATTGACGATGAAACAAAGAAATTGCTTCGGAATTATATAAAAAATGCACAATGCCGACTTAAGTACAAGAAGACTGACTCTTCCTACTGTCTATACTTTGAACCATTCCTTTGACTCTAGTTATAGATTCCGATGCTTCACTTCAGGTTTACTGTATCCCTTGGACCTTCTTATTGACGATGAAACACAGAAATTGCATCGGAATTAAATACAAAAGGCACAATGCCGACATAAGTACAATAAGACTGACTCTTCTTACTGTCTATGTTTTGAACCTTTTCAGTGACACTACTTATAGATTCCGATGCTTCACTTCAGTTTTAATGTATCCTTTGGACCTTCTTGTTGACGACGAAACACAGAAATAGCATCGGAATTAAATAGCAAAGGCAAAATGCCGACTTAAGTACAAGAAGACTGACTCTTCCGTGTCTATGTTTTAAACCATTAATGTGACACTAGATATAGATTCCGATGCTTCACTTCAGGTTTACTGTATCCCTTTGACCTTCTTATTGACGACGAAACACAGAAATTGCATCGGTATTATATACAAAAGACACAATGCCGACTTAAGTACAAAACGACTGACTCTTCCTACTGTCTATGTTTTAACCATTCCTGTGACACTAGTTATAGATTCCGATACTTCACTTCAGGTTTACTGTGTCCCTCTGACCTTCTTAATGACGATGAAACACAGAAATTGCATCGGAATTAAATAGAAAAGGCACAATGCCGACTCAAATACAAGATGACCGACTCTTCTTACTCTCTATGTTTTGAACCTTTCCTGTGAGTACGGTTTTAGATTCCGATGCTTCACTTCAGGTTTACGCTATCCCTTGGACCTTCTTATTGACGACGAAACACAGAAATTGCATCGGAATTAAATTGAAAAGGCACAATGCCGACATAAGTACAAGAAGACTGACGCTTCTTACTGACTATGATTTGAACATTTCCTGTGAGACCAGTTTTAGATTCCGATGCTTCACTATATGTTTACTGTATCCCTTGGACCTTTTATTGACGACGAAACATAGAAATTGCATCGGAATTTAATACAAAAGGCACAATGCCGACTTAAGTACAAGAAGACTGACTCTTCTTGCTGTGTATGATTTGAACCATTCCTGTGACACTAGTTATAGATTCCGATGCTTCACTTCAGGTTTACTGTATCCCTCTGACCTTCTTATTGACGATGAATCACAGTAATTGCATCGGAATTAAATACAAATGGCACAATGCTGACTCATGTCCAAGATGACTGACTCTTCTTGCTGTCTATGTTTTGAACCTTTCCCGTGACACTAGATATGGCTTCCGATGCTTCACTTCAGGTTTACTGTATCCCTCTGACCTTCTTATTGACGACGAAACACAGAAATTGCATTTGAATTAAATAGAAAAGGCACAATGCCGACATAAATACAAGAATACAGAATCTTCCTATTGTCTATGTTTTGAACCATTCCTGTGACACTAGTTATAGATTCCGATGCTTCTCTTCAGGTTTACTGTATCCCTCTGACATTCTTATTGACGATGAAACACAGAAATTGCATCGGAATTAAATACACTCCTGGAAATTGAAATAAGAACACCGTGAATTCATTGTCCCAGGAAGGGGAAACTTTATTGACACATTCCTGGGGTCAGATACATCACATGATCACACTGACAGAACCACAGGCACATAGACACAGGCTACAGAGCATGCACAATGTCGGCACTAGTATAGTGTATATCCACCTTTCGCAGCAATGCAGGCTGCTATTCTCCCATGGAGACGATCGTAGAGATGCTGGATGTAGTCCTGTGGAACGGCTAGCCATGCCATTTCCACCTGGCGGCTCATTTGGACCAGCGTTCGTGCTGGACGTGCAGACCGCGTGAGAAGACGCTTCATCCAGTCCCAAACATGCTGAATGGGGGACAGATCCGGAGATCTTGCTGGCCAGGGTAGTTGACTTACACCTTCTAGAGCACGTTGGGTGGCACGGGATACATGCGGACGTGCATTGTCCTGTTGGAACAGCAAGTTCCCTTGCCGGTCGAGGAATGGTAGAACGATGGGTTCGATGACGGTTTAGATGTACCGTGCACTATTCAGTGTCCCCTCGACGATCACCAGTGGTGTACAGCCAGTGTAGGAGATCGCTCCCTACACCATGAAGCCGGGTGTTGGCCCTGTGTGCCTCGGTCGTATCCAGTCCTGATTGTGGCGCTCACCTGCACGGCGCCAAACACGCATACGACCATCATTGGCACCAAGGCAGAAGCGACTCTCATCGCTGAAGACGACACGTCTCCATTCGTCCCTCCATTCACGCCTGTCGCGACACCACTGGAGGCGGGCTGCACGATGTTGGGACGTGAGCGGAAGACGGCCTAACGGTGTGCCGGACCGTAGCCCAGCTTCATGGAGCCGGTTGCGAATGGTCCTCGCCGATACCCCAGGAGCAACAGTGTCCCTAATTTGCTGGGAAGTGGCGGTGCGGTCCCCTACGGCACTGCGTAGGATCCTACGGTCTTGGCGTGCATCCGTGCGTCGCTGCGGTCCGGTCCCAGGTCGACGGGCGCGTGCACCTTCCGCCGACCACTGGCGACAACATCGGTGTACTGTGGAGACCTCACGCCCCACGTGTTGAGCAATTCGCCGGTACGTCCACCCGGCCTCCCGCATGCCCACTATACGCCCTCGCTCAAAGTCCGTCAACTGCACATACGGTTCACGTCCACGCTGTCGCGGCATGCTACCAGTGTTAAAGACTGCGATGGAGCCCCGTATGCCACGGCAAACTGGCTGACACTGACGGCGGCGGTGCACAAATGCTGCGCAGCTAGCGCCATTCGACGGCCAACACCGCGGTTCCTGGTGTGTCCGCTGTGCCGTGCTTGTGATCATTGCTTGTACAGCCCTCTCGCAGTGTCTGGAGCAAGTATGGTGGGTCTGACACACCGGTGTCAATGTGTTCTTTTTTCCATTTCCAGGAGTGTACAAACGGCACAATGCCGACTTAAGTACAAGAAGACTGACTCTTCTTACTGACTATGTTGTGAACATTTCCTGTGAGACCAGTTTTGGTTTCCGATGCTTCACTATATGTTTACTGTATCCCTTGGACCTTCTTATTGGCGATGAAACACAGAAACTGCATCGGAATTAAATACAAGAGGCACAATGCCGACTTAAGTACAAGAAGACTGACACTTCTTACTGCCTATGTTTTGAACCATTCCTGTGACACTAGTTATTCATTTCGATGCTTCACTTCAGGTGTACTGTTTCCCTCTGACCCTCTTATTGACGACGAAACACAGAAATTGCATCGGAATTAAATAGAAAAGGCACAATGCCGAATTAAGTACAATAATACTGACTCTTCCTACTATCTATGTTTTGAACCAATCCTGCGGCACTAGTTATAAATTCCGATGCTACACTTCAGGTTTACTGTATCCCTCTGACCTTCTTATTGACGATGAAACACAGAAATTGCATCGGAATGAAATACATGAGGCACAATGCCGACTTAAGTACAAGAAGACTGACTCTTCTTACTGTCTATGTTTTGAACTTTTCCTGTGACACTAGCTATAGATTCCGATCCTTCAATACAGATTTACTGCATCCCTTGGACCTTCTTATTGACGACGAAACACAGAAATTGCATCGGAATTAAACAGAAAAGGCACAATGCCGACTTACGTAAAGAAGACTGACTCTTACTACTGTATTTGCTTTGAACCATTCCTGAGACACTAGTTATAGATTCCGATGCTTCACTTCAGGTTTACTGTATCCCTCTGACATTCTTATTGACGATGAAACACAGAAATTGCATGGGAAATAAATAGAAAAGGCACTATGCCGACTTAAGTACAAGAAGACTGACTCTTCTTACTGTCTATGTTTTGAACCATTCCTGTGACACTAGTTATAGATTCCGATGCTTCACTTCAGGTTCACTGTATCCCTTGGAACTTCTTATTGACGACGAAACACAGATATTGCATCGGAATTAAATACAAAAAACACAATGCCGACTTAAGTACAATAAGACTGACTCTTCTTACTGTCTATGTTTTGAACCTTTTCTGTGACACTAGTTATAGATTCCGATGCTTCACTTCAGGTTGACTGTATCCCTTGGACCTTCTTATTGACGACGAAACACAGATATTGCATCGGATTTAAATAGAAAATGCACAATGCCGACAAAAGTACAAGAAGACTGACTCTTCTTACTGACTATGATTTGAACATTTCCTGTGAGACCAGTTTTAGATTCCGATGCTTCACTATATGTTTACTGTATCCCTTGGACCTTCTTGTTGACGATGAAACACAGAAATTGCATCGGAAATAAATACAAAAGGCACAATGCCGACTTAAGTACATGAAGACTGACTCTTCTTGCTGTGTATGTTTTGAACCATTCCTGTGACACTAGTTATAGATTCCGATGCTTCACTTCAGGTTTACTGTATCCCTCTGACCTTCGTATTGACGATGAAGCACAGTAATTGCATCGGAATTAAATAGAAAAGGCACAATGCCGACTTAAGTTCAAGAAAACTAACTCTTCCTGCTCTCTATGTTCTGAAACATTCCTGTGACACTAGTTATAGATTCTGATGCTTCACTTCAGGTTTACTGTATCCTTTGGACCTTCTTATTGACGACGAAACACAGAAATTGCATCGGAATTAAATAGAAAAAGCACAATGCCGACTTAAGTACATGAAGACTGACTCATCTTACAGACAGTGTTTTGAACCATTCCTGTGACACTAGTTATAGATTCCGATGCTTCACTTTAGGTTTACTGTATCCCTCTGACCTTCTTATTGACGATGTAACGCAGAAATTGCATCGGAATTAAATTCCAACGGCACAATGGCGACCAAAGTTCAAGAAGACTGTATCTTCTTACTGTCTATGTTTTGAACTTTTCCTGTGACACTAGCTATAGATTCCGATGCTTCAATTCAGATTTACTGCATCCCTTGGACCCTCTTATTGACGACGAAACACAGAACTTGCATCGGATTTAAATAGAAGAGGCACAATGCCGACTTAAGTTCAAGAAGACTGACTCTTCCTTCTGTCTATGTTTTGAACCTTTCCTTTGACACTAGTTATAGATTCCGGTGCTTCACTTCAGGTTTACTGTATCCCTTGGACCTTCTTATTGACGATGAAACACAGAAATTGCATCGGAATTAAGTAGAAAAGGCACAATGCCGAAATAAGTACAATAAGACTGACTCTTATTACGGTCTATGTTTTGAACCGTTCCTGTGACACTAATAATAAATTCCGATGCTACACTTCAGGTTTACTGTATTCCTCTGACCTTATTGACGATGAAACACAGAAATTGCATCGAAATTAAATACAAAAGGCACAATGCCGACTTAAGTACAAGAAGACTGACTCTTCTTACTGTCTATGATTTGAACTTTTCCTGTGACACTAGTTATAGATTCCGATGCTTCAATTCAGTTTTACTGCATCCCTTAGACCTTCTTATTGACGACGAATAACAGAAATTGCATCGGAATTAAATAGAAAAGGCACAATGCCGACTTAAGTAAAGAAGACTGACTCTTCCTACTGTATATGTTTTGATCCATTCCTGAGACACTAGTTATAGATTCCGATGCTTCACTTCAGGTTTACTGTATCCCTCCGACATTCTTATTGACGATGAAACACAGAAATTGAATCGGAATTAAATAGAAAAGGCACAATGCCGACTTAAGTACTAGAAGACAGGCTCTTCTTACTGTCTATATTTTGAACCTTTCCTGTGACACCAGTTAGAGATTCCGATGCTTCACTTCAGGTTTACTGTATCCCCTGGTCCTTCTTATTGACGTCAAAACACAGAAATTGCATCGGAATTAAATAGAAAGGCCACAATGCAGACTTAAGTACAAGAAGACTGACTCTTCTCACTGCCTATGTTTTGAACCATTCCTGTGACACTAGTTATAGATTTCGATGCTTCACTTCAGGTTTACTGTATCCCTCTGACATTCTTATTGACGATGAAACACAGAAATTGAATCGGAATGAAATAGAAAAGGCACAATGCCGACTTAAGTACAAGAAGACTGACTCTTCTTACTGTCTATATTTTGAACCATTCCTGTGACACTAGTTATCGATTCCGATGCTTGACTTCATGTTTACTGTATCCCCAGGACCTTCTTATTGACGACGAAACACAGAAATTGCATCGAATTAAATAGAAAAGGCACAATGCCGACTCATGTCCAAGAAGACTGACTCTTCTTATTGACTATGTTTCGAACATTTCCTGTGAGACCAGTTTTAGATTCCGATGCTTCACTATATGTTCACAGTATCCCTTGGACCTTCTTATTGACGATGAAACACAGAAATTGCCTCGAAATTAAATAGAAAAGACACAATGCCGAAATAAGTACAATAAGACTGACTCTTCCTACGGTCTATGCTATGAACCATTCCTGTGACACTAGTAATAGCTTCCGATGCTACACTTCAGGTTTACTGTATCCCTCTGATCTTCTTATTGAAGATGAAACACAGAAATTGCATCGAAATTAAATACAAAAGGCACAATGCCGATTTAAGTACAAGAAGACTGACTCTTTTTACTGTCTATGATTTGAACTTTTCCTGTGACACTAGTTATAGATTCCGATGCTTCAATTCAGTTTCACTGCATCCCTTAGACCTTCTTATTGACGACGAAACACAGAAATTGCATTGGAATCAAATAGAAAAGGTTCAATGCCGACTTAAGTAAAGAAGACTGACTCTTCCTACTGTATATGTTTTGAACCATTCCTGAGACACTAGTTATAGATTCCGATGCTTCACTTCAGGTTTACTGTATCCCTCTGACATTCTTATTGACGATGAAACACAGAAATTGAATCGGAATTAAATAGAAAAGGCACAATGCCGACTTAAGTACTAGAAGACTGACTCTTCTTACTGTCTATATTTTGAAAGATTCCTGTGACACCAGTTAGGGATTCCGATGCTTCACTTCAGGTTTACTGTATCTCCTGGACCTTCTTATTGACGTCGAAGCACAGAAATTGCATCGGAATTAAATAGAAAAGGCACAATGCAGACTTAAGTACAAGAAGACTAACTCTTCCTACTCTCTATGTTTTGAAACAATCCTGTGACACTAGTTATAGATTCCGATGCTTCACTTCAGGTTTACTGCATCCCTAGGACCTTGTTATTGACGACGAAACACAGAAATTGCATCGGAATTAAATAGAAAAAGCACAATGCCGACTTAAGTACAAGAAGAATGACTCATCCTACAGACTGTGTATTGAACCATTCCTGTGCCACTAGTTATAGATTCCGATGCTTCACTTTAGGTTTACTGTATCCCTCTGACTTTTTATTGACGATGTAATACTGAAATTGCATCAGAATTAAATACAATAGGCACAATGGCGACTTATGTACAAAAAGACTGACTCTTCTTACTGTCTATGTTTTGAACCTTTCCTGTGACACTGGTTATATATTCCTATGTTTCACTTCCGGTTTGCTGTATCCCTTGGACCTTCTTATTGACGACGAAACACCGAAATTGCATCGGAATTAAATAGAAAAGGCACAATGCCTACTTAAGTCCAAGAAGACTTACTCTTCTTACTGACTATGTTTTGAAAATTTCCTGCGAGACCAGTTTTAGATTCCGATGCTTCACTTTATGTTTAATGTATCCCTCTGACCTTCATATTGACGATGTAACACAGAAATTGAAACGGAATTAAATACAATAGGCACAATGGCGACTTAAGTAGAAGAAGACTGACTCTTCTTACTGTCTATGTTTTGAACCTTTCCTTTGACACTAGTTATATTTTCCTATGTTTCACTTCAGGTTTGATGTATCTCTTGGACCTTTTTATTGACGACGAAACACAAAAATTGCATGGGAATTAAATAGAAAAGGCGGAATGCCAACTTGAGTACAAGAAGACTTACTCTTCTTACTGACTATGCTTTGAACATTTCCTGTGAGACCAGTTTTAGTTTCTGATGTTTCACTATATGTTTACTGTATCACTTGGACCTTCTTATTGACGATGAAACACAGAAATTGCATCGGATTTAAATAGAAGAGGCACAATGCCGACTTAAGTTCAAGAAGACTGACTCTTCCTTCTGTCTATGTTTTGAACCATTCCTTTGATACTAGTTATAGATTCCGATGCTTCACTTCAGGTTTACTGTATCCCTTGGACCTTCTTATTGACGACGAAACACAGAAATTGCATCAGAATTAAATAGAAAAGGCACAATGCCGACTTAAGTGCAAGAAGACTGACTCTTCCTACTGTCTTCTGGTTTGAACCATTCCTGTGACACTAGTTATAGGTTTCGATGCTTCACTTCAGGTTTACTGTATCCCGCTGACATTCTTATTCACAATGAAACACAGAAATTGCATCGGAATTAAATAGAAATGGCACAATGCCGACTTAAGTACAGAAAGACTGACTCTTCTTACTGTCTATATTTTGAACCATTCCTGTGACACTAGTTAATGATTTCGATACTTGACTTCAGGTTTACCGTATCCCCTGGACCTTCTTATTGACGAGGAAACACAGAAATTGCATCGGAATTAAATAGAAAAGGCACAATGCCGACTTAAGTACAAGAAGACTGGTTCTTCTTACTGTCTATGTTTTGCAGCTTTCCTGTGAGCCCGGTTTTAGATTCCGATGCTTCACTTCAGGTTTACTGTATCCCTTGGATCTTCTTATTGTCGACGAAACACAGAAATTGCACCGGAATTAAATAGAAAAGGCACAATGCCGACTTAAGTACTAGAAAACTGACTCTTCTTACTGTCCATGTTTTGAACCATTCGTGTGCCACTAGTTATAGATTCCGATGCTTCACTTCAGGTTCACTGTATCCCTCTGACCTTCTTATTGACGATGAAACATTGAAATTCCATCGGAATTAAATACAAAGGCACAATGCCGACTTAAGTACAAGGAAACTGACTCTTCTTACTGTCTATGATTTGAACCATTCCTGTGACACTAGTTATGGATTCCGATGCTTCACTTCAGGGTTACTGTATCCCTCTGACCTTCTTATTAACGATGAAACACAGAAATTGAATCAGAATTAAATAGAAAAGGCACAATGCTGACTTAAGTACAAGAAATCTAACTCTTCTTACTGTCTATTTTTTGAACCTTTCCTGTGAGACCAGTTTTAGGGTCCGATGCTTCACTTCAGGTTTACTGTATCCCTTGGACCTTCTTATTGACGATGAAACACAGAAATTGCACCGGAATTAAATACAAAAGGCACAACGCCGACTTAAGTACAAGAAGACTGACTCTCCTTACTGACAATGTTTTGAACATTTCCTGTGAGACCAGTTTTAGACTCTAATGCTTCACTATATGTTTACTGTATCCCTTGGACCTTCTTGTTGTCGATGAAACACAGAAATTGCATCGGAATTAAATACAAAAGGCACAACGCCGACTTAAGTACAAGAAGACTGACTCTTCTTACTGACTATCTTTGAACATTTCCTCTTGTACCAGTTTTAGATTCCGATGCCTCACTATATGTTTACTGTATCCCTTGGACCTTCTTACTGACGATTAAACACAGAAATTGCATCGGAATTATATACAAAGAACACAATGCCTACTTAAGTACAAGAAGACTGACTCTTCTTACTGACTATCTTTTGAACATTTCCTGTGTGACCAGTTTTAGATTCCGATGCTTCACTACATGTTTACTGTATCCCTTGGACTTTCTTATTGACGATGAAACACAGAAATTGCATCAGAATTATATACAAAAGGCACGATGCTGACTTAAGTACAAGAAGACTGATTATTCCTACTGACTATGATTTCAACATTTCCTGTGAGACCAGTTTTATATTCCGATGCTTCACTATATGTTTAATGTATCCCTTGGACCATCTTACTGACGATGGAACGCAGAAATTGCATAGGAAATAAATAGATAATCCACAATGCGGACATAAGTACAAGAAAACTGACTCTTCGTACTGCGTATGTTTTGAACTATTCCTGTGTCACTAGTTATAGATTCCGATGCTTCACTTCAGGTATACTATATCTCTCTGACCTTCTTATTGACGATGAAACACAGAAATTGCATCGGAATTAAAGACAAAAGACACAATGCCGACTCAAGTACAAGAAGACTGGCTCTTCTTAGTATCTATGATTTGAAACTTTCCTGTGAGACCGGTTTTAGATTCCGATGCTTCACTTCAGGTTTACTGTATCCCTTGGATCTTCTTATTGACGACGAAACACAGAAACTGCACCGGAATTAAATAGAAAAGGCACAATGCCGACTTAAGCACAAGAAAACTGACTCTTCTTACTGTCTATGTTTTGAACCATTCCTGTGACCCTAGTTACACATTCGGATGCTTCACTTCAGTTTTACTGTATCCCTCTGACCTTCTTATTGACGATGAAACACAGAAATTGCAGCGGAATCAAATTAAAAAATGCAAAATGCCGTCTTAAGGACAGGAAATCTTACTCTTCTTACTGTCTTTGTTTTGAACCATTCCTGTGACACTAGTTATAGATTTCGATGCTTCACTTCAGGTTTACTGTATACCTCTGACCTTCTTATTGACGATGAAACACAGAATTTGCATCGGAATTAAATACAAAAGGCACAATGCCGACTTAAGTACAAGAAATCTGACTCTTCTTACTGTCTATGTTTTGAACATTTCCTGTGACAGTAGTTATCCATGCCGATGCTTCACTTCAGGTTTACTGTATCGCTCTGACCTTCTTATTGACGATGAAACACAGAAATTGCATCGGAATTAAATACAAAAGGCACAATGCCGAATTAAGTACAAGAAAACTGACTCTTCTTACTGTCTATGCTTTGAACCATTCCTGTGACACTAGTTATAGATTCCGATGCTTCACTTCAGGTTTACTGCATCCCTCTGACCTTCTTATTGACGATGAAATACAGAAATTGCATCGGAATTAAATACAAAAGGCACAATGCCGACCTAAGTACAAGAAGACTGACTCTTCTTACTGTGTATGTTTTGAACCATTCCTGTGACACTAGTTATAGATCCCGATGCTTCACTTCAGGTTTACTGTATCCCTCTGACCTTCTTATTGAAGATGAAACACAGAAATTGCATCGGACATAAATACAAAAGGCACAATGCCAACTTAAGTACAAGAAAACTGACTCTTCTTACTGTCTATGTTTTGAACCATTCCTGTGACACTAGTTATAGATCCCGATGCTTCAATTCAGGTTTACTGTATACCTGTGACCGTCTTATTGAAGATGAAACACAGAAACTGCATCGGAATGAAATACAAAAGGCACAATGCGGACTTAAGTAAAAGATAACTGGATCTTCTAACTGCGTATGTTTTGAACCATTCCTGTGACACAAGTTATAGATTACGATGCTTCACTTCAGGTATACTATATCTCTCTGACCTTCTTATTGACGATGGAATACAGAAATTGCATCGGAATTAAACACAAAAAGCACAATGCCGACTCAAGTACAAGAAGACTGGTTCTTCTTACTGTCTATGTTTTGCAACTTTCCTGTGAGACCGGTTTTAGATTCCGATGCATCAATTCAGGTTTACTGTATCCCTTGGATCTCCTTATTGACGACGGAACACAGAAATTGCATCGGAATTAAATAGAAAAGGCACAATCCCGACTTAAGTACAAGAAAACTGACTCTTCTTACTGTCTATGCTTTGAACCATTCCTGTGACACTAGTGATAGATTCCGATGCTTCACTTCAGGGTTCCTGTATCCCTCTGATCTTCTTATTGACGATGAAACACAGAAATTGAATCGGAATTAAATAGAAAAGGCACAATGCTCACTTAAGTACAAGTAATCTAACTCTTCTTACTGTCTATGTTTTGAACCTTTCCTGTGACACCAGTTGTAGGGTCCGATGCTTCACTTCAGGTTTACTGTTTCCCTTGGACCTTCTTGCTGACGATGAAACACAGAAATTGCGTCGGAATTAACTACAAAAGGCACAACGCCGACTTAAGTACAAGGAGACAGACTCTTCTTACTGACTATCTTTTGAACATTTCCTGTTGTATCAGTTTTAGATTCCGATGCCTCACTATATGTTTACTGTATCCCTTGGACCTTCTTACTGACGATTAAACACAGAAATTGCATCGGAATTATATACAAAGGGCACAATGCCTACTTAAGTACAAGAAGACTGACTCTTGTTACTGACTATTTTTTGAACATTTCCTGTGAGACCAGTTTTAGATTCCAATGCTTCCCTCTATGTTTACTGTAACCCTTGAACCTTCTTATTGACGATGAAACACAGAAATTGCATCAGAATTATATACAAAAGGCACAATGCTGACTTAAGTACAAGAAGACTGATTATTCCTACTGACTATGATTTCAACATTTCCTGTGAGTCCAGTTTTATATTTTGATGCTTCACTATAGGTTTACTGTATCCCTTGGACCATCTGGTAGACGATGGAACACAGAAGTTGCATCGGAAATAAATAGATAATCCACAATGCGGACATAAGTACAAGAAAACTGACTCTTCTTACTGTCTAAGTTTTGAACCATTCCTGTGACACTAGTTATAGATTCCGATGCTTCACTTCAGGATCACTGTATCCCTCTGACCCTCTTATTGACGATGAAACACTGAAATTCCTTCGGAATTAAATACAAAAGTCACAATGCAGACATAAGTACTAGAAACTGACTCTTCTTACTGTCTATGTTTTGAACCATTCCTGTGACACTAGTTATAGATTCCGATGCTTCACTTCAGGTTTACTGTATCCCTCTGACCTTCTTATTGACGATGAAACACAGAAATTGCATCGGAATTAAATACAAAAGGCACAATGCCGACTCAAGTACAAGAAGACTGGTTCTTCTTACTGTCTATGTTTTGCAACTTTCCTGTGAGACCGGTTTTAGATTCCGATGCTTCACTTCAGGGTTACTGTATCCCTTGGATCTCCTTATTGACGACGAAACACAGAAATTGCATCGGAATTAAATAGAAAAGGCACAATCCCGACTTAAGTACAAGAAAACTGACTCTTCTTACTGTCTATGCTTTGAACCATTCCTGTGTCACTTGTTACACATTCCGTTGCTTCACTTCAGGTTTACTGTATCCCTCTGACCTTATTATTGACGATTAAACACAGAAATTGCATCGGAATTAAATAGAAAAGGCACAATGCCGACCTAAGTACAAGAAAACTAACTCTTCTGACTGTCTATGTTTTGAACCATTATGTGGCACTAGTTATAGATTCCGATGCTTCAGTTCAGGTTTACTGTATCCCTCTGACCTTCTTATTGACGATGAAACACAGAAATTGCATCGGAGTTAAATACAAAAGGCACAATGCCAACTTAAGTACAAGAAAAGTGACTCTTCTTACTGTCTAAGATTTGAACCATTCCTGTGTCACTAGTTATAGATTCCGATGCTTTACTTCAGGATCACTGTATCCCTCTGACCTTCTTATTGACGATGAAACACTGAAATTCCTTCGGAATTAAATACAAAAGGCACAATGCCGACTTACGTACAAGAAGACTGACTCTTATTACTGTCTATGTTTTGAACCATTCCTGTGACACTAGTTATAGATTCCGATGCTTCACTTCAGATTCATTGTATCCTTCTGACCCTCTTACTGACGATGAAACACAGAAATTGAATCAGAATTAAATAGAAAAGGCACAATGCTGACTTAAGTATAAGAAAACTAACTTATCTCACTGTCTATGTTTTGAACCTTTCCTGTGAGACCAGTTTTAGGGTCCGATGCTTCACTTCAGGTTTACTGTATCCCTTGGACCTTCTTATTGACGATGAAACACAGAAATTGCATCGGAATTAAATACAAAAGGCACAATGCCGACTTAAGTACAAGAAGACTGACTCTCCTTACCTACTATGTTTTGAACATTTCCTGTGAGACCAGTTTTAGATTCTAATGCTTCACTATATATTTACTGTATCCCTCTGACCTTCTTATTGACGATGAAACACAGAAATTGAATCAGAATTAAATAGAAAAGGCACAATGCTGACTTAAGTATAAGAAAACTAACTTATCTCACTGTCTATGTTTTGAACCTTTCCTGTGAGACCAGTTTTAGGGTCCGATGCTTCACTTCAGGTTTACTGTATCCCTCTGACCTTCTTATTGACGATGAAACACAGAAATTGCATCGGAATTCAGTACAAAAAGCACAATGCCGACTTAAGTACAAGAAATCTGACTCTTCCTACTCTCTATGTTTTGAACCATTCCTGTGACACTAGTTATCGATTCCGATGCCTCACTTCAGGTTTACTGTATCGCTCTGACCTTCTTCTTGACGATGAAACACAGAAATTGCATCCGAATTAAATACAAAAGGCAGAATGCCGAATTAAGTACAAGAAAACTGACTCTGCTTACTGTCTATGTTTTGAACCAATCCTGTGACACTAGTTATAGATGCCGATGCTTCACTTTAGGTTTACTGCATCCCTCTGACCTTCTTATTGACGATGAAACACAGAAATTGCATCGGAATTAAATACAAAAGGCACAATGCCGACTTAAGTACAAGAAGACTGACTCTTCTTACTGTCTATGTTTTGAACCATTCATGTGGCACTAGTTATACATTCCGATGCTTCACTTTAGGTATACTGCATCCCTCTGACGTTCTTATTGACGATGAAACACAGAAATTGCATCGGAATTAAATACAAAAGGCACAATGCCGACTTAAGCACCAGAAAACTGACTCTTCTGACTGTCTATGTTCTGAACCATTATGTGACACTAGTTATAGATTCCGATGCTACACTTCAGGTTTACTGTATCCCTCTGACCTTCTTATTCACGATCAAACACAGAAATTGCATCGGAGTTAAATACAAAAGGCACAATGCCAACTTAAGTACAAGAAAACTGACTCTTCCTTCTGTCTATGTTTTGAACCATTATGTGACACTAGTTATAGATTCCGATGCTTTACTTCAGGTTTACTGTATCCCTTGGACCTTCTTATTGACGATGAAACACAGAAATTGCATCTGAGTTAAATACAAAAGGCACAATGCCACTTTAAGTACAAGAAAAATGACTCTTCTTACTGTCTATGTTTTGAACCATTCCTGTGACACTAGTTATAGATTTCGATGCTTCACTTCAGGTTTACTGAATGCCTCTGACCTTCTTATTGACGATGAAACAAAGAATTTGCATCGGAATTAAATACAAAAGCCACAGTGCCGACTTAAGTACAAGAACACTCACTCTTATTACTGTCTATGTTTTGAACCATTCCTGTGACACTAGTTATAGATTCCGATGCTTCACTTCAGAATCACTGTATCCCTCTGACCTTCTTATTGACGATGACACACTGAAATTCCGTCGGAATTAAATACAAAGGCACAATGCCGACTTAAGTACAAGGAAACTGACTCTTCTTACTGTCTATGATTTGAACCATTCCTGTGACACTAGTTACAGAATCCGATGCTTCACTTCAGGTTTACTGTATCCCTCTGACCTTCTTATTGACGATGAAACACAGAAATTGAATCAGAGTTAAATAGAAAAGGCACAATGCTGACTTAAGTACAAGAAAACTGACTCTTCTGACTGTCTATGTTTTGAACCATTATGTGACACTAGTTATAGATTCCGATGCTTCACTTCAGGTTAACTGTATCCCTCTGACCTTCTTATTGACGATTAAACACAGTAATATCATCGGAGTTAAATACAAAAGGCACAATGCCAACTGAAGTACAAGAAAACTGACTCTTCTTACTGTCTAAGTTGTGAACCATTCCTGTGACACTAGTTATAGATTCCGATGCTTCTCTTCAGGATCACTGTATCCCTCTGACCTTCTTATTGACGATGAAACACTGATATTCCTTAGCAATTAAATACAAAAGGCACAATGCCGACTTAAGTTCAAGAAAACTGACTCTTCTTACTGTCTATGCTTTGAACCATTCCTGTGACACTAGTTATAGATTCCGATGCTTCACTTCAGGTTCACTGTATCCCTTTGACCTTCTTATTGACGATGACACAGTGAAATTCCATCGGAATTAAATACAAAGGCACAATGCCGACTTAAGTTCAAGGTAACTGACTCTTCTTACTGTCTATGATTTGAACCATTCCAGTGACACTAGTTATAGAATCCGATGCTTCACTTCAGGTTTACTGTATCCCTCTGACCTTCTTATTGGCGATGAAACGCAGAAATTGAATCAGAATTAAATAGAAAAGGCACAATGCTGACTTAAGTACAAGAAAACTAACTCTTCATACTGTCTATGTTTTGAAATTTTCCTGTGAGACCAGTTTTAGGGTCCGATGCTTCACTTCGGGTTTACTGTATCCCTTGGACCTTCTTATTGACGATGAAATACAGAAATTGCATCGGAACAAAATACCAAAGGCACAATGCCGACTTAAGTACAGTAATACTGACTCTCCTTACTGACTATGTTCTGAACATTTCCTGTGAGACCAGTTTTAGATTCTGATACTTCACTATATGTTTACTGTATCCCTTGGACCTTCTTATTGACGATGAAACACAGAAATTGCATCAGAATTAAATACGAAAGGCACAATGCCGACTTAAGTATAACAAGACTGACTATTCCTACTGACTATGATTTCTACATTTCCTGTGAGACCGGTTTTATAATCCGATGCTTCACTATATGTTTACTGTATCCCTTGGACCTTCTTATTGACGATGGAACAAAGAAATTGCATCGGAAATAAATAGAAAAAGCACAATGCGGACTTAAGTAAGAAGAAAATTGACTCTACTGCGTATGTTTTGAACCATTCCTGTGACACTAGTTATGGATTCCGATGCTTCACTTCAGGTAAACTATATCTCTCTGACCTTCTTATTGACGATGAAACACAGAAATTGCATAGAAATTAAATACAAAAGGCACAATGCCGACTCAAGTACAAGAAGACTGATTCTTCTTACTGTCTACGTTTTGAAACTTTCCTGTGAGACCGGTTTTAGATTCCGATGCGTCACTTCAGGTTTACTGTATGCCTTGGATCTTCTTATTGACGACGAAACACAGAAATTGCATCGGAATTAAATAGAATAGTCACAATGCCGACTTAAGTACAAGAAAACTGACTCTTCTTACTGTCTATGATTTGAACCATTCCTGTGACACTAGTTACACATTCCGATGCTTCACTTCAGGTTTACTGTATCCCTCTGACCTTCTTATTGACGATGAAACGCAGAAATTGCAGCGGAATAAAATGCAAAAGGGAATATGCCGACTTAAGTACAAGAAATCCGACTCTTCTTACTGTCTTTGTTTTGAACCATTCCTGTGCACTAGTTACAGATTTCGATGCTTCACTTCAGGTTCACTGTATCCCTCTGACCTTCTTATTGACGATGAATCACAGATATTGCATCGGAATTAAATACGAAAGGCACAATGCCGACTTATGTACAAGAAATCTGACTCTTCTTACTGTCTATGTTTCTAACCATTCCTGTGACACTAGTTATCGTTTCCGATGCTTCACTTCGGGTTTACTGTATCGCTCTGACCTTCTTCGTGACGATGAAACACAGAAATTGCATCGGAATTAAATGCGAAAGGCACAATGCCGAATTAAGTGCAAGAAAACTGACTCTTCTTACTGTCTATGTTTTGAACCAATCCTGTGACACTAGTTATAGATTCCGATGCTTCACTTCAGGTTTACTGTTTCGCTCTGACCTTCTTATTGTCGATGAAACACAGAAATTGCATCGGAATTAAATAGAAAAGGCACAATGCCGATTAAGTACATGAAAACTGATTTTTCTTACTATCTATGTTTTGAACCATTTCTATGACACTCGTTATAGATTCCGATGATTCACTTCAGGTTTACTGTATCCCTCTGACCGTCTTATTGACGATGAAACACAGATATTGCATCGGAATTAAATACAAAAGGCACAATGCCGACTTAAGTACAAGAAAACTGGCTCTTCTTACTGTCAATGTTTGAACCATTCCTGTGACACTAGTTATAGATTGCGATGCTTCACCTCCGGTTTACTGTATCCCCCTGACCTTATTATTGACGATGAAACACAGAAATTGCATCGGAATTAAATACAAGAGGCACAATGCCGACTTAAGTACAAGAAAACTGACTCTTCTTACTTCCTATGATTTGAACCATTCCTGTGACACTAGTTGTATATCCCGATGCTACACTTCAGGTTTACTGTATCCCTCTGACCTTCTTATTGGCGATGAAACACAGAAATTGCATCGGAATTAAATAGAAAAGGAACAATGCCGACTTAAATACAAGAAAACTGACTCTTCTTACTGTCTATGTTTTGAACCATTTATTTCCACTAGTTATAGATTCCGATGCTTCACTTCAGGTTTACTGTATCCCTCTGACCTTCTTATTGACGACTGAAACACAGAAATTGCATCGGAATTAAATACAAAAGGCACAATGCCGACTTAAGTACAAGAAAGCTGACCCTTCTTACTGTCTATGGTTTGATCCATTCCTGTGACACTAGTTATTGATTCCGATGCTTCACCTCAGGTTTACTCTATCCCTGTGACCTTCTTATTGACGATGAAACACAGAAATAGCATCGGAATTAAATACAAAAGGCATAATGCCGACTTAAGTAGAAGAAAACTGACTCTTCTTACTGTCTACGTTTTGAACCATTCATGTGACACTAATTATAGATTACGATGCTTCACTTCAGGTTTACTGTATCCCTCTGACCATCTTATTGACGATGAAACACAGAAATTGCATCGGAATCATATATAAAAGGCACAATGCCGATTTAAGTACAAGAAAAGCTGACTCTTCTTACTCTCTATGCTTTCAACCATTCCTGTGACACTAGTTATAGATTCCGATGCTTCACTTCAGCTTTACTGTATCCCTCTGCCCTTCTTATTGTCGATGAGACACTGATATTCCTTCGGAATTAAATACAAAAGGCGCAATGCCGACTTAAGTTCAAGAAAACTGACTCTTCTTACTGTCTATGTTTTGAACCATTCCTGTGACACTAGTTATAGATTTCGATGCTTCACTTCAGGTTTACTGAATGCCTCTGACCTTCTTATTGACGATGAAAAAAAGAATTTGCAACGGAAATAAATACAAAAGGTACAGTGCCGACTTAAGTACAAGAAGACTGACTCTTATTACTGTCTATGCTTTGAGCCATTCCTGTGACACTAGTTATAGTTTCCGATGCTTCACTTCAGGTTTACTGTATCCCTCTGACCGTCTTAGTGACGATGAAACGAAGAAATTGCATCGGAATTAATTACATAGGCACAATGCCGACTCAAGTACAAGAAGACTGACTCTTATTACTGTCTATGCTTTGAGCCATTCCTGTGACACTAGTTATAGATTCCGATGCTTCACTTCAGATTCACTGTATCCCTCTGACCTTCTTATTGACGATGAAACACAGAAATTGAATCAGAATTAAATAGAAAAGGCACAATGCTGACTTAAGTATAAGAAAACTAACTTATCTCACTGTCTATGTTTTGAACCTTTCCTGTGAGACCACTTTTAGGGTCCGATGCTTCACTTCAGGTTTACTGTATCCCTTGGACCTTCTTATTGACGATGAAACACAGAAATTGCATCGGAATTAAATACAAAAGGCACAATGCCGACTTAAGTACAAGAAGACTGACTCACCTTACCTACTATGTTTTGAACATTTCCTGTGAGACCAGTTTTAGATTCTAATGCTTCACTATATATTTACTGTATCCCTTGGACCTTCTTATTGACGATGAAACACAGAAATTGCATCGGAATTAAATACAAAAGGCACAATGCCTACTTAAGTACAAGAAGACTGACTCTTCTTGCTGTCTATCTTTGAACATTTCCTGTGAGACCAGTTTTAGATTCCGATGCTTCACTATATGTTTACTGTTTCCCTTGGACCTTCTTATTGACGATGAAACACAGAAATTGCATCAGAATTAAATACAAAAGGCACAATGCTGACTTAAGTACAAGAAGATTGACTATTCCTACTGACTATGATTTTAACATTTCCTGTGAGACCAGTTTTATATTCCGATGCTTCACTATATGTTTACTGTATCCCTTGGACCTTCTTATTGACGATGGAACACAGAAATTGCATCGGAAATAAATAGAAAAGGCACAATGCGGACTTAAGTACAAGAAAACTGACTCCTCGTACTGCGTATGATTTGAACCATTCCTGTGACACTAGTTATAGATTCCGATGCTTCACTTCATATATACTATATCTCTCTGACCTTCTTATTGACGATGAAACAAAGAAATTGCATTGGAATTAAATACAAAAGACACAATGCCGACTCAAGTTCAAGACGACTGGCTCTTCTTATTGTCTATGTTTTGAAACTTTCCTGTGAGACCGGTTTTAGATTCCGATGCTTCACTTCAGGTTTACTGTATCCCTTGGATCTTCTTATTGACGACGAAACACAGAAATTGCATCGGAATTAAATAGAATAGGCAAAATGCCGACATAATTACAAGAAAACTGACTCTTCTTACTGTCTATGTTTTGAACCATTAATGTGACACTAGTTACACATTCCGATGCTTCACTTCAGGTTTACTGTATCCCTCTGACCTTCTTATTTACGATGAAACACAGAAATTGCAGCGGAATTAAATACAAAAGGCTGAATGCCGACTTAAGTACAAGAAGTCCGACTCTTCTTACTGTCTTTGTTTTGAACCATTCCTGTGACACTAGTTATAGATTTCGATGCTTCACTTCAGGTTTACTGTATCCCTCTGACCTTCTTATTGACGATGAAACACAGAAATTGCATCGGAATTAAGTACAAAAAGCACAATGCCGACTTAAGTACAAGAAATCTGACTCTTCCTACTCTCTATGTTTTGAACCATTCCTGTGACACTAGTTATCGATTCCGATGCCTCACTTCAGGTTTACTGTACGCTCTGACCTTCTTCTTGACGATGAAACACAGAAATTGCGTCGGAGTTAAATACAAAAGGCACAATGCCAACATAAGTACAAGAAAACTGACTCTTCTTACTGTCTAAGTTTTGAACCATTCCGGTGACACTAGTTATAAATTCCGATGCTTCACTTCAGGATCACTGTATCCCTCTGACCTTCTTATTGACGATGAAACACTGATATTCCTTCGGAATTAAATACAAAAGGCACAATGCCGACTTAAGTTCAAGAAAACTGACTCTTCTTACTGTTATGCTTTGAAACTTTCCTGTGAGACCAGTTTTGGGGTCCGATGCTTCACTTCAGGTTTACTGTATCCCTTGGACCTTCTTATTGACGATGAAACACAGATATTGCATCGGAATTAAATACAAAAGGCACAATGCCGACTTAAGTACAAGAAAACTGACTCTTCTGACTGTCTATGTTTTGAACCATTATGTGACACTAGTTATAGATTCCGATGCTACACTTCAGGTTTACTGTATCCCTCTGACCTTCTTATTCACGATGAAACACAGAAATTGCATCGGAGTTAAATACAAAAGGCTCAATGCCAACTTAAGTACAAGAAAAATGACTCTTCTTACTGTCTATGTTTTGAACCATTCCTGTGACACTAGTTATAGATTTCGATGCTCACTTCAGGTTTACTGAATGCCTCTGACCTTCTTATTGACGATGAAACAAAGAATTTGCATCGGAATTAAATACAAAAGGCACAGTGCCGACTTAAGTACAAGAACACTCACTCTTATTACTGTCTATGTTTTGAACCATTCCTGTGACACTAGTTATAGATTCCGATGCTACACTTCAGAATCACTGTATCCCTCTGACCTTCTTATTGACGATGACACACTGAAATTCCGTCGGAATTAAATACAAAGGCACAATGCCGACTTAAGTACAAGGAAACTGACTCTTCTTACTGTCTATGATTTGAACCATTCCTGTGACACTAGTTATAGAATCCGATGCTTCACTTCAGGTTTACTGTATCCCTCTGACCTTCTTATTGACGATGAAACACAGAAATTGAATCAGAATTAAATAGAAAAGGCACAATGCCGACTTAAGTTCAAGAAAACTGACTCTTCTTACTGTCGATGCTTTGAAACTTTCCTGTGAGACCAGTTTTAGGGTCCGATGCTTCACTTCGGGTTTACTGTATCCCACGGACCTTCTTATTGACGATGAAATACAGAAATTGCATCGGAACAAAATACCAAAGGCACAATGCCGACTTTAGTACAATAATACTGACTCTCCTTACTGACTATGTTTTGAACATTTCCTGTGAGACCAGTTTTAGATTCTGATGCTTCACTATATGTTTACTGTATCCCTTGGACCTTCTTATTGACGATGATACACAGAAATTGCAACGGAATTAAATACAAAAGGCACAACGCCGACTTAAGTACAAGAAGACTGACTCTTCTTACTGACCATCTTTTGAACATTTCCTGTTGTACCAGTTTTAGATTCCGATGCCTTACTATATGTTTACTGTATCCCTTGGACCTTCTTACTGACGATTAAACACAGAAATTGCATCGGAATTATATACAAAAGGCTCTATGCCTACTTAACAACAAGAAGACTGACTCTTCTTACTGACTATCTTTTGAACATTTCCTGTGAGACCAGTTTTAGATTCCGATGCTTCACTATATGTTTACTGTATCCCTTGGACCTTCTTATTGACGATGAAACACAGATATTGCATCAGAATTAAATACGAAAGGCACAATGCCGACTTAAGTGTAAGAAGACTGACTATTCCTACTGACTATGATGTCTACATTTCCTGTGAGACCAGTTTTATAATCCGATGCTTCACTATATGTTTACTGTATCCCTTGGACCTTCTTATTGACGATGGAACACAGAAATTGCATCGGAATTAAATACAAAAGGCAGAATGCCGAATTAAGTACAAGAAAATTGACTCTGCTTACTGTCTATGTTTTGAACCAATCCTGTGACACTAGTTATAGATTCCGATGCTTCACTTTAGGTTTACTGCATCCCTCTGACCTTCTTATTGACGATGAAACACAGAAATTGCATCGGAATTAAATACAAAAGGCACAATGCCGACTTAAGTACAAGAAGAATGACTCTTCTGACTGTCTACGTTTTGAACCATTATGTGACACTAGTTATAGATTCCGATGCCTCACTTCAGGTTTACTGTATACCTTTGACCTTCTTATTGACGATGAAACACAGAAATTGCGTCGGAGTTAAATACAAAAGGCACAATGCCAACATAAGTACAAGAAAACTGACTCTTCTTACCGTCTAAGTTTTGAACCATTCCGGTGACACTAGTTATAAATTCCGATGCTTCACTTCAGGATCACTGTATCCCTCTGACCTTCTTATTGACGATGAAACACTGATATTCCTTCGGAATTAAATACAAAAGGCACAATGCCGACTTAAGTTCAAGAAAACTGACTCTTCTTACTGTTATGCTTTGAAACTTTCCTGTGAGACCAGTTTTAGGGTCCGATGCTTCACTTTAGGTTTACTGTATCCCTTGGACCTTCTTATTGACGATGAAACACAGATATTGCATCGGAATTAAATACAAAAGGCACAATGCCGACTTAAGTACAAGAAGAATGACTCTTCTGACTGTCTACGTTTTGAACCATTATGTGACACTAGTTATAGATTCCGATGCCTCACTTCAGGTTTACTGTATCCCTTTGACCTTCTTATTGACGATGAAACACAGAAATTGCGTCGGAGTTAAATACAAAAGGCACAATGCCAACATAAGTACAAGAAAACTGACTCTTCTTACCGTCTAAGTTTTGAACCATTCCGGTGACACTAGTTATAAATTCCGATGCTTCACTTCAGGATCACTGTATCCCTCTGACCTTCTTATTGACGATGAAACACTGATATTCCTTCGGAATTAAATACAAAAGGCACAATGCCGACTTAAGTTCAAGAAAACTGACTCTTCTTACTGTTATGCTTTGAAACTTTCCTGTGAGACCAGTTTTAGGGTCCGATGCTTCACTTCAGGTTTACTGTATCCCTTGGACCTTCTTATTGACGATGAAACACAGATATTGCATCGGAATTAAATACAAAAGGCACAATGCCGACTTAAGTACAAGAAAACTGACTCTTCTGACTGTCTATGTTTTGAACCATTATGTGACACTAGTTATAGATTCCGATGCTACACTTCAGGTTTACTGTATCCCTCTGACCTTCTTATTCACGATGAAACACAGAAATTGCATCGGAGTTAAATACAAAAGGCTCAATGCCAACTTAAGTACAAGAAAAATGACTCTGCTTACTGTCTATGTTTTGAACCATTCCTGTGACACTAGTTATAGATTTCGATGCTCACTTCAGGTTTACTGAATGCCTCTGACCTTCTTATTGACGATGAAACAAAGAATTTGCATCGGAATTAAATACAAAAGGCACAGTGCCGACTTAAGTACAAGAACACTCACTCTTATTACTGTCTATGTTTTGAACCATTCCTGTGACACTAGTTATAGATTCCGATGCTTCACTTCAGAATCACTGTATCCCTCTGACCTTCTTATTGACGATGACACACTGAAATTCCGTCGGAATTAAATACAAAGGCACAATGCCGACTTAAGTACAAGGAAACTGACTCTTCTTACTGTCTATGATTTGAACCATTCCTGTGACACTAGTTATAGAATCCGATGCTTCACTTCAGGTTTACTGTATCCCTCTGACCTTCTTATTGACGATGAAACACAGAAATTGAATCAGAATTAAATAGAAAAGGCACAATGCCGACTTAAGTTCAAGAAAACTGACTCTTCTTACTGTCTATGCTTTGAAACTTTCCTGTGAGACCAGTTTTAGGGTCCGATGCTTCACTTCGGGTTTACTGTATCCCATGGACCTTCTTATTGACGATGAAATACAGAAATTGCATCGGAACAAAATACCAAAGGCACAATGCCGACTTAAGTACAATAATACTGACTCTCCTTACTGACTATGTTTTGAACATTTCCTGTGAGACCAGTTTTAGATTCTGATGCTTCACTATATGTTTACTGTATCCCTTGGACCTTCTTATTGACGATGATACACAGAAATTGCAACGGAATTAAATACAAAAGGCACAACGCCGACTTAAGTACAAGAAGACTGACTCTTCTTACTGACCATCTTTTGAACATTTCCTGTTGTACCAGTTTTAGATTCCGATGCCTTACTATATGTTTACTGTATCCCTTGGACCTTCTTACTGACGATTAAACACAGAAATTGCATCGGAATTATATACAAAAGGCTCCATGCCTACTTAACAACAAGAAGACTGACTCTTCTTACTGACTATCTTTTGAACATTTCCTGTGAGACCAGTTTTAGATTCCGATGCTTCACTATATGTTTACTGTATCCCTTGGACCTTCTTATTGACGATGAAACACAGATATTGCATCAGAATTAAATACGAAAGGCACAATGCCGACTTAAGTGTAAGAAGACTGACTATTCCAACTGACTATGATGTCTACATTTCCTGTGAGACCAGTTTTATAATCCGATGCTTCACTATATGTTTACTGTATCCCTTGGACCTTCTTATTGACGATGGAACACAGAAATTGCATCGGAATTAATAGAAAAAGCACAATGCGGACTTAAGTAAGAAGAAAACTGACTCTACTGCGTATGTTTTGAATGATTCCTTTGACACTAGTTATGGATTCCGATGCTTCACTTCAGGTAAACTATATCTCTCTGACCTTCTTATTGACGATGAAACACAGAAATTGCATAGAAATTAAATACAAAAGGCACAATGCCGACTCAAGTACAAGGAGACTGATTCTTCTTACTGTCTATGTTTTGAAACTTTCCTGTTGTACCAGTTTTAGATTCCGATGCCTTACTATATGTTTACTGTATCCCTTGGACCTTCTTACTGACGATTAAACACAGAAATTGCATCGGAATTATATACAAAAGGCTCTATGCCTACTTAACAACAAGAAGACTGACTCTTCTTACTGACTATCTTTTGAACATTTCCTGTGAGACCAGTTTTAGATTCCGATGCTTCACTATATGTTTACTGTATCCCTTGGATCTTCTTATTGACGACGAAACACAGAAATTGCATCGGAATTAAATAGAATATGCACAATGCCGACTTAAGTACAAGAAAACTGACTCTTCTTACTGTCTATGGTTTGAACCATTCCTGTGACACTAGTTACACATTCCGATGCTTCACTTCAGGTTTACTGTATCCCTCTGACCTTCTTATTGACGATGAAACGCAGAAATTGCAGCGGAATAAAATGCAAAAGGGAAAATGCCGACTTAAGTACAAGAAATCCGACTCTTCTTACTGTCTTTGTTTCGAACCATTCCTGTGCACTAGTTATAGATTTCGATGCTTCACTTCAGGTTTACTGTATCCCTCTGACCTTCTTATTGACGATGAATCACAGATATTGCATCGGAATTAAATACGAAAGGCACAATGCCGACTAATGTACAAGAAATCTGACTCTTCTTACTGTCTATGTTCTAACCATTCCTGTGACACTAGTTATCGTTTCCGATGCTTCACTTCGGGTTTACTGTATCGCTCTGACCTTCTTCTTGACGATGAAACACAGAAATTGCAAACGGAATTAAATGCAAAAGGGACAATGCCGAATTAAGTGCAAGAAAACTGACTCTTCTTACTGTCTATGTTTTGAACCAATCCTGTGACACTAGTTATAGATTCCGATGCTTCACTTCAGGTTTACTGTTTCGCTCTGACCTTCTTATTGTCGATGAAACACAGAAATTGCATCGGAATTAAATAGAAAAGGCACAATGCCGATTAAGTACATGAAAACTGATTTTTCTTACTATCTATGTTTTGAACCATTTCTGTGACACTCGTTATAGATTCCGATGATTCACTTCAGGTTTACTGTATCCCTCTGACCTTCTTGTTGACGATGAAACACAGATATTGCATCGGAATTAAATACAAAAGGCACAATGCCGACTTAAGTACAAGAAAACTGGCTCTTCTTACTGTCAATGTTTGAACCATTCCTGTGACACTAGTTATAGATTCCGATGCTTCACTTCCGGTTTACTGTATCCCTCTGTCCTTATTATTGACGATGGAAGACAGAAATTGCATCGGAATAAAATACAAAAGGCACAATGCCGACTTAAGTACAAGAAAACTGACTCTTCTTACTGTCTAACTTTTGAACCATTCCTGTGACACTAGTTATAGATATCGATGCTTCACTTCAGGTTTACTGTATCCCTCTGACATTCTTATTGACGATGAAACATAGAAATTGTATATGAATTATATACAAAAGGCACAATGCCGACTTAAGTACAAGAAAACTGGCTCTTCTTACTGTCTATGTTTGAACCATTCCTCTGACACTAGTTATAGATTGCGATGCTTCACCTCCGGTTTACTGTATCCCTCTGACCTTATTATTGACGATGAAACACAGAAATTGCATCGGAATTAAATACAAGAGGCACAATGCCGACTTAAGTACAAGAAAACTGACTCTTCTTACTTCCTATGATTTGAACCATTCCTGTGACACTAGTTGTATATCCCGATACTACACTTCAGGTTTACTGTAGCCCTCTGGCCTTCTTATTGACGATGAAACACAGAAATTGCATCGGAATTAAATAGAAAAGGAACAATGCCGACTTAAGTACAAGAAAACTGACTCTTCTTACTGTCTATGTTTTGAACCACTTATTTTCACTAGTTATAGATTCCGATGCTTCACTTCAGGTTTACTGTATCCCTCTGACCTTCTTATTGACGACTGAAACACAGAAATTGCATCGGAATTAAATACAAAAGGCACAATGCCGACTTAAGTACAAGAAAGCTGACCCTTCTTACTGTCTATATTTTGATCCATTCCTGTGACACTAGTTATTGATTCCGATGCTTCACCTCAGGTTTACTCTATCCCTGTGACCTTCTTATTGACGATGAAACACAGAAATTGCATCGGAATTAAATACAAAAGGCAATATGCCGACTTAAGTACAAGAAAACTGACTCTTCTTACTGTCTACGTTTTGAACCATTCATGTGACACTAATTATAGATTACGATGCTTCACTTCAGGTTTACTGTATCCCTCTGACCATCTTATTGACGATAAAACACAGAAATTGCATCGGAATTATATATAAAAGGCACAATGCCGACTTAAGTACAAGAAAAGCTGACTCTTCTTACTCTCTATGTTTTCAACCATTCCTGTGACACTAGTTATAGATTCCGATGCTTCACTTCAGCTTTACTGTTTCCCTCTGACCTTCTTATTGACGATGAAACACAGAAATTGCATGGGAATTACATAGAAAAGGCACAATGCCGCCTTAAGTAGAAGAAAACTGACTCTTCTTACTGTCTATGTTTTGAACCATTCCTGTGACACCAGTTATAGATTCCGATGCTTCACTTCAGGTTTACTGTATCCCTCTGACCTTTTTATTGACGATGAAACACAGATATTGCATCGGATTTAAATACAAAAGGCACAATGTCGACTAAAGTACAAGAAAACTGAATCTTCTTACTGACTATGTTTTGAACCATACATGTGACACTAGTTATAGATTCCGATGCTTCACTTCAGGTTTACTGTATACCTCTGACCTTCTTATTGACGATGAAACACAGAAAGTGCATCGGAATTAAATAGAAAAGGCACAATGCCGACTTAAGTACAAGAAAACTGACTCTTCTTACTGTCTATGTTTTGAACCATTCCTGTGACACTAGTTATAGATCCCGATGCTTCACTTCAGGTTTACTGTATCAATCTGACCTTCTTATTGACGATGAAACACAGAAATTCTATCGGAATTAAATACAAAAGGCACAATGCCGACATAAGTACAAGAAAACTGGCTCTTCCTACTGTCTATGTTTGAACCATTCCTGTGACACCAGTTATAGATTCCGATGCTTCACCTCCGGGTTACTGTATCCCTCTGACCTTGTTATTGACGATGAAACACAGAAATTGCATCGCAATAAAATACAAAAGGCACAATGTCGACTTAAGTACAAGAAAACTGACTCTTCTTACTGTCTATGTTTTGAATCATTCCTGTGACACTAGTTATGGATTCCGTTGCTACACTTCAGGTATACTGTATCCCTCTGACCTTGTTATTGACGATGAAACACAGAAATTGCAACGGAATTAAACACAAAAGGTACAATGCCGACTTAAGTACAAGAAAACTGACTCTTCTTACTGTCTGTGTTTTGAACCATTCATGTGACACTAGTTATAGATTGCGATGCTTCACTTCAGGTTTACTGTATCCCTCTGACCTTCTTATTCACGATGAAACACAGAAATTGGATCGGAATTAAATACAAGAGGCACAATGCCGACATAAGTACAAGAAAACTGACTCTTCTTACTTTCTATGTTTTGAACCATTCCTGTGGCACTAGTTGTATATCCCGATGCTACACTTCAGGTTTACTGTATCCCTCTGACCTTCTTATTGACGATGAAACACAGAAATTGCATCGGAATCAAATAGAAAAGGCACAATGCCGACTTATGTACAAGAAAACTGACCCTTCTGACTGTCTATGTTTTGAACCATTATGTGACACTAGTTATAGATTCCGATGCTTCACTTCAGGTTTACTGTATCCCTCTGACCTTCTTATTGACAATTAAACACAGAAATATCATTGGAGTTAAATACAAAAGGCACAATGCCAATTTAAGTACAAGATAACTGAGTCTTATTACTGTCTAAGTTTTGAACCATTCCTGTGACACTAGTTATAGATTCCGATGCTTCACTTCATGATCACTGTATCCCTCTGTCCTTCTTATTGTCGATGAGACAATGATATTCCTTCGGAATTAAATACAAAAGGCACAATGCCGACTTAAGTACAAGAAAGCTGACCCTTCTTACTGTCTATATTTTGATCCATTCCTGTGACACTAGTTATTGATTCCGATGCTTCACCTCAGGTTTACTCTATCCCTGTGACCTTCTTATTGACGATGAAACATAGAAATTGCATCGGAATTAAATACAAAAGGCATAATGCCGACTTAAGTACAAGAAAACTGACTCTTCTTACTGTCTAGGTTTTGAACCATTCATGTGACACTAATTATAGATTACGATGCTTCACTTCAGGTTTACTGTATCCCTCTGACCATCTTATTGACGATGAAACACAGAAATTGCATCGGAATTATATATAAAAGGCACAATGCCGACTTAAGTACAAGAAAAGCTGACTCTTCTTACTCTCTATGTTTTCAACCATTCCTGTGACACTAGTTATAGATTCCGATGCTTCACTTCAGCTTTACTGTATCCCTCTAACCTTCTTATTGACGATGAAACACAGAAATTGCATGGGAATTAAATAGAAAAGGCACAATGCCGCCTTAAGTAGAAGAAAACTGACTCTTCTTACTGACTATCTTTTGAACATTTTCTGTTGTACCAGTTTTAGATTCCGATGCCTTACTATATGTTTACTGTATCCCTTGGACCTTCTTACTGACGATTAAACACAGAAATTGCATCGGAATTATATACAAAAGGCTCAATGCCTACTTAACAACAAGAAGACTGACTCTTCTTACTGACTATCTTTTGAACATTTCCTGTGAGACCAGTTTTAGATTCCGATGCTTCACTATATGTTTACTGTATCCCTTGGACCTTCTTATTGACGATGAAACACAGATATTGCATCAGAATTAAATACGAAAGGCACAATGCCGACTTAAGTATAAGAAGACTGACTATTCCTACTGACTATGATGTCTACATTTCCTGTGAGACCAGTTTTATAATCCGATGCTTCACTATATGTTTACTGTATCCCTTGGACCTTCTTATTGACGATGGAACACAGAAATTGCATCGGAAATAAATAGAAAAAGCACAATGCGGACTTAAGTAAGAAGAAAACTGACTCTACTGCGTATGTTTTGAACCATTCCTTTGACACTAGTTATGGATTACGATGCTTCACTTCAGGTAAACTATATCTCTCTGACCTTCTTATTGACGATGAAACACAGAAATTGCATAGAAATTAAATACAAAAGGCACAATGCCGACTCAAGTACAAGGAGACTGATTCTTCTTACTGTCTATGTTTTGAAACTTTCCTGTGAGACCGGTTTTAGATTCCGATGCGTCACTTCAGGTTTACTGTATCCTTTGGATCTTCTTATTGACGACGAAACACAGAAATTGCATCGGAATTAAATAGAATAGGCACAATGCCGACTTAAGTACAAGAAAACTGACTCTTCTTACTGTCTATGATTTGAACCATTCCTGTGACACTAGTTACACATTCCGATGCTTCACTTCAGGTTTACTGTATCCCTCTGACCTTCTTATTGACGATGAAACGCAGAAATTGCAGCGGAATAAAATGCAAAAGGGAAAATGCCGACTTAAGTACAAGAAATCCGACTCTTCTTACTGTCTTTGTTTCGAACCATTCCTGTGCACTAGTTATAGATTTCGATGCTTCACTTCAGGTTTACTGTATCCCTCTGACCTTCTTATTGACGATGAATCACAGATATTGCATCGGAATTAAATACGAAAGGCACAATGCCGACTTATGTACAAGAAATCTGACTCTTCTTACTGTCTATGTTTCTAACCATTCCTGTGACACTAGTTATCGTTTCCGATGCTTCACTTCGGGTTTACTGTATCACTCTGACCTTCTTCTTGACGATGAAACACAGAAATTGCATCGGAATTAAATGCAAAAGGCACAATGCCGAATTAAGTGCAAGAAAACTGACTCTTCTTACTGTCTATGTTTTGAACCAATCCTGTGACACTAGTTATAGATTCCGATGCTTCACTTCAGGTTTACTGTTTCGCTCTGACCTTCTTATTGTCGATGAAACACAGAAATTGCATCGGGATTAAATAGAAAAGGCACAATGCCGATTAAGTACATGAAAACTGATTTTTCTTACTATCTATGTTTTGAACCATTTCTGTGACACTCGTTATAGATTCCGATGATTCACTTCAGGTTTACTGTATCCCTCTGACCTTCTTATTGACGATGAAACACAGATATTGCATCGGAATTAAATACAAAAGGCACAATGCCGACTTAAGTACAAGAAAACTGGCTCTTCTTACTGTCAATGTTTGAACCATTCCTGTGACACTAGTTATAGATTCCGATGCTTCACTTCCGGTTTACTGTATCCCTCTGTCCTTATTATTGACGATGGAAGACAGAAATTGCATCGGAATAAAATACAAAAGGCACAATGCCGACTTAAGTACAAGAAAACTGACTCTTCTTACTGTCTAACTTTTGAACCATTCCTGTGACACTAGTTATAGATCCCGATGCTTCACTTCAGGTTTACTGTATCCCTCTGACATTCTTATTGACGATGAAACATAGAAATTGTATATGAATTATATACAAAAGGCACAATGCCGTCTTAAGTACAAGAAAACTGGCTCTTCTTACTGTCTATGTTTGAACCATTCCTCTGACACTAGTTATAGATTGCGATGCTTCACCTCCGGTTTACTGTATCCCTCTGACCTTATTATTGACGATGAAACACAGAAATTGCATCGGAACTAAATACAAGAGGCACGATGCCGACTTAAGTACAAGAAAACTGACTCTTCTTGCTTCCTATGATTTGAACCATTCCTGTGACACTAGTTGTATATCCCGATGCTACACTTCAGGTTTACTGTAGCCCTCTGACCTTCTTATTGACGATGAAACACAGAAATTGCATCGGAATTAAATAGAAAAGGAACAATGCCGACTTAAGTACAAGAAAACTGACTCTTCTTACTGTCTATGTTTTGAACCATTTATTTCCACTAGTTATAGATTCCGATGCTTCACTTCAGGTTTACTGTATCCCTCTGACCTTCTTATTGACGACTGAAACACAGAAATTGCATCGGAATTAAATACAAAAGGCACAATGCCGACTTAAGTACAAGAAAGCTGACCCTTCTTACTGTCTATATTTTGATCCATTCCTGTGACACTAGTTATTGATTCCGATGCTTCACCTCAGGTTTACTCTGTCCCTGTGACCTTCTTATTGACGATGAAACACAGAAATTGCATCGGAATTAAATACAAAAGGCATAATGCCGACTTAAGTACAAGAAAACTGACTCTTCTTACACTAATTATAGATTACGATGCTTCACCCAGGTTTACTATATCCCTCTGACCATCTTATTGACGATGAAACACAGAAATTGCATCGGAATTATATATAAAAGGCACAATGCCGACTTAAGTACAAGAAAAGCTGACTCTTCTTACTCTCTATGTTTCCAACCATTCCTGTGACACTAGTTATAGATTCCGATGCTTCACTTCAGCTTTACTGTATCCCTCTGACCTTCTTATTGACGATGAAACACAGAAATTGCATGGAAATTAAATAGAAAAGGCACAATGCCGCCTTAAGTAGAAGAAAACTGACTCTTCTTACTGTCTATGTTTTGAACCATTCCTGTGACACCAGTTATAGATTCCGATGCTTCACTTCAGGTTTACTGTATCCCTCTGACCTTTTTATTGACGATGAAACACAGATATTGCATCGGATTTAAATACAAAAGGCACAATGTCGACTTAAGTACAAGAAAACTGAATCTTCTTACTGACTATGTTTTGAACCATACCTGTGACACTAGTTATAGATTCCGATGCTTCACTTCAGGTTTACTGTATACCTCTGACCTTCTTATTGACGATGAAACACAGAAATTGCATCGGAATTAAATAGAAAAGGCACAATGCCGACTTAAGTACAAGAAAACTGACTCTTCTTACTGTCTATGTTTTGAACCATTCCTGTGACACTAGTTATAGATCCCGATGCTTCACTTCAGGTTTACTGTATCAATCTGACCTTCTTATTGACGATGAAACACAGAAATTCTATCGGAATTAAATACAAAAGGCACAATGCCGACATAAGTACAAGAAAACTGGCTCTTCCTACTGTCTATGTTTGAACCATTCCTGTGACACCAGTTATAGATTCCGATGCTTCACCTCCGGGTTACTGTATCCCTCTGACCTTATTATTGACGATGAAACACAGAAATTGCATCGGAATAAAATACAAAAGGCACAATGCCGACTTAAGTACAAGAAAACTGACTCTTCTTACTGTCTATGTTTTGAATCATTCCTGTGACACTAGTTATAGATTCCGTTGCTACACTTCAGGTATACTGTATCCCTCTGACCTTGTTATTGACGATGAAACACAGAAATTGCAACGGAATTAAACACAAAAGGTACAATGCCGACTTAAGTACAAGAAAACTGACTCTTCTTACTGTCTGTGTTTTGAACCATTCATGTGACACTAGATATAGATTGCGATGCTTCACTTCAGGTTTACTGTATCCCTCTGACCTTCTTATTCAGGATGAAACACAGATATTGGATCGGAATTAAATACAAGAGGCACAATGCCGACTTAAGTACAAGAAAACTGACTCTTCTTACTTTCTAAGTTTTGAACCATTCCTGTGGCACTAGTTGTATATCCCGATGCTACACTTCAGGTTTACTGTATCCCTCTGACCTTCTTATTGACGATGAAACACAGAAATTGCAGCGGAATCAAATAGAAAAGGCACAATGCCGACTTATGTACAAGAAAACTGACCCTTCTGACTGTCTATGTTTTGAACCATTATGTGACACTAGTTATAGATTCCGATGCTTCACTTTAGCTTTACTGTATCCCTCTGACCTTCTTATTGACAATTAAACACAGAAATATCATTGGAGTTAAATACAAAAGGCACAATGCCAATTTAAGTACAAGATAACTGAGTCTTCTTACTGTCTAAGTTTTGAACCATTCCTGCGACACTAGTTATAGATTCCGATGCTTCACTTCATGATCACTGTATCCCTCTGTCCTTCTTATTGTCGATAAGACACTGATATTCCTTCGGAATTAAATACAAAAGGCACAATGCCGACTTAAGTACAAGAAAGCTGACCCTTCTTACTGTCTATATTTTGATCCATTCCTGTGACACTAGTTATTGATTCCGATGCTTCACCTCAGGTTTACTCTATCCCTGTGACCTTCTTATTGACGATGAAACACAGAAATTGCATCGGAATTAAATACAAAAGGCATAATGCCGACTTAAGTACAAGAAAACTGACTCTTCTTACTGTCTACGTTTTGAACCATTCATGTGACACTAGTTGTATATCCCGATGCTTCACTTCAGGTTTACTGTATCCCTCTGACCATCTTATTGACGATGAAACACAAAAATTGCATCGGAATTATATATAAAAGGCACAATGCCGACTTAAGTACAAGAAAAGCTGACTCTTCTTACTGACTATGTTTTGAACCATACCTGTGACACTAGTTATAGATTCCGATGCTTCACTTCAGGTTTACTGTATATTTCTGACCTTCTTATTGACGATGAAACACAGAAATTGCATCGGAATTAAATAGAAAAGGCACAATGCCGACTTAAGTACAAGAAAACTGACTCTTCTTATTGTCTATGTTTTGAACCATTCCTGTGACACTAGTTATAGATCCCGATGCTTCACTTCAGGTTTACTGTATCAATGTGACCTTCTTATTGACGATGAAACACAGAAATTCTATCGGAATTAAATACAAAAGGCACAATGCCGACATAAGTACAAGAAAACTGGCTCTTCCTACTGTCTATGTTTGAACCATTCCTGTGACACCAGTTATAGATTCCGATGCTTCACCTCCGGGTTACTGTATCTCTCTGACCTTATTATTGACGATGAAACACAGAAATTGCATCGGAATAAAATACAAAAGGCACAATGCCGACTTAAGTACAAGGAAACTGACTCTTCTTACGGTCTATGTTTTGAATCATTCCTGTGACACTAGTTATAGATTCCGTTGCTACACTTCAGGTATACTGTATCCCTCTGACCTTGTTATTGACGATGAAACACAGATATTGCAAATGAATTAAACACAAAAGGTACAATGCCGACTTAAGTACAAGAAAACTGACTCTTCTTACTGTCTGTGTTTTGAACCATTCATGTGACACTAGTTATAGATTGCGATGCTTCACTTCAGGTTTACTGTATCCCTCTGACCTTCTTATTCACGATGAAACACAGAAATTGGATCGGAATTAAATACAAGAGGCACAATGCCGACTTAAGTACAAGAAAACTGACTCTTCTTACTTTCTATGTTTTGAACCATTCCTGTGGCACTAGTTGCATATCCCGATGCTACACTTCAGGTTTACTGTATCCCTCTGACCTTCTTATTGACGATGAAACACAGAAATTGCATCGGAATCAAATAGAAAAGGCACAATGCCGACTTAAGTACAAGAAAACTGACCCTTCTGACTGTCTATGTTTTGAACCATTATGTGACACTAGTTATAGATTCCGATGCTTCACTTCATGATCACTGTATCCCTCTGTCCTTCTTATTGTCGATGAGACACTGATATTCCTTCGGAATTAAATACAAAAGGCACAATGCCGACTTAAGTTCAAGAAAACTGACTCTTCTTACTGTCTATGTTTTGAACCATTCCTGTGACACTAGTTATAGATTTCGATGCTTCACTTCAGGTTTACTGAATGCCTCTGACCTTCTTATTGACGATGAAAAAAAGAATTTGCAACGGAATTAAATACAAAAGGCACAGTGCCGACTTAAGTACAAGAAGACTGACTCTTATTAGTGTCTATGCTTTGAGCCATTCCTGTGACACTAGTTATAGTTTCCGATGCTTCACTTCAGGTTTACTGTATCCCTCTGACCGTCTTATTGACGATGAAACGAAGAAATTGCATCCGAATTAATTACATAGGCACAATGCCGACTCAAGTACAAGAAGACTAGCTCTTCTTACTGTCTATGATTTGAACCAATCCTGTGACACTAGTTATAGATTCCGATGCTTCTCTTCAGGTTTACTGTATCCCTCTGACCTTCTTATTGACGATGAAACACAGAAATTGCATCAGAATTAAATAGAAAAGACACAATGCCGACTTATCTACAAGAGAACTGCCTCTTCTTACTGTCTATGTTTTGAAGCATTCCCGTGACACTAGTTATAGATTCCGATGCTTCACTTCAGGTTTACTGTATCCCTCTGACCTTCTCATTGACGATGAAACACAGAAATTGCATCGGAATTAAATACAAAAGCACAAAGCCGACTTCAGTACAAGAGAACTGACTCTTCCTACTGTCTATGTTTTGAACCATTCCTGTGACACTAGTAATAGATTCCGATGCTACACTTCATGTTTACTGTATCCCTCTGACCTTCTTATTGAAGATGAAACACAGAAATTGCATCAGAAATAAACACAAAAGGCACAATGCCGACTTAAGTAGAAGAAGACTGTTTCTTCTTACTGTTATGTTTTGAAGTATTCCTGTGACACTAGTCATAGATTCCGATGCTTCACTTCAGGTTTACTGTATCCCTCTGACCTTCTTATTGACGATGAAACACAGAAATTGCATGGGAATTAAAAACAAAAGGCACAATGACGAATCAAGGACAAGAAGACTGGCTCTTCCTACTGTCTATGCTTTGAACCATTCCTGTGACACTAGTTATAGATCCCGATGCTTCACTTCAGGTTTACTGTATCCCTCTGACCTTATTGAAGTTGAAACACAGAAATTGCATCGGAATTAAATACAAGAGGCACAATGCCGACTTAAGTACAAGAAAACTGACTCTTCTTACTTCCTATGATTTGAACCATTCCTGTGACACTAGTTTTATATCCCGATGCTACACCTCAGGTTTACTGTATCCCTCTGACCTTCTTATTGACGATGAAACACAGAAATTGCATCGGAATTAAATAGAAAAGGCACAATGCCGACTTAAGTACAAGAAGACTGACTCTTCTTACTGTCTATGTTTTGAACCATACCTGTGACACTAGTTATAGATTCCGATGCTTCACCTCCGGTTTACCGTATCCCTCTGACCTTATTATTGACGACGAATCACAGAAATTGCATCGGAATTAAATACAAGAGGCACAATGCCGACTTAAGTACAAGAAAACTGACTCTTCTTACTTCCTATGATTTGAACCATTCCTGTGACACTAGTTTTATATCCCGATGCTACACCTCAGGTTTTCTGTATCCCTCTGACCTTCTTATTGACGATGAAACACAGAAATTGCATCGGAATTAAATAGAAAAGGCACAATGCCGACTTAAGTACAAGAAGACTGACTCTTCTTACTGTCTATGTTTTGAACCATACCTGTGACACTAGTTATAGATTCCGATGCTTCACTTCAGGTTTACTGTATCCCTCTGACCTTCTTATTGACGATGAAACGCAGAAATTGCATCGGAATGAAGTACAAAAGGCACAATGCTGACTTAAGTACAAGAAAACTGACTCTTCTTACTGTCTATGTTTTGAACCATTTATTTGACACTAGTTATAGATTCCGATGCTTCACTTCAGGTTTACTGTATCCCTCTGACCTTCTTATTGACGACTGAAACACAGAAATTGCATCGGAATTAAATACAAAAGGCACAATGCCGACTTAAGAACAAGAAAGCGGACCCTTCTTACTGTCTATATTTTGATCCATTCCTGTGACACTAGTTATTGATTCCGATTCTTCACCTCAAAATTACTGTATCCCTGTGACCTTCTTATTGACGATGAAACACAGAAATTGCATCGGAATTAAATACAAAAGGCATAATGCCGACTTAAATACAAGAAAACTGACACTTCTTACTGTCTACGTTTTGAACCATTCATGTGACACTAATTATAGATTACGATGCTTCACTTCAGGTTTACTGTATCCCTCTGACCATCTTATTGACGATGAAACACAGAAATTGCATCGGAATTATTTATAAAAGGCACAATGCCGACTTAAGTACAAGAAAAGCTGACTCTTCTTACTGTCTATGTTTTCAACCATTCCTGTGACACTAGTTATAGATTCCGATGCTTCACTTCAGCTTTACTGTATCCCTCTGACCTTCTTATTGACGATGAAACACAGAAATTGCACCGGAATTAAAAACAAAAAGCACAATGCCGGCTGAAGTACAAGAAAACTGACTCTTATTACTGTCTAAGTTTTGAACCATTCCTGTGACACTAGTTATAGATTCCGATGCTTCACTTCAGGTTTACTGTATCCCTCTGACCTTCTTATTGACGACTGAAACACAGAAATTGCATCGGAATTAAATACAAAAGGCACAATGCCGACTTAAGTACAAGAAAGCTGACCCTTCTTACTGTCTATATTTTGATCCATTCCTGTGACACTAGTTATTGATTCCGATGCTTCACCTCAGGTTTACTCTGTCCCTGTGACCTTCTTATTGACGATGAAACACAGAAATTGCATCGGAATTAAATACAAAAGGCATAATGCCGACTTAAGTACAAGAAAACTGACTCTTCTTACTGTCTACGTTTTGAACCATTCATGTGACACTAATTATAGATTACGATGCTTCACCCAGGTTTACTATATCCCTCTGACCATCTTATTTACGATGAAACACAGAAATTGCATCGGAATTATATATAAAAGGCACAATGCCGACTTAAGTACAAGAAAAGCTGACTCTTCTTACTCTCTATGTTTCCAACCATTCCTGTGACACTAGTTATAGATTCCGATGCTTCACTTCAGCTTTACTGTATCCCTCTGACCTTCTTATTGACGATGAAACACAGAAATTGCATGGGAATTAAATAGAAAAGGCACAATGCCGCCTTAAGTAGAAGAAAACTGACTCTTCTTACTGTCTATGTTTTGAACCATTCCTGTGACACCAGTTATAGATTCCGATGCTTCACTTCAGGTTTACTGTATCCCTCTGACCTTTTTATTGACGATGAAACACAGATATTGCATCGGATTTAAATACAAAAGGCACAATGTCGACTTAAGTACAAGAAAACTGAATCTTCTTACTGACTATGTTTTGAACCATACCTGTGACACTAGTTATAGATTCCGATGCTTCACTTCAGGTTTACTGTATACCTCTGACCTTCTTATTGACGATGAAACACAGAAATTGCATCGGAATTAAATAGAAAAGGCACAATGCCGACTTAAGTACAAGAAAACTGATTCTTCTTACTGTCTATGTTTTGAACCATTCCTGTGACACTAGTTATAGATCCCGATGCTTCACTTCAGGTTTACTGTATCAATCTGACCTTCTTATTGACGATGAAACACAGAAATTCTATCGGAATTAAATACAAAAGGCACAATGCCGACATAAGTACAAGAAAACTGGCTCTTCCTACTGTCTATGTTTGAACCATTCCTGTGACACCAGTTATAGATTCCGATGCTTCACCTCCGGGTTACTGTATCCCTCTGACCTTATTATTGACGATGAAACACAGAAATTGCATCGGAATAAAATACAAAAGGCACAATGCCGACTTAAGTACAAGAAAACTGACTCTTCTTACTGTCTATGTTTTGAATCATTCCTGTGACACTAGTTATAGATTCCGTTGCTACACTTCAGGTATACTGTATCCCTCTGACCTTGTTATTGACGATGAAACACAGAAATTGCAACGGAATTAAACACAAAAGGTACAATGCCGACTTAAGTACAAGAAAACTGACTCTTCTTACTGTCTGTGTTTTGAACCATTCATGTGACACTAGATATAGATTGCGATGCTTCACTTCAGGTTTACTGTATCCCTCTGACCTTCTTATTCAGGATGAAACACAGATATTGGATCGGAATTAAATACAAGAGGCACAATGCCGACTTAAGTACAAGAAAACTGACTCTTCTTACTTTCTAAGTTTTGAACCATTCCTGTGGCACTAGTTGTATATCCCGATGCTACACTTCAGGTTTACTGTATCCCTCTGACCTTCTTATTGACGATGAAACACAGAAATTGCAGCGGAATCAAATAGAAAAGGCACAATGCCGACTTATGTACAAGAAAACTGACCCTTCTGACTGTCTATGTTTTGAACCATTATGTGACACTAGTTATAGATTCCGATGCTTCACTTTAGGTTTACTGTATCCCTCTGACCTTCTTATTGACAATTAAACACAGAAATATCATTGGAGTTAAATACAAAAGGCACAATGCCAATTTAAGTACAAGATAACTGAGTCTTCTTACTGTCTAAGTTTTGAACCATTCCTGCGACACTAGTTATAGATTCCGATGCTTCACTTCATGATCACTGTATCCCTCTGTCCTTCTTATTGTCGATAAGACACTGATATTCCTTCGGAATTAAATACAAAAGGCACAATGCCGACTTAAGTACAAGAAAGCTGACCCTTCTTACTGTCTATATTTTGATCCATTCCTGTGACACTAGTTATTGATTCCGATGCTTCACCTCAGGTTTACTCTATCCCTGTGACCTTCTTATTGACGATGAAACACAGAAATTGCATCGGAATTAAATACAAAAGGCATAATGCCGACTTAAGTACAAGAAAACTGACTCTTCTTACTGTCTACGTTTTGAACCATTCATGTGACACTAATTATAGATTACGATGCTTCACTTCAGGTTTACTGTATCCCTCTGACCATCTTATTGACGATGAAACACAGAAATTGCATCGGAATTATATATAAAAGGCACAATGCCGACTTAAGTACAAGAAAAGCTGACTCTTCTTACTCTCTATGTTTTCAACCATTCCTGTGACACTAGTTATAGATTCCGATGCTTCACTTCAGCTTTACTGTATCCCTCTAACCTTCTTATTGACGATGAAACACAGAAATTGCATGGGAATTAAATAGAAAAGGCACAATGCCGCCTTAAGTAGAAGAAAACTGACTCTTCTTACTGTCTATGTTTTGAACCATTCCTGTGACACCAGTTATAGATTCCGATGCTTCACTTCAGGTTTACTGTATCCCTCTGACCTTTTTATTGACGATGAAACACAGAAATTGCATCGGATTTAAATACAAAAGGCACAATGTCGACTTAAGTACAAGAAAACTGGATCTTCTTACTGACTATGTTTTGAACCATACCTGTGACACTAGTTATAGATTCCGATGCTTCACTTCAGGTTTACTGTATATTTCTGACCTTCTTATTGACGATGAAACACAGAAATTGCATCGGAATTAAATAGAAAAGGCACAATGCCGACTTAAGTACAAGAAAACTGACTCTTCTTATTGTCTATGTTTTGAACCATTCCTGTGACACTAGTTATAGATCCCGATGCTTCACTTCAGGTTTACTGTATCAATGTGACCTTCTTATTGACGATGAAACACAGAAATTCTATCGGAATTAAATACAAAAGGCACAATGCCGACATAAGTACAAGAAAACTGGCTCTTCCTACTGTCTATGTTTGAACCATTCCTGTGACACCAGTTATAGATTCCGATGCTTCACCTCCGGGTTACTGTATCTCTCTGACCTTATTATTGACGATGAAACACAGAAATTGCATCGGAATAAAATACAAAAGGCACAATGCCGACTTAAGTACAAGGAAACTGACTCTTCTTACGGTCTATGTTTTGAATCATTCCTGTGACACTAGTTATAGATTCCGTTGCTACACTTCAGGTATACTGTATCCCTCTGACCTTGTTATTGACGATGAAACACAGATATTGCAAATGAATTAAACACAAAAGGTACAATGCAGACTTAAGTACAAGAAAACTGACTCTTCTTACTGTCTGTGTTTTGAACCATTCATGTGACACTAGTTATAGATTGCGATGCTTCACTTCAGGTTTACTGTATGCCTCTGACCTTCTTATTCACGATGAAACACAGAAATTGGATCGGAATTAAATACAAGAGGCACAATGCCGACTTAAGTACAAGAAAACTGACTCTTCTTACTTTCTATGTTTTGAACCATTCCTGTGGCACTAGTTGCATATCCCGATGCTACACTTCAGGTTTACTGTATCCCTCTGACCTTCTTATTGACGATGAAACACAGAAATTGCATCGGAATCAAATAGAAAAGGCACAATGCCGACTTAAGTACAAGAAAACTGACCCTTCTGACTGTCTATGTTTTGAACCATTATGTGACACTAGTTATAGATTCCGATGCTTCACTTCATGATCACTGTATCCCTCTGTCCTTCTTATTGTCGATGAGACACTGATATTCCTTCGGAATTAAATACAAAAGGCACAATGCCGACTTAAGTTCAAGAAAACTGACTCTTCTTACTGTCTATGTTTTGAACCATTCCTGTGACACTAGTTATAGATTTCGATGCTTCACTTCAGGTTTACTGATTGCCTCTGACCTTCTTATTGACGATGAAAAAAAGAATTTGCAACGGAATTAAATACAAAAGGCACAGTGCCGACTTAAGTACAAGAAGACTGACTCTTATTAGTGTCTATGCTTTGAGCCATTCCTGTGACACTAGTTATAGTTTCCGATGCTTCACTTCAGGTTTACTGTATCCCTCTGACCGTCTTATTGACGATGAAACGAAGAAATTGCATCCGAATTAATTACATAGGCACAATGCCGACTCAAGTACAAGAAGACTAGCTCTTCTTACTGTCTATGATTTGAACCAATCCTGTGACACTAGTTATAGATTCCGATGCTTCTCTTCAGGTTTACTGTATCCCTCTGACCTTCTTATTGACGATGAAACACAGAAATTGCATCAGAATTAAATAGAAAAGACACAATGCCGACTTATCTACAAGAGAACTGCCTCTTCTTACTGTCTATGTTTTGAAGCATTCCCGTGACACTAGTTATAGATTCCGATGCTTCACTTCAGGTTTACTGTATCCCTCTGACCTTCTCATTGACGATGAAACACAGAAATTGCATCGGAATTAAATACAAAAGCACAAAGCCGACTTCAGTACAAGAGAACTGACTCTTCCTACTGTCTATGTTTTGAACCATTCCTGTGACACTAGTAATAGATTCCGATGCTACACTTCATGTTTACTGTATCCCTCTGACCTTCTTATTGAAGATGAAACACAGAAATTGCATCAGAAATAGACACAAAAGGCACAATGCCGACTTAAGTAGAAGAAGACTGTTTCTTCTTACTGTTATGTTTTGAAGTATTCCTGTGACACTAGTCATAGATTCCGATGCTTCACTTCAGGTTTACTGTATCCCTCTGACCTTCTTATTGACGATGAAACACAGAAATTGCATGGGAATTAAAAACAAAAGGCACAATGACGAATCAAGGACAAGAAGACTGGCTCTTCCTACTGTCTATGCTTTGAACCATTCCTGTGACACTAGTTATAGATCCCGATGCTTCACTTCAGGTTTACTGTATCCCTCTGACCTTATTGAAGTTGAAACACAGAAATTGCATCGGAATTAAATACAAGAGGCACAATGCCGACTTAAGTACAAGAAAACTGACTCTTCTTACTTCCTATGATTTGAACCATTCCTGTGACACTAGTTTTATATCCCGATGCTACACCTCAGGTTTACTGTATCCCTCTGACCTTCTTATTGACGATGAAACACAGAAATTGCATCGGAATTAAATAGAAAAGGCACAATGCCGACTTAAGTACAAGAAGACTGACTCTTCTTACTGTCTATGTTTTGAACCATACCTGTGACACTAGTTATAGATTCCGATGCTTCACCTCCGGTTTACCGTATCCCTCTGACCTTATTATTGACGACGAATCACAGAAATTGCATCGGAATTAAATACAAGAGGCACAATGCCGACTTAAGTACAAGAAAACTGACTCTTCTTACTTCCTATGATTTGAACCATTCCTGTGACACTAGTTTTATATCCCGATGCTACACCTCAGGTTTTCTGTATCCCTCTGACCTTCTTATTGACGATGAAACACAGAAATTGCATCGGAATTAAATAGAAAAGGCACAATGCCGACTTAAGTACAAGAAGACTGACTCTTCTTACTGTGTATGTTTTGAACCATACCTGTGACACTAGTTATAGATTCCGATGCTTCACTTCAGGTTTACTGTATCCCTCTGACCTTCTTATTGACGATGAAACGCAGAAATTGCATCGGAATGAAGTACAAAAGGCACAATGCTGACTTAAGTACAAGAAAACTGACTCTTCTTACTGTCTATGTTTTGAACCATTTATTTGACACTAGTTATAGATTCCGATGCTTCACTTCAGGTTTACTGTATCCCTCTGACCTTCTTATTGACGACTGAAACACAGAAATTGCATCGGAATTAAATACAAAAGGCACAATGCCGACTTAAGAACAAGAAAGCGGACCCTTCTTACTGTCTATATTTTGATCCATTCCTGTGACACTAGTTATTGATTCCGATTCTTCACCTCAAAATTACTGTATCCCTGTGACCTTCTTATTGACGATGAAACACAGAAATTGCATCGGAATTAAATACAAAAGGCATAATGCCGACTTAAATACAAGAAAACTGACACTTCTTACTGTCTACGTTTTGAACCATTCATGTGACACTAATTATAGATTACGATGCTTCACTTCAGGTTTACTGTATCCCTCTGACCTTCTTATTGACGATGAAACACAGAAATTGCATGGGAATTAAAAACAAAAGGCACAATGACGAATCAAGGACAAGAAGACTGGCTCTTCCTACTGTCTATGCTTTGAACCATTCCTGTGACACTAGTTATAGACCCCGATGCTTCATTTCAGGTTTACTGTATCCCTCTGACCTTATTGAAGTTGAAACACAGAAATTGCATCGGAATTAAATACAAGAGGCACAATGCCGACTTAAGTACAAGAAAACTGACTCTTCTTACTTCCTATGATTTGAACCATTCCTGTGACACTAGTTGTATATCCCGATGCTACACTTCAGGTTTACTGTAGCCCTCTGACCTTCTTATTGACGATGAAACACAGAAATTGCATCGGAATTAAATAGAAAAGGAACAATGCCGACTTAAGTACAAGAAAACTGACTCTTCTTACTGTCTATGTTTTGAACCATTTATTTCCACTAGTTATAGATTCCGATGCTTCACTTCAGGTTTACTGTATCCCTCTGACCTTCTTATTGACGACTGAAACACAGAAATTGCATCGGAATTAAATACAAAAGGCACAATGCCGACTTAAGTACAAGAAAGCTGACCCTTCTTACTGTCTATATTTTGATCCATTCCTGTGACACTAGTTATTGATTCCGATGCTTCACCTCAGGTTTACTCTGTCCCTGTGACCTTCTTATTGACGATGAAACACAGAAATTGCATCGGAATTAAATACAAAAGGCATAATGCCGACTTAAGTACAAGAAAACTGACTCTTCTTACTGTCTACGTTTTGAACCATTCATGTGACACTAATTATAGATTACGATGCTTCACCCAGGTTTACTATATCCCTCTGACCATCTTATTGACGATGAAACACAGAAATTGCATCGGAATTATATATAAAAGGCACAATGCCGACTTAAGTACAAGAAAAGCTGACTCTTCTTACTCTCTATGTTTCCAACCATTCCTGTGACACTAGTTATAGATTCCGATGCTTCACTTCAGCTTTACTGTATCCCTCTGACCTTCTTATTGACGATGAAACACAGAAATTGCATGGGAATTAAATAGAAAAGGCACAATGCCGCCTTAAGTAGAAGAAAACTGACTCTTCTTACTGTCTATGTTTTGAACCATTCCTGTGACACCAGTTATAGATTCCGATGCTTCACTTCAGGTTTACTGTATCCCTCTGACCTTTTTATTGACGATGAAACACAGATATTGCATCGGATTTAAATACAAAAGGCACAATGTCGACTTAAGTACAAGAAAACTGAATCTTCTTACTGACTATGTTTTGAACCATACCTGTGACACTAGTTATAGATTCCGATGCTTCACTTCAGGTTTACTGTATACCTCTGACCTTCTTATTGACGATGAAACACAGAAATTGCATCGGAATTAAATAGAAAAGGCACAATGCCGACTTAAGTACAAGAAAACTGACTCTTCTTACTGTCTATGTTTTGAACCATTCCTGTGACACTAGTTATAGATCCCGATGCTTCACTTCAGGTTTACTGTATCAATGTGACCTTCTTATTGACGATGAAACACAGAAATTCTATCGGAATTAAATACAAAAGGCACAATGCCGACATAAGTACAAGAAAACTGGCTCTTCCTACTGTCTATGTTTGAACCATTCCTGTGACACCAGTTATAGATTCCGATGCTTCACCTCCGGGTTACTGTATCCCTCTGACCTTATTATTGACGATGAAACACAGAAATTGCAACGGAATAAAATACAAAAGGCACAATGCCGACTTAAGTACAAGAAAACTGACTCTTCTTACTGTCTATGTTTTGAATCATTCCTGTGACACTAGTTATAGATTCCGTTGCTACACTTCAGGTATACTGTATCCCTCTGACCTTGTTATTGACGATGAAACACAGAAATTGCAACGGAATTAAACACAAAAGGTACAATGCCGACTTAAGTACAAGAAAACTGACTCTTCTTACTGTCTGTGTTTTGAACCATTCATGTGACACTAGATATAGATTGCGATGCTTCACTTCAGGTTTACTGTATCCCTCTGACCTTCTTATTCAGGATGAAACACAGATATTGGATCGGAATTAAATACAAGAGGCACAATGCCGACTTAAGTACAAGAAAACTGACTCTTCTTACTTTCTAAGTTTTGAACCATTCCTGTGGCACTAGTTGTATATCCCGATGCTACACTTCAGGTTTACTGTATCCCTCTGACCTTCTTGTTGACGATGAAACACAGAAATTGCAGCGGAATCAAATAGAAAAGGCACAATGCCGACTTATGTACAAGAAAACTGACCCTTCTGACTGTCTATGTTTTGAACCATTATGTGACACTAGTTATAGATTCCGATGCTTCACTTTAGGTTTACTGTATCCCTCTGACCTTCTTATTGACAATTAAACACAGAAATATCATTGGAGTTAAATACAAAAGGCACAATGCCAATTTAAGTACAAGATAACTGAGTCTTCTTACTGTCTAAGTTTTGAACCATTCCTGCGACACTAGTTATAGATTCCGATGCTTCACTTCATGATCACTGTATCCCTCTGTCCTTCTTATTGTCGATAAGACACTGATATTCCTTCGGAATTAAATACAAAAGGCACAATGCCGACTTAAGTACAAGAAAGCTGACCCTTCTTACTGTCTATATTTTGATCCATTCCTGTGACACTAGTTATTGATTCCGATGCTTCACCTCAGGTTTACTCTATCCCTGTGACCTTCTTATTGACGATGAAACACAGAAATTGCATCGGAATTAAATACAAAAGGCATAATGCCGACTTAAGTACAAGAAAACTGACTCTTCTTACTGTCTACGTTTTGAACCATTCATGTGACACTAATTATAGATTACGATGCTTCACTTCAGGTTTACTGTATCCCTCTGACCATCTTATTGACGATGAAACACAGAAATTGCATCGGAATTATATATAAAAGGCACAATGCCGACTTAAGTACAAGAAAAGCTGACTCTTCTTACTCTCTATGTTTTCAACCATTCCTGTGACACTAGTTATAGATTCCGATGCTTCACTTCAGCTTTACTGTATCCCTCTAACCTTCTTATTGACGATGAAACACAGAAATTGCATGGGAATTAAATAGAAAAGGCACAATGCCGCCTTAAGTAGAAGAAAACTGACTCTTCTTACTGTCTATGTTTTGAACCATTCCTGTGACACCAGTTATAGATTCCGATGCTTCACTTCAGGTTTACTGTATCCCTCTGACCTTTTTATTGACGATGAAACACAGAAATTGCATCGGATTTAAATACAAAAGGCACAATGTCGACTTAAGTACAAGAAAACTGGATCTTCTTACTGACTATGTTTTGAACCATACCTGTGACACTAGTTATAGATTCCGATGCTTCACTTCAGGTTTACTGTATATTTCTGACCTTCTTATTGACGATGAAACACAGAAATTGCATCGGAATTAAATAGAAAAGGCACAATGCCGACTTAAGTACAAGAAAACTGACTCTTCTTATTGTCTATGTTTTGAACCATTCCTGTGACACTAGTTATAGATCCCGATGCTTCACTTCAGGTTTACTGTATCAATGTGACCTTCTTATTGACGATGAAACACAGAAATTCTATCGGAATTAAATACAAAAGGCACAATGCCGACATAAGTACAAGAAAACTGGCTCTTCCTACTGTCTATGTTTGAACCATTCCTGTGACACCAGTTATAGATTCCGATGCTTCACCTCCGGGTTACTGTATCTCTCTGACCTTATTATTGACGATGAAACACAGAAATTGCATCGGAATAAAATACAAAAGGCACAATGCCGACTTAAGTACAAGGAAACTGACTCTTCTTACGGTCTATGTTTTGAATCATTCCTGTGACACTAGTTATAGATTCCGTTGCTACACTTCAGGTATACTGTATCCCTCTGACCTTGTTATTGACGATGAAACACAGATATTGCAAATGAATTAAACACAAAAGGTACAATGCCGACTTAAGTACAAGAAAACTGACTCTTCTTACTGTCTGTGTTTTGAACCATTCATGTGACACTAGTTATAGATTGCGATGCTTCACTTCAGGTTTACTGTATCCCTCTGACCTTCTTATTCACGATGAAACACAGAAATTGGATCGGAATTAAATACAAGAGGCACAATGCCGACTTAAGTACAAGAAAACTGACTCTTCTTACTTTCTATGTTTTGAACCATTCCTGTGGCACTAGTTGCATATCCCGATGCTACACTTCAGGTTTACTGTATCCCTCTGACCTTCTTATTGACGATGAAACACAGAAATTGCATCGGAATCAAATAGAAAAGGCACAATGCCGACTTAAGTACAAGAAAACTGACCCTTCTGACTGTCTATGTTTTGAACCATTATGTGACACTAGTTATAGATTCCGATGCTTCACTTCATGATCACTGTATCCCTCTGTCCTTCTTATTGTCGATGAGACACTGATATTCCTTCGGAATTAAATACAAAAGGCACAATGCCGACTTAAGTTCAAGAAAACTGACTCTTCTTACTGTCTATGTTTTGAACCATTCCTGTGACACTAGTTATAGATTTCGATGCTTCACTTCAGGTTTACTGAATGCCTCTGACCTTCTTATTGAGGATGAAAAAAAGAATTTGCAACGGAATTAAATACAAAAGGCACAGTGCCGACTTAAGTACAAGAAGACTGACTCTTATTAGTGTCTATGCTTTGAGCCATTCCTGTGACACTAGTTATAGTTTCCGATGCTTCACTTCAGGTTTACTGTATCCCTCTGACCGTCTTATTGACGATGAAACGAAGAAATTGCATCCGAATTAATTACATAGGCACAATGCCGACTCAAGTACAAGAAGACTAGCTCTTCTTACTGTCTATGATTTGAACCAATCCTGTGACACTAGTTATAGATTCCGATGCTTCTCTTCAGGTTTACTGTATCCCTCTGACCTTCTTATTGACGATGAAACACAGAAATTGCATCAGAATTAAATAGAAAAGACACAATGCCGACTTATCTACAAGAGAACTGCCTCTTCTTACTGTCTATGTTTTGAAGCATTCCCGTGACACTAGTTATAGATTCCGATGCTTCACTTCAGGTTTACTGTATCCCTCTGACCTTCTCATTGACGATGAAACACAGAAATTGCATCGGAATTAAATACAAAAGCACAAAGCCGACTTCAGTACAAGAGAACTGACTCTTCCTACTGTCTATGTTTTGAACCATTCCTGTGACACTAGTAATAGATTCCGATGCTACACTTCATGTTTACTGTATCCCTCTGACCTTCTTATTGAAGATGAAACACAGAAATTGCATCAGAAATAAACACAAAAGGCACAATGCCGACTTAAGTAGAAGAAGACTGTTTCTTCTTACTGTTATGTTTTGAAGTATTCCTGTGACACTAGTCATAGATTCCGATGCTTCACTTCAGGTTTACTGTATCCCTCTGACCTTCTTATTGACGATGAAACACAGAAATTGCATGGGAATTAAAAACAAAAGGCACAATGACGAATCAAGGACAAGAAGACTGGCTCTTCCTACTGTCTATGCTTTGAACCATTCCTGTGACACTAGTTATAGATCCCGATGCTTCACTTCAGGTTTACTGTATCCCTCTGACCTTACTGAAGTTGAAACACAGAAATTGCATCGGAATTAAATACAAGAGGCACAATGCCGACTTAAGTACAAGAAAACTGACTCTTCTTACTTCCTATGATTTGAACCATTCCTGTGACACTAGTTTTATATCCCGATGCTACACCTCAGGTTTACTGTATCCCTCTGACCTTCTTATTGACGATGAAACACAGAAATTGCATCGGAATTAAATAGAAAAGGCACAATGCCGACTTAAGTACAAGAAGACTGACTCTTCTTACTGTCTATGTTTTGAACCATACCTGTGACACTAGTTATAGATTCCGATGCTTCACCTCCGGTTTACCGTATCCCTCTGACCTTATTATTGACGACGAATCACAGAAATTGCATCGGAATTAAATACAAGAGGCACAATGCCGACTTAAGTACAAGAAAACTGACTCTTCTTACTTCCTATGATTTGAACCATTCCTGTGACACTAGTTTTATATCCCGATGCTACACCTCAGGTTTTCTGTATCCCTCTGACCTTCTTATTGACGATGAAACACAGAAATTGCATCGGAATTAAATAGAAAAGGCACAATGCCGACTTAAGTACAAGAAGACTGACTCTTCTTACTGTCTATGTTTTGAACCATACCTGTGACACTAGTTATAGATTCCGATGCTTCACTTCAGGTTTACTGTATCCCTCTGACCTTCTTATTGACGATGAAACGCAGAAATTGCATCGGAATGAAGTACAAAAGGCACAATGCTGACTTAAGTACAAGAAAACTGACTCTTCTTACTGTCTATGTTTTGAACCATTTATTTGACACTAGTTATAGATTCCGATGCTTCACTTCAGGTTTACTGTATCCCTCTGACCTTCTTATTGACGACTGAAACACAGAAATTTCATCGGAATTAAATACAAAAGGCACAATGCCGACTTAAGAACAAGAAAGCGGACCCTTCTTACTGTCTATATTTTGATCCATTCCTGTGACACTAGTTATTGATTCCGATTCGTCACCTCAAAATTACTGTATCCCTGTGACCTTCTTATTGACGATGAAACACAGAAATTGCATCGGAATTAAATACAAAAGGCATAATACCGACTTAAATACAAGAAAACTGACACTTCTTACTGTCTACGTTTTGAACCATTCATGTGACACTAATTATAGATTACGATGCTTCACTTCAGGTTTACTGTATCCCTCTGACCATCTTATTGACGATGAAACACAGAAATTGCATCGGAATTATTTATAAAAGGCACAATGCCGACTTAAGTACAAGAAAAGCTGACTCTTCTTACTGTCTATGTTTTCAACCATTCCTGTGACACTAGTTATAGATTCCGATGCTTCACTTCAGCTTTACTGTATCCCTCTGACCTTCTTATTGACGATGAAACACAGAAATTGCACCGGAATTAAAAACAAAAAGCACAATGCCGGCTGAAGTACAAGAAAACTGACTCTTATTACTGTCTAAGTTTTGAACCATTCCTGTGACACTAGTTATAGATTCCGATGCTTCACTTCAGGTTTACTGTATCCCTCTGACCTTCTCATTGACGATGAAACACAGATATTGCATCGGAATTAAATACAGAAGCACAAAGCCGACTTCAGTACAAGAGAACTGACACTTCCTACTGTCTATGCTTTGAACCATTCCTGTCACACTAGTAATAGATTCCGATGCTACACTTCATGTTTAATGTATCCCTCTGACCTTCTTATTGAAGATGAAACACAGAAATTGCATCGGAATTAAATACAAAAGGCACAATGCCGACTTAAGTACAAGAAGACTGACTCTTCTTACTGTCTATGTTTTGAACTATTCCTGTGACACTAGTTATAGATTCCGATGCTTCACTTCAGCTTTACTGTATCCCTCTGACCTTCTTATTGACGATGAAACACAGAAATTGCATCGGAATTAAATACAAAAGGCAAAATGTCGAATCAAGGACAAGAGGACTGGCTCTTCCTACTGCCTATGTTTTGAACCATTCCTGTGACACTAGTTATAGATCCCGATGCTTCACTTCAGGTTTACTGTACCCTTCTGACCGTCTTATTGACGATATAACACAGAAATTGCATCGGAATTAAATAGATAGGCACAATGCCGACTCAAGTACAAGAAGACTTGCTCTTCTTACTGTCTATGCTTTGAACCATTCCTGTGACACTAGTTATAGATTCTGATGCTTCACTTCAGGTTGACTGTATCCCTCTGACCTTCTTATTGACGATGAAACACAGTAATTGCATCAGAATTAAATTGAAAAGGCACAATGCCGACTTAAATACAAGAAAACTGACTCTTCTTACTGTCTATGTTTTGAAGCATTCCCGTGACACTAGTTATAGATTCCGATGCTTCACTTCTGGTTTACTGTATCCCTCTGACCTTCTTATTGACGATGAAAGACAGAAATTGCATCGGAATTAAAATCAAAAGGCACAATGCCGACCCAAGTACAAGATGACTGGCTCTTCTTACTGTCTATGCTTTGAAACTTTCCTGTGAGACCGGTTTTAGATTCCGATGCTTCCCTTCTGGTTTACTGTTTCCCTCTGACCTTCTTATTGACGATGAAACACAGAAATTGCATTGGAATTAAATAGAAAAGGCACAATGCCGATTAAGTACATGAAAACTGATTTTTCTTACTATCTATGTTCTGAACCATACCTGTGACACTAGTTATAGATTCCGACGCTTCACTTCAGGTTTACTGTATCCCTCTGACCTTCTTATTGACGATGAAACACAGAAATTGCATGGGAATTAAATAGAAAAAGCACAATGCCGCCTTAAGTAGAAGAAAACTGACTGTTCTTACTGTCTATGTTTTGAACCATTCCTGTGACACCAGTTATAGATTCCGATGCTTCACTTCAGGTTTACTGTATCCCTCTGACCTTTTTATTGACGATGAAACACAGAAATTGCATCGGAATTAAATACAAAAGGCACAATGTCGACTTAAGTACAAGAAAACTGAATGTTCTTACTGTCTATGTTTTGAACCATACCTGTGACACCAGTTATAGATTCCGATGCTTCACTTTTGGTTTACTGTATACCTCTGACCTTCTTATTGACGATGAAACACAGAAATTGCGTCGGAATTGAATACAAAAGGCACAATGCCGACTTGAGTACAAGAAAACTGACTCTTCTTACTGTCTATGTTTTGAACCATTCCTGTGACACTAGTTATAGATCCCGATGCTTCACTTCAGGTTTACTGTATCAATCTGACCTTCTTATTGACGAAGAAACACAGAAATTCTATCGGAATTAACTACAAAAGGCACAATGCCGACATAAGTACAAGAAAACTGGCTCTTCTTACTGTCTATGTTTGAACCATTCCTGTGACACCAGTTATAGATTCCGATGCTTCACCTCCGGGTTACTGTATCCCTCTGAACTTATTATTGACGATGAAACACAGAAATTGCATTGGAATAAAATACAAAAGGCACAAAGCCGACTTAAGTACAAGAAAACTGACTCTTCTTACTGTCTATGTTTTGAATCATTCCTGTGACACTAGTTATAGATTCCGTTGCTACACTTCAGGTATACTGTATCCCTCTGACCTTATTATTGACGATGAAACACAGAAATTGCATCGGAATAAAATACAAAAGGCACAATGCCGACTTAAGTACAAGAAAAATGACTCTTCTTACTGTCTATGCTTTGAACCATTCCTGTGACACTAGTTATAGATTCCGATGCTTCACTTCAGGCATACTTTATCCCTCTGACCTTGTTATTGACGATGAAACACAGAAATTGCAACGGAATTAAATACAAAAGGTACAATGCCGACTTAAGTACAAGGAAACTGACTCTTCTCACTGTCTGTGCTTTGAACCATTCATGTGACACTTGTTATAGATTCCGATGCTTCACTTCAGGTTTACTGTATCACGCTGACCTTCTTATTGACGATGAAACGCAGAAATTGCATCGGAATGAAATACAAAAGGCACAATGCTGACTTTAGTACAAGAAAACTGACTCTTCTTACTGTCTATGTTTTGAACCATTTATGTGACACTAGTTATAGATTCCGATGCTTCACTTCAGGTTTACTGTATCCCTCTGACCTTCTTATTGACGACTGAAACGCAGAAATTGCATCGGAATTAAATACATAGGCACAATGCCGACTCAAGTTTAAGAAGACTTGCTCTTCTTACTGTCTATGTTTTGAACAATTCCTGTGACACTAGTTATAGATTCTGATGCTTCACTTCAGGTTTACTGTATCCCTGTGACCTTCTTATTGACGATGAAACACAGAAATTGCATCAGAATTAAATTGAAAAGGCAAAATGCCGACTTAAATACAAGAAAACTGACTCTTCTTACTGTCTATGTTTTTAAGCATTCCCGTGACACTAGTTATAGATTCCGATGCTTCACTTCTGGTTTACTGTATCCCTCTGACCTTCTTATTGACGATGAAAGACAGAAAATGCATCGGAATTAAAATCAAAAGGCAGAATGCCGACTCAAGTACAAGACGACTGGCTCTTCTTACTGTCTATGCTTTGAAACTTTCCTGTGAGATCGGTTTTAGATTCCGATGCTTCACTTCAGGTTTACTGTTTCCCTCTGACCTTCTTATTGACGATGAAACAAAAAAATTGCATCGGAATTAAATAGAAAAGGCACAATGCCGATTAAGTACATGAAAACTGATTTTTCTTACTATCTAAGTTTTGAACCATTTCTGTGACACTAGTTATAGATTCCGATGCTTCACTTCAGGTTTACTGTATCTCTCTGACCTTCTTATTGGCGATGAAACACAGATATTGCATCGGAATTAAATACAAAAGGCACAATGCTGACTTAAGTACAAGAAACCTGGCTCTTCTTACTGTCAATGTTTGAACCATTCCTGTGACACTAGTTATAGATTCCGATGCTTCACTTCCGGTTTACTGTATCCCTCTGACCTTATTATTGACGATGAAACACAGAAATTGCATCGTAATAAAATACAATAGGCACAATGCCGACTTAAGTACAAGAAAACTGACTCTTCTTACAGTCTATGTTTTGAACCATTCCTGTGACACTAGTTATAGATCCCGATGCTTCACTTCAGGTTTACTGTATCCCTCTGACATTCTTATTGACGATGAAACACAGAAATTGTATCGGAATTATATACAAAAGGCACAATGCCGACTTAAGTACAGGAAAACTGGCTCTTCTTACTGTCTATGTTTGAACCATTCCTGTGACACTAGTTATAGATTCCGATGCTTCACCTCCGGTTTACTGTATCCCTCTGACCTTATTATTGACGATGAAACACAGAAATTGCATCGGAATAAAATACAAAAGGCACAATGCCGACTTAAGTACAAGAACACTGACTCGTCTTACTGTCTATGTTTTGAACCACTCCTGTGACACTAGTTATAGATTCCGATGCTTCACTTCAGGAATACTGTATCCCTCTGAGCTTGTTATTGACGATGAAACACAGAAATTGCAACGGAAATAGATACAAAAGGTACAACGCCGACTTAAGTACAAGCAAACTGACTCTTCTTACTGTCTGTGTTTTGAACCATTCATGTGACACTAGTTATAGATTCCGATGCTTCACTTCAGGTTTACTGTATCACTCTGACCTTCTTATTGACGATGAAACGCAGAAATTGCATCGGAATGAAATACAAAAGGCACAATGCTGACTTAAGTACAAGAAAACTGACTCTTCTTACTGTCTATGTTTTGAACTATTTATGGGACACTAGTTATAGATTCCGATGCTTCACTTCAGGTTTACTGTATACCTCTGACCTTCTTAATGACGATGAAACACAGAAATTGCATCAGAATTAAATACAAAAGGCACAATGCCGACTTAAGTACAAGAAAGCTGACTCTTCTTACTGTCTATGTTTGAACCATACCTGTGACACTAGTTAAAGATTCCGATGTTTCACTTCAGGTTTACTGTATACCTCTGACCTTCTTATTGACGATGAAACACAGAAATTGCATCGGAATTAAATACAAAAGGCACAATGCCGACTTAAGTACAAGAAAACTGACTCTTCTTACTGTCTATGTTTTGAACCATTCCTGTGACACTAATTATAGATCCCGATGCTTCACTTCAGGTTTACTGTATCCCTCTGACAATCTTATTGACGATGAAGCACAGAAATTGTATCGGAATTATATACAAAAGGCACAATGCCGACTTAAGTACAAGAAAACTGGCTCTTCTTACTGTCTATGTTTGAACCATTCCTGTGACACTAGTCATAGATTCCGATGCTTCACCTCCGGTTTACTGTATCCCTCTGACCTTATTATTGATGATGAAACACAGAAATTGCATCGGAATAAAATACAAAAGGCACAATGCTAACTTAAGTACAAGAAAACTGACTCTTCTTACTGTCTATGTTTTGAACCATTTATGTGACACTAGTATAGATTCTGTTGCTACACTTCAGGTATACTGTATCCCTCTGACCTTGTTATTGACGACTGAAACACAGAAATTGCATCGGAATTAAATACAAAAGGCACAATGCCGACTTAAGTAAAAGAAAACTGACTCCTCTTACTGTCTATGTTTTGAACCATTCCTGTGACACTAGTTATAGATTCCGATGCTTCACTTCAGGCTTACTGTATCCCTCTGACCTTCGTAATGACGAAGAAACACAGAAATTGCATCGCAAATAAAATACAAACAGCACAATGCCGACTTAAGTACAAGAAAACTGACTCTCCTTAATTTCTATGTTTTGAACCATTCCTGTGACACTAGTTATAGATTCCGATGCTTCACTTAAGGTTCACTGTATCCCTCTGACCTTTTTGACGATGAAACACTGAAATTCCATCGAAAGTAAATACAAAAGGCACAATGCCGACTTAAGTACAATAAAACTAACTCTTCTTACTTTCTATGTTTTGAACCATCCTGTGACACTAGTTATAAATTCCGATGCTTCGCTTCAGGTTTAGTGTATGCCTCCGACCTTCGTATTGACGATGAAGCACAGAATTTGCATCGGAATTAAATACAAAAGGCACAATGCCGACTTAACTACAAGAAAACTGACTCTTCTCACTGTCTATGTTTTGAACCATTCATGTGACACTAATTATAGAGTCCGATGCTTCACTTCAGGTTTACTGTATCCCTCTGACCATCTTATTGACGATGTAACACAGAAATTGCATCGGAATTATATATAAAAGGCTCAATGCCGACTTAAGTACAAGAAAACTGACTCTTCTCTCTGTCTATGTTTTCAACCATTCCTGTGACACTAGTTATAAAGTCCGATGTTTCACTTCAGCTTTACTGTATCCCTCTGACCTTCGTATTGACGATGAAACACAGAAATTGCATCGGAATTAAAAACAAAAGGCACAATGCCGACTGTAGTACAAGAAAACTGACTCTTCTTACTGTCTATGATTTGAACCATTCCTGTGACACTAGTTATAGATTCCGATGCTACACTTCAGGTTTACTGTATCCATCTGACCTTTTTATTGACGATAAAACACAGAAATTGCATGGGAATTAAATAGAAAAGGCACAATGCCGCCTTAAGTAGAAGAGAACTGACTCTTCTAACTGTCTATGTTTTGATCCATTCCTGTGACACCAGTTACAGATTCCGATGCTTCACTTCAGGTTTACTGTATCCCTCTGACCTTCTTATTGACGATGAAACATAGAAATTGCTTCGGAATTAAATACAAAAGGCACAATGTCGACTTAAGTACAAGAAAACTGACTTTTCTTACTGTCTATGTTTTGAACCATATGCGTGACACTAGTTATAGATTCCGATGCTTCACTTCAGGTTTACTGTATCCCTCTGACCTTCTTATTGACGATGAAACACAGAAATTGCATCGGAATTAAATACAAAAGGCACAATGCCGAATTAAGTACAAGAAAACTGACTCTCCTTACTGTCTATGTTTTGAACCATTCATATGGCACTAGTTATAGGTTCCGATGCTTCACTGCAGGATTACTGTATCCCTCTGACCTTCTTATTGACGATGAAACACAGAAGTTGCATCGGAATTAAATACGAAAGGCACAATGCCGACTTAAGTACAAGAAAACTGACTCTTCTTACTGTCTATGCTTTGAACCACTCCTGTGACACTAGTTATAGATTCCGATGCTTCACTTCAGGTTCACTGTATCCCTCTGACCGCCTTATTGACGATGAAACACTGAAATTGCATCGGACTTAAATACAAAAGGCAAAAAGCCGACTTAAGTATAAGAAAACTGACTCTTCTTACTGTCTACGTTTTGAACCATTCCTGTGCCACTAGTTATGGATTCCGATGGTTCACTTCAAGTTTACTGTATGCCTCTGACCTTCTTATTGACGATGAAACACAGAAATTGCATCGGAATTAAATACAAAAGGCACAATGCCGACTTAAGTACGAGAAAACAGACTCTTCTTACTGCCTATATTTTGAACCATTCCTGTGACCCTAGTTATAGATTCCGATGCTTCACTTCAGGTTTACTGTATCCCTCTAACCTTCTTATTGACGATGAAACACAGATATTGCATAGGAATTAAATAGAAAAGCCACAATGCCGACTTAAGTAGAAGAAAACTGACTCTTCTTACTGTCTATATTTTGAACCATTCCTGTGACACGAGTTATAGATTCCGATGTTTCACTTCAGGTTTACTGTATCCCTCTGACCTTCTTATTGACGATGAAACACAGAAGTTGCATCGGAATTAAATACAAAAGCACAATGCCAACATAAGTACAAGAAAACTGACTTCTCTTACTGTCTTTGTTTTGAACCATACCTGTGACACTAGTTATAGATTCCGATGCTTCACTTCAGGTTTACTGTATACCTCTGACCTTCTTATTATCGATGAAACACAGAAATTGCATCGGAATTAAATACAAAATTCACAATGTCAACTTTAGTACAAGAAAACTGACTCTTTTTACTGTCTATGTTTTGAACCATTCATGTGAAACTAGTTATGGATTCCGATGCTTCACTGCAGGTTTACTGTATCCCTCTGACCTTTTTATTGTCGATGAAACACAGACATTGCATCGGAATTAAATAGAAAAGGCACACTGCCGACTTAAGTACAAGATAATTGACTCTTCTTACTGTCTATGTTTTGAACATGTCCTGTGACACTAGTTATAGATTCCGATGCTTCACTTCAGGTTACCGTATCCCTCCGACCTTCTTATTGTCGATGAAACACTGAAATTGCATCGGATTAAATACAAAAGGCACAATGCCGACTTAAGTACAAGAAAACTGATCCTCCTACTGTCTATGTTTTGAACCATTCCTGTGACACTAGTTATAGAATCCGATGCTTCACTTTAGGTTCACTAAATCCCTCTGACCTTCTTATTCACGATGAAATACTGAAATTGCATCGGAATTAAATACAAATGGCACAATGCCGACTTAAGTACAAGTATACTGGCTCTTCTTACTGTCTATGTATTGAACCATTCCTGTGACACTAGTTATAGATTCCGGTGCTTCACTTCAGGTTTACTGTATGCCTCTGACCTTCTTATTGACGATGAAACACAGAAATTGCATCGGAATTAAATACAAAAGGCACAATGCCGACTTAAGAACAAGAAAACTGACTCTTCTAACTGTCTATGTTTTGAACCATTCCTGTGACACTAGTTATAGATTCAGATGCTTCACTTCAGGTTTACTGTATCCCTCTGACCTTCTTATTGACGATGAAACACAGATATTGCATCGGAATTAAATACAAAAGGCACAATGCCGACTTAAGTACAAGAAAACTGACTCTTCTTACTGTCTATGATTTGAACCATTCCTGTGACATTAGTTATAGATTCCGATGCTTCACTTCAGGTTTACTGTATCCCTCTGACCGTCTTTTTTACGATGAAACACGGAAATTGCATCGGAATTAAATACAAATAGCACAATTCCGACTAAAGTACAAGAAAACTGACTCTTCTTACTGTCTATGCTTTGAACCATTCCTGTGACACTAGGTATAGATTCCGATGCTTCACTTCAGGTTTACAGTATCCCTCTGACCTTCTTATTGACGATTAAACACAGAAATTGCATCGGAATTAAATTCAAAAGGTACAATGCCGACTTAAGTACAAGAAACCTGACTCTTCTTACTGTCTTTTGAACCATTCCTGTGACACTAGTTATAGATTCCGATGCTTCACTTCAGGTTCACTGTATCCCTCTGACCTTCATATTGACAATGAAACACTGAAATTGCATCGGAATTAAATACAAAAGGCACAATGCCGTCTTAAGTACAAGAAAACTGACTCTTCTTACTGTCTATGCTTTGAACCACTCCAGTGACACTAGTTATAGATTCCGATGCTTGACTTCAGGTTCACTGTATCCCTCTGACCTTCTTATTGACGATGAAACACTGAAATTGCATCGGAATTAAATACAAAAGTCACAAAGCCGACTTAAGTATAAGAAAACTGACTCTTCTTACTGTCTATGTTTTGAACCATTCCTATTACACTAGTTATAGATTCCGATGCTTCACTTCAGGTTTACTGGATGCCTCTGACCTTCTTATTGACGAGGAAACGCAGATATTGCATCGGAATTAGATACAAAAGGCACAATGCCGACTTAAGTACAAGAAAACAGACTCTTCTCGCTGTCTATGTTTTGAACCATTCCTGTGACACTAGTTATAGGTTCCGATGCTTCACTTCAGGTATACTGTATCCCTCTGACCTTCTTATTGACGATGAAACACAGAAATTGCATCGGAATTCAATACAAAAGGCACAATGCCGACTTAAGTACAAGAAAACAGACTCTTCTTACTGTCTATGTTTCGAACCATTCATGTGACACTCGTTATAGATTCCGATGCTTTACTTCAGGTTTACTGTATCCCTCCGACCTTCTTATTGTCGATGAAACATTAAACTTGCTTCGGAATTAAATACATAATGCACAATACCGACTTAAGTACAAGGTAACTGACTCTTCTTCCTGTATATGCTTTGAACCACTCCTGCGACACTAGTAATAGATTCCGATGCTTCACTTCAGGTTTACTGTATCCCTCTGGCCTTCGTATTGACGATGAAACATAGAAATTGCATCGGAATTAAATATAAAAGGCACGATGCCGACTTAAGTACAAGAAAACTGACTCTTCTTACTGTCTATGTTTCGAACCATTCCTGTGTCACTAGTTATACATTCCGATGCTTCACTTCAGCTTTACTGTATTCCTCTGACCTTCTTATTGACGATGAAACACAGAAATTGCATCGAATTAAATACAAAATGCACAATGCCGACTTAAGTACAAGAAAACTGACTCTTCTTTCTGTCTATGTTTTGAACCATTCCTGTGACACTAGTTATAGATCCCGATGCTTTACTTCAGCTTTACTGTATCCCTCTGACATTCTTATTGACGATGAAACACAGAAATTGCATCGGAATTACATACAAAAGGCACAATGCCGACTTAAGTACAAGAAAACTGACTCTTCTTACGGTCTATGTTTTGAACCATTCATGTGACCCTAGTTATAGATTCCGATGCTTCACTGCAGGTTTACTGTATCCCTCTGACCTTCTAATTGACGATGAAACACAGAAACTGCATCGGATTAAATACAAAAGGCACAATGCCGACCTAAGTACGAGAAAACTGATCTTCTTACAGTCTATGTTTTGAACCATTCCTGTGACACTAGTTATAGAATCTGATGTTTCACTTCAGGTTCACTATATCCCGCTGACCTTCTTATTGTCGACGAAACACTGAAATTGCATCGGAATTAAATACAAAATGCACAATGCCGACTTAAGTTCAAGAAAACTGACTCTTCTTACTGTCTATGTTTCGAACCATTCCTGTGACACTAGTTATAGATTCCGATGTTTCACTTCAGGTTTACTGTATCCCTCTGACCTTCTTATTGACGATGAAACACAGAAATTGCATCGGAATTAAATACAAAAGCACAATGCCGACATAAGTACAAGAAAACTGACTCTTCTTACGGTCTATGTTTTAAACCATACCTGTGACACTAGTTATAGATTCCGATGCTTCACTTCAGGTTTACTGTATACCTCTGACCTTCTTATTACCGATGATACACAGAAATTGCATCGGAATTAAATACAAAAGGCACAAAGTCAACTTTAGTACAAGAAAACTGACTCTTCTTACTGTCTATGTTTTGAACCATTCATGTGACACTAGTTATAGATTTCGATGCTTCACTGCAGGTTTACTGTATCCCTCTGACCTTCTTATTGACGATGAAACACAGAAATTGCATCGGAATTAAATACAAAAGGCACAATGCCGACTTAAGTACAAGAAAACTGATCCTCATACTGTCTATGTTTTGAACCATTCCCGGGACACTAGTTATAGAATCCGATGCTTCACTTCAGGTTCACTGAATCCCTCTGACCTTCGTATTGACGATGAAATACTGAAATTGCATCGGAATTAAATACAAAAGGCACAATGCCGACTTAAGTACAAGTAAACTGACTCTTCTTACTGTCTATGTATTGAACCATTCCTGTGACACTAGTTATAGATTCCGGTGCTTCACTTCAGGTTTACTGTATGCCTCTGACCTTCTTATTGACGATGAAACACAGAAATTGCATCGGAATTAAATACAAAAGGCACAATGCCGACTTAAGAACAAGAAAACTGACTCTTCTAACTGTCTATGTTTTGAACCATTCCTGTGACACTAGTTATAGATTCAGATGCTTCACTTCAGGTTTACTGTATCCCTCTGACCTTCTTATTGACGATGAAACACAGATATTGCATCGGAATTAAATACAAAAGGCACAATGCCGACTTAAGTACAAGAAAACTGACTCTTCTTACTGTCTATGATTTGAACCATTCCTGTGACATTAGTTATAGATTCCGATGCTTCACTTCAGGTTTACTGTATCCCTCTGACCGTCTTTTTTACGATGAAACACGGAAATTGCATCGGAATTAAATACAAATAGCACAATTCCGACTAAAGTACAAGAAAACTGACTCTTCTTACTGTCTATGCTTTGAACCATTCCTGTGACACGAGGTATAGATTCCGATGCTTCACTTCAGGTTTACAGTATCCCTCTGACCTTCTTATTGACGATTAAACACAGAAATTGCATCGGAATTAAATTCAAAAGGTACAATGCCGACTTAAGTAAAAGAAACCTGACTCTTCTTACTGTCTTTTGAACCATTCCTGTGACACTAGTTATAGATTCCGATGCTTCACTTCAGGTTCACTGTATCCCTCTGACCTTCATATTGACAATGAAACACTGAAATTGCATCGGAATTAAATACAAAAGGCACAATGCCGTCTTAAGTACAAGAAAACTGCCTCTTCTTACTGTCTATGTTTTGAACCACTCCTGTGACACTAGTTATAGATTCCGATGCTTGACTTCAGGTTCACTGTATCCCTCTGACCTTCTTATTGACGATGAAACACTGAAATTGCATCGGAATTAAATACAAAAGTCACAAAGCCGACTTAAGTATAAGAAAACTGACTCTTCTTACTGTCTATGTTTTGAACCATTCCTATTACACTAGTTATAGATTCCGATGCTTCACTTCAGGTTTACTGGATGCCTCAGATCTTCTTATTGACGAGGAAACGCAGATATTGCATCGGAATTAGATACAAAAGGCACAATGCCGACTTAAGTACAAGAAAACAGACTCTTCTTGCTGTCTACGTTTTGAACCATTCCTGTGACACTAGTTATAGGTTCCGATGCTTCACTTCAGGTATACTGTATCCCTCTGACCTTCTTATTGACGATGAAACACAGAAATTGCATCGGAATTCAATACAAAAGGCACAATGCCGACTTAAGTACAAGAAAACAGACTCTTCTTACTGTCTATGTTTCGAACCATTCATGTGACACTCGTTATAGATTCCGATGCTTTACTTCAGGTTTACTGTATCCCTTCGACCTTCTTATTGTCGATGAAACATTAAAATTGCTACGGAATTAAATACATAATGCACAATACCGACTTAAGTACAAGGTAACTGACTCTTCTTCCTGTATATGCTTTGAACCACTCCTGCGACACTAGTAATAGATTCCGATGCTTCACTTCAGGTTAACTGTATCCCTCTGGCCTTCGTATTGACGATGAAACATAGAAATTGCATCGGAATTAAATATAAAAGGCACGATGCCGACTTAAGTACAAGAAAACTGACTCTTCTTACTGTCTATGTTTCGAACCATTCCTGTGTCACTAGTTATACATTCCGATGCTTCACTTCAGCTTTACTGTATTCCTCTGACCTTCTTATTGACGATGAAACACAGAAATTGCATCGAATTAAATACAAAATGCACAATGCCGACTTAAGTACAAGAAAACTGACTCTTCTTTCTGTCTATGTTTTGAACCATTCCTGTGACACTAGTTATAGATCCCGATGCTTTACTTCAGCTTTACTGTATCCCTCTGACATTCTTATTGACGATGAAACACAGAAATTGCATCGGAATTACATACAAAAGGCACAATGCCGACTTAAGTACAAGAAAACTGACTCTTCTTACGGTCTATGTTTTGAACCATTCATGTGACCCTAGTTATAGATTCCGATGCTTCACTGCAGGTTTACTGTATCCTTCTGACCTTCTAATTGACGATGAAACACAGAAACTGCATCGGATTAAATACAAAAGGCACAATGCCGACCTAAGTAGTACAATGCCGACTTAAGTACAAGAAAACTGACTCTTCTTACTGTCTATATTTTGAGCCATTCATGTGACACTCGTTATAGATTACGTACGATGCTTTACTTCAGGTTTACTGTATCCCTCTGACCTTCTTATTGACGATGAAACACAGAAATTGCATCGGAATTAAATACAAAAGGCACAATGCCGACTTAAGTACAAGAAAACTGATCCTCATACTGTCTATGTTTTGAACCATTCCCGGGACACTAGTTATAGAAACCGATGCTTCACTTCAGGTTCACTGAATCCCTCTGACCTTCGTATTGACGATGAAATACTGAAATTGCATCGGAATTAAATACAAAAGGCACAATGCCGACTTAAGTACAAGTAAACTGACTCTTCTTACTGTCTATGTATTGAACCATTCCTGTGACACTAGCTATAGATTCCGATGCTTCACTACAGGTTTACTGTATGCCTCTGACCTTCTTATTGACGATGAAACACAGAAATTGCATCGGAATTAAATACAAAAGGCACAAAGCCGACTTAAGTACAAGAAAACTGACTCTTCATACTGTCTATGTTTTCAACCATTCCTGTGACACTAGTTATAGATTCCGACGCTTCACTTCAGGTTTATTGTATCCCTCTGACCTTCTTATTGCCGATGAAACACAGAAATTGCATCGGAATTAAATACAAAAGGTACAATGCCGACTTAAGTACAAGAAAACTGACTCTTCTTACTGTCTATATTTTGAGCCATTCATGTGACACTCGTTATAGATTACGTACGATGCTTTACTTCAGGTTTACTGTATCCCTCTGACCTTCTTCTTGACGTTGAAACACAGAAATTGCTTGGGAATTAAATACAAGAGGCACAATGCCGACTTAAGTACAAGATAACTGACTCTTCTTACTGCCTGTGTTTGAAACATTCCTGTGACACTAGTTAAATATTCCGATGCTTCACTTCATTTTTACTGAATCCCTCTGACCTTCTTATTGACGATGAAACAAAGCAATTGCATCGGAATTAAATATAAAAGGCACAATGCCGACTTAAGTGCAAGAAAACAGACTCTTCTTACTGTCTATGTTTTGAACCAATCCTGTGACACTAGTTATAGATTCCGATGCTTCACTTCAGGTTTACTGTACCCCTCTGACCTTCGTATTGACGATGAAACACAGATATTGCATCGGAATTAAATACAAAAGGCACAATGCCGACTTAAGTACAAGAAAACTGACTCTTCTTACTGTCTATGTTTTGAACCATTCCTGTGACACTAGTTATAGATTCCGATGCTTCACTTCAGGTTTACTGTATCCCTCTGACCTTCTTATTGACGATGAAACGCAGAAATTGCATCGGAATGAGATACAAAAGGCACAATGCTGACTTAAGTAATAGAAAACTGACTCTTCTTACTGTCTATGTTTTGAACTATTTATGTGACACTAGTTATAGATTCCGATGCTTCACTTCAGGTTTACTGTATACCTCTGACCCTCTTATTGACGATGAAACACAGAAATTGCATCGGAATTAAATACAAAAGGCACAATGCCGACTTAAGTACAAGAAAGCTGACTCTTCTTACTGTCTATGTTTGAACCATACCTGTGACACTAGTTAAAGATTCCGATGTTTCACTTCAGGTTTACTGTATACCTCTGACCTTCTTATTGACGATGAAACACAGAAATTGCATCGGAATTAAATACAAAAGGCACAATGCCGACTTAAGTACAAGAAAACTGACTCTTCTTACTGTCTATGTTTTGAACCATTCCTGTGACACTAATTATAGATCCCGATGCTTCACTTCAGGTTTACTGTATCCCTCAGACAATCTTATTGACGATGAAGCACAGAAATTGTATCGGAATTATATACAAAAGGCACAATGCCGACTTAAGTACAAGAAAACTGCCTCTTCTTACTGTCTATGTTTGAACCATTCCTGTGACACTAGTCGTAGATTCCGATGCTTCACCTCCGGTTTACTGTATCCCTCTGACCTTATTATTGATGATGAAACACAGAAATTGCATCGGAATAAAATACAAAAGGCACAATGCTGACTTAAGTACAAGAAAACTGACTCTCTTACTGTCTATGTTTTGAACCATTTATGTGACACTAGTTATAGATTCTGTTGCTACACTTCAGGTATACTGTATCCCTCTGACCTTGTTATTGACGATGAAACACAGAAATTGCAACGGAATTAAACACAAAAGGTACAATGCCGACTTAAGTACAAGAAAACTGACTCTTCTTACTGTCTGTGTTTTGAACCATTCATGTGACACTAGTTATAGATTCCGATGCTTCACTTCAGGTTTACTGTATCCCTCTGACCTTCATATTCACGATGAAACACAGAAATTGCATCGGAATTAAATACAAGAGGCACAATGCCGACTTAAGTACAAGAAAACTGGCCCTTCTTACTTTCTATGTTTTGAACCATTCCTGTGGCACTAGTTGTATATCCCGATGCTACACCTCAGGTTTACTGTATCCCTCTGACCTTCTTATTGACGATGAAACACAGAAATTGCATCGGAATTAAATAGAAAAGGCACAATGCCGACTTAAGCACAAGAAAATTGACTCTACTTACTGTTTATGTTTTGAACCATTCCTGTGACACTTGTTATAGATTCCGATGCTTCACTTTAGGTTTACTGTATCCCTCTGACCTTCTTATTGACGATGAAACACAGAAATTGCATCGGAATTAAATACAAAAGGCACAATGCCGACTTAAGTAAAAGAATACTGACTCTTCTTACTGTCTATGTTTTGAACCATACCTGTGACAGTAGTTATAGATTCCGATGCTTCACTTCGGGTTTACTGTAGCCCTCTGACCTTCTTATTGACGATGAAACACAGAAATTGCATCAGAATGAAATACAAAAGGCACAATGCTGACTTAAGTACAAGAAAAGTGACACTTCTTACTGTCTATGTTTTGGACCATTTATGTGACACTAGTTATAGATTCCGATTCTTCACTTCAGGTTTACTGTATCCCTCTGACCTTCTTATTGACGACTGAAACACAGAAATTGCATCGGAATTAAATACAAAAGGCACAATGCCGACTTAAGTACAAGAAAACTGTCTCCTCTTACTGTCTATGTTTTGAACCATTCCTGTGGCACTAGTTATAGATTCCGATGCTTCACTTCAGGCTTACTGTATCCCTCTGACCTTCGTAATGACGAAGAAACACAGAAATTGCATCGCAAATAAAATACAAACAGCACAATGCAGACTTCAGTACAAGAAAACTGACTCTCCTTAATTTCTATGTTTTGAACCATTCCTGTGACACTAGTTATAGATTCCGATGCTTCACTTAAGGTTCACTGTATCCCTCTGACCTTTTTGACGATGAAACACTGAAATTCCATCGAAAGTAAATACAAAAGGCACAATGATGACTTAAGTACAATAAAACTAACTCTTCTTACTGTCTATGTTTTGAACCATTCCTGTGACACTAGTTATAAATTCCGATGCTTCGCTTCAGGTTTAGTGTATGCCTCCGACCTTCGTATTGACGATGAAGCACAGAATTTGTATCGGAATTAAATACAAAAGGCACAATGCCGAGTTAAGTACAAGAAAGCTAACCCTTCTTACTGTCTATGTTTTGATCCACTCCTGTGACACTAGTTATTGATTCCGATGCAACACCTCAGGTTTACTGTATCACTGTGACCTTCTTATTGACGATGAAACGCAGAAATTGCATCGGAATTAAATACAAAAGGCACAATGTCGACTTAAGTACAAGAAAACTGACTCTTCTCACTGTCTATGTTTTGAACCATTCATGTGACACTAATTATAGTTTCCGATGCTTCACTTCAGGTTTACTGTATGCCTCTGACCATCTTATTGACGATGTAACACAGAAATTGCATCGGAATTATATATAAAAGGCTCAATGCCGACTTAAGTACAAGAAAACTGACTCTTCTCTCTGTCTATGTTTTCAACCATTCCTGTGATACTAGTTATAACTTCCGATGTTTCACTTCAGCTTTACTGTATCCCTCTGACCTTCGTATTGACGATGAAACACAGAAATTGCATCGGAATTAAAAACAAAAGGCACAATGCCGACTGTAGTACAAGAAAACTGACTCTTCTTACTGTCTATGATTTGAACCATTCCTGTGACACTAGTTATAGATTCCGATGCTTCACTTCGGGTTTACTGTATCCATCTGACCTTCTTATTGACGATGAAACACAGAAATTGCATGGGAATTAAATAGAAAAGGCACAATGCCGCCTTAAGTAGAAGAGAACTGACTCTTCTAACTGTCTATGTTTTGATCCATTCCTGTGACACCAGTTACAGATTCCGATGCTTCACTTCAGGTTTACTGTATCCCTCTGACCTTCTTATTGACGATGAAACATAGAAATTGCATCGGAATTAAATACAAAAGGCACAATGTCGACTTAAGTACAAGTAAACTGACTTTTCTTACTGTCTATGTTTTGAACCATATCCGTGACACTAGTTATAGATTCCGATGCTTCACTTCAGGTTTACTGTATACCTCTGACCTTCTTATTGACGATGAAACACAGAAATTGCATCGGAATTAAATACAAAAGGCACAATGCCGAATTCAGTACAAGAAAACTGACTCTCCTTACTGTCTATGTTTTGAACCATTCATGTGGCACTAGTTATAGGTTCCGATGCTTCACTGCAGGATTACTGTATCCCTCTGACCTTCTTATTGACGATGAAACACAGAAGTTGCATCGGAATTAAATACGAAAGGCACAATGCCGACTTAAGTACAAGAAAACTGACTCTTCTTACTGTCTATGCTTTGAACCACTCCTGTGACACTAGTTATAGATTCCGATGCTTCACTTCAGGTTCACTGTATCCCTCTGACCGTCTTATTGACGATGAAACACTGAAATTGCATCGGAATTAAATACAAAAGGCGAAAAGCCGACTTAAGTATAAGAAAACTGACTCTTCTTACTGTCTATGTTTTGAACCATTCATGTGACACTAGTTATAGATTCCGATGCTTCACTGCAGGTTTACTGTATCCCTCTGACCTTCTAATTGACGATGAAACACAGAAATTGCATCGGAATTCAATACAAAAGGCACATATCCGAGTTAAGTACAAGAAAACAGACTCTTCTTACTGTCTATGTTTCGAACCATTCATGTGACACTCGTTATAGATTCCGATGCTTTACTTCAGGTTTACTCTATCCCATCGACCTTCTTATTGTCGATGAAACATTAAAATTGCTTCGGAATCAAATACATAATGCACAATACCGACTTAAGTACAAGGTAACTGACTCTTCTTCCTGTATATGCTTTGAACCACTCCTGCGACACTAGTAATAGATTCCGATGCTTCACTTCAGGTTTACTGTATCCCTCTGGCCTTCGTATTGACGATGAAACATAGAAATTGCATCGGAATTAAATACAAAAGGCACAATGCCGACATAAGTACAAGAAAACTGACTCTTCTTACTGTCTATGTTTTGAACCATACCTGTGACACTAGTTATAGATTCCGATGCTTCACTTCAGGTTTACTGTATACCTCTGACCTTCTTATTATCGATGAAACACAGAAATTACATCGGAATTAAATACAAAATTCACAATGTCAACTTTAGTACAAGAAAACTGACTCTTTTTACTGTCTATGTTTTGAACCATTCATGTGAAACTAGTTATAGATTCCGATGCTTCACTTCAGGTTTACTGTATCCCTCTGACCGTCTTTTTGACGATGAAACACGGAAATTGCATCGGAATTAAATACAAATAGCACAATTCCGACTAAACTACAAGAAAACTGACTCTTCTTACTGTCTATGCTTTGAACCATTCCTGTGACACTAGGTATAGATTCCGATGCTTCACTTCAGGTTTACAGTATCCCTCTGACCTTCTTATTGACGATTAAACACAGAAATTGCATCGGAATTAAATTCAAAAGGTACAATGCCGACTTAAGTACAAGAAACCTGACTCTTCTTACTGTCTTTTGAACCATTCCTGTGACACTAGTTATAGATTCCGATGCTTCACTTCAGGTTCACTGTATTACTCTGACCTTCATATTGACAATGAAACACTGAAATTGCATCGGAATTAAATACAAAAGGCACAATGCCGACATAAGTACAAGAAAACTGACTCTTCTTACTGTCTATGTTTTGAACCATTCCTGTGACACTAGTTATAAATTCCGATGCTTCACTTCATGTTTACTGTATCCCTCTGACCCTCTTATTCACGATGAAACACAGGAATTGCATCGGAATTTAATACAAAAGGCACAATGCCGACATAAGTACAAGAAAACTGACTCTTCTTACTGTCTATGTCTTGAACCATACCTGTGACACTAGTTATGGATTCCGATGCTTCACTTCAGGTTTACTGAATACCTCTGACCTTCTTATTGACGATGAAACACAGAAATTGCATCAGAATTAAATACAAAAGGCACAATGCCGACTTAAGTACAAGAAAACTGACTCTTCTTACTGTCTATGCTTTGAACCACTCCTGTGACACTAGTTATAGATTCCGATGCTTGACTTCAGGTTCACTGTATCCCTCTGACCTTCTTATTGACGATGAAACACTGAAATTGCATCGGAATTAAATACAAAAGTCACAAAGCCGACTTAAGTATAAGAAAACTGACTCTTCTTACTGTCTATGATTTGAACCATTCCTATTACACTAGTTATAGATTCCGATGCTTCACTTCTTGTTACTGGATGCCTCTGACCTTCTTATTGACGAGGAAACGCAGATATTGCATCGGAATTAGATACAAAAGGCACAATGCCGACTTAAGTACAAGAAAACAGACTGTTCTTACTGTCTATGCTTTGAACCATTCCTGTGACACTAGTTATAGGTTCCGATGCTTCACTTCAGGTATACTGTATCCCTCTGACCTTCTTATTGACGATGAAACACAGAAATTGCATCGGAATTCAATACAAAAGGCACAATGCCGAGTTAAGTACAAGAAAACAGACTCTTCTTACTGTCTATGTTTCGAACCATTCATGTGACACTCGTTATAGATTCCGATGCTTTACTTCAGGTTTACTCTATCCCATCGACCTTCTTATTGTCGATGAAACATTAAAATTGCTTCGGAATTAAATACATAATGCACAATACCGACTTAAGTACAAGGTAACTGACTCTTCTTCCTGTATATGCTTTGAACCACTCCTGCGACACTAGTAATAGATTCCGATGCTTCACTTCAGGTTTACTGTATCCCTCTGGCCTTCGTATTGACGATGAAACATAGAAATTGCATCGGAATTAAATATAAAAGGCACGATGCCGACTTAAGTACAAGAAAACTGACTCTTCTTACTGTCTATGTTTCGAACCATTCTTGTGTCACTAGTTATACATTCCGATGCTTCACTTCAGCTTTACTGTATCCCTCTGACCTTCTTATTGACGATGAAACACAGAAATTGCATCGAATTAAATACAAAATGCACAATGCCGACTTAAGTACAAGAAAACTGACTCTTCTTTCTGTCTATGTTTTGAACCATTCCTGTGACACTAGTTATAGATCCCGATGCTTTACTTCAGCTTTACTGTATCCCTCTGACATTCTTATTGACGATGAAACACAGAAATTGCATCGGAATTACATACAAAAGGCACAATGCCGACTTAAGTACAAGAAAACTGACTCTTCTTACGGTCTATGTTTTGAACCACTCATGTGACCCTAGTTATAGATTCCGATGCTTCACTGCAGGTTTACTGTATCCCTCTGACCTTCTAATTGACGATGAAACACAGAAATTGCATCGGATTAAATACAAAATGCACAATGCCGACCTAAGTACGAGAAAACTGATCTTCTTACAGTCTATGTTTTGAACCATTCCTGTGACACTAGTTATAGAATCCGATGTTTCACTTCAGGTTCACTATATCCCGCTGACCTTCTTATTGTCGACGAAACACTGAAATTGCATCGGAATTAAATACAAAAGGCACAATGCCGACTTATGTGCAAGAAAACTGACTCTTCTTACTGTCTATGTTTTGAACCATTCCTGTGACACTAGTTGTAGATTCCGATGTTTCACTTCAGGTTTACTGTATCCCTCTGACCTTCTTATTGACGATGAAACACAGAAATTGCATCGGAATTAAATTCAAAAGCACAATGCCGACATAAGTACAAGAAAACTGACTCTTCTTACGGTCTATGTTTTAAACCATACCTGTGACACTAGTTATAGATTCCGATGCTTCACTTCAGGTTTACTGTATACCTCTGACCTTCTTATTACCGATGATACACAGAAATTGCATCGGAATTAAATACAAAAGGCACAAAGTCAACTTTAGTACAAGAAAACTGACTCTTCTTACTGTCTATGTTTTGAAACATTCATGTGACACTAGTTATAGATTTCGATGCTTCACTGCAGGTTTACCGTATCCCTCTGACCTTCTTATTGACGATGAAACACAGAAATTGCATCGGAATTAAATACAAAAGGCACAATGCCGACTTAAGTACAAGAAAACTGATCCTCATACTGTCTATGTTTTGCACCATTCCCGGGACACTAGTTATAGAATCCGATGCTTCACTTCAGGTTCACTGAATCCCTCTGTCCTTCGTATTGACGATGAAATACTGAAATTGCATCGGAATTAAATACAAAAGGCACAATGCCGACTTAAGTACAAGTAAACTGACTCTTCTTACTGTCTATGTATTGAACCATTCCTGTGACACTAGCTATAGATTCCGATGCTTCACTACAGGTTTACTGTATGCCTCTGACCTTCTTATTGACGATGAAACACAGAAATTGCATCGGAATTAAATACAAAAGGCACAAAGCCGACTTAAGTACAAGAAAACTGACTCTTCATACTGTCTATGTTTTCAACCATTCCTGTGACACTAGTTATAGATTCCGACGCTTCACTTCAGGTTTATTGTATCCCTCTGACCTTCTTATTGACGATGAAACACAGAAATTGCATCGGAATTAAATACAAAAGGTACAATGCCGAATTAAGTACAAGAAAACTGACTCTTCTTACTGTCTATATTTTGAGCCATTCATGTGACACTCGTTATAGATTACGATGCTTTACTTCAGGTTTACTGTATCCCTCTGACCTTCTTCTTGACGATGAAACACAGAAATTGCTTCGGAATTAAATACAAGAGGCACAATGCCGACTTAAGTACAAGATAACTGACTCTTCTTACTGCCTGTGTTTGAAACATTCCTGTGACACTAGTTAAATATTCCGATGCTTCACTTCATTTTTACTGAATCCCTCTGACCTTCTTATTGACGATGAAACAAAGCAATTGCATCGGAATTAAATATAAAAGGCACAATGCCGACTTAAGTGCAAGAAAACAGACTCTTCTTACTGTCTATGTTTTGAACCAATCCTGTGACACTAGTTATAGATTCCGATGCTTCACTTCAGGTTTACTGTACCCCTCTGACCTTCGTATTGACGATGAAACACAGATATTGCATCGGAAGTAAATACAAAAGGCACAATGCCGACTTAAGTACAAGAAAACTGACTCTTCTTACTGTCTATGTTTTGAACCATTCCTGTGACACTAGTTATAGATTCCGATGCTTCACTTCAGGTTTACTGTATCCCTCTGACCTTCTTATTGACGATGAAACACGGAAATTGCATCGGAATTAAATACAAAAGGCACAATGCCGTCTTAAGTACAAGAAAACTAACTCTTCTTACTGTCTTAGTTTTGAACCATTCCTGTGACACTAGTTATGGATTCCGATGCTTCACTTCAGGTTTACTGTATGCCTCAGACCTTCTTATTGACGATGAAGCACAGAAATTGCATCGGAATTAAATACAAAAGGCACAACGCCGACTTAAGTACAAGAAAACTGACTCTTCTTACTGTCTATGTTTTGAACCATTCCTGTGACACTAGTTATAGATTCCGATGCTTCACTTCATGTTTACTGTATCCCTCTGACCCTCTTATTCACGATGAAACACAGAAATTGCATTGGAATTTAATACAAAAGGCACAATGCCGACTTAAGTACAAGAAAACTGACTCTTCTTACTGTCTATGTTTTCAACCATTCCTGTGACACTAGTTAGAGATTCCGATGCTTTACTCCAGGTTTACTGTATCCCTCTGACCTCCTTATTGACGATGATACAAAGAAATTGCTTCGGAATTAAATACAAAAGGCACAATGCCGACTTAGGTACAAGAAAACTGACTCTTCTTACTGTCTATATTTTGAGCCATTCATGTGACACTCGTTATAGATTACGATGCTTTACTTCAGGTTTACTGTTTCCCTCTGACCTTCTTCTTGACGATGAAACACAGAAATTGCTTCGGAATTAAATACAAGAGGCACAATGCCGACTTAAGTACAAGATAACTGACTCTTCTTACTGCCTGTGTTTGAAACATTCCTGTGACACTAGTTAAATATTCCGATGCTTCACTTCATTTTTACTGAATCCCTCTGACCTTCTTATTGACGATGAAACAAAGCAATTGCATCGGAATTAAATATAAAAGGCACAATGCCGACTTAAGTGCAAGAAAACAGACTCTTCTTACTGTCTATGTTTTGAACCAATCCTGTGACACTAGTTATAGATTCCGATGCTTCACTTCAGGTTTACTGTACCCCTCTGACCTTCGTATTGACGATGAAACACAGATATTGCATCGGAATTAAATACAAAAGGCACAATGCCGACTTAAGTACAAGAAAACTGACTCTTCTTACTGTCTATGTTTTGAACCATTCCTGTGACACTAGTTATAGATTCCGATGCTTCACTTCAGGTTTACTGTATCCCTCTGACCTTCTTATTGACGATGAAACACGGAAATTGCATCGGAATTAAATACAAAAGGCACAATGCCGTCTTAAGTACAAGAAAACTAACTCTTCTTACTGTCTTAGTTTTGAACCATTCCTGTGACACTAGTTATAGATTCCGATGCTTCACTTCAGGTTTACTGTATGCCTCAGACCTTCTTATTGACGATGAAACACAGAAATTGCATCGGAATTAAATACAAAAGGCACAACGCCGACTTAAGTACAAGAAAACTGACTCTTCTTACTGTCTATGCTTTGAACCATTCCTGTGACACTAGTTATGGATTCCGATGCTTCACTTCATGTTTACTGTATCCCTCTGACCCTCTTATTCACGATGAAACACAGAAATTGCATCGGAATTTAATACAAAAGGCACAATGCCGACTTAAGTACAAGAAAACTGACTCTTCTTACTGTCTATGTTTTCAACCATTCCTGTGACACTAGTTATAGATTACGATGCTTTACTCCAGGTTTACTGTATCCCTCTGACCTCCTTATTGACGATGATACAAAGAAATTGCTTCGGAATTAAATACAAAAGGCACAATGCCGACTTAAGTACAAGAAAACTGACTCTTCTTACTGTCTATGTTTTGAACCATTCCTGTGACACTAGATAAAGATTCCGATGTATCACTTTAATTTTACTGTATCCCTCTGACCTTCTTATTGACGATGAAACACAGATAATGCATCGGAATTAAATACAAAAAGCACAATGCAGACTTCAGTACAAGAAACCTGACTCCTCTTACTGTCTATGTTTTGAACCATTCCTGTGACATTAGTTATAGATTCCGATGCTTCACTTTAGGTTTACTGTATCCCTCTGACCTTCTTATTGACGATGAACACAGAAATTGCATCGGAATTAAGTACAAAAGGCACAATGCCGACTTAAGTACAAGAAAACTGACTCCTCTTACTGTCTAAAGTTGAACCATTCCTGTGACACTAGTTATAGATTCCGATGCTTCACTTCAGGTTTACTGTATCCCTCTGACCTTCTTATTGACGATAAAACACAGAAATTGCATCGGAATTAAATACAAAAGGCACAATGCCGACTTAAGTACAAGAAAACAGACTCTTCTTACTGTCTATGATTTGAACCATTCCTGTGACACTAGTTATAGAATCTGCTGCTTCACTTCAGGTTTACTGTATCCCTCTGACCTTCTTATTGACGATGAAACACAGAAATCGCATCGGAGTTAAATACAAAAAGCACAATGCCGACTTAAGTACAAGAAAACTGACTCTTCTTACTGTCTATGTATTGAACCATTCCTGTGACACTAGTTATAGATTCCGATGCTTCACTTCAGAATTACTGTATCCCTCTGACCTTCGTATTGACGATGAAACACAGATATTGCATTGGAATTAAATACAAAAGGCACAATGCCGATTTAAGTACAAGAAAACTGACTCTTCTTACTGTCTATGTTTTGAACCATTCCTGTGACAGTAGTTATCCATTCCGATGCTTCACTTCAGGTTTACTGTATCCCTCTGACCTTCTTATTGACGATGAAACACAGATATTGCTTCGAAATTAAATACAAAAGGCACAATGCCGACTTAATTACAAGAAAACTGACTCTTCTTACTGTCTATGTCTTGAACCATTCCTGTGACACTAGTTATAGATTCCGATGCTTCACTTCAGGTTTACTGTATCCCTCTGACCTTCTTATTGACGATGAAACACAGAAATTGCATCGGAATTAAATACAAAAGGCACAATACCGACTTAAGCAAAAGAAAACTGACTCTTATAACTGTCTATGTTTTGAATCATTCCTGTGACACTAGTTATAGATTCCGATGCTTCACTTCAGGGTTACTGTATCCCTCTGACCTTTTTATTGACGACGAAATACAGATATTGCATCGGAATTAAATACTAAAGGCACAATGCCGACTTAAGTACAAGAAAACTGACTCTCCTTACTGTCTATGTTTTGAACCATTCCTGTGACACTAGTTATAGATTCCGATGCTTCACTTCAGATTTACTGTATCCCTCTGACCCTCTTATTGACGATGAAACACAGATATTGCATCGGAATTAAATACAAAAGGCACAATGCCGACTTAAGTACAAGAAAACTGACTCTTCTTACTGTCAATGCTTTGAACCATTCCTGTGACACTAGGAATAGATTCCTATGCTTCACTTCAGGCTTACTGTATCCCTCTGACCTTGTTATTGACGATGAAACACAGAAATTGCATCGGAATTAAATACAAAAGGCACAATGCCGACTTAAGTACAAGAAAACTGACTCATCTTACTGTCTATGTTTGAACCATTCCTGTGACACTAGTTACAGATTCCGATGCTTCACTTCAGGTTTACTGTATCCCTCTGACCTTCTTATTGACGATAAAACACAGAAATTGCATCGGAATTAAATACAAAAGGCACAATGCCGACTTATGTACAAGAAAACTGACTCTTCTTACTGTCTATGAATTGAACCATTCCTGTGACACTAGTTATAGAATCTGCTGCTTCACTTCAGGTTTACTGTATCCCTCTGACCTTCTTATTGACGATGAAACACAGAAATCGCATCGGAGTTAAATACAAAAAGCACAATGCCGACTTAAGTACAAGAAACTGACTCTTCTTACTGTCTATGTATTGAACCATTCCTGTGACACTAGTTATAGATTCCGATGCTTCACTTCAGGTTTACTCTATCCCTCTGACCTTCGTATTGACGATGAAACACAGATATTGCATTGGAATTAAAAACAAAAGGCACAATGCCGATTTAAGTACAAGAAAACTGACTCTTCTTACTGTCTATGTTTTGAACCATTCCTGTGAAAGTAGTTATTCATTCCGATGCTTCACTTCAGGTTTACTGTATCCCTCTGACCTTCTTATTGACGATGAAACACAGATATTGCTTCGAAATTAAATACAAAAGGCACAATGCCGACTTAATTACAAGAAAACTGACTCTTCTTACTGTCTATGTCTTGAACCATTCCTGTGACACTAGTTATAGATTCCGATGCTTCACTTCAGGTTTACTGTGTCCCTCTGACCTTCTTATTGACGATGAAACACAGAAATTGCATCGGAATTAAATACAAAAGGCACAATACCGACTTAAGCAAAAGAAAACTGACTCTTCTAACTGTCTATGTTTTGAATCATTCCTGTGACACTAGTTATAGATTCCGATGCTTCACTTCAGGTTTACTGTATCGCTCTGACCTTCTTATTGACGACGAAATACAGATATTGCATCGGAATTAAATACTAAAGGCACAATGCCGACTTAAGTACAAGAAAACTGACTCTCCTTACTGTCTATGTTTTGAACCATTCCTGTGACACTAGTTATAGATTCCGATGCTTCACTTCAGATTTACTGTATCCCTCTGACCTTCTTATTGACGATGAAACACAGATATTGCATCGGAATTAAATACAAAAGGCACAATGCCGACTTAAGTACAAGAAAACTGACTCTTCTTACTGTCAATGCTTTGAACCATTCCTGTGACACTAGGAATAGATTCCTATGCTTCACTTCAGGTTTACAGTATCCCTGTGACCTTCTTATTGACGATGAAACACAGAAATTGCATCGGAATTAAATACAAAAGCACAATGCCGACTTAAGTACAAGAAAACTGACTCTTCTTACTGTCTATGTTTGAACCATTCTTGTGACACTAGTTATAGATTCCGATGCTTCACTTCAGGTTTACTGTATACCTCTGACCTTCTTATTGACGATGAAACACAGAAATTGCATCGGAATTAAATACAAAAGGCACAATGCCGACTTAAGTACAAGAAAACTGACTCTTCTTACTGTCTATGATTTGAACCATTCCTGTGACACTAGTTATAGAATCTGCTGCTTCACTTCAGGTTTACTGTATCCTTCTGACCTTCTTATTGACGATGAAACACAGAAATTGCATCGGAGTTAAATACAAAAAGCACAATGCCGACTTAAGTACAAGAAAACTGACTCTTCTTACTGTCTATGTATTGAACCATTCCTGTGACACTAGTTATAGATTCCGATGCTTCACTTCAGGTTTACTGTATCCCTCTGACCTTCTTATTGACGATGAAACAAAGATATTGCATCGGAATTAAATACAAAAGGCACAATGCCGATTTAAGTACAAGAAAACTGACTCTTCTTACTGTCTATGTTTTGAACCATTCCTGTGACAGTAGTTATTCATTCCGATGCTTCACTTCAGGTTTACTGTATCCCTCTGACCTTCTTATTGACGATGAAACACAGATATTGCTTCGAAATTAAATACAAAAGGCACAATGCCGACTTAATTACAAGAAAACTGACTCTTCTTACTGTCTATGTCTTGAAGCATTCCTGTAACACTAGTTATAGATTCCGATGCTTCACTTCAGGTTTACTGTATCCCTCTACCCTTCTTATTGACGATGAAACACAGAAATTGCATCGGAATTAAATACAAAAGGCACAATACCGACTTAAGCACAAGAAAACTGACTCTTCTAACGGTCTATGTTTTGAATCATTCCTGTGACACTAGTTATAGATTCCGATGCCTCACTTCAGGTTTACTGTATCCCTCTGACCTTCTTATTGACGACGAAATACAGATATTGCATCGGAATTAAATACTAAAGGCACAATGCCGACTTAAGTACAAGAAAACTGACTCTCCTTACTGTCTATGTTTTGAACCATTCCTGTGACACTAGTTATAGATTCCGATGCTTCACTTCAGAATTACTGTATCCCTCTGACCTTCGTATTGACGATGAAACACAGATATTGCATCAAAATTAAATACAAAAGCACAATGCCGACTTAAGTACAAGAAAACTGACTCTTCTTACTGTCTATATTTTGAACCATTCCAGTGTTAGTAGTTATAGATTCCGATGCTTCACTTCAGGTTTACTGTATCCCTCTGACCTTCTTATTGACGATGAAACACAGAAATTGCTTCGGAATTAAATACAAAAGGCACAATGCCGACTTCAGTACAAGAAAACTGACACTTCTTACTGTCTAAAATGGAACCATTCCTGTGACACTAGTTATAGATTCCGATGCTTCACTTCAGGTTCACTGTATCCCTGTGACCTTCTTATTGACGATCAGACACTGAAATGGCATCGAAATTAAATACAAAAGGCACAATGCCGACTTAAGTACAAGGAAACTGACTCTTCTTACTGTCTATGATTTGAACCATTCCTGTGACACTAGTTATAGATTCCGATGCTTCACTTCAGGTTCACTGATTCCCTCTGACGTTCTTATTGACGATGAAACACAGAAATTGCAGTGGAATTAAATTCAAAAGGCACAACGCAGACTTAAGTACAAGAAAACCGACTCTTCTTACTGTCTATGATTTGAACCATTCCTGTGACACTAGTTATAGAATCTGCTGCTTCACTTCAGGTTTACTGTATCCCTCTGACCTTCTTATTGACGATGAAACACAGAAATCGCATCGGAGTTAAATACAAAAAGCACAATGCCGACTTAAGTACAAGAAAACTGACTCTTCTTACTGTCTATGTATTGAACCATTCCTGTGACACTAGTTATAGATTCCGATGCTTCACTTCAGAATTACTGTATCCCTCTGACCTTCGTATTGACGATGAAACACAGATATTGCATTGGAATTAAATACAAAAGGCACAATGCCGATTTAAGTACAAGAAAACTGACTCTTCTTACTGTCTATGTTTTGAACCATTCCTGTGACAGTAGTTATTCATTCCGATGCTTCACTTCAGGTTTACTGTATCCCTCTGACCTTCTTATTGACGATGAAACACAGATATTGCTTCGAAATTAAATACAAAAGGCACAATGCCGACTTAATTACAAGAAAACTGACTCTTCTTACTGTCTATGTCTTGAACCATTCCTGTGACACTAGTTATAGATTCCGATGCTTCACTTCAGGTTTACTGTATCCCTGTGACCTTCTTATTGACGATGAAACACAGAAATTGCATCGGAATTAAATACAAAAGGCACAATACCGACTTAAGCAAAAGAAAACTGACTCTTCTTACTGTCTATGTATTGAACCATTCCTGTGACACTAGTTATAGATTCCGATGCTTCACTTCAGAATTACTGTATCCCTCTGACCTTCGTATTGACGATGAAACACAGATATTGCATTGGAATTAAATACAAAAGGCACAATGCCGATTTAAGTACAAGAAAACTGACTCTTCTTACTGTCTATGTTTTGAACCATTCCTGTGACAGTAGTTATTCATTCCGATGCTTCACTTCAGGTTTACTGTATCCCTCTGACCTTCTTATTGACGATGAAACACAGATATTGCTTCGAAATTAAATACAAAAGGCACAATGCCGACTTAATTACAAGAAAACTGACTCTTCTTACTGTCTATGTCTTGAACCATTCCTGTGACACTAGTTATAGATTCCTATGCTTCACTTCAGGCTTACTGTATCCCTCTGACCTTGTTATTGACGATGAAACACAGAAATTGCATCGGAATTAAATACAAAAGGCACAATGCCGACTTAAGTACAAGAAAACTGACTCATCTTACTGTCTATGTTTGAACCATTCCTGTGACACTAGTTACAGATTCCGATGCTTCACTTCAGGTTTACTGTATCCCTCTGACCTTCTTATTGACGATAAAACACAGAAATTGCATCGGAATTAAATACAAAAGGCACAATGCCGACTTATGTACAAGAAAACTGACTCTTCTTACTGTCTATGAATTGAACCATTCCTGTGACACTAGTTATAGAATCTGCTGCTTCACTTCAGGTTTACTGTATCCCTCTGACCTTCTTATTGACGATGAAACACAGAAATCGCATCGGAGTTAAATACAAAAAGCACAATGCCGACTTAAGTACAAGAAACTGACTCTTCTTACTGTCTATGTATTGAACCATTCCTGTGACACTAGTTATAGATTCCGATGCTTCACTTCAGGTTTACTCTATCCCTCTGACCTTCGTATTGACGATGAAACACAGATATTGCATTGGAATTAAAAACAAAAGGCACAATGCCGATTTAAGTACAAGAAAACTGACTCTTCTTACTGTCTATGTTTTGAACCATTCCTGTGAAAGTAGTTATTCATTCCGATGCTTCACTTCAGGTTTACTGTATCCCTCTGACCTTCTTATTGACGATGAAACACAGATATTGCTTCGAAATTAAATACAAAAGGCACAATGCCGACTTAATTACAAGAAAACTGACTCTTCTTACTGTCTATGTCTTGAACCATTCCTGTGACACTAGTTATAGATTCCGATGCTTCACTTCAGGTTTACTGTGTCCCTCTGACCTTCTTATTGACGATGAAACACAGAAATTGCATCGGAATTAAATACAAAAGGCACAATACCGACTTAAGCAAAAGAAAACTGACTCTTCTAACTGTCTATGTTTTGAATCATTCCTGTGACACTAGTTATAGATTCCGATGCTTCACTTCAGGTTTACTGTATCGCTCTGACCTTCTTATTGACGACGAAATACAGATATTGCATCGGAATTAAATACTAAAGGCACAATGCCGACTTAAGTACAAGAAAACTGACTCTCCTTACTGTCTATGTTTTGAACCATTCCTGTGACACTAGTTATAGATTCCGATGCTTCACTTCAGATTTACTGTATCCCTCTGACCTTCTTATTGACGATGAAACACAGATATTGCATCGGAATTAAATACAAAAGGCACAATGCCGACTTAAGTACAAGAAAACTGACTCTTCTTACTGTCAATGCTTTGAACCATTCCTGTGACACTAGGAATAGATTCCTATGCTTCACTTCAGGTTTACAGTATCCCTGTGACCTTCTTATTGACGATGAAACACAGAAATTGCATCGGAATTAAATACAAAAGCACAATGCCGACTTAAGTACAAGAAAACTGACTCTTCTTACTGTCTATGTTTGAACCATTCTTGTGACACTAGTTATAGATTCCGATGCTTCACTTCAGGTTTACTGTATACCTCTGACCTTCTTATTGACGATGAAACACAGAAATTGCATCGGAATTAAATACAAAAGGCACAATGCCGACTTAAGTACAAGAAAACTGACTCTTCTTACTGTCTATGATTTGAACCATTCCTGTGACACTAGTTATAGAATCTGCTGCTTCACTTCAGGTTTACTGTATCCTTCTGACCTTCTTATTGACGATGAAACACAGAAATTGCATCGGAGTTAAATACAAAAAGCACAATGCCGACTTAAGTACAAGAAAACTGACTCTTCTTACTGTCTATGTATTGAACCATTCCTGTGACACTAGTTATAGATTCCGATGCTTCACTTCAGGTTTACTGTATCCCTCTGACCTTCTTATTGACGATGAAACAAAGATATTGCATCGGAATTAAATACAAAAGGCACAATGCCGATTTAAGTACAAGAAAACTGACTCTTCTTACTGTCTATGTTTTGAACCATTCCTGTGACAGTAGTTATTCATTCCGATGCTTCACTTCAGGTTTACTGTATCCCTCTGACCTTCTTATTGACGATGAAACACAGATATTGCTTCGAAATTAAATACAAAAGGCACAATGCCGACTTAATTACAAGAAAACTGACTCTTCTTACTGTCTATGTCTTGAAGCATTCCTGTAACACTAGTTATAGATTCCGATGCTTCACTTCAGGTTTACTGTATCCCTCTACCCTTCTTATTGACGATGAAACACAGAAATTGCATCGGAATTAAATACAAAAGGCACAATACCGACTTAAGCACAAGAAAACTGACTCTTCTAACGGTCTATGTTTTGAATCATTCCTGTGACACTAGTTATAGATTCCGATGCCTCACTTCAGGTTTACTGTATCCCTCTGACCTTCTTATTGACGACGAAATACAGATATTGCATCGGAATTAAATACTAAAGGCACAATGCCGACTTAAGTACAAGAAAACTGACTCTCCTTACTGTCTATGTTTTGAACCATTCCTGTGACACTAGTTATAGATTCCGATGCTTCACTTCAGAATTACTGTATCCCTCTGACCTTCGTATTGACGATGAAACACAGATATTGCATCAAAATTAAATACAAAAGCACAATGCCGACTTAAGTACAAGAAAACTGACTCTTCTTACTGTCTATATTTTGAACCATTCCAGTGTTAGTAGTTATAGATTCCGATGCTTCACTTCAGGTTTACTGTATCCCTCTGACCTTCTTATTGACGATGAAACACAGAAATTGCTTCGGAATTAAATACAAAAGGCACAATGCCGACTTCAGTACAAGAAAACTGACACTTCTTACTGTCTAAAATGGAACCATTCCTGTGACACTAGTTATAGATTCCGATGCTTCACTTCAGGTTCACTGTATCCCTGTGACCTTCTTATTGACGATCAGACACTGAAATGGCATCGAAATTAAATACAAAAGGCACAATGCCGACTTAAGTACAAGGAAACTGACTCTTCTTACTGTCTATGATTTGAACCATTCCTGTGACACTAGTTATAGATTCCGATGCTTCACTTCAGGTTCACTGATTCCCTCTGACGTTCTTATTGACGATGAAACACAGAAATTGCAGTGGAATTAAATTCAAAAGGCACAACGCAGACTTAAGTACAAGAAAACCGACTCTTCTTACTGTCTATGATTTGAACCATTCCTGTGACACTAGTTATAGAATCTGCTGCTTCACTTCAGGTTTACTGTATCCCTCTGACCTTCTTATTGACGATGAAACACAGAAATCGCATCGGAGTTAAATACAAAAAGCACAATGCCGACTTAAGTACAAGAAAACTGACTCTTCTTACTGTCTATGTATTGAACCATTCCTGTGACACTAGTTATAGATTCCGATGCTTCACTTCAGAATTACTGTATCCCTCTGACCTTCGTATTGACGATGAAACACAGATATTGCATTGGAATTAAATACAAAAGGCACAATGCCGATTTAAGTACAAGAAAACTGACTCTTCTTACTGTCTATGTTTTGAACCATTCCTGTGACAGTAGTTATTCATTCCGATGCTTCACTTCAGGTTTACTGTATCCCTCTGACCTTCTTATTGACGATGAAACACAGATATTGCTTCGAAATTAAATACAAAAGGCACAATGCCGACTTAATTACAAGAAAACTGACTCTTCTTACTGTCTATGTCTTGAACCATTCCTGTGACACTAGTTATAGATTCCGATGCTTCACTTCAGGTTTACTGTATCCCTGTGACCTTCTTATTGACGATGAAACACAGAAATTGCATCGGAATTAAATACAAAAGGCACAATACCGACTTAAGCAAAAGAAAACTGACTCTTCTAACTGTCTATGATTTGAATCATTCCTGTGACACTAGTTATAGATTCCGATGCTTCACTTCAGGGTTACTGTATCCCTCTGACCTTCTTATTGACGACGAAATACAGATATTGCATCGGAATTAAATACTAAAGGCACAATGCCGACTTAAGTACAAGAAAACTGACTCTCCTTACTGTCTATGTTTTGAACCATTCCTGTGACACTAGTTATAGATTCCGATGCTTCACTTCAGATTTACTGTATCCCTCTGACCCTCTTATTGACGATGAAACACAGATATTGCATCGGAATTAAATACAAAAGGCACAATGCCGACTTAAGTACAAGAAAACTGACTCTTCTTACTGTCAATGCTTTGAACCATTCCCGTGACACTAGGAATAGATTCCTATGCTTCACTTCAGGCTTACTGTATCCCTCTGACCTTGTTATTGACGATGAAACACAGAAATTGCATCGGAATTAAATACAAAAGGCACAATGCCGACTTAAGTACAAGAAAACTGACTCATCTTACTGTCTATGTTTGAACCATTCCTGTGACACTAGTTACAGATTCCGATGCTTCACTTCAGGTTTACTGTATCCCTCTGACCTTCTTATTGACGATAAAACACAGAAATTGCATCGGAATTAAATACAAAAGGCACAATGCCGACTTATGTACAAGAAAACTGACTCTTCTTACTGTCTATGAATTGAACCATTCCTGTGACACTAGTTATAGAATCTGCTGCTTCACTTCAGGTTTACTGTATCCCTCTGACCTTCTTATTGACGATGAAACACAGAAATCGCATCGGAGTTAAATACAAAAAGCACAATGCCGACTTAAGTACAAGAAACTGACTCTTCTTACTGTCTATGTATTGAACCATTCCTGTGACACTAGTTATAGATTCCGATGCTTCACTTCAGGTTTACTCTATCCCTCTGACCTTCGTATTGACGATGAAACACAGATATTGCATTGGAATTAAAAACAAAAGGCACAATGCCGATTTAAGTACAAGAAAACTGACTCTTCTTACTGTCTATGTTTTGAACCATTCCTGTGAAAGTAGTTATTCATTCCGATGCTTCACTTCAGGTTTACTGTATTCCTCTGACCTTCTTATTGACGATGAAACACAGATATTGCTTCGAAATTAAATACAAAAGGCACAATGCCGACTTAATTACAAGAAAACTGACTCTTCTTACTGTCTATGTCTTGAACCATTCCTGTGACACTAGTTATAGATTCCGATGCTTCACTTCAGGTTTACTGTGTCCCTCTGACCTTCTTATTGACGATGAAACACAGAAATTGCATCGGAATTAAATACAAAAGGCACAATACCGACTTAAGCAAAAGAAAACTGACTCTTCTAACTGTCTATGTTTTGAATCATTCCTGTGACACTAGTTATAGATTCCGATGCTTCACTTCAGGTTTACTGTATCGCTCTGACCTTCTTATTGACGACGAAATACAGATATTGCATCGGAATTAAATACTAAAGGCACAATGCCGACTTAAGTACAAGAAAACTGACTCTCCTTACTGTCTATGTTTTGAACCATTCCTGTGACACTAGTTATAGATTCCGATGCTTCACTTCAGATTTACTGTATCCCTCTGACCTTCTTATTGACGATGAAACACAGATATTGCATCGGAATTAAATACAAAAGGCACAATGCCGACTTAAGTACAAGAAAACTGACTCTTCTTACTGTCAATGCTTTGAACCATTCCTGTGACACTAGGAATAGATTCCTATGCTTCACTTCAGGTTTACAGTATCCCTGTGACCTTCTTATTGACGATGAAACACAGAAATTGCATCGGAATTAAATACAAAAGCACAATGCCGACTTAAGTACAAGAAAACTGACTCTTCTTACTGTCTATGTTTGAACCATTCTTGTGACACTAGTTATAGATTCCGATGCTTCACTTCAGGTTTACTGTATCCCTCTGACCTTCTTATTGACGATAAAACACAGAAATTGCATCGGAATTAAATACAAAAGGCACAATGCCGACTTATGTACAAGAAAACTGACTCTTCTTACTGTCTATGAATTGAACCATTTCTGTGACACTAGTTATAGAATCTGCTGCTTCACTTCAGGTTTACTGTATCCCTCTGACCTTCTTATTGACGATGAAACACAGAAATCGCATCGGAGTTAAATACAAAAAGCACAATGCCGACTTAAGTACAAGAAACTGACTCTTCTTACTGTCTATGTATTGAACCATTCCTGTGACACTAGTTATAGATTCCGATGCTTCACTTCAGGTTTACTCTATCCCTCTGACCTTCGTATTGACGATGAAACACAGATATTGCATTGGAATTAAAAACAAAAGGCACAATGCCGATTTAAGTACAAGAAAACTGACTCTTCTTACTGTCTATGTTTTGAACCATTCCTGTGAAAGTAGTTATTCATTCCGATGCTTCACTTCAGGTTTACTGTATCCCTCTGACCTTCTTATTGACGATGAAACACAGATATTGCTTCGAAATTAAATACAAAAGGCACAATGCCGACTTAATTACAAGAAAACTGACTCTTCTTACTGTCTATGTCTTGAACCATTCCTGTGACACTAGTTATAGATTCCGATGCTTCACTTCAGGTTTACTGTGTCCCTCTGACCTTCTTATTGACGATGAAACACAGAAATTGCATCGGAATTAAATACAAAAGGCACAATACCGACTTAAGCAAAAGAAAACTGACTCTTCTAACTGTCTATGTTTTGAATCATTCCTGTGACACTAGTTATAGATTCCGATGCTTCACTTCAGGTTTACTGTATCGCTCTGACCTTCTTATTGACGACGAAATACAGATATTGCATCGGAATTAAATACTAAAGGCACAATGCCGACTTAAGTACAAGAAAACTGACTCTCCTTACTGTCTATGTTTTGAACCATTCCTGTGACACTAGTTATAGATTCCGATGCTTCACTTCAGATTTACTGTATCCCTCTGACCTTCTTATTGACGATGAAACACAGATATTGCATCGGAATTAAATACAAAAGGCACAATGCCGACTTAAGTACAAGAAAACTGACTCTTCTTACTGTCAATGCTTTGAACCATTCCTGTGACACTAGGAATAGATTCCTATGCTTCACTTCAGGTTTACAGTATCCCTGTGACCTTCTTATTGACGATGAAACACAGAAATTGCATCGGAATTAAATACAAAAGCACAATGCCGACTTAAGTACAAGAAAACTGACTCTTCTTACTGTCTATGTTTGAACCATTCTTGTGACACTAGTTATAGATTCCGATGCTTCACTTCAGGTTTACTGTATACCTCTGACCTTCTTATTGACGATGAAACACAGAAATTGCATCGGAATTAAATACAAAAGGCACAATGCCGACTTAAGTACAAGAAAACTGACTCTTCTTACTGTCTATGTTTTGATCCATTCCTGTGACACTAGTTATAGATTCTGCTGCTTCACTTCAGGTTTACTGTATCCCTCTCACCTTCTTATTGACGATGAAACACAGAGATTGCATTGGAGTAAAATACAAATGGCACAATGCCGACTTAAGTACAAGAAAACGGACTCTTCTTACAGTCTATGTTTTGAACCATTCGTGTAACACTAGTTATAGATTCCGATGCTTCACTTCAGGTTTACTGTATAACTCTGACCTTCGTATTGACGATGAAACACAGATATTGCATCAGAATTAAATACAAAAGCACAATGCCGACTTAAGTACAAGAAAACTGACTCTTCCTACTGTCTATGTTTTGAACCATTCCTGTGACACTAGTTACAGATTCCGATGCTTCACTTCAGGTTTACTGTATCCCTCTGACCTTCTTATTGACGATAAAACACAGAAATTGCATCGGAATTAAATACAAAAGGCACAATGCCGACTTAAGTACAAGAAAACTGACTCTTCTTACTGTCTATGATTTGAACCATTCCTGTGACACTAGTTATAGAATCTGCTGCTTCACTTCAGGTTTACTGTATCCTTCTGACCTTCTTATTGACGATGAAACACAGAAATTGCATCGGAGTTAAATACAAAAAGCACAATGCCGACTTAAGTACAAGAAAACTGACTCTTCTTACTGTCTATGTATTGAACCATTCCTGTGACACTAGTTATAGATTCCGATGCTTCACTTCAGGTTTACTGTATCCCTCTGACCTTCTTATTGACGATGAAACACAGATATTGCATCGGAATTAAATACAAAAGGCACAATGCCTATTTAAGTACAAGAAAACTGACTCTTCTTACTGTCTATGTTTTGAACCATTCCTGTGACAGTAGTTATTCATTCCGATGCTTCACTTCAGGTTTACTGTATCCCTCTGACCTTCTTATTGACGATGAAACACAGATATTGCTTCGAAATTAAATACAAAAGGCACAATGCCGACTTAATTACAAGAAAACTGACTCTTCTTACTGTCTATGTCTTGAAGCATTCCTGTAACACTAGTTATAGATTCCGATGCTTCACTTCAGGTTTACTGTATCCCTCTACCCTTCTTATTGACGATGAAACACAGAAATTGCATCGGAATTAAATACAAAAGGCACAATACCGACTTAAGCACAAGAAAACTGACTCTTCTAACGGTCTATGTTTTGAATCATTCCTGTGACACTAGTTATAGATTCCGATGCCTCACTTCAGGTTTACTGTATCCCTCTGACCTTCTTATTGACGACGAAATACAGATATTGCATCGGAATTAAATACTAAAGGCACAATGCCGACTTAAGTACAAGAAAACTGACTCTCCTTACTGTCTATGTTTTGAACCATTCCTGTGACACTAGTTATAGATTCCGATGCTTCACTTCAGATTTACTGTATCCCTCTGACCTTCTTATTGACGATGAAACACAGATATTGCATCGGAATTAAATACAAAAAGGCACAATGCCGACTTAAGTACAAGAAAACTGACTCTTCTTACTGTCAATGCTTTGAACCATTCCTGTGACATTAGGAATAGAATCCTATGCTTCACTTCAGGTTTACAGTATCCCTGTGACCTTCTTATTGACGATGAAACACAGAAATTCGATCGGAATTAAATACAAAAGGCACAATGCCGACTTAAGTACAAGAAAACTGACTCTTCTTACTGTCTATGTTTTGAACCATTCGTGTAACACTAGTTATAGATTCTGATGCTTCACTTCAGGTTTACTGTATAACTCTGACCTTCGTATTGACGATGAAACACAGATATTGCATCAAAATTAAATACAAAAGCACAATGCCGACTTAAGTACAAGAAAACTGACTCTTCTTACTGTCTATATTTTGAACCATTCCAGTGTTAGTAGTTATAGATTCCGATGCTTCACTTCAGGTTTACTGTATCCCTCTGACCTTCTTATTGACGATGAAACACAGAAATTGCTTCGGAATTAAATACAAAAGGCACAATGCCGACTTCAGTACAAGAAAACTGACTCTTCTTTCTGTCTATGTCTTGAACCATTCCTGTGACACTAGTTATAGATTCCGATGCTTCACTTCAGGTTTACTGTATCCCTCTGACCTTCTTCTTGACGATGAAACACAGAAATTGCATGGGAATTAAATACAAATGGCACAATGCCGACTTAAGTACAAGAAAACTGACACTTCTTACTGTCTAAAATGGAACCATTCCTGTGACACTAGTTATAGATTCCGATGCTTCACTTCAGGTTCACTGTATCCCTGTGACCTTCTTATTGACGATCAGACACTGAAATGGCATCGAAATTAAATACAAAAGGCACAATGCCGACTTAAGTACAAGGAAACTGACTCTTCTTACTGTCTATGATTTGAACCATTCCTGTGACACTAGTTATAGATTCCGATGCTTCACTTCAGGTTCACTGATTCCCTCTGACGTTCTTATTGACGATGAAACACAGAAATTGCAGTGGAATTAAATTCAAAAGGCACAACGCAGACTTAAGTACAAGAAAACCGACTTTTCTTACTGTCTATGTTTTGAAACATTCCTGTGACACTAGTTATAGATTCCGATGCTTCACTTCAGGTATACTGTATCCCTCTGGCCTTCTTATTGACGATGAAACATAGAAATTGCATCGGAATTAAATGCAAAAGGCACAATGCTGACATATGTACAAGAAAACTGACTCTTCTTACCGTCTATGTTTGCACCAGTCATGTGACACTAGTTATAGATACCGATGCGTCACTTCAGGTTTACTGTATCCCTCTGACCTTCTTATTGACGATGAAACACAGAAATTGCTTCGGAATTAAATACAAAAGGCACAATGCCGACTTAAGTACAAGAAAACTGACTCTTCTTGCTGTCTATGTCTTGAACCATTCCTGTGACACTAGTGATAGATTCCGATGCTTCACTTCCGGTTTACTGTATCCCTCTGACCTTCTTTTTGACGATGAAATACAGATATTGCATCGGAATTAAATACTAAAGGCAAAATGCCGACTTATGTACAAGAAAACTGACTCTTCTTAATCTCTATGTTTTGAACCATTCCTGTGACACTAGTTATAGATTCCGATGCTTCACTTCAGGTTTACTGTATCTTTCTGACCTTCTTATTGACGATGAAACACGGAAATTGCATCGGAATTAAATACAAAAGGCACAATGCCGACTTAAGTACAAGAAAACTAACTTTTCTTACTGTCTATGCTTTGAACCATTCCTGTGACACTAGGAATAGATTCCGATGCTTCACTTCAGGTTTACTGTATCCCTCTGACCTTCTTATTGACGATGAAACACAGAAATTGCATCGGAATTAAATACAAAAGGCACAATGCCGACTTAAGTACAAGAAAACTGACTCTTCTTACTGTCTATTTTTGAACCATTCCTGTGACACTAGTTATAGATTCCGATGCTTCACTTCAGGTTTTCTGTATCCCTCTGACCTTCTTATTGACGACGAAACACAGAAATTGCATCGGAATTATTTACAAAAGGCACAATGCCGCCTTAAGTACAAGAAAACTGACTCTTCTTACTGTCTATGTTTTGAACCATTCCTGTGACACTAGTTATAGATTCTGCTGCTCCACTTAAGGTTTACGTTGTCCCTCTCACCTTCTTATTGACGATGAAACACAGAGATTGCATCGGAGTAAAATACAAATGGCACAATGCCGACTTAAGTACAAGAAAACTGACTCTTCTAACAGTCTATGTTTTGAACCACTCGTGTAACACTAGTTATAGATTCCGATGCTTCACTTCAGGTTTACTGTATTCCTCTGACCTTCTTATTGACGATGAAACACAGAAATTGCTTCGGAATTAAATATAAAAGGCACAATGTCGACTTAAGTACAAGAAAACTGACTCTTCTAAATGTCTATGTTTTGAACCATTCCTATGACACTAGTTATAGATTCCGATGCATCACTTCATGTTTACTGTATCCCTATGACCAACGTATTGACGATGAAACACAGATATTGCATCGGAATTAAATACAAAAGGCACAATGCCGACTTAAGTACAAGAAAACTGACTCTTCTTACTGTCTATGATTTGAACCATTCCTGTGACACTAGTTATAGATTCCGATGCTTCACTTCAGGTTTACTGTATCCCTCTGACCTTCTTATTGACGATGAAACACGGAACATGCGTCGGAATTAAACACAAAGGCACAATTCCGACTAAAGTACAAGAAAACTGACCCTTCTTACTGTCTATGCTTCGAACCATTCCTGTGACACTAGGTATAGATTCCGATGCTTCACTTGAGGTTTACAGTATCCCTCTGACCTTCTTATTGACGATGAAACACAGAAATTGCATCGGAATCAAATACAAAAGGCACAATGCCGACTTAAGTACAAGAAACCTGACTCCTCTTACTGTCTATGTTTGAACCATTTCTGTGACACTAGTTATAGATTCCGATGCTTCACTTCAGGTTTACTGTATGCCTCAGACCTTCTTATTGCCGATGAAACACAGAAATTGCATCGGAATTAAATACAAAAGGCACAACGCCGACTGAAGTACAAGAAAACTGACTCTTCTTATTGTCTATGTTTTGAACCATGCCTGTGACACTAGTTATAGATTCCGATGCATCACTTCATGTTTACTGTATCATTCTGACCCTCTTATCCACGATGAAACACAGAAATTGCATCGGAATTTAATACAAAAGGCACAATGCCGACTTAAGTACAAGAAAACTGACTCTTCTTACTGTCTATGTTTTCAACCATTCCTGTGACACTAGTTATAGATTCCGATGCTTTACTCCAGGTTTACTGTATCTCTCTGACCTCCTTATTGACGATGATACAAAGAAATTCCTTCGGAATTAAATACAAAAGGCACAATGCCGACTTAAGTACAAGAAAACTGACTCTTCTTACCGTCTATGTTTTGAACCATTCCTGTGACACTAGATATAGATTCCGATGCTTCACTTTAGGTTTACTGTATCCCTCTGACCTTCTTATTGACGATGAACGCAGAAATTGCATCGGAATTAAATACAAAAGGCACAATGCCGACTTAAGTACAAGAAAACTGACTCCTCTTACTGTCTAAAGTTGAACCATTCCTGTGACACTAGTTATAGATTCCGATGCTACACTTCAGGTTTACTGTATCCCTCTGACCTTGTTATTGACGATGAAACACAGAAATTGCATCGGAATAATTAAATACCAATGTCACAATGCCGACTTAAGTACAAGAATACTGACTCATCTTACTGTCTATGTTTGAACCATTCCTGTGACGCTAGTTACAGATTCCGATGCTTCACTTTTGGTTTACTGTATCCCTCTGACCTTCTTATTGACGATGAAACACAGAATGTGCATCGGAATTAAATACAAAAGGCACAATGCCGACTTAAGTACAAGAAAACTGACTCTTCTTACTGTCTAAGATTTGAACCATTCCTATGACACTAGTTATAGAATCTGCTGCTACACTTCAGGTTTACTGTATCCCTCTGACCTTCTTATTGACGATGAAATACAGATATTGCATCGGAATTAAATACTAAAGGCACAATGCCGACTTATGTACAAGAAAACTGACTCTCCTTACTGTCTATGTTTTGAACCATTCCTGTGACACTAGTTATAGATTCTGATGCTTCACTTCAGGTTTACTGTATCCCTCTGACCTTCTTATTGACGATGGAACACGGAAATTGCATCGGAATTATATACAAAAGGCACAATGCCGACTTAAGTACAAGAAAACTGACTCTTCTTTCTGTCTATGTTTTGAACCATTCCTGTGACAGTAGTTATACATTCCGATGCTTCACTTCAGGTTTACTGTATCCCTCTGACCTTCCTATTGACGATGAAACACAGAAATTGCTTCGGAATTAAATACAAAAGGCACAATGCCGACTTAAGTACAAGAAAACTGACTCTTCTTGCTGTCTATGTCTTGAACCATTCCTGTGACACTAGTTATAGATTCCGATACTTCACTTCAGGTTTACTGTATCCCTCTGACCTTCTTATTGACGATCAGACACTGAAATGGCATAGGAATTAAATACAAAAGGCACAATGCCGACTTAAGTACAAGAAACTGACTCTTCTTACTGTCTATGATTTGAACTATTCCTGTGACACTAGTTATAGACTCCGATGCTTCACTTCAGGTTCACTGATTCCCTCTGACGGTCTTATTGACGATGAAACACAGAAATAGCATTGGAATTAAATTCAAAAGGCACAACGCCGACTTAAGTACAAGAAAACTGACTCTTCTTACTGTCTATGTTTTGAACCATTCCTGTGACACTAGTTATAGATTCCAATGCTTCACTTCAGGTATAATGTATCCCTCTGACCTACTTATTGACGATGAAACACGGAAATTGCATCGGAATTAAATACAAAAGGCACAATGCCGACTTAAGTACAAGAAACTGACTCTTCTTACTGTCTATGATTTGAACCATTCCTGTGACACTAGTTATAGACTCCGATGCTTCACATCTGGTTTACGGTATCCCTCTGACCTTCTTATTGACGATGAAACACGGAAATTGCATCGGAATTAAATACAAAAGGCACAATGCCGACTTAAGTACAAGAAAACTGACTCTTCTTTCGGTCTATGTTTAGAACCATTCCTGTGACAGTAGTTATAGATTCCGATGCTTCACTTCAGGTTTACTGTATCCCTCTGACCTTCCTATTGACGATGAAACACAGAAATTGCTTCGGAATTAAATACAAAAGGCACAATGAAGACTTAAGTACAAGAAAGCTGACTCTTCTTGCTGTCTATGTCTTGAACCATTCCTGTGACACTAGTTATAGATTTCGATGCTTCACTTCAGGTTTACTGTATCCCTCTGACCTTCTTCTTGTCGATGAAACACAGAAATTGCATCGGAATTAAAAACAAATGGCTCAATGCCGACTTAAATACAAGAAAACTGACTCTTCTTACTGTCTATGTTTTGAACCATTCCTGTGACACTAGTTATAGATTCCGATACTTCACTTCAGGTTTACTGTATCCCTCTGACCTTCTTATTGACGATCAGACACTGAAATGGCATCGGAATTAAATACAAAAGGCACAATGCCGACTTAAGTACAAGAAACTGACTCTTCTTACTGTCTATGATTTGAACCATTCCTGTGACACTAGTTATAGACTCCGATGCTTCACTTCAGGTTCACTGATTCCCTCTGACGGTCTTATTGACGATGAAACACAGAAATTGCATTGGAATTGAATTCAAAAGGCACAACGCCGACTTAAGTACAAGAAAACTGACTCTTCTTACTGTCTATGTTTTGAACCATTCCTGTGACACTAGTTATAGATTCCGATGCTTCACTTCAGGTTTACTGTATCCCTCTGACCTTCTTTTTGACGATGAAATACAGATATTGCATCGGAATTAAATACTAAAGGCACAATGCCGACTTAAGTACAAGAAAACTGACTCTCCTTACTGTCTATGTTTTGAACCATTCCTGTGACACTAGTTATAGATTCCGATGCTTCACTTCATGTTTACTGTATCTTTCCGACCTTCTTATTGACGATGAAACACGGAAATTGCATCGGAATTAAATACAAAAGGCACAATGCCGACTTAAGTACAAGAAAACTGACTCTTCTTACTGTCTATGCTTTGAACCATTCCTGTGACACTGGGAATAGATTCCGATCCTTCACTTCAGGTTTACTGTATCCCTCTGACCTTCTGATTGACGATGAAACACAGAAATTGCATCGGAATTAAATACAAAGGGCACAATGCCGACTTAAGTACAAGAAAACTGACTCTTCTTACTGTCTATGTTTGAACCATTCCTGTGACACTAGTTATAGATTCCGATGCTTCACTTCAGGTTTTCTGTATCCCTCTGACCTTCTTATTGACGATAAAACACAGAAATTGCATCGGAATTAAATACAAAAGGCACAATGCCGACTTATGTACAAGAAAACTGACTCTTCTTACTGTCTATTTTTTGAACCATTCCTGTGACACTAGTTATAGATTCTGCTGCTTCACTTCAGGTTTACTGTATCCCTCTCACCTTCTTATTGACGATGAAACACAGAGATTGCATCGGAGTAAAATCAAAATGGCACAATGCCGACTTAAGTACAGGAAAACTGACTCTTCTTACAGTCTATGTTTTGAACCACTCGTGTAACACTAGTTATAGATTCCGATGCTTCACTTCAGGTTTACTGTATCCCTCTGACCTTCTTATTGACGATGAAACAAAGAAATTGCTTCGGAATTAAATACAAAGGGAACAATGCCGACTTAAGTACAAGAAAACTGACTCTTCTTGCTGTCTATGTCTTGAACCATTCCTGTGACACTAGTTATAGATTCTGATGCTTCACTTCAGGTTTACTGTATCCCTCTGACCTTCTTATTGACGATGAAACACAGAAATTGCGTCGGAATTAAATACAAATGGCACAATGCCGACTTAAGTACAAGAAAACTGACTCTTCTTACTGTCTATGTTTTTAACCATTCCTGTGACACTTGTTATGGATTCCGATGCCTCACTTCAGGTTCACTGTATCCCTCTGACCTTCTTATTGACGATCAAACACTGAAATGGCATCGGAATTAAATACAAAAGGCACAATGCCGACTTAAGTACAAATATACTGACTCTTCTTACTGTCTATGATTTGAACCATTCCTGTGACACTAGTTATAGATTCCGATGCTTCACTTCAGGTTCACTGATTCCCTTTGACGTTCTTATTGACGATGAAACATAGAAATTGCATCGGAACGAATTAGAAAAGGAACAATGCCGACTTAGGTACAAGAAAACTGACTCTTCTTACTGTCTATGGTTTGAACTATTCCTGCGACACTAGTTGTAGATTCCGATGCTTCACTTCAGGTTTACTGTATCCCTCTGACCTTCTTATTGACGATGAAACACAGAAATTGCATCGGAATTAAATACAAAAGGCACAATGCCGACTTAAGTACAAGAAAACTGACTCTTCTTATTGTCTAAGATTTGAACCATTCCTGTGACACTAGTTATAGATTCCGATGCTTCACTTCAGCTTTACTGTATCCCTCTGACCTTCTCATTGACGATGAAACACAGAAATTGCATCGGAATTAAATACAAAAGGCACAATGCCCACATAAGTACAAGAAAACTGACTTTTCTTGCTGTCTATGTTTTGAACCATTCCTGTGACACTTTTTATAGATTCCGATGCTTCACTTCAGTTTTACTGTATCCCTCTCACCTCCTTATTGACGATGAAACACAGAAATTGCATCGGAATTAATTACGAAAGGCACAATGCCGACTTAAGTACAAGAAAACTGACTCTTCTTACTGACTATGTTTTGAACCATTCATGTGGCAAGAATTATAGATTCCGATGCTTTACTCCAGGTTTACTGTATCCCTCTGACCCTCTTATTGACGATGAAACAAAGAAATTGCTTCGGAAATAAATACAAAAGGAACAATGCCGACTTAAGTACAACAAAACTGACTCTTCTTGCTGTCTATGTCTTGAACCATTCCTGCGACACTAGTTATAGATTCTGATGCTTCACTTCAGGTTTACTGTATCCCTCTGACCTTCTTATTGACGATGAAACAAAGAAATTGCATCGGAATTAAATACAAATGGCACAATGCCGACTTAAGTACAAGAAAACTGACTCTTCTTACTGTCTATGTTTTGAACCATTCCTGTGACACTAGTTATAGATTCCGATGCCTCACTTCAGGTTCACTGTATCCCTCTGACCTTCTTATTGACGATCGAACACTGAAATGGCATCGGAATTAAATACAAAAGGCACAATGCCGACTTAAGTACAAATATACTGACTCTTCTTACTGTCTATGATTTGAACCATTCCTGTGACACTAGTTATAGATTCCGATGCTTCAGTTCAGGTTCACTGATTCCCTCTGACGTTCTTATTGACGATGAAACATAGAAATTGTATCGGAATGAATTAGAAAAGGAACAATGCCGACTTAGGTACAAGAAAACTGACTCTTCTTACTGTCTATGGTTTGAACCATTCCTGCGACACTAGTTATGGATTCCGATGCTTCACTTCAGGTTTACTGTATCCCTCTGACCTTCTTATGGACGATGAAACACAGAAATTGCATCGGAATTAAATACAAAAGGCACAATGCCGACTTAAGTACAAATATACTGACTCTTCTAACTGTCTATGATTTGAACCATTCCTGTGACACTAGTTATAGATTCCGATGCTTCACTTCAGGTTCACTGACTCCCTCTGACGTTCTTATTGACGATGAAACATAGAAATTGCATCGGAATGAATTAGAAAAGGAACAATGCCGACTTAGGTACAAGAAAACTGACTCTTCTTACTGTCTATGGTTTGAATCATTCCTGCGACACTAGTTATAGATTCCGATGCTTCACGTCAGGTTTACTGTATCCCTCTGACCTTCTTATTGACGATGAAACACAGAAATTGCATGGGAATTAAATACAAAAGGCACAATGCCGACTTAAGTACAAGAAAACTGACTCTTCTTATTGTCTAAGTTTTGAACCATTCCTGTGACACTAGTTATAGATTCCGATGCTTCACTTCAGCTTTACTGTATCCCTCTGACCTTCTTATTGACGATGAAACACAGAAATTGCATCGGAATTAAATACAAAAGGCACAATGCCGACATAAGTACAAGAAAACTGACTTTTCTTGCTGTCTATGTTTTGAACCATTCCTGTGACACTTTTTATAGATTCCGATGCTTCACTTCAGGTTTACTGTATCCCTCTGACCTCCTTATTGACGATGAAACACAGAAATTGCATCGGAATTAATTACGAAAGGCACAATGCCGACTTATGTACAAGAAAACTTACTCTTCTTACTGACTATGTTTTGAACCATTCATGTGGCAAGAATTATAGATTCCGATGCTTTACTCCAGGTTTACTGTATCCCTCTGACCCTCTTATTGACGATGAAACAAAGAAATTGCTTCGGAATTAAATACAAAAGGAACAATGCCGACTTAAGTACAAGAAAACTGACTCTTCTTGCTGTCTATGTCTTGAACCATTCCTGTGACACTAGTTATAGATTCTGATGCTTCACTTCAGGTTTACTGTATCCCTCTGACCTTCTTATTGACGATGAAACACAGAAATTGCTTCGGAATCAAATATAAAAGGCACAATGCCGACTTCAGTACAAGAAAACTGACTCTTCTTTCTGTCTATGTTTTGAACCATTCCTGTGACACTAGTTATAGATTCCGATGCTTCACTTCAGGTTTACTGTATCCCTCTGACCTTCTTCTTGACGATGAAACACAGAAATTGCATGGGAATTAAATACAAATGGCACAATGCCGACTTAAGTACAAGAAAACTGACTCTTCTTACTGTCTAAAGTTGAACCATTCCTGTGACACTAGTTATAGATTCCGATGCTTCACTTCAGGTTCACTGTATCCCTCTGACCTTCTTATTGACGATCAGACACTGAAATGGGATCGAAATTAAATACAAAAGGCACAATGCCGACTTCAGTACAAGGAAACTGACTCTTCTTACTGTCTATGATTTGAACCATTCCTGTGACACTAGTTATAGATTCCGATGCTTCACTTCAGGTTCACTGATTCCCTCTGACGTTCTTATTGACGATGAAACACAGAAATTGCATTGGAATTAAATTCAAAAGGCACAACGCAGACTTAAGTACAAGAAAACCGACTCTTCTTACTGTCTATGTCTTGAACCATTCCTGTGACACTAGTTATAGATTCTGATGCTTCACTTCAGGTTTACTGTATCCCTCTGACCTTCTTATTGACGATGAAACACAGAAATTGCATCGGAATTAAATACAAATGGCACAATGCCGACTTAAGTACAAGAAAACTGACTCTTCTTACTGTCTATGTTTTTAACCATTCCTGTGACACTTGTTATAGATTCCGATGCCTCACTTCAGGTTCACTGTATCCCTCTGACCTTCTTATTGACGATCAAAAACTGAAATGGCATCGGAATTAAATACAAAAGGCACAATGCCGACTTAAGTACAAATATACTGACTCTTCTTACTGTCTATGATTTGAACCATTCCTGTGACACTAGTTATAGATTCCGATGCTTCACTTCAGGTTCACTGATTCCCTCTGACGTTCTTATTGACGATGAAACATAGAAATTGCATCGGAACGAATTAGAAAAGGTACAATGCCGACTTAGGTACAAGAAAACTGACTCTTCTTACTGTCTATGGTTTGAACCATTCCTGCGACACTAGTTATAGATTCCGATGCTTCACTTCAGGTTTACTGTATCCCTCTGACCTTCTTATCGACGATGAAACACAGAAATTGCATCGGAATTAAATACGAAAGGCACAATGCCGACTTAAGTACAAGAAAACTGACTCTTCTTATTGTCTAAGTTTTGAACCATTCCTGTGACACTAGTTATAGATTCCGATGCTTCACTTCAGCTTTACTGTATCCCTCTGACCTTCTTATTGACGATGAAACACTGATATTGCATCGGAATTAAATACAAAAGGCACAATGCCCACATAAGTACAAGAAAACTGACTTTTCTTGCTGTCTATGTTTTGAACCATTCCTGTGACACTTTTTATAGATTCCGATGCTTCACTTCAGGTTTACTGTATCCCTCTGACCTCCTTATTGACAATGAAACACAGAAATTGCATCGGAATTAATTACGAAAGGCACAATGCCGACTTATGTACAAGAAAACTTACTCTTCTTACTGACTATGTTTTGAACCATTCATGTGGCAAGAATTATAGATTCCGATGCTTTACTCCAGGTTTACTGTATCCCTCTGACCCTCTTATTGACGATGAAACAAAGAAATTGCTTCGGAATTAAATACAAAAGGAACAATGCCGACTTAAGTACAAGAAAACTGACTCTTCTTGCTGTCTATGTCGTGAACCATTCCTGTGACACTAGTTATAGATTCTGATGCTTCACTTCAGGTTTACTGTATCCCTCTGACCTTCTTATTGACGATGAAACACAGAAATTGCTTCGGAATTAAATATAAAAGGCACAATGCCGACTTCAGTACAAGAAAACTGACTCTTCTTTCTGTCTATGTTTTGAACCATTCCTGTGACACTAGTTATAGATTCCGATGCTTCACTTCAGGTTTACTGTATCCCTCTGACCTTCTTCTTGACGATGAAACACAGAAATTGCATGGGAATTAAATACAAATGGCACAATGCCGACTTAAGTACAAGAAAACTGACTCTTCTTACTGTCTAAAGTTGAACCATTCCTGTGACACTAGTTATAGATTCCGATGCTTCACTTCAGGTTCACTGTATCCCTCTGACCTTCTTATTGACGATCAGACACTGAAATGGGATCGAAATTAAATACAAAAGGCACAATGCCGACTTCAGTACAAGGAAACTGACTCTTCTTACTGTCTATGATTTGAACCATTCCTGTGACACTAGTTATAGATTCCGATGCTTCACTTCAGGTTCACTGATTCCCTCTGACGTTCTTATTGACGATGAAACACAGAAATTGCATTGGAATTAAATTCAAAAGGCACAACGCAGACTTAAGTACAAGAAAACCGACTCTTCTTACTGTCTATGTCTTGAACCATTCCTGTGACACTAGTTATAGATTCTGATGCTTCACTTCAGGTTTACTGTATCCCTCTGACCTTCTTATTGACGATGAAACACAGAAATTGCATCGGAATTAAATACAAATGGCACAATGCCGACTTAAGTACAAGAAAACTGACTCTTCTTACTGTCTATGTTTTTAACCATTCCTGTGACACTTGTTATAGATTCCGATGCCTCACTTCAGGTTCACTGTATCCCTCTGACCTTCTTATTGACGATCAAAAACTGAAATGGCATCGGAATTAAATACAAAAGGCACAATGCCGACTTAAGTACAAATATACTGACTCTTCTTACTGTCTATGATTTGAACCATTCCTGTGACACTAGTTATAGATTCCGATGCTTCACTTCAGGTTCACTGATTCCCTCTGACGTTCTTATTGACGATGAAACATAGAAATTGCATCGGAACGAATTAGAAAAGGTACAATGCCGACTTAGGTACAAGAAAACTGACTCTTCTTACTGTCTATGGTTTGAACCATTCCTGCGACACTAGTTATAGATTCCGATGCTTCACTTCAGGTTTACTGTATCCCTCTGACCTTCTTATCGACGATGAAACACAGAAATTGCATCGGAATTAAATACGAAAGGCACAATGCCGACTTAAGTACAAGAAAACTGACTCTTCTTATTGTCTAAGTTTTGAACCATTCCTGTGACACTAGTTATAGATTCCGATGCTTCACTTCAGCTTTACTGTATCCCTCTGACCTTCTTATTGACGATGAAACGCTGATATTGCATCGGAATTAAATACAAAAGGCACAATGCCCACATAAGTACAAGAAAACTGACTTTTCTTGCTGTCTATGCTTTGAACCATTCCTGTGACACTTTTTATAGATTCCGATGCTTCACTTCAGGTTTACTGTATCCCTCTCACCTCCTTATTGACGATGAAACACAGAAATTGCATCGGAATTAATTACGAAAGGCACAATGCCGACTTAAGTACAAGAAAACTGACTCTTCTTACTGACTATGTTTTGAACCATTCATGTGGCAAGAATTATAGATTCCGATGCTTTACTCCAGGTTTACTGTATCCCTCTGACCCTCTTATTGACGATGAAACAAAGAAATTGCTTCGGAATTAAATACAAAAGGTACAATGCCGACTTAAGTACAAGAAAACTGACTCTTCTTGCTGTCTATGTCTTGAACCATTCCTGTGACACTAGTTATAGATTCTGATGCTTCACTTCAGGTTTACTGTATCCCTCTGACCTTCTTATTGACGATGAAACAAAGAAATTGCATCGGAATTAAATACAAATGGCACAATGCCGACTTAAGTACAAGAAAACTAACTCTTCTTACTGTCTATGTTTTGAACCATTCCTGTGAGACTAGTTATAGATTCCGATGCCTCACTTCAGGTTCACTGTATCCCTCTGACCTTCTTAATGACGATCAAACACTTAAATGGCATCGGAATTAAATACAAAAGGCACAATGCCGTCTTAAGTACAAATACACTGACACTTCTTACTGTCTATGATTTGAACCATTCCTGTGACACTAGTTATAGATTCCGATGCTTTACTTCAGGTTCACTGATTCCCTCTGACGTTCTTATTGACGATGAAACATAGAAATTGCATCGGAATGAATTAGAAAAGGAACAATGCCGACTTAGGTACAAGAAAACTGACTCTTCTTACTGTCTATGGTTTGAACCATTCCTGCGACACTAGTTATGGATTCCGATGCTTCACTTCAGGTTTATTGTATCCCTCTGACCTTCTTATTGACGATGAAACACAGAAATTGCATCGGAATTAAATACAAAGGGCACAATGCCGACTTAAGTACAAATATACTGACTCCTCTTACTGTCTATGATTTGAACCATTCCTGTGACACTAGTTATAGATTCCGATGCTTCACTTCAGGTTCACTGATTCCCTCTGACGTTCTTATTGACGATGAAACATAGAAATTGCATCGGAATGAATTAGAAAAGGAACAATGCCGACTTAGGTACAAGAAATCTGACTCTTCTTACTGTCTATGGTTTGAACCATTCCTGCGACACTAGTTATAGATTCCGATGCTTCACTTCAGCTTTACTGTATCCCTCTGACCTTCTTATTGACGATGAGACACAGAAATTGCATCGGAATTAAATACAAAAGGCACAATGCCGACTTAAGTACAAGAAAACTGACTCTTCTTATTGTCTAAGTTTTGAACCATTCCTGTGACACTAGTTATAGATTCCGATGCTTCACTTCAGCTTTACTGTATCCCTCTGACCTTCTTATTGACGATGAAACACAGAAATTGCATCGGAATTAAATACAAAAGGCACAATGCCGACATAAGTACAAGAAAACTGACTTTTCTTGCTGTCTATGTTTTGAACCATTCCTGTGACACTTTTTATAGATTCCGATGCTTCACTTCAGGTTTACTGTATCCCTCTGACCTCCTTATTGACGATGAAACACAGAAATTGCATCGGAATTAATTACGAAAGGCACAATACCGACTTAAGTACAAGAAAACTGACTCTTCTCACTGACTATGTTTTGAACCATTCATGTGGCAAGAATTATAGATTCCGATGCTTTACTCCAGATTTACTGTATCCCTCTGAACCTCTTATTGACGATGAAACAAAGAAATTGCTTCGGAATTAAATACAAGAGGAACAATGCCGACTTAAGTACAAGAAAACTGACTCTTCTTGCTGTCTATGTCTTGAACCATTCCTGTGACACTAGTTACAGATTCTGATGCTTCACTTCAGGTTTACTGTATCCCTCTGACCTTCTTATTGACGATGAAACAGAGAAATTGCATGGGAATTAAATACAAATGGCAGAATGCCGACTTAAGTACAAGAAAACTGACTCTTCTTGCTGTCTATGACTTGAACCATTCCTGTGACACTAGTTATAGATTCCGATGCTTCACTTCCGGTTTACTGTATCCCTCTGACCTTCTTTTTGACGATGAAATACAGATATTGCATCGGAATTAAATACTAAAGGCACAATGCCGGCTTATGTACAAGAAAACTGACTCTTCTTGCTGTCTATGTTTTGAACCATTCCTGTAACACTAGTTATAGAATCTGCTGCTCCACTTCAGGTTTACTTTGTCCCTCTCACCTTCTTATTGACGATGAAACACAGAGATTGCATCGGAGTAAAATACAAATGGCACAATGCCGACTTAAGTACAAGAAAACTGACTCCTCTTACAGTCTATGTTTTGAACCACTCGTGTAACACTAGTTATAGATTCCGATGCTTCACTTCAGCTTTACTGTATCCCTCTGACCTTCTTATTGACGATGAGACACAGAAATAGCATCGGAATTAAATACAAAAGGCACAATGCCGACATAAGTACAAGAAAACTGACTTTTCTTGCTGTCTATGTTTTGAACCATTCCTGTGACACTTTTTATAGATTCCGATGCTTCACTTCAGGTTTACTGTATCCCTCTGACCTCCTTATTGACGATGAAACACAGAAATTGCATCGGAATTAATTACGAAAGGCACAATACCGACTTAAGTACAAGAAAACTGACTCTTCTTACTGACTATGTTTTTAACCATTCCTGTGACACTTGTTATAGATTCCGATGCCTCACTTCAGGTTCACTGTATCCCTCTGACCTTCTTATTGACGATCAAAAACTGAAATGGCATCGGAATTAAATACAAAAGGCACAATGCCGACTTAAGTACAAATATACTGACTCTTCTTACTGTCTATGATTTGAACCATTCCTGTGACACTAGTTATAGATTCCGATGCTTCACTTCAGGTTCACTGATTCCCTCTGACGTTCTTATTGACGATGAAACATAGAAATTGCATCGGAACGAATTAGAAAAGGTACAATGCCGACTTAGGTACAAGAAAACTGACTCTTCTTACTGTCTATGGTTTGAACCATTCCTGCGACACTAGTTATAGATTCCGATGCTTCACTTCAGGTTTACTGTATCCCTCTGACCTTCTTATCGACGATGAAACACAGAAATTGCATCGGAATTAAATACGAAAGGCACAATGCCGACTTAAGTACAAGAAAACTGACTCTTCTTATTGTCTAAGTTTTGAACCATTCCTGTGACACTAGTTATAGATTCCGATGCTTCACTTCAGCTTTACTGTATCCCTCTGACCTTCTTATTGACGATGAAACACTGATATTGCATCGGAATTAAATACAAAAGGCACAATGCCCACATAAGTACAAGAAAACTGACTTTTCTTGCTGTCTATGTTTTGAACCATTCCTGTGACACTTTTTATAGATTCCGATGCTTCACTTCAGGTTTACTGTATCCCTCTGACCTCCTTATTGACAATGAAACACAGAAATTGCATCGGAATTAATTACGAAAGGCACAATGCCGACTTATGTACAAGAAAACTTACTCTTCTTACTGACTATGTTTTGAACCATTCATGTGGCAAGAATTATAGATTCCGATGCTTTACTCCAGGTTTACTGTATCCCTCTGACCCTCTTATTGACGATGAAACAAAGAAATTGCTTCGGAATTAAATACAAAAGGAACAATGCCGACTTAAGTACAAGAAAACTGACTCTTCTTGCTGTCTATGTCGTGAACCATTCCTGTGACACTAGTTATAGATTCTGATGCTTCACTTCAGGTTTACTGTATCCCTCTGACCTTCTTATTGACGATGAAACACAGAAATTGCTTCGGAATTAAATATAAAAGGCACAATGCCGACTTCAGTACAAGAAAACTGACTCTTCTTTCTGTCTATGTTTTGAACCATTCCTGTGACACTAGTTATAGATTCCGATGCTTCACTTCAGGTTTACTGTATCCCTCTGACCTTCTTCTTGACGATGAAACACAGAAATTGCATGGGAATTAAATACAAATGGCACAATGCCGACTTAAGTACAAGAAAACTGACTCTTCTTACTGTCTAAAGTTGAACCATTCCTGTGACACTAGTTATAGATTCCGATGCTTCACTTCAGGTTCACTGTATCCCTCTGACCTTCTTATTGACGATCAGACACTGAAATGGGATCGAAATTAAATACAAAAGGCACAATGCCGACTTCAGTACAAGGAAACTGACTCTTCTTACTGTCTATGATTTGAACCATTCCTGTGACACTAGTTATAGATTCCGATGCTTCACTTCAGGTTCACTGATTCCCTCTGACGTTCTTATTGACGATGAAACACAGAAATTGCATTGGAATTAAATTCAAAAGGCACAACGCAGACTTAAGTACAAGAAAACCGACTCTTCTTACTGTCTATGTCTTGAACCATTCCTGTGACACTAGTTATAGATTCTGATGCTTCACTTCAGGTTTACTGTATCCCTCTGACCTTCTTATTGACGATGAAACACAGAAATTGCATCGGAATTAAATACAAATGGCACAATGCCGACTTAAGTACAAGAAAACTGACTCTTCTTACTGTCTATGTTTTTAACCATTCCTGTGACACTTGTTATAGATTCCGATGCCTCACTTCAGGTTCACTGTATCCCTCTGACCTTCTTATTGACGATCAAAAACTGAAATGGCATCGGAATTAAATACAAAAGGCACAATGCCGACTTAAGTACAAATATACTGACTCTTCTTACTGTCTATGATTTGAACCATTCCTGTGACACTAGTTATAGATTCCGATGCTTCACTTCAGGTTCACTGATTCCCTCTGACGTTCTTATTGACGATGAAACATAGAAATTGCATCGGAACGAATTAGAAAAGGTACAATGCCGACTTAGGTACAAGAAAACTGACTCTTCTTACTGTCTATGGTTTGAACCATTCCTGCGACACTAGTTATAGATTCCGATGCTTCACTTCAGGTTTACTGTATCCCTCTGACCTTCTTATCGACGATGAAACACAGAAATTGCATCGGAATTAAATACGAAAGGCACAATGCCGACTTAAGTACAAGAAAACTGACTCTTCTTATTGTCTAAGTTTTGAACCATTCCTGTGACACTAGTTATAGATTCCGATGCTTCACTTCAGCTTTACTGTATCCCTCTGACCTTCTTATTGACGATGAAACGCTGATATTGCATCGGAATTAAATACAAAAGGCACAATGCCCACATAAGTACAAGAAAACTGACTTTTCTTGCTGTCTATGCTTTGAACCATTCCTGTGACACTTTTTATAGATTCCGATGCTTCACTTCAGGTTTACTGTATCCCTCTCACCTCCTTATTGACGATGAAACACAGAAATTGCATCGGAATTAATTACGAAAGGCACAATGCCGACTTAAGTACAAGAAAACTGACTCTTCTTACTGACTATGTTTTGAACCATTCATGTGGCAAGAATTATAGATTCCGATGCTTTACTCCAGGTTTACTGTATCCCTCTGACCCTCTTATTGACGATGAAACAAAGAAATTGCTTCGGAATTAAATACAAAAGGTACAATGCCGACTTAAGTACAAGAAAACTGACTCTTCTTGCTGTCTATGTCTTGAACCATTCCTGTGACACTAGTTATAGATTCTGATGCTTCACTTCAGGTTTACTGTATCCCTCTGACCTTCTTATTGACGATGAAACAAAGAAATTGCATCGGAATTAAATACAAATGGCACAATGCCGACTTAAGTACAAGAAAACTAACTCTTCTTACTGTCTATGTTTTGAACCATTCCTGTGAGACTAGTTATAGATTCCGATGCCTCACTTCAGGTTCACTGTATCCCTCTGACCTTCTTAATGACGATCAAACACTTAAATGGCATCGGAATTAAATACAAAAGGCACAATGCCGTCTTAAGTACAAATACACTGACACTTCTTACTGTCTATGATTTGAACCATTCCTGTGACACTAGTTATAGATTCCGATGCTTTACTTCAGGTTCACTGATTCCCTCTGACGTTCTTATTGACGATGAAACATAGAAATTGCATCGGAATGAATTAGAAAAGGAACAATGCCGACTTAGGTACAAGAAAACTGACTCTTCTTACTGTCTATGGTTTGAACCATTCCTGCGACACTAGTTATGGATTCCGATGCTTCACTTCAGGTTTATTGTATCCCTCTGACCTTCTTATTGACGATGAAACACAGAAATTGCATCGGAATTAAATACAAAGGGCACAATGCCGACTTAAGTACAAATATACTGACTCCTCTTACTGTCTATGATTTGAACCATTCCTGTGACACTAGTTATAGATTCCGATGCTTCACTTCAGGTTCACTGATTCCCTCTGACGTTCTTATTGACGATGAAACATAGAAATTGCATCGGAATGAATTAGAAAAGGAACAATGCCGACTTAGGTACAAGAAATCTGACTCTTCTTACTGTCTATGGTTTGAACCATTCCTGCGACACTAGTTATAGATTCCGATGCTTCACTTCAGCTTTACTGTATCCCTCTGACCTTCTTATTGACGATGAGACACAGAAATTGCATCGGAATTAAATACAAAAGGCACAATGCCGACTTAAGTACAAGAAAACTGACTCTTCTTATTGTCTAAGTTTTGAACCATTCCTGTGACACTAGTTATAGATTCCGATGCTTCACTTCAGCTTTACTGTATCCCTCTGACCTTCTTATTGACGATGAAACACAGAAATTGCATCGGAATTAAATACAAAAGGCACAATGCCGACATAAGTACAAGAAAACTGACTTTTCTTGCTGTCTATGTTTTGAACCATTCCTGTGACACTTTTTATAGATTCCGATGCTTCACTTCAGGTTTACTGTATCCCTCTGACCTCCTTATTGACGATGAAACACAGAAATTGCATCGGAATTAATTACGAAAGGCACAATACCGACTTAAGTACAAGAAAACTGACTCTTCTCACTGACTATGTTTTGAACCATTCATGTGGCAAGAATTATAGATTCCGATGCTTTACTCCAGATTTACTGTATCCCTCTGAACCTCTTATTGACGATGAAACAAAGAAATTGCTTCGGAATTAAATACAAGAGGAACAATGCCGACTTAAGTACAAGAAAACTGACTCTTCTTGCTGTCTATGTCTTGAACCATTCCTGTGACACTAGTTACAGATTCTGATGCTTCACTTCAGGTTTACTGTATCCCTCTGACCTTCTTATTGACGATGAAACAGAGAAATTGCATGGGAATTAAATACAAATGGCAGAATGCCGACTTAAGTACAAGAAAACTGACTCTTCTTGCTGTCTATGACTTGAACCATTCCTGTGACACTAGTTATAGATTCCGATGCTTCACTTCCGGTTTACTGTATCCCTCTGACCTTCTTTTTGACGATGAAATACAGATATTGCATCGGAATTAAATACTAAAGGCACAATGCCGGCTTATGTACAAGAAAACTGACTCTTCTTGCTGTCTATGTTTTGAACCATTCCTGTAACACTAGTTATAGAATCTGCTGCTCCACTTCAGGTTTACTTTGTCCCTCTCACCTTCTTATTGACGATGAAACACAGAGATTGCATCGGAGTAAAATACAAATGGCACAATGCCGACTTAAGTACAAGAAAACTGACTCCTCTTACAGTCTATGTTTTGAACCACTCGTGTAACACTAGTTATAGATTCCGATGCTTCACTTCAGCTTTACTGTATCCCTCTGACCTTCTTATTGACGATGAGACACAGAAATAGCATCGGAATTAAATACAAAAGGCACAATGCCGACATAAGTACAAGAAAACTGACTTTTCTTGCTGTCTATGTTTTGAACCATTCCTGTGACACTTTTTATAGATTCCGATGCTTCACTTCAGGTTTACTGTATCCCTCTGACCTCCTTATTGACGATGAAACACAGAAATTGCATCGGAATTAATTACGAAAGGCACAATACCGACTTAAGTACAAGAAAACTGACTCTTCTTACTGACTATGTTTTGAACCATTCATGTGGCAAGAATTATAGATTCCGATGCTTTACTCCAGATTTACTGTATCCCTCTGACCCTCTTATTGACGATGAAACAAAGAAATTGCTTCGGAATTAAATACAAAAGGAACAATGCCGACTTAAGTACAAGAAAACTGACTCTTCTTGCTGTCTATGTCTTGAACCATTCCTGTGACACTAGTTACAGATTCTGATGCTTCACTTCAGGTTTACTGTATCCCTCTGACCTTCTTCTTGACGATGAAACACAGAAATTGCATGGGAATTAAATACAAATGGCACAATGCCGACTTAAGTACAAGAAAACTGACTCTTCTTACTGTCTAAAGTTGAACCATTCCTGTGACACTAGTTATAGATTCCGATGCTTCACTTCAGGTTCACTGTATCCCTCTGACCTTCATATTGACGATCAGACACTGAAATGGCATCGAAATTAAATACAAAAGGCACAATGCCGACTTAAGTACAAGGAAACTGACTCTTCTTACTATCTACGATTTGAACCATTCCTGTGACACTAGTTATAGATTCCGATGCTTCACTTCAGGTTCACTGATTCCCTCTGACGTTCTTATTGACGATGAAACACAGAAATTGAATTGGAATTAAATTCAAAAGGCACAACGCAGACTTAAGTACAAGAAAACCGACTCTTCTTACTGTCTATGCTTTGAAACATTCCTGTGACACTAGTTACAGATTCCGATGCTTCACTTCAGGTATACTGTATCCCTCTGACCTTCTTATTGACGTTGAAACATAGAAATTGCATCGGAATTAAATGCAAAAGGCACAATGCTGACATATGTACAAGAAAACTGACTCTTCTTACCGTCTATGTTTGCACCATTCATGTGACACTAGTTATAGATACCGATGCGTCACTTCAGGTTTACTGTATCCCTCTGACTTTCTTATTGACGATGAAACACAGAAATTGCTTCGGAATTAAATACAAAAGGCACAATGCCGACTTAAGTACAAGAAAACTGACTCTTCTTACTGTCTATGTCTTGAACCATTCCTGTGACACTAGTTATAGATTCCGATGCTTCACTTCCGGTTTACTGTATCCCTCTGACCTTCTTTTTGACGATGAAATACAGATATTGCATCGAAATTAAATACTAAAGGCACAATGCCGGCTTATGTACACGAAAACTGACTCTTCTTGCTGTCTATGTTTTGAACCATTCCTGTGACACTAGTTATAGATTCTGCTGCTCCACTTCAGGTTTACTTTGTACCTCTCACCTTCTTATTGACGATGAAACACAGAGATTGCATCGGAGTAAAATACAAATGGCACAATGCCGACTTAAGTACAAGAAAACTGACTCCTCTTACAGTATATGTTTTGAACCACTCGTGTAACACTAGTTATAGATTCCGATGCTTCACTTCAGGTTTACTGTATTCCTCTGACCTTCTTATTGACGATGAAACACAGAAATTGCTTCGGAATTAAATATAAAAGGCACAATGTTGACTTAAGTACGAGAAAACTGACTCTTCTAACTGTCTATGTTTTCAACCATTCCTATGACACTAGTTATAGATTCCGATGCATCACTTCAGGTTTACTGTATCCCTCTGACCTTCGTATTGACGATGAAACACAGATATTGCATCGGAATTAAATACAAAAGGCACAATGCCGACTTAAGTACAAGAAAACTGACTCTCCTTACTGTCTATGTTTTGAACTATTCCTGTGACACTAGTTATAGATTCCGATGCTTCACTTCCGGTTTACTGTATCTTTCTGACCTTCTTATTGACGATGAAACACGGAAATTGCATCGGAATTAAATACAAAAGGCACAATGCCGACTTAAGTAAAAGAAAACTGTCTCTTCTTACTGTCTATGCTTTGAACCATTCCTGTGACACTAGGAATATATTTCGATGCTTCACTTCAGGTTTACTGTATCCCTCTGACCTTCTTATTGACGATGAAACACAGAAATTGCATCGGAATTAAATACAAAAGGCACAATGCCGACTTAAGTACAAGAAAACTGACTCTTCTTACTGTCTATTTTTGAACCATTCCTGTGACACTAGTTATAGATTCCGATGCTTCACTTCAGGTTTTCTGTATCCCTCTGACCTTCTTATTGACGACGAAACACAGAAATTGCATCGGAATTAAATACAAAAGGCACAATGCCGCCTTAAGTACAAGAAAACTGACTCTTCTTACTGTCTATGTTTTGAACCATTCCTGTGACACTAGTTATAGATTCTGCTGCTCCACTTCAGGTTTACTTTGTCCCTCTCACCTTCTTATTGACGATGAAACACAGATATTGCATCGGAGTAAAATACAAATGGCACAATGCCGACTTAAGTACAAGAAAACTGACTCTTCTAACAGTCTATGTTTTGAACCACTCGTGTAACACTAGTTATAGATTCCGATGCTTCACTTCAGGTTTACTGTATTCCTCTGACCTTCTTATTGACGATGAAACACAGAAATTGCTTCGGAATTAAATATAAAAGGCACAATGTCGACTTAAGTACAAGAAAACTGACTCTTCTATCTGTCTATGTTTTGAACCATTCCTATGACACTAGTTATAGATTCCGATGCATCACTTCATGTTTGCTGCATCCCTCTGACCTTCGTATTGACGATGAAACACAGATATTGCATCGGAATTAAATACAAAAGGCACAATGCCGACTTAAGTACAAGAAAACTGACTCTCCTTACTGTCTATGTTTTGAACCATTCCTGTGACACTAGTTATAGATTCCGATGCTTCACTTCCGGTTTACTGTATCTTTCTGACCTTCTTATTGAGGATGAAACACGGAAATTGCATCGGAATTAAATACAAAAGGCACAATGCCGACTTAAGTATAAGAAAACTGTCTCTTCTTACTGTCTATGCTTTGAACCATTCCTGTGACACTAGGAATATATTCCGATGCTTCACTTCAGGTTTACTGTATCCCTCTGACCTTCTTATTGACGATGAAACACAGAAATTGCATGGGAATTAAATACAAAAGGCACAATGCCGACTTAAGTACAAGAAAACTGACTCTTCTTACTGTCTATTTTTGAACCATTCCTGTGGCACTAGTTATAGATTCCGATGCTTCACTTCAGGTTTTCTGTATCCCTCTGACCTTCTTATTGACGACGAAACACAGAAATTGCATCGCAATTGAATACAAAAGGCACAATGCCGCCTTAAGTACAAGAAAACTGACTCTTCTTACTGTCTATGTTTTGAACCATTCCTGTGACACTAGTTATAGATTCTGCTGCTCCACTTCAGGTTTACTTTGTCCCTCTCACCTTCTTATTGACGATGAAACACAGATATTGCATCGGAGTAAAATACAAATGGCACAATGCCGACTTAAGTACAAGAAAACTGACTCTTCTAACAGTCTATGTTTTGAACCACTCGTGTAACACTAGTTATAGATTCCGATGCTTCACTTCAGGTTTACTGTATTCCTCTGACCTTCTTATTGACGATGAAACACAGAAATTGCTTCGGAATTAAATATAAAAGGCACAATGTCGACTTAAGTACAAGAAAACTGACTCTTCTAACTGTCTATGTTTTGAACCATTCCTATGACACTAGTTATAGATTCCGATGCATCACTTCATGTTTGCTGCATCCCTCTGACCTTCTTATTGACGATGAAACACAGATATTGCATCGGAATTAAATACAAAAGGCACAATGCCGACTTAAGTACAAGAAAACTGACTCTTCTTACTGTCTATGATTTGAACCATTCCTGTGACACTAGTTATAGATTCCGATGCTTCACTTCAGGTTTACTGTATCCCTCTGACCTTCTTATTGACGATGAAACACGGAACATGCATCGGAATTAAATACAAAAGGCACAATTCCGACTAAAGCACAAGAATACTGACCCTTCTTACTGTCTATGCTTCGAACCATTCGTGTGACACTAGGTACAGATTCCGATGCTTCACTTCAGGTTTACAGCATCCCTCTGAATTTCTTATTGACGATGAAACACAGAAATTGCATCGGAATCAAGTACAAAAGGCACAATGCCGACTTAAGTACAAGAAACCTGACTCCTCTTACTGTCTATGTTTGAACCATTCCTGTGACACTAGTTATAGATTCCGATGCTTCACTTCAGGTTCACTGTATCCTCTGACCTTCTTATTGACGATGAAACACTGAAATTTAATCGGAATTAAATACAAAAGGCACAATGCCGTCTTAAGTACAAGAAAACTGACTCTTCGTACTGTCTATGTTTTGAACCATTCCTGTGACACTAGTTATAGATTCCGATGCTTCACTTCAGGTTTACTGTATGCCTCAGACCTTCTTATTGCCGATGAAACACAGAAATTGCATCGGAATTAAATACAAAAGGCACAACGCCGACTGAAGTACAAGAAAACTGACTCTTCTTACTGTCTATGTTTTGAACCATGCCTGTGACACTAGTTATAGATTCCGATGCATCACTTCATGTTTACTGTATCATTCTGACCCTCTTATTCACGATGAAACACAGAAATTGCATCGGAATTTAATACAAAAGGCACAATGCCGACTTAAGTACAAGAAAACTGACTCTTCTTACTGTCTATGTTTTCAACCATTCCTGTGACACTAGTTATAGATTCCGATGCTTTACTCCAGGTTTACTGTATCTCTCTGACCTCCTTATTGACGATGATACAAAGAAATTCCTTCGGAATTAAATACAAAAGGCACAATGCCGACTGAAGTACAAGAAAACTGACTCTTGTTACTGTCTATGTTTTGAACCATTCCTGTGACACTAGATATAGATTCCGATGCTTCACTTTAAGTTTACTGTATCCCTCTGACCTTCTTATTGACGATGAAACACAGAAAATGCATCGGAATTAAATACAAAAAGCACAATGCAGACTTCAGTACAAGAAACCTGACTCCTCTTACTGTCTATGTTTTGAACCATTCCTGTGACATTAGTTATAGATTCCGATGCTTCACTTTAGGTTTACTGTATCCCTCTGACGTTCTTATTGACGATGAACGCAGAAATTGCATCGGAATTAAATACAAAAGGCACAATGCCGACTTAAGTACAAGAAAACTGACTCCTCTTACTGTCTAAAGTTGAACCATTCCTGTGACACTAGTTATAGTTTCCGATGCTACACTTCAGGTTTACTGTATCCCTCTGACCTTGTTATTGACGAGGAAACACAGAAATTGCATCGGAAAAATTAAATACCAAAGGCACAATGCCGACTTAAGTACAAGAAAATTGACTCATCTTACTGTCTATGTTTGAACCATTCCTGTGACACTAGTTACAGATTCCGATGCTTCACTTTTGGTTTACTGTATCCCTCTGACCTTCTTATTCACGATGAAACACAGAATGTGCATCGGAATTAAATACAAAAGGCACAATGCCGACTTAAGTACAAGAAAACTGACTCTTCTTACTGTCTATGATTTGAACCATTCCTATGACACTAGTTATAGAATCTGCTGCTTCACTTCAGGTTTATTGTATCCCTCTGACCTTCTTATTGACGATGAAACACGGAAATTGCATCTGAATGAAATACAAAAGGCACAATGCCGACTTAAGTACAAGAAAACTGACTCTTCTTACTGTCTATGATTGAACCATTCCTGTGACAGTAGTTATAGATTCCGATGCTTCACTTCAGGTTTACTGTATCCCTCTGACCTTCCTATTGACGATGAAACACAGAAATTGCTTCGGAATTAAATACAAAAGGCACAATGCCTACTTAAGTACAAGAAAACTGACTCTTCTTACTGTCTATGATTTGAACCATTTCTGTGACACTAGTTATAGATTTCGATGCTTCACTTCAGGTTTACTGTATCCCTCTGACCTTCTTATTGACGATGAAACACGGAACATGCATCGGAATTAAATACAAAAGGCACAATTCCGACTAAAGCACAAGAATACTGACCCTTCTTACTGTCTATGCTTCGAACCATTCGTGTGACACTAGGTACAGATTCCGATGCTTCACTTCAGGTTTACAGTATCCCTCTGAATTTCTTATTGACGATGAAACACAGAAATTGCATCGGAATCAAGTACAAAAGGCACAATGCCGACTTAAGTACAAGAAACCTGACTCCTCTTACTGTCTATGTTTGAACCATTCCTGTGACACTAGTTATAGATTCCGATGCTTCACTTCAGGTTCACTGTATCCTCTGACCTTCTTATTGACGATGAAACACTGAAATTTAATCGGAATTAAATACAAAAGGCACAATGCCGTCTTAAGTACAAGAAAACTGACTCTTCGTACTGTCTATGTTTTGAACCATTCCTGTGACACTAGTTATAGATTCCGATGCTTCACTTCAGGTTTACTGTATGCCTCAGACCTTCTTATTGCCGATGAAACACAGAAATTGCATCGGAATTAAATACAAAAGGCACAACGCCGACTGAAGTACAAGAAAACTGACTCTTCTTACTGTCTATGTTTTGAACCATGCCTGTGACACTAGTTATAGATTCCGATGCATCACTTCATGTTTACTGTATCATTCTGACCCTCTTATTCACGATGAAACACAGAAATTGCATCGGAATTTAATACAAAAGGCACAATGCCGACTTAAGTACAAGAAAACTGACTCTTCTTACTGTCTATGTTTTCAACCATTCCTGTGACACTAGTTATAGATTCCGATGCTTTACTCCAGGTTTACTGTATATCTCTGACCTCCTTATTGACGATGATACAAAGAAATTCCTTCGGAATTAAATACAAAAGGCACAATGCCGACTTAAGTACAAGAAAACTGACTCTTGTTACTGTCTATGTTTTGAACCATTCCTGTGACACTAGATATAGATTCCGATGCTTCACTTTAAGTTTACTGTATCCCTCTGACCTTCTTATTGACGATGAAACACAGAAAATGCATCGGAATTAAATACAAAAAGCACAATGCAGACTTCAGTACAAGAAACCTGACTCCTCTTACTGTCTATGTTTTGAACCATTCCTGTGACATTAGTTATAGATTCCGATGCTTCACTTTAGGTTTACTGTATCCCTCTGACGTTCTTATTGACGATGAACGCAGAAATTGCATCGGAATTAAATACAAAAGGCACAATGCCGACTTAAGTACAAGAAAACTGACTCCTCTTACTGTCTAAAGTTGAACCATTCCTGTGACACTAGTTATAGTTTCCGATGCTACACTTCAGGTTTACTGTATCCCTCTGACCTTGTTATTGACGAGGAAACACAGAAATTGCATCGGAAAAATTAAATACCAAAGGCACAATGCCGACTTAAGTACAAGAAAATTGACTCATCTTACTGTCTATGTTTGAACCATTCCTGTGACACTAGTTACAGATTCCGATGCTTCACTTTTGGTTTACTGTATCCCTCTGACCTTCTTATTCACGATGAAACACAGAATGTGCATCGGAATTAAATACAAAAGGCACAATGCCGACTTAAGTACAAGAAAACTGACTCTTCTTACTGTCTATGATTTGAACCATTCCTATGACACTAGTTATAGAATCTGCTGCTTCACTTCAGGTTTATTGTATCCCTCTGACCTTCTTATTGACGATGAAACACGGAAATTGCATCTGAATGAAATACAAAAGGCACAATGCCGACTTAAGTACAAGAAAACTGACTCTTCTTACTGTCTATGATTGAACCATTCCTGTGACAGTAGTTATAGATTCCGATGCTTCACTTCAGGTTTACTGTATCCCTCTGACCTTCCTATTGACGATGAAACACAGAAATTGCTTCGGAATTAAATACAAAAGGCACAATGCCTACTTAAGTACAAGAAAACTGACTCTTCTTGCTGTCTATGTCTTGAACCATTTCTGTGACACTAGTTATAGATTTCGATGCTTCACTTCAGGTTTACTGTATCCCTCTGACCTTCTTCTTGTCGATGAAACACAGAAATTGCATCGGAATTAAATACAAATGGCTCAATGCCGACTTAAGTACAAGAAAACTGACTCTTCTTACTGTCTATGATTTGAACCATTCCTGTGACACTAGCTATAGATTCCGATACTTCACTTCAGGTTTACTGTATCCCTCTGACCTTCTTATTGACGGTCAGACACTGAAATGGCATCGGAATTAAATACAAAAGGCACAAAGCCGACATATGTACAAGAAAACTGAATCTTCTTACTCTCTATGTTTGCACCATTCATGTGACACTAGTTATAGATACCGATGCGTCACTTCAGGTTTACTGTATCCCTCTGACCTTCTTATTGACGATGAAACACAGAAATTGCTTCGGAATTAAATACAAAAGGCACAATGCCGACTTAAGTACAAGAAAACTGACTCTTCTTGCTGTCTATGTCATGAACCATTCCTGTGACACTAGTTATAGATTCCGATGCTTCACTTCAGGTTTACTGTATCCCTCTGACCTTCTTTTTGACGATGACACACAGATATTGCATCGGAATTAAATACTAAAGGCACAATGCCGACTTAAGTACACGAAAACTGACTCTCCTTACTGTCTATAATTTGAACCATTCCTGTGACACTAGTTATAGATTCCGATGCTTCACTTCAGGTTTACTGTATCTTTCTGACCTTCTTATTGACGATGAAACACGGAAATTGCATCGGAATTAAATACAAAAGGCACAATGCCGACTTAAGTACAAGCAAACTGACTCTTCTTACTGTCTATGCTTTGAACCATTCCTGTGACACTGGGAATAGATTCCGATCCTTCACATCAGGTTTACTGTATCCCTCTGACCTTCTGATTGACGATGAAACACAGAAATTGCATCGGAATTAAATACAAAAGGCACAATGCCGACTTAAGTACAAGAAAACTGACTCTTCTTACTGTCTATGTTTGAACCATTCCTGTGACACTAGTTATAGATTCCGGTGCTTCACTTCAGGTTTTCTGTATCCCTCTGACCTTCTTATTGACGATGAAACACAGAAATTGCATCGGAATTAAATACAAAAGGCACAATGCCGACTTAAGTACAAGAAAACTGACTCTTCTTACTGTCTATGTTTTGAACCATTCCTGTGACACTAGTTATAGATTCTGCTGCTTCACTTCAGGTTTACTGTATCCCTCTCACCTTCTTATTGACGATGAAACACAGAGATTGCATCGGAGTAAAATACAAATGGCACAATGCCGACTTAAGTACAAGAAAACTGACTCTTCTTACAGTCTATGTTTTGAACCACTCGTGTAACACTAGTTATAGATTCCGATGCTTCACTTCAGGTTTACTGTATCCCTCTGACCTTCTTATTGACGATGAAACAAAGAAATTGCTTCGGAATTAAATACAAAAGGAACAATGCCGACTTAAGTACAAGAAAACTGACTCTTCTTGCTGTCTATGTCTTGAACCATTCCTGTGACACTAGTTATAGATTCTGATGCTTCACTTCAGGTTTACTGTATCCCTCTGACCTTCTTATTGACGATGAAACACAGAAATTGCATCGGAATTAAATACAAATTGCACAATGCCGACTTAAGTACAAGAAAACTGACTCTTCTTACTGTCTATGTTTTTAACCATTCCTGTGACACTTGTTATAGATTCCGATGCCTCACTTCAGGTTCACTGTATCCCTCTGACCTTCTTATTGACGATGAAACACAGAAATTGCATGGGAATTAATTACAAAAGGCACAATGCCGACTTAAGTAAAAGAAAACTGACTCTTCTTATTGTCTAAGTTTTGAACCATTCCTGTGACACTAGTTATAGATTCCGATGCTTCACTTCAGCTTTACTGTATCCCTCTGACCTCCTTAGTGACGATGCAACATAGAAATTGCATCGGAATTAATTACGAAAGGCACAATGCCGACTTAAGTACAAGAAAACTGACTCTTCTTACTGACTATGTTTTGACCATTCATGTGGCAAGATTTATAGATTCCGATGCTTTACTCCAGGTTTACTGTATCCCTCTGACCCTCTTATTGACGATGAAACAAAGAAATTGCTTCGGAATTAAATACAAAAGGAACAATGCCGACTTAAGTTCAAGAAAACTGACTCTTCTTGCTTTCTATGTCTTGAACCATTCCTGTGACACTAGTTATATATTCTGATGCTTCACTTCAGGTTTACTGTATCCCTCTGACCTTCTTATTGACGATGAAACAAAGAAATTGCATCGGAATTAAATACAAATGGCACAATGCCGACTTAAGTACAAGAAAACTGACTCTTCTTACTGTCTATGTTTTGAACCATTCCTGTGACACTAGTTATAGATTCCGATGCCTCACTTCAGGTTCACTGATTCCCTCTGACGTTCTTATTGACGATGAAACATAGAAATTGCATCGGAATGAATTAGAAAAGGAACAATGCCGACTTAGGTACAAGAAAACTGACTCTTCTTACCGTCTATGGTTTGAACCATTCCTGCGACACTAGTTATAGATTCCGATGCTTCACTTCAGGTTTACTGTATCGCTCTGACCTTCTTATTGACGATGAAACACAGAAATTGCAACGGAATTAAATACAAAAGGCACAATGCCGACTTAAGTACAAGAAAACTGACTCTTCTTATTGTCTAAGTTTTGAACCATTCCTGTGACACTAGTTATAGATTCCGATGCTTCACTTCAGGTTTTCTGTATCCCTCTGACCTCCTTATTGACGATGAAACACAGAAATTGCATCGGAATTAATTACGAAAGGCACAATGCCGACTTAAGTACAAGAAAACTGACTCATCTTACTGACTATGTTTTGAACCACTCATGTGGCAAGAATTATAGATTCCGATGCTTTACTCCAGGTTTACTGTATCCCTCTGACCCTCTTATTGATGATGAAACAAAGAAATTGCTTCGGAATTAAATACAAAAGGAACAATGCCGACTTAAGTACAAGAAAACTGACTCTTCTTGCTGTCTATGTCTTGAACCATTCCTGTGACACTAGTTATAGATTCTGATGCTTCACTTCAGGTTCACTGTATCCCTCTGACCTTCGTATTGACGATGAAACACAGAAATTGCATCGGAATTAAATACAAATGGCACAATGCCGACTTAAGTACAAGAAAACTGACTCTTCTTACTGTCTATGTTTTGAACCATTCCTGTGACACTAGTTATAGATTCCGATGGCTCACTTCAGGTTCACTGTATCCCTCTGACCTTCTTATTGACGATCAAACACTGAAATGGCATCGGAATTAAATACAAAAGGCTCAATGCAGACTTAAGTACAAATATACTGACTCTTCTTACTGTCTATGATTTGAACCATTCCTGTGACACTAGTTATAGATTCCGATGCTTCACTTCAGGTTCACTGATTCCCTCTGACGTTCTTATTGACGATGAAACATAGAAATTGCATCGGAATGAATTAGAAAAGGAACAATGCCGACTTAGGTACAAGAAACTGACTCTTCTTACTGTCTATGGTTTGAACCGTTCCTGCGACACTAGTTATAGATTCCGATGCTTCACTTCAGGTTTACAGTATCCCTCTGACCTTCTTATTGACGATGAAACACAGAAATTGCATCGGAATTAAACACAAAAGGCACAATGCCGACTTAAGTACAAGAAAACTGACTCTTCTTATTGTCTAAGTTTTGAACCATTCCTGTGACACTAGTTATAGATTCCGATGCTTCACTTCAGCTGTACTGTATCCCTCTGACCTTCTTATTGACGATGAAACACAGAAATTGCATCGGAATGAAGTACAAAAGGCACAATGCCGACATAAGTACAAGAAAACTGACTTTTCTTGCTGTCTATGTTTTGAACCATTCCTGTGACACTTTTTATAGATTCCGATGCTTCACTTCAGGTTTACTGTATCCCTCTGACCTCCTTATTGACGATGAAACACAGAAATTGCATCGGAATTAATTACGAAAGGCACAATGCCGACTTAAGTACAAGAAAACTGACTCTTCTTACTGACTATGTTTTGAACCATTCATGTGGCAAGAATTATAGATTCCGATGCTTTACTCCCGGTTTACTGTATCCCTCTGACCCTCTTATTGACGATGAAACACCGAAATTGCTTCGGAATTAAATACAAAAGGCACAATGCCGACTTAAGTACAAGAAAACTGACTCATCTTGCTGTCTATGTTTTGAACCATTCCTGTGAAACTAGTTATAGATTCCGATGCTTCACTTGAGGTATACTGTATCCCTCTGACCTTCTTATTGTCGATGAAACATAGAAATTGCATCGAAATGACATAGAAAAGGAACAATGCCGACTTAGGTACAAGAAAACTGACTCTTCTTACTGTCAATGCTTTGCACCATTCCTGTGACACTAGTTATAGTTTCCGTTGCTTCACTTCAGGTTTACTGTATCCCTCTGACCTTCTTATTGACGATGAAACACAGAAATTTCATCGGAATTAAATACAAAAGGCACAATGCCGACTTAAGTACATGAAAACTGACTCTTCTTACTGTCTATGTTTTGAACCATTCCTTCGACACTAGTTATAGATTCCGATGCTTCACTTCAGGTTTACTGTATCCCTCTGACCCTCTCATTGGCGATGAAACACAGAAATTACATCGGAATTAAATAGAAAAGGCACAATGCCGACTTAAGTACAAGAAAACTGACTCTTCTTATTGTCTATGTTTTGAACCATTACTGTGACTCTAGTTATAGATTCCGATGCTTCACTTCAGGTATACTGTATCCCTCTGACCTTCTTATTGACGATGAAACATAGAAATTGCATCGGAATGAATTAGAAAAGGAACAATGCCGACTTAGGTACAAGAAAACTGACTCTTCTTACTATCTATGGTTTGAACCATTCCTGCGACACTAGTTATAGATTCCGATGCTTCACTTCAGGTTTACTGTATCCCTCTGACCTTCTTATTGACGATGAAACACAGAAATTGCATCGGAATTAAATACAAAAGGCACAATGCCGACTTAAGTACAAGAAAACTGACTCTTCATATTGTCTAAGTTTTGAACCATTCCTGTGACACTAGTTATAGATTCCGATGCTTCACTTCAGCTTTACTGTATCCCTCTGACCTTCTTATTGACGATGAAACACAGAAATTGCATCGGAATTGAATACAAAAGACACAATGCCGACTTAAGTACAAGAAAACTGACTTTTCTTGCTGTCTATGTTTTGAACCATTCCTGTGACACTTTTTATAGATTCCGTTGCTTCACTTCAGGTTTACTGTATCCCTCTGACCTCCTTATTGACGATGAAACACAGAAATTGCATCGGAATTAATTACGAAAGACACAATGCCGACTTAAGTACAAGAAAACTGACTCTTCTTACTGACTATGTTTTGAACCATTCATGTGACAAGAGTTATAGTTTCCGATGCTTTACACCAGGTTTACTGTATCCCTCTGACCCTCTTATTGACGATGAAACACAGAAATTGCTTCGGAATTAAATACAAAAGGCACAATGCCGACTTAAGTACAAGAAAACTGACTCTTCTTACTGTCTATGCTTTGAACCATTCCTGTGAAACTAGTTATACATTCCGATGCTTCACTTGAGGTATACTGTATCCCTCTGACCTTCTTATTGTCGATGAAACATAGAAATTGCATCGAAATGAAATAGAAAAGGAACAATGCCGACTTAGGTACGAGAAAACTGACTCTTCTTAATGTCTATGGTTTGAACCATTCCTGCGACACTAGTTATAGATTCCGATGCTTCAGTTCAGGTTTACCGTATGCCTCTGACCCTCTTATTGACGATGAACACAGAAATTGCATCGGAATTAAATACAAAAGGCACAATGCCGACTTAAGTACAAGAAAAATGACTTTTCTTGCTGTCTATGTTTTGAACCATTCCTGTGACACTAGATATAGATTCCGATGCTTCACTTCAGGTTTACTGTATCCCTCTGACCTCCTTATTGACGATGAAACACAGAAATTGCATCGGAATTAATTACGAAAGGCACAATGCCGACTTAAGTACAAGAAAACTGACTCTTCTTACTGACTATGTTTTGAACCACTCATGTGGCAAGAATTATAGATTCCGATGCTTTACTCCCGGTTTACTGTATCCCTCTGACCCTCTTATTGATGATGAAACAAAGAAATTGCTTCGGAATTAAATACAAAAGGAACAATGCCGACTTAAGTACAAGAAAACTGACTCTTCTTGCTGTCTATGTCTTGAACCATTCCTGTGACACTAGTTATAGATTCTGATGCTTCACTTCAGGTTCACTGTATCCCTCTGACCTTCGTATTGACGATGAAACACAGAAATTGCATCGGAATTAAATACAAATGGCACAATGCCGACTTAAGTACAAGAAAACTGACTCTTCTTACTGTCTATGTTTTGAACCATTCCTGTGACACTAGTTATAGATTCCGATGGCTCACTTCAGGTTCACTGTATCCCTCTGACCTTCTTATTGACGATCAAACACTGAAATGGCATCGGAATTAAATACAAAAGGCACAATGCAGACTTAAGTACAAATATACTGACTCTTCTTACTGTCTATGATTTGAACCATTCCTGTGACACTAGTTATAGATTCCGATGCTTCACTTCAGGTTCACTGATTCCCTCTGACGTTCTTATTGACGATGAAACATAGAAATTGCATCGGAATGAATTAGAAAAGGAACAATGCCGACTTAGGTACAAGAAACTGACTCTTCTTACTGTCTATGGTTTGAACCATTCCTGCGACACTAGTTATAGATTCCGATGCTTCACTTCAGGTTTACAGTATCCCTCTGACCTTCTTATTGACGATGAAACACAGAAATTGCATCGGAATTAAACACAAAAGGCACAATGCCGACTTAAGTACAAGAAAACTGACTCTTCTTATTGTCTAAGTTTTGAACCATTCCTGTGACACTAGCTATAGATTCCGATGCTTCACTTCAGCTGTACTGTATCCCTCTGACCTTCTTATTGACGATGAAACACAGAAATTGCATCGGAATTAAGTACAAAAGGCACAATGCCGACATAAGTACAAGAAAACTGACTTTTCTTGCTGTCTATGTTTTGAACCATTCCTGTGACACTTTTTATAGATTCCGATGCTTCACTTCAGGTTTACTGTATCCCTCTGACCTCCTTATTGACGATGAAACACAGAAATTGCATCGGAATTAATTACGAAAGGCACAATGCCGACTTAAGTACAAGAAAACTGACTCTTCTTACTGACTATGTTTTGAACCATTCATCTGGCAAGAATTATAGATTCCGATGCTTTACTCCCGGTTTACTGTATCCCTCTGACCCTCTTATTGACGATGAAACACCGAAATTGCTTCGGAATTAAATACAAAAGGTACAATGCCGACTTAAGTACAAGAAAACTGACTCATCTTACTGTCTATGTTTTGAACCATTCCTGTGAAACTAGTTATAGATTCCGATGCTTCACTTGAGGTATACTGTATCCCTCTGACCTTCTTATTGTCGATGAAACATAGAAATTGCATCGAAATGACATAGAAAAGGAACAATGCCGACTTAGGTACAAGAAAACTGACTCTTCTTACTGTCAATGCTTTGCACCATTCCTGTGACACTAGTTATAGTTTCCGTTGCTTCACTTCAGGTTTACTGTATCCCTCTGACCTTCTTATTGACGATGAAACACAGAAATTTCATCGGAATTAAATACAAAAGGCACAATGCCGACTTAAGTACATGAAAACTGACTCTTCTTACTGTCTATGTTTTGAACCATTCCTTCGACACTAGTTATAGATTCCGATGCTTCACTTCAGGTTTACTGTATCCCTCTGACCCTCTCATTGGCGATGAAACACAGAAATTACATCGGAATTAAATAGAAAAGGCACAATGCCGACTTAAGTACAAGAAAACTGACTCTTCTTATTGTCTATGTTTTGAACCATTACTGTGACACTAGTTATAGATTCCGATGCTTCACTTCAGGTATACTGTATCCCTCTGACCTTCTTATTGACGATGAAACATAGAAATTGCATCGGAATGAATTAGAAAAGGAACAATGCCGACTTAGGTACAAGAAAACTGACTCTTCTTACTATCTATGGTTTGAACCATTCCTGCGACACTAGTTATAGATTCCGATGCTTCACTTCAGGTTTACTGTATCCCTCTGACCTTCTTATTGACGATGAAACACAGAAATTGCATCGGAATTAAATACAAAAGGCACAATGCCGACTTAAGTACAAGAAAACTGACTCTTCATATTGTCTAAGTTTTGAACCATTCCTGTGACACTAGTTATAGATTCCGATGCTTCGCTTCAGCTTTACTGTATCCCTCTGACCTTCTTATTGACGATGAAACACAGAAATTGCATCGGAATTGAATACAAAAGGCACAATGCCGACTTAAGTACAGGAAAACTGACTTTTCTTGCTGTCTATGTTTTGAACCATTCCTGTGACACTTTTTATAGATTCCGTTGCTTCACTTCAGGTTTACTGTATCCCTCTGACCTCCTTATTGACGATGAAACACAGAAATTGCATCGGAATTAATTACGAAAGACACAATGCCGACTTAAGTACAAGAAAACTGACTCTTCTTACTGACTATGTTTTGAACCATTCATGTGACAAGAGTTATAGTTTCCGATGCTTTACACCAGGTTTACTGTATCCCTCTGACCCTCTTATTGACGATGAAACACAGAAATTGCTTCGGAATTAAATACAAAAGGCACAATGCCGACTTAAGTACAAGAAAACTGACTCTTCTTACTGTCTATGTTTTGAACCATTCCTGTGAAACTAGTTATACATTCCGATGCTTCACTTGAGGTATACTGTATCCCTCTGACCTTCTTATTGTCGATGAAACATAGAAATTGCATCGAAATGAAATAGAAAAGGAACAATGCCGACTTAGGTACAAGAAAACTGACTCTTCTTAATGTCTATGGTTTGAACCATTCCTGCGACACTAGTTATAGATTCCGATGCTTCAGTTCAGGTTTACTGTATGCCTCTGACCCTCTTATTGACGATGAACACAGAAATTGCATCGGAATTAAATACAAAAGGCACAATGCCGACTTAAGTACAAGAAAAATGACTTTTCTTGCTGTCTATGTTTTGAACCATTCCTGTGACACTAGATATAGATTCCGATGCTTCACTTCAGGTTCTAATGGCTCTGAGAACTATGGGAATCAACTGCTGTGGTCATCAGTCCCCTAGAACTTAGAACTACTTAAACCTAACTAACCTAAGGACATCCCACACATCCATGAACGAGGCAGGATTCGAACCTGCGACCGTAGCGGTCGCACGGTTCCGGACTGCGCGCCTAGGACCGCGAGAGCTTCACTTCAGGTATACTATATTCCTCTGACCTTCTTATTCACGATGAAACGCAAAAATCGCATCGGAATTAAATACAAAAAGCACAATGCCGACTTAAGTACAAGAAAAATGACTCTTCTTACTGTCTATGTTTTCAACCATTCCTGTGACACTAGTTACAGATTCCGATGCTTCACTTCAGGTTTACTGTATCCCTCTGACCTCCTTATTGACGATGAAACACAGAAATTGCATCGGAATTAATTACGAAAGGCACAATGCCGACATAAGTACAAATATGCTGACTCTTCTTACTGTCTATGATTTGAACCATTCCTGTGACACTAGTTATAGATTCCGATGCTTCACTTCAGGTTCACTGATTCCCTCTGACGTTCTTATTGACGATGAAACATAGAAATTGCATCGGAACGAATTAGAAAAGGAACAATGCCGACTTAGGTACAAGAAAACTGACTCTTCTTACTGTCTATGGTTTGAACCATTCCTGCGACGCTAGTTATAGATTCCGATGCTTCACTTCAGGTTTACTGTATCCCTCTGACCTTCTTATTGACGATGAAACACAGAAATTGCATCGGAATTAAATACAAAAGGCACAATGCCGACTTAAGTACAAGAAAACTGACTCTTCTTATTGTCTAAGTTTTGAACCATTCCTGTGACACTAGTTATAGATTCCGATGCTTCACTTCAGCTTTACTGTACCCCTCAGCCCTTCTTATTGACGTTGAAACACAGAAATTGCATCGGAATTAAATACAAAAGGCACAATGCCGACATAAGTACAGGAAAACTGACTTTCCTTGCTGTCTATGTTTTGAACCATTCCTGTGACACTTTTTATAGATTCCGATGCTTCACTTCAGGTTTACTGTATCCCTCTGACCTCCTTATTGACGATGAAACACAGAAATTGCATCGGAATTAAATACAAATGGCACAATGCCGACTTAAGTACAAGAAAACTGACTCTTCTTACTGTCTATGTTTTGAACCATTCCTGTGACACTAGTTATAGATTCCGATGCCTCACTTCAGGTTCACTGTATCCCTCTGACCTTCTTATTGACGATCAAACACTGAAATGGCATCGGAATTAAATACAAAAGGCACAATGCCGACTTAAGTACAAATATACTGACTCTTCTTACTGTCTATGATTTGAACCATTCCTGTGACACTAGTTATAGATTCCGATGCTTCACTTCAGGTTCACTGATTCCCTCTGACGTTCTTATTGACGATGAAACATAGAAATTGCATCGGAATGAATTAGAAAAGGAACAATACCGACTTAGGTACAAGAAAACTTACTCTTCTTACTGTCTATGGTTTGAACCATTCCTGCGACACTAGTTATAGATTCCGATGCTTCACTTCAGGTTTACTGTATCCCTCTGACCTTCTTATTGACGATGAAACACAGAAATTGCATCGGAATTAAATACAAAAGGCATAATGCCGACTTAAGTACAAATATACTGACTCTTCTTACTGTCTATGATTTGAACCATTCCTGTGACACTAGTTATAGATTCCGATGCTTCACTTCAGGTTCACTGATTCCCTCTGACGTTCTCATTGACGATGAAACATAGAAATTGCATCGGAATGAATTAGAAAAGGAACAATACCGACTTAGGTACAAGAAAACTGACTCTTCTTACTGTCTATGGTTTGAACCATTCCTGCGACACTAGTTATAGATTCCGATGCTTCACTTCAGGTTTACTGTATCCCTCTGACCTTCTTATTGACAATGAAACACAGAAATTGCATCGGAATTAAATACAAAAGGCACAATGCCGACTTAAGTACAAGAAAACTGACTCTTCTTATTGTCTAAGTTTTGAACCATTCCTGTGACACTAGTTATAGATTCCGATGCTTCACTTCAGCTTTGCTGTTACCCTCTGACCTTCTTATTGACGATGAAACACAGAAATTGCATCGGAATTAAATACAAAAGGCACAATGCCGACATAAGTACAAGTAAACTGACTTTTCTTGCTGTCTATGTTTTGAACCATTCCTGTGACACTTTTTATAGATTCCGATGCTTCACTTCAGGTTTACTGTATCCCTCTGACCTCCTTATTGACGATGAAACACAGAAATTGCATCGGAATTAATTACGAAAGGCACAATGCCGACTTAAGTACAAGAAAATTGACTCTTCTTACTGACTATGTTTTGAACCATTCATGTGGCAAGAATTATAGATTCCGATGCTTTACTCCTGGTTTACTGTATCCCTCTGACCCTCTTATTGACGATGAAACAAAGAAATTGCTTCGGAATTAAATACAAAAGGAACAATGCCAACTTGAGTACAAGAAAACTGACTCTTCTTGCTGTCTATGCCTTGAACCATTCCTGTGACACTAGTTATAGATTCTGATGCTTCACTTCAGGTTTACTGTATCCCTCTGACATTCTTATTGACGATGAAACACAGAAATTGCATCGGAATTAAATACAAATGGCACAATGCCGACTTAAGTACAAGAAAACTGACTCTTCTTACTGTCTATGTTTTGAACCATTCCTGTGACACTAGTTATAGATTCCGATGCCTCACTTCAGGTTCACTGTATCCCTCTGACCTTCTTATTGACGATCAAACACTGAAATAACATCGGAATTAAATACAAAAGGCACAATGCCGACTTAAGTACAAATATACTGACTCTTCTTACTGTCTATGATTTGAACCATTCCTGTGACACTACTTATAGATTCCGATGCTTCACTTCAGGTTCACTGATTCCCTCTGTCGTTCTTATTGACGATGAAACATAGAAATTGCATCGGAACGAATTAGAAAAGGAACAATGCCGACTTAGGTACAAGAAAACTGACTCTTCTTACTGTCTATGGTTTGAACCATTCCTGCGACACTAGTTATAGATTCCGATGCTTCACTTCAGGTTTACTGTATCCCTCTGACCTTCTTATTGACGATGAAACACAGAAATTGCATCGGAATTAAATACAAAAGGCACAATGCCGACATAAGTACAAGAAAACTGACTTTCCTTGCTGTCTATGTTTTGAACCATTCCTGTGACACTTTTTATAGATTCCGATGCTTCACTTCAGGTTTACTGTATCCCTCTGACCTCCTTATTGACGATGAAACACAGAAATTGCATCGGAATTAAATACAAAAGGCACAATGCCGACATAAGTACAAGTAAACTGACTTTTCTTGCTGTCTATGTTTTGAACCATTCCTGTGACACTTTTTACAGATTCCGATGCTTCACTTCAGGTTTACTGTATCCCTCTGACCTCCTTATTGACGATGAAACACAGAAATTGCATCGGAAATAATTACGAAAGGCACAATGCCGACTTAAGTACAAGAAAATTGACTCTTCTTACTGACTATGTTTTGAACCATTCATGTGGCAAGAATTATAGATTCCGATGCTTTACTCCTGGTTTACTGTATCCCTCTGACCCTCTTATTGACGATGAAACAAAGAAATTGCTTCGGAATTAAATACAAAAGGAACAATGCCAACTTGAGTACAAGAAAACTGACTCTTCTTGCTGTCTATGCCTTGAACCATTCCTGTGACACTAGTTATAGATTCTGATGCTTCACTTCAGGTTTACTGTATCCCTCTGACCTTCTTATTGACGATGAAACACAGAAATTGCATCGGAATTAAATACAAATGGCACAATGCCGACTTAAGTACAAGAAAACTGACTCTTCTTACTGTCTATGATTTGAACCATTCCTGTGACACTAGTTATAGATTCCGATGCCTCACTTCAGGTTCACTGTATCCCTCTGACCTTCTTATTGACGATCAAACACTGAAATAACATCGGAATTAAATACAAAAGGCACAATGCCGACTTAAGTACAAATATACTGACTCTTCTTACTGTCTATGATTTGAACCAATCCTGTGACACTACTTATAGATTCCGATGCTTCACTTCAGGTTCACTGATTCCCTCTGTCGTTCTTATTGACGATGAAACATAGAAATTGCATCGGAACGAATTAGAAAAGGAACAATGCCGACTTAGGTACAAGAAAACTGACTCTTCTTACTGTCTATGGTTTGAACCATTCCTGCGACACTAGTTATAGATTCCGATGCTTCACTTCAGGTTTACTGTATCCCTCTGACCTTCTTATTGACGATGAAACACAGAAATTGCATCGGAATTAAATACAAAAGGCACAATGCCGACATAAGTACAAGAAAACTGACTTTCCTTGCTGTCTATGTTTTGAACCATTCCTGTGACACTTTTTATAGATTCCGATGCTACACTTCAGGTTTACTGTATCCCTCTGACCTATTTATTGACGATGAAACACAGAAATTGCGTCGGAATTAAATACAAATGGCACAATGCCGACTTAAGTACAAGAAAACTGACTCTTCTTACTGTCTATGATTTGAACCATTCCTGTGACACTAGTTATAGATTCCGATGCCTCACTTCAGGTTCACTGTATCCCTCTGACCTTCTTATTGACGATCAAACACTGAAATGGCATCGGAATTAAATACAAAAGGCACAATGCCGAATTAAGTACAAATATACTGACTCTTCTTACTGTCTATGATTTGAACCATTCCTGTGACACTAGTTATAGATTCCGATGCTTCACTTCAGGTTCACTGATTCCCTCTGACGTTCTTATTGACGATGAAACATAGAAATTGCATCGGAATGAATTAGAAAAGGAACAATGCCGACTTAGGTACAATAAAACTGACTCTTCTTACTTTCTATGGTTTGAACCATTCCTGCGACACTAGTTATAGATTCCGATGCTTCACTTCAGGTTTACTGTATCCCTCTGACCTTCTTATTGACAATGAAACACAGAAATTGCATCGGAATTAAATACAAAAGGCACAATTCCGACTTAAGTACAAGAAAACTGACTCTTCTTATTGTCTAAGTTTTGAACCATTCCTGTGACACTAGTTATAGATTCCGATGCTTCACTTCAGCTTTGCTGTTACCCTCTGACCTTCTTATTGACGATGAAACACAGAAATTGCATCGGAATTAAATACAAAAGGCACAATGCCGACATAAGTACAAGAAAACTGACTTTTCTTGCTGTCTATGTTTTGAACCATTCCTGTGACACTTTTTATAGATTCCGATGCTTCACTTCAGGTTTACTGTATCCCTCTGACCTCCTTATTGACGATGAAACACAGAAATTGAATCGGAATTAATTACGAAAGGCACAATGCCGACTTAAGTACAAGAAAATTGACTCTTCTTACTGACTATGTTTTGAACCATTCATGTGGCAAGAATTATAGATTCCGATGCTTTACTCCTGGTTTACTGTATCCCTCTGACCCTCTTATTGACGATGAAACAAAGATATTGCTTCGGAATTAAATACAAAAGGAACAATGCCGACTTAAGTACAAGAAAACTGACTCTTCTTGCTGTCTATGCCTTGAACCATTCCTGTGACACTAGTTATAGATTCTGATGCTTCACTTCAGGTTTACTGTATCCCTCTGACCTTCTTATTGACGATGAAACACAGAAATTGCATCGGAATTAAATACAAATGGCACAATGCCGACTTAAGTACAACAAAACTGACTCTTCTTACTGTCTATGTTTTGAACCATTCCTGTGACACTAGTTATAGATTCCGATGCCGCACTTCAGGTTCACTGTATCCCTCTGACCTTCTTATTGACGATCAAACACTGATATGGCATCGGAATTAAATACAAAAGGCACAATGCCGACTTAAGTACAAATATACTGACTCTTCTTACTGTATATTATTTGAACCATTCCTGTGACACTAGTTATAGATTCTGATGCTTCACTTCAGGTTTACTGTATCCCTCTGACCTTCTTATTGACGATGAAACACAGAAATTGCATCGGAATTAAATACAAAAGGCACAATGCCGACTTAAGTACAAGAAAAATGACTTTTCTTGCTGTCTATGTTTTGAACCATTCCTGTGACACTAGATATAGATTCCGATGCTTCACTTCAGGTTCTAATGGCTCTGAGAACTATGGGAATCAACTGCTGTGGTCATCAGTCCCCTAGAACTTAGAACTACTTAAACCTAACTAACCTAAGGACATCTAACACATCCATGAACGAGGCAGGATTCGAACCTGCGACCGTAGCGGTCGCACGGTTCCGGACTGCGCGCCTAGGACCGCGAGAGCTTCACTTCAGGTTTACTATATCCCTCTGACCTTCTTATTCACGATGAAACGCAAAAATCGCATCGGAATTAAATACAAAAAGCACAATGCCGACTTAAGTACAAGAAAAATGACTCTTCTTACTGTCTATGTTTTCAACCATTCCTGTGACACTAGTTATAGATTCCGATGCTTCACTTCAGCTTTACTGTACCCCTCAGCCCTTCTTATTGACGTTGAAACACAGAAATTGCATCGGAATTAAATACAAAAGGCACAATGCCGACATAAGTACAGGAAAACTGACTTTCCTTGCTGTCTATGTTTTGAACCATTCCTGTGACACTTTTTATAGATTCCGATGCTTCACTTCAGGTTTACTGTATCCCTCTGACCTCCTTATTGACGATGAAACACAGAAATTGCATCGGAATTAAATACAAATGGCACAATGCCGACTTAAGTACAAGAAAACTGACTCTTCTTACTGTCTATGTTTTGAACCATTCCTGTGACACTAGTTATAGATTCCGATGCCTCACTTCAGGTTCACTGTATCCCTCTGACCTTCTTATTGACGATCAAACACTGAAATGGCATCGGAATTAAATACAAAAGGCACAATGCCGACTTAAGTACAAATATACTGACTCTTCTTACTGTCTATGATTTGAACCATTCCTGTGACACTAGTTATAGATTCCGATGCTTCACTTCAGGTTCACTGATTCCCTCTGACGTTCTTACTGACGATGAAACATAGAAATTGCATCGGAATGAATTAGAAAAGGAACAATACCGACTTAGGTACAAGAAAACTGACTCTTCTTACTGTCTATGGTTTGAACCATTCCTGCGACACTAGTTATAGATTCCGATGCTTCACTTCAGGTTTACTGTATCCCTCTGACCTTCTTATTGACGATGAAACACAGAAATTGCATCGGAATTAAATACAAAAGGCATAATGCCGACTTAAGTACAAATATACTGACTCTTCTTACTGTCTATGATTTGAACCATTCCTGTGACACTAGTTATAGATTCCGATGCTTCACTTCAGGTTCACTGATTCCCTCTGACGTTCTCATTGACGATGAAACATAGAAATTGCATCGGAATGAATTAGAAAAGGAACAATACCGACTTAGGTACAAGAAAACTGACTCTTCTTACTGTCTATGGTTTGAACCATTCCTGCGACACTAGTTATAGATTCCGAAGCTTCACTTCAGGTTTACTGTATCCCTCTGATCTTCTTATTGACAATGAAACACAGAAATTGCATCGGAATTAAATACAAAAGGCACAATGCCGACTTAAGTACAAGAAAACTGACTCTTCTTATTGTCTAAGTTTTGAACCATTCCTGTGACACTAGTTATAGATTCCGATGCTTCACTTCAGCTTTGCTGTTACCCTCTGACCTTCTTATTGACGATGAAACACAGAAATTGCATCGGAATTAAATACAAAAGGCACAATGCCGACATAAGTACAAGTAAACTGACTTTTCTTGCTGTCTATGTTTTGAACCATTCCTGTGACACTTTTTATAGATTCCGATGCTTCACTTCAGGTTTACTGTATCCCTCTGACCTCCTTATTGACGATGAAACACAGAAATTGCATCGGAATTAATTACGAAAGGCACAATGCCGACTTAAGTACAAGAAAATTGACTCTTCTTACTGACTATGTTTTGAACCATTCATGTGGCAAGAATTATAGATTCCGATGCTTTACTCCTGGTTTACTGTATCCCTCTGACCCTCTTATTGACGATGAAACAAAGAAATTGCTTCGGAATTAAATACTAAAGGAACAATGCCAACTTGAGTACAAGAAAACTGACTCTTCTTGCTGTCTATGCCTTGAACCATTCCTGTGACACTAGTTATAGATTCTGATGCTTCACTTCAGGTTTACTGTATCCCTCTGACCTTCTTATTGACGATGAAACACAGAAATTGCATCGGAATTAAATACAAATGGCACAATGCCGACTTAAGTACAAGAAAACTGACTCTTCTTACTGTCTATGTTTTGAACCATTCCTGTGACACTAGTTATAGATTCCGATGCCTCACTTCAGGTTCACTGTATCCCTCTGACCTTCTTATTGACGATCAAACACTGAAATAACATCGGAATTAAATACAAAAGGCACAATGCTGACTTAAGTACAAATATACTGACTCTTCTTACTGTCTATGATTTGAACCATTCCTGTGACACTACTTATAGATTCCGATGCTTCACTTCAGGTTCACTGATTCCCTCTGTCGTTCTTATTGACGATGAAACATAGAAATTGCATCGGAACGAATTAGAAAAGGAACAATGCCGACTTAGGTACAAGAAAACTGACTCTTCTTACTGTCTATGGTTTGAACCATTCCTGCGACACTAGTTATAGATTCCGATGCTTCACTTCAGGTTTACTGTATCCCTCTGACCTTCTTATTGACGATGAAACACAGAAATTGCATCGGAATTAAATACAAAAGGCACAATGCCGACATAAGTACAAGAAAACTGACTTTCCTTGCTGTCTATGTTTTGAACCATTCCTGTGACACTTTTTATAGATTCCGATGCTACACTTCAGGTTTACTGTATCCCTCTGACCTATTTATTGACGATGAAACACAGAAATTGCGTCGGAATTAAATACAAATGGCACAATGCCGACTTAAGTACAAGAAAACTGACTCTTCTTATTGTCTATGATTTGAACCATTCCTGTGACACTAGTTATAGATTCCGATGCCTCACTTCAGGTTCACTGTATCCCTCTGACCTTCTTATTGACGATCAAACACTGAAATGGCATCGGAATTAAATACAAAAGGCACAATGCCGAATTAAGTACAAATATACTGACTCTTCTTACTGTCTATGATTTGAACCATTCCTGTGACACTAGTTATAGATTCCGATGCTTCACTTCAGGTTCACTGATTCCCTCTGACGTTCTTATTGACGATGAAACATAGAAATTGCATCGGAATGAATTAGAAAAGGAACAATGCCGACTTAGGTACAATAAAACTGACTCTTCTTACTTTCTATGGTTTGAACCATTCCTGCGACACTAGTTATAGATTCCGATGCTTCACTTCAGGTTTACTGTATCCCTCTGACCTTCTTATTGACAATGAAACACAGAAATTGCATCGGAATTAAATACAAAAGGCACAATTCCGACTTAAGTACAAGAAAACTGACTCTTCTTATTGTCTAAGTTTTTAACCATTCCTGTGACACTAGTTATAGATTCCGATGCTTCACTTCAGCTTTGCTGTTACCCTCTGACCTTCTTATTGACGATGAAACACAGAAATTGCATCGGAATTAAATACAAAAGGCACAATGCCGACATAAGTACAAGAAAACTGACTTTTCTTGCTGTCTATGTTTTGAACCATTCCTGTGACACTTTTTATAGATTCCGATGCTTCACTTCAGGTTTACTGTATCCCTCTGACCTCCTTATTGACGATGAAACACAGAAATTGAATCGGAATTAATTACGAAAGGCACAATGCCGACTTAAGTACAAGAAAATTGACTCTTCTTACTGACTATGTTTTGAACCATTCATGTGGCAAGAATTATAGATTCCGATGCTTTACTCCTGGTTTACTGTATCCCTCTGACCCTCTTATTGACGATGAAACAAAGATATTGCTTCGGAATTAAATACAAAAGGAACAATGCCGACTTAAGTACAAGAAAACTGACTCTTCTTGCTGTCTATGCCTTGAACCATTCCTGTGACACTAGTTATAGATTCTGATGCTTCACTTCAGGTTTACTGTATCCCTCTGACCTTCTTATTGACGATGAAACACAGAAATTGCATCGGAATTAAATACAAATGGCACAATGCCGACTTAAGTACAAGAAAACTGACTCTTCTTACTGTCTATGTTTTGAACCATTCCTGTGACACTAGTTATAGATTCCGATGCCTCACTTCAGGTTCACTGTATCCCTCTGACCTTCTTATTGACGATCAAACACTGATATGGCATCGGAATTAAATAGAAAAGGCACAATGCCGACTTAAGTACAAATATACTGACTCTTCTTACTGTATATTATTTGAACCATTCCTGTGACACTAGTTATAGATTCCGATGCTTCACTTCAGGTTCACTGATTCCCTCTGACGTTCTTATTGACGATGAAACATAGAAATTGCATCGGAATTAATTAGAAAAGGAACAATGCCGACTTAGGTACAAGAAAACTGACTCTTCTTACTGTCTATGGTTTGAACCATTCCTGCGACACTAGTTATAGATTCCGATGCTTCACTTCAGGTTTACTGTATCCCTCTGACCTTCTTATTGACGATGAAACACAGAAATTGCATCGGAATTAAACACAAAAGGCACAATGCCGACTTAAGTACAAGAAAACTGACTCTTCTTATTGTCTAAGTTTTGAACCATTCCTGTGACACTAGTTATAGATTCCGATGCTTCACTTCAGCTTTACTGTATCCCTCTGACCTTCTTATTGACGATGAAACACAGAAATTGCATCGGAATTAAATACAAAAGGCACAATGCCGACATAAGTACAAGAAAACTGACTTTTCTTGCTGTCTATGTTTTGAACCATTCCTGTGACACTTTTTATAGATTCCGATGCTTCACTTCAGGTTTACTGTATCCCTCAGACCTCCTCATTGACGATGAAACACAGAAATTGCATCGGAATTAATTACGAAAGGCACAATGCCGACTTAAGTACAAGAAAACTGACTCTTCTTACTGACTATGTTTTGAACCATTCATGTGGCAAGAATTATAGATTCCGATGCTTTACTCCAGGTTTACTGTATCCCTCTGACCCTCTTATTGACGATGAAACACAGAAATTGCTTCGGAATTAAATACAAAAGGCACAATGCCGACTTAAGTACAAGAAAACTGACTCTTCTTACTGTCTATGTTTATAACCATTCCTGTGAAACTAGTTATAGATTCCGATGCTTCACTTGAGGTATACTGTATCCCTCTGACCTTCGTATTGTCGATGAAACATAGAAATTGCATCGAAATGACATAGAAAAGGAACAATGCCGACTTAGGTACAAGAAAACTGACTCTTCTTACTGTCAATGCTTTGCACCATTCCTGTGACACTAGTTATAGTTTCCGTTGCTTCACTTCAGGTTTACTGTATCCCTCTGACCTTCTTATTGACGATGAAACACAGAAATTTCATCGGAATTAAATACAAAAGGCACAATGCCGTCTTAAGTACATGAAAACTGACTCTTCTTACTGTCTATGTTTTGAACCATTCCTTCGACACTAGTTATAGATTCCGATGCTTCACTTCAGGTTTACTGTATCCCTCTGACCTTCTAATTGACGATGAAACACAGAAATTACATCGGAATTAAATAGAAAAGGCACAATGCCGACTTCAGTACAAGAAAACTGACTCTTCTTACTGTCTATGTTTTGAACCATTCCTGTGACACTAGTTATAGATTCCGATGCTTCACTTTAGGTATACTGTATCACTCTGACCTTCTTATTGACGATGAAACATAGAAATTGCATCGGAATGAATTAGAAAAGGAACAATGCCCACTTAGGTACAAGAAAACTGACTCATCTTACTGTCTATGGTTTGAACCATTCCTGCGACACTAGTTATAGATTCCCATGCTTCACTTCAGGTTTACTGTATCCCTCTGACCTTCTTATTGACGATGAAACACAGAAATTGCATCGGAATTAAATACAAAAGGCACAATGCCGACTTAAGTACAAGAAAACTGACTCTTCATATTGTCTAACTTTTGAACCATTCCTGTGACACTAGTTATAGATTCCGATGCTTCACTTCAGCTTTACTGAATCCCTCTGACCTTCTTATTGACGATGAAACACAGAAATTGCATCGGAATTGAATACAAAAGGCACAATGCCGACTTAAGTACAAGAAAACTGACTTTTCTTGCTGTCTATGTTTGAACCATTCCTGTGACATTTTTTATAGATTCCGATGCTTCACTTCAGGTTTACTGTATCCCTCTGACCTCCTTATTGACGATGAAACACAGAAATTGCATCGGAATTAATTACGAAAGACACAATGCCGACTTAAGTACAAGAAAACTGACTCTTCTTACTGACTATGTTTTGAACCATTCATGTGACAAGAGTTATAGTTTCCGATGCATTACACCAGGTTTACTGTATCCCTCTGACCCTCTTATTGACGATGAAACACAGAAATTGCATCGGAATTAATTACGAAAGACACAATGCCGACTTAAGTACAAGAAAACTGACTCTTCTTAATGTCTATGTTTTGAACCATTCCTGTGAAACTAGTTATACATTCCGATGCTTCACTTGAGGTATACTGTATCCCTCTGACCTTCTTATTGTCGAGGAAACATAGAAATTGCATCGAAATGAAATAGCAAAGGAACAATGCCGACTTAGGTACAAGAAAACTGACTCTTCTTAATGTCTATGGTTTGAACCATTCCTGCGACACTAGTTATAGATTCCGATGCTTCACTTCAGGTTTACTGTATCCCTCTGACCCTCTTATTGACGATGAACACAGAAATTGCATCGGAATTAAATACAAAAGGCACAATGCCGACTTAAGTACAAGAAAACTGACTTTTCTTGCTGTCTATGTTTTGAACCATTCCTGTGACACTTTTTATAGATTCAGATGCTTCACTTCAGGTTTACTGTATCCCTCTGACCTCCTTATTGACGATGAAACACAGAAATTGCATCGGAATTAATTACGAAAGGCACAATGCCGACTTAAGTACAAGAAAACTGACTCTTCTTACTGACTATGTTTTGAACCATTCATGTGGCAAGAATTATAGATTCCGATGCTTTACTCCAGGGTTACTGTATCCCTCTGACCCTCTTATTGACGATGAATCACAGAAATTGTTTCGGAATTAAATACAAAAGGCACAATGCAGACTTAAGTACAAGAAAACTGACTCTTCTTACTGTCTATGTTTTGAACCATTCCTGTGAAACTAGTTATAGATTCCGATGTTTCACTTGAGGTATACTGTATCCCTCTGACCTTGTTATTGTCGATGAAACATAGAAATTGCATCGAAATGACATAGAAAAGGAACAATGCCGACTTAGGTACAAGAAAACTGACTCTTCTTACTGTCAATACTTTGCACCATTCCTGTGACACTAGTTATAGTTTCCGTTGCTTCACTTCAGGTTTACTGTATCCCTCTGACCTTCTTATTGACGATGAAACACAGAAATTTCATCGGAATTAAATACAAAAGGCACAATGCCGACTTAAGTACATGAAAACTGACTCTTCTTACTGTCTATGTTTTGAACCATTCCTTCGACACTAGTTATAGATTCCGATGCTTCACTTCATTTTTACTGTATCCCTCTGACCTTCTAATTGACGATGAAACACAGAAATTACATCGGAATTAAATAGAAACGGCACAATGCCGACTTAAGTACAAGAAAACTGACTCTTCTTACTGTCTATGTTTTGAACCATTCCTGTGACACTAGTTATAGATTCCGATGCTTCACTTCAGGTATACTGTATCCCTCTGACCTTCTTATTGACGATGAAACATAGAAATTGCATCGGAATGAATCAGAAAAGGAACAATGCCGACTTAGGTACAAGAAAACTGACTCTTCTTACTGTCTATGGTTTGAACCATTCCTGCGACACTAGTTATAGATTCCGATGCTTCACTTCAGGTTTACTGTATCCCTCTGACCTTCTTATTGACGATGAAACACAGAAATTGCATCGGAATTAAATACAAAAGTCACAATGCCGACTTAAGTACAAGAAAACTGACTCTTCTTATTGTCTAAGTTTTGAACCATTCTTGTGACACTAGTTATAGATTCCGATGCTTCACTTCAGCTTTACTGTATCCCTCTGACCTCCTTATTGACGATGAAACACAGAAATTGCATCGGAATTAATTACGAAAGACACAATGCCGACTTAAGTACAAGAAAACTGACTCTTCTTACTGACTATGTTTTGAACCATTCATGTGACAAGAGTTATAGTTTCCGATGCTTTACACCAGGTTTACTGTATCCCTCTGACCCTCTTATTGACGATGAAACACAGAAATTGCTCCGGAATTAAATACAAAAGGCACAATGCCGACTTAAGTACAAGAAAACTGACTCTTCTTACTGTCTATGTTTTGAACCATTCCTGTGAAACTAGTTATACATTCCGATGCTTCACTTGAAATATACTGTATCCCTCTGACCTTATAATTGTCGATGAAACATAGAAATTGCATCGAAATGAAATAGAAAAGGAACAATGCCGACTTAGGTACAAGAAAACTGACTCTTCTTAATGTCTATGGTTTGAACCATTCCTGCGACACTAGTTATAGATTCCGATGCTTCACTTCAGGTTTACTGTATCCCTCTGACCCTTTTATTGACGATGAAACACAGAAATTGCATCGGAATTAAATACAAAAGGCACAATGCCGACTTAAGTACAAGAAAACTGACTTTTCTTGCTGTCTATGTTTTGAACCATTGCTGTGACACTATTTATTGATTCCGATGCTTCACTTCAGGTTTACTGTATCCCTCTGACCTTCTTATTTACCATGAAACACAGAAATTGCATCGGAATTAAATACAAAATGCACAATGCCTACTTAAGTACAAGAAAACTGACTCTTCTTACTGTCTATGTTTTGAACCATTGCTGTGACACTAGTTATTGATTCCGATGCTTCACTTCAGGTTTACTGTACCCCTCTGACCTTCTTGTTTACGATGAAACACAGAAATTGCATCGGAATTAAATACAAAAGGCACAATGCCTACTTAAGTACAAGAAAACTGACTCTTCTTACTGTCTATGTTTTGAACCATTCCTGTGACACTAGATATAGATTCTGATGCTTCACTTCAGGTTCTAATGGCTCTGAGAACTATGGGAATCAACTGCTGTGGTCATCAGTCCCCTAGAACTTAGAACTCCTTAAACATAACTAACCTAAGGACATCACACACATCCATGAACGAGGCAGGATTCGAACCTGCGACCGTAGCGGTCGCACGGTTCCGGACTGCGCGCCTAGGACCGCGAGAGCTTCACTTCAGGTTTACTATATCCCTCTGACCTTCTTACTGACGATGAAACGCAGAAATCGCATCGGAATTAAATACAAAAACACAATGCCGACTTAATTACAAGAAAAATGACTCTTCTTACTGTCTATGTTTTCAACCATTCCTGTGACACTAGTTATAGATTCCGATGCTTCACTTCAGGTTTACTGTATCCCTCTGACCTTCTTATTGACTATAAAACACAGAAATTGCATCGGAATTAAATACAAAAGGCACAATGCCGACATAAGTACAAGAAATCTGACTCTTCTTACTGTCTACGTTTGAGCCTTTCATGTGACACTAGTTATAGATTCCGATGCTTCACTTCAGGTTTACTGTATGCCTCTGACCTTCTTATTGTTGATGAAACACAGAAATTGCATCGGAATTAAATACAAAATGCACAATGCCGACTTAAGTACAAGAAAACTGACTCTTCTTATTGTCTATGTTTTGAACCATTCCTGTGACACTAGTTATAGATTCCGATGCTTCACTTCAGGTTACTGTATCCCTCTGACCTTCTTATTGACGATGAAACACAGAAATTGCATCGGAATTAAATACAAAAGGCACAATGACGACCTAAGTACAAGAAAACTCTTCCTACTGTCTATGTTGCGAACCATTCATGTGACACTAGTTATAGCTTCCGATGCATCACTTCAGGTTTACTGTATCCATCAGACCTTCTTATTGACGATGAAACACAGAAATTGCATCGGAATTAAATACAAAACGCACAATTCCGACTTAAGTACAAGAAAACTGACTCTTCGTACTGTCTATGATTGAACCACTCCTGTGACACTAGTTATAGATTCCGATGCTTCACTTCAAGTTTACTGTATCCCTCTGACCTTCTTATTGACGATGAAACACAGAAAATGCATCGGAATTAAATACAAAAAGCACAATGCCGACTTATGTACAAGAAAACTGACTCTTCTTACTGTCTATGTTTTGAACCATTCCGGTGACACTAGTTATAGATTCCGATGCTTCACTTCAGGTTTAATGTATGTCTCTCACCTTCTTATTGACGATGAAACACAGAAATTGCATCGGAAATAAATACAAAAGGCACAATGCCGATTTAAGTACAAGAAAACTGACTCCTCTTACTGTCTATGCTTTGAACCATTCCTGTGACACTAGTTATAGATTCCGATGCTTCACTTCATTATCACTGTATCCCTCTGACCATCCTATTGACGATGAAACACAGAAATTGCATCGGAATTAAATAGAAAAGTCACAATGCCAACTTAAGTACAAGAAAACTGACTCTTCTTACTGTCAATGCTTTGAACCATTCCTGTGACACTAGTTATAGATTCCGATGCTTCACTTCAGGTTTACTGTATCCCTCTGACCTTCTTATTTACGATGAAACACGGGAATTGCATCGGAATGAAATACAAAATGCACAATGCCTACTTAAGTACAAGAAAACTGACTCTTCTTACTGTCTATGTTTTGAACCATTGCTGTGACACTAGTTATTGATTCCGATGCTTCACTTCAGGTTTACTGTACCCCTCTGACCTTCTTATTTACGATGAAACACAGAAATTGCATCGGAATTAAATACAAAAGGCTCAATGCCGACTTAAGTACCAGAAAACTGACTTTTCTTGCTGTCTATGTTTTGAACCATTCCTGTGACACTTTTTATAGATTCCGATGCTTCACTTCAGCTTTACTGTATCCCTCTGACCTTCTTATTGACGATGAAACACAGAAATTGCATCGGAATTAAATACAAAAGGCACAATGCCGACTTAAGTACAAGAAAACTGACTCTTCTTACTGTCTATGTTTTGAACCATTGCTGTGACACTAGTTATTGATTCCGATGCTTCACTTCAGGTTTACTGTATCCCTCTGACCTTCTTATTTACGATGAAACACAGAAATTGCATCGGAATTAAATACAAAATGCACAATGCCTACTTAAGTACAAGAAAACTGACTCTTCTTATTGTCTATGTTTTGAACCATTGCTGTGACACTAGTTATTGATTCCGATGCTTCACTTCAGGTTTACTGTACCCCTCTGACCTTCTTATTTACGATGAAACACAGATATTGCATCGGAATTAAATACAAAAGGCACAATGCCTACTTAAGTACAAGAAAACTGACTCTTCTTACTGTCTATGTTTTGAACCATTCCTGTGACACTAGATATAGATTCCGATGCTTCACTTCAGGTTCTAATGGCTCTGAGAACTATGGGAATCAACTGCTGTGGTCATCAGTCCCCTACAACTTAGAGCTACTTAAACATAACTAAGCTAAGGACATCACACACATCCATGAACGAGGCAGGATTCGAACCTGCGACCGTAGCGGTCGCACGGTTCCGGACTGCGCGCCTAGGACCGCGAGAGCTTCACTTCAGGTTTACTATATCCCTCTGACCTTCTTATTGACGATGAAACGCAGAAATCGCATCGGAATTAAATACAAAAAGCACAATGCCGACTTAATTACAAGAAAAATGACTCTTCTTACTGTCTATGATTTCAACCATTCCTGTGACACTAGTTATAGATTCCGATGCTTCACTTCAGGTTTACTGTATCCCTCTGACCTTTTTATTGACGATAAAACACAGAAATTGCATCGGAATTAAATACAAAAGGCACAATGCCGACATAAGTACAAGAAATCTGACTCTTCGTACTGTCTACGTTTGAGCCTTTCATGTGACACTAGTTATAGATTCCGATGCTTCACTTCAGGTTTACTGTATGCCTCTGACCTTCTTATTGTTGATGAAACACAGAAATTGCATCGGAATTAAATACAAAATGCACAATTTCGACTTAAGTACAAGAAAACTGACTCTTCTTACTGTCTATGTTTTGAACCATTCCTGTGACACTAGTTATAGATTCCGATGCTTCACTTCAGGTTACTGTATCCCTCTGACCTTCTTATTGACGATGAAACACAGAAATTGCATCGGAATTAAATACAAAAGGCACAATGACGACCTAAGTACATGAAAACTCTTCCTACTGTCTATGTTGCGAACCAATCATGTGACACTAGTTATAGCTTCCGATGCATCACTTCAGGTATACTGTATCCATCAGACCTTCTTATTGACGATGAAACACAGAAATTGCATCGGAATTAAATACAAAACGCACAATTCCGCCTTAAGCACAAGAAAACTGACTCTTCATACTGTCTATGATTGAACCACTCCTGTGACACTAGTTATAGATTCCGATGCAAGTTTACTGTATCCCTCTGAGCTTCTTATTGACGATGAAACACAGAAAATGCATCGGAATTAAATACAAAAAGCACAATGCCGACTTATGTACAAGAAAACTGACTCTTCTTACTGTCTATGTTTTGAACCATTCCTGTGACACTAGTTATAGATTCCGATGCTTCACTTCAGGTTTAATGTATGTCTCTGACCTTCTTATTGACGATGAAACACAGAAATTGCATCGGAGTTAAATACAAAAGGCACAATGCCGATTTAAGTACAAGAAAACTGACTCCTCTTACTGTCTATGCTTTGAACCATTCCTGTGACACTAGTTATAGATTCCGATGCTTCACTTCATTATCACTGTATCCCTCTGACCATCCTATTGACGATGAAACACAGAAATTGCATCGGAATTAAATAGAAAAGTCACAATGCCGACTTAAGTACAAGAAAACTGACTCTTCTTACTGTCAATGCTTTGAACCATTCCTGTGACACTAGTTATAGATTCCGATGCTTCACTTCAGGTTTACTGTATCCCTCTGACCTTCTTATTGACGATGAAACACAGAAATTGCATCGGAATTAAATACAAAAGGCACAATGCCGACTTAAGTACAAGAAAACAGTCTCTTCTTATTGTCTAAGTTTTGAACCATTCCTGTGACACTAGTTATAGATTCCGATGCTTCACTTCAGGTTTACTGTATCCCTCTGACCTTCTTATTGACGATGAAACACAGAAATTGCATCGGAATTAAATACTAATGGCACAATGCCGACTTAAGTACAAGATAACTGACTCTTCTTACTGTCTATGTTTGAACCTTTTATGTGACACTAGTTATAGATTCCGATGCTTCACTTCAGGTTTACTGTATCCCTCTGACCTTTTTATTGAGGATGAAACACAGAAATTGCATCGGAATTAAATACAAAAGGCACAATGCCGACTTAAGTACAAGAAAACTGACTCTTCTTACTGTCTATGTTTTGAACCATTCATGTGACACTAATAATAGATTCCGATGCTTCACTTCAGGTTTACTGTATCCCTCTGACCTTCTTATTGACGATGATACACAGAAATTGCATCGGAATGAAATAGAAAATGAACAATGCCGACTTAGGTACAAGAACACTGTCTCTTCTTACTGTCTATGTTTTGAACCATTCCTGTGACACTAGTTATAGATTCCGATGCTTCACTTCAGGTTTACCGTATCTCTCTGACCTTCTTATTGACGATGAAACACAGAAATTGCATCGGAATTAAATACAAAAGGCACAATGCCGACTTAAGTACAAGAAAACTGACTCTTCCTACTGTCTATGTTTGAACCATTCCTGTGACACTAGTTATTGATTCCGATGCTTCACTTCAGGTTTACTGTATCCCTCTGACCTCCTTATTGACGATGAAACACAGAAATTGCATCGGAATTATTTACAAAAGGCACAATGCCGACTTAAGTACAAGACAACTGACTCATCTTACTGACTATGTTTTGAACGATTCATGTGGCATGAGTTATAGATTCCGATGCTTTACTCCAGGTTTACTGTATCCCTCTGACCCTCTTATTGACGATGAAACACAGAAATTGCTTCGGAATTAAATATAAAAGGCACAATGCCGACTTAAGTACAAGAAAACTGACTCTTCTTACTGCCTATGTTTTGAACCATTCCTGTGACACTAGTTAATGATTCCGATGCTTCACTTGAGGTATACTGTATCCCTCTGACCTTCTTATTGACGATGAAACATAGAAATTGCATCGGAATGAAATAGAAAAGGAACAATGCCGACTTAGGTACAAGAAAACTGACTCTTCTTACTGTCAATGCTTTGAACCATTCCTGTGACACTAGTTATAGTTTCCGTTGCTTCACTTCAGGTTTACTGTGTCCCTCTGTCCTTCTTATTGACGATGAAACACAGATATTTCATCGGAATTAAATACAAAAGGCACAATGCCGACTTAAGTACAAGAAAACTGACTCTTCTTACTGTCTATGATTTGAACCATGCCTTCGACATTAGTTATAGATTCCGATGCTTCACTTCAGGTTTACTGTTACCCTCTGACCTTCTAATTGACGATGAAACACAGAAATTACATCGGAATTAAATAGAAAAGGCACAATGCCGACTTAAGTACAAGAAAACTGACTCTTCTTACTGTCTATGTTTTGAACCATTACTGTGACCCTAGTTAAAGATTCCGATGCTTCACCTCAGGTTTACTGTATCCCTCTGACCTTCTTATTGACGACGAAACACAGAAATTGCTTCGGAATTAAATACAAAAGGCAGAATGCCAACTTAAGTACAAGAAAACTGACTCTTCTTACTATCTATGTTTTGATCCATTCCTGTGACACTAGTTATAGATTCCGATGCTTCACTTCAGGTATACATCTACATCTATACTCCGCGAGCCACCTTACGGTGTGTGGCGTAGGGTACTTATTGTACCACTATCTGATCCCCCCTCCCCTGTTCCATTCACTAATTGTGCGTGGGAAGAACGACTGCTTGTAAGTCTCCGTATTTGCTCTAATTTCTCGGATCTTTTCGTTGTGATCATTACGCGAGATATATGTGGGCGGTAGTAATATGTTGCCCATCTCTTCCCGGAATGTGCTCTCTCGTAAATTCGATAATAAACCTCTCCGTATTGCGTAACGCCTTTCTTGAAGTGTCCGCCACTGGAGCTTGTTCAGCATCTCCGTAACGCTCTCGCGCTGACTAAATGTCCCCATGACGAATCGCGCTGCTTTTCGCTGAATCATGTCTATCTCTTCTATTAATCCAACCTGGTAAGGGTCCCATACTGATGAGCAATACTCAAGAATCGGACGAACAAGCGTTTTGTAAGCTACTTCTTTCGTCGATGAGTCACATTTTCTTAGAATTCTTCCTATGAATCTCAACCTGGCGCCTGCTTTTCCCACTATTTGTTTTATGTGATCATTCCACTTCAGATCGCTCCGGATAGTAACTCCTAAGTATTTTACGGTCGTTGCCGCTTCCAATGATTTATCACCCATGGCATAATCGTACTGGAATGGATTTCTGCCCCTATGTATGCGCATTATATTACATTTATCTACGTTTAGGGAAAGCTGCCAGCTGTCGCACCATGCATTAATCCTCTGCAGGTCCTCCTGGAGTACGTACGAGTCTTCTGATGTTGCTACTTTCTTGTAGACAACCGTGTCATCTGCAAATAGCCTCACGGAGCTACCGATGTTGTCAACTAAGTCATTTATGTATATTGTAAACAATAAAGGTCCTATCACGCTTCCCTGCGGTACTCCCGAAATTACCTCTACATCTGCAGATTTTGAACCGTTAAGAATGACATGTTGTGTTCTTTCTTCTAGGAAATCCTGAATCCAATCACAAACCTGGTCCGATATTCCGTAAGCTCGTATTTTTTTCACTAAACGTAAGTGCGGAACCGTATCAAATGCCTTCCTGAAGTCCAGGAATACGGCATCAATCTGCTCGCCAGTGTCTACGGCACTGTGAATTTCTTGGGCAAATAGGGCGAGCTGAGTTTCACATGATCTCTGTTTGCGGAATCCATGTTGGTTATGATGAAGGAGATTTGTATTATCTAAGAACGTCATAATACGAGAACACAAAACATGTTCCATTATTCTACAACAGATTGACGTAAGCGAAATAGGCCTATAATTATTCGCATCTGATTTATGACCCTTCTTGAAAATGGGAACGACCTGCGCTTTCTTCCAGTCGCTAGGTACTTTACGTTCTTCCAGCGATCTACGATAAATTGCTGATAGAAAGGGGGCAAGTTCTTTAGCATAATCACTGTAGAATCTTAAGGGTATCTCGTCTGGTCCGGATGCTTTTCCGCTACTAAGTGATAGCAGTTGTTTTTCAATTCCGATATCGTTTATTTCAATATTTTCCATTTTGGCGTCCGTGCGACGGCTGAAGTCAGGGACCGTGTTACGATTTTCCGCAGTGAAACAGTTTCGAAACACTGAATTCAGTATTTCTGCCTTTCTTCGGTCGTCCTCTGTTTCGGTGCCATCGTGGTCAACGAGTGACTGAATAGGGGATTTAGATCCGCTTACCGATTTTACATATGACCAAAACTTTTTAGGGTTCTTGTTTAGATTGTTTGCCAATGTTTTATGTTCGAATTCGTTGAATGCTTCTCTCATTGCTCTCTTTACGCTCTTTTTCGCTTCGTTCAGCTTTTCCTTATCAGCTATGATTCGACTACTCTTAAACCTATGATGAAGCTTTCTTTGTTTCCGTAGTGCCTTTCGTACATGATTGTTATACCACGGTGGATCTTTCCCCTCGCTTTGGACCTTAGTCGGTACGAACTTATCTAAGGCGTACTGGACGATGTTTCTGAATTTTTTCCATTTTTGTTCCACATCCTCTTCCTCAGAAATGAACGTTTGATGGTGGTCACTCAGATATTCTGCGATTTGTGCCCTATCACTCTTGTTAAGCAAATATATTTTCCTTCCTTTCTTGGCATTTCTTATTACACTTGTAGTCATTGATGCAACCACTGACTTATGATCACTGATACCCTCTTCTACATTCACGGAGTCGAAAAGTTCCGGTCTATTTGTTGCTATGAGGTCTAAAACGTTAGCTTCACGAGTTGGTTCTCTAACTATCTGCTCGAAGTAATTCTCGGACAAGGCAGTCAGGATAATGTCACAAGAGTCTCTGTCCCTGGCTCCAGTTCTGATTGTGTGACTATCCCATTCTATACCTGGTAGATTGAAGTCTCCCCCTATTACAATAGTATGATCACGAAACTTCTTCACGACGTTCTGCAGGTTCTCTCTGAGGCGCTCAACTACTACGGTTGCTGATGCAGGTGGTCTATAGAAGCATCCGACTATCATATCTGACCCACCTTTGATACTTAACTTAACCCAGATTATTTCACATTCGCATTCGCTAATAACTTCACTGGATATTATTGAATTCTTTACTGCTATAAATACTCCTCCACCATTGGCGTTTATCCTATCCTTGCGGTATATATTCCATTCTGTGTCTAGGATTTCGTTACTGTTCACTTCCGGTTTTAACCAACTTTCCGTTCCTAATACTATATGCGCACTATTTCCTTCAATAAGAGATACTAATTCAGGAACCTTGCCCTGGATACTCCTGCAGTCTACCAATATTACGTTAACTTTTCCTGTTTTTGGTCTCTGAGGATGGACGTTCTTTATCAACGATGATAATGTCCTCTCTGGTAAGCCGTCAGGTATTTTATCGTTTCGCCCAAGGGGGGGTCCCTCTAACCTAAAAAACCCCCGTGTGCACGCCACACGTACTCTGCTACCCTAGTAGCTGCTTCCGGTGTGTAGTGCACGCCTGACCTGTCTAGGGGGGCCCTACAGTTCTCCACCCAATAACGGAGGTCGATGAATTTGCAACCATTATAGTCGCAGAGTCGTCTGAGCCTCTGGTTTAGACCCTCCACACGGCTCCAAACCAGAGGACCGCGATCGACTCTGGGCACTATGCTGCAGATATTAAGCTCAGCTTGCACTCCGCGTGCGATGCTGGTTGTCTTCACCAAATCAGCCAGCCGCCGGAAGGAACCAAGGATGGCCTCAGAACTCAAGCGGCAGGCGTCATTCGTTCCGACATGTGCTACTATCTGCAGCCGGTCACACCCAGTGCGTTCAATAGCTGCCGGAAGGGCCTCCTCCACATTACGGACGAGACCCCCCGGCAAGCACACCGAGTGCACACTGGCATTCTTCCCCGATCTACCCGCTATTTTCCTAAGGGGCTCCATAACCCGCCTAACGTTGGAGCTCCTTATAACTAATAGGCCCGCCCTCTGTGACTGTCGGGACCTTGCCGGAGAATCGGCCACTGGCCCAACAGGCGAGGCATCCTGTGGTGGCTCGGAAACAATGTCATCACCACTAGGAAGCACCCCGTACCTGTTGGAAAGGGGTAAGGCAGCTGCCACGCGGCCAGATCCCACCTTCGCCTTTCGGCCAGGCACGCGCGAGCCCACCACTGTCCGCCATTCACCCTGGAGTGATGGCTGACCGGTAAGATGCTCACTGCCGGAAGACGCAGCGACATCAGGGGTTCCATGCGATTCCAAGGCCACCGAAGTAGGCATAGGTCTCACCACAGTTGCCCCAACGCCACTACGAGCCGACGCCTGCGCCTCGAGCTCGATGAGCCTAACAGACAAAGCCTCCACCTGCCCCCGAAGAGTGGCCAATTCTCCTTGCGTCCGCTCACAACAACCACAGTCCCTACACATGACTATGTTTACCCTACAAGCGAACGGTGTACTCGCCTTATCCCTCTGACCTTCTTATTGACGATGAAACATAGAAATTGCATCGGAATGAAATAGAAAAAGAACAATGCCGACTTAGGTACAAGAAAACTGACTCTTCTTACTGGATATGTTTTGAACCATTCCTGTGACACTAGTTATAGATTCCGATGCTTCACTTCAGGTTTACTGTATCCCCCTGACCTTCTTATTGAAGATGAAGCACAGATATTGCATCGGAATTAAATACAAAAGGCACAATGCCGACTTATGTACAAGAAAACTGACTCTTCTTACTGTCTCTGTTTTGAACCATTGCTGTGACACTAGATATTGATTCCGATGCTTCACTTCAGGTTTACTGTATCCCTCTGACCTTCTTATTTGCGATGAAACACAAAAATTGCATCGGAATTAAATACAAAAGGCACAATGCCGACTTAAGTACAAGAAAACTGACTCTTCTTACTGTCAATGTTTTCAACCATTCCTGTGACACTAGATATAGATTCCGATGCTTCACTTCAGGTTCTAATGGCTCTGAGAACTATGGGACTCAACTGCTGTGGTCATCATTCCCCTAGAACGTAGAACTACTTAAACCTAACTAACCTAAGGACATCACACACATCCATGCCCGAGGCAGGATTCGAACCTGCGACCGTAGCGGCCGCACGGTTCCGGACTGCGCGCCTAGGCCCGCGAGACCTTCGCTTCTGGTTTACTATATCCCCCTGACCTTCTTATTGACGACGAAACGCAGAAATCGCATCGGAATTAAATACAAAAAGCACAATGCCGACTTAAGTACAAGAAAAATGACTCTTCTTACTGTTTATGTTTTCAACCATTCCTGTGACACTAGTTATAGATTCCGACGCTTCACTTCAGGTTTACTGTATCCCTCTGACTTCTTATTGACGATGAAACACAGAAATTGCATCGGAATTAAATACAAAAGGAACAATGCCGACATATGTACAAGAAAACTGACTCTTCTTACTGTCTACGTTTGAACCATTCATGTGACACTAGTTATAGTTTCCGATGCTTCACTTCAGGTTTACTGTATCCCTCTGACCTTCTTATTGTTGATGAAACGCAGAAATTGCATCGGAATTAAATTCAAAAGGCACAATGCCGACTTAAGTACAAGAAAACTGACTCTACTTACTGTCTATGTTTTGAACCATTCCTGAGACACTAGTTATAGATTCCGATGCTTCACTTCAGGTTACTGTATCCCTCTGACCTTCTTATTGACGATGAAACACAGAAATTGCATCGGAATTAAATACAAAAGGCACAATGACGACCTAAGTACAAGAAAACTCTTCCTACTGTCTATGTTTTGAACCATTCATGTGACACTAGTTATAGCTTCCGATGCATCACTACAGGTTTACTGTATCCATCAGACCTTCTTATTGACGATTTTACACAGAAATTGCATCGGAATTAAATACAAAAGGCACAATTCCGACTTAAGTACAAGAAAATTCACTCTTCTTACTGTCTATGATTGAACCATTCCTGTGACCCTAGTTATAGATTCCGATGCTTCACTTCAAGTTTACTGTATCCCTCTGACCATCTTATTGACGATGAAACACAGAAAATGCATCGGAATTAAATACAAAAAGCACAATGCCGACTTAAGTACAAGAAAACTGACTCTTCTTACTGTCTATGTTTTGAACCATTCCTGTGACACTAGTTATAGATTCCGATGCGTCACCTCAGGTTTACTGTATCCCTCTGACCTTGTTATTGACGATGAAACACAGAAATTGCAACGGAATTAAATACAAAAGGCACAATGCCGACTTAAGTACGAGAAAACTGACTCTTCTTATTGTCTAAGATTTGAACCATTCCTGTGACACTAGTTATAGATTCCGATGCTTCACTTCAGGTTACTGTATCCCTCTGACCTTCTTATTGACGATGAAACACAGAAATTGCATCGGAATTAAATACAAAAGGCACAATGACGACCTAAGTACAAGAGAACTCTTCCTACTGTCTATGTTTTGAACCATTCATGTGACATTAGTTATAGCTTACGATGCATCCCTTCAGGTTTACTGTATCCATCAGACCTTCTTATTGACGATGAATTACAGAAAATGCATCGGAACTAAATGCAAAAGGCACAATGCCGACTTAAGTACAAGAAAACTGACTCCTCTTACTGTCTATAATTTGAACCATTCCTGTGACACTAGTTATAGATTCCGATGCTTCACTTCAGGTTTACTGTATCCCTCAGACCTTCTTATTGACGATGAAACACAGCAATTGCATCGGAGTTAAATACAAAAGGCACAATGCCGATTTAAGTACAAGAAAACTGACTCCTCTTACTGTCTATGCTTTGAACCATTCCTGTGACACTAGTTATAGATTCCGATGCTTCACTTCATTTTTACTGTATCCCTCTGACCTTCTTATTGACGATGAAACACAGAAATTGCATCGGAATTAAATAGAAAAGATTAATGCCGACTTAGGTACAAGTAAAATGACTCTTCTTACTGTCAATGTATTGAACCATTCCTGTGACACTAGTTAGAGATTCCGATGCTTCACTTCAGGTTTACTGTATCCCTCTGACCTTCTTGTTGACGATGAAACACAGAAATTGCACCGGAATTAAATACGAAAGGCACAACGCCGACTTAAGTACAAGATAACTGACTCTTCTTACTGTCTACGCTTGAACCATTCATTTGACACTAGTTATAGATTCCGATGCTTCACTTCAGGTTTACTGTATCCCTGTGTCCTTCTTATTGACGATGAAACACAGAGATTGCATGGGAATTAAATACAAAAGGCACAATGCCGACTTAAGTACAAGAAAACTGACTCTTCTTGCTGTCTATGTTTTGAACCATTCATGTGACACTAGTTATATATTCCGATGCTTCACTTCAGGTTTACTGTATCCCTCTGACGTTTTTACTGACGATGAAACACTCAAATTGCATCGGAATTAAATACAAAAGGCACAATGCCGACTTAAGTACAAGAAAACTGACTCTTCTTACTGTCTATGTTTTGAACCATTCCTGTGACACTAGTTATAGATTCCGATGATTCACTTCAGGTTTACTGTATCCCTCGGACCTTCTTATTGACGATGAAACACAGAAATTGCATCCGAAATAAATACAAAAGGCACAATGCCGACTTAAGTACAAGAAAAGTGACTCTTCTTACTGTCTATGTTTTGAACCATTCATGTGACACTAATAATAGATTCCGATGCTTCTCTTCAGGTTTACTGCATCCCTCTGACCTTCTTATTGAGGATGAAACACAGAAATAGCATCGGAATGAAATAAAAAAGGAACAATGCCGACCTAGGTACAAGAAAATTGACTCTTCTTACTGTCAATGTATTGAACCATTCCTGTGACACTAGTTATAGATTCCGATGCTTCACTTCTGGTTTACTGTATCCCTCTGACCTTCTTATTGACGATGAAACACAGAAATTTCATGGGAATTAAATACAAAAAAATTCACAATGCCGACTTAAGTACAAGAAAATTGACTCTTTTTACTGTCAATGTATTGAACCATTCCTGTGACACTAGTTAGAGATTCCGATGCTTCACTTCAGGTTTACTGTATCCCTCTGACCTTCTTGTTGACGATGAAACACAGAAATTGCACCGGAATTAAATACAAAAGGCACAATGCCGACTGATGTATAAGAAAACTGACAATTCTTCCTGTCTATGTTTTGAACCATTCTTGTGACACTAGTTATAGATTCCGATGCTTCACTTCAGGTTTACTTTATCCTTCTGACCTTCTTATTGACTATGAAACACAGAAATTGCATCGGAGTTAAATACAAAAGGCACAATGCCGACTTAAGTACAAGAAAACTAACTCTTCTTACTGTCTATGTTTTGAACCATTCCAGTGACACTAGTTATAAATTCCGATGCTTCACTTCAGCTTTACTGTATCCCTCTTACCTTCTTATTGACGATGAAACACAGAAATTGCATCGGAATTAAATACAAAAGGCACAACGCCGACTTAAGTACAAGAAAACTTACCCTTCTTACTGTCTATGTTTTGAACCATTCCTGTGACACTAGTTTTCGATTCCGATGCTTCACGTCAGGTGTACTGTATCCCTCTGACCTTCTTATTGTCGATGAAACACAGAAATTGCGTCGGAATTAAATACAAATGGCACAATGCCGACTTAAGTACAAGATAACTGACTCTTCTCACTGTCTACGCTTGAACCATTCATTTGACACTAGTTATAGATTCCGATGCTTCACTTCAGGTTTACTGTATCCCTGTGACCTTCTTATTGACGATGAAACACAGAGATTGCATGGGAATTAAATACAAAAGGCACAATGCCGACTTAAGTACAAGAAAACTGACTCTTCTTGCTGTCTATGTTTTGAACCATTCATGTGACACTAGTTATATATTCCGATGCTTCACTTCAGGTTTACTGTATCCCTCTGACGTTTTTATTGACGATGAAACACTCAAATTGCATCGGAATTAAATACAAAAGGCACAATGCCGACTTAAGTACAAGAAAACTGACTCTTCTTACTGTCTATGTTTTGAACCATTCCTGTGACACTAGTTATAGATTCCGATGATTCACTTCAGGTTTACTGTATCCCTCAGACCTTCTTATTGACGATTAAACACAGAAATTGCATCCGAAATAAATACAAAAGGCACAATGCCGACTTAAGTACAAGAAAAGTGACTCTTCTTACTGTCTATGTTTTGAACCATTCATGTGACACTAATAATAGATTCCGATGCTTCTCTTCAGGTTTACTGTATCCCTCTGACCTTCTTATTGAGGATGAAACACAGAAATAGCATCGGAATGAAATAAAAAAGGAACATCGCCGACCTAGGTACAAGAAAATTGACTCTTCTTACTGTCAATGTATTGAACCATTCCTGTTACACTAGTTATAGATTCCGATGCTTCACTTCATTTTTACTGTATCTCTCTGACCTTCTTATTGACGATGAAACGCAGAAATTGCATCGGAGTTAAATACAAAAGGCACAATGCCGATTTAAGTACAAGAAAACTGACTCCTCTTACTGTCTATGCTTTGAACCATTCCTGTGACACTAGTTATAGATTCCGATGCTTCACTTCATTTTTACTGTATCCCTCTGACCTTCTTATTGACGATGAAACACAGAAATTGCAACGGAATTAAATACAAAAGGCACAATGCCGACTTAAGTACGAGAAAACTGACTTTTCTTACTGTCTATGTTTTGAACCATTCCTGTGACACTAGTTAAAGATTCCGATGCTTCACTTCAGGTTTACTGTATCCCTCTGGCCTTCTTATTGACGATGAAACACAGAAATTGCATCGGAATTAAATACAATAGGCACAATGCCGACTTAAGTACAAGAAAACAGACTCTTCTTATTGTCTAAGATTTGAACCATTCCTGTGACACTAGTTATAGATTCCGATGCTTCACTTCAGGTTACTGTATCCCTCTGACCTTCTTATTGACGATGAAACACAGAAATTGCATCGGAATTAAATACACAAGGCACAATGACGACCTAAGTACAAGAGAACTCTTCCTACTGTCTATGTTTTGAACCATTCATGTGACATCAGTTATAGCTTCCGATGCATCCCTTCAGGTTTACTGTATCCATCAGACCTTCTTATTGACGATGAATTACAGAAAATGCATCGGAATTAAATGCAAAATGCACAATGCCGACTTAAGTACAAGAAAACTGACTCCTCTTACTGTCTATAATTTGAACCATTCCTGTGACACTAGTTATAGATTCCGATGCTTCACTTCAGGTTTACTGTATCCCTCAGACCTTCTTATTGACGATGAAACACAGCAATTGCATCGGAGTTAAATAGAAAAGGCACAATGCCGATTTAAGTACAAGAAAACTGACTCCTCTTACTGTCTATGCTTTGAACCATTCCTGTGACACTAGTTATAGATTCCGATGCTTCACTTCATTTTTACTGTATCCCTCTGACCTTCTTATTGACGATGAAACACAGAAATTGCATCGGAATTAAATAGAAAAGATTAATGCCGATTTAGGTACAAGTAAAATGACTCTTCTTACTGTCAATGTATTGAACCATTCCTGTGACACTAGTTAGAGATTCCGATGCTTCACTTCAGGTTTACTGTATATCTCTGACCTTCTTGTTGACGATGAAACACAGAAATTGCACCGGAATTAAATACAAAAGGCACAATGCCGACTGATGTATAAGAAAACTGACAATTCTTCCTGTCTATGTTTTGAACCATTCCTGTGACACTAGTTATAGATTCCGATGCTTCACTTCAGGTTTACTTTATCCTTCTGACCTTCTTATTGACTATGAAACACAGAAATTGCATCGGAGTTAAATACAAAAGGCACAATGCCGACTTAAGTACAAGAAAACTAACTCTTCTTACTGTCTATGTTTTGAACCATTCCAGTGACACTAGTTATAAATTCCGATGCTTCACTTCAGCTTTACTGTATCCCTCTTACCTTCTTATTGACGATGAAACACAGAAATTGCATCGGAATTAAATACAAAAGGCACAACGCCGACTTAAGTACAAGAAAACTTACCCTTCTTACTGTCTATGTTTTGAACCATTCCTGTGACACTAGTTTTCGATTCCGATGCTTCACGTCAGGTGTACTGTATCCCTCTGACCTTCTTATTGTCGATGAAACACAGAAATTGCGTCGGAATTAAATACAAATGGCACAATGCCGACTTAAGTACAAGATAACTGACTCTTCTCACTGTCTACGCTTGAACCATTCATTTGACACTAGTTATAGATTCCGATGCTTCACTTCAGGTTTACTGTATCCCTGTGACCTTCTTATTGACGATGAAACACAGAGATTGCATGGGAATTAAATACAAAAGGCACAATGCCGACTTAAGTACAAGAAAACTGACTCTTCTTGCTGTCTATGTTTTGAACCATTCATGTGACACTAGTTATATATTCCGATGCTTCACTTCAGGTTTACTGTATCCCTCTGACGTTTTTATTGACGATGAAACACTCAAATTGCATCGGAATTAAATACAAAAGGCACAATGCCGACTTAAGTACAAGAAAACTGACTCTTCTTACTGTCTATGCTTTGAACCATTCCTGTGACACTAGTTATAGATTCCGATGATTCACTTCAGGTTTACTGTATCCCTCGGACCTTCTTATTGACGATTAAACACAGAAATTGCATCCGAAATAAATACAGAAGGCACAATGCCGACTTAAGTACAAGAAAAGTGACTCTTCTTACTGTCTATGTTTTGAACCATTCATGTGACACTAATAATAGATTCCGATGCTTCTCTTCAGGTTTACTGTATCCCTCTGACCTTCTTATTGAGGATGAAACACAGAAATAGCATCGGAATGAAATAAAAAAGGAACATCGCCGACCTAGGTACAAGAAAATTGACTCTTCTTACTGTCAATGTATTGAACCATTCCTGTTACACTAGTTATAGATTCCGATGCTTCACTTCATTTTTACTGTATCTCTCTGACCTTCTTATTGACGATGAAACGCAGAAATTGCATCGGAATTAAATACAAAAGGCACAATGCCGACTAAAGTACAAGAAAACTGACACTTCCTACTGTCTATGTTTGAACCATTCCTGTGACACTAGGTATTGATTCCGATGCTTCACTTCAGGTTTACTGTATCCCTCTGACCTTCTTGTTGACGATGAAACACAGAAATTGCACCGGAATTAAATACAAAAGGCACAATGCCGACTTATGTACAAGAAAACTGACTATTCTTCCTGCCTATGTTTTGAACCATTCCTGTGACACTAGTTATAGATTCCGATGCTTCACTTCAGGTTTACTTTATCCTTCTGACCTTCTTATTGACTATGAAACACAGATATTGCATCGGAATTCAATACAAAAGGCACAATGCCGACTTAAGTACAAGAAAACTGACTCTTCTTACTGTCTATGTTCTGAACCATTGCTGTGACACTAGTTATTGATTCGGATGCTTCACTTCAGGTTTACTGTATCCCTCTGACCTTCTTATAGACGATTAAACACAGAAATTGCATCGGAATTAAATACAAAAGGCACAATGCCGACTTAAGTACAAGAAAACTGACTCTTCTAACTGTCTATGTTTTAAACCATTCCTGTGACACTAGTTATAGATTCCGATGCTTCACTTCAGGTTACTGTATCCCTCTGACCTTCTTATTTACGATGAAACACAGAAATTGCATCGGAATTAAATACAAAAGGCACAATGACGACCTAAGTACAAGAGACCTCTTCCTACTGTCTATGTTTTGAACCATTCATGTGACACTAGTTATAGCTTCCGATGCATCCCTTAAGGTTTACTGTATCCATCAGACCTTCTTATTGACGATGAAACACAGAAGTTGCATCGGAAGTAAATACAAAAGGCACAATTCCGACTTAAGTACAAGAAAACTGACTCTTCTTACCGTCTATGATTGAACCATTCCTGTGACACTAGTTATAGATTCCGATGCTTCACTTCAGGTTTACTGTATCCCTCTGACCTTCTTATTGACGATGAAACACAGAAAATGCATCGGAATTAAATACAAAAGGCACAATGCCGACTTAAGTACAAGAAAACTGATTCCCCTTACTGTCTATGTTTTGAACCATTCCTGTGACACTAGTTATAGATTCCGATGCTTCACTTCAGGTTTACTGTATCCCTCTGACCTTATTGACGATGAAACACAGCAATTGCATCGGAGTTAAATACAAAAGGCACAATGCCGATTTAAGTACAAGAAAACTGACTCCTCTTACTGTCTATGCTTTGAACCATTCCTGTGACACTAGTTATAGATTCCGATGCTTCACTTCATTTTTACTGTATCCCTCTGACCTTCTTATTGACGATGAAACACAGAAATTGCATCGGAATTAAATAGAAAAGGAGCAATGCCGATTTAAGTACAAGAAAACTGACTCCTCTTACTGTCTATGCTTTGAACCATTCCTGTGTCACTAGTTATAGATTCCGATGCTTCACTTCATTTTTACTGTATCCCTCTGACCTTCTTATTGACGATGTATCACAGAAATTGCATCGGAATTAAATAGAAAAGTCACAATGCCGACTTAAGTACAAGAAATCTGAGTCTTCTTACTGTCAATGCTTTGAACCATTCCTGTGACACTAGTTATAGATTCCGATGCTTCACTTCTGGTTTACTGTATCCCTCTGACCTTCTTATTGACGATGAAACACAGAAATTTCATCGGAATTAAATACAAAAGGCACAATGCCGACTTAAGTACAAGAAAACTGACTCTTCTTACTGTCTATGTTTTGAACCATTCCTTCGGCACTAGTTATAGATTCCGATGCTTCACCTCAGGTTTACTGTATCCCTCTGACCTTCTAATTGACGATGAAACACAGAAATTACATCGGAATTATATAGAAAAGGCACAATACCGACTTAAGTACAAGATAACTGACTCTTCTTACTGCCTATGTGTTGAGCCATTCATGTGACACTAGTTATAGATTCCGATGCTTCACTTCATTTTTACTTTATCCCTCTGACCTTCTTATTGACGATGATACACAGAAATTGCATCGGAATTAAATACAAAATGCACAATGCCGACTTATGTACAAGAAAACTGACTCTTCTTATTGTCTATGTTTTGAACCATTCCTGTGACACTAGTTATAGATTCCCATGCTTCACTTCAGGTTCACCGTATCCCTCTGACCTTCTTATTGACGATGAAACACAGAAATTGCATCGGAAATAAATAGAACAAGCACAATGCCGAATTAAGTACAAGAAAACTGACTCTTCTTACTGTCTATGTTTGAACCATTCCTGTGACACTAAATAGTGTTTCCGATGCTTCACTTCAGGTTTACTGTATCCCTCTGACCTTCTTATTGACGATGAAACACAGAAATTGCAACGGAATTAAATACAAAAGGCACAATGACGACTTAAGTACAAGAAAACTGACTCTTCTTACTGTCTATGTTTTGAACCATTCCTGTGACACTAGTTATAGATTCCGATGCTTCATTTCAAGTTTACTGTATTCCGCTGACCCTCTTAGTGACGATGAAAGACAGAAATTGCATCGGAATTAAATACAAAAAGCACAATGCCGACTTAAGTACAAGAATACTGACTCTTCTTACTGTCTATGTTTTGAACCATTCCTGTGACACTAGTTATAGATGCCGATGCTTCACTTCAGGTTTACTGTATCCCTCTGACCTTCTTATTGACGATGAAACACAGAAATTGCTTCGGAATTAAATAGAACAAGCACAATGCCGAATTAAGTACATAAAAACTGACTCTTCTTACTGTCTATGTTTGAACCATTCCTGTGACACTAAATAGTGATTCCGATGCTTCACTTCAGGTTTACTGTATCCCTCTGACCTTCTTATTGACGATGAAACACAGAAATTGCAACGGAATTTAATACAAAAGGCACAATGCTGACTTAAGTTCAAGAGAACTGACTCTTCTTATTGTCTATGTTTTGAACCATTCCTGTGACACTAGTTATAGATTCCGATGATTCACTTCAGGTTTACTGTATCCCTCTGACCTTCTTATTGACGATGAAACACAGAAATAGCATCGGAATGAAATAAAAAAGGAACAATGCCGACCTAGGTACAAGAAAATTGACTCTTCTTACTGTCAATGTATTGAACCATTCCTGTGACACTAGTTATAGATTCCGATGCTTCACTTCATTTTTACTGTATCTCTCTGACCTTCTTATTGACGATGAAACACAGAAATTGCATCGGAATTAAATACAAAAGGCACAATGCCGACTTAAGTACAAGAAAACTGACACTTCCTACTGTCTATGTTTGAACCATTCCTGTGACACTAGGTACTGATTCCGATGCTTCACTTCAGGTTTACTGTATCCCTCTGACCTTCTTGTTGACGATGAAACACAGAAATTGCACCGGAATTAAATACAAAAGGCACAATGCCGACTTATGTACAAGAAAACTGACTCTTCTTACTGTCTATGTTTTGAACCATTCCTGTGACACTAGTTATAGATTCCGATGATTCACTTCAGGTTTACTGTATCCCTCGGACCTTCTTATTGACGATTAAACACAGAAATTGCATCCGAAATAAATACAAAAGGCACAATGCCGACTTAAGTACAAGAAAACTGACTCTTCTTGCTGTCTATGTTTTGAACCATTCATGTGACACTAGTTATATATTCCGATGCTTCACTTCAGGTTTACTGTATCCCTCTGACGTTTTTATTGACGATGAAACACTCAAATTGCATCGGAATTAAATACAAAAGGCACAATGCCGACTTAAGTACAAGAAAAGTGACTCTTCTTACTGTCTATGTTTTGAACCATTCATGTGACACTAATAATAGATTCCGATGCTTCTCTTCAGGTTTACTGTATCCCTCTGACCTTCTTATTGAGGATGAAACACAGAAATAGCATCGGAATGAAATAAAAAAGGAACAATGCCGACCTAGGTACAAGAAAATTGACTCTTCTTACTGTCAATGTATTGAACCATTCCTGTGACACTAGTTATAGATTCCGATGCTTCACTTCATTTTTACTGTATCTCTCTGACCTTCTTATTGACGATGAAACACAGAAATTGCATCGGAATTAAATACAAAAGGCACAATGCCGACATAAGTACAAGAAAACTGACACTTCCTACTGTCTATGTTTGAACCATTCCTGTGACACTAGGTATTGATTCCGATGCTTCACTTCAGGTTTACTGTATCCCTCTGACCTTCTTGTTGACGATGAAACACAGAAATTGCACCGGAATTAAATACAAAAGGCACAATGCCGACTTATGTACAAGAAAACTGACTATTCTTCCTGCCTATGTTTTGAACCATTCCTGTGACACTAGTTATAGATTCCGATGCTTCACTTCAGGTTTACTTTATCCTTCTGACCTTCTTATTGACTATGAAACACAGATATTGCATCGGAATTCAATACAAAAGGCACAATGCCGACTTAAGTACAAGAAAACTGACTCTTCTTACTGTCTATGTTCTGAACCATTGCTGTGACACTAGTTATTGATTCGGATGCTTCACTTCAGGTTTACTGTATCCCTCTGACCTTCTTATAGACGATTAAACACAGAAATTGCATCGTAATTAAATACAAAAGGCACAATGCTGACTTAAGTACAAGAAAACTGACTCTTCTAACTGTCTATGTTTTGAACCATTCCTGTGACACTAGTTATAGGTTCCGATGCTTCACTTCAGGTTACTGTATCCCTCTGACCTTCTTATTTACGATGAAACACAGAAATTGCATCGGAATTAAATACAAAAGGCACAATGACGACCTAAGTACAAGAGAACTCTTCCTACTGTCTATGTTTTGAACCATTCATGTGACACTAGTTATAGCTTCCGATGCATCCCTTAAGGTTTACTGTATCCATCAGACCTTCTTATTGACGATGAAACACAGAAGTTGCATCGGAAGTAAATACAAAAGGCACAATTCCGACTTAAGTACAAGAAAACTGACTCTTCTTACCGTCTATGATTGAACCATTCCTGTGACACTAGTTATAGATTCCGATGCTTCACTTCAGGTTTACTGTATCCCTCTGACCTTCTTATTGACGATGAAACACAGAAAATGCATCGGAATTAAATACAAAAGGCACAATGCCGACTTAAGTACAAGAAAACTGATTCCCCTTACTGTCTATGTTTTGAACCATTCCTGTGACACTAGTTGTAGATTCCGATGCTTCACTTCAGGTTTACTGTATCCCTTTGACCTTATTGACGATGAAACACAGCAATTGCATCGGAGTTAAATACAAAAGGCACAATGCCGATTTAAGTACAAGAAAACTGACTCCTCTTACTGTCTATGCTTTGAACCATTCCTGTGACACTAGTTATAGATTCCGATGCTTCACTTCATTTTTACTGTATCCCTCTGACCTTCTTATTGACGATGAAACACAGAAATTGCATCGGAATTAAATAGAAAAGGAGCAATGCCGATTTAAGTACAAGAAAACTGACTCCTCTTACTGTCTATGCTTTGAACCATTCCTGTGTCACTAGTTATAGATTCCGATGCTTCACTTCATTTTTACTGTATCCCTCTGACCTTCTTATTGACGATGTATCACAGATATTGCATCGGAATTAAATAGAAAAGTCACAATGCCGACTTAAGTACAAGAAATCTGAGTCTTCTTACTGTCAATGCTTTGAACCATTCCTGTGACACTAGTTATAGATTCCGATGCTTCACTTCTGGTTTACTGTATCCCTCTGACCTTCTTATTGACGATGAAACACAGAAATTTCATCGGAATTAAATACAAAAGGCACAATGCCGACTTAAGTACAAGAAAACTGACTCTTCTTACTGTCTATGTTTTGAACCATTCCTTCGGCACTAGTTATAGATTCCGATGCTTCACCTCAGGTTTACTGTATCCCTCTGACCTTCTAATTGACGATGAAACACAGAAATTACATCGGAATTATATAGAAAAGGCACAATGCCGACTTAAGTACAAGATAACTGACTCTTCTTACTGTCTATGTGTTGAGCCATTCATGTGACACTAGTTATAGATTCCGATGCTTCACTTCATTTTTACTTTATCCCTCTGACCTTCTTATTGACGATGATACACAGAAATTGCATCGGAATTAAATACAAAATGCACAATGCCGACTTATGTACAAGAAAACTGACTCTTCTTATTGTCTATGTTTTGAACCATTCCTGTGACACTAGTTATAGATTCCCATGCTTCACTTCAGGTTCACCGTAACCCTCTGACCTTCTTATTGACGATGAAACACAGAAATTGCATCGGAAAAAAATAAAACAAGCACAATGCCGAATTAAGTACAAGAAAACTGACTCTTCTTACTGTCTATGTTTGAACCATTCCTGTGACACTAAATAGTGATTCCGATGCTTCACTTCAGGTTTACTGTATCCCTCTGACCTTCTTATTGTCGATGAAACACAGATATTGCAACGGAATTAAATACAAAAGGCACAATGACGACTTAAGTACAAGAAAACTGACTCTTCTTACTGTCTATGTTTTGAACCATTCCTGTGACACTAGTTATAGATTCCGATGCTTCATTTCAAGTTTACTGTATTCCGCTGACCCTCTTAGTGACGATGAAAGACAGAAATTGCATCGGAATTAAATACAAAAAGCACAATGCCGACTTAAGTACAAGAATACTGACTCTTCTTACTGTCTATGTTTTGAACCATTCCTGTGACACTAGTTATAGATGCCGATGCTTCACTTCAGGTTTACTGTATCCCTCTGACCTTCTTATTGACGATGAAACACAGAAATTGCTTCGGAATTAAATAGAACAAGCACAATGCCGAATTAAGTACATAAAAACTGACTCTTCTTACTGTCTATGTTTGAACCATTCCTGTGACACTAAATAGTGATTCCGATGCTTCACTTCAGGTTTACTGTATCCCTCTGACCTTCTTATTGACGATGAAACACAGAAATTGCAACGGAATTAAATACAAAAGGCACAATGCTGACTTAAGTTCAAGAGAACTGACTCTTCTTATTGTCTATGTTCTGAACCATTCCTGTGAAACTAGTTATAGATTCCGATGATTCACTTCAGGTTTACTGTATCCCTCTGACCTTCTTATTGACGATGAAACACAGAAATTGCATCGGAATTAAATACAAAAGCACAATGCTGACGTAAGTACAAGAAAACTGACTCTTCTTACTGTCTATATTTTGAACTATTCATGTGACACTAGTAATAGATTCCGATGCTTCACTTCAGGTTTACTGTATACCTCTGACCTTCTTATTGACGATGAAACACAGAAATTGCATCGGAATTAAATACAAAAGGCACAATACCGACTTAAGTACAAGAAAACTGACTCTTCTTACTGTCTATGTTTTGAACCATTCCTGTGACACTAGTTATAGATTCCGATGCTTCGCATCCGGTTTACTGTATCCCTCTGACCTTCTTATTGACGATGAAACACCGAAATAGCTTCGGAATTAAATACAAAAGGCACAATGCCGACTTAAGTACAAGATAACTGACTCTTCTTACTGTCTATGTGTTGAACCATTCATGTGACACTAGTTATAGATTCCGATGCTTCACTACATTTTTACTGTATCCCTCTGACCTTCTTATTGACGATGAATCACAGAAATTGCATCGAAATTAAATACAAAAGGCACAATGCCGAGTTAAGTACAAGAAAACTGACTCTTCTTACTGTCTATGTTTTAACCATTCCTGTGACACTACTTATAGATTCCGATTTTTCACTTCAGGTATACTGTATCCATCTGTCCTTCTTATTGACGAGGAAACACAGAAATTGCATCGGAATTAAATACAAAAGGCACAATGCCGACTTAAGTACAAGAAACTGACTCTTCTTACTGTCTATGTTTTGAACCATTCCAGTGACACTAGTTATAGATTCCGATGCTTCACTTCAGGTTTACTGTATCCCTCTAACCTTCTTATTGACGCTGAAACACAGAAATTTCATCGGAATTAAATACATAAGGCACAATTCCGACTTAAGTACAAGAAAACTGACTCTTGTTACTGTCTATGTTTTGAACCATTCCTGTGACACTAGTTATAGATTCCGATGCTTCACATCCGGTTTCCTGTATCCCTCTGACCTTCTTATTGATGATGAAACACAAAAATATCATCGGAATTATATAGAAAAGGCACAATGCCGACTTAAGTACAAGATAACTGACTCTTCTTACTGTCTATGTTTTGAACCATTCATGTGACACTAGTTATAGATTCCGATGCTTCACTTCAGGTTTAATGTATCCCTTGGACCATCTTATTGACGACGAAACACGGAATTTGCATCGGAATTAAATTCAAAAAGCACAATGCCGACTTAAGTACAAGAAAACTTACTCTTCTTACTGTCTATGTTTTGAACCATTCCTGTGACACTAGTTATAGAATCCGATGCCTCATTTCAGGTTTACTGATTCCCGCTGTCCTTATATTGACGATGAAACACAGAAATTGCATCGGAATTAAATACAAAAGGCTCAATGCCGACTTAGGTACAAGAAGACTGTCTCATCTTACTCTCTATGTTTTGAACCATTCCTGTGACACTAGTTATAGATTCCGATGCTTCACTTCAGCTTTACTGTATCCCTGTGACCTTCTTATTGACGATGAAACACAGTAATAGCATCGGAATTAAATACAAAAGGCACAATGCCGACTTAAGTACAAGAAAACTGACTCTTCTTACTGTCTATGAGTTGAACCATTCATGTGACACTAGTTATAGATTCCGATGCTTCACTTCAGGATTACTGTACCCCTCAGACCTTCTTATTTACGATGAATCACATAAATATCATCGGAATTAAATACAAAAGGCACAATGCCGACTTAAATACAAGGAAAAACTGACTCTTCTTACTGTCTATGTTTTAACCATTCCTGTGACACTAGTTATAGATTCCGATGCTTCACTTCAGGTTTACTGTATCCCACTGTCCTTCGTATTGACGAGGAAACACAGAAATTGAATCGGAATTAAATACAAAAGGCACAATGCTGACTTAAGTTCAAGAGAACTGACTCTTCTTATTGTCTATGTTTTGAACCATTCCTGTGACACTAGTTATAGATTCCGATGATTCACTTCAGGTTTACTGTATCCCTCTGACCTTCTTATTGACGATGAAACACAGAAATTGCATCGGAATTAAATACAAAAGGCACAATGCTGACGTAAGTACAAGAAAACTGACTCTTATTACTGTCTATGTTTTGAACCATTCCTGTGACACTAGTTATAGATTCCGATGCTTCACTTCAGGTTTACTGTATCCCTCTGACCTTCTTATTGACGATGAAACACAGATATTGCATCGGAATTAAATACAGAGGCACAATTCCGACTTATGTACAAGATAACTGACTCTTGTTACTGTCTATGTTTTGAACCATTCCTGTGACACTAGTTATAGATTCCCATGCTTCACTTCAGGTTCACCGTATCCCTCTGACCTTCTTATTGACGATGAAACACAGAAATTGCATCGGAAATAAATAGAACAAGCACAATGCCGAATTAAGTACAAGAAAACTGACTCTTCTTACTGTCTATGTTTGAACCATTCCTGTGACACTAAATAGTGATTCCGATGCTTCACTTCAGGTTTACTGTATCCCTCTGACCTTCTTATTGACGATGAAACACAGAAATTGCAACGGAATTAAATACAAAAGGCACAATGCTGACTTAAGTTCAAGAGAACTGACTCTTCTTATTGTCTATGTTTTGAACCATTCCTGTGACACTAGTTATAGATTCCGATGATTCACTTCAGGTTTACTGTATCCCTCTGACCTTCTTATTGACGATGAAACACAGAAATTGCATCGGAATTAAATACAAAAGGCACAATGCTGACGTAAGTACAAGAAAACTGACTCTTCTTACTGTCTATATTTTGAACTATTCATGTGACACTAGTAATAGATTCCGATGCTTCACTTCAGGTTTACTGTATCCCTCTGACCTTCTTATTGACGATGATACACAGAAATTGCATCGGAATTAAATACAAAAGGCACAATGCCGACTTAAGTACAAGAAAACTGACTCTTCTTACTGTCTATGTTTTGAACCATTCCTGTGACACTAGTTATAGATTCCGATGCTTCGCATCCAGTTTACTGTATCCCTCTGACCTTCTTATTGACGATGAAACACAGAAATAGCTTCGGAATTAAATACAAAAGGCACAATGCCGACTTAAGTACAAGATAACTGACTCTTCTTACTGTCTATGTGTTGAACCATTCATGTGACACTAGTTATAGATTCCGATGCTTCACTACATTTTTACTGTATCCCTCTGACCTTCTTATAGACGATGAATCACAGAAACTGCATCGAAATTAAATACAAAAGGCACAATGCCGACTTAAGTACAAGAAAACTGTCTCTTCTTACTGTCTATGTTTTAACCATTATTGTGACACTAGTTATAGATTCCGATTTTTCACTTCAGGTTTACTGTATCCATCTGTCCTTCTTATTGACGAGGAAACACAGAAATTGCATCGGAATTAAATACAAAAGGCACAATGCCGACTTAAGTACAAGAAACTGACTCTTCTTACTGTCTATGTTTTGAACCATTCCAGTGACACTAGTTATAGATTCCGATGCTTCACTTCAGGTTTACTGTATCCCTCTAACCTTCTTATTGACGCTGAATCACAGAAATTTCATCGGAATTAAATACATAAGGCACAATTCCGACTTAAGTACAAGAAAACTGACTCTTGTTACTGTCTATGTTTCGAACCGTTCCTGTGACACTAGTTATAGATTCCGATGCTTCACATCCGGTTTCCTGTATCCCTCTGACCTTCTTATTGATGATGAAACACAAAAATATCATCGGAATTATATACAAAAGGCACAATGCCGACTTAAGTACAAGAAGACTGACTCTTCTTACTGTCGATGTTTTGAACCATTCATGTGACACTAGTTATAGATTCCGATGCTTCACTTCAGGTTTAATGTATCCCTTGGACCATCTTATTGACGACGAAACACAGAATTTGCATCGGAATTAAATTCAAAAAGCACAATGCCGACTTAAGTACAAGAAAACTTACTCTTCTTACTGTCTATGTTTTGAACCATTCCTGTGACACTAGTTATAGAATCCGATGCCTCATTTCACGTTTACTGTATCCCTCTGTCCTTATATTGACGATGAAACACAGAAATTGCATCGGAATTAAATACAAAAGGCTCAATGCCGACTTAGGTACAAGAAGACTGTCTCATCTTACTCTCTATGTTTTGAACCATTCCTGTGACACTAGTTATAGATTCCGATGCTTCACTTCAGCTTTACTGTATCCCTGTAACCTTCTTATTGACGATGAAACACAGAAATTTCATCGGAATTAAATACAAACGGCACAATTCCGACTCAAGTTCAAGAAGGCTGGCTCTTCTTACTGTCTATGTTTTGAACCATTCCTGTGACACTAGTTATAGATTCCGATGCTTTACTTCAGTATTACTGTATCCCTCTGACCTCCTTACTGTCGATGAAACACAGAAATTGCATCGGAATTAAATACAAAAGGCACAATGCCGACTCAAGTACAAGAAGATTGGCTCTTCTTTCTGTCTATGTTTTAAACCTTTCCTGTGACACTAGTTATGGATTCGGTTGCTCCACTTCAGGTTCACTGCCTCCCTCTGACCTTCTTATTGGCGATGATACACAGAAATTGCATCGGAATTAAATACAAAAGGCACAATGCCGACTGAAGTACAAGAAAACTGACTCTTCTTACTGTCTATGTTTTGAACCATTCCTGTGACACTAGTTATAGATTCCGATGCTTCACTTCCGGTTTACTGTATCCCTCTGACCTTCTTATTGACGATGAAACACAGTAATAGCATCGGAATTAAATACAAAAGGCACAATGCCGACTTAAGTACAAGAAAACTGACTCTTCTTACTGTCTATGAGTTGAACCATTCATGTGACACTAGTTATAGATTCCGATGCTTCACTTCAGGATTACTGTACCCCTCAGACCTTCTTATTTACGATGAATCACACAAATATCATCGGAATTAAATACAAAAGGCACAATGCCGACTTAAATACAAGGAAAAACTGACTCTTCTTACTGTCTATGTTTTAACCATTCCTGTGACACTAGTTATAGATTCCGATGCTTCACTTCAGGTTTACTGTATCCCACTGTCCTTCGTATTGACGAGGAAACACAGAAATTGAATCGGAATTAAATACAAAAGGCAAAATGCTGACTTAAGTTCAAGAGAACTGACTCTTCTTATTGTCTATGTTTTGAACCATTCCTGTGACACTAGTTATAGATTACGATGATTCACTTCAGGTTTACTGTATCCCTCTGACCTTCTTATTGACGATGAAACACAGAAATTGCATCGGAATTAAATACAGAGGCACAATTCCGACTTATGTACAAGATAACTGACTCTTGTTACTGTCTATGTTTTGAACCATTCCTGTGACACTAGTTATAGATTCCCATGCTTCACTTCAGGTTCACCGTATCCCTCTGACCTTCTTATTGACGATGAAACACAGAAATTGCATCGGAAATAAATAGAACAAGCACAATGCCGAATTAAGTACAAGAAAACTGACTCTTCTTACTGTCTATGTTTGAACCAATCCTGTGACACTAAATAGTGATTCCGATGCTTCACTTCAGGTTTACTGTATCCCTCTGACCTTCTTATTGACGATGAAACACAGAAATTGCAACGGAATTAAATACAAAAGGCACAATGCTGACTTAAGTTCAAGAGAACTGACTCTTCTTATTGTCTATGTTTTGAACCATTCCTGTGACACTAGTTATAGATTCCGATGATTCACTTCAGGTTTACTGTATCCCTCTGACCTTCTTATTGACGATGAAACACAGAAATTGCATCGGAATTAAATACAAAAGGCACAATGCTGACGTAAGTACAAGAAAACTGACTCTTCTTACTGTCTATATTTTGAACTATTCATGTGACACTAGTAATAGATTCCGATGCTTCACTTCAGGTTTACTGTATCCCTCTGACCTTCTTATTGACGATGATACACAGAAATTGCATCGGAATTAAATACAAAAGGCACAATGCCGACTTAAGTACAAGAAAACTGACTGTTCTTACTGTCTATGTTTTGAACCATTCCTGTGACACTAGTTATAGATTCCGATGCTTCGCATCCAGTTTACTGTATCCCTCTGACCTTCTTATTGACGATGAAACACAGAAATAGCTTCGGAATTAAATACAAAAGGCACAATGCCGATTTAAGTACAAGATAACTGACTCTTCTTACTGTCTATGTGTTGATCCATTCATGTGACACTAGTTACAGATTCCGATGCTTCACTACATTTTTACTGTATCCCTCTGACCTTCTTATAGACGATGAATCACAGAAACTGCATCGAAATTAAATACAAAAGGCACAATGCCGACTTAAGTACAAGAAAACTGTCTCTTCTTACTGTCTATGTTTTAACCATTATTGTGACACTAGTTATAGATTCCGATTTTTCACTTCAGGTTTACTGTATCCATCTGTCCTTCTTATTGACGAGGAAACACAGAAATTGCATCGGAATTAAATACAAAAGGCACAATGCCGACTTAAGTACAAGAAACTGACTCTTCTTACTGTCTATGTTTTGAACCATTCCAGTGACACTAGTTATAGATTCCGATGCTTCACTTCAGGTTTACTGTATCCCTCTAACCTTCTTATTGACGCTGAATCACAGAAATTTCATCGGAATTAAATACATAAGGCACAATTCCGACTTAAGTACAAGAAAACTGACTCTTGTTACTGTCTATGTTTTGAACCATTCCTGTGACACTAGTTATAGATTCCGATGCTTCACATCCGGTTTCCTGTATCCCTCTGACCTTCTTATTGATGATGAAACACAAAAATATCATCGGAATTATATACAAAAGGCACAATGCCGACTTAAGTACAAGAAGACTGACTCTTCTTACTGTCGATGTTTTGAACCATTCATGTGACACTAGTTATAGATTCCGATGCTTCACTTCAGGTTTAATGTATCCCTTGGACCATCTTATTGACGACGAAACACAGAATTTGCATCGGAATTAAATTCAAAAAGCACAATGCCGACTTAAGTACAAGAAAACTTACTCTTCTTACTGTCTATGTTTTGAACCATTCCTGTGACACTAGTTATAGAATCCGATGCCTCATTTCAGGTTTACTGTATCCCTCTGTCCTTATATTGACGATGAAACACAGAAATTGCATCGGAATTAAATACAAAAGGCTCAATGCCGACTTAGGTACAAAAAGACTGTCTCATCTCACTCTCTATGTTTTGAACCATTCCTGTGACACTAGTTATGGATTCCGATGCTTCACTTCAGCTTTACTGTATCAGTGTGACCTTCTTATTGACGATGAAACACAGAAATTTCATCGGAATTAAATACAAAAGGCCCAATTCCGACTCAAGTACAAGAAGGCTGGCTCTTCTTACTGTCTATGTTTTGAACCATTCCTGTGACACTAGTTATAGATTCCGATGCTTTACTTCAGTATTACTGTATCCCTCTGATTTCCTTACTGTCGATGAAACACCGAAACTGCATCGGAATTAAATACAAAAGGCACAATGCCGACTCAAGTACAAGAAGACTGGCTCTTCTTTCTGTCTATGTTTTAAACCTTTCCTGTGACACTAGTTATGGATTCGGTTGCTCCACTTCAGGTTCACTGCCTCCCTCTGACCTTCTTATTGGCGATGATACACAGAAATTGCATCGGAATTAAATACAAAAGGCACAATGCCGACTGAAGTACAAGAAAACTGACTCTTCTTACTGTCTATGTTTTGAACCATTCCTGTGACACTAGTTATAGATTCCGATGCTTCACTTCCGGTTTACTGTATCCCTCTGACCTTCTTATTGACGATGAAACACAGTAATAGCATCGGAATTAAATACAAAAGGCACAATGCCGACTTAAGTACAAGATAACTGACTCTTCTTACTGTCTATGAGTTGAACCATTCATGTGACACTAGTTATAGATTCCGATGCTTCACTTCAGGATTACTGTATCCCTCAGACCTTCTTATTTACGATGAATCACATAAATATCATCGGAATTAAATACAAAAGGCACAATGCCGACTTAAATACAAGGAAAAACTGACTCTTCTTACTGTCTATGTTTTAACCATTCCTGTGACACTAGTTATAGATTCCGATGCTTCACTTCAGGTTTACTGTATCCCACTGTCCTTCGTATTGACGAGGAAACACAGAAATTGAATCGGAATTAAATACAAAAGGCACAATGCTGACTTAAGTTCAAGAGAACTGACTCTTCTTATTGTCTATGTTTTGAACCATTCCTGTGACACTAGTTATAGATTCCGATGATTCACTTCAGGTTTACTGTATCCCTCTGACCTTCTTATTGACGATGAAACACAGAAATTGCATCGGAATTAAATACAAAAGTCACAATGCTGACGTAAGTACAAGAAAACTGACTCTTATTACTGTCTATGTTTTGAACCATTCCTGTGACACTAGTTACAGATTCCGATGCTTCACTTCAGGTTTACTGTATCCCTCTGACCTTCTTATTGACGATGAAACACAGATATTGCATCGGAATTAAATACAGAGGCACAATTCCGACTTATGTACAAGATAACTGACTCTTGTTACTGTCTATGTTTTGAACCATTCCTGTGACACTAGTTATAGATTCCCATGCTTCACTTCAGGTTCACCGTATCCCTCTGACCTTCTTATTGACGATGAAACACAGAAATTGCATCGGAAATAAATAGAACAAGCACAATGCCGAATTAAGTACAAGAAAACGGACTCTTCTTACTGTCTATGTTTGAACCATTCCTGTGACACTAAATAGTGATTCCGATGCTTCACTTCAGGTTTACTGTATCCCTCTGACCTTCTTATTGACGATGAAACACAGAAATTGCAACGGAATTAAATACAAAAGGCACAATGCTGACTTAAGTTCAAGAGAACTGACTCTTCTTATTGTCTATGTTTTGAACCATTCCTGTGACACTAGTTATAGATTCCGATGCTTCGCATCCAGTTTACTGTATCCCTCTGACCTTCTTATTGACGATGAAACACAGAAATAGCTTCGGAATTAAATACAAAAGGCACAATGCCGACTTAAGTACGAGATAACTGACTCTTCTTACTGTCTATGTGTTGAACCATTCATGTGACACTAGTTATAGATTCCGATGCTTCACTACATTTTTACTGTATCCCTCTGACCTTCTTATAGACGATGAATCACAGAAATTGCATCGAAATTAAATACAAAAGGCACAATGCCGACTTAAGTACAAGAAAACTGACTCTTCTTACTGTCTATGTTTTAACCATTATTGTGAAACTAGTTATAGATTCCGATTTTTCACTTCAGGTTTACTGTATCCATCTGTCCTTCTTATTGACGAGGAAACACAGAAACTGCATCGGAATTAAATACAAAAGGCACAATGCCGACTTAAGTACAAGAAACTGACTCTTCTTACTGTCTATGTTTTGAACCATTCCAGTGACACTAGTTATAGATTCCGATGCTTCACTTCAGGTTTACTGTATCCCTCTAACCTTCTTATTGACGCTGAATCACAGAAATTTCATCGGAATTAAATACATAAGGCACAATTCCGACTTAAGTACAAGAAAACTGACTCTTGTTACTGTCTATGTTTTGAACCATTCCTGTGACACTAGTTATAGATTCCGATGCTTCACATCCGGTTTCCTGTATCCCTCTGACCTTCTTATTGATGATGAAACACAAAAATATCATCGGAATTATATACAAAAGGCACAATGCCGACTTAAGTGCAAGAAGACTGACTCTTCTTACTGTCGATGTTTTGAACCATTCATGTGACACTAGTTATAGATTCCGATGCTTCACTTCAGGTTTAATGTATCCCTTGGACCATCTTATTGACGACGAAACACAGAATTTGCATCGGAATCAAATTCAAAAAGCACAATGCCGACTTAAGTACAAGAAAACTTACTCTTCTTACTGTCTATGTTTTGAACCATTCCTGTGACACTAGTTATAGAATCCGATGCCTCATTTCAGGTTTACCGTATCCCTCTGTCCTTATATTGACGATGAAACACAGAAATTGCATCGGAATTAAATACAAAAGGCTCAATGCCGACTTAGGTACAAGAAGAGAGTCTCATCTTACTCTCTATGTTTTGAACCATTCCTGTGACACTAGTTATGGATTCCGATGCTTCACTTCAGCTTTACTGTATCAGTGTGACCTTCTTATTGACGATGAAACACAGAAATTTCATCGGAATTAAATACAAAAGGCCCAATTCCGACTCAAGTACAAGAAGGCTGGCTCTTCTTACTGTCTATGTTTTGAACCATTCCTGTGACACTAGTTATAGATTCCGATGCTTTACTTCAGTATTACTGTATCCCTCTGATTTCCTTACTGTCGATGAAACACCGAAACTGCATCGGAATTAAATACAAAAGGCACAATGCCGACTCAAGTACAAGAAGACTGGCTCTTCTTTCTGTCTATGTTTTAAACCTTTCCTGTGACACTAGTTATGGATTCGGTTGCTCCACTTCAGGTTCACTGCCTCCCTCTGACCTTCTTATTGGCGATGATACACAGAAATTGCATCGGAATTAAATACAAAAGGCACAATGCCGACTGAAGTACAAGAAAACTGACTCTTCTTACTGTCTATGTTTTGAACCATTCCTGTGACACTAGTTATAGATTCCGATGCTTCACTTCCGGTTTACTGTATCCCTCTGACCATCTTATTGACGATGAAACACAGTAATAGCATCGGAATTAAATACAAAAGGCACAATGCCGACTTAAGTACAAGATAACTGACTCTTCTTACTGTCTATGTTTTGAACCATTCCTGTGATACTAGTTATAGATTCCGATGCTTCACTTCAGGTTTACTGTATCCCTCTGACCTTCGTATTGACGATGAAACACAGTTATTGCATCGGAATTAAATACAGAGGCACAATTCCGACTTATGTACAAGATAACTGACTCTTGTTACTGTCTATGTTTTGAACCATTCCTGTGACACTAGTTATAGATTCCCATGCTTCACTTCAGGTTCACCGTATCCCTCTGACCTTCTTATTGACGATGAAACACAGAAATTGCATCGGAAATAAATAGAACAAGCACAATGCCGAATTAAGTACAAGAAAACTGACTCTTCTTACTTTCTATGTTTGAACCATTCCTGTGACACTAAATAGTGATTCCGATGCTTCACTTCAGGTTTACTGTATCCCTCTGACCTTCTTATTGACGATGAAACACAGAAATTGCAACGGAATTAAATACAAAAGGCACAATGCTGACTTAAGTTCAAGAGAACTGACTCTTCTTATTGTCTATGTTTTGAACCATTCCTGTGACACTAGTTATAGATTCCGATGATTCACTTCAGGTTTACTGTATCCCTCTGACCTTCTTATTGACGATGAAACACAGAAATTGCATCGGAATTAAATACAAAAGGCACAATGCTGACGTAAGTACAAGAAAACTGACTCTTCTTACTGTCTATATTTTGAACTATTCATGTGACACTAGTAATAGATTCCGATGCTTCACTTCAGGTTTACTGTATCCCTCTGACCTTCTTATTGACGATGATACACAGAAATTGCATCGGAATTAAATACAAAAGGCACAATGCCGACTTAAGTACAAGAAAACTGACTCATCTTACTGTCTATGTTTGAACCATTCCTGTGACACTAGTTATAGATTCCGATGCTTCGCATCCGGTTTACTGTATCCCTCTGACCTTCTTATTGACGATGAAACACAGAAATAGCTTCGGAATTGAATACAAAAGGCACAATGCCGACTTAAGTACAAGATAACTGACTCTTCTTACTGTCTATGTGTTGAACCATTCAGGTGACACTAGTTATAGATTCCGATGCTTCACTACATTTTTACTGTATCCCTCTGACCTTCTTATTGACGATGAATCACAGAAATTGCATCGAAATTAAATACAAAAGGCACAATGCCGACTTAAGTACAAGAAAACTGACTCTTCTTACTGTCTATGTTTTAACCATTCCTGTGACACTAGTTATAGATTCCGATTTTTCACTTCAGGTTTACTGTATCCATCTGTCCTTCTTATTGACGAGGAAACACAGAAATTGCATCGGAATTAAATAGAAAAGGAGCAATGCCGATTTAAGTACAAGAAAACTGACTCCTCTTACTGTCTATGCTTTGAACCATTCCTGTGTCACTAGTTATAGATTCCGATGCTTCACTTCATTTTTACTGTATCCCTCTGACCTTCTTATTGACAGTGAATCACAGAAATTGCATCGGAATTAAATAGAAAAGTCACAATGCCGACTTAAGTACAAGAAATCTGAGTCTTCTTACTGTCAATGCTTTGAACCATTCCTGTGACACTAGTTATAGATTCCGATGCTTCACTTCTGGTTTACTGTATCACTCTGACCTTCTTATTGACGATGAAACACAGAAATTTCATCGGAATTAAGTACAAAAGGCACAATGCCGACTTAAGTACAAGAAAACTGACTCTTCTTACTGTCTATGTTTTGAACCATTCCTTCGGCACTAGTTATAGATTCCGATGCTTCACCTCAGGTTTACTGTATCCCTCTGACCTTCTAATTGACGATGAAACACAGAAATTACATCGGAATTATATAGAAAAGGCACATGCCGACTTAAGTACAAGATAACTGACTCTTCTTACTGTCTATGTGTTGAACCATTCATGTGACACTAGTTATAGATTCCGATGCTTCACTTCATTTTTACTTTATCCCTCTGACCTTCTTATTGACGATGATACACAGAAATTGCATCGGAATTAAATACAAAATGCACAATGCCGACTTATGTACAAGAAAACTGACTCTTCTTATTGTCTATGTTGTGAACCATTCCTGTGACACTAGTTATAGATTCCCATGCTTCACTTCAGGTTCACCGTATCCCTCTGACCTTCTTATTGACGATGAAACACAGAAATTGCATCGGAAATAAATAGAACAAGCACAATGCCGAATTAAGTACAAGAAAACTGACTCTTCTTACTGTCTATGTTTGAACCATTCCTGTGACACTAAATAGTGATTCCGATGCTTCACTTCAGGTTTACTATATCCCTCTGACCTTCTTATTGACGATGAAACACAGAAATTGCAACGGAATTAAATACAAAAGGCACAATGACGACTTAAGTACAAGAAAACTGACTCTTCTTACTGTCTATGTTTTGAACCATTCCTGTGACACTAGGTCTAGATTCCGATGCTTCATTTCAAGTTTACTGTATTCCGCTGACCCTCTTAGTGACGATGAAAGACAGAAATTGCATCGGAATTAAATACAAAAAGCACAATGCCGACTTAAGTACAAGAATACTGACTCTTCTTACTGTCTATGTTTTGAACCATTCCTGTGACACTAGTTACAGATTCCGATGCTTCGCATCCGGTTTACTGTATCCCTCTGACCTTCTTATTGACGATGAAACACAGAAATTGCATCGGAATTAAATACAAAAGGCACAATGCTGACGTAAGTACAAGAAAACTGACTCTTCTTACTGTCTATATTTTGAACTATTCATGTAACACTAGTAATAGATTCCGATGCTTCACTTCAGGTTTACTGTATCCCTCTGACCTTCTTATTGACGAAGAAACACAGAAATTGCATCGGAATTAAATACAAAAGGCACAATGCCGACTTAAGTACAAGATAACTGACTCTTCTTACTGTTTATGTGTTGAACCATTCTTGTGACACTAGTTATAGATTCCGATGCTTCACTACATTTTTACTGTATCCCTCTGACCTTCTTATTGACGATGAATCACAGAAATTGCATCGAAATTAAATACAAAAGGCACAATGCCGACTTAAGTACAAGAAAACTGACTCTTCTTACTGTCTATGTTTTAACCATTCCTGTGACACTAGTTATAGATTCCTATTTTTCACTTCAGGTTTACTGTATCCATCTGTCCTTCTTATTGACGAGGAAACACAGAAATTGCATCGGAATTAAATACAAAAGGCACAATGCCGACTTAAGTAGAAGAAACTGACTCTTCTTACTGTCTATGTTTTGAACCATTCCAGTGACACTAGTTATAGATTCCGATGCTTCACTTCAGGTTTACTGTATCCCTCTAACCTTCTTATTGACGCTGAAACACAGAAATTTCATCGGAATTAAATACATAAGGCACAATTCTGACTTAAGTACAAGAAAACTGACTCTTGTTACTGTCTATGTTTTGAACCATTCCTGTGACACTAGTTATAGATTCCGATGCTTCACATCCGGTTTCCTGTATCCCTCTGACCTTCTTATTGATGATGAAAGACAAAAATATCATCGGAATTATATACAAAAGGCACAATGCCGACTTAAGTACAAGATAACTGACTCTTCTTACCGTCTATGTTTTGAACCATTCATGTGACACTAGTTATAGATTCCGATGCTTCACTTCAGGTTTAATGTATCCCTTGGACCATCTTATTGACGACGAAACACGGAATTTGCATCGGAATTAAATTCAAAAAGCACAATGCCGACTTAAGTACAAGAAAACTTACTCTTCTTACTGTCTATGTTTTGAACCATTCCTGTGACACTAGTTATAGAATCCGATGCCTCATTTCAGGTTTACTGTATCCCTCTGTCCTTATATTGACGATGAAACACAGAAATTGCATCGGAATTAAATACAAAAGTCTCAATGCTGACTTAGATACAAGAAGACTGTCTCATCTTACTCTCTATGTTTTGAACCATTCCTGTGACACTAGTTATAGATTCCGATGCTTCACTTCAGCTTTACTGTATCCCTGTGACCTTCTTATTGACGATGAAACACAGAAATTGCATCGGAATTAAATACAAAAGCACAATTCCGACTCAAGTACAATAAGGCTGGCTCTTTTTACTGTCTATGTTTTGAACCATTCCTGTGACACTAGTTATAGATTCCGATGCTTTACTTCAGTATTACTGTATCCCTCTGACCTCCTTACTGTCGATGAAACACAGAAATTGCATCGGAATTAAATACAAAAGGCACAATGCCGACTCAAGTACAAGAAGACTGGCTCTTCTTTCTGTCTATGTTTTAAACCTTTCCTGTGACACTAGTTATGGATTCGGTTGCTCCACTTCAGGTTCACTGCCTCCCTCTGACCTTCTTATTGGCGATGATACACAGAAATTGCATCGGAATTAAATACAAAAGGCACAATGCCGACTGAAGTACAAGAAAACTGACTCTTCTTACTGTCTATGTTTTGAACCATTCCTGTGACACTAGTTATAGATTCCGATGCTTCACTTCCGGTTTACTGTATCCCTCTGACCTTCTTATTGACGATGAAACACAGTAATAGCATCGGAATTAAATACAAAAGTCACAATGCCGACTTAAGTACAAGATAACTGACTCTTCTTACTGTCTATGAGTTGAACCATTCATGTGACACTAGTTATAGATTCCGATGCTTCACTTCAGGTTTACTGTATCCCTCAGACCTTCTTATTTACGATGAATCACAGAAATATCATCGGAATTAAATACAAAAGGCACAATGCCGACTTAAATACAAGGAAAAACTGACTCTTCTTACTGTCTATGTTTCAACCATTCCTGTGACACTATTTATAGATTCCGATGCTTCACTTCAGGTTTACTGTATCCCACTGTCCTTCATATTGACGAGGAAACACAGAAATTGAATCGGAATTAAATACAAAAGGCACAATGCCGACTTAAGTACAATAAAACTGACTCTTCTTACTGTCTATGTTTTGAACCATTCCTGTGACACTAGTTATAGATTCCGATGCTTCACTTCAGGTTTACTGTATCCCTCTGACCTTCTTATTGACGATGAAACACAGATATTGCATCGGAATTAAATACAGAGGCACAAATCCGACTTATGTACAAGATAACTGACTCTTGTTACTGTCTATGTTTTGAACCATTCCTGTGACACTAGTTATAGATTCCCATGCTTCACTTCAGGTTCACCGTATCCCTCTGACCTTCTTATTGACGATGAAACACAGAAATTGCATCGGAAATAAATAGAACAAGCACAATGCCGAATTAAGTACAAGAAAACTGACTCTTCTTACTGTCTATGTTTGAACCATTCCTGTGACACTAAATAGTGATTCCGATGCTTCACTTCAGGTTTACTGTATCCCTCTGACCTTCTTATTGACGATGATACACAGAAATTGCATCGGAATTAAATACAAAAGGCACAATGCCGACTTAAGTACAACAAAACTGACTCTTCTTACTGTCTATGTTTTGAACCATTCCTGTGACACTAGTTATAGATTCCGATGCTTCGCATCCGGTTTACTGTATCCCTCTGACCTTCTTATTGACGATGAAACACAGAAATAGCTTCGGAATTAAATACAAAAGGCACAATGCCGACTTAAGTACAAGATAACTGACCTTTCTTACTGTCTATGTGTTAAACCATTCATGTGACACTAGTTATAGATTCCGATGCTTCACTACATTTTTACTGTATCCCTCTGACCTTCTTATTGACGATGAATCACAGAAATTGCATCGAAATTAAATACAATAGGCACAATGCCGACTTAAGTACAAGAAAACTGACCCTTCTTACTGTCTATGTTTTAACCATTCCTGTGACACTAGTTATAGATTCCGATTTTTCACTTCAGGTTTACTGTATCCATCTGTCCTTCTTATTGACGAGGAAACACAGAAATTGCATCGGAATTAAATACAAAAGGCACAATGCCGACTTAAGTACAAGAAACTGACTCTTCTTACTGTCTATGTTTTGAACCATTCCAGTGACACTAGTTACAGATTCCGATGCTTCACTTCAGGTTTACTGTATCCCTCTAACCTTCTTATTGACGCTGAAACACAGAAATTTCATCGGAATTAAATACATAAGGCACAATTCCGACTTAAGTACAAGAAAACTGACTCTTCTTACTGTCTATGTTTTGAACCATTCCTGTGACACTAGTTATAGATTCCGATGCTTCACATCCGGTTTCCTGTATCCCTCTGACCTTCTTATTGATGATGAAACACAAAAATATCATCGGAATTATATACAAAAGGCACAATGCCGACTTAAGTACAAGATAACTGACTCTTCTTACTGTCTATGTTTTGAACCATTCATGTGACACTAGTTATAGATTCCGATGCTTCACTTCAGGTTTAATGTATCCCTTGGACCATCTTATTGACGACGAAACACAGAATTTGCATCGGAATAAATTCAAAAAGCACAATGCCGACTTAAGTACAAGAAAACTTACTCTTCTTACTGTCTATGTTTTGAACCATTCCTGTGACACTAGTTATAGAATCCGATGCCTCATTTCAGGTTTACTGTATCCCTCTGTCCTTATATTGACGATGAAACACAGAAATTGCATCGGAATTAAATACAAAAGGCTCAATGCCGACTTAGGTACAAGAAGACTGTCTCATCTTACTCTCTATGCTTTGAACCATTCCTGTGACACTAGTTATAGATTCCGATGCTTCACTTCAGCTTTACTGTATCCCTGTGACCTTCTTATTGACGATGAAACACAGAAATTGCATCGGAATTAAATACAAAAGGCACAATTCCGACTCAAGTACAAGAAGGCTGGCTCATCTTACTGTCTATGTTTTGAACCATTCCTGTGACACTAGTTATAGATTCCGATGCTTTACTTCAGTATAACTGTATCCCTGTGACCTTCTTATTGACGATGAAACACAGAAATTGCATCGGAATTAAATACAAAAGGCACAATTCCGACTCAAGTACAATAAGGCTGGCTCTTTTTACTGTCTATGTTTTGAACCATTCCTGTGACACTAGTTATAGATTCCGATGCTTTACTTCAGTATTACTGTATCCCTCTGACCTCCTTACTGTCGATGAAACACAGAAATTGCATCGGAATTAAATACAAAAGGCACAATGCCGACTCAAGTACAAGAAGACTGGCTCTTCTTTCTGTCTATGTTTTAAACCTTTCCTGTGACACTAGTTATGGATTCGGTTGCTCCACTTCAGGTTCACTGCCTCCCTCTGACCTTCTTATTGGCGATGATACACAGAAATTGCATCGGAATTAAATACAAAAGGCACAATGCCGACTGAAGTACAAGAAAACTGACTCTTCTTACTGTCTATGTTTTGAACCATTCCTGTGACACTAGTTATAGATTCCGATGCTTCGCATCCGGTTTACTGTATCCCTCTGACCTTCTTATTGACGATGAAACACAGAAATAGCTTCGGAATTAAATACAAAAGGCACAATGCCGACTTAAGTACAAGATAACTGACCTTTCTAACTGTCTATGTGTTAAACCATTCATGTGGCATTAGTTATAGATTCCGATGCTTCACTACATTTTTACTGTATCCCTCTGACCTTCTTATTGACGATGAATCACAGAAATTGCATCGAAATTAAATACAAAAGGCACAATGCCGACTTAAGTACAAGAAAACTGACCCTTCTTACTGTCTATGTTTTAACCATTCCTGTGACACTAGTTATAGATTCCGATTTTTCACTTCAGGTTTACTGTATCCATCTGTCCTTCTTATTGACGAGGAAACACAGAAATTGCATCGGAATTAAATACAAAAGGCACAATGCCGACTTAAGTACAAGAAACTGACTCTTCTTACTGTCTATGTTTTGAACCATTCCAGTGACACTAGTTACAGATTCCGATGCTTCACTTCAGGTTTACTGTATCCCTCTAACCTTCTTATTGACGCTGAAACACAGAAATTTCATCGGAATTAAATACATAAGGCACAATTCCGACTTAAGTACAAGAAAACTGACTCTTGTTACTGTCTATGTTTTGAACCATTCCTGTGACACTAGTTATAGATTCCGATGCTTCACATCCGGTTTCCTGTATCCCTCTGACCTTCTTATTGATGATGAAACACAAAAATATCATCGGAATTATATACAAAAGGCACAATGCCGACTTAAGTACAAGATAACTGACTCTTGTTACTCTCTATGTTTTGAACCATTCCTGTGACACTAGTTATAGATTCCGATGCTTCACTTCAGCTTTACTGTATCCCTGTGACCTTCTTATTGACGATGAAACACAGAAATTGCATCGGAATTAAATACAAAAGGCACAATTCCGACTCAAGTACAATAAGGCTGGCTCTTTTTACTGTCTATGTTTTGAACCATTCCTGTGACACTAGTTATAGATTCCGATGCTTTACTTCAGTATTACTGTATCCCTCTGACCTCCTTACTGTCGATGAAACACAGAAATTGCATCGGAATTAAATACAAAAGGCACAATGCCGACTCAAGTACAAGAAGACTGGCTCTTCTTTCTGTCTATGTTTTAAACCTTTCCTGTGACACTAGTTATGGATTCGGTTGCTCCACTTCAGGTTCACTGCCTCCCTCTGACCTTCTTATTGGCGATGATACACAGAAATTGCATCGGAATTAAATACAAAAGGCACAATGCCGACTGAAGTACAAGAAAACTGACTCTTCTTACTGTCTATGTTTTGAACCAGTCCAGTGACACTAGTTATAGATTCCGATGCTTCACTTCCGGTTTACTGTATCCCTCTGACCTTCTTATTGACGATGAAACACAGTAATAGCATCGGAATTAAATACAAAAGTCACAATGCCGACTTAAGTACAAGATAACTGACTCTTCTTATTGTCTATGAGTTGAACCATTCATGTGACACTAGTTATAGATTCCGATGCTTCACTTCAGGTTTACTGTATCCCTCAGACCTTCTTATTTACGATGAATCACAGAAATATCATCGGAATTAAATACAAAAGCCACAATGCCGACTTAAATACAAGGAAAAACTGACTCTTCTTACTGTCTATGTTTCAACCATTCCTGTGACACTATTTATAGATTCCGATGCTTCACTTCAGGTTTACTGTATCCCACTGTCCTTCATATTGACGAGGAAACACAGAAATTGAATCGGAATTAAATACAAAAGGCACAATGCCGACTTAAGTACAATAAAACTGACTCTTCTTACTGTCTATGTTTTGAACCATTCCTGTGACACTAGTTATAGATTCCGATGCTTCACTTCAGGTTTACTGTATCCCTCTGACCTTCTTATTGACGATGAAACACAGATATTGCATCGGAATTAAATACAGAGGCACAAATCCGACTTATGTACAAGATAAATGACTCTTGTTACTGTCTATGTTTTGAACCATTCCTGTGACACTAGTTATAGATTCCCATGCTTCACTTCAGGTTCACCGTATCCCTCTGACCTTCTTATTGACGATGAAAAACAGAAATTGCATCGGAAATAAATAGAACAAGCACAATGCCGAATTAAGTACAAGAAAACTGACTGTTCTTACTGTCTATGTTTGAACCATTCCTGTGACACTAAATAGTGATTCCGATGCTTCACTTCAGGTTTACTGTATCCCTCTGACCTTCTTATTGACGATGAAACACAGAAATTGCAACGGAATTAAATACAAAAGGCACAATGCTGACTTAAGTTCAAGAGAACTGACTCTTCTTATTGTCTATGTTTTGAACCATTCCTGTGACACTAGTTATAGATTCCGATGATTCACTTCAGGTTTACTGTATCCCTCTGACCTTCTTATTGACGATGAAACACAGAAATTGCATCGGAATTAAATACAAAAGGCACAATGCTGACGTAAGTACAAGAAAACTGACTCTTCTTACTGTCTATATTTTGAACTATTCATGTGACACTAGTAATAGATTCCGATGCTTCACTTCAGGTTTACTGTATCCCTCTGACCTTCTTATTGACGATGATTCACAGAAATTGCATCGGAATTAAATACAAAAGGCACAATGCCGACTTAAGTACAAGAAAACTGACTCTTCTTACTGTCTATGTTTTGAATCATTCCTGTGACACTAGTTATAGATTCCGATGCTTCGCATCCGGTTTACTGTATCCCTCTGACCTTCTTATTGACGATGAAACACAGAAATAGCTTCGGAATTAAATACAAAAGGCACAATGCCGACTTAAGTACAAGATAACTGACCTTTCTTACTGTCTATGTGTTAAACCATTCATGTGACACTAGTTATAGATTCCGATGCTTCACTACATTTTTACTGTATCCCTCTGACCTTCTTATTGACGATGAATCACAGAAATTGCATCGAAATTAAATACAAAAGGCACAATGCCGACTTAAGTACAAGAAAACTGACCCTTCTTACTGTCTATGTTTTAACCATTCCCGTGACACTAGTTATAGATTCCGATTTTTCACTTCAGGTTTACTGTATCCATCTGTCCTTCTTATTGACGAGGAAACACAGAAATTGCATCGGAATTAAATACAAAAGGCACAATGCCGACTTAAGTACAAGAAACTGACTCTTCTTACTGTCTATGTTTAGAACCATTCCAGTGACACTAGTTACAGATTCCGATGCTTCACTTCAGGTTTACTGTATCCCTCTAACCTTCTTATTGACGCTGAAACACAGAAATTTCATCGGAATTAAATACATAAGGCACAATTCCGACTTAAGTACAAGAAAACTGACTCTTGTTACTGTCTATGTTTTGAACCATTCCTGTGACACTAGTTATAGATTCCGATGCTTCACATCCGGTTTCCTGTATCCCTCTGACCTTCTTATTGATGATGAAACACAAAAATATCATCGGAATTATATACAAAAGGCACAATGCCGACTTAAGTACAAGATAACTGACTCTTCTTACTGTCTATGTTTTGAACCATTCATGTGACACTAGTTATAGATTCCGATGCTTCACTTCAGGTTTAATGTATCCCTTGGACCATCTTATTGACGACGAAACACAGAAATTGCATCGGAATAAATTCAAAAAGCACAATGCCGACTTAAGTACAAGAAAACTTACTCTTTTTTCTGTCTATGTTTTGAACCATTCCTGTGACACTAGTTATAGAATCCGATGCCTCATTTCAGGTTTACTGTATCCCTCTGTCCTTATATTGACGATGAAACACAGAAATTGCATCGGAATTAAATACAAAAGGCTCAATGCCGACTTAGGTACAAGAAGACTGTCTCATCTTACTCTCTATGTTTTGAACCATTCCTGTGACACTAGTTATAGATTCCGATGCTTCACTTCAGCTTTACTGTATCCCTGTGACCTTCTTATTGACGATGAAACACAGAAATTGCATCGGAATTAAATACAAAAGGCACAATTCCGACTCAAGTACAAGAAGGCTGGCTCATCTTACTGTCTATGTTTTGAACCATTCCAGTGACACTAGTTATAGATTCCGATGCTTTACTTCAGTATTACTGTATCCCTGTGGCCTTCTTATTGACGATGAAACACAGAAATTGCATCGGAATTAAATACAAAAGGCACAATTCCGCCTCAAGTACAATAAGGCTGGCTCTTTTTACTGTCTATGTTTTGAACCATTCCTGTGACACTAGTTATAGATTCCGATGCTTTACTTCAGTATTACTGTATCCCTCTGACCTCCTTACTGTCGATGAAACACAGAAATTGCAACGGAATTAAATACAAAAGGCACAATGCCGACTCAAGTACAAGAAGACTGGCTCTTCTTTCTGTCTATGTTTTAAACCTTTCCTGTGACACTAGTTATGGATTCGGTTGCTCCACTTCAGGTTCACTGCCTCCCTCTGACCTTCTTATTGGCGATGATACACAGAAATTGCATCGGAATTAAATACAAAAGGCACAATGCCGACTGAAGTACAAGAAAACTGACTCTTCTTACTGTCTATGTTTTGAACCATTCCTGTGACACTAGTTATAGATTCCGATGCTTCGCATCCGGTTTACTGTATCCCTCTGACCTTCTTATTGACGATGAAACACAGAAATAGCTTCGGAATTAAATACAAAAGGCACAATGCCGACTTAAGTACAAGATAACTGACCTTTCTTACTGTCTATGTGTTAAACCATTCATGTGACACTAGTTATATATTCCGATGCTTCACTACATTTTTACTGTATCCCTCTGACCTTCTTATTGACGATGAATCACAGAAATTGCATCGAAATTAAATACAAAAGGCACAATGCCCACTTAAGTACAAGAAAACTGACCCTTCTTACTGTCTATGTTTTAACCATTCCTGTGACACTAGTTATAGATTCCGATTTTTCACTTCAGGTTTAGTGTATCCATCTGTCCTTCTTATTGACGAGGAAACACAGAAATTGCAACGGAATTAATTCCAAAAGGCACAATGCCGACTTAAGTACAAGAAACTGACTCTTCTTACTGTCTATGTTTTGAACCATTCCAGTGACACTAGTTACAGATTCCGATGCTTCACTTCAGGTTTACTGTATCCCTCTAACCTTCTTATTGACGCTGAAACACAGAAATTTCATCGGAATTAAATACATAAGGCACAATTCCGACTTAAGTACAAGAAAACTGACTCTTGTTACTGTCTATGTTTTGAACCATTCCTGTGACACTAGTTATAGATTCCGATGCTTCACATCCGGTTTCCTGTATCCCTCTGACCTTCTTATTGATGATGAAACACAAAAATATCATCGGAATTATATACAAAAGGCACAATGCCGACTTAAGTACAAGATAACTGACTCATCTTACTGTCTATGTTTTGAACCATTCATGTGACACTAGTTATAGATTCCGATGCTTCACTTCAGGTTTAATGTATCCCTTGGACCATCTTATTGACGACGAAACACAGAATTTGCATCGGAATGAATTCAAAAAGCACAATGCCGACTTAAGTACAAGAAAACTTACTCTTCTTACTGTCTATGTTTTGAACCATTCCTGTGACACTAGTTATAGAATCCGATGCCTCATTTCAGGTTTACTGTATCCCTCTGTCCTTATATTGACGATGAAACACAGAAATTGCATCGGAATTAAATACAAAAGGCTCAATGCCGACTTAGGTACAAGAAGACTGTCTCATCTTACTCTCTATGTTTTGAACCATTCCTGTGACACTAGTTATAGATTCCGATGCTTCACTTCAGCTTTACTGTATCCCTGTGACGTTCTTATTGACGATGAAACACAGAAATTGCATCGGAATTAGATACAAAAGGCACAATTCCGACTCAAGTACAATAAGGCTGGCTCTTTTTACTGTCTATGTTTTGAACCATTCCTGTGACACTAGTTATAGATTCCGATGCTTTACTTCAGTATTACTGTATCCCTCTGACCTCCTTACTGTCGATGAAACACAGAAATTGCATCGGAATTAAATACAAAAGGCACAATGCCGACTCAAGTACAAGAAGACTGGCTCTTCTTTCTGTCTATGTTTTAAACCTTTCCTGTGACACTAGTTATGGATTCGGTTGCTCCACTTCAGGTTCACTGCCTCCCTCTGACCGTCTTATTGGCGATGATACACAGAAATTGCATCGGAATTAAATACAAAAGGCACAATGCCGACTGAAGTACAAGAAAACTGACTCTTCTTACTGTCTATGTTTTGAACCATTCCTGTGACACTAGTTATAGATTCCGATGCTTCACTTCCGGTTTACTGTATCCCTCTGACCTTCTTATTGACGATGAAACACAGTAATAGCATCGGAATTAAATACAAAAGTCACAATGCCGACTTAAGTACAAGATAACTGACTCTTCTTACTGTCTATGAGTTGAACCATTCATGTGACACTAGTTATAGATTCCGATGCTTCACTTCAGGTTTACTGTATCCCTCAGACCTTCTTATTTACGATGAATCACAGAAATATCATCGGAATTAAATACAAAAGGCACAATGCCGACTTAAATACAAGGAAAAACTGACTCTTCTTACTGTCTATGTTTCAACCATTCCTGTGACACTATTTATAGATTCCGATGCTTCACTTCAGGTTTACTGTATCCCACTGTCCTTCATATTGACGAGGAAACACAGAAATTGAATCGGAATTAAATACAAAAGGCACAATGCCGACTTAAGTACAATAAAACTGACTCTTCTTACTGTCTATGTTTTGAACCATTCCTGTGACACTAGTTATAGATTCCGATGCTTCACTTCAGGTTTACTGTATCCCTCTGACCTTCTTATTGACGATGAAACACAGATATTGCATCGGAATTAAATACAGAGGCACAAATCCGACTTATGTACAAGAAAACTGACTCTTCTTACTGTCTATGTTTGAACCATTCCTGTGACACTAAATAGTGATTCCGATGCTTCACTTCAGGTTTACTGTATCCCTCTGACCTTCTTATTGACGATGAAACACAGAAATTGCAACGGAATTAAATACAAAAGGCACAATGCTGACTTAAGTTCAAGAGAACTGACTCTTCTTATTGTCTATGTTTTGAACCATTCCTGTGACACTAGTTATAGATTCCGATGATTCACTTCAGGTTTACTGTATCCCTCTGACCTTCTTATTGACGATGAAACACAGAAATTGCATCGGAATTAAATACAAAAGGCACAATGCTGACGTAAGTACAAGAAAACTGACTCTTCTTACTGTCTATATTTTGAACTATTCATGTGACACTAGTAATAGATTCCGATGCTTCACTTCAGGTTTACTGTATCCCTCTGACCTTCTTATTGACGATGATACACAGAAATTGCATCGGAATTAAATACAAAAGGCACAATGCCGACTTAAGTACAAGAAAACTGACTCTTCTAACTGTCTATGATTTGAACCATTCCTGTGACACTAGTTATAGATTCCGATGCTTCGCATCCGGTTTATTGTATCCCTCTGACCTTCTTATTGACGATGAAACACAGAAATAGCTTCGGAATTAAATACAAAAGGCACAATGCCGACTTAAGTACAAGATAACTGACCTTTCTTACTGTCTATGTGTTAAACCATTCATGTGACACTAGTTATATATTCCGATGCTTCACTACATTTTTACTGTATCCCTCTGACCTTCTTATTGACGATGAATCACAGAAATTGCATCGAAATTAAATACAAAAGGCACAATGCCGACTTAAGTACAAGAAAACTGACCCTTCTTACTGTCTATGTTTTAACCATTCCTGTGACACTAGTTATAGATTCCGATTTTTCACTTCAGGTTTACTGTATCCATCTGTCCTTCTTATTGACGAGGAAACACAGAAATTGCATCGGAATTAAATACAAAAGGCACAATGCCGACTTAAGTACAAGAAATTGACTCTTCTTACTGTCTATGTTTTGAACCATTCCAGTGACACTAGTTACAGATTCCGATGCTTCACTTCAGGTTTACTGTATCCCTCTGACCTTCTTATTGATGATGAAACACAAAAATATCATCGGAATTATATACAAAAGGCACAATGCCGACTTAAGTACAAGATAACTGACTCTTCTTACTGTCTATGTTTTGAACCATTCATGTGACACTAGTTATAGATTCCGATGCTTCACTTCAGGTTTAATGTATCCCTTGGACCATCTTATTGACGACGAAACACAGAATTTCCATCGGAATAAATTCTAAAAGCACAATGCCGACTTAAGTACAAGAAAACTTACTCTTCTTACTGTCTATGTTTTGAACCATTCCTGTGACACTAGTTATAGAATCCGATGCCTCATTTCAGGTTTACTGTATCCCTCTGTCCTTATATTGACGATGAAACACAGAAATTGCATCGGAATTAAATACAAAAGGCTCAATGCCGACTTAGGTACAAGAAGACTGTCTCATCTTACTCTCTATGTTTTGAACCATTCCTGTGACACTAGTTACAGATTCCGATGATTCACTTCAGCTTTACTGTATCCCTGTGACCTTCTTATTGACGATGAAACTCAGAAATTGCATCGGAATTAAATACAAAAGGCACAATTCCGACTCAAGTACAAGAAGGCTGGCTCATCTTACTGTCTATGTTTTGAACCATTCCTGTGACACTAGTTATAGATTCCGATGCTTTACTTCAGTATTACTGTATCCCTCTGACCTCCTTACTGTCGATGAAACACAGAAATTGCATCGGAATTAAATACAAAAGGCACAATGCCGACTCAAGTACAAGAAAACTGACTCCTCTTACTGTCTATGCTTTGAACCATTCCTGTGACACTAGTTATAGATTCCGATGCTTCACTTCATTATCACTGTATCGCTTTGACCATCTTTTTGTCGATGAAACACAGAAATTGCATCGGAATTAAATACAGAGGCACAATTCCGACTTATGTACAAGATAACTGACTGTTGTTACTGTCTATGTTTTGAACCATTCCTGTGACACTAGTTATAGATTCCCATGCTTCACTTCAGGTTCACCGTATCCCTCTGACCTTCTTATTGACGATGAAACACAGAAATTGCATCGGAATTAAATAGAACAAGCACAATGCCGAATTAAGTACAAGAATACTGACTCTTCTTACTGACTATGTTTGAACCATTCCTGTGACACTAAATAGTGATTCCGATGCTTCACTTCAGGTTTACCGTATCCCTCTGACCTTCTTATTGACGATGAAACACAGTAATAGCATCGGAATTAAATACAAAAGGCACAATGCCGTCTTAAGTACAAGATAACTGACTCTTCTTACTGTCTATGTTTTGAACCATTCCTGTGACACTAGTTATAGATTCCGATGCTTCACTTCAGGTTTACTGTATCCCTCTGACCTTCTTATTGACGATGAAACACAGATATTGCATCGGAATTAAATACAGAGGCACAATTCCGACTTATGTACAAGATAACTGACTCTTGTTACTGTCTATGTTTTGAACCATTCCTGTGACACTAGTTATAGATTCCCATGCTTCACTTCAGGTTCACCGTATCCCTCTGACCTTCTTATTGACGATGAAACACAGAAATTGCATCGGAAATAAATAGAACAAGCACAATGCCGAATTAAGTACAAGAAAAATGACTCTTCTTACTGTCTATGTTTGATCCATTCCTGTGACACTAAATAGTGATTCCGATGCTTCACTTCAGGTTTACTGTATCCCTCTGACCTTCTTATTGACGATGAAACACAGAAATTGCTTCGGAATTAAATAGAACAAGCACAATGCCGAATTAAGTACAAGAAAACTGACTCTTCTTACTGACTATGTTTGAACCATTCCTGTGACACTAAATAGTGATTCCGATGCTTCACTTCAGGTTTACCGTATCCCTCTGACCTTCTTATTGACGATGATACACTGAAATTGCAACGGTATTAAATACAAAAGGCACAATGCTGACTTAAGTTCAAGAGAACTGACTCTTCTTATTGTCTATGTTTTGAACCATTCCTGTGACACTAGTTATAGATTCCGATGATTCACTTCAGGTTTACTGTATCCCTCTGACCTTCTTATTGACGATGAAACACAGAAATTGCATCGGAATTAAATACAAAAGGCACAATGCTGACGTAAGTACAAGAAAACTGACTCGTCTTACTGTCTATGTTTTGAACCATTCCTGTGACACTAGTTATAGATTCCGATTTTCACTTCAGGTTTACTGTATCCCTCGACCTTCTTATTGACGATGAAACACAGAAATTGCATCGGAATTAAATACAAAAGGCGCAATGCCGACTTAAGTACAAGAAAACTGACTCTTCTTACTGTCTATGTTTTGAACCATTCCTGTGACACTAGTTATTGATTCCGATGCTTCGCATCCGGTTTACTGTATCCCTCTGACCTTCTTATTGACGATGAAACACAGAAATAGCTTCGGAATTAAATACAAAAGGCACAATGCCGACTTAAGTACAAGATAACTGACTCTTCTTACTGTCTATGTGTTGAACCATTCATGTGACACTAGTTATAGATTCCGATGCTTCACTACATTTGTACTGTATCCCTCTGACCTTCTTATTGACGATGAATCACAGAAATTGCATCGAAATTAAATACAAAAGGCACAATGCCGACTTAAGTACAAGAAAACTGACTCTTCTTACTGTCAATGTTTTAACCATTCCTGTGACACTAGTTATAGATTCCGATTTTCACTTCAGGTTTACTGTATCCATCTGTCCTTCTTATTGACGAGGAAACACAGAAATTGCATCGGAATTAAATACAAAAGGCACAATGCCGACTTAAGTACAAGAAACTGACTCTTCTTACTGTCTATGTTTTGAACCAATCCAGTGACACTAGTTATAGATTCCGATGCTTCACTTCAGGTTTACTGTATCCCTCTAACCTTCTTATTGACGATGAAACACAGAAATTTCATCGGAATGAAATACATAAGGCACAATTCCGACTTAAGTACAAGAAAACTGACTCTTGTTACTGTCTATGTTTTGAACCATTCCTGTGACACTAGTTATAGATTCCGATGCTTCACATCCGGTTTACTGTATCCCTCTGACCTTCTTATTGATGATGAAACACAAAAATATCATCGGAATTATATACAAAAGGCACAATGCCGACTTAAGTACAAGATAACTGACTCTTCTTACTGTCTATGTTTTGAACCATTCATGTGACACTAGTTATAGATTCCGATGCTTCACTTCAGGTTTAATGTATACCTCGGACCATCTTATTGACGACGAAACACAGAATTTGCATCGGAATTAAATTCAAAAAGCACAATGCCGACTTAAGTACAATAAAACTTACTCTTCTTACTGTCTATGTTTTGAACCATTCCTGTGACACTAGTTATAGAATACGATGCTTCATTTCAGGTTTACTGTATCCCTCTGTCCTTATATTGACGATGAAACACAGAAATTGCATCGGAATTAAATACAAAAGGCTCAATGCCGTCTTAGGTACAAGAAAACTGTCTCATATTACTCTCTATGTTTTGAACCATTCCTGTTACACTAGTTATAGATTCCGATGCTTCACTTCAGCTTTACTGTATCCCTGTGACCTTCGTATTGACGATGAAACACAGAAATTGCATCGGAATTAAATACAAAAGGCACAATTCCGACTCAAGTACAAGAAGGCTGGCTCTTCTTACTGTCTATGTCTTGAACCATTCCTGTGACACTAGTTATAGATTCCGATGCTTTACTTCAGGTTTACTGTATCCCTCTGACCTCCTTACTGTCGATGAAACACAGAAATTGCATCGGAATTAAATATAAAAGGCACAATGCCGACTCAAGTACAAGAAGACTGGCTCTTCTTTCTGTCTATGTTTTAAACCTTTCCTGTGACACTAGTTATGGATTCGGTTGCTCCACTTCAGGTTCACTGCTTCCCTCTGACCTTCTTATTGGCGATGATACACAGAAATTGCATCGGAATTAAATACAAAAGGCACAATGCCGACTGAAGTACAAGAAAACTGACTCTTCTTACTGTCTATGTTTTGAACCATTCCTGTGACACTAGTTATAGATTCCGATGCTTCACTTCCGGTTTACTGTATCCCTCTGACCTTCTTATTGACGATGAAACACAGAAATTTCATCGGAATTAAATACAAAGGCACAATTCCGACTTATATACAAGATAACTGACTCTTGTTACTGTCTATGTTTTGAACCATTCCTGTGACACTAGTTATAGATTCCCATGCTACACTTCAGGTTCACCGTATCCCTCTGACCTTCTTATTGACGATGAAACACAGAAGTAGCATCGGAATTAAATACAAAAGGCACAATGCCGACTTAAGCACAAGATAACTGACTCTTCTTACTGTCTATGAGTTGAACCATTCATGTGACACTAGTTATAGATTCCGATGCTTCACTTGAGTTTCACTGTATCCCTGTGACTTTCTTATTGACGATGAATTACAGAAATTGCATCGGAATTAAATACAAAAGGCACAGTGCCGACTTAAGTACAAGGAAAAACTGACTCTTCTTACTGTCTAAGTTTTGAACCATTCCTGTGACACTAGTTATAGATTCCGATGCTTCACTTCCGGTTTACTGTATCCCTCTGACCTTCTTATTGATGATGAAACACAGAAATATCATCGGAATTATATACAAAAGGCACAATGCCGACTTAAGTACAAGATAACTGACTCTCCTTACTGTCTATGTGTTAAACCATTCACGTGACACTAGTTATAGATTCCGATGCTTCAGTTCATTTTTACTGTATCCCTCTGACCTTCTTATTGACGATGAATCACAGAAATTGCATCGGAATTAAATATAAATGGTAGAATGCCGACAAAAGTACAAGAAAACTGACTCTTCTTACTGTCTACGTTTTAACCATTTCTGTGACGCTAGTTATAGATTCCGATTCTGCACTTCAGGTTTACTGTATCCCTCTGTCCTTCTTATTGACGACGAAAGAGAGAAATTGCATCGGAATTAAAAATAAAAGGCACAATGCCGACTTAAGTACAAGAAAACTGACTCTTCTTACTGTCTATGTTTTGAACCAGTCCTGTGACACTAGTTATAGATTCCGATGCTTCACTTCCGGTTTACTGTATCCCTCTGACCTTCTTATGACGATGAAACACAGAAATAGCATCGGAATTAAATACAAAAGGCACAATGCCGACTTAAGTACAAGATAACTGACTCTTCCTACTGTCTATGTGCTGAACCATTCATGTGACACTAGTTATGGATTCCGATGCTTCACTTCCGGTTTACTGTATCCCTCTGACCTTCTTATTGACGATGAAACACAGATATTCCATCGGAATTAAATACAAAAAGCACAATGCCGACTGAAGTACAAGAAAACTGACTCTTCTTACTGTCTAAGTTTTGAACCATTCCTGTGACACTAGATATAGATTCCGATGCTTCACTTCAGCTTCACTGTATCCCTCTGACCTTCTTATTGACGATGAAACACAGAAATTGCATCGGAACTAAATACAAAATGCGCAATGCCGGCTTAAGAACAAGAAAACTGTCTCTTCTTACTGTCTATGTTTTGGACCATTCCCGTGACACTAGTTATAGATTCCGATGCTTCACTTCAGGTTTACTGTATCCCTCTGACCTTCTTATTTACGATGAAACACAGAAATTGCATCGGAATTAAATACAAAAGGCAAAATGCCGACTTAAGTACAAGAAAACTGACTCTTCTTACTGTCTATGTTTTGAACCATTCCAGTGACACTGGCTATAGATTCCGATGCTTCACTTCAGATTTACTGTATCCCTCTGACCTTCTTATTGACGATTGAACACAGAAATTGCATCGGAATTAAATACAAAAGGCACAATGCCGACTTAAGTACAAGAAAACTGACTCTTCTTACTGTCTATGCTTTGAACCATTCCTGTGACACTAGTTATAGATTCCGATGCTTCACGTCAGGTTTAGTGTATCCCTCTGACCTTCTTATTGACGATGAAACACAGAAATAGCATCGGAATTAAATACAAAAGGCACAATGCCGACTTAAGTACAAGATAACTGACTCTTCTTACTGTGTATGTTTTGAACCATTCCTGTGACACTAGTTATATTCCGATGCTTTACTTCAGGTTTACTGTATCCCTCTGACCTCCTTACTGTCAATGAAACACAGAAATTGCATCGGAATTAAATACAAAAGGCACAATGCCGACTCAAGTACAAGAAGACTGGCTCTTCTTTCTGTCTATGCTTTAAGCCTTTCCTGTGACACTAGTTATGGATTCAGTTGCTCCACTTCAGGTTCACTGCCTCCCTCTGACCTTCTTATTGGCGATGATACACAGAAATTGCATCGGAATTAAATACAAAAGGCACAATGCCGACTTAAGTACAAGAAAACTGACTATTCTTACTGTCTATGTTTTGAACCATTCCTGTCACACTAGTTATAGAATCCGATGCTTCACTTCCGGTTTACTGTATCCCTCTGACCTTCTTATTGACGATGAAACACAGAAATAGCATCGGAATTAAATACAAAAGGCACAATGCCGACTTAAGTACAAGATAACTGACTCTTCTTACTGTCTATGAGTTGAACCATTCATGTGACACTAGTTATAGATTCCGATGCTTCACTTCAGGTTTACTGTATCCCTCTGACCTTCTTATTTACGATGATTCACAGAAATATCATCGGAATTAAATACAAAAGGCACAATGCCGACTTAAATACAAGGAAAAACTGACTCTTCTTATTGTCTACGTTTTAACCATTCCTGTGACACTAGTTATAGGTTCCGATGCTTCACTTCAGGATTAATCTATCCATCTGTCCTTCTTATTGACGATGAAACACAGATATTGCATCGGATATATATACAAAAGGCACGATGCTGACTTAAGTACAAGAAAAGTGACTCTTCTTACTGTCTATGTTTTGAACCATTCCTGTGACGCTAGTTATAGATTCCGATGCTTCACTTCAGGTTTACTGTATCCCTCTGACCTTCTTATTGACGATGAAACACAGAAATTGCATTGGAATTAAATACAAAAGGCACAATGCCGACTTAAGTACAAGGAAAAACTGACTCTTCTTACTGTCTATGATTTGAACCATTCCTGTGACACTAGTTATAGATTCCGATGCTACACTACCGGTTTATTGTATCCCTCTGACCTTCTTATTGACGATGAAACTTAGAAATAGCATCGTAATTAAATACAAAAGGCACAATGCCGACTTAAGTACAAGGAAAAACTGACTCTTCTTACTGTCTATGTTTTAACCATTCCTGTGACACTAGTTATAGATTCCGATGCTTCACTTCAGGTTTACTGTATCCCTTGGACCTTCTTATTGACGATGAATTATAGAAATTGCATCGGAATTAAATACAAGAGGCACAATGCCGACTTAAGTACAAGAACACTGACTCTTCTTACTGACTATGTTTGAACCATTCCTGTGACACTAGTTATACATTCCGATGCTTCACTTCAGGTTTACTGAATCCCTCTGACCTTCTTATTGACGATGAAATACAGAAATTGCATCGGAATTAAATACAAAAAGCACAATGCCGACTTTAGTACAAGATGACTGACTCATCTTACTGACTATGATTTGAACCATTCCTGTGACACTAGTTATAGATTCCGATGCTTCACTTCAGATTTACTGTATCCCTCTGACGTTCTTATTGACGATGAAACACAGAAATTGCGTCGAAATTAAATACAAAATGCACAATGCCGAATTAAGTACAAGAAGACGGACTCTTCTTACTGACTATGTTTTGAACCATTTCTGTGACACTAGTTATAGATTCCGATGCTTAACTTCAGTATTACTGTATCCCTCTGACCTCCTTACTGTCGATGAAACACAGAAATTGCATCGGAATTTAATACAAAAGGCACAATGCCGACTTACGTACAACAAGACTGACGCATCTTACTGTCTATGTTTTGAACCATTCCTGTGACACTAGCTACAGATTCCGATGCTTCACTCCGGGTTTACTGTATACCTTGGACCTTCTTATTGACGATGAAACACAGAAATTGCATCGGAATTAGATACAAAAGGCACAATGCCGACTGAAGTACAAGAAGACCGACTCTTCTTACAGACTATGTTTGAACCATTCCTGTGACACTAGTTATAGATTCCGATGCTTCACTTCAGGTTTACTGTATCCCTCTGACCTTCTTATTGACGATGAAACACAGAAATTGCATCGAAATTAAATAGAAAATACACAATATCGACTTAAGTACAGGAGACTAACTCTTCCTACTGTCTATGTTTTGAACCATTCCTGTGACACTAGTTATAGATTCCGATGCATCACTTCAGGTTTACTGTATACCTTGAACCTTCTTTATGACGATGAAACACAGAAATTGCATCGGAATTAAATACAAAAGCACAATGCCGACTTAGGTACAAGAAGATGGACTCTTCTTACTGACTATGTTTTGAACCATTCCTGTGACACTAGCTATAGATTCGGATACTTCACTTCAGGTTAACTGTATCCCTCTGACCTTCTTATTGACGATAAAACACAGAAATTGCATCGGAATTAAATACAAAAGGCACAATGCCAACATAGGTACAAGATGACTGACTCTTCTTACTGTCTATGTTTTGAACCATTCCTGTGACACTAGTTATAGATTCCAATGCTTCACTCCAGGTTTACTGCATCCCTTGGACCTTCTAATTGACGATGAAACACAGAAATTGCATCGGAATTAAATAGAAAAGGCACAATGCCTACTTAAGTACAAGAAGACTGATTCTTCTAACTGACTATGCTTTGAACCATTCCTGTGACACTAGTTATAGATTCCGATGCTTCACTTCAGGTTTACTGTATCCCTTGGACCTTCCTATTGACGATGAGACACAGAAGTCGCATCGGTATTAAATAGAAAAAGCACAATGCCGACTTAAGTACAAGAAGACTGACTCTTCCTACTCTCTATGTTTTTAACCATTCCTGTGACACTAGTTTTTTATTCCGATGCTTCACTTGAGGTTTACTGTATCCCTCGGACCTTCTTATGGACGATGAAACACAGAAATTGCATCGGAATGAAATACAAACGGCACAATGCCGACTTAACTACAAGAAGACTGAATCTTCCAACTCTCTATGATTTGAACCATTCCTGTGACACTAGTTATAGATTACGATGCGTTACTTCAGGTTTACTGTATAACTCTGACCTTCTTATTGACGATGAAACACAGAAATTGCATCGGAATTAAATATAAACTGCACAATACCGACTTAAGTACAAGAAGACTGACTCTTCTTACTGACTATGTTTTGAACCATTCCTGTGACACTAGTTTTAGATTCCGATGCTTCACTTCAGGTTTACTGTATCCCTCTGACCTTCTTGTTGCGATGAAACACAGAAATTGCATCGGAATTAAATACAAAAGACACAATGCCGACTTAAGTACATGTAGACTGACTTTTCCTACTGTCTCTGTACTGAACCATTCGTGTGACACTACTTATAGATCCCGTTGGTTCATTTCAGGTTTAGTGCATCCCTTGGACATTCTTATTGACGATGAAACACAGAGATTGCTTCGGAATTAAATACAAAAGTCACAATGCCGACTTAAGTACATGGAGACTGACTCTTCCAACTGTCTATGTTTTGAACCATTCGTGTGACACTAGTTATACATTCTGATGCTTCACTTCTGGTTTACTGTATCCCTCTGACCTTCTTATTGACGATGAAACACAGAAATTGCAACGGATTAAATAGAAAAGAACAATGCCGACTTAACTACAAGAAGACTGACTCTTCTTACTGACTCTGTTTGAACCATTCCTGTGACACTAGTTATAGATTCCGATGGTTCATTTCAGGTATACTGTATCCCTTGGACCTTCTTATTGACAATGAAACACAGAAATTGCATCGGAATTAAATACAAAAGGCACAATGCCGAATTAAGTACAAGAAAACTGACTCTTCTTACTGTCTAAGTTTTGAACCATTCCTGTGACACTAGATATAGATTCCGATGCTTCACTTCAGGTTTACTGTATCCCTCTGACCTTCTTATTTACGATGAAACACAGACATTGCATCGGAATTAAATACAAAAGGCACAATGCCGACTTAAGTACAAGAAAACTGACTCTTCTTACTGTCTATGTTTTGAACCATTCCAGTGACACTGGCTATAGATTCCGATGCTTCACTTCAGATTTACTGTATCCCTCTGACCTTCTTATTGACGATTGAACACAGAAATTGCATCGGAATTAAATACAAAAGGCACAATGCCGACTTAAGTACAAGAAAACTGACTCTTCTTACTGTCTATGCTTTGAACCATTCCTGTGACACTAGTTATAGATTCCGATGCTTCACGTCAGGTTTAGTGTATCCCTCTGACCTTCTTATTGACGATGAAACACAGAAATAGCATCGGAATTAAATACAAAAGGCACAATGCCGACTTAAGTACAAGATAACTGACTCTTCTTACTGTGTATGTTTTGAACCATTCCTGTGACACTAGTTATAGATTCCGATGCTTTACTTCAGGTTTACTGTATCCCTCTGACCTCCTTACTGTCGATGAAACACAGAAATTGCATCGGAATTAAATACAAAAGGCACAATGCCGACTCAAGTACAAGAAGACTGGCTCTTCTTTCTGTCTATGCTTTAAGCCTTTCCTGTGACACTAGTTATGGATTCGGTTGCTCCACTTCAGGTTCACTGCCTCCCTCTGACCTTCTTATTGGCGATGATACACAGAAATTGCATCGGAATTAAATACAAAAGGCACAATGCACACTTAAGTACAAGAAAACTGACTCTTCTTACTGTCTATGTTTTGAACCATTCCTGTCACACTAGTTATAGATTCCGATGCTTCACTTCCGGTTTACTGTATCCCTCTGACCTTCTTATTGACGATGAAACACAGAAATAGCATCGGAATTAAATACAAAAGGCACAATGCCGACTTAAGTACAAGATAACTGACTCTTCTTACTGTCTATGAGTTGAACCATTCCTGTCACACTAGTTATAGATTCCGATGCTTCACTTCCGGTTTACTGTATCCCTCTGACCTTCTTATTGACGATGAAACACAGAAATTGAATCGGAATTAAATACAAAAGGCACAATGCCGACTTAAGTACAAGAAAACTGACTCTTCTTACTGACTATGTTTTCAACCATTCCTGTGACACTAGTTATAGATTCCGATGCTTCACTTCAGGGTTACTGGATCCCTCTGACCTTCTTATTGACGATGAAACACAGAAATTTCATCGGAATTGAAAACAAAGAGCAAAATTCCGACTTATGTACAAGATAACTGACTCTTATTACTGTCTATGTTTTGAACCATTCCTGTGACACTAGTTATAGATTCCCATGCTTCACTTCAGGTTCACCGTATCCCTCTGACCTTCTTATTGACGATGAATCACAGAAATTGCATCGGAATTAAATATAAAAGGTACAATGCCGACTTAAGTACAAGAGAACTGACTCTTTTTACTGTCTATGTTTTAACCATTTCTGTGACACTAGTTATAGATTCCGATTCTTCACTTAAGGTTTACTGTATCCCTCTGACCTTCTTATTGACGATGAAACACAGAAATTGCATTGGAATTAAATACAAAAGGCACAATGCCGACTTAAGTACAAGGAAAAACTGACTCTTCTTACTGTCTATGATTTGAACCATTCCTGTGACACTAGTTATAGATTCCGATGCTACACTTCCGGTTTACTGTATCCCTCTGACCTTCTTATTGACGATGAAACTTAGAAATAGCATCGTAATTAAATACAAAAGGCACAATGCCGACTTAAGTACAAGGAAAAACTGACTCTTCTTACTGTCTATGTTTTAACCATTCCTGTGACACTAGTTATAGATTCCGATGCTTCACTTCAGGTTTACTGTATCCCTTGGACCTTCTTATTGACGATGAAACATAGAAATTGCATCGGAATTAAATACAAGAGGCACAATGCCGACTTAAGTACAAGAACACTGACTCTTCTTACTGACTATGTTTGAACCATTCCTGTGACACTAGTTATACATTCCGATGCTTCACTTCAGGTTTACTGTATCCCTCTGACCTTCTTATTGACGATGAAATACAGAAATTGCATCGGAATTAAATACAAAAGGCACAATGCCGACTTTAGTACAAGATGACTGACTCTTCTTACTGACTATGATTTGAACCATTCCTGTGACACTAGTTATAGATTCCGATGCTTCACTTCAGATTTACTGTATCCCTCTGACGTTCTTATTGACGATGAAACACAGAAATTGCGTCGAAATTAAATACAAAATGCACAATGCCGAATTAAGTACAAGAAGACGGACTCTTCTTACTGACTATGTTTTGAACCATTTCTGTGACACTAGTTATAGATTCCGATGCTTAACTTCAGTATTACTGTATCCCACTGAGCTTCTTAGTGACGATGAAACACAGAAATTGCATCGGAATTTAATACAAAAGGCACAATGCCGACTTACGTACAACAAGACTGACGCATCTTACTGTCTATGTTTTGAACCATTCCTGTGACACTAGCTACAGATTCCGATGCTTCACTCCGGGTTTACTGTATACCTTGGACCTTCTTATTGACGATGAAACACAGAAATTGCATCGGAATTAAATACAAAAGGACAATGCCGACTGAGGTACAAGAAGACTGACTCTTCTTACTGTCTATGTCTTGAACCATTTATGTGACACTAGTTATAGATTCCGATGCTACACTTCAGGTTTACTGTATCCCTTGGACCTGCCTATTGACGATGAGACACAGAAATCGCATAGGAATTAAATAGAAAAAGCACAATGCCGACTTAAGTACAAGAAGACTGACTCTTCCTACTCTTCATGTTTTGAACTATTCCTGTGACACTAGTTTTTTATTCCGATGCTTCACTTGAGGTTTACTGTATCCTTAGGACCTTCTTATTGACGATGAAACACAGAAATTGCATCGGAATTAGATACAAAAGGCACAATGCCGACTGAAGTACAAGAAGACCGACTCTTCTTACAGACTATGTTTGAACCATTCCTGTGACACTAGTTATAGGTTCCGATGCTTCACTTCAGGTTTACTGTATCCCTCTGACCTTCTTATTGACGATGAAACACAGAAATTGCATCGAAATTAAATAGAAAATACGCAATATCGACTTAAGTACAGGAAGACTAACTCTTCCTACTGTCTATGTTTTGAACCATTCCTGTGACACTAGTTATAGATTCCGATGCATCACTTCAGGTTTACTGTATACCTTGAACCTTCTTTATGACGATGAAACACAGAAATTGCATCGGAAATAAATACAAAAGCACAATGCCGACTTAGGTACAAGAAGATGGACTCTTCTTACTGACTATGTTTTGAACCATTCCTGTGACACTAGCTATAGATTCGGATACTTCACTTCAGGTTAACTGTATCCCTCTGACCTTCTTATTGACGATAAAACACAGAAATTGCATCGGAATTAAATACAAAAGGCACAATGCCAACATAAGTACAAGATGACTGACTCTTCTTACTGTCTATGTTTTGAACCATTCCTGTGACACTAGTTATAGATTCCAATGCTTCACTTCAGGTTTACTGCATCCCTTGGACCTTCTAATTGACGATGAAACACAGAAATTGCATCGGAATTAAATAGAAAAGGCACAATGCCTACTTAAGTACAAGAATACTGATTCTTCTAACTGACTATGCTTTGAACCATTCCTGTGACACTAGTTATAGATTCCGATGCTTCACTTCAGGTTTACTGTATCCCTTGGACCTTCCTATTGACGATGAGACATAGAAGTCGCATCGGTATTAAATAGAAAAAGCACAATGCCGACTTAAGTACAAGAAGACTGACTCTTCCTACTCTCTATGTTTTTAACCATTCCTGTGACACTAGTTTTTTATTCCGATGCTTCACTTGAGGTTTACCGTATCCCTCGGACCTTCTTATGGACGATGAAACACAGAAATTGCATCGGAATGAAATACAAACGGCACAATGCCGACTTAACTACAAGAAGACTGAATCTTCCAACTCTCTATGATTTGAACCATTCCTGTGACACTAGTTATAGATTACGATGCGTTACTTCAGGTTTACTGTATAACTCTGACCTTCTTATTGACGATGAAACACAGAAATTGCATCGGAATTAAATATAAACTGCACAATACCGACTTAAGTACAAGAAGACTGACTCTTCTTACTGACTATGTTTTGAACCATTCCTGTGACAGTAGTTTTAGATTCCGATGCTTCACTTCAGGTTTACTGTATCCCTCTGACCTTCTTGTTGCGATGAAACACAGAAATTGCATCGGAATTAAATACAAAAGACACAATGCCGACTTAAGTACATGTAGACTGTCTTTTCCTACTGTCTCTGTACTGAACCATTCCTGTGACACTACTTATAGATCCCGTTGGTTCATTTCAGGTTTAGTGCATCCCTTGGACATTCTTATTGACGATGAAACACAGAGATTGCTTCGGAATTAAATACAAAAGTCACAATGCCGACTTAAGTACAAGGAGACTGACTCTTCCAACTGTCTATGTTTTGAACCATTCGTGTGACACTAGTTATACATTCTGATGCTTCACTTCTGGTTTACTGTATCCCTCTGACCTTCTTATTGACGATGAAACACAGAAATTGCAACGGATTAAATAGAAAAGAACAATGCCGACTTAACTACAAGAAGACTGACTCTTCTTACTGACTATGTTTGAACCATTCCTGTGACACTAGTTATAGATTCCGATGGTTCATTTCAGGTATACTGTATCCCTTGGACCTTCTTATTGACAATGAAACACAGAAATTGCATCGGAATTAAATACAAAAGGCACAATGCCGACTTAAGTACAAGAAAACTGACTCTTCTTACTGACTCTGTTTTGAACCATTCCTGTGACACTAGTTATAGATTCCGATGCTTCACTTCAGGTTTACTGGATCCCTCTGACCTTCTTATTGACGATGAAACACAGAAATTTTATCGGAATTGAATACAAAGGGCAAAATTCCGACTTATGTACAAGATAACTGACTCTTGTTACTGTCTATGTTTTGAACCATTCCTGTGACACTAGTTATAGATTCCCATGCTTCACTTCAGGTTCACCGTATCCCTCTGACCTGCTTATTGACGATGAATCACAGAAATTGCATCGGAATTAATTATAAAAGGTACAATGCCGACTTAAGTACAAGAGAACTGACTCTTTTTACTGTCTATGTTTTAACCATTTCTGTGACACTAGTTATAGATTCCGATTCTTCACTTAAGGTTTACTGTATCCCTCTGTCCTTCTTATTGACGACGAAACAGAGAAATTGCATCGGAATTAAATAGAAAAGGCTCAATGCCGACTTAAGTACAAGAAAACTGACTCTTCTTACTGTCTATGCTTTGAACCACTCCTGTGACACTAGTTATAGATTCCGATGCTTCACTTCCGGTTTAGTGTATCCCTCTGACCTTCTTATTGACGATGAAACACAGAAATAGCATCGGAATTAAATACAAAAGGCACAAGCCGACTTAAGTACAAGATAACTGACTCTTCTTACTGTCTATGAGTTGAACCATTCATGTGACACTAGTTATAGATTCCTATGCTTCACTTCAGGTTCACTTTATCCCTCTGACCTTCTTATTGACGATGAATCACAGAAATTGCATCGGAATTAAATACAAAACGCACAATGCCGACTTAAGTACAAGGAAAAACTGACTCTTCTTACTGTCTATGTTTTAACCATTCCTGTGACACTAGTTATAGGTTCCGATGCTTCACTTCAGGATTAATCTATCCATCTGTCCTTCTTATTGACGATGAAACACAGATATTGCATCGGATGTATATACAAAAGGCACGATGCCGACTTAAGTACAAGAAAAGTGACTCTTCTTACTGTCTATGTTTTGAACCATTCCTGTGACGCTAGTTATAGATTCCGATGCTTAACTTCAGGTTTACTGTATCCCTCTGACCTTCTTATTGACGATGAAACACAGAAATTGCATTGGAATTAAATACAAAAGGCACAATGCCGACTTAAGTACAAGGAAAAACTGACTCTTCTTACTGTCTATGATTTGAACCATTCCTGTGACACTAGTTATAGATTCCGATGCTACACTTCCGGTTTACTGTATCCCTCTGATCTTCTTATTGACGATGAAACTTAGAAATAGCATCGTAATTAAATACAAAAGGCACAATGCTGACTTAAGTACAAGGAAAAACTGACTCTTCTTACTGTCTATGTTTTAACCATTCCTGTGACACTAGTTATAGATTCCGATGCTTCACTTCAGGTTTACTGTATCCCTTGGACCTTCTTATTGACGATGAAACATAGAAATTGCATCGGAATTAAATACAAGAGGCACAATGCCGACTTAAGTACAAGAACACTGACTCTTCTTACTGACTATGTTTGAACCATTCCTGTGACACTAGTTATACATTCCGATGCTTCACTTCAGGTTTACTGTATCCCTCTGACCTTCTTATTGACGATGAAATACAGAAATTGCATCGGAATTAAATACAAAAGGCACAATGCCGACTTTAGTACAAGATGACTGACTCATCTTACTGACTATGATTTGAACCATTCCTGTGACACTAGTTATAGATTCCGATGCTTCACTTCAGATTTACTGTATCCCTCTGACGTTCTTATTGACGATGAAACACAGAAATTGCGTCGAAATTAAATACAAAATGCACAATGCCGAATTAAGTACAAGAAGACGGACTCTTCTTACTGACTATGTTTTGAACCATTTCTGTGACACTAGTTATAGATTCCGATGCTTAACTTCAGTATTACTGTATCCCACTGAGCTTCTTAGTGACGATGAAACACAGAAATTGCATCGGAATTTAATACAAAAGGCACAATGCCGACTTACGTACAACAAGACTGACGCATCTTACTGTCTATGTTTTGAACCATTCCTGTGACACTAGCTACAGATTCCGATGCTTCACTCCGGGTTTACTGTATACCTTGGACCTTCTTATTGACGATGAAACACAGAAATTGCATCGGAATTAAATACAAAAGGACAATGCCGACTGAGGTACAAGAAGACTGACTCTTCTTACTGTCTATGTCTTGAACCATTTATGTGACACTAGTTATAGATTCCGATGCTACACTTCAGGTTTACTGTATCCCTTGGACCTGCCTATTGACGATGAGACACAGAAATCGCATAGGAACTAAATAGAAAAAGCACAATGCCGACTTAAGTACAAGAAGACTGACTCTTCCTACTCTTCATGTTTTGAACTATTCCTGTGACACTAGTTTTTTATTCCGATGCTTCACTTGAGGTTTACTGTATCCTTAGGACCTTCTTATTGACGATGAAACACAGAAATTGCATCGGAATTAGATACAAAAGGCACAATGCCGACTGAAGTACAAGAAGACCGACTCTTCTTACAGACTATGTTTGAACCATTCCTGTGACACTAGTTATAGATTCCGATGCTTCACTTCAGGTTTACTGTATCCCTCTGACCTTCTTATTGACGATGAAACACAGAAATTGCATCGAAATTAAATAGAAAATACACAATATCGACTTAAGTACAGGAAGACTAACTCTTCCTACTGTCTATGTTTTGAACCATTCCTGTGACACTAGTTATAGATTCCGATGCATCACTTCAGGTTTACTGTATACCTTGAACCTTCTTTATGACGATGAAACACAGAAATTGCATCGGAATTAAATACAAAAGCACAATGCCGACTTAGGTACAAGAAGATGGACTCTTCTTACTGACTATGTTTTGAACCATTCCTGTGACACTAGCTATAGATTCGGATACTTCACTTCAGGTTAACTGTATCCCTCTGACCTTCTTATTGACGATAAAACACAGAAATTGCATCGGAATTAAATACAAAAGGCACAATGCCTACTTAAGTACAAGGATACTGATTCTTCTAACTGACTATGCTTTGAACCATTCCTGTGACACTAGTTATAGATTCCGATGCTTCACTTCAGGTTTACTGTATCCCTTGGACCTTCCTATTGACGATGAGACACAGAAGTCGCATCGGTATTAAATAGAAAAAGCACAATGCCGACTTAAGTACAAGAAGACTGACTCTTCCTACTCTCTATGTTTTTAACCATTCCTGTGACACTAGTTTTTTATTCCGATGCTTCACTTGAGGTTTACTGTATCCCTCGGACCTTCTTATGGACGATGAAACACAGAAATTGCATCGGAATGAAATACAAACGGCACAATGCCGACTTAACTACAAGAAGACTGAATCTTCCAACTCTCTATGATTTGAACCATTCCTGTGACACTAGTTATGAATTACGATGCGTTACTTCAGGTTTACTGTATAACTCTGACCTTCTTATTGACGATGAAACACAGAAATTGCATCGGAATTAAATATGAACTGCACAATACCGACTTAAGTACAAGAAGACTGACTCTTCTTACTGACTATGTTTTGAACCATTCCTGTGACACTAGTTTTAGATTCCGATGCTTCACTTCAGGTTTACTGTATCCCTCTGACCTTCTTGTTGCGATGAAACACAGAAATTGCATCGGAATTAAATACAAAAGACACAATGCCGACTTAAGTACATGTAGACTGACTTTTCCTACTGTCTCTGTACTGAACCATTCCTGTGACACTACTTATAGATCCCGTTGGTTCATTTCAGGTTTAGTGCATCCCTTGGACATTCTTATTGACGATGAAACACAGAGATTGCTTCGGAATTAAATACAAAAGTCACAATGCCGACTTAAGTACAAGGGGACTGACTCTTCCAACTGTCTATGTTTTGAACCATTCGTGTGACACTAGTTATACATTCTGATGCTTCACTTCTGGTTTACTGTATCCCTCTGACCTTCTTATTGACGATGAAACACAGAAATTGCAACGCATTAAATAGAAAAGAACAATGCCGACTTAACTACAAGAAGACTGACTGTTCATACTGACTATGTTTGAACCATTCCTGTGACACTAGTTATAGATTCCGATGGTTCATTTCAGGTATACTGTATCCCTTGGACCTTCTTATTGACAATGAAACACAGAAATTGCATCGGAATTAAATACAAAATGCACAATGCCGACTTAAGTACAAGAAGACTGTCTCTTCCAACTGTCTGTGTTTTGAACCATTCGTGTGACACTAGTTATAGATTCCGATGCTTCACTTCAGGTTTACTGTATCCCTCTGACCTTCTTCTTGACGATGAAACACAGAAATTGCATCGGAAATAAATAGAAAAATCACAATGCCGACTTAACTACAAGAAGACTGACTCTTCTTACTGACTGTGATTCGAACAATTCCTGTGACACTACTTATAGATTCCGATGCTTAACTTCAGGATTACTGTATCCCACTGACCTTCGTAGTGACGATGAAACACAGAAATTGCATCGGAATTAAATACAAAAAGCACAATGCCGACTAAAGTACAAGAAGACTGACTCATCTTACTGTCTATGTTTTGAACCGTCCCTCTGACACTAGTTATGGATTCCGATGCTTCACTCCAGGTTTACTGTATCCCTTGGACCTTCTTATTGACAATGAAACACAGAAATTGCATCGGAATTTAATAGAAAAGGCACAATGCCGACTTAACTACAAGAAGACTGACTCTTCTTACTGACTGTTTTGAACCATTCCTGTGACACTAGTTATAGATTGCGATGCTTCATATCAGGTTTACTGTATCCCTCTGACCTTCTTATTGACGATGAAACACAGAAATTGCATTGGAATTAATTACTAAAGGCACAATGCCGAATTCATTACAAGAAGACTGACTCTTCTTACTGTCTATGTTTTGAACTATTCCTGTGACACTAGTTTTAGACTCTGATGCTTCACTCCAGGTTTACTGTATCCCTAGGACCTTCTTATTGACGATGAAACTCAGAAATTGCATCGGAATTAAATACAAAAAGCACAATGCCGACTTAAGTAAAAGAAGTCTGACTCTTCTTTCTGTCTGTGTTTTGAACCATTCCTGTGCCACTAGTTATAGATTCCGATGCATCACTCCAGGTTTACTGTATCCCTTGGACCTTCTTATTGACGTTGAAACACACAAATTGCATCGGAATTAAATACAAAAGGCACAAAGCCGACTTAAGTACAAGAAGACTAACTCTTCTTACTGACTATGATTTGAACCATTCCTGTGACACTAGCTATTGATTTCGATGCTTCACTTCGGCTTTACTTTTTTTTTTGGACCTTCTTATTGACGATGAAACACAGAAATTGCATTGGAATTAATTACTAAAGGCACAATGCCGAATTAAGTACAGGAAGACTAACTCTTCCTACTGTCTATGTTTTGAACCATACCTGTGACACTAGTTATAGATTCCGATGCATCACTTCAGGTTTACTGTATCCCTTATACCTTCTTATTGACGATGAAACACACAAATTGCATCGGAATTAAATACAAAAGGCACAAAGCCGACTTAAGTACAAGAAGACTGACTCTTCTTACTGACTATGTTTTGAACCATTCCTGTGACACTAGTTATAGATTCCGATGCTTCACTCTAGGTTTACTGTATCCCTTGGACATTCTTATTGACGATTAAACACAGAAATTGCATCGGAAATAAGCAAAAAAGCACAATGCCGACTTAAGTACAAGAAGACTGACTCTGCTTACTGTCTATGTTTTGAACCGTCCCTCTGACACTAGTTATAGATTCCGATGCTTCACTCCAGGTTTACTGTATCCCTTGGACCTTCTTATTGACGATGAAACACAGAAATTGCATCGGAATTTAATAGAAAAGGCGCAATGCCGACTTAACTACAAGAAGAATGACTCTTCTTACTGACTGTTTTGAACCATTCCTGTGATACTAGTTTTAGATTTGGATGCTTTACTTCAGGTTTACTGTATCCCTTCTACCTTCTTATTGACGATGAAACACAGAAATTGCATCGGAATTTAATACAAAAGGCACAATGCCGACTTAAGTACAAGAAGACAGACTCATCTTACTGTCTATGTTTTGAACCATTCCTGTGACACTAGTTACAGAGTCCGATGCTTCACTCCAGGATTACTGTATACCTTGGACCTTCTTTACGACGATGAAACACAGAAATTGCATTGGAATTAGATACAAAAGCACAATGCCGACTTAGGTACAAGAAGATGGACTCTTCTTACTGACTATGTTTTGAACCATTCCTGTGACACTAGCTATAGATTCGGATGCTTCACTTCTGGTTAACTGTATCCCTCTGACCTTCGTATTGACGATAAAACACAGTAATTGCATCGGAATTAAATACAAAAGGCACAATGCCAACATAAGTACAAGAAGACTGACTCTTCTTACTGTCTATGTTTTGAACCATTCCTGTGACACTAGTTTTAGATTCCAATGCTTCACTCCAGGTTTACTGTATCCCTTGGACCTTCTAATTGACGATGAAACACAGAAATTGCATAGGAATTAAATAGAAAAGGCACAATGCCGACTTAAGTACAAAAAGACTGACTCTTCTAACTGACTATGTTTTGAACCATTCCTGTGACACCAGTTATAGATTCCGATGCTTCACTTCAGGTTTACTGTATCCCTCTGACCTTCTTATTGACGATGAAACACAGAAATTGCATCGGAATTAAATGTAAAAGGCACAATACCGGCTTAAGTACAAGAAGACTGACTCTTCCTACTGTCTACGTTTTGAACCATTCCTGTGACACTAGTTATAGATTCCGATGCTTCACTTCAGGTTTACCGTATCCCTTGGACCTACTTATTGACGATGAAACACACTAATTGCATCGGAATTAAATACAAAAGGCACAATGCCGACTTAAGTACAAGAAGACTGACTCTTCTTACTGACTATGTTTTGAACCATTCCTGTGACACTAGTTTTAGATTCCGCTGCTTCACTTCAGGTTTACTGTATCCCTCTGACCTTCTTGTTGCGATGAAACACAGAAATTGCATCGGAATTAAATACAAAAGAAACAATGCCGACTTAAGTGCATGTAGACTGACTTTTCTTACTGTCTCTGTACTGAACCATTCCTGTGACACTACTTATAGATTCTGTTGGTTCATTTCAGGTTTAGTGTATCCCTTGGACATTCTTATTGACGATGAAACACAGAAATTGCTTCGGAATTAAATAACAAAATGCACAATGCCGACTTAAGTACAAGAAGACTGACTCTTCCAACTGTCTATGTTTTGAACCATTCGTGTGACACTAGTTATTGATTCTGATGCTTCACTTCTGGTTTACTGTATCCCTCTGACCTTCTTATTGACGATGAAACACAGAAATTGCATCGGAATTAAATAGAAAAAAACAATGCCGACTTAACTACAAGAAGATTGACTTTTCTTACTGACTATGTTTGAACCATTCCTGTGACACTAGTTATAGATTAAGATGCTTCACTCCAGGTTAACTGTATTACTTGGACCTTCTTACTGACGATGAAACACAGAAATTGCATCGTAATTAAATAGAAAAAGCACAATGCCGACTTAAGTAGAAAAAGACTGACTCTTCTTACTGACAATGTTTTGAACCATTCCTGTGACACTAGTTATAGATTCCGATGCTGCACTTCAGGTTTACCGCATCCCTTGGACCTTCCTATTGACGATGAGACACAGGAATCGCATCGGAATTAAATAGAAAAAGCAAAATGCCGACTAAAGTACAAGAAGACTGACTCTTCTTACTGACTATGTTTTGAACCATTCCTGTGACACTAGTTATAGATTCCGATGCTTCACTTCATGTTTACTGTATCCCTCTAACCTCCTTATTGACGATAAAACACAGAAATAGCATCGGAATTAAATACAAAAGGCACAATGCCGACTTAAGTACAAGAAGACTGACTCTTCCAACTGTCTGTGTTTTGAACCATTCGTGTGACACTAGTTATAGATTTCGATGCTTCACTTCAGGTTTACTGTATCCCTCTGACCTTCTTATTGACGATGAAACACAGAAATTGCATCGGAAATAAATAGAAAAGGCAATTTGCCGACTTAACTACAAGAAGACTGACTCTTCTTACTGTCTATGTTTTGAACTATTCCTGTGACACTAGTTTTAGACTCTGATGCTTCACTCCTGGTTTACTGTATCCCTAGGACCTTCTTATTGACGATGAAACACAGAAATTGCATCGGAATTAAATACAAAAGGCACAATGCCGACTTAAGTAAAACAAGTCTGACTCTTCATTCTGTCTGTGTTTTGAACCATTCCTGTGACACTAGTTATAGATTCCGATGCTTCACTCCAGGTTTACTGTATCCCTTGGTTCTTCTTATTGACGATGAACCACAGAAATTGCATCAGAATTAAATAGAAAATACACAATGATGACTTAAGTACAAGAAGACTAACTCTTCTTACTGACTATGATTTGAACCATTCCTGTGACACTAGTTATTGATTTCGATGCTTCACTTCGGGTTTACTGTATCTATTGGACCTTCTTATTGACGATGAAACACAGAAATTGCATCGGAATTAAATAGAAAATGCACAATGCCGACTTAAGAACAAGATTACTGACTCATCTTACTGTCTATGGTTTGAACCGACCCTGTGACACTAGTTATGAATTCCGATGCTTCACTCCAGGTTTATTGTATCCCTTGGACCTTCTTATTGTCGACGAAACACAGAATTTGCATCGGAATTAAATACAAAAAGCACAATGCCGACTTAAGTACAAGAAGACTGACTCTTCTTACTGACTATGTTTTAAACCATTCCTGTGACAATAGTTATAGATTCCGATGCTTCACTTCAGCTTTACTGTATCCCTCTGACCTTCTTATTGACGATGAAACACAGAAATTGCATCGGAATTAAATACAAAAGGCACAATGCCGACTCAAGTACAAGAAGACTGGCTCTTCCTACTGTCCATGATTTGAACCTTTCCTGTGACACTAGTTATGGATTCGGATGCTCAACTTCAGGTTCACTGCCTCCCTCTGACCTTCTTATTGGCGATGAAACACAGAAATTGCATCGGAATTAAATACAAAAGTCACAATGCCGACTTAAGTACAAGAAAACTGACTCTTCTTACTGTCTATGCTTTGAACCACTCCTGTGACACTAGTTATAGATTCCGATGCTTCACTTCCGGTTTAGTGTATCCCTCTGACCTTCTTATTGACGATGAAACACAGAAATAGCATCGGAATTAAATACAAAAGGCACAAGCCGACTTAAGTACAAGATAACTGACTCTTCTTACTGTCTATGAGTTGAACCATTCATGTGACACTAGTTATAGATTCCTATGCTTCACATCAGGTTCACTTTATCGCTCTGACCTTCTTATTGACGATGAATCACAGAAATTGCATCGGAATTAAATACAAAACGCACAATGCCGACTTAAGTACAAGGAAAAACTGACTCTTCTTACTGTCTATGTTTTAACCATTCCTGTGACACTAGTTATAGGTTCCGATGCTTCACTTCAGGATTAATCTATCCATCTGTCCTTCTTATTGACGATGAAACACAGATATTGCTTCGGATATATATACAAAAGGCACGATGCCGACTTAAGTACAAGAAAAGTGACTCTTCCTACTGTCTATGTTTTGAACCATTCCTGTGACGCTAGTTATAGATTCCGATGCTTCACTTCAGGTTTACTGTATCCCTCTGACCTTCTTATTGACGATGAAACACAGAAATTGCATTGGAATTAAATACAAAAGGCACAATGCCGACTTAAGTACAAGGAAAAACTGACTCTTCTTACTGTCTATGATTTGAACCATTCCTGTGACACTAGTTATAGATTCCGATGCTACACTTCCGGTTTACTGTATCCCTCTGACCTTCTTATTGACGATGAAACTTAGAAATAGCATCGTAATTAAATACAAAAGGCACAATGCCGACTTAAGTACAAGGAAAAACTGACTCTTCTTACTGTCTATGTTTTAACCATTCCTGTGACACTAGTTATAGATTCCGATGCTTCACTTCAGGTTTACTGTATCCCTCTGTCCTTCCTATTGACGAGGAAACACAGATATTGCATCGGAATTAAATACAAAAGGCACAATGCCGACTTAAGTACAAGAAAACTGACTCTTCTTACTGTCTATGCTTTGAATCATCCCTGTGACACTAGTTATAGATTCCGATGATTCACTTAAGGTTTACTGTATCTCTTGGACCTTCTTATTGACGATGAAATACAGAAATTGCATCGGAATTAAATACAAAAGCACAATGCCGACTTTAGTACAAGATGACTGACTCATCTTACTGACTATGATTTGAACCATTCCTGTGACACTAGTTATAGATTCCGATGCTTCACTTCAGATTTACTGTATCCCTCTGACGTTCTTATTGACGATGAAACACAGAAATTGCGTCGAAATTAAATACAAAATGCACAATGCCGAATTAAGTACAAGAAGACTGACTCTTCTTACTGTCCATGTTTTGAACCCTTCCTGTGACACTAGTAATAGATTCCGATCTTCACTCTAGGATTACTGTATCCCTTGGACCTTCTTATTGACGATGAAATACAGAAATTGCATCGGAATTAAATACAAAAGGCACAATGCCGACTTTAGTACAAGATGACTGACTCATCTTACTGACTATGATTTGAACCATTCCTGTGACACTAGTTATAGATTCCGATGCTTCACTTCAGATTTACTGTATCCCTCTGACGTTCTTATTGACGATGAAACACAGAAATTGCGTCGAAATTAAATACAAAATGCACAATGCCGAATTAAGTACAAGAAGACTGACTCTTCTTACTGTCCATGTTTTGAACCCTTCCTGTGACACTAGTAATAGATTCCGATCTTCACTCTAGGATTACTGTATCCCTTGGACCTTCTTATTGACGATGAAATACAGAAATTGCATCGGAATTTAATACAAAAGGCACAATGCCGACTTACGTACAACAAGACTGACGCATCTTACTGTCTATGTTTTGAACCATTCCTGTGACACTAGCTACAGATTCCGATGCTTCACTCCGGGTTTACTGTATACCTTGGACCTTCTTATTGACGATGAAACACAGAAATTGCATCGGAATGAAATACAAAAGCACAATGCCGACTGAGGTACAAGAAGACTGACTGTCTATGTCTTGAACCATTTATGTGACACTAGTTATAGATTCCGATGCTACACTTCAGGTTTACTGTATCCCTTGGACCTGCCTATTGACGATGAGACACAGAAATCGCATAGGAATTAAATAGAAAAAGCACAATGCCGACTTAAGTACAAGAAGACTGACTCTTCCTACTCTTCATGTTTTGAACTATTCCTGTGACACTAGTTTTTTATTCCGATGCTTCACTTGAGGTTTACTGTATACTTAGGACCTTCTTATTGACGATGAAACACAGAAATTGCATCGGAATTAGATACAAAAGGCACAATGCCGACTGAAGTACAAGAAGACCGACTCTTCTTACAGACTATGTTTGAACCATTCCTGTGACACTAGTTATAGATTCCGATGCTTCACTTCAGGTTTACTGTATCCCTCTGACCTTCTTATTGACGATGAAACACAGAAATTGCATCGGAATTTAATACAAAAGGCACAATGCCGACTTAAGTACAAGAAGACAGACTCATCTTACTGTCTATGTTTTGAACCATTCCTGTGACACTAGTTACAGAGTCCGATGCTTCACTCCAGGATTACTGTATACCTTGGACCTTCTTTACGACGATGAAACACAGAAATTGCATCGGAATTAGATACAAAAGCACAATGCCGACTTAGGTACAAGAAGATGGACTCTTCTTACTGACTATGTTTTGAACCATTCCTGTGACACTAGCTATAGATTCGGATGCTTCACTTCTGGTTAACTGTATCCCTCTGACCTTCGTATTGACGAAAAAACACAGAAATTGCATCGGAATTAAACACAAAAGGCACAATGCCAACATAAGTACAAGAAGACTGACTCTTCTTACTGTCTATGTTTTGAACCATTCCTGTGACACTAGTTATAGATTCCAATGCTTCACTCCAGGTTTACTGTATCCCTTGGACCTTCTAATTGAGGATGAAACACAGAAATTGCATAGGAATTAAATAGAAAAGGCACAATGCCGACTTAAGTACAAAAAGACTGACTCTTCTAACTGACTATGTTTTGAACCATTCCTGTGACACCAGTTATAGATTCCGATGCTTCACTTCAGGTTTACTGTATCCCTCTGTCCTTCTTATTGACGATGAAACACAGAAATTGCATCGGAATTAAATATAAAAGGCACAATACTGACTTAAGTACAAGAAGACTGACTCTTCCTACTGTCTACGGTGCGAACCATTCCTGTGACACTAGTTATAGATTCCGATGCTTCACTTCAGGTTTACCGTATCCCTTGGACCTACTTATTGACGATGAAACACACTAATTGCATCGGAATTAAATACAAAAGGCACAATGCCGACTTAAGTACAAGAAGACTGACTCTTCTTACTGACTATGTTTTGAACCATTCCTGTGACACTAGTTTTAGATTCCGATGCTTCACTTCAGGTTTACTGTATCCCTCTGACCTTCTTGTTGCGATGAAACACAGAAATTGCATCGGAATTAAATACAAAAGAAACAATGCCGACTTAAGTGCATGTAGACTGACTTTTCTTACTGTCTCTGTACTGAACCATTCCTGTGACACTACTTATAGATTCCGTTGGTTCATTTCAGGTTTAGTGTATCCCTTGGACATTCTTATTGACGATGAAACACAGAAATTGCTTCGGAATTAAATAACAAAATGCACAATGCCGACTTAAGTACAAGAAGACTGACTCTTCCAACTGTCTATGTTTTGAACCATTCGTGTGACACTAGTTATAGATTCTGATGCTTCACTTCTGGTTTACTGTATCCCTCTGACCTTCTTATTGACGATGAAACACAGAAATTGCATCGGAATTAAATAGAAAAAAACAATGCCGACTTAACTACAAGAAGATTGACTTTTCTTACTGACTATGTTTGAACCATTCCTGTGACACTAGTTATAGATGAAGATGCCTCACTCCAGGTTTACTGTATTACTTGGACCTTCTTACAGACGATGAAACACAGAAATTGCATCGTAATTAAATAGAAAAAGGACAATGCTGACTTAAGTAGAAAAAGACTGACTCTTCTTACTGACAATGTTTTGAACCATTCCTGTGACACTAGTTATAGATTCCGATGCTCCACTTCAGGTTTACCGCATCCCTTGGACCTTCCTATTGACGATGAGACACAGGAATCGCATCGGAATTAAATAGAAAAAGCAAAATGCCGACTTAAGTACAAGAAGACTGACTCTTCTTACTGACTATGTTTTGAACCATTCCTGTGACACTAGTTATAGATTCCGATGCTTCACTTCATGTTTACTGTATCCCTCTGACCTCCTTATTGACGATAAAACACAGAAATTGCATCGGAAATAAATAGAAAAGGCAATTTGCCGACTTAACTACAAGAAGACTGACTCTTCTTACTGTCTATGTTTTGAACTATTCCAGTGACACTAGTTTTAGACTCTGATGCTTCACTCCAGGTTTACTGTATCCCTAGGACCTTCTTATTGACGATGAAACACAGAAATTGCATCGGAATTAAATACAAAAGGCACAATGCCGACTTAAGTAAAACAAGTCTGACTCTTCATTCTGTCTGTGTTTTGAACCATTCCTGTGACACTAGTTATAGATTCCGATGCTTCACTCCAGGTTTACTGTATCCCTTGGACCTTCTTATTGACGATGAACCACAGAAATTGCATCAGAATTAAATAGAAAATACACAGTGATGACTTAAGTACAAGAAAACTAACTCTTCTTACTGACTATGATTTGAACCATTCCTGTGACACTAGTTATTGGTTTCGATGCTTCACTTCGGGTTTACTGTATCTATTGGACCTTCTTATTGACGATGAAACACAGAAATTGCATCGGAATTAAATAGAAAATGCACAATGCCGACTTAAGAACAAGATTACTGACTCATCTTACTGTCTATGGTTTGAACCGACCCTGTGACACTAGTTATGAATTCCGATGCTTCACTCCAGGTTTATTGTATCCCTTGGACCTTCTTTTTGTCGATGAAACACAGAATTTGCATCGGAATTAAATACAAAAAGCACAATGCCGACTTAAGTACAAGAAGACTGACTCTTCTTACTGACTATGTTTTAAACCATTCCAGTGACAATAGTTATAGATTCCGATGCTTCACTTCAGGTTCACTGCCTCCCTCTGACCTTCTTATTGGCGATGAAACACAGAAATTGCATCGGAATTAAATACAAAAGGCACAATGCCGACTTAAGTACAAGAAAACTGACTCTTCTTACTGTCTATGCTTTGAACCACTCCTGTGACACTAGTTATAGATTCCGATGCTTCACTTCCGGTTTAGTGTATCCCTCTGACCTTCTTATTGACGATGAAACACAGAAATAGCATCGGAATTAAATACAAAAGGCACAAGCCGACTTCAGTACAAGATAACTGACTCTTCTTACTGTCTATGAGTTGAACCATTCATGTGACACTAGTTATAGATTCCTATGCTTCACTTCAGGTTCACTTTATCCCTCTGACCTTCTAATTGACGATGAATCACAGAAATTGCATCGGAATTAAATACAAAACGCACAATGCCGACTTAAGTACAAGGAAAAACTGACTCTTCTTACTGTCTATGTTTTAACCATTCCTGTGACACTAGTTATAGGTTCCGATGCTTCACTTCAGGATTAATCTATCCATCTGTCCTTCTTATTGACGATGAAACACAGATATTGCATCGGATATATATACAAAAGGCACGATGCCGACTTAAGTACAAGAAAAGTGACTCTTCCTACTGTCTATGTTTTGAACCATTCCTGTGACGCTAGTTATAGATTCCGATGCTTCACTTCAGGTTTACTGTATCCCTCTGACCTTCTTATTGACGATGAAACACAGAAATTGCATTGGAATTAAATACAAAAGGCACAATGCCGACTTAAGTACAAGGAAAAACTGACTCTTCTTACTGTCTATGATTTGAACCATTCCTGTGACACTAGTTATAGATTCCGATGCTACACTTCCGGTTTACTGTATCCCTCTGACCTTCTTATTGACGATGAAACTTAGAAATAGCATCGTAATTAAATACAAAAGGCACAATGCCGACTTAAGTACAAGGAAAAACTGACTCTTCTTACTGTCTATGTTTTAACCATTCCTGTGACACTAGTTATAGGTTCCGATGCTTCACTTCAGGATTAATCTATCCATCTGTCCTTCTTATTGACGATGAAACACAGATATTGCATCGGATATATATACAAAAGGCACGATGCCGACTTAAGTACAAGAAAAGTGACTCTTCCTACTGTCTATGTTTTGAACCATTCCTGTGACGCTAGTTATAGATTCCGATGCTTCACTTCAGGTTTACTGTATCCCTCTGTCCTTCTTATTGACGAGGAAACACAGATATTGCATCGGAATTAAATACAAAAGGCACAATGCCGACTTAAGTACAAGAAAACTGACTCTTCTTACTGTCTATGTTTTGAATCATTCCTGTGACACTAGTTATAGATTCCGATGATTCACTTAAGGTTTACTGTATCTCTTGGACCTTCTTATTGACGATGAAATACAGAAATTGCATCGGAATTAAATACAAAAGGCACAATGCCGACTTTAGTACAAGATGACTGACTCATCTTACTGACTATGATTTGAACCATTCCTGTGACACTAGTTATAGATTCCGATGCTTCACTTCAGATTTACTGTATCCCTTGGACCTTCTTATTGACGATGAAACATAGAAATTGCATCGGAATTAAATACAAGAGGCACAATGCCGACTTAAGTACAAGAACACTGACTCTTCTTACTGACTATGTTTGAACCATTCCTGTGACACTAGTTATACATTCCGATGCTTCACTTCAGGGTTACTGTATCCCTCTGACCTTCTTATTGACGATGAAATACAGAAATTGCATCGGAATTAAATACAAAAGGCACAATGCCGACTTTAGTACAAGATGACTGACTCATCTTACTGACTATGATTTGAACCATTCCTGTGACACTAGTTATAGATTCCGATGCTTCACTCCAGGATTACTGTATACCTTGGACGTTCTTTACGACGATGAAACACAGAAATTGCATCGGAATTAGATATAAAAGCACAATGCCGACTTAGGTACAAGAAGATGGACTCTTCTTACTGACTATGTTTTGAACCATTCCTGTGACACTAGCTATAGATTCGGATGCTTCACTTCTGGTTAACTGTATCCCTCTGACCTTCGTATTGACGATAAAACACAGAAATTGCATCGGAATTAAATACAAAAGGCACAATGCCAACATAAGTACAAGAAGACTGACTCTTCTTACTGTCTATGTTTTGAACCATTCCTGTGACACTAGTTATAGATTCCAATGCTTCACTCCAGGTTTACTGTATCCCTTGGACCTTCTAATTGACGATGAAACACAGAAATTGCATAGGAATTAAATAGAAAAGGCACAATGCCGACTTTAGTACAAGATGACTGACTCATCTTACTGACTATGATTTGAACCATTCCTGTGACACTAGTTATAGATTCCGATGCTTCACTTCAGGTTTACCGTATTCCTTGGACCTACTTATTGACGATGAAACACACTAATTGCATCGGAATTAAATACAAAAGGCACAATGCCGACTTAAGTACAAGAAGACTGACTCTTCTTACTGACTATGTTTTGAACCATTCCTGTGACACTAGTTTTAGATTCCGATGCTTCACTTCAGGTTTACTGTATCCCTCTGACCTTCTTGTTGCGATGAAACACAGAAATTGCATCTGAATTAAATACAAAAGAAACAATGCCGACTTAAGTGCATGTAGACTGACTTTTCTTACTGTCTCTGTACTGAACCATTCCTGTGACACTACTTATAGATTCCGTTGGTTCATTTCAGGTTTAGTGTATCCCTTGGACATTCTTATTGACGATGAAACACAGAAATTGCTTCGGAATTAAATAACAAAATGCACAATGCCGACTTAAGTACAAGAAGACTGACTCTTCCAACTGTCTATGTTTTGAACTATTCGTGTGACACTAGTTACAGATTCTGATGCTTCACTTCTGGTTTACTGTATCCCTCTGACCTTCTTATTGACGATGAAACACAGAAATTGCATCGGAATTAAATAGAAAAAAACAATGCCGACTTAACTACAAGAAGATTGACTTTTCTTACTGACTATGTATGAACCATTCCTGTGACACTAGTTATAGATTAAGATGCTTCACTCCAGGTTTACTGTATTACTTGGACCTTCTTACTGACGATGAAACACAGAAATTGCATCGTAATTAAATAGAAAAAGCACAATGCCGACTTAAGTAGAAAAAGACTGACTCTTCTAACTGACAATGTTTTGAACCATTCCTGTGACACTAGTTATAGATTCCGATGCTTCACTTCAGGTTTACCGCATCCCTTGGACCTTCCTATTGACGATGAGACACAGGAATTGCATCGGAATTAAATAGAAAAAGCAAAATGCCGACTTAAGTACAAGAAGACTGACTCTTCTTACTGACTATGTTTTGAACCATTCCTGTGACACTAGTTATAGATTCCGATGCCTCACTTCATGTTTACTGTATCCCTCTGACCTCCTTATTGACGATAAAACACAGAAATAGCATCGGAATTAAATACAAAAGGCACAATGCCGACTTATGTACAAGAAGACTGACTCTTCCAACTGTCTGTGTTTTGAACCATTCGTGTGACACTAGTTATAGATTTCGATGCTTCACTTCACGTTTACTGTATCCCTCTGACCTTCTTATTGACGATGAAACACAGAAATTGCATCGGAAATAAATAGAAAAAGCAATTTGCCGACTTAACTACAAGAAGACTGACTCTTCTTACTGTCTATGTTTTGAACTATTCCTGTGACACTAGTTTTAGACTCTGATGCTTCACTCCAGGTTTACTGTATCCCTAGGACCTTCTTATTGACGATGAAACACAGAAATTGCATCGGAATTAAATACAAAAGGCACAATGCCGACTTAAGTAAAACAAGTCTGACTCTTCATTCTGTCTGTGTTTTGAACCATTCCTGTGACACTAGTTATAGATTCCGATGCTTCACTCCAGGTTTACTGTATCCCTTGGACCTTCTTATTGACGATGAACCACAGAAATTGCATCAGAATTAAATAGAAAATACACAATGATGACTTAAGTACAAGAAGACTAACTCTTCTTACTGACTATGATTTGAACCATTCCTGTGACACTAGTTATTGGTTTCGATGCTTCACTTCGGGTTTACTGTATCTATTGGACCTTCTTATTGACGATGAAACACAGAAATTGCATCGGAATTAAATGGAAAATGCACAATGCCGACTTAAGAACAAGATTACTGACTCATCTTACTGTTTATGGTTTGAACCGACCCTGTGACACTAGTTATGAATTCCGATGCTTCACTCCAGGTTTATTGTATCCCTTGGACCTTCTTATTGTCGATGAAACACAGAATTTGCATCGGAATTAAATACAAAAAGCACAATGCCGACTTAAGTACAAGAAGACTGACTCTTCTTACTGACTATGTTTTAAACCATTCCTGTGACAATAGTTATAGATTCCGATGCTTCACTTCAGCTTTACTGTATCCCTCTGACCTTCTTATTGACGATGAAACACAGAAATTGCATCGGAATTAAATACAAAAGGCACAATGCCGACTCAAGTACAAGAAGACTGGCTCTTCCTACTGTCCATGTTTTGAACCTTTCCTGTGACACTAGTTATGGATTCGGATGCTCACCTTCAGGTTCACTGCCTCCCTCTGACCTTCTTATTGGCGATGAAACACAGAAATTGCATCGGAATTAAATACAAAAGGCACAATGCCGACTTAAGTACAAGAAAACTGACTCTTCTTACTGTCTATGCTTTGAACCACTCCTGTGACACTAGTTATAGATTCCGATGCTTCACTTCCGGTTTAGTGTATCCCTCTGACCTTCTTATTGACGATGAAACACAGAAATAGCATCGGAATTAAATACAAGAGGCACAAGCCGACTTAAGTACAAGATAACTGACTCTTCTTACTGTCTATCAGTTGAACCATTCATGTGACACTAGTTATAGATTCCTATGCTTCACTTCAGGTTCACTTTATCCCTCTGACCTTCTTATTGACGATGAATCACAGAAATTGCATCGGAATTAAATACAAAACGCACAATGCCGACTTAAGTACAAGGAAAAACTGACTCTTCTTACTGTCTATGTTTTAACCATTCCTGTGACACTAGTTATAGGTTCCGATGCTTCACTTCAGGATTAATCTATCCATCTGTCCTTCTTATTGACGATGAAACACAGATATTGCATCGGATATATATACAAAAGGCACGATGCCGACTTAAGTACAAGAAAAGTGACTCTTCCTACTGTCTATGTTTTGAACCATTCCTGTGACGCTAGTTATAGATTCCGATGCTTCACTTCAGGTTTACTGTATCCCTCTGACCTTCTTATTGACGATGAAACACAGAAATTGCATTGGAATTAAATACAAAAGGCACAATGCCGACTTAAGTACAAGGAAAAACTGACTCTTCTTACTGTCTATGATTTGAACCATTCCTGTGACACTAGTTATAGATTCCGATGCTACACTTCCGGTTTACTGTATCCCTCTGACCTTCTTATTGACGATGAAACTTAGAAATAGCATCGTAATTAAATACAAAAGGCACAATGCCGACTTAAGTACAAGGAAAAACTGACTCTTCTTACTGTCTATGTTTTAACCATTCCTGTGACACTAGTTATAGATTCCGATGCTTCACTTCAGGTTTACTGTATCCCTCTGTCCTTCTTATTGACGAGGAAACACAGATATTGCATCGGAATTAAATACAAAAGGCACAATGCCGAATTAAGTACAAGAAAACTGACTCTTCTTACTGTCTATGTTTTGAATCATTCCTGTGACACTAGTTATAGATTCCGATGATTCACTTAAGGTTTACTGTATCTCTTGGACCTTCTTATTGACGATGAAATACAGAAATTGCATCGGAATTAAATACAAAAGGCACAATGCCGACTTTAGTACAAGATGACTGACTCATCTTACTGACTATGATTTGAACCATTCCTGTGACACTAGTTATAGATTCCGATGCTTCACTTCAGATTTACTGTATCCCTCTGACGTTCTTATTGACGATGAAACACAGAATTTGCGTCGAAATTAAATACAAAATGCACAATGCCGAATTAAGTACAGGAAGACTGACTCTTCTTACTGTCCATGTTTTGAACCCTTCCTGTGACACTAGTAATAGATTCCGATCTTCACTCTAGGATTACTGTATCCCTTGGACCTTCTTATTGACGATGAAACATAGAAATTGCATCGGAATTAAATACAAGAGGCACAATGCCGACTTAAGTACAAGAACACTGATTCTTCTTACTGACTATGTTTGAACCATTCCTGTGACACTAGTTATGCATTCCGATGCTTCACTTCAGGTTTACTGTATCCCTCTGACCTTCTTATTGACGATGAAATACAGAAATTGCATCGGAATTAAATAGAAAAGGCACAATGCCGACTTTAGTACAAGATGACTGACTCATCTTACTGACTATGATTTGAACCATTCCTGTGACACTAGTTATAGATTCCGATGCTTCACTTCAGATTTACTGTATCCCTCTGACGTTCTTATTGGCGATGAAACACAGAAATTGCGTCGAAATTAAATACAAAATGCACAATGCCGAATTAAGTACAAGAAGACGGACTCTTCTTACTGACTATGTTTTGAACCATTTCTGTGACACTAGTTATAGATTCCGATGCTTAACTTCAGTATTACTGTATCCCACTGAGCTTCTTAGTGACGATGAAACACAGAAATTGCATCGGAATTTAATACAAAAGGCACAATGCCGACTTACGTACAACAAGACTGACGCATCTTACTGTCTATGTTTTGAACCATTCCTGTGACACTAGCTACAGATTCCGATGCTTCACTCCGGGTTTACTGTATACCTTGGACCTTCTTATTGACGATGAAACACAGAAATTGCATCGGAATGAAATACAAAAGCACAATGCCGACTGAGGTACAAGAAGACTGACTCTTCCTACTCTTCATGTTTTGAACTATTCCTGTGAGACTAGTTTTTTATTCCGATGCTTCACTTGAGGTTTACTGTATCCTTAGGACCTTCTTATTGACGATGAAACACAGAAATTGCATCGGAATTAGATACAAAAGGCACAATGCCGACTGAAGTACAAGAAGACCGACTCTTCTTACAGACTATGTTTGAACCATTCCTGTGACACTAGTTATAGATTCCGATGCTTCACTTCAGGTTTACTGTATCCCTCGGACCTTCTTATTGACGATGAAACACAGAAATTGCATCGAAATTAAATAGAAAATACACAATATCGACTTAAGTACAGGAAGACTAACTCTTCCTACTGTCTATGTTTTGAACCATTCCTGTGACACTAGTTATAGATTCCGATGCATCACTTCAGGTTTACTGTATACCTTGAACCTTCTTTATGACGATGAAACACAGAAATTGCATCGGAATTAAATACAAAAGCACAATGCCGACTTAGGTACAAGAAGATGGACTCTTCTTACTGACTATGTTTTGAACCATTCCTGTGACACTAGCTATAGATTCGGATACTTCACTTCAGGTTAACTGTATCCCTCTGACCTTCTTATTGACGATAAAACACAGAAATTGCATCGGAATTAAATACAAAAGGCACAATGCCAACATAAGTACAAGATGACTGACTCTTCTTACTGTCTATGTTTTGAACCATTCCTGTGACACTAGTTATAGATTCCAATGCTTCACTCCAGGTTTACTGCATCCCTTGGACCTTCTAATTGACGATGAAACACAGAAATTGCATCGGAATTAAATAGAAAAGGCACAATGCCTACTTAAGTACAAGAAGACTGATTCTTCTAACTGACTATGCTTTGATCCATTCCTGTGACACTAGTTATAGATTCCGATGCTTCACTTCAGGTTTACTGTATCCCTTGGACCTTCCTATTGACGATGAGACACAGAAGTCTCATCGGTATTAAATAGAAAAAGCACAATGCCGACTTAAGTACAAGAAGACTGACTCTTCCTACTCTCTATGTTTCTAACCATTCCTGTGACACTAGTTTTTTATTCCGATGCTTCACTTGAGGTTTACTGTATCCCTCGGACCTTCTTATGGACGATGAAACACAGAAATTGCATCGGAATGAAATACAAACGGCACAATGCCGACTTAACTACAAGAAGACTGAATCTTCCAACTCTCTATGATTTGAACCATTCCTGTGACACTAGTTATAGATAACGATGCTTCACTTCAGGTTTACTGTATCCCTCTGACCTTCTTATTGACGATGAAACACAGAAATTGCATCGGAATTAAATAGAAAAGGCACAATACCGACTTAAGTACAAGAAGGCTGACTCTTCCTGCTGTCTATGTATTGAACCATTCCTGTGACACTAGTTATAGATTCCGATGCTTCACTTCAGGTTTACTGTATCCCTCTCCCCTTCTTGTTTCGATGAAACACAGAAATTGCATCGGAATTAAATACAAAAGGCACAATACCGACTTAAGTACATGTAGACTGACTTTTCTTACTGTCTCTGTATTGAACCATTCCTGTGACGCTAGTTATAGATTCCGTTGGTTAATTTCAGGTTTAGTGTACCCCTTGGACCTTCTTATTGACGAAGAAACACAGAAATTGCTTCGGAATTAAATACAAAAGGCACAATGCCGACATAAGTACAAGAAAACTGTCTCTTCTTACTGTCTATGTTTTGAACCATCCCTGTGACACTAGTTATAGATTCCGATGCTTCACTCCAGAATTACTGTATCCCTTGGACTTTCTTATTGACAATGAAACACAGAAATTGTATCGGAATTAAATACAAAATACACAATGCCGACTTACGTACAAGAAGACTGACTCTTCTTATTGACTATGCTTTGAACCATTCCTGTGACACTAGTTATAAATTCCGATGCTACACTTCAGGTTTACTGTATCCCTAGGACCTTCTTAGTGCCGATGAAACACAGAAATTGCATCGGAATTAAATACAAAAAACACAATGCCGACTTAAGTACAAGAAGACTGACTCTTCCTACTGACTATGTTTTGAACAATTTCTGTGACACTAGTTATAGATTCCGATGCTTCACTCCAGGTTTACTGTATCCCTTGGACCTTCTTATTGACGATGAAGCACAGAAATTGCATCGGAATTAAAAACATTAGGCACAATGCCGACATAAGAACAAGAAGACTGACTCTTCCTACTCTCTATGTTTTGAACCATTCCTGTGACACTAGTCATAGATTCCGATGCTTCACTTCAGGTTTACTGTATCCCTTGGACCATCTCATTGACGATGAAACACAGCAATTGCATCGGAATTAAATGCAAAAGGCACAATACCGACTTAAGTACAAGAAGACTAACTCTTCTTACTGACTATGTTTTGAACCATTCATGTGACACTAGTCATAGATTCCGATACCTTACTTCAGGATTACTGTATCCCTCTGACCTTCTTATTGACGATGAAACACAGAAATTGCTTCGGAATTAAATACAAAAGGCACAATGCCGACATAAGTACAAGAAAACTGTCTCTTCTTACTGTCTATGTTTTGAACCATCCCTGTGACACTAGTTATAGATTCCGATGCTTCACTCCAGAATTACTGTATCCCTTGGACTTTCTTATTGACAATGAAACACAGAAATTGTATCGGAATTAAATACAAAATTCACAATGCCGACTTACGTACAAGAAGACTGACTCTTCTTATTGACTATGCTTTGAACCATTCCTGTGACACTAGTTATAAATTCCGATGCTACACTTCAGGTTTACTGTATCCCTAGGACCTTCTTATTGACGATGAAACACAGAAATTGCATCGGAATTAAATAGAAAAGGCACAATACCGACTTAAATACAAGAAGACTGACTCTTCTTACTGACTATGATTTGAACCATTCCTGTGACACTAGTTATAGATTCCGATGCTTACCTTCAGGATTACTATATCCCACTGACCTTCTTAGTGACGATGTAACACAGAAATTGCATCGGAATTAAATACAAAAGGCATAATGCCGATTTAAGTACAAGTAGACTGACTCTTCTTACTGACTATGTTTTGAACCATTCCTGTGACACTAGTTATTGATTCTGATGCTTCACTTCGGGTTTACTGTATCCCTTGGACCTTCTTATTGGCGATGAAACACAGAAATTGCATAGGAATTGAATACAAAAGGCACAATGCCGACTTAAGTACAAGAAGACTGACTCATCTTACTGTCTATGTTGTGAACCATTCCTGTGACACTAGTTATAGATTCCGATGCTTCACTCCAGGTTTACTGTATCCCTTAGACCTTCATATTGACGATGTAACACAGAAATTGCATCGGAATTAAATACAAAAGGTACAATGCCGACTTAATTACAAGAAGACTGACTCTTCTTACTGACTATGTTTTCAACCATTCCTGTGACACTAGTTATAGATTCCGATGCTTCACTTCATGGTTACTGTATCCATCTGACCTTCTTAATGACGATAAAACACAGAAATTACATTGCAATTAAATACAAAAGGCACAATGCCGACTTAAATACAAGAAGACTGACTCTTCTTAATGTCTATGTTTTGAACCATTCCTGTGACACTCGTTATAGATTCCGATGCTTCACTTCAGATTAACTGTATCCCTCTGACGTTCTTATTGACGATGAAACACAGAAATTGCATCGGAATTAAATACAAAAGGCACAAGGCCGAATTAAGTACAAAAAGATTGACCCTTTTTACTGTCTATATTTTGAACCATTCCTGTGACACTAGTTATAGATTCCGATGCTTCACTCTAGGTTTACTGTATCCTTTGGACCTTCTTATTGACGATGAAACACAGAAATTGCATCCGAATTAAATAAAAAAAGCACAATGCCGACTTAAGTACAAGAAGACTGACTCTACTTACTGTCTATGTTTTGAACAATTCCTGTGATACTAGTTATAGATTTCGATGCTTCACTTCAGGTTTACTGTATCCCTCAGACCTTCTTATTGACGATAAAACACAGAAATTCATCGGAATTAAATACAAAAGGCACAATGCCGACTTAAGTACAAGAAAACTGACTCCTCTTACTGTCTATGTTTTGAACCATTCCGGTGACACTAGTTATAGATTTCGATGCTTCACTCCAGGTTTACTGTATTACTTGGACCTTCTTACTGACGATGAAACACAGAAATTGCATCGTAATTAAATAGAAGGGGCACAATGCCGACTTAAGTACAAGAAGACTGACACTTCTTACTGACAATGTTTTGAACCATTCCTGTGACACTAGTTATAGATTCCGATGCTTCACTCTAGGTTTACTGTATCCCTTGGACATTCTTATTGACGATTAAACACAGAAATTGCATCGGAAATAAGCAAAAAAGCACAATGCTGACTTAAGTACAAGAAGACTGACTCTGCTTACTGTCTATGTTTTGAACCATTCCTGTGATACTAGTTTTAGATTTCGATGCTTTACTTCAGGTTTACTGTATCCCTTCTACCTTCTTATTGACGATGAAACACAGATATTGCATCGGAATTTAATACAAAAGGCACAATGCCGACTTAAGTACAAGAAGACAGACTCATCTTACTGTCTATGTTTTGAACCATTCCTGTGACACTAGTTACAGAGTCCGATGCTTCACTCCAGGATTTCTGTATACCTTGGACCTTCTTTACGACGATGAAACACAGAAATTGCATCGGAATTAAATACAAAAGCACAATGCCCACTTAGGTACAAGAAGATAGACTCTTCTTACTGACTATGTTTTGAACCATTCCTGTGACACTAGCTATAGATTCGGATGCTTCACTTCAGGTTAACTGTATCCCTCTGACCTTCGTATTGACGATAAAACACAGAAATTGCATCGGAATTAAATACAAAAGGCACAATGCCAACTTAAGTACAAGAAGACTGACTCTTCTTACTGTCTATGTTTTGAACCATTCCTGTGACACTAGTTATAGATTCCAATGCTTCACTCCAGGTTTACTGTATCCCTTGGACCTTCTAATTGACGATGAAACACAGAAATTGCATCGGAATTAAATAGAAAAGGCACAATGCCGACTTAAGTACAAAAAGACTGACTCTTCTAACTGACTATGTTTTGAACCATTCCTGTGACACTAGTTATAGATTCCGATGCTTCACTTCAGGTTAACTGTATCCCTCTGACCTTCGTATTGACGATAAAACACAGAAATTGCATCGGAATTAAATACAAAAGGCACAATGCCAACATAAGTACAAGATGACTGACTCATCTTACTGACTATGATTTGAACCATTCCTGTGACACTAGTTATAGATTCCGATGCTTCACTTCAGATTTACTGTATCCCTCTGACGTTCTTATTGACGATGAAACACAGAATTTGCGTCGAAATTAAATACAAAATGCACAATGCCGAATTAAGTACAAGAAGACTGACTCTTCTTACTGTCCATGTTTTGAACCCTTCCTGTGACACTAGTAATAGATTCCGATCTTCACTCTAGGATTACTGTATCCCTTGGACCTTCTTATTGACGATGAAACATAGAAATTGCATCGGAATTAAATACTAGAGGCACAATGCCGACTTAAGTACAAGAACACTGATTCTTCTTACTGACTATGTTTGAACCATTCCTGTGACACTAGTTATACATTCCGATGCTTCACTTCAGGTTTACTGTATCCCTCTGACCTTCTTATTGACGATGAAATACAGAAATTGCATCGGAATTAAATACAAAAGGCACAATGCCGACTTTAGTACAAGATGACTGACTCATCTTACTGACTATGATTTGAACCATTCCTGTGACACTAGTTATAGATTCCGATGCTTCACTTCAGATTTACTGTATCCCTCTGACGTTCTTATTGACGATGAAACACAGAAATTGCGTCGAAATTAAATACAAAATGCACAATGCCAACATAAGTACAAGATGACTGACTCTTCTTACTGTCTATGTTTTGAACCATTCCTGTGACACTAGTTATAGATTCCAATGCTTCACTCCAGGTTTACTGCATCCCTTGGACCTTCTAATTGACGATGAAACACAGAAATTGCATCGGAATTAAATAGAAAAGGCACAATGCCGACTTAAGTACAAGAAGACGGACTCTTCTTACTGACTATGTTTTGAACCATTTCTGTGACACTAGTTATAGATTCCGATGCTTAACTTCAGTATTACTGTATCCCACTGAGCTTCTTAGTGACGATGAAACACAGAAATTGCATCGGAATTTAATACAAAAGGCACAATGCCGACTTACGTACAACAAGACTGACGCATCTTACTGTCTATGTTTTGAACCATTCCTGTGACACTAGCTACAGATTCCGATGCTTCACTCCGGGTTTACTGTATACCTTGGACCTTCTTATTGATGATGAAACACAGAAATTGCATCGGAATGAAATACAAAAGCACAATGCCGACTGAGGTACAAGAAGACTGACTCTTCTTACTGTCTATGTCTTGAACCATTTATGTGACACTAGTTATAGATTCCGATGCTACACTTCAGGTTTACTGTATCCCTTGGACCTGCCTATTGACGATGAGACACAGAAATCGCATAGGAATTAAATAGAAAAAGCACAATGCCGACTTAAGTACAAGAAGACTGACTCTTCCTACTCTTCATGTTTTGAACTATTCCTGTGACACTAGTTTTTTATTCCGATGCTTCACTTGAGGTTTACTGTATCCTTAGGACCTTCTTATTGACGATGAAACACAGAAATTGCATCGGAATTAGATACAAAAGGCACAATGCCGACTGAAGTACAAGAAGACCGACTCTTCTTACAGACTATGTTTGAACCATTCCTGTGACACTAGTTATAGATTCCGATGCTTCACTTCAGGTTTACTGTATCCCTCTGACCTTCTTATTGACGATGAAACACAGAAATTGCATCGAAATTAAATAGAAAATACACAATATCGACTTAAGTACAGGAAGACTAACTCTTCCTACTGTCTATGTTTTGAACCATTCCTGTGACACTAGTTATAGATTCCGATGCATCACTTCAGGTTTACTGTATACCTTGAACCTTCTTTATGACGATGAAACACAGAAATTGCATCGGAATTAAATACAAAAGCACAATGCCGACTTAGGTACAAGAAGATGGACTCTTCTTACTGACTATGTTTTGAACCATTCCTGTGACACTAGCTATAGATTCGGATACTTCACTTCAGGTTAACTGTATCCCTCTGACCTTCTTATTGACGATAAAACACAGAAATTGCATCGGAATTAAATACAAAAGGCACAATGCCAACATAAGTACAAGATGACTGACTCTTCTTACTGTCTATGTTTTGAACCATTCCTGTGACACTAGTTATAGATTCCAATGCTTCACTCCAGGTTTACTGCATCCCTTGGACATTCTAATTGACGATGAAACACAGAAATTGCATCGGAATTAAATAGAAAAGGCACAATGCCTACTTAAGTACAAGAAGACTGATTCTTCTAACTGACTATGCTTTGATCCATTCCTGTGACACTAGTTATAGATTCCGATGCTTCACTTCAGGTTTACTGTATCCCTTGGACCTTCCTATTGACGATGAGACACAGAAGTCTCATCGGTATTAAATAGAAAAAGCACAATGCCGACTTAAGTACAAGAAGACTGACTCTTCCTACTCTCTATGTTTCTAACCATTCCTGTGACACTAGTTTTTTATTCCGATGCTTCACTTGAGGTTTACTGTATCCCTCGGACCTTCTTATGGACGATGAAACACAGAAATTGCATCGGAATGAAATACAAACGGCACAATGCCGACTTAACTACAAGAAGACTGAATCTTCCAACTCTCTATGATTTGAACCATTCCTGTGACACTAGTTATAGATAACGATGCTTCACTTCAGGTTTACTGTATCCCTCTGACCTTCTTATTGACGATGAAACACAGAAATTGCATCGGAATTAAATAGAAAAGGCACAATACCGACTTAAGTACAAGAAGGCTGACTCTTCCTACTGTCTATGTATTGAACCATTCCTGTGACACTAGTTATAGATTCCGATGCTTCACTTCAGGTTTACTGTATCCCTCTCCCCTTCTTGTTGCGATGAAACACAGAAATTGCATCGGAATTAAATACAAAAGGCACAATACCGACTTAAGTACATGTAGACTGACTTTTCTTACTGTCTCTGTATTGAACCATTCCTGTGACGCTAGTTATAGATTCCGTTGGTTAATTTCAGGTTTAGTGTACCCCTTGGACCTTCTTATTGACGAAGAAACACAGAAATTGCTTCGGAATTAAATACAAAAGGCACAATGCCGACATATGTACAAGAAAACTGTCTCTTCTTACTGTCTGTGTTTTGAACCATCCCTGTGACACTAGTTATAGATTCCGATGCTTCACTCCAGAATTACTGTATCCCTTGGACTTTCTTATTGACAATGAAACACAGAAATTGTATCGGAATTAAATACAAAATTCACAATGCCGACTTACGTACAAGAAGACTGACTCTTCTTATTGACTATGCTTTGAACCATTCCTGTGACACTAGTTATAAATTCCGATGCTACACTTCAGGTTTACTGTATCCCTAGGACCTTCTTAGTGCCGATGAAACACAGAAATTGCATCGGAATTAAATACAAAAAACACAATGCCGACTTAAGTACAAGAAGACTGACTCTTCCTACTGACTATGTTTTGAACAATTTCTGTGACACTAGTTATAGATTCCGATGCTTCACTCCAGGTTTACTGTATCCCTTGGACCGTCTTATTGACGATGAAGCACAGAAATTGCATCGGAATTAAAAACATTAGGCACAATGCCGACATAAGAACAAGAAGACTGACTCTTCCTACTCTCTATGTTTTGAACCATTCCTGTGACACTAGTCATAGATTCCGATGCTTCACTTCAGGTTTACTGTATCCCTTGGACCATCTCATTGACGATGAAACACAGCAATTGCATCGGAATTAAATGCAAAAGGCACAATACCGACTTAAGTACAAGAAGACTAACTCTTCTTACTGACTATGTTTTGAACCATTCATGTGACACTAGTCATAGATTCCGATACCTTACTTCAGGATTACTGTATCCCTCTGACCTTCTTATTGACGATGAAACACAGAAATTGCTTCGGAATTAAATACAAAAGGCACAATGCCGACATAAGTACAAGAAAACTGTCTCTTCTTACTGTCTATGTTTTGAACCATCCCTGTGACACTAGTTATAGATTCCGATGCTTCACTCCAGAATTACTGTATCCCTTGGACTTTCTTATTGACAATGAAACACAGAAATTGTATCGGAATTAAATACAAAATTCACAATGCCGACTTACGTACAAGAAGACTGATTCTTCTTATTGACTATGCTTTGAACCATTCCTGTGACACTAGTTATAAATTCCGATGCTACACTTCAGGTTTACTGTATCCCTAGGACCTTCTTATTGACGATGAAACACAGAAATTGCATCGGAATTAAATAGAAAAGGCACAATACCGACTTAAATACAAGAAGACTGACTCTTCTTACTGACTATGATTTGAACCATTCCTGTGACACTAGTTATAGATTCCGATGCTTACCTTCAGGATTACTATATCCCACTGACCTTCTTAGTGACGATGTAACACAGAAATTGCATCGGAATTAAATACAAAAGGCATATTGCCGATTTAAGTACAAGTAGACTGACTCTTCTTACTGACTATGTTTTGAACCATTCCTGTGACACTAGTTATTGATTCTGATGCTTCACTTCGGGTTTACTGTATCCCTTGGACCTTCTTATTGGCGATGAAACACAGAAATTGCATAGGAATTGAATACAAAAGGCACAATGCCGACTTAAGTACAAGAAGACTGACACATCTTACTGTCTATGTTGTGAACCATTCCTGTGACACTAGTTATAGATTCCGATGCTTCACTCCAGGTTTACTGTATCCCTTAGACCTTCATATTGACGATGTAACACAGAAATTGCATCGGAATTAAATACAAAAGGTACAATGCCGACTTAATTACAAGAAGACTGACTCTTCTTACTGACTATGTTTTCAACCATTCCTGTGACACTAGTTATAGTTTCCGATGCTTCACTTCATGGTTACTGTATCCATCTGACCTTCTTAATGACGATAAAACACAGAAATTACATTGCAATTAAATACAAAAGGCACAATGCCGACTTAAATACAAGAAGACTGACTCTTCTTAATGTCTATGTTTTGAACCATTCCTGTGACACTCGTTATAGATTCCGATGCTTCACTTCAGATTAACTGTATCCCTCTGACGTTCTTATTGACGATGAAACACAGAAATTGCATCGGAATTAAATACAAAAGGCACAAGGCCGAATTAAGTACAAAAAGATTGACCCTTTTTACTGTCTATATTTTGAACCATTCCTGTGACACTAGTTATAGATTCCGATGCTTCACTCTAGGTTTACTGTATCCTTTGGACCTTCTTATTGACGATGAAACACAGAAATTGCATCCGAATTAAATAAAAAAAGCACAATGCCGACTTAAGTACAAGAAGACTGACTCTACTTACTGTCTATGTTTTGAACAATTCCTGTGATACTAGTTATAGATTTCGATGCTTCACTTCAGGTTTACTGTATCCCTCAGACCTTCTTATTGACGATAAAACACAGAAATTCATCGGAATTAAATACAAAAGGCACAATGCCGACTTAAGTACAAGAAAACTGACTCCTCTTACTGTCTATGTTTTGAACCATTCCGGTGACACTAGTTATAGATTTCGATGCTTCACTCCAGGTTTACTGTATTACTTGGACCTTCTTACTGACGATGAAACACAGAAATTGCATCGTAATTAAATAGAAGGGGCACAATGCCGACTTAAGTACAAGAAGACTGACACTTCTTACTGACAATGTTTTGAACCATTCCTGTGACACTAGTTATAGATTCCGATGCTTCACTCTAGGTTTACTGTATCCCTTGGACATTCTTATTGATGATTAAACACAGAAATTGCATCGGAAATAAGCAAAAAAGCACGATGCTGACTTAAGTACAAGAAGACTGACTCTGCTTACTGTCTATGTTTTGAACCATTCCTGTCATACTAGTTTTAGATTTCGATGCTTTACTTCAGGTTTACTGTATCCCTTCTACCTTCTTATTGACGATGAAACACAGATATTGCATCGGAATTTAATACAAAAGGCACAATGCCGACTTAAGTACAAGAAGGCAGACTCATCTTACTGTCTATGTTTTGAACCATTCCTGTGACACTAGTTACAGAGTCCGATGCTTCACTCCAGGATTTCTGTATACCTTGGACCTTCTTTACGACGATGAAACACAGAAATTGCATCGGAATTAAATACAAAAGCACAATGCCCACTTAGGTACAAGAAGATAGACTCTTCTTACTGACTATGTTTTGAACCATTCCTGTGACACTAGCTATAGATTCGGATGCTTCACTTCAGGTTAACTGTATCCCTCTGACCTTCGTATTGACGATAAAACACAGAAATTGCATCGGAATTAAATACAAAAGGCACAATGCCAACATAAGTACAAGAAGACTGACTCTTCTTACTGTGTATGTTTTGAACCATTCCTGTGACACTAGTTATAGATTCCAATGCTTCACTCCAGGTTTACTGTATCCCTTGGACCTTCTAATTGACGATGAAACACAGAAATTGCATCGGAATTAAATAGAAAAGGCACAATGCCGACTTAAGTACAAAAAGACTGACTCTTCTAACTGACTATGTTTTGAACCATTCCTGTGACACTAGTTATAGATTCCGATGCTTCACTTCAGGTTTACCGTATCCCTTGGACCTACTTATTGACGATGAAACACACGAATTGCATCGGAATTAAATACAAAAGGCACAATGCCGACTTAAGTACAAGAACACTGACTCTTCTTACTGACTATGTTTTGAACCATTCCTGTGACACTAGTTACAGATTCCGATGCTTCACTTCATGGTTACTGTATCCATCTGACCTTCTTAATGACGATAAAACACAGAAATTACATTGGAATTAAATACAAAAGGCACAATGCCGACTTAAGTACAGGAAGACTGACTCTTCTTAATGTCTATGTTTTGAACCATTCCTGTGACAATAGTTATAGATTCCGATGCTTCACTTCAGATTAACTGTATCCCTCTGACGTTCTTATTGACGATGAAACACAGAAATTGCATCGGAATTAAATACAAAAGGCACAATGCCGAATTAAGTACAAAAAGATTGACCCTTTTTACTGTCTATGTTTTGAACCATTCCTGTGACACTAGTTATAGATTCCGATGCTTCACTCTAGGTTTACTGTATCCTTTGGACCTTCTTATTGACGATGAAACACAGAAATTGCATCCGAATTAAATCAAAAAAGCACAATGCCGACTTAAGTACAAGCAGACTGACTCTACTTACTGTCTATGTTTTGAACAATTCCTGTGATACTAGTTATAGATTTCGATGCTTCACTTCAGGTTTACTGTATCCCTCAGACCTTCTTATTGACGATAAAACACAGAAATTCATCGGAATTAAATACAAAAGGCACAATGCCGACTTAAGTACAAGAAGACTGACTCCTCTTACTGTCTATGTTTTGAACCATTCCGGTGACACTAGTTATAGATTTCGATGCTTCACTCCAGGTTTACTGTATTACTTGGACCTTCTTACTGACGATGAAACACAGAAATTGCATCGTAATTAAATAGAAAGGGCACAATGCCGACTTAAGTACAAGAAGACTGACACTTCTTACTGACAATGTTTTGAACCATTCCTGTGACACTAGTTATAGATTCCGATGCTTCACTCTAGGTTTACTGTATCCCTTGGACATTCTTATTGACGATTAAACACAGAAATTGCATCGGAAATAAGCAAAAAAGCACAATGGCGACTTAAGTACAAGAAGACTGACTCTGCTTACTGTCTATGTTTTCAACCATTCCTGTGATACTAGTTTTAGATTTCGATGCTTTACTTCAGGTTTACTGTATCCCTTCTACCTTCTTATTGACGATGAAACACAGAAATTGCATCGGAATTTAATACAAAAGGCACAATGCCGACTTAAGTACAAGAAGACAGACTCATCTTACTGTCTACGTTTTAAACCATTCCTGTGACACTAGTTACAGAGTCCGATGCTTCACTCCAGGATTACTGTATACCTTGGACCTTCTTTACGACGATGAAACACAGAAATTGCATCGGAATTAAATACAAAAGCACAATGCCGTCTTAGGTACAAGAAGATAGACTCTTCTTACAGACTATGTTTTGAACCATTCCTGTGACACTAGCTATAGATTCGGATGCTTCACTTCAGGTTAACTGTATCCCTCTGACCTTCTTACTGACGATGAAACACAGAAATTGCATCGTAATTAAATAGAAAGGGCACAATGCCGACTTAAGTACAAGAAGACTGACACTTCTTACTGACAATGTTTTGAACCATTCCTGTGACACTAGTTATAGATTCCGATGCTTCACTCTAGGTTTACTGTATCCCTTGGACCTTTTAATTGACGATGAAACACAGAAATTGCATCGGAATTAAATAGAAAAGGCACAATGCCGACTTAAGTACAAAAAGACTGACTCTTCTAACTGACTATGTTTTGAACCATTCCTGTGACACTAGTTATAGATTCCGATGCTTCACTTCAGGTTTACTGTATCCCTCTGACCTTTTTATTGACGATGAAACACAGAAATTGCATCGGAATTAAATATAAAAGGCACAATACCGACTTAAGTACAAGAAGACTGACTCTTCCTACTGTCTATGTTTTGAACCATTCCTGTGACACTAGTTATAGATTCCGATGCTTCATTTCAGGTTTACCGTATCCCTTGGACCTACTTATTGACGATGAAACACACTAATTGCATCGGAATTAAATACAAAAGGCACAATGCCGACTTAAGTACAAGAACACTGACTCTTCTTACTGACTATGATTTGGACCATTCCTGTGACACTAGTTTTAGATTCCGATGCTTCACTTCAGGTTTACTGTATCCCTCTGACCTTCTTGTTGCGATGAAACACAGAAATTGCATCGGAATTAAATACAAAAGAAACAATGCCGACTTAAGTACATGTAGACTGACTTTTCCTACTGTCTCTGTACTGAACCATTCCTGTGACACTACTTATAGATTCCATTGGTTCATTTCAGGTTTAGTGTATCCCTTGGACATTCTTATTGACGATGAAACGCAGAAATTGCTTCGGAATTAAATAAAAAAATGCACAATGCCGACTTAAGTACAAGAAGGCTGACTCTTCCAAATGTCTATGTTTTGAACCATTTGTGTGACACTAGTTATAGATTCTGATGCTTCACTTCTGGTTTACTGTATCCCTCTGACCTTCTTATTGACGATGAAACACAGAAATTGCATCGGAATTAAATAGAAAAAAACAATGCCGACTTAACTACAAGAAGACTGACTCTTCTTACTGACTATGTTTGAACCATTCCTGTGACACTAGTTATAGATTCCGATGCTTCACTTCAGATTTACTGTATCCCTCTGACGTTCTTATTTACGATGAAACACAGAAATTGCATCGGAATTAAATACAAAAGGCACAATGCCGAATTAAGTACAAGAAGACTGACTCTTCTTACTGACTATGTTTTGAACCATTCCTGTGACACTAGTTATAGATTCCGATGCTTCACTTCATGTTTACTGTATCCCTCTGACCTCCTTATTGACGATAAAACACAGGAATTGCATCGGAATTAAATACAAAAGGCACAATGCCGACTTAAGTACAAGAAGACTGACTCTTCGAACTGTCTATGTTTTGAACCATTCGTGTGACACTAGTTATAGATTCCGATGCTTCACTTCAGGTTTACTGTATCCCTCTGACCTTCTTATTGACGATGAAACACAGAAATTGCATCGGAAATAAATAGAAAAGGTACAATGCCGACTTAACTACAAGAAGACTGACTCTTCTTACTGTCTATGTTTTGAACTATTCCTGTGACACTAGTTTTAGACTCTGATGCTTCACTCCAGGTTTACTGTATCCCTAGGACCTTCTTATTGACGATGAAACACAGAAATTGCATCGGAATTAAATACAAAAGGCACAATGCCGACTTAAGTAAAAGAAGTCTGACTCTTCATTCTGTCTGTATTTTGAACCATTCATGTGACACTAGTTATGGATTCCGATGCATCACTCCAGGTTTACTGTATCCCTTGGACCTTCTTATTGACGATGAACCACAGAAATTGCATCAGAATTAAATAGAAAATACACAATGATGACTTAAGTACAAGAAGACTAACTCTTCTTACTGACTATGATTTGAACCATTCCTGTGACACTAGTTATTGATTTCGATGCTTCACTTCGGGTTTACTGTATCTTTTGGACCTTCTTATTGACGATGAAACACAGGAATTGCATCGGAATTAAATAGAAAATGCACAATGCCGACTTAAGAACAAGATTACTGACTCATCTTACTGTCTATGGTTTGAACCGTCCCTGTGACACTAGTTATGAATTCCGATGCTTCACTCCAGTTTTATTGTATCCCTTGGACCTTCTTATTGACGATGAAACACAGAATTTGCATCGGAATTAAATACAAAAAGCACAATGCCGACTTAAGTACAAGAAGACTGACTCTTCTTACTGACTATGTTTTAAACCATTCCTGTGACAATAGTTATGGATTCCGATGCTTCACTTCAGGTTTACTGTATCCCTCTGACCTTCTTATTGACGATAAAACACAGAAATTGCATCGGAATTAAATACAAAAGGCACAATGCCGACATAAGTACAAGAAGACTGACTCTTCTTACTGACTATGTTTTGAACCATTCCTGTGACACTAGTTATAGATTCCGATGCTTCACTTAGGGTTTACTGTATCCCTTGGACCTTCCTATTGACGATGAGACACAGAAGTCGCTTCAGTATTAAATAGAAAAAGCACAATGCCGACTTAAGTACAAGAAGACTGACTCTTCCTACTCTCTATGTTTTTAACCATTCCTGTGACACTAGTTTTTTATTCCGATGCTTCAATTGAGGTTTACTGTATCCCTCGGACCTTCTTATGAACGATGAAACACAGAAATTGCATCGGAATGATATACAAAATGCACAATGCCGACTTAAGTACAAGAAGACTGAATCTTCCAACTCTCTATGATTTGAACCATTCCTGTGACACTAGTTATAGATAACGATGCTTCACTTCAGTTTTACTGTATCCCTCTGACCTTCTTATTGACGATGAAACACAGAAATTGCATCGGAATTAAATAGAAAAGGCACAATACCGACTTAAGTACAAGAAGACTGACTCTTCCTACTGTCTATGTTTTGAACCATTCCTGTGACACTAGTTATAGATTCCGATGCTTCAGTTCAGGTTTACTGTATCCCTCTGCCTTTCTTGTTGCGATGTAACACAGAAATTACATCGGAATTAAATACAAAAGGCACAATACCGTCTTAAGTACATGTAGACTGACTTTTCCTACTGTCTCTGTATTGAACCATTCCTGTGACGCTAGTTATAGATTCCGTTGGTTCATTTCAGGTTTAGTGTACCCCTTGGACCTTTTTATTGACGATGAAACACAGAAATTGCTTTGGAATTAAATTCAAAAGTCACAATGCCGACTTAAGTACAAGAAGACTGACTCTTCCAACTGTCTATGCTTTGAACCATTCGTGTGACACTAGTTATAGATTCTGATGCTTCACTTCTGGTTTACTGTATCCCTCTGACCTTCTTATTGACGATGAAACACAGAAATTGCATCGGAATTAAATAGAAAAGGAATAATGCCGACTTAACTACAAGAAGACTGACTCTTCTTACTGACTATGTTTGAACCATTCCTGTGACACTAGTTATAGATTCCGATGCTTAACTCCAGGATTACTGTATCCCACTGACCTTCTTAGTGACGATGAAACACAGAAATTGCATCGGAATTAAATACAAAAAACACAATGCCGACTTAAGTACAAGAAGACTGACTCTTCTTACTGACTATGTTTTGAACCATTTCTGTGACACTAGTTATAGATTCCGATGCTTCACTCCAGGTTTACTGTATCCCTTGGACCTTCTTATTTACGATGAAGCACAGAAATTGCATCGGAATTAAAAACATTAGGCACAATGCCGACTTAAGAACAAGAAGACTGACTCTTCCTACTCTCTATGTTTTGAACCATTCCTGTGACACTAGTCATAGATTCCGATGCTTCACTTCAGGTTTACTGTATCCCTTGGACCATCTCATTGACGATGAAACACAGATATTGCATCGGAATTAAATAGAAAAGGCACAATACCGACTTAACTACAAGAAGACTGACTCTTCTTTCTGACTATGATTTGAACCATTCCTGTGACACTAGTTATAGATTCCGATGCTTACCTTCAGGATTACTATATCCCACTGACCTTCTTAGTGACGATGTAACACAGAAATTGCATCGGAATTAAATACAAAAGGCATAATGCCGACTTAAGTACAAGTAGACTGACTCTTCTTACTGACTATGTTTTGAACCATTCCTGTGACACTAGTTAATGATTCTGATGCTTCACTTCGGGTTTACTGTATCCCTTGGACCTTCTTATTGACGATAAAACACAGAAATTCATCGGAATTAAATACAAAAGGCACAATGCCGACTTAAGAACAAGAAGACGTACTCTTCCAACTGTCTATGTTTTGAACCATTCGTGTGACACTAGTTATAGATTCCGATGCTTCACTTCAGGTTTACTGTATCCCTTGGCCCTTCTTATTGGCGATGAAACACAGAAATTGCATAGGAATTAAATACAAAAAGCACAATGCCGACATAAGTACAAGAAGACTGACTCTTCTTACTGTCTATGTTTTGAACCATTCCTGTGACACTAGTTATAGATTCCGATGCTTCACTCGAGGTTTACTGTATCCTTTGGACCTTCTTATTGACGATGAAACACAGAAATTGCATCCGAATTAAATAAAAAAAGCACAATGCCGACTTAAGTACAAGAAGACGGACTCTGCTTACTGTCTATGTTTTGAACAATTCCTGTGATACTAGTTATAGATTTCGATGCTTCACTTCACGTTTACTGTATCCCTTGGACCTTCTTATTGGCGATGAAACACAGAAAATGCATCGGAAATAAATACAAAAGGCACAATTCCGACTTAAGTACAAGAAGACTGACTCATCTTACTGTCTATGCTTTGAACCATTCCTGTGACACTACTTATAGAATCCGATGCTTCACTCCAGGTTTACTGTATCCCTCTGACGGTCTTATTGACGATGAAACACAGAAATTGCATAGGAATTAAATACAAAAGGCACAATGCCGAATTAAGTACAAAAAGGTTGACTCTTCTTACTGTCTATGTTTTGAACCATTCCTGTGACACTAGTTATAGATTCCAATGCTTCACTTCAGATTTGCTGTATCCCTTTGACCTTCATATTGACGATGAAACACAGAAATTGCATCGGAATTAAATAGAAAAGGCACTATACCGACTTAAGTACAAGAAGACTGACTCTTCCTGCTGTCTATGTTTTGAACCATTTTGTGACTCTAGTTATAGATTCCAATGCTTCACTTCAGGTTTACTGTATCCCACTGACCTTCTTAGTGACGATGAAACACAGAAATTTGCATCGGAATTAAATACAAAAAGCACAATGCCGACTATAGTACAAGAATACTGACTCATCTTACTGTCTATGGTTTGACCCGTCCCTGTGATACTAGTTATAGATTCCGATGCTTCACTTCAGGTTTACTGTATCCCTTGGACCTTCTTATTGACGATGAAACACAGAAATTGCATCGGAATTAAATACAAAAGGCACAATACAGACTTAAGTACAAGATGACTGACTCTTCTTACTGACTATGCTTTTGAACCATTCCTGTGACACTAGTCATAGATTCCGATGCTTTACAACAGGATTACTGTATCCCTCTGACCTTCTTATTGACGATGAAACACAGAACTTGTATCGGAATTAAATACAAAATTCACAGTGCCGACTTACGTACAAGAAGACTGACTCTTCCTACTGACTATGCTTTGAACCATTCCTGTGACACTAGTAATAAATTCCGATGCATAACTTCAGGATTACTACATCCCACTGACCTTCTTAGTGACGATGAAACACAGAAATTGCATCGGAGTTAAATACAAAAGGCACAATGCCGACTTAAGTACAAGAATACTGACTCTTCTTACTGACTATGATTTGAACCATTCCTGTGACACTAGTTATAGATTCGAATGCTTCACTTCAGGTTTACTGTATCCCTTGGACCTTCTTATTGGCGATGAAACACAGAAAATGCATCGGAAATAAATACAAAAGGCACAATGCCGACTTAAGTACAAGAAGACTGACTCATCTTACTGTCTATGCTTTGAACCATTCCTGTGACACTACTTATAGAATCCGATGCTTCACTCCAGGTTTACTGTATCCCTCTGACGGTCTTATTGACGATGATACACAGAAATTGCATCGGAATTAAATACAAAAGGCACAATGCCTAATTAAGTACAAAAAGACTGACTCCTCTTACTGTCTATGTTTTGAACCATTCCTGTGACACTAGTTATACATTCCGATGCTTCACTCTAGGTTTACTGTATCACTTGGACCTTCGTATTGACGATGAAACACAGAAATTGCATACAAATTAAATAAAAATCACAATGACGACTTAAGTACGAGAAGACTGACTCTGCTTACTGTCTATGTTTTGAACAATTCCTGTGATACTAGTTTTAGATTTCGATGCTTCCCTTCAGGTTTACTGTATCCCTTGGACCTTCTTATTGACGATGAAACACAGAAATTGCATCGGAATTAAATACAAAAGGCACAATACCGACTGAAGTTCAAGAAGCCTGACTCTTCTTATTGACTATGTTTTGAACCATTCCTGTGACACTAGCTATAGATTACGATGCTTCATATCAGGTTTACTGTATCTCTCTGACCTTCTTATTGACGATGAAACACAGAAATTGCATCGGAATTAAATACAAAAGGCACAATGCCGAATTAAGTACATGAAGACTGACTCTTCTTACTGTCTATGTTTTGAACCATTTCTGTGACACTAGTTATAGACTCTGATGGTTCACTCAAGGTTTACTGTATCCCTTGGACCTTCTTATTGACGTTGAAACACAGAAATTGCATCGGAATTAAATACAAAAGGCACAATGCCGACTTAAGTAAAAGAAGTCTGACTCTTCTTACTGTCTGTGTTTTGAACCATTAATGTGACACTAGTTATAGATTCCGATGCTTCACTCCAGGTTTACAGTATCCCTGGGACCTTCTTATTGACGATGAAACACAGAAAAAGCATCAGAATTAAATAGAAAATGCACAATGATGACTTAAGTCAGGAAGACTGACTCTTCTTACTGACTTTGTTTTGAACCATTCCTGTGACACTAGTTATAGATTCCGATGCTTCACTTCGGGTTTACTGTATCTCTTGGACCTTCTTATTGACGATGAAACACAGAAATTGCATCGGAAATAAATAGAAAATGCACAATGCCGAATTAAGTACAAGAATACTGACTCATCTTACTGTCTATGGTTTGACCCGTCCCTGTGACACTAGTTATAGATTCCCATGCTTCATTCCAGGTTTACTGTATCCCTTGGACCTTCTTATTGACGATGAAACACAGAAATTGCATCGGAATTAAATACAAAAAGCACAATACCGACTTGAGTACAAGAAGACTGACTCTTCCTACAGTGTATGTTTTGAACCATTCCTGTGACACTAGTCATAGATTCCGATGCTTCACTTAAGGTTTACTGTATCCCTTGGAGCTTCTTATTGACGATGAAACACAGAAATTGCATCGGAATTAAATACAAAATGCACAATACCGACTTAGGTACAAGGAAACTAACTCTTCTTACTGACTATGTTTTGAACCATTCCTGTGACACTAGTTATAGATTCCGATGCTTTACTTCAGGATTACTGTATCCCTCTGACCTTCTTATTGACGATGAAACACAGAAATTGTATCGGAATGAAATACAAAATTCACAATGCCGACTTACGTACAAGAATACTTACTCTTCTTGCTGACTATGATTTGAACCATTCCTGTGACACTAGTTATAAATTCCGATGCTTCACTTCAGGTTTACTGTATCCCTTGGACCTTCTTATTGACTATGAAACACAGAAATTGCATCGGAATTAAATAGAATAGGCACCTTACCGACTTAACTACAAGAAGACTGACTCTTCTTACTGACTATGTTTTGAACCACTCCTGTGACACTAGTTATATATTCCGATGCTTAACTTCAGGATTACTATATCCCACTGACCTTCTTAGTGACGATGAAACACAGAAATTGCATCGGAATTAAATTCAAAAGGCACAATGCCGACTTCAGTACAAGAAGACTGACTCTTCTTACTGTCTATGTTTTGAACCATTCCTGTGACACTAGTTATAGATTCCGATGCTTCACTTCACATTTTCTGTATCCCTCTGACGTTCTTATTGACGATGAAACACAGAAATTGCATCGGAATTAAATACAAAAGGCACAATGCCGAATTAAGTACAAAAAGACTGACTCTGCTTACTGTCTATGTTTTGAACAATTCCTGTGATACTAGTTTTAGATTTCGATGCTTCACTTCAGGTTTACTGAATCCCTTTGACATTCTTATTGACGATGAAACACAGAAATTGCATCGGAATTAAATGGAAAAGGCACAATACCGACTTAAGTACAAGATGACTGTCTCTCCTAACTGACTATGTATTGAACCAGTCCTGTGACACTAGTTATAGATTCCGATGCTTCACTCCAGGTTTACTGTATCCCTTGGACCTTCTTATTGAAGATGAAACACAGAAATTTCATCAGAAGTAAATAGAAAATGCACAATGTTGACTTATGTACAAGAAGACTGACTCTTCCTACTGACTATGTTTTGAACCATTCCTGTGACACTAGTTATAGATTCCGATGCTTCACTCCAGGTTTACTGTATCCCTTGGACCTTCTTATTGACGATGAAACACAGATATTGCATCGGAATTAAATTCAATAGGCACAATGCCGACTTAAGTACAAGAAGACTGACTCTTCCTACTGTCTATGTTTTGAACCATTCCTGTGACACTAGTCATAGATTCCGATGCTTCACTTCAGGTTTACTGTATCCCTCTGACCTTCTTATTGACGATGAAACACAGAAATTGCATCGGAATTAAATACAAAAGGCACATGCCGACTTAAGTACAAGAAGACTGACTCTTCTTACTGTCTATGTTTTGAACCATCCCTGTGACACTAGTTATAGATTCCAAGCCTTCAATCAAGGTTTACTGTATCCCTTCGACCTTCTTATTGACGATGAAACACAGAAATTGCATCGGAATTAAATACAAAAGGCACAATATAGCTTTACGTATAAGAAGACTGACTCTTCTTACTGTCTATGTTTTGAACCATTCCAGTGACACTAGTTATAGATTCCGATGCTTCACTTCAGGTTTACTGTATCCCTCTGACCTTCTTATTGCCTAAGAATCACAGAAATTGCATCGGAATCAAATACAAAAGGCACAATGCCGACTTAAGCACATGTAGATTGACTTTTACTACTGTCTATGTTTTGAAGCATTCCTGTGACACTAGCTATAGATTCCGATGGTTCATTTCAGGTTTACTGTATCCCTTGGACCTTCTTATTGACGATGAAACACAGAAATTGCATCGGAATTAAATACAGTAGGCACAATGCCGAATTAAGTACAAAAAGGTTGACTCTTCTTACTGTCTATGTTTTGAACCATTCCTGTGACACTAGTTATAGATTCCAATGCTTCACTTCAGATTTGCTGTATCCCTTTGACCTTCATATTGACGATGAAACACAGAAATTGCATCGGAATTAAATAGAAAAGGCACTATACCGACTTAAGTACAAGAAGACTGACTCTTCCTGCTGTCTATGTTTTGAACCATTTTGTGACTCTAGTTATAGATTCCAATGCTTCACTTCAGGTTTACTGTATCCCACTGACCTTCTTAGTGACGATGAAACACAGAAATTTGCATCGGAATTAAATACAAAAAGCACAATGCCGACTATAGTACAAGAATACTGACTCATCTTACTGTCTATGGTTTGACCCGTCCCTGTGATACTAGTTATAGATTCCGATGCTTCACTTCAGGTTTACTGTATCCCTTGGACCTTCTTATTGACGATGAAACACAGAAATTGCATCGGAATTAAATACAAAAGGCACAATACAGACTTAAGTACAAGATGACTGACTCTTCTTACTGACTATGCTTTTGAACCATTCCTGTGACACTAGTCATAGATTCCGATGCTTTACAACAGGATTACTGTATCCCTCTGACCTTCTTATTGACGATGAAACACAGAACTTGTATCGGAATTAAATACAAAATTCACAGTGCCGACTTACGTACAAGAAGACTGACTCTTCCTACTGACTATGCTTTGAACCATTCCTGTGACACTAGTAATAAATTCCGATGCATAACTTCAGGATTACTACATCCCACTGACCTTCTTAGTGACGATGAAACACAGAAATTGCATCGGAGTTAAATACAAAAGGCACAATGCCGACTTAAGTACAAGAATACTGACTCTTCTTACTGACTATGATTTGAACCATTCCTGTGACACTAGTTATAGATTCGAATGCTTCACTTCAGGTTTACTGTATCCCTTGGACCTTCTTATTGGCGATGAAACACAGAAAATGCATCGGAAATAAATACAAAAGGCACAATGCCGACTTAAGTACAAGAAGACTGACTCATCTTACTGTCTATGCTTTGAACCATTCCTGTGACACTACTTATAGAATCCGATGCTTCACTCCAGGTTTACTGTATCCCTCTGACGGTCTTATTGACGATGATACACAGAAATTGCATCGGAATTAAATACAAAAGGCACAATGCCTAATTAAGTACAAAAAGACTGACTCCTCTTACTGTCTATGTTTTGAACCATTCCTGTGACACTAGTTATACATTCCGATGCTTCACTCTAGGTTTACTGTATCACTTGGACCTTCGTATTGACGATGAAACACAGAAATTGCATACAAATTAAATAAAAATCACAATGACGACTTAAGTACGAGAAGACTGACTCTGCTTACTGTCTATGTTTTGAACAATTCCTGTGATACTAGTTTTAGATTTCGATGCTTCCCTTCAGGTTTACTGTATCCCTTGGACCTTCTTATTGACGATGAAACACAGAAATTGCATCGGAATTAAATACAAAAGGCACAATACCGACTGAAGTTCAAGAAGCCTGACTCTTCTTATTGACTATGTTTTGAACCATTCCTGTGACACTAGCTATAGATTACGATGCTTCATATCAGGTTTACTGTATCTCTCTGACCTTCTTATTGACGATGAAACACAGAAATTGCATCGGAATTAAATACAAAAGGCACAATGCCGAATTAAGTACATGAAGACTGACTCTTCTTACTGTCTATGTTTTGAACCATTTCTGTGACACTAGTTATAGACTCTGATGGTTCACTCAAGGTTTACTGTATCCCTTGGACCTTCTTATTGACGTTGAAACACAGAAATTGCATCGGAATTAAATACAAAAGGCACAATGCCGACTTAAGTAAAAGAAGTCTGACTCTTCTTACTGTCTGTGTTTTGAACCATTAATGTGACACTAGTTATAGATTCCGATGCTTCACTCCAGGTTTACAGTATCCCTGGGACCTTCTTATTGACGATGAAACACAGAAAAAGCATCAGAATTAAATAGAAAATGCACAATGATGACTTAAGTCAGGAAGACTGACTCTTCTTACTGACTTTGTTTTGAACCATTCCTGTGACACTAGTTATAGATTCCGATGCTTCACTTCGGGTTTACTGTATCTCTTGGACCTTCTTATTGACGATGAAACACAGAAATTGCATCGGAAATAAATAGAAAATGCACAATGCCGAATTAAGTACAAGAATACTGACTCATCTTACTGTCTATGGTTTGACCCGTCCCTGTGACACTAGTTATAGATTCCCATGCTTCATTCCAGGTTTACTGTATCCCTTGGACCTTCTTATTGACGATGAAACACAGAAATTGCATCGGAATTAAATACAAAAAGCACAATACCGACTTGAGTACAAGAAGACTGACTCTTCCTACAGTGTATGTTTTGAACCATTCCTGTGACACTAGTCATAGATTCCGATGCTTCACTTCAGGTTTACTGTATCCCTTGGAGCTTCTTATTGACGATGAAACACAGAAATTGCATCGGAATTAAATACAAAATGCACAATACCGACTTAGGTACAAGGAAACTAACTCTTCTTACTGACTATGTTTTGAACCATTCCTGTGACACTAGTTATAGATTCCGATGCTTTACTTCAGGATTACTGTATCCCTCTGACCTTCTTATTGACGATGAAACACAGAAATTGTATCGGAATGAAATACAAAATTCACAATGCCGACTTACGTACAAGAATACTTACTCTTCTTGCTGACTATGATTTGAACCATTCCTGTGACACTAGTTATAAATTCCGATGCTTCACTTCAGGTTTACTGTATCCCTTGGACCTTCTTATTGACTATGAAACACAGAAATTGCATCGGAATTAAATAGAATAGGCACCTTACCGACTTAACTACAAGAAGACTGACTCTTCTTACTGACTATGTTTTGAACCACTCCTGTGACACTAGTTATATATTCCGATGCTTAACTTCAGGATTACTATATCCCACTGACCTTCTTAGTGACGATGAAACACAGAAATTGCATCGGAATTAAATTCAAAAGGCACAATGCCGACTTCAGTACAAGAAGACTGACTCTTCTTACTGTCTATGTTTTGAACCATTCCTGTGACACTAGTTATAGATTCCGATGCTTCACTTCACATTTTCTGTATCCCTCTGACGTTCTTATTGACGATGAAACACAGAAATTGCATCGGAATTAAATACAAAAGGCACAATGCCGAATTAAGTACAAAAAGACTGACTCTGCTTACTGTCTATGTTTTGAACAATTCCTGTGATACTAGTTTTAGATTTCGATGCTTCACTTCAGGTTTACTGAATCCCTTTGACATTCTTATTGACGATGAAACACAGAAATTGCATCGGAATTAAATGGAAAAGGCACAATACCGACTTAAGTACAAGATGACTGTCTCTCCTAACTGACTATGTATTGAACCAGTCCTGTGACACTAGTTATAGATTCCGATGCTTCACTCCAGGTTTACTGTATCCCTTGGACCTTCTTATTGAAGATGAAACACAGAAATTTCATCAGAAGTAAATAGAAAATGCACAATGTTGACTTATGTACAAGAAGACTGACTCTTCCTACTGACTATGTTTTGAACCATTCCTGTGACACTAGTTATAGATTCCGATGCTTCACTCCAGGTTTACTGTATCCCTTGGACCTTCTTATTGACGATGAAACACAGATATTGCATCGGAATTAAATTCAATAGGCACAATGCCGACTTAAGTACAAGAAGACTGACTCTTCCTACTGTCTATGTTTTGAACCATTCCTGTGACACTAGTCATAGATTCCGATGCTTCACTTCAGGTTTACTGTATCCCTCTGACCTTCTTATTGACGATGAAACACAGAAATTGCATCGGAATTAAATACAAAAGGCACATGCCGACTTAAGTACAAGAAGACTGACTCTTCTTACTGTCTATGTTTTGAACCATCCCTGTGACACTAGTTATAGATTCCAAGCCTTCAATCAAGGTTTACTGTATCCCTTCGACCTTCTTATTGACGATGAAACACAGAAATTGCATCGGAATTAAATACAAAAGGCACAATATAGCTTTACGTATAAGAAGACTGACTCTTCTTACTGTCTATGTTTTGAACCATTCCAGTGACACTAGTTATAGATTCCGATGCTTCACTTCAGGTTTACTGTATCCCTCTGACCTTCTTATTGCCTAAGAATCACAGAAATTGCATCGGAATCAAATACAAAAGGCACAATGCCGACTTAAGCACATGTAGATTGACTTTTACTACTGTCTATGTTTGAAGCATTCCTGTGACACTAGCTATAGATTCCGATGGTTCATTTCAGGTTTACTGTATCCCTTGGACCTTCTTATTGACGATGAAACACAGAAATTGCATCGGAATTAAATACAGTAGGCACAATGCCGACTTACGTATAAGAAGACTGACTCTTCTTACTGACTACGTTTTGAACCATTCCTGTGACACTAGTTATAGATTCCGATGCTTAACTTCAGGATTACTGTATCCCACTGACCTTCCTAGTGACGATGAAACACAAAAATTGCATCGGAATTAAGTACAAAAAGCACAATGCCGACTAAAGTACAAGATTACTGATTAATCTTAGCGTTTATGTTTTGAACCGTCCCTGTGACACTAGTTGTAGATTCCAATGCTTCACTTCTGGTTTACTGCATCTTTTGGACCTTCGTATTGACGTTGAAACACAGAAATTGCATCGGAATTAAATACAAAAGGCACAATACCGACTTAAGTACAAGAAGACTTACTCTTCTTACTGACTATGTTTTAAACCATTCCTGTGACACTAGTTACAGACTCTGATGCTTCACTCCAGGTTTACTGTATCCCTTGGACCTTCTTATTAACGATGAAGCACAGAGATTGCATCGGAAGTAAATACAAAAGGCACAATGCCGACTTAAGTAAAAGAAGTCTGACTCTTCTTACTGTCTGTGTTTTGAACCATTCCTGTGACACTAGTTATAGATTCCGATGCCTCAATCCATTTTTACTGTATCCCTTGGACCTTCTTATTGACGACGAAACACAGAAATTGCATCGGAATTAAATAGAAAAGGCACAATGCCGACTTAAGTACAAGAATACTGACTCATCTTACTGTCTATGTTTTGAACCGCTCCTGTGAGACTAGTTATAGATTCCGATGCTTCACTCCAGGTTTACTGTATCCCTTGGACCTTCTTACTGACGATGAAACACAGAAATTGCATCGGAATTAAATACAAAAAGCGCAATGCCGACTTAAGTACAAGAAGACTGACACTTCTTACTGACTATGTTTTGAACCATTCCTGTGACACTAGTTATAGATTCCGATGCTTCACTTCAGCTTTACTGTATCCTTTCCGACCTTCTTATTGACGATGAAACACAGAAATTGCATCAGAATTAAATACAAAAGGCACAATGCCGAATTAAGTACAAGAAGACTCACTCTTCTTACTGTCTATGTTTTGAACCATTCCTGTGACACTAGTTATAGACTCCGATGATCACTCCAGGTTTACTGTATCCCTTGGACCTTGTTATTGACGATGAAACACAGAAATTGCATCGGAACTAATACAAAATGCACAATGCCGACTTAAGTAAAAGAAGTCTGACTCTTCTTACTGTCTATGTTTGAACCATTCCTGTGACACTAGTTATAGATTCCGATGCTTCACTCCAGGTTTACTGTATCCCTCTATCCTTCTTATTGACGATGAAACACAAAAATTGCATCGGAATTAAATACAAAAGGCACAATCGCGACTGAAGTACAAGAAGACTGACTTTTCTTACAGTCTATGATTTGAACCATCCCTGTGACACTAGTTATAGATTCCGATGCTTCACTCCAGGTTTACTGTATCCTTTGGACCGTCTTATTGACGATGAAACACAGAAATTGCATCGGAATTAAATACAAAAGCACAATACCGACTTAAGTACAAGAAGACTGACTCTTCTTACTGACTATGTTTTGAATCATTCCTGTGACACTAGTCATAGATTCCGATGCTTAATTTCAGGATTACTGTATCACTTTAACCTTCTTATTGACGATGAAACACAGAAATTGCTTCGGAATTAAATACAAAAGGCACAAAGCCGACTAAAGTACATGAAGACTGACTCTTCTGACAGTCTATGTTGTGAACCATTTCTGTGACACAAGTTATAGATTCCGATGCTTCAATTCAGGTCTACTGTATCCCTTGGAACTTCTTATTGACGCTGGAACACAGAAATTGCATCGGAATTAATTACAAAAGGCACAATGCCGACTTAAGTACAAGAAGACTGACTCTTCTTACTGACTATGTTTTGAACCATTCCAGTGACACTAGTTATAGACTCCGATCCTTCACATCAGGTTTACTGCATCCCTCTGACCTTCTTATTGACGATGAAACACAGATATTGCATCGGAATTAAATACAATAGGCACAATGCCGATTTAAGTACATGCAGACTGATATTTTCTGCTGTCTATGTTTTGAACCATTCCTGTGACACTAGTTATAGATTCCGATGGTTCATTTCAGGTTTACAGTATCCCTTGGTCCTTCTTATTGACGATGAAACACAGAAATTGCAACGGAATTAAATACAAAAGGCACAATGCCGACTTAAGTACAAGAAGACTGACTCTTCCAACTGTCTAAGATTTGAAAAATTCCTGTGACTCTAGTTATAGATTCCGATGCTTCACTTCAGGATTACTGTATCCCTCTGACCCTCTTATTGACGATGAAACACAGAAATTGCATCGGAATTAAATAGAAAAGGCACAATGCCGACTTAAGTACTAGAAGACTGACTCTTCCTAATGTCTATGTTTTGAACCATTCCTGTGACACTAGTTATAGATTCCGATGCATCACTTCATGTGTACTGTACCCCGTGGACCTTCTTATTGACGATGATACACAGAAATAGCATCGGAATTAAATACAAAAGGCACAATGCCGACTTAACTACAGGAAGACTGACTCTTCTTACTGACTATGTTTGAACCATTCCTGTGACACTAGTTGTAGATTCCGATGCGTAACTTCAGGATTACTGTATCCCTCTGACCTTGTTAGTGACGATGAAACACAGAAATTGCATCGGAATTAAATACAAAAAGCACAATGCCGACTTAAGTACAAGAAAACTGACACATCTTACTGTCTATGTTTTGAACCGTCCCTGTGACACTAGATATAGATTCCGATGCTACACTCCAAGTTTAATGTATCCCTTGGACCTTCTTGTTGACGATGAAACACAGAAATTGCATCGGAAATAAATACAAAAGGCACAATGCCGACTTATGTACAAGAAGACTGACTCTTCTTACTGACTATGTTTTGAACCATTCCTGTGACACTAGTTATAGATTCCGATGCTTCACTTCAGGTTTACTGTATCCCTCTGACCTTCTTATTGACGATGAAACACAGAAATTGCATCGGAATTAAATACAAAAGGCACAATGCTGACTTAAGTAAAAGAAGTCTGACTCTTCTTACTGTCTATGATTTGAACCATTCCTGTGACACTAGTTATAGATTCCGATGCTTCACTCCAGGTTTACTGTATCCCTTGGACCTTCTTATTGACGATGAAACACAGAAATTGCATCAGAATTAAATAGATAATGCACAATGACGACTTAAGTACAAGAAGACTGACTCTTCTTACTGACTATGTTTTGAACCATTCCTGTGGGACTAGTTATAGATTCCGATGCTTCACTTCAGGTTTACTGTATCCCTTGGAATTTCTTATTGACGATGAAACACAGATATTGCATCGGAATGAAATAGAAATGGCACAATGCCGACTTAAGTACAAGAATACTGACTAATCTTACTGTCTATGTTTTGAAACGTCCCTGTGCCACTAGTTATAGATTCCGATGCTTCATTCCAGGTTCACCGTATCCCTAGGACCTTCTTATTGACGATGACACACAGAAATTGCATGGGAATTGAATACAAAAGGCACAATGCCGAATTAAGTACAAGAAGACTGACTCTTCTCACTGTCTATGTTTTGAACCATTCCTGTGACACTAGTTATAGATTCCGATGCTTCACTCGAGGTTTACTGTATCCCTCTGACCTTTTTATAGACGATGAAACACAGAAATTGCATCGGAATTAAATACAAAAGGCACAATGCCGACTTAAGTACAAGAGGACTGACTCTTCCTACTGTCTATGTTTCGAACCATTCCTGTTACACTAGTTATGGATACCGATGCTTCACTCCAGGTTTACTGTGTCCCTTGGACCTTCTTATTGACGATGAAACACAGAAATTGCATCGGAATTAAATAGAAAAGGCACAATGCCGACTTAATTACAAGAAGACTGACTCTTCTTACTGACTATGCTTTGAACGAATCCTGTGACACTAGTTATAGATTCCGATGCTTAACTTCAGGATTACTGTATCCCTCTGACCTTCTTAGTGACGATAAAACACAGAAATTGCATCGGAAACAAATACAAAAAGGACAATGCCGACATAAGTACAAGAATACTGACTCATTTTACTGTCTATGTTTTGAACTGTCCCTGTGATTGTAGTTATGGATTCCGATGCTTCACTCCATGTTTAATGTATCCCTTGGACCTTCTAATTGAAGATGAAACACTGTAATTGCATCGGAATTAAATACAAAAGGCACAATGCCAACTTAAGTACAAGAAGACTGACTCTTCCTACTGTCTATGCTTTGAAAAATTCCTGTGACACTAGTTATAGATTCCGATGCTTCACTTCAGGTTTACTGTATCCCTTGGACCTTCTTATTGACGATGAAACACAGAAATAGCATTGGAAATTAAAACAAGAGGCACAATGCCGACTTAAGTACAAGAAGATTGACTCTTCTAAACTGTCTATGTTTTGAACCATTCCTGTGACTCTAGTTATAGATTCCGATGCTTCACTTCAGGTTTACTGTATCCTCTGACCTTCTTACTGACGATGAAACACAGAAATTGCAGCGGAATTAAATACAAAAGGCACAATGCCGACTTAAGTACAAGAAGACTGACTCTTCTTACTGTCTATGTTTTGAAACATTCCTGTGACACTAGTTATAGATTCGGATGCTTCAATTCTTGTCTACTGTATCCCTTGGACCTTCGTATTGACGATGAAACACAGAAATTGCATCGGAATTAAATTGAAAAGGCACAATGCCGTCTTAAGTACAAAAAGACTGACTCTTCTTACTGACTATGTTTTGAACCATTCCTGTGACTCTAGTTATAGATTCCGATGCTTCACATCAGGATTACTGTATCCTTCTGACCTTATTGACGATGAAACACAGAAATTGCATCGGAATTAAATACAAAAAGCACAATGCCGACTTAAGTACAAGAATACTGACACATCTTACTGTCTATGTTTTGAACCATTCCTGTGACACTAGTTATAGATTCCGATGCTTCACATCAGGATTACTGTATCCTTCTGACCTTCTTATTGACGATGAAACACAGAAATTGCATCGGAATTCAATACAAAAGGCACATTGCCGACTTAAGTACAAGAATACTGACACATCTTACTGTCTATGTTTTGAACCGTCCTTGTGACACTAGATATAGATAGCAACGCTTCAATCCAGGTTTAAAGTATCCCTTGGACCTTTTTATTGACGATGAAACACAGAAATTGCGTCAGAATTAAATAGTTAATGCACAATGATGACTTAAGTACAAGAAGACTGACTCTTCTTACTGACTATGTTTTGAACCATTCCTGTGAGACTAGTTATAGATTCCGATGCTTCAATTCAGGTTTACTGTATCCCTTGGAATTTCTTATTGACGATGAAACACAGATATTGCATCGGAATTAAATAGAAATGGCACAATGCCGACTTAAGTACAAGAATACTGACTCATCTTACTGTCTATGTTTTGAACCGTCCCTGTGACACTAGTTATAGATTCCGATGATTCATTCCAGGTTCACCGTATCCCTAGGACCTTCTTATTGACGATGACACACAGAAAGTGCATGGGAATTAAATACAAAAGGCACAATGCCGAATTATGTACAAGAAGACTGACTCTTCTTACTGTCTATGTTTTGAACCATTCCTGTGACACTAGTTATAGACTCCGATGCTTCACTCCAGGTTTACTGTATCCCTCTGACCTTCTTATTGACGATGAAACACAGAAATTGCATCGGAATTAAATACAAAAGGCACAATGCCGACTTAAGTACAAGAAGACTGACTCTTCCTACTGTCTATGTTTCGAACCATTCCTGTGACACTAGTAATGGATTCCGATGCTTCACTCCAGGTTTACTGTGTCCCTTGAACCTTCTTATTGACGATGAAACACAGAAATTGCATCGGAATTGAATACAATAGGCACAATGCCGATTTAAGTACATGAAGACTGACTCTTGCTACTGTCTATGTTTTGAACCATTCCTGTGAGACTAGTTATAGTTTACGATTCTTCACTTCAGGTTTTCTGTATCCCATGGACCTTCCTATTGACGATGAAACACAGAAAATGCATCGGAATTAAATATAAAAGGCACAATACCGACTTAAGTACAAGAGGACTGACTATTCTTACTGACTATGTTTTGAACCATTCCTGTGACACTAGTCATAGATTCCGATGCTTAACTTCAGGATTACTGTATCCCTTGGACCTTCTTATTGACGATGAAACACATAAATTGCATCGGAATTAAATACAAAATTCACAATGCCGACTTAAGTACAAGAAGACTGACTCTTCTTACTGACTATGTTTTGAACCATTCCTGAGACACTAATAGATTCCGATGCTTCACTTCAGGTTTACTGTATCCCTCTGACCTTCTTATTGACGAAGAATCACAGAAATTGCATGGAATTAAATACAAAAGGCACAATGCCGAAATATGTACAAGAAGACTGACTCTTCTTACTGCCTATGTTTTGAACCATTCCTGTGACACTAGTTATAGACTCCGATGCTTCACTCCAGGTTTACTGTATCCCTCTGAGTTTCTTATTGACGATGAAACACAGAAATTGCATCGGAGTTAAATACAATGGGCACAATGCCGACCTAAGTACAAGAAGAGTGACTCTTGCTCCTGTCTATGTTCTGAACCATTCCTGTGACACTAGTTATAGATTCCGATGCTTCACTTCAGGTTTACTGTATCCCTTGGGCCTTCTTATTGACAATGAAACACAGAAATTGCATCGGAATTAAATACAAAAGGCACAATATCGACATAAGTACAAGAAGACTGACTCTTCTTACTGACTATGTTTCGAACCATTCCTGCGACACTAGTCATAGATTCCGATGCTTAACTTCAGGATTACTGAATCCCTTGGACCTTCTTATTGACGATTAAACACAGAAATTGCATCGGAATTAAATACAAAATGCACAATGCCGACTTAAGTACAAGAAGACTGACTATTCTTACTGACAATGTTTTGAACCATTCTTGTGACACTAGCTATAGATTCCGATGCTCCACTTCAGGTTTACTGTATCCATTAACCTTCTTATTGACGATGAAACACAGAAATAGCATCGGAAATTAAAACAAGAGGCACAAGGCTACTTAAGTACAAGAAGATTGACTCTTCTTACTGTCTATGTTTTGAACCATTCCTGTGACTCTAGTTATAGATTCCGATGCTTTACTTCAGGTTTACTGTATCCTCTGACCTTCTTATTGACGATGAAACTCAGAAATTGCATCAGAATTAAATAGATAATGCACAACGATGACTTAAGTTTAAGAAGACTGACTCTTTTTACTGACTATGTTTTGAACCATTCCTGTGAGACTAGTTATAGACTCCGATGCTTCACTCCAGCTTTACTGTATCCCTTGGACCTTCTTATTGACGATGAAACACAGAAATTGCATCGGAATTAAATACAAAAGGCACAATGCTGACTTAAGTAAAAGAAGTCTGACTCTTCATAATGTCTATGTTTTGAACCATTCCTGTGACACTAGTCATAGATTCCGATGCTTCACTCCAGGTTTACTGTTTCCCTTGGACCTTCTTATTGACGATGAAACACAGAAATTGCATCAGAATTAAATAGATAATCCACAATGATGACTTAAGTGCAAGAAGACTGACTCTTTTTACTGACTATGTTTTGAACCATTCCTGTGAGACTAGTTATAGATTCCGATGCTTCATTTCAGGTTACTGTATCCCTTGGAATTTCTTATTGACGATGAAACACAGATATTGCATCGGAATTAAATAGAAATGGCACAATGCCGACTTAAGTACAAGAATACTGACTCATCTTACTGTCTATGTTTTGAACCGTCCCTGTGACACTAGTTATAGATTCCGATGCTTCATTCCAGGTTCACCGTATCCCTTGGACCTTCTTATTGACGATGAAACACAGAAATTGCATCGGAATTAAATACAAAAGGCACAATGCTGACTTAAGTAAAAGAAGTCTGACTCTTCTTACTATCTATGTTTTGAACCATTCCTGTGACACTAGTTATAGATTCCGATGCTTCACTCCAGGTTTACTGTGTCCCTTGGACCTTCTTATTGACGATGAAACACAGAAATTGCATCGGAATTAAATACAAAAGGCACAATGCCTTCTTAAGTACATGTAGACTGCCTTTTCCTACTGTCTATGTTTTGAACCATTCCTGTGACACTAGTTATATATTCCGATGGTTCATTTTATGTTTACTGTATCCCTTACCTTCTTATTGACGATGAAGCACGGAAATTGCATCGGAATTAAATAGAAAAGGCACAATGCCGACTTAACTACAAGAAGACTGACTCTTCTTACTGACTATGATTTGAACGATTCCTGTGATACTAGTTATAGATTCCGATGCAGAACGTCAGGATTACTGTATCCCTCTGAGCTTCTTAGTGACGATAGAACACAGAAATTGCATCGGAATTAAATACAAAAAGCACAATGCCGACTTAAGTACAAGAATACTGACTCATTTTACTGTCTATGTTTTGAACCGTCCCTGTGATTGTAGTTATGGATTCCGATGCTTCACTCCATGTTTAATGTATCCCTTGGACCTTCTAATTGAAAATGAAACATTGAAATTGCATTGGAATTAAATACAAAAGGCACAATGCCGAAATAAGTACAAGACGACTGACTCTTCTTACTGCCTATGTTTTGAACCATTCCTGTGACACTAATTATAGACTCCGATCCTTCACTCCTGGTTTACTGTATCCCTCTGACCTTCTTATTGACGATGAAACACAGAAATTGCATAGGAGTTAAATACAATAGGCACAATGCCGACTTAAGTACAAGAAGAGTGACTCTTGCTCGTGTCTATGTTTTAAACCATTCCTGTGACACTAGTTATAGATTCCGATGCTTCACTTCAGGTTTACTGTATCCCTTGGACCTTCTTATTGACGATGAAACACAGAAATTGCATCGGAATTAAATACAAAAGGCACAATACCGACATAAGTACAAGAAGACTGACTCTTCTTACTGACTATGTTTTGTACCATTCCTGTGACACTAGTTATAGATTCCGATGCTTCACTTCAGGTTTACTGTATCCCTCTGACCTTCTTATTGACTAAGAATCACAGAAATTGCATCGGAATTAAATACGATAGGCACAATGCCGAATTAAGTACAAGAAGACTGACTCTTCTTACTGTCTATGTTTTGAACCATTCCTGTGACACTAGTAATGGATTCCGATGCTTCACTCCAGGTTTACTGTGTCCCTTGGACCTTCTTATTGACGATGAAACACAGAAATTGCATCGGAATTAAATACAATAGGCACAATGCCGACTTAAGTACAAGAAGACTGACTCTTGCTACTGTCTATGTTTTGAACCATTCCTGTGAGACTAGTTATAGTTTCCGATTCTTCACTTCAGGTTTTCTGTATCCCATGGACCTTCTTATTGACGATGAAACACAGAAAATGCATCGGAATTAAATATAAAAGGCACAATACCGACTTAAGTACAAGAAGACTGACTCTTCTTACTGACTATGCTTTTAACCATTCCTGTGACACTAGTCATAGATTCCGATGCTTAACTTCAGGATTACTGTATCCCTTGGACCTTCTTATTGACGATGAAACACATAAATTGCATCGGAATTAAATACAAAATTCACAATACCGACTTAAGTACAAGAAGACTGACTCTTCCTACTGTCTTTGTTTTGAACCATTCCTGTGACACTAGTTATAGATTCCGATGCTTTAATTCAGGTCTACTGTATCCCTTGGACCTTCTCATTGACGATGAAACACAGAAATTGCATCGGAATTAAATACATAGGCACAAAGCCGACTTCAGTACAAGAAGACTGACTCTTCTTACTGACTATGCTTTGACCGATTCCTGTGACACTGGTTATAGATTCCGATGCTTAACTTCAGGATTACTGTATCCCTCTGACCTTCTTAGTGACGATATAACACAGAAATTGCAACGGAATTAAATACAAAAAGCACAATGCCGACTTAAGTACAAGAATACTGACTCATTTTACTGTCTATGTTTTGAACCGTCCCTGTGATTGTAGTTATGGATTCCGATGCTTCACTCCATGTTTAATGTATCCCTTGGACATTCTAATTGAAGATGAAACACTGAAATTGCATCGGAATTAAATACAAAAGGCAGAATGCCGACTTAAGTACAAGAAGACTGACTATTCTTACTGCCTATGTTTTGAACCATTCCTGTGACACTAGTTATAGACTCCGATGCTTCACTCCAGGTTTACTGTATCCCTCTGACCTTCTTATTGACGATGAAACACAGAAATTGCATCGGAATTAAATACAAAAGGCACAATGCCGACTTAAGTACAAGAAGACTGACTCTTCCTACTGTCTATGTTTTGAACCATTCCTGTGACACTAGTTATAGATTCGAATGCTTCACTTCAGGTTTACTGTATCCCTTGGACCTTCTTATTGACGATGAAACACAGAAATTGCATCGGAATTAAATACAAAAGGCACAATACCGACATAAGTACAAGAAGACTGACTCTTCTTACTGACTATGTTTTGAACCAGTCCTGTGACACTAGTCGTAGATTCCGATGCTTAACTTCAGGATTACTGTATCCCTTGGACCTTCTTATTGACGATTAAACACAGAAATTGCATCGGAATTAAATACAAAATGCACAATGCCGACTTAAGTACAAGAAGATTGACTCTTCTTACTGACAATGTTTTGAACCATTCTTGTGACTCTAGCTATAGATTCCGATGCTTCACTTCAGGTTTATTGTATCCCTTAACCTTCTTATTGACGATGAAACACAGAAATAGCATCGGAAATTAATACAAGAGGCACAATGCCGACTTAAGTACAAGAAGACTGACTCTTCTTACTGTCTATGTTTTGAACCATTCCTGTGACTCTAGTTCCAGATTCCGATGCTTCACTTCAGGTTTACTGTATCCTCTGACCTTCGTATTTACGATGAAAGACAGAAATTGCATCGGAATTAAATACAGAAGGCACAATGCCGACTTAAGTACAAGAAGACTGACTCTTCTTACTGTCTATGTTTTGAAACATTCCTGTGACACTAGTTATAGATTCCGATGCTTCACTTCAGGTTTACTGTATCCCTTGGACCTTCTTATTGACGATGAAACACAGAAATTGCATCGGAATTAAATACAAAAGGCACAATGCTGACTTAAGTAAAAGAAGTCTGACTCTTCTTACTGTCTATGTTTTGAACCATTCCTGTGACACTTGTTATAGATTCCGATGCTTCACTCCAGGTTTACTGTATCCCTTGGACCTTCTTATTGACGATGAAACACAGAAATTGCATCAGAATTAAATAGATAATGCACAATGATGACTTAAGTGCAAGAAGACTGACTCTTTTTACTGACTATGTTTTGAACCATTCCTGTGAGACTAGTTACAGATTCCGATGCTTCATTTCAGGTTACTGTATCCCTTGGAATTTCTTATTGACGATGAAACACAGATATTGCATCGGAATTAAATAGAAATGGCACAATGCCGACTTAAGTACAAGAATACTGACTCATCTTACTGTCTATGTTTTGAACCGACCCTGTGACACTAGTTATAGATTCCGATGCTTCATTCCAGGTTCACCGTATCCCTAGGACCTTCTTATTGACGATGACACACAGAAATTGCATCAGAATTAAATAGATAATGCACAATGATGACTTAAGTTTAAGAAAACTGACTCTTTTTACTGACTATGTTTTGAACCATTCCTGTGAGACTAGTTATAGACTCCGATGCTTCACTCCAGCTTTACTGTATCCCTTGGACCTTCTTATTGACGATGAAACACAGTAATTGCATCGGAATTAAATACAAAAGGCACAATGCTGACTTAAGTAAAAGAAGTCTGACTCTTCTTACTGTCTATGTTTTGAACCATTCCTGTGACACTTGTTATAGATTCCGATGCTTCACTCCAGGTTTACTGTATCCCTTGGACCTTCTTATTGACGATGAAACACAGAAATTGCATCAGAATTAAATAGATAATGCACAATGATGACTTAAGTGCAAGAAGACTGACTCTTTTTACTGACTATGTTTTGAACCATTCCTGTGAGACTAGTTACAGATTCCGATGCTTCATTTCAGGTTACTGTATCCCTTGGAATTTCTTATTGACGATGAAACACAGATATTGCATCGGAATTAAATAGAAATGGCACAATGCCGACTTAAGTACAAGAATACTGACTCATCTTACTGTCTATGTTTTGAACCGACCCTGTGACACTAGTTATAGATTCCGATGCTTCATTCCAGGTTCACCGTATCCCTAGGACCTTCTTATTGACGATGACACACAGAAATTGCGTGGGAATTAAATACAAAATGCACAATGCCGACTTAAGTACAAGAAGACTGACTCTTCCTACTGTATATATTTCGAACCATTCCTGTGACACTAGTTATGGATTCCGATGCTTCACTCCAGGTTTACTGTGTCCCTTGGACCTTCTTATTGACGATGAAACACAGAAATTGCATCGGAATTAAATACAAAAGGCACAATGCCTTCTTAAGTACATGTAGACTGCCTTTTCCTACTTTCTATGTTTTGAACCATTCCTGTGACACTAGGTATATATTCCGATGGTTCATTTTATGTTTACTGTATCCCTTACCTTCTTATTGACGATGAAACACGGAAATTTCATCGGAATTAAATAGAAAAGGCACAATGCCGACTTAACTACAAGAAGACTGACTCTTCTTACTGACTATGATTTGAACGATTCCTGTGACACTAGTTATAGATTCCGATGCATAACTTCAGAATTACTGTATCCCTCTGACGTTCTTAGTGACGATAGAACACAGAAATTGCATCGGAATTAAATACAAAAAGCACAATGCCGACTTAAGTACAAGAATACTGACTCATTTTACTGTCTATGTTTTGAACCGTCCCTGTGATTGTATCTATGGATTCCGATGCTTCACTCCATGTTTAATGTATCCCTTGGACCTTCTTATATACGATGAAACACAGATATTGCATCGGAATTAAATACAAAAGGCACAATACCGACATAAGTACAAGAAGACTGACTCTTCTTACTGACTATGTTTTGAACCATTCCTGTGACACTAGTTATAGATTCCGATGCTTCACTTCAGGTTTACTGTATCCCTCTGACTTTCTTATTGACTAAGAAACACAGAAATTGCATCGGAATTAAATACGAAAGGCACAATGCCGAATTAAGTACAAGAAGACTGACTCTTCTTACTGTCTATGTTTTGAACCATTCCTGTGACACTAGTAATGGATTCCGATGCTTCACTCCGGGTTTACTGTGTCCCTTGGACCTTCTTATTGACGATGAAACACAGAAATTGCATCGGAATTAAATACAATAGGCACAATGCCGACTTAAGTACAAGAAGACTGACTCTTGCTACTGTCTATGTTTTGAACCATTCCTGTGAGACTAGTTATAGTTTCCGATTCTTCACTTCAGGTTTTCTGTATCCCATGGATCTTCTTATTGACGATGAAACACAGAAAATGCATCGGAATTAAATATAAAAGGCACAATACCGACTTAAGTACATGAAGACTGACTCTTCTTACTGACTATGTTTTGAACCATTCCTGTGACACTAGTCATAGATTCCGATGCTTAACTTCAGGATTACTGTATCCCTTGGACCTTCTTATTGACGATGAAACACATAAATTGCATCGGAATTAAATACAAAATTCACAATGCCGACTTAAGTACAAGAAGACTGACTCTTCCTACTGTCTTTGTTTTGAACCATTCCTGTGACACTAGTTATAGATTCCGATGCTTTAATTCAGGTCTACTGTATCCCTTGGACCTTCTCATTGACGATGAAACACAGAAATTGCCTCGGAATTAAATACATAGGCACAAAGCCGACTTCAGTACAAGAAGACTGACTCTTCTTACTGACTATGCTTTTACCGATTCCTGTGACACTGGTTATAGATTCCGATGCTTAACTTCAGGGTTACTGTATCCCTCTGACCTTCTTAGTGACGATATAACACAGAAATTGCATCGGAATTAAATACAAAAAGCACAATGCCGACTTAAGTACAAGAATACTGACTCATTTTACTGTCTATGTTTTGAACCGTCCCTGTGATTGTAGTTATGGATTCCGATGCTTCACTCCATGTTTAATGTATCCCTTGGACATTCTAATTGAAGATGAAACACTGAAATTGCATCGGAATTAAATACAAAAGGCAGAATGCCGACTTAAGTACAAGAAGACTGACTATTCTTACTGCCTATGTTTTGAACCATTCCTGTGACACTAGTTATAGACTCCGATGCTTCACTCCAGGTTTAAAGTATCCCTCTGACCTTCTTATTGACGATGAAACACAGAAATTGCATCGGAATTAAATACAAAAGGCACAATGCCGACTTAAGTACAAGAAGACTGACTCTTCCTACTGTCTATGTTTTGAACCATTCCTGTGACACTAGTTATACATTCCGATGCTTCACTTCAGGTTTACTGTATCCCTTGGACCTTCTTATTGACGATGAAACACAGAAATTGCATCGGAATTAAATACAAAAGGCACAATACCGACATAAGTACAAGAAGACTGACTCTTCTTACTGACTATGTTTTGAACCAGTCCTGTGACACTAGTCATAGATTCCGATGCTTAACTTCAGGATTACTGTATCCCTTGGACCTTCTTATTGACGATTAAACACAGAAATTGCATCGGAATTAAATACAAAATGCACAATGCCGACTTAAGTACAAGAAGATTGACTCTTCTTACTGACAATGTTTTGAACCATTCTTGTGACACTAGCTATAGATTCCGATGCTTCACTTCAGGTTTATTGTATCCCTTAACCTTCTTATTGACGATGAAACACAGAAATAGCATCGGAAATTAATACAAGAGGCACAATGCCGACTTAAGTACAAGTAGACTGACTCTTCTTACTGCCTATGCTTTGATCCATTCCTGTAACACTAGTTATAGTCCCCGATGCTTCACTACAGGTTTACTGTATCCCTCTGACCTTCTGATTGACGATGAAACACAGAAATTGCATCGGAATTAGGTCCATAAGGCACAAGGCCGACTTAAGTACAAGAAGACTGACTCTTCCTACTATTTATGTTTTGAACCATACCTGTGACACTAGTTATAGATTCCGATGCTTCACTTCAGGTTTACTGTATCCCTTTGAACTTCTTATTGACGACGAAACACAGAAATTGCATCGGAAATAAATACAAAAGGCACAATGCCGACTTAAGTACAAGAAGACTGACTCTTCCTACTGTCTATGTTTGAACCATTCCTGTGACACTAGTTACAGATTCCGATGCTTCACTCCATTTTTACTGTGTCCCTTGGACCTTCTTATTGACGATGAAACACAGAAATTGCATGGAATTAAATACAAAAAGCACAATGCCGATTTAAGTACAAGAAGACTGACCCTTCTTACTGCCTATGCTTTGAACCATTTCTGTGACACTAGTTATAGACTCCGATGCTTCACTCATGTTTACTGTATCCCTCTGACCTTCTTATTGACGATGAAACACAGATATTGCATCGGAATTAAATACAAAAGGCATTATGCCGACTTAAGTACAAGAAGACAGACTCTTCCTACTGTCTATGTTTGAAAAATTCCTGTGACACTAGTTATAGATTCCGATGCTTCACTCCAGGTTCACTGAGTCCCTTGGACTTTCTTATTGACGATGAAACACAGAAATTGCATCGCAATTAAATACAATAGCCACAATGCCGACTTAAGTACAAGAAGACTGACTCTTCTTACTGTCTATGTTTTGAACCATTCCTGTGACTCTAGTTATAGATTCCGATGCTTCACTCCAGGTTTACTGTATCCCTCTGACCTTCTTATTGACGATGAAACACAGAAATTGCATCGGAATTAAATACAAAAGGCACAATGCCGACTTAAGTACAAGAAGACTGACTCTTCCTATTGTCTATGTTTTGAACCATTCCTGTGACACTAGTTATAGATTCCGATGCTTCACTTCAGGTTTACTGTATCCCTTGGACCTTCTTATTGACGATGAAACACAGAAATTGCATCGGAATTAAATACAAAAGGCACAATACCGACATAAGTACAAGAAGACTGACTCTTCTTACTGACTATGTTTTGAACCAGTCCTGTGACACTAGTCGTAGATTCCGATGCTTAACTTCAGGATTACTGTATCCCTTGGACCTTCTTATTGACGATTAAACACAGAAATTGCATCGGAATTAAATACAAAATGCACAATGCCGACTTAAGTACAAGAAGATTGACTCTTCTTACTGACAATGTTTTGAACCATTCTTGTGACTCTAGCTATAGATTCCGATGCTTCACTTCAGGTTTATTGTATCCCTTAACCTTCTTATTGACGATGAAACACAGAAATAGCATCGGAAATTAATACAAGAGGCACAATGCCGACTTAAGTACAAGAAGACTGACTCTTCTTACTGTCTATGTTTTGAACCATTCCTGTGACTCTAGTTCTAGATTCCGATGCTTCACTTCAGGTTTACTGTATCCTCTGACCTTCGTATTTACGATGAAAGACAGATATTGCATCGGAATTAAATACAAAAGGCACAATGCCGACTTAAGTACAAGAAGACTGACTCTTCTTACTGTCTATGTTTTGAAACATTCCTGTGACACTAGTTATAGATTCCGATGCTTCACTTCAGGTTTACTGTATCCCTTGGACCTTCTTATTGACGATGAAACACAGAAATTGCATCGGAATTAAATACAAAAGGCACAATGCTGACTTAAGTAAAAGAAGTCTGACTCTTCTTACTGTCTATGTTTTGAACCATTCCTGTGACACTTGTTATAGATTCCGATGCTTCACTCCAGGTTTACTGTATCCCTTGGACCTTCTTATTGACGATGAAACACAGAAATTGCATCAGAATTAAATAGATAATGCACAATGATGACTTAAGTGCAAGAAGACTGACTCTTTTTACTGACTATGTTTTGAACCATTCCTGTGAGACTAGTTACAGATTCCGATGCTTCATTTCAGGTTACTGTATCCCTTGGAATTTCTTATTGACGATGAAACACAGATATTGCATCGGAATTAAATAGAAATGGCACAATGCCGACTTAAGTACAAGAATACTGACTCATCTTACTGTCTATGTTTTGAACCGACCCTGTGACACTAGTTATAGATTCCGATGCTTCATTCCAGGTTCACCGTATCCCTAGGACCTTCTTATTGACGATGACACACAGAAATTGCATCAGAATTAAATAGATAATGCACAATGATGACTTAAGTTTAAGAAGACTGACTCTTTTTACTGACTATGTTTTGAACCATTCCTGTGAGACTAGTTATAGACTCCGATGCTTCACTCCAGCTTTACTGTATCCCTTGGACCTTCTTATTGACGATGAAACACAGAAATTGCATCGGAATTAAATACAAAAGGCACAATGCTGACTTAAGTAAAAGAAGTCTGACTCTTCTTACTGTCTATGTTTTGAACCATTCCTGTGACACTTGTTATAGATTCCGATGCTTCACTCCAGGTTTACTGTATCCCTTGGACCTTCTTATTGACGATGAAACACAGAAATTGCATCAGAATTAAATAGATAATGCACAATGATGACTTAAGTGCAAGAAGACTGACTCTTTTTACTGACTATGTTTTGAACCATTCCTGTGAGACTAGTTACAGATTCCGATGCTTCATTTCAGGTTACTGTATCCCTTGGAATTTCTTATTGACGATGAAACACAGATATTGCATCGGAATTAAATAGAAATGGCACAATGCCGACTTAAGTACAAGAATACTGACTCATCTTACTGTCTATGTTTTGAACCGACCCTGTGACACTAGTTATAGATTCCGATGCTTCATTCCAGGTTCACCGTATCCCTAGGACCTTCTTATTGACGATGACACACAGAAATTGCGTGGGAATTAAATACAAAATGCACAATGCCGACTTAAGTACAAGAAGACTGACTCTTCCTACTGTATATATTTCGAACCATTCCTGTGACACTAGTTATGGATTCCGATGCTTCACTCCAGGTTTACTGTGTCCCTTGGACCTTCTTATTGACGACGAAACACAGAAATTGCATCGGAATTAAATACAAAAGGCACAATGCCTTCTTAAGTACATGTAGACTGCCTTTTCCTACTTTCTATGTTTTGAACCATTCCTGTGACACTAGTTATATATTCCGATGGTTCATTTTATGTTTACTGTATCCCTTACCGTCTTATTGGCGATGAAACACGGAAATTTCATCGGAATTAAATAGAAAAGGCACAATGCCGACTTAACTACAAGAAGACTGACTCTTCTTACTGACTATGATTTGAACGATTCCTGTGACACTAGTTATAGATTCCGATGCATAACTTCAGAATTACTGTATCCCTCTGACGTTCTTAGTGACGATAGAACACAGAAATTGCATCGGAATTAAATACAAAAAGCACAATGCCGACTTAAGTACAAGAATACTGACTCATTTCACTGTCTATGTTTTGAACCGTCCCTGTGATTGTATCTATGGATTCCGATGCTTCACTCCATGTTTAATGTATCCCTTGGACCTTCTTATATACGATGAAACACAGATATTGCATCGGAATTAAATACAAAAGGCACAATACCGACATAAGTACAAGAAGACTGACTCTTCTTACTGACTATGTTTTGAACCATTCCTGTGACACTAGTTATAGATTCCGATGCTTCACTTCAGGTTTACTGTATCCCTCTGACTTTCTTATTGACTAAGAATCACAGAAATTGCATCGGAATTAAATACGAAAGGCACAATGCCGAATTAAGTACAAGAAGACTGACTCTTCTTACTGTCTATGTTTTGAACCATTCCTGTGACACTAGTAATGGATTCCGATGCTTCACTCCGGGTTTACTGTGTCCCTTGGACCTTCTTATTGACGATGAAACACAGAAATTGCATCGGAATTAAATACAATAGGCACAATGCCGACTTAAGTACAAGAAGACTGACTCTTGCTACTGTCTATGTTTTGAACCATTCCTGTGAGACTAGTTATAGTTTCCGATTCTTCACTTCAGGTTTTCTGTATCCCATGGATCTTCTTATTGACGATGAAACACAGAAAATGCATCGGAATTAAATATAAAAGGCACAATACCGACTTAAGTACATGAAGACTGACTCTTCTTACTGACTATGTTTTGAACCATTCCTGTGACACTAGTCATAGATTCCGATGCTTAACTTCAGGATTACTGTATCCCTTGGACCTTCTTATTGACGATGAAACACATAAATTGCATCGGAATTAAATACAAAATTCACAATGCCGACTTAAGTACAAGAAGACTGACTCTTCCTACTGTCTTTGTTTTGAACCATTCCTGTGACACTAGTTATAGATTCCGATGCTTTAATTCAGGTCTACTGTATCCCTTGGACCTTCTCATTGACGATGAAACACAGAAATTGCCTCGGAATTAAATACATAGGCACAAAGCCGACTTCAGTACAAGAAGACTGACTCTTCTTACTGACTATGCTTTTACCGATTCCTGTGACACTGGTTATAGATTCCGATGCTTAACTTCAGGGTTACTGTATCCCTCTGACCTTCTTAGTGACGATATAACACAGAAATTGCATCGGAATTAAATACAAAAAGCACAATGCCGACTTAAGAACAAGAATACTGACTCATTTTACTGTCTATGTTTTGAACCGTCCCTGTGATTGTAGTCATGGATTCCGATGCTTCACTCCATGTTTAATGTATGCCTTGGACATTCTAATTGAAGATGAAACACTGAAATTGCATCGGAATTAAATGCAAAAGGAAGAATGCCGACTTAAGTACAAGAAGACTGACTATTCTTACTGCCTATGTTTTGAACCATTCCTGTGACACTAGTTGTAGACTCCGATGCTTCACTCCAGGTTTACAGTATCCCTCTGACCTTCTTATTGACGATGAAACACAGAAATTGCATCGGAATTAAATACAAAAGGCACAATGCCGACTTAAGTACAAGAAGACTGACTCTTCCTACTGTCTATGTTTTGAACCATTCCTGTGACACTAGTTATACATTCCGATGCTTCACTTCAGGTTTACTGTATCCCTTGGACCTTCTTATTGACGATGAAACACAGAAATTGCATCGGAATTAAATACAAAAGGCACAATACCGACATAAGTACAAGAAGACTGACTCTTCTTACTGACTATGTTTTGAACCAGTCCTGTGACACTAGTCATAGATTCCGATGCTTAACTTAAGGATTACTGTATCCCTTGGACCTTCTTATTGACGATTAAACACAGAAATTGCATCGGAATTAAATACAAAATGCACAATGCCGACTTAAGTACAAGAAGATTGACTCTTCTTACTGACAATGTTTTGAACCATTCTTGTGACACTAGCTATAGATTCCGATGCTTCACTTCAGGTTTATTGTATCCCTTAACCTTCTTATTGACGATGAAACACAGAAATAGCATCGGAAATTAATACAAGAGGCACAATGCCGACTTAAGTACAAGAAGACTGACTCTTCTTACTGTCTACGTTTTGAACCATTCCTGTGACTCTAGTTATAGATTCCGATGCTTCACTTCAGGTTTACTGTATCCTCTGACCTTCGTATTTTCGGTGAAAGACAGAAATTGCATCGGAATTAAATACAAAAGGCACAATGCCGACTTAAGTACAAGAAGACTGACTCTTCTTACTGTCTATGTTTTGAACCATTCCTGTGACTCTAGTTATAGATTCCGATGCTTCACATCAGGATTACTGTATCCTTCTGACCTTCTTATTGACGATGAAACACAGAAATTGCATTGGAATTAAATACAAAAGGCACAATGCCGACTTAAGTACATGTGGACTGACTTTTCCTACTGTCTATGTTTTGAACCATTCCTGTGACACTAGTTATAGATTCCGATGGTTCACTTCAGGATTACTGTATCCCTTGGACCTTCTTATTGACGATAAAACACAGTAATTGCATCGTAATTAAATACAAATGGCACAAAGCCGACTTAACCACAAGAAGACTTACTCTTCTTACTGACTATGCTTTGAACCATTCCTGTGTCACTAGTTATAGATTCCGATGCTTCCCTTCAGGATTACTGTATCCCTCTGACCTTCATAGTGACGATGAAACACAGAAATTGCATCGGAATTAAATACAAGAAGCTCAATGCCGACTTAAGTACAAGAATACTGACTCATCTTACTGTCTATGTTTTGAACAGTCCCTGTGACTGTGGTTATAGATTCCGATGCTTCACTCCAGGTTTAATGTATCCCTTCGACCTTCTCATTGACGATGAAACACAGAAATTTCATCGGAATTAAATACAAAAGGCACAATGCCGACTTAAGTACAAGAAGACTGACTCTTCTTACTGACTATGTTTTAAGCCATTCCTGTGACACTAATTGATTCCGATGCTTTACTTCAGGCTTACAGTATCCCTCTGACCTTCTTATTGACGATGAAACACAGATATTGCATCGGAATTAAATACAAAAGGCGCAATGCCGAATTAAGTACAAGAAGACTGACTCTTCTTACTGCCTATGCTTTGATCCATTCCTGTAACACTAGTTATAGTCCCCGATGCTTCACTACAGGTTTACTGTATCCCTCTGACCTTCTGATTGACGATGAAACACAGAAATTGCATCGGAATTAGGTCCATAAGGCACAAGGCCGACTTAAGTACAAGAAGACTGACTCTTCCTACTATTTATGTTTTGAACCATACCTGTGACACTAGTTATAGATTCCGATGCTTCACTTCAGGTTTACTGTATCCCTCTGAACTTCTTATTGACGACGAAACACAGAAATTGCATCGGAAATAAATACAAAAGGCACAATGCCGACTTAAGTACAAGAAGACTGACTCTTCCTACTGTCTATGTTTGAACCATTCCTGTGACACTAGTTACAGATTCCGATGCTTCACTCCAGGTTTACTGTGTCCCTTGGACCTTCTTATTGACGATGAAACACAGAAATTGCATGGAATTAAATACAAAAAGCACAATGCCGATTTAAGTACAAGAAGACTGACCCTTCTTACTGCCTATGCTTTGAACCATTTCTGTGACACTAGTTATAGACTCCGATGCTTCACTCATGTTTACTGTATCCCTCTGACCTTCTTATTGACGATGAAACACAGATATTGCATCGGAATTAAATACAAAAGGCATTATGCCGACTTAAGTACAAGAAGACAGACTCTTCCTACTGTCTATGTTTGAAAAATTCCTGTGACACTAGTTATAGATTCCGATGCTTCACTCCAGGTTCACTGAGTCCCTTGGACTTTCTTATTGACGATGAAACACAGAAATTGCATCGCAATTAAATACAATAGCCACAATGCCGACTTAAGTACAAGAAGACTGACTCTTCTTGCTGTCTATGTTTTGAACCATTCCTGTGACTCTAGTTATAGATTCCGATGCTTCACTTCAGGTTTACTGTATCCTCTGACCTTCTTATTGACGATGAAACACAGAAATTGCATCGGAATTAAATACAAAAGGCACTATGCCGACTTAAGTACAAGAAGACTTACTCTTCTTACTGACTATGTTTTGAACCATTCCTGTGACACTAGTTATAGATTCCGATGGTACACTTCAGGTTTTCTGTATCCCTTGGACCTACTTATTGACGATGAAGCACAGAAATTGCATCGGAATTAAATACAGAAGGCACAAAGCCGATTTAACTACAAGAAGACTGACTCTTCTTACTGACTATGCTTTGAACCATTCCTGTGACACTAGTTATAGATTCCGATTCTTAACTTCAGGATAACTGTATCCCTCTGACCTTCATAGTGACTATGAAACACATAAATTGCATCGGATTAAATACAAAAAGCACAATGCCGACTTAAGTACAAGAATACTGACTCATCTTACTGTCAATGATTTGATCCGTTCCTGTGACTGTAGTTACAGATTCCGATGCTTCACTCCAGGTTTAATGTATCCCTTGGACCTTCTTATCGACGATGTAACACAGAAATTGCATCGGAATTAAATACAAAAGGCACAATGCTGACTTAAGTACAAGATGACTGACTCTTCTAACTGACTATGTTTTAAACCATTCCTGGGACACTAATTGATTCCGATGCTTTACTTCAGGTTTACTGTATCCTCTGACCTTCTTATTGACGATGAAACACAGAAATTGCATCGGAGTTAAATAGAAAAGGCACTATTCCGACTTAAGTACAAGAAGACTGACTCTTCTTACTGACTATGTTTTGAACCATTCTTGTGACATTAGCTATAGATTCCGATGCTTCACCTCAGGTTTACCGTATCCCTTACACCTTCTTATTGACGATGAAACACAGAAATAGCATCGGAATTAAATACAAGAGGAACAATGCCGACTTAAGTACAAGAAGACTGACTTTTCATACTGTCTATGATTGAACCATTCGTGTGACTCTAGTTATAGATTCCGATGCTTCACCTCATGTTTACTGTATCCCTCTGACCTTCTTATTGACGATGAAACACAGAAATTGCATCGGAATTAAATACAAAAGGCATATTGCCGAATTAAGTACAAGAAGACTGACTCTTCCTACTGTCTATGTTTGAAAAATTCATGTGACACTAGTTATAGATTCCGATGCTTCACTCCAGGTTTACTGTGTCCCTTGGTCCTTCTTATTGACGATGAAATGCAGAAATTGCATCGGAATTAAATTCAATATCCACAATGCCGGCTTAAGTACAAGAAGAGTGACTCTTCCTCCTGTCTGTGTTTTGAACCATTCCTGTGACACTAGTTATAGATTCCGATGCTTCACTTCAGGTTTACTGTATCCCTTGGACCTTCTTATTGACAATGAAACACAGAAATAGCATCGGAATTAAATACAAGAGGCACAATGAAGACTTAAGTACAAGAAGACAGACTCTTCTCACTGTCTATGTTTTGAACCATTCCTGTGACTCTAGTTATAGATTCCGATGCTTCACTTCAGGTTTACTATATCCTCTGACCTTCTTATTGACGATGAAACACACAAATTCCATCGAAATTAAATACAAAAGGCACTATGCCGACTTAAGTACAAGAAGACTGACTCTTCTTACTGACTATGTTTTGAACCATTCCTGTGACACTAGTTATAGATTCCGATGGTTCACTTCAGGTTTACTGTATCCCTTGGACCTTCTTATTGACGATGAAGCACAGAAATTGCATCGGAATTAAATACAGAAGGCACAAAGCCGACTTAACTACAAGAAGACTGACTCTTCTTACTGACTATGCCTTGAACCATTCCTGTGACACTAGTTATAGATTCCGATGCTTAACTTTAGGATTACTGTATCCCTCTGACCTTCATAGTGACGATGAAACACAGAAATTGCATCGGAATTAAATACAAAAAGCACAATGCCGACTTAGGTACAAGAATACTGACTCATCTTACTGTCTATGTTTTGAACCGTCCCTGTGACTGTAGTTATAGATTCCCATGCTTCACTCCAGGTTTAATGTATCCCTTGGACCTTCTTATTGACGATGAAACACAGAAAATGCATCAGAATGAGATACAAAAGGAACAATGCCGACTTAAGTACAAGAAAACTGACTCTTCCTACTGTCTATGTTTTGAACCATTCGTGTGACTCTAGTTATAGATTCCGATGCTTCACCTCAGGTTTACTGGATCCCTCTGACCTTCTTATTGACGATGAAACACAGAAATTAAATCGGAATTAAATACAAAAGGCACAATGCCGACATAAGTACAAGAAGACTGACTCTTCTTACTGACTATGCTTTGAACCATTCCTGTGACACTAGTTATAGTTTCCGATGCTTCACATCAGGTTTACTGTATCCCTCAGACCTTCTTATTGACGATGAAACACAGAAATTGCATCGGAATACAATACAAAAGGCACAATGCCGACTTAAGTACATGTAGACTGACTCTTCCTACTGTGTATGTTTTGAACCATTCCTGTGACACTAGTTATAGATTCCGATGCTTCACTTCAGGTTTACAGTATCCCTTGGACCTTCTTATTGACGATGAAACACAGAAATTGCATCAGAATTAAATAGAAAAGGCACAATGCCGACTTAAGGACAAGTAGACTGACGCTTCTTACTGACTATGTTCTGAACCATTCCTGTGACACTAGTTATTGATTCCGATGCTTCACTTCAGGTTTACTGTATCCCTTGGACCTTCTTTTTGACGATGAAATACAGATATTGCATCGGAATTAAAAAGAAAAGGCACAATGCCGACATATGTACAAGAAGACTGACTCTTCTTACTGTTTTTTGCTTTTAACCATTCCTGTGACACTAGTTATAGATTCCGATGCTTCACTCCAGGTTTACTGTATCCCTTGGACCTTCTTTTTGACGATGAAACAAGAATTTGCATTGGACTTAAATACAAAATGCACAATGCCGTCTAAAGTACAAGAAGACTGTCTCTTCTTACTGCCTATGTGTTGAACCATTCCTGTGACACTAGTTATAGACTCCGATGCTTCACTACAGGTTTACTGTATCCCTCGGACCTTCTTATTGACGATGAAATACAGAAATTGCATCGGAATTAAATACAAAAGGCACAATGCCGACTTAAGTACAAGAATACTGACTCTTCCTACTGTCTATGTTTTGAACTATTCCTGTGACACTAGTTATAGATTCCGATGCTTCTCTTCAGGTTTACTGTGTCCCTTGGACCTTCGTATTGACGATGAAACACAGAAATTGCATGGAATTAAATACAAAAGGCACAATGTCGAATTAAGTAAAAGAAGACTGACCCTTCTTACTGCCTATGTTTCGAACCATTCCTGTGACACTAGTTATAGACTCCGATGCTTCACTCCAGGTTTACTGTATCCCTCTGAGTTTCTTATTGACGATGAAACACAGAAATTGCATCGGAATTAGATACAAAAGGCATAATGCCGACTTAAGTACAAGAAGACTGACTCTTCCTACTGTCTGTGTTTTGAAAAATTCCTGTGACACTAGTTATAGATTCCGATGCTTCACTCCAGGTTTACTGTGTAACTTGGACCTTCTTATTGACGATGAAACACAGAAATTGCATCGGAATTAAATACAATAGGCACAATGCCGACTTAAGTACAAGAAGAGTGACTCTTGCTCCTGTCTATGTTTTGAACCATTCCTGTGAAACTAATTATAGATTCTGATGCTTCACTAAAGGTTTACGGTATCCCTTGGACCTTCGTATTGACGATGAAACACAGAAATTGCATCGGAATTAAATACAAAAGGCACAATACCGACATAAGTACAAGAAGACTGACTCTTCTTACTGACTATGTTTTGAACCATTCCTGTGACACTAGTCATAGATTCCGATGCTTAACTTCAGGATTACTGTATCCCCTGGACTTTCGTACTGACGATTAAACACAGAAATAGCATCGGAATTAAATACAAGTTACACAATGCCGACTTAAGTACAAGAAGACTGACGCTTCTTACTGACTATGTTTTGAACCACTCCTGTGACTCTAGTTATAGATTTCGATGCTTCACTTCAGGTTTACAGTATCCTCTAACCTTCTTATTGACGATGAAACACAGAAATTGCATCGGAATTAAATACAAAAGGCACTATGCCAACTTAAGTACATGAAGCCTGACTCTTCATACTGACTATGTTTTGAACCATTCCTGTGACAAGAGTTATAGAGTCCGATGGTTCACTTCAGGTTTACTGTATCCCTTCGACCTTCTTATTGACGATGAAACACAGAAATTGCATCGGAATTAAATACAGAAGGAACAAAGAAGACTTAAGTACAAGAAGACTGACTCTTCTTACTGACTATGTTTTAAACCATTCCTGTGACACTAATTGATTCCGATGCTTCACCTCAGGCTTACAGTATCCCTCTGACCTTCCTATTGACGATGGAACACAGAAATTGCATCGGATTTAAATACAAAAGGCGCAATGCCGAATTAAGTACAAGAAGACTGACTCTTCTTACTGTCTATGTTTTGAACCATTCCTGTGACACTAGTTATAGACTCCGATGCCTCACTCCAGGTTTACTGTATCCCTTGGACCTTCTTATTGACGATGAAACACAGAAATTGTATCGGAACTAAGTACAAAATTCACAATGCCGACTTAAGTACAAGAAGACTGACTTTTCTTACTGTCTATGTTTTGAACCATCCCTGTGACACTAGTTATAGAAGCCGATGCTTCACTCCAGGTTTTGCTGTATCCCTTGGTCCTTCTTATTGACGGTGAAACAAGAATTTGCATCGGAATTAAATACAAAAGGCACAATGCCGCCTAAAGTACAAGAAGACTAACTCTTCTTACTGCCTATGTGTTGAACCATTCCTGTGACACTAGTCATAGACTCCGATGCTCCACTACAGGTTTACTGTATCCCTCTGACCTTCTTATTGACTATGAAACACAGAAATTGCATCGGAATTAAATACAAAAGGCACAATGCCGAATTAAGTAAAAGCAGGGTGACCCTTCTTACTGCCTATGTTTGGAACCATTCCTGTGACACTGGTTATAGACTCCGATGCTTCACTCCAGGTTTACTGTATCCCTCTGACCTTCTTATTGACGATGAAATACAGAAATTGCATCCGATTTAAATACAAAAGGCATAATGCCGACTTAAGTACAAGAAGACTGACTCTTCCTACTGTCTGTGTTTTGAAAAATTCCTGTGACACTAGTTATAGATTCCGATGCTTCACTCCAGGTTTGCTGTGTCCCTTGGACCTTCTTATTGACGCTGAAACACATAAATTGCATCGGAATTAAATACAAAAGGCACAATGCCGACTTAAGTACAAGAAGACTGACTCTGCTTACTGACTATGTTTTAAACCATTCCTGTGACACTAATTGATTCCGATGCTTCACCTCAGGCTTACAGTATCCCTCTGACCTTCCTATTGACGATGGAACACAGAAATTGCATCGGATTTAAATACAAAAGGCGCAATACCGAATTAAGTACAAGAAGACTAGCTCTTCTTACTGCCTATGTGTTGAACCATTCCTGTGACACTAGTTATAGATTCCGATGCTTCTCTTCAGGTTTACTGTGTCCCTTGGACCTTCGTATTGACGATGAAACACAGAAATTGCATGGAATTAAATACAAAAGGCACAATGTCGAATTAAGTAAAAGAAGACTGACCCTTCTTACTGCCTATGTTTCGAACCATTCCTGTGACACTAGTTATAGACTCCGATGCTTCACTCCAGGTTTACTGTATCCCTCTGAGTTTCTTATTGACGATGAAACACAGAAATTGCATCGGAATTAGATACAAAAGGCATAATGCCGACTTAAGTACAAGAAGACTGACTCTTCCTACTGTCTGTGTTTTGAAAAATTCCTGTGACACTAGTTATAGATTCCGATGCTTCACTCCAGGTTTACTGTGTAACTTGGACCTTCTTATTGACGATGAAACACAGAAATTGCATCGGAATTAAATACAAAAGGCACAATGCTGACTTAAGTACAAGATGCCTGACTCTTCTAACTGACTATGTTTTAAACCATTCCTGGGACACTAATTGATTCCGATGCTTTACTTCAGGTTTACTGTATCCTCTGACCTTCTTATTGACGATGAAACACAGAAATTGCATCGGAGTTAAATAGAAAAGGCACTATGCCGACTTAAGTACAAGAAGACTGACTCTTCTTACTGACTATGTTTTGAACCATTCTTGTGACATTAGCTATAGATTCCGATGCTTCACCTCAGGTTTACCGTATCCCTTACACCTTCTTATTGACGATGAAACACAGAAATAGCATCGGAATTAAATACAAGAGGAACAATGCCGACTTAAGTACAAGAAGACTGACTTTTCATACTGTCTATGATTGAACCATTCGTGTGACTCTAGTTATAGATTCCGATGCTTCACCTCATGTTTACTGTATCCCTCTGACCTTCTTATTGACGATGAAACACAGAAATTGCATCGGAATTAAATACAAAAGGCATATTGCCGAATTAAGTACAAGAAGACTGACTCTTCCTACTGTCTATGTTTGAAAAATTCATGTGACACTAGTTATAGATTCCGATGCTTCACTCCAGGTTTACTGTGTCCCTTGGACCTTCTTATTGACGATGAAATGCAGAAATTGCATCGGAATTAAATTCAATATCCACAATGCCGGCTTAAGTACAAGAAGAGTGACTCTTCCTCCTGTCTGTGTTTTGAACCATTCCTGTGACACTAGTGATAGATTCCGATGCTTCACTTCAGGTTTACTGTATCCCTTGGACCTTCTTATTGACAATGAAACACAGAAATAGCATCGGAATTAAATACAAGAGGCACAATGAAGACTTAAGTACAAGAAGACAGACTCTTCTCACTGTCTATGTTTTGAACCATTCGTGTGACTCTAGTTATAGATTCCGATGCTTCACTTCAGGTTTACTATATCCTCTGACCTTCTTATTGACGATGAAACACACAAATTGCATCGAAATTAAATACAAAAGGCACTATGCCGACTTAAGTACAAGAAGACTGACTCTTCTTACTGACTATGTTTTGAACCATTCCTGTGACACTAGTTATAGATTCCGATGGTTCACTTCAGGTTTACTGTATCCCTTGGACCTTCTTATTGACGATGAAACACAGAAATTGCATCGGAATTAAATACAGAAGGAACAAAGAAGACTTAAGTACAAGAAGACTGACTCTTCTTACTGACTATGTTTTAAACCATTCCTGTGACACTAATTGATTCCGATGCTTCACCTCAGGCTTACAGTATCCCTCTGACCTTCCTATTGACGATGGAACACAGAAATTGCATCGGATTTAAATACAAAAGGCGCAATGCCGAATTAAGTACAAGAAGACTGACTCTTCTTACTGTCTATGTTTTGAACCATTCCTGTGACACTAGTTATAGACTCCGATGCCTCACTCCAGGTTTACTGTATCCCTTGGACCTTCTTATTGACGATGAAACACAGAAATTGTATCGGAACTAAGTACAAAATTCACAATGCCGACTTAAGTACAAGAAGACTGACTTTTCTTACTGTCTATGTTTTGAACCATCCCTGTGACACTAGTTATAGAAGCCGATGCTTCACTCCAGGTTTTGCTGTATCCCTTGGTCCTTCTTATTGACGGTGAAACAAGAATTTGCATCGGAATTAAATACAAAAGGCACAATGCCGCCTAAAGTACAAGAAGACTAACTCTTCTTACTGCCTATGTGTTGAACCATTCCTGTGACACTAGTCATAGACTCCGATGCTCCACTACAGGTTTACTGTATCCCTCTGACCTTCTTATTGACTATGAAACACAGAAATTGCATCGGAATTAAATACAAAAGGCACAATGCCGAATTAAGTAAAAGCAGGGTGACCCTTCTTACTGCCTATGTTTGGAACCATTCCTGTGACACTGGTTATAGACTCCGATGCTTCACTCCAGGTTTACTGTATCCCTCTGACCTTCTTATTGACGATGAAATACAGAAATTGCATCCGATTTAAATACAAAAGGCATAATGCCGACTTAAGTACAAGAAGACTGACTCTTCCTACTGTCTGTGTTTTGAAAAATTCCTGTGACACTAGTTATAGATTCCGATGCTTCACTCCAGGTTTGCTGTGTCCCTTGGACCTTCTTATTGACGCTGAAACACATAAATTGCATCGGAATTAAATACAAAAGGCACAATGCCGACTTAAGTACAAGAAGACTGACTCTGCTTACTGACTATGTTTTAAACCATTCCTGTGACACTAATTGATTCCGATGCTTCACCTCAGGCTTACAGTATCCCTCTGACCTTCCTATTGACGATGGAACACAGAAATTGCATCGGATTTAAATACAAAAGGCGCAATACCGAATTAAGTACAAGAAGACTAGCTCTTCTTACTGCCTATGTGTTGAACCATTCCTGTGACACTAGTTATAGATTCCGATGCTTCTCTTCAGGTTTACTGTGTCCCTTGGACCTTCGTATTGACGATGAAACACAGAAATTGCATGGAATTAAATACAAAAGGCACAATGTCGAATTAAGTAAAAGAAGACTGACCCTTCTTACTGCCTATGTTTCGAACCATTCCTGTGGCACTAGTTATAGACTCCGATGCTTCACTCCAGGTTTACTGTATCCCTCTGAGTTTCTTATTGACGATGAAACACAGAAATTGCATCGGAATTAGATACAAAAGGCATAATGCCGACTTAAGTACAAGAAGACTGACTCTTCCTACTGTCTGTGTTTTGAAAAATTCCTGTGACACTAGTTATAGATTCCGATGCTTCACTCCAGGTTTACTGTGTAACTTGGACCTTCTTATTGACGATGAAACACAGAAATTGCATCGGAATTAAATACAAAAGGCACAATGCTGACTTAAGTACAAGATGCCTGACTCTTCTAACTGACTATGTTTTAAACCATTCCTGGGACACTAATTGATTCCGATGCTTTACTTCAGGTTTACTGTATCCTCTGACCTTCTTATTGACGATGAAACACAGAAATTGCATCGGAGTTAAATAGAAAAGGCACTATGCCGACTTAAGTACAAGAAGACTGACTCTTCTTACTGACTATGTTTTGAACCATTCTTGTGACATTAGCTATAGATTCCGATGCTTCACCTCAGGTTTACCGTATCCCTTACACCTTCTTATTGACGATGAAACACAGAAATAGCATCGGAATTAAATACAAGAGGAACAATGCCGACTTAAGTACAAGAAGACTGACTTTTCATACTGTCTATGATTGAACCATTCGTGTGACTCTAGTTATAGATTCCGATGCTTCACCTCATGTTTACTGTATCCCTCTGACCTTCTTATTGACGATGAAACACAGAAATTGCATCGGAATTAAATACAAAAGGCATATTGCCGAATTAAGTACAAGAAGACTGACTCTTCCTACTGTCTATGTTTGAAAAATTCATGTGACACTAGTTATAGATTCCGATGCTTCACTCCAGGTTTACTGTGTCCCTTGGACCTTCTTATTGACGATGAAATGCAGAAATTGCATCGGAATTAAATTCAATATCCACAATGCCGGCTTAAGTACAAGAAGAGTGACTCTTCCTCCTGTCTGTGTTTTGAACCATTCCTGTGACACTAGTGATAGATTCCGATGCTTCACTTCAGGTTTACTGTATCCCTTGGACCTTCTTATTGACAATGAAACACAGAAATAGCATCGGAATTAAATACAAGAGGCACAATGAAGACTTAAGTACAAGAAGACAGACTCTTCTCACTGTCTATGTTTTGAACCATTCGTGTGACTCTAGTTATAGATTCCGATGCTTCACTTCAGGTTTACTATATCCTCTGACCTTCTTATTGACGATGAAACACACAAATTGCATCGAAATTAAATACAAAAGGCACTATGCCGACTTAAGTACAAGAAGACTGACTCTTCTTACTGACTATGTTTTGAACCATTCCTGTGACACTAGTTATAGATTCCGATGGTTCACTTCAGGTTTACTGTATCCCTTGGACCTTCTTATTGACGATGAAGCACAGAAATTGCATCGGAATTAAATACAGAAGGCACAAAGCCGACTTAACTACAAGAAGACTGACTCTTCTTACTGACTATGCCTTGAACCATTCCTGTGACACTAGTTATAGATTCCGATGCTTAACTTTAGGATTACTGTATCCCTCTGACCTTCATAGTGACGATGAAACACAGAAATTGCATCGGAATTAAATACAAAAAGCACAATGCCGACTTAGGTACAAGAATACTGACTCATCTTACTGTCTATGTTTTGAACCGTCCCTGTGACTGTAGTTATAGATTCCCATGCTTCACTCCAGGTTTAATGTATCCCTTGGACCTTCTTATTGACGATGAAACACAGAAAATGCATCAGAATGAGATACAAAAGGAACAATGCCGACTTAAGTACAAGAAAACTGACTCTTCCTACTGTCTATGTTTTGAACCATTCGTGTGACTCTAGTTATAGATTCCGATGCTTCACCTCCGGTTTACTGGATCCCTCTGACCTTCTTATTGACGATGAAACACAGATATTGCATCGGAATTAAATACAAAAGGCACCATACCGACTTAAGTACAAGAAGACTGACCCTTCTTACTGTCTATGATTTAGAACCATTCCTGTGACACTAGTTATAGATTCCGATGCTTCAATTCAGGTCTACTGTATCCCTCTGACCTTCTTATTGACGATGAAACACAGAAATTAAATCGGAATTAAATACAAAAGGCACAATGCCGACATAAGTACAAGAAGACTGACTCTTCTTACTGACTATGCTTTGAACCATTCCTGTGACACTAGTTATAGTTTCCGATGCTTCACATCAGGTTTACTGTATCCCTCAGACCTTCTTATTGACGATGAAACACAGAAATTGCATCGGAATACAATACAAAAGGCACAATGCCGACTTAAGTACATGTAGACTGACTCTTCCTACTGTGTATGCTTTGAACCATTCCTGTGACACTAGTTATAGATTCCGATGCTTCACTTCAGGTTTACAGTATCCCTTGGACCTTCTTATTGACGATGAAACACAGAAATTGCATCAGAATTAAACAGAAAAGGCACAATGCCGACTTAAGGACAAGTAGACTGACGCTTCTTACTGACTATGTTCTGAACCATTCCTGTGACACTAGTTATTGATTCCGATGCTTCACTTCAGGTTTACTGTATCCCTTGGACCTTCTTTTTGACGATGAAGTACAGATATTGCATCGGAATTAAATAGAAAAGGCACAATGCCGACATATGTACAAGAAGACTGACTCTTCTTACTGTTTTTTGCTTTTAACCATTCCTGTGACACTAGTTATAGATTCCGATGCTTCACTCCAGGTTTACTGTATCCCTTGGACCTTCTTTTTGACGATGAAACAAGAATTTGCATTGGAATTAAATACAAAATGCACAATGCCGACTAAAGTACAAGAAGACTGTCTCTTCTTACTGCCTATGTGTTGAACCATTCCTGTGACACTAGTTATAGACTCCGATGCTTCACTACAGGTTTACTGTATCCCTCGGACCTTCTTATTGACGATGAAATACAGAAATTGCATCGGAATTAAATACAAAAGGCACAATGCCGACTTAAGTACAAGAATACTGACTCTTCCTACTGTCTATGTTTTGAACTATTCCTGTGACACTAGTTATAGATTCCGATGCTTCTCTTCAGGTTTACTGTGTCCCTTGGACCTTCGTATGGACGATGAAACACAGAAATTGCATGGAATTAAATACAAAAGGCACAATGTCGAATTAAGTAAAAGAAGACTGACCCTTCTTACTGCCTATGTTTCGAACCATTCCTGTGACACTAGTTATAGACTCCGATGCTTCACTCCAGGTTTACTGTATCCCTCTGAGTTTCTTATTGACGATGAAACACAGAAATTGCATCGGAATTAGATACAAAAGGCATAATGCCGACTTAAGTACAAGAAGACTGACTCTTCCTACTGTCTGTGTTTTGAAAAATTCCTGTGACACTAGTTATAGATTCCGATGCTTCACTCCAGGTTTACTGTGTAACTTGGACCTTCTTATTGACGATGAAACACAGAAATTGCATCGGAATTAAATACAATAGGCACAATGCCGACTTAAGTACAAGAAGAGTGACTCTTGCTCCTGTCTATGTTTTGACCCATTCCTGTGAAACTAATTATAGATTCTGATGCTTCACTAAAGGTTTACGGTATCCCTTGGACCTTCGTATTGACGATGAAACACAGAAATTGCATCGGAATTAAATACAAAAGGCACAATACCGACATAAGTACTAGAAGACTGACTCTTCTTACTGACTATGTTTTGAACCATTCCTGTGACACTAGTCATAGATTCCGATGCTTAACTTCAGGATTACTGTATCCCCTGGACTTTCGTACTGACGATTAAACACAGAAATAGCATCGGAATTAAATACAAGTTACACAATGCCGACTTAAGTACAAGAAGACTGACTCTTCTTACTGACTATGTTTTGAACCACTCCTGTGACTCTAGTTATAGATTTCGATGCTTCACTTCAGGTTTACTGTATCCTCTGACCTTCTTATTGACGATGAAACACAGAAATTACATCGGAATTAAATACAAAAGGCACTATGCCAACTTAAGTACATGAAGCCTGACTCTTCATACTGACTATGTTTTGAACCATTCCTGTGACAAGAGTTATAGAGTCCGATGGTTCACTTCAGGTTTACTGTATCCCTTCGACCTTCTTATTGACGATGAAACACAGAAATTGCATCGGAATTAAATACAGAAGGAACAAAGAAGGCTTAACTACAAGAAGACTGACTCTTCTTACTGACTATGCTTTGAACCATTCCTGTGACACTAGTTATAGATTCCGATGCTTAACTTCAGGATTACTGTATCCCTCTGACCTTCATAGTGACGATGAAACACAGAAATTGCATCGGAAGTAAATACAAAAAGCACAATGCCGACTTAAGTACAAGAATACTGACTCATCTTACTGTCTATGTTTTGAACCGTCCCTGTGACTGTAGTTATAGATTCCGATGCTTCACTCCACGTTTAATGTATCCCTTGGACCTTCTTATTGACGATGAAACACATAAATTGCATCGGAATTAAATACAAAAGGCAGAATGCCGACTTAAGTACAAGAAGACTGACTCTTCTTACTGACTATGTTTTAAACCATTCCTGTGACACTAATTGATTCCGATGCTTCACCTCAGGCTTACAGTATCCCTCTGACCTTCCTATTGACGATGGAACACAGAAATTGCATCGGATTTAAATACAAAAGGCGCAATGCCGAATTAAGTACAAGAAGACTGACTCTTCTTACTGTCTATGTTTTGAACCATTCCTGTGACACTAGTTATAGACTCCGATGCCTCACTCCAGGTTTACTGTATCCCTTGGACCTTCTTATTGACGATGAAACACAGAAATTGTATCGGAACTAAGTACAAAATTCACAATGCCGACTTAAGTACAAGAAGACTGACTTTTCTTACTGTCTATGTTTTGAACCATCCCTGTGACACTAGTTATAGAAGCCGATGCTTCACTCCAGGATTTGCTGTATCCCTTGGTCCTTCTTATTGACGATGAAACAAGAATTTGCATCGGAATTAAATACAAAAGGCACAATGCCGCCTAAAGTACAAGAAGACTAACTCTTCTTACTGCCTATGTGTTGAACCATTCCTGTGACACTAGTCATAGACTCCGATGCTCCACTACAGGTTTACTGTATCCCTCTGACCTTCTTATTGACTATGAAACACAGAAATTGCATCGGAATTAAATACAAAAGGCACAATGCCGAATTAAGTAAAAGCAGGCTGACCCTTCTTACTGCCTATGTTTGGAACCATTCCTGTGACACTGGTTATAGACTCCGATGCTTCACTCCAGGTTTACTGTATCCCTCTGACCTTCTTATTGACGATGAAATACAGAAATTGCATCCGATTTAAATACAAAAGGCATAATGCCGACTTAAGTACAAGAAGACTGACTCTTCCTACTGTCTGCGTTTTGAAAAATTCCTGTGACACTAGTTATAGATTCCGATGCTTCACTCCAGGTTTACTGTGTCCCTTGGACCTTCTTATTGACGCTGAAACACAGAAATTGCATCGGAATTAAATACAATAGGCCCAATGCCGACTTTAGTACAATAAGAGTGACTCTTGACCTGTCTATGTTTTGAACCATTCCTGTGAAACTAATTATAGATTCTGATGCTTCACTTAAGGTTTACTGTATCCCTTGGACCTTCTTATTGACGATGAAACACAGATATTGCATCGGAATTAAATACAAAAGGCGCAATGTCGAATTAAGTACAAGAAGACCGACTCTTCTTACTGTCTATGTTTTGAACCACTCCTGTGACACTAGTTATAGACTCCGATGCTTCACTCCAGGTTTACTGTATCCCTTGGACCTTCTTATTGACGATGAAACACAGATATTGCATAGGAATTAAAAACAAACGGCACAATGCCGACTTAAGTACAAAAATACTGACTCATCTTACTGCCTATGTTTTGAACCGTCCCTGTGACACTAGTTATAGATTCCGATGCTTTACTCCAGGTTTACTGTATCCCTTGGACCTTCTTATTGACGATGAAACACAGAAATTGCATCGAAATTAAATACAAAAGGCATAATGCCGACTTAAGTACAAGAACACTGACTCTTCTTACTGACTATGATTTGAACCATTCCTGTGACACTAGTTATAGATTCCGATGCTTCACTTCAGGTTTACTGTATCCTTCTGACCTACGTATTGACTAAGAATCACAGAAATTGCATCGGAATTAAATACAAAAGACACAATGCCGAATTAAGTACAAGAAGACTGACTCTTCTTACTGCCTATGTTTTGAACCATTCCTGTGACACTAGTTATAGACTCTGATGCTTCACTCCAGGTTTACTGTATCCCTCTGACCTTCTTATTGACGATGAAACACTGAAATTGCATCGGAATTAAATACAAAAGGCGCAATGCCGAATTAAGTACAAGAAGACTGACTCTTCTTACTGTCTATGTTTTGAACCATTCCTGTGACACTAGTTATAGACTCCGATGCTTCACTCCAGGTTTACTGTATCCCTTGGACCTTCTTATTGACGATGAAACACAGAAATTGCATAGGAATTAAAAACAAAAGGCACAATGCCGACTTAAGTACAAAAATACTGACTCATCTTACTGTCTATGTTTTGAACCGTCCCTGTGACACTAGTTATAGATTCCGATGCTTTACTCCAGGTTTACTGTATCATTTGGACCTTCTTATTGACGATGAAACACATAAATTGCATCGAAATTAAATACAAAAGGCACAATGCCGACTTAAGTACAAGAACACTGACTCTTCTTACTGACTATGTTTTGAACCATTCCTGTGACACTAGTTATAGTTTCCGATGCTTCACTTCAGGTTTACTGTATCCTTCTGACCTTCTTATTGACTAAGAATCACAGAAATTGCATCGGAATTAAATACAAAAGACACAATGCCGAATTAAGTACAAGAAGACTGGCTCTTCTTACTGCCTATGCTATGAACCATTCCTGTGACACTAGTTACAGACTCTGATGCTTCACTCCAGGTTTACTGTATCCCTCTGACCTCCTTATTGACGATGAAACACTGAAATTGCATCGGAATTAAATACAATAGGCACAATGCCGACATAAGTACAAGAAGACTGACTCTTCCTACTGTCTATGTTTGAACCATTCCTGTGACACTAGTTATAGATTCCGATGCATCACACCAGGTTTACTGTGTCCCTTGGACCCTCTTATTGACGATGAAACACAGAAATTGCATCGGAATTAAATACAATAGGCACAATGCCGACTTAAGTACAAGAAGAGTGACTCTTGCTACTGTCTATGTTTTGAACCATTCCTGTGACACTAGTTATGGATTCCGATGCTTAGCTTCAGGATTACTGTATCCCTCTGACCTTCATAGTGACGATGAAACACAGAAATTGCATCGGAATTAAATACAAAAAGCACACTGCCGACTTAAGTACAAGAATACTGACTCATCTTACTGTCTATGTTTTGAACCGTCCCTGTGATTGTAGTTATAGATTCCGATGCTTCACTCTAGGTTTAATGTATCCCTTGGACCTTCTTATTGACGATGAAACACAGAAATTGCATCGGAATTAAATACAAATGGCACAATGCCGACTTAAGTACAACAAGACTGACTCTTCTTACTGACATTGTTATAAACCATTCCTGTGACACTAATTGATTCCGATGCTTCACTTCAGGCTTACAGTATCCCTCTGACCTTCTTATTGACGATGAAACACAGAAATTGCATCGGAATTAAATATAAAAGGCGCAATGCCGAATTAAGTACAAGACGACTGACTCTTCTTACTGCCTATGTTTTGAACCGTTCCTGTGACACTAGTTATAGACTCCGATGTTTCACTCCAGGTTTACTGTATCCCTTAGAACTTCTTATTGACGATGAAACACAGAAGTTGCATCGGAATTAAATACAAAAGGCACAAAGCCGACTTAAGTACAAAAATACTGACTCATCTTACTGTCTATGTTATGAACCGTCCCTGTGCCACTAGTTATAGATTCCGATGCTTTACTCCAGGTTTACTGTATCCCTTGGACCTTCTTATTGACGATGAAACACAGAAATTGCATCGAAATTAAATACAAAAGGCATAATGCCGACTTAAGTACAAGAAGACTGACTCTTCTTACTGACTATGTTTAGAACCATTCCTGTAACACTAGTTATAGATTCCGATGCTTCACTTCAGGTTTACTGTATCCCTCTGACCTTCTTATTGACTAAGAATCACAGAAATTGCATCGGAATTAAATACGAAAGGCACAATGCCGAATTAAGTACAAGAAGACTGACTCTTCTCACTGCCTATGTTTTGAACCATTCCTGTGACACTAGTAATAGACTCCGATGCTTCACTCCAGGTTTACTGTATCCCTCTGACCTTCGTATTGACGATGAAACACTGAAATTGCATCGGAATTAAATACAATAGGCACAATGCCGACTTAAGTACAAGAAGAGTGACTCTTGCTACTGTCTATGTTTTGAACCATTCCTGTGACACTAGTTATAGATTCCGATGCTTCACTTCAGGTTTACTGTATCCCTTGGACCTTCGTATTGACGATGAAACACAGAAATTTCATCGGAATTAAATACAAAAGTACACAATACCGACATAAGTACAAGAAGACTGACTCTTCTTACTGACTATGTTTTGAACCATTCCTGTGACACTAGTCATAGATTCCGATGCTTAACTTCAGGTTTACTGTATCCCTTGGACCTTCTTATTGACGATTAAACACAGAAATTGCATCGGAATTAAGTACAAAAGGCACAAGCCGACTTGAGTACAAGAAGACTGACTCTTCTTACTGACTATGTTTTGAACCATTCTTGTGACATTAGCTATAGATTCCGATGCTTCACCTCAGGTTTACTGTATCCCTTACACATTTTTAGTGACGATGAAACACAGAAATAGCATCGGAATTAAATACAAATGGATCAATGCCGACTTAAGTACAAGAAGACTGACTCTTCTTACTGTCTATGTTATGAACCATTCCTGTGACTCTAGTTATACATTCCGATGCTTCACTTCAGGTTTACTGTATCCCTTGGACCTTCTTATTGACGTTAAACACTGAAACTGCATCGGAATTAAATACAGAATGCACAAAGCCGACTTAACTACAAGAAGAGTGACTCTTCTTACTGACTATGCTTTGAACCATTCCTGTGACACTAGTTATAGATTCAGATGCTTAACTTCAGAATTACTGTATCCTTCTGACCTTCTTATTGACTAAGAATCACAGAAATTGCATCGGAATTAAATACAAAAGACACAATGTCGAATTAAGTACAAGAAGACTGACTCTTCTTACTGCCTGTGTTTTGAACCATTCCTGTGACACTAGTTATAGACTCTGATGCTTCACTCCAGGTTTACTGTATTCCTCTGACCTTCTTATTGACGATGAAACACTGAAATTGCATCGGAATTAAATACAATAGGCACAATGCCGACATAAGTACAAGAAGACTGACTCTTCCTACTGTCTATGTTTGAACCATTCCTGTGACACTAGTTATAGATTCCGATGGTTCACACCAGGTTTACTGTGTTCCTTGGACCCTCTTATTGACGATGAAACACAGAAATTGCATCGGAATTAAATACAATAGGCACAATGCCGACTTAAGTACAAGAAGAGTGACTCTTGCTACTGTCTATGCTTTGAACCATTCCTGTGACACTAGTTATAGACTCCGATGCTTCACTTCAGGTTTACTGTATCCCTTGGACTTCGTATTGACGATGAAACACAGAAATTTCATCGGAATTAAATACAAAAGGCACAATACCGACATAAGTACAAGAAGACAGACTCTTCTTACTGACTATGTTTCGAACCATTCCTGTGACACTAGTCATAGATTCCGATGCTTAACTTCAGGATTACTGTATCCCTTGGACCTTCTAATTGACGATTAAACACAGAAATTGAATCGGAATTAAGTACAAAAGGCAAAATGCCGACTTAAGTACAAGAAGACTGACTCTTCTTACTGACTATGTTTTGACCCATTCGTGTGACTCTAGTTATAGATTCCGATGCTTCACTCCAGGTTTACTGTATCCCTCTGACCTTCTTATTGACGATGAAACACAGAAATTGCATCTGAATTAAATACAAAAGGCACCACACCGACTTAAGTACGAGAAGACTGACTCTTCTTACTGTCTATGTTTTAGAACCATTCCTGTGACACTAGTTATAGATTCCGATGCTTCAATTCAGGTCTACTGTATCCCTTGGACCTTCTTATTGACGATGAAACACAGAAATTGCATCGGAATTAAATACATGAGGCCCAATGCCGACTTAAGTACAAGAAGACTAACTCTTCTTACTGTCTATGTTTTGAACCATTCCTGTGACTCTAGTTATAGATTCCGATGCTTCACTTCAGGTTTACGGTATCCTCTGACCTTTTTGACGACGAAACACAGAAATTGCAACAGAATTAAATACAAAATTCACTATGCCGACTTAAGTACAAGAAGACTGTCTCTTCTTACTGCCTATGTGTTGAACCATTCCTGTGACACTAGTTATAGACTCCGATGCTTCACTACAGGTTTACTGTATCCCTCGGACCTTCTTATTGACGATGAAATACAGAAATTGCATCGGAATTAAATACAAAAGGCACAATGCCGACTTAAGTACAAGAATACTGACTCTTCCTACTGTCTATGTTTTGAACTATTCCTGTGACACTAGTTATAGATTCCGATGCTTCTCTTCAGGTTTACTGTGTCCCTTGGACCTTCGTATTGACGATGAAACACAGAAATTGCATGGAATTAAATACAAAAGGCACAATGTCGAATTAAGTAAAAGAAGACTGACCCTTCTTACTGCCTATGTTTCGAACCATTCCTGTGACACTAGTTATAGACTCCGATGCTTCACTCCAGGTTTACTGTATCCCTCTGAGTTTCTTATTGACGATGAAACACAGAAATTGCATCGGAATTAGATACAAAAGGCATAATGCCGACTTAAGTACAAGAAGACTGACTCTTCCTACTGTCTGTGTTTTGAAAAATTCCTGTGACACTAGTTATAGATTCCGATGCTTCACTCCAGGTTTACTGTGTAACTTGGACCTTCTTATTGACGATGAAACACAGAAATTGCATCGGAATTAAATACAGAAGGCACAATGCCGACTTAAGTACAAGAAGAGTGACTCTTGCTCCTGTCTATGTTTTGAACCATTCCTGTGAAACTAATTATAGATTCTGATGCTTCACTAAAGGTTTACGGTATCCCTTGGACCTTCGTATTGACGATGAAACACAGAAATTGCATCGGAATTAAATACAAAAGGCACAATACCGACATAAGTACAAGAAAACTGACTCTTCTTACTGACTATGTTTTGAACCATTCCTGTGACACTAGTCATAGATTCCGATGCTTAACTTCAGGATTACTGTATCCCCTGGACTTTCGTACTGACGATTAAACACAGAAATAGCATCGGAATTAAATACAAGTTACACAATGCCGACTTAAGTACAAGAAGACTGACGCTTCTTACTGACTATGTTTTGAACCACTCCTGTGACTCTAGTTATAGATTTCGATGCTTCACTTCAGGTTTACTGTATCCTCTGACCTTCTTATTGACGATGAAACACAGAAATTGCATCGGAATTAAATACAAAAGGCACTATGCCAACTTAAGTACATGAAGCCTGACTCTTCATACTGACTATGTTTTGAACCATTCCTGTGACAAGAGTTATAGAGTCCGATGGTTCACTTCAGGTTTACTGTATCCCTTCGACCTTCTTATTGACGATGAAACACAGAAATTGCATCGGAATTAATAACAGAAGGAACAAAGAAGACTTAACTACAAGAAGACTGACTCTTCTTACTGACTATGCTTTGAACCATTCCTGTGACACTAGTTATAGATTCCGATGCTTAACTTCAGGATTACTGTATCCCTCTGACCTTCATAGTGACGATGAAACACAGAAATTGCATCGGAAGTAAATACAAAAAGCACAATGCCGACTTAAGTACAAGTATACTGACTCATCTTACTATCTATGTTTTGAACCGTCCCTGTGACTGTAGTTATAGATTCCGATGCTTCACTCCACGTTTAATGTATCCCTTGGACCTTCTTATTGACGATGAAACACATAAATTGCATCGGAATTAAATACAAAAGGCACAATGCCGACTTAAGTACAAGAAGACTGACTCTTCTTACTGACTATGTTTTAAACCATTCCTGTGACACTAATTGATTCCGATGCTTCACCTCAGGCTTACAGTATCCCTCTGACCTTCCTATTGACGATGGAACACAGAAATTGCATCGGATTTAAATACAAAAGGCGCAATGCCGAATTAAGTACAAGAAGACTGACTCTTCTTACTGTCTATGTTTTGAACCATTCCTGTGACACTAGTTATAGACTCCGATGCCTCACTCCAGGTTTACTGTATGCCTTGGACCTTCTTATTGACGATGAAACACAGAAATTGTATCGGAACTAAGTACAAAATTCACAATGCCGACTTAAGTACAAGAAGACTGACTTTTCTTACTGTCTATGTTTTGAACCATCCCTGTGACACTAGTTATAGAAGCCGATGCTTCACTCCAGGTTTTGCTGTATCCCTTGGTCCTTCTTATTGACGGTGAAACAAGAATTTGCATCGGAATTAAATACAAAAGGCACAATGCCGCCTAAAGTACAAGAAGACTAACTCTTCTTACTGCCTATGTGTTGAACCATTCCTGTGACACTAGTCATAGACTCCGATGCTCCACTACAGGTTTACTGTATCCCTCTGACCTTCTTATTGACTATGAAACACAGAAATTGCATCGGAATTAAATACAAAAGGCACAATGCCGAATTAAGTAAAAGCAGGCTGACCCTTCTTACTGCCTATGTTTGGAACCATTCCTGTGACACTGGTTATAGACTCCGATGCTTCACTCCAGGTTTACTGTATCCCTCTGACCTTCTTATTGACGATGAAATACAGAAATTGCATCCGATTTAAATACAAAAGGCATAATGCCGACTTAAGTACAAGAAGACTGACTCTTCCTACTGTCTGTGTTTTGAAAAATTCCTGTGACACTAGTTATAGGTTCCGATGCTTCACTCCAGGTTTGCTGTGTCCCTTGGACCTTCTTATTGACGCTGAAACACATAAATTGCATCGGAATTAAATACAAAAGGCACAATGCCGACTTAAGTACAAGAAGACTGACTCTTCTTACTGACTATGTTTTAAACCATTCCTGTGACACTAATTGATTCCGATGCTTCACCTCAGGCTTACAGTATCCCTCTGACCTTCCTATTGACGATGGAACACAGAAATTGCATCGGATTTAAATACAAAAGGCGCAATACCGAATTAAGTACAAGAAGACTAACTCTTCTTACTGCCTATGTGTTGAACCATTCCTGTGACACTAGTTATAGATTCCGATGCTTCTCTTCAGGTTTACTGTGTCCCTTGGACCTTCGTATTGACGATGAAACACAGAAATTGCATGGAATTAAATACAAAAGGCACAATGTCGAATTAAGTAAAAGAAGACTGACCCTTCTTACTGCCTATGTTTCGAACCATTCCTGTGACACTAGTTATAGACTCCGATGCTTCACTCCAGGTTTACTGTATCCCTCTGAGTTTCTTATTGACGATGAAACACAGAAATTGCATCGGAATTAGATACAAAAGGCATAATGCCGACTTAAGTACAAGAAGACTGACTCTTCCTACTGTCTGTGTTTTGAAAAATTCCTGTGACACTAGTTATAGATTCCGATGCTTCACTCCAGGTTTACTGTGTAACTTGGACCTTCTTATTGACGATGAAACACAGAAATTGCATCGGAATTAAATACAAAAGGCACAATGCTGACTTAAGTACAAGATGCCTGACTCTTCTAACTGACTATGTTTTAAACCATTCCTGGGACACTAATTGATTCCGATGCTTTACTTCAGGTTTACTGTATCCTCTGACCTTCATATTGACGATGAAACACAGAAATTGCGTCGGAGTTAAATAGAAAAGGCACTATGCCGACTTAAGTACAAGAAGACTGACTCTTCTTACTGACTATGTTTTGAACCATTCTTGTGACATTAGCTATAGATTCCGATGCTTCACCTCAGGTTTACCGTATCCCTTACACCTTCTTATTGACGATGAAATACAGAAATAGCATCGGAATTAAATACAAGAGGAACAATGCCGACTTAAGTATAAGAAGACTGACTTTTCATACTGTCTATGGTTGAACCATTCGTGTGACTCTAGTTATAGATTCCGATGCTTCACCTCATGTTTACTGTATCCCTCTGACCTTCTTATTGACGATGAAACACAGAAATTGCATCGGAATTAAATACAAAAGGCATATTGCCGAATTAAGTACAAGAAGACTGACTCTTCCTACTGTCTATGTTTGAAAAATTCATGTGACACTAGTTATAGATTCCGATGCTTCACTCCAGGTTTACTGTGTCCCTTGGACCTTCTTATTGACGATGAAATGCAGAAATTGCATCGGAATTAAATTCAATATCCACAATGCCGGCTTAAGTACAAGAAGAGTGACTCTTCCTCCTGTCTGTGTTTTGAACCATTCCTGTGACACTAGTGATAGATTCCGATGCTTCACTTCAGGTTTACTGTATCCCTTGGACCTTCTTATTGACAATGAAACACAGAAATAGCATCGGAATTAAATACAAGAGGCACAATGAAGACTTAAGTACAAGAAGACAGACTCTTCTCACTGTCTATGTTTTGAACCATTCGTGTGACTCTAGTTATAGATTCCGATGCTTCACTTCAGGTTTACTATATCCTCTGACCTTCTTATTGACGATGAAACACACAAATTGCATCGAAATTAAATACAAAAGGCACTATGCCGACTTAAGTACAAGAAGACTGACTCTTCTTACTGACTATGCCTTGAACCATTCCTGTGACACTAGTTATAGATTCCGATGCTTAACTTTAGGATTACTGTATCCCTCTGACCTTCATAGTGACGATGAAACACAGAAATTGCATCGGAATTAAATACAAAAAGCACAATGCCGACTTAGGTACAAGAATACTGACTCATCTTACTGTCTATGTTTTGAACCGTCCCTGTGACTGTAGTTATAGATTCCCATGCTTCACTCCAGGTTTAATGTATCCCTTGGACCTTCTTATTGACGATAAAACACAGAAAATGCATCAGAATGAGATACAAAAGGAACAATGCCGACTTAAGTACAAGAAAACTGACTCTTCCTACTGTCTATGTTTTGAACCATTCGTGTGACTCTAGTTATAGATTCCGATGCTTCACCTCAGGTTTACTGGATCCCTCTGACCTTCTTATTGACGATGAAACACAGATATTGCATCGGAATTAAATACAAAAGGCACCATACCGACTTAAGTACAAGAAGACTGACCCTTCTTACTGTCTATGATTTAGAACCATTCCTGTGACACTAGTTATAGATTCCGATGCTTCAATTCAGGTCTACTGTATCCCTCTGACCTTCTTATTGACGATGAAACACAGAAATTAAATCGGAATTAAATACAAAAGGCACAATGCCGACATAAGTACAAGAAGACTGACTCTTCTTACTGACTATGCTTTGAACCATTCCTGTGACACTAGTTATAGTTTCCGATGCTTCACATCAGGTTTACTGTATCCCTCAGACCTTCTTATTGACGATGAAACACAGAAATTGCATCGGAATACAATACAAAAGGCACAATGCCGACTTAAGTACATGTAGACTGACTCTTCCTACTGTGTATGTTTTGAACCATTCCTGTGACACTAGTTATAGATTCCGATGCTTCACTTCAGGTTTACAGTATCCCTTGGACCTTCTTATTGACGATGAAACACAGAAATTGCATCAGAATTAAATAGAAAAGGCACAATGCCGACTTAAGGACAAGTAGACTGACGCTTCTTACTGACTATGTTCTGAACCATTCCTGTGACACTAGTTATTGATTCCGATGCTTCACTTCTGGTTTACTGTATCCCTTGGACCTTCTTTTTGACGATGAAGTACAGATATTGCATCGGAATTAAATAGAAAAGGCACAATGCCGACATATGTACAAGAAGACTGACTCTTCTTACTGTTTTTTGCTTTTAACCATTCCTGTGACACTAGTTATAGATTCCGATGCTTCACTCCAGGTTTACTGTATCCCTTGGACCTTCTTTTTGACGATGAAACAAGAATTTGCATTGGAATTAAATACAAAATGCACAATGCCGACTAAAGTACAAGAAGACTGTCTCTTCTTACTGCCTATGTGTTGAACCATTCCTGTGACACTAGTTATAGACTCCGATGCCTCACTCCAGGTTTACTGTATGCCTTGGACCTTCTTATTGACGATGAAACACAGAAATTGTATCGGAACTAAGTACAAAATTCACAATGCCGACTTAAGTACAAGAAGACTGACTTTTCTTACTGTCTATGTTTTGAACCATCCCTGTGACACTAGTTATAGAAGCCGATGCTTCACTCCAGGTTTTGCTGTATCCCTTGGTCCTTCTTATTGACGGTGAAACAAGAATTTGCATCGGAATTAAATACAAAAGGCACAATGCCGCCTAAAGTACAAGAAGACTAACTCTTCTTACTGCCTATGTGTTGAACCATTCCTGTGACACTAGTCATAGACTCCGATGCTCCACTACAGGTTTACTGTATCCCTCTGACCTTCTTATTGACTATGAAACACAGAAATTGCATCGGAATTAAATACAAAAGGCACAATGCCGAATTAAGTAAAAGCAGGCTGACCCTTCTTACTGCCTATGTTTGGAACCATTCCTGTGACACTGGTTATAGACTCCGATGCTTCACTCCAGGTTTACTGTATCCCTCTGACCTTCTTATTGACGATGAAATACAGAAATTGCATCCGATTTAAATACAAAAGGCATAATGCCGACTTAAGTACAAGAAGACTGACTCTTATTACTGTCTGTGTTTTGAAAAATTCCTGTGACACTAGTTATAGGTTCCGATGCTTCACTCCAGGTTTGCTGTGTCCCTTGGACCTTCTTATTGACGCTGAAACACATAAATTGCATCGGAATTAAATACAAAAGGCACAATGCCGACTTAAGTACAAGAAGACTGACTCTTCTTACTGACTATGTTTTAAACCATTCCTGTGACACTAATTGATTCCGATGCTTCACCTCAGGCTTACAGTATCCCTCTGACCTTCCTATTGACGATGGAACACAGAAATTGCATCGGATTTAAATACAAAAGGCGCAATACCGAATTAAGTACAAGAAGACAAACTCTTCTTACTGCCTATGTGTTGAACCATTCCTGTGACACTAGTTATAGATTCCGATGCTTCTCTTCAGGTTTACTGTGTCCCTTGGACCTTCGTATTGACGATGAAACACAGAAATTGCATGGAATTAAATACAAAAGGCACAATGTCGAATTAAGTAAAAGAAGACTGACCCTTCTTACTGCCTATGTTTCGAACCATTCCTGTGACACTAGTTATAGACTCCGATGCTTCACTCCAGGTTTACTGTATCCCTCTGAGTTTCTTATTGACGATGAAACACAGAAATTGCATCGGAATTAGATACAAAAGGCATAATGCCGACTTAAGTACAAGAAGACTGACTCTTCCTACTGTCTGTGTTTTGAAAAATTCCTGTGACACTAGTTATAGATTCCGATGCTTCACTCCAGGTTTACTGTGTAACTTGGACCTTCTTATTGACGATGAAACACAGAAATTGCATCGGAATTAAATACAAAAGGCACAATGCTGACTTAAGTACAAGATGCCTGACTCTTCTAACTGACTATGTTTTAAACCATTCCTGGGACACTAATTGATTCCGATGCTTTACTTCAGGTTTACTGTATCCTCTGACCTTCTTATTGACGATGAAACACAGAAATTGCGTCGGAGTTAAATAGAAAAGGCACTATGCCGACTTAAGTACAAGAAGACTGACTCTTCTTACTGACTATGTTTTGAACCATTCTTGTGACATTAGCTATAGATTCCGATGCTTCACCTCAGGTTTACCGTATCCCTTACACCTTCTTATTGACGATGAAATACAGAAATAGCATCGGAATTAAATACAAGAGGAACAATGCCGACTTAAGTATAAGAAGACTGACTTTTCATACTGTCTATGATTGAACCATTCGTGTGACTCTAGTTATAGATTCCGATGCTTCACCTCATGTTTACTGTATCCCTCTGACCTTCTTATTGACGATGAAACACAGAAATTGCATCGGAATTAAATACAAAAGGCATATTGCCGAATTAAGTACAAGAAGACTGACTCTTCCTACTGTCTATGTTTGAAAAATTCATGTGACACTAGTTATAGATTCCGATGCTTCACTCCAGGTTTACTGTGTCCCTTGGACCTTCTTATTGACGATGAAATGCAGAAATTGCATCGGAATTAAATTCAATATCCACAATGCCGGCTTAAGTACAAGAAGAGTGACTCTTCCTCCTGTCTGTGTTTTGAACCATTCCTGTGACACTAGTGATAGATTCCGATGCTTCACTTCAGGTTTACTGTATCCCTTGGACCTTCTTATTGACAATGAAACACAGAAATAGCATCGGAATTAAATACAAGAGGCACAATGAAGACTTAAGTACAAGAAGACAGACTCTTCTCACTGTCTATGTTTTGAACCATTCGTGTGACTCTAGTTATAGATTCCGATGCTTCACTTCAGGTTTACTATATCCTCTGACCTTCTTATTGACGATGAAACACACAAATTGCATCGAAATTAAATACAAAAGGCACTATGCCGACTTAAGTACAAGAAGACTGACTCTTCTTACTGACTATGCCTTGAACCATTCCTGTGACACTAGTTATAGATTCCGATGCTTAACTTTAGGATTACTGTATCCCTCTGACCTTCATAGTGACGATGAAACACAGAAATTGCATCGGAATTAAATACAAAAAGCACAATGCCGACTTAGGTACAAGAATACTGACTCATCTTACTGTCTATGTTTTGAACCGTCCCTGTGACTGTAGTTATAGATTCCCATGCTTCACTCCAGGTTTAATGTATCCCTTGGACCTTCTTATTGACGATAAAACACAGAAAATGCATCAGAATGAGATACAAAAGGAACAATGCCGACTTAAGTACAAGAAAACTGACTCTTCCTACTGTCTATGTTTTGAACCATTCGTGTGACTCTAGTTATAGATTCCGATGCTTCACCTCAGGTTTACTGGATCCCTCTGACCTTCTTATTGACGATGAAACACAGATATTGCATCGGAATTAAATACAAAAGGCACCATACCGACTTAAGTACAAGAAGACTGACCCTTCTTACTGTCTATGATTTAGAACCATTCCTGTGACACTAGTTATAGAATCCGATGCTTCAATTCAGGTCTACTGTATCCCTCTGACCTTCTTATTGACGATGAAACACAGAAATTAAATCGGAATTAAATACAAAAGGCACAATGCCGACATAAGTACAAGAAGACTGACTCTTCTTACTGACTATGCTTTGAACCATTCCTGTGACACTAGTTATAGTTTCCGATGCTTCACATCAGGTTTACTGTATCCCTCAGACCTTCTTATTGACGATGAAACACAGAAATTGCATCGGAATACAATACAAAAGGCACAATGCCGACTTAAGTACATGTAGACTGACTCTTCCTACTGTGTATGTTTTGAACCATTCCTGTGACACTAGTTATAGATTCCGATGCTTCACTTCAGGTTTACAGTATCCCTTGGACCTTCTTATTGACGATGAAACACAGAAATTGCATCAGAATTAAATAGAAAAGGCACAATGCCGACTTAAGGACAAGTAGACTGACGCTTCTTACTGACTATGTTCTGAACCATTCCTGTGACACTAGTTATTGATTCCGATGCTTCACTTCTGGTTTACTGTATCCCTTGGACCTTCTTTTTGACGATGAAGTACAGATATTGCATCGGAATTAAATAGAAAAGGCACAATGCCGACATATGTACAAGAAGACTGACTCTTCTTACTGTTTTTTGCTTTTAACCATTCCTGTGACACTAGTTATAGATTCCGATGCTTCACTCCAGGTTTACTGTATCCCTTGGACCTTCTTTTTGACGATGAAACAAGAATTTGCATTGGAATTAAATACAAAATGCACAATGCCGACTAAAGTACAAGAAGACTGTCTCTTCTTACTGCCTATGTGTTGAACCATTCCTGTGACACTAGTTATAGACTCCGATGCTTCACTACAGGTTTACTGTATCCCTCGGACCTTCTTATTGACGATGAAATACAGAAATTGCATCGGAATTAAATACAAAAGGCACAATGCCGACTTAAGTACAAGAATACTGACTCTTCCTACTGTCTATGTTTTGAACTATTCCTGTGACACTAGTTATAGATTCCGATGCTTCTCTTCAGGTTTACTGTGTCCCTTGGACCTTCGTATTGACGATGAAACACAGAAATTGCATGGAATTAAATACAAAAGGCACAATGTCGAATTAAGTAAAAGAAGACTGACCCTTCTTACTGCCTATGTTTCGAACCATTCCTGTGACACTAGTTATAGACTCCGATGCTTCACTCCAGGTTTACTGTATCCCTCTGAGTTTCTTATTGACGATGAAACACAGAAATTGCATCGGAATTAGATACAAAAGGCATAATGCCGACTTAAGTACAAGAAGACTGACTCTTCCTACTGTCTGTGTTTTGAAAAAATCCTGTGACACTAGTTATAGATTCCGATGCTTCACTCCAGGTTTACTGTGTAACTTGGACCTTCTTATTGACGATGAAACACAGAAATTGCACCGGAATTAAATACAATAGGCACAATGCCGACTTAAGTACAAGAAGAGTGACTCTTGCTCCTGTCTATGTTTTGACCCATTCCTGTGAAACTAATTATAGATTCTGATGCTTCACTAAAGGTTTACGGTATCCCTTGGACCTTCGTATTGACGATGAAACACAGAAATTGCATCGGAATTAAATACAAAAGGCACAATACCGACATAAGTACTAGAAGACTGACTCTTCTTACTGACTATGTTTTGAACCATTCCTGTGACACTAGTCATAGATTCCGATGCTTAACTTCAGGATTACTGTATCCCCTGGACTTTCGTACTGACGATTAAACACAGAAATAGCATCGGAATTAAATACAAGTTACACAATGCCGACTTAAGTACAAGAAGACTGACTCTTCTTACTGACTATGTTTTGAACCACTCCTGTGACTCTAGTTATAGATTTCGATGCTTCGCTTCAGGTTTACTGTATCCTCTGACCTTCTTATTGACGATGAAACACAGAAATTACATCGGAATTAAATACAAAAGGCACTATGCCAACTTAAGTACATGAAGCCTGACTCTTCATACTGACTATGTTTTGAACCATTCCTGTGACAAGAGTTATAGAGTCCGATGGTTCACTTCAGGTTTACTGTATCCCTTCGACCTTCTTATTGACGATGAAACACATAAATTGCATCGGAATTAAATACAAAAGGCAGAATGCCGACTTAAGTACAAGAAGACTGACTCTTCTTACTGACTATGTTTTAAACCATTCCTGTGACACTAATTGATTCCGATGCTTCACCTCAGGCTTACAGTATCCCTCTGACCTTCCTATTGACGATGGAACACAGAAATTGCATCGGATTTAAATACAAAAGGCGCAATGCCGAATTAAGTACAAGAAGACTGACTCTTCTTACTGTCTATGTTTTGAACCGTCCCTGTGACTGTAGTTATAGATTCCGATGCTTAACTTCAGGATTACTGTATCCCTCTGACCTTCATAGTGACGATGAAACACAGAAATTGCATCGGAAGTAAATACAAAAAGCACAATGCCGACTTAAGTACAAGAATACTGACTCATCTTACTGTCTATGTTTTGAACCGTCCCTGTGACTGTAGTTATAGATTCCGATGCTTCACTCCATGTTTAATGTATCCCTTGGACCTTCTTATTGACGATGAAACACATAAATTGCATCGGAATTAAATACAAAAGGCAGAATGCCGACTTAAGTACAAGAAGACTGACTCTTCTTACTGACTATGTTTTAAACCATTCCTGTGACACTAATTGATTCCGATGCTTCACCTCAGGCTTACAGTATCCCTCTGACCTTCCTATTGACGATGGAACACAGAAATTGCATCGGATTTAAATACAAAAGGCGCAATACCGAATTAAGTACAAGAAGACTAACTCTTCTTACTGCCTATGTGTTGAACCATTCCTGTGACACTAGTTATAGATTCCGATGCTTCTCTTCAGGTTTACTGTGTCCCTTGGACCTTCGTATTGACGATGAAACACAGAAATTGCATGGAATTAAATACAAAAGGCACAATGTCGAATTAAGTAAAAGAAGACTGACCCTTCTTACTGCCTATGTTTCGAACCATTCCTGTGACACTAGTTATAGACTCCGATGCTTCACTCCAGGTTTACTGTATCCCTCTGAGTTTCTTATTGACGATGAAACACAGAAATTGCATCGGAATTAGATACAAAAGGCATAATGCCGACTTAAGTACAAGAAGACTGACTCTTCCTACTGTCTGTGTTTTGAAAAATTCCTGTGACACTAGTTATAGATTCCGATGCTTCACTCCAGGTTTACTGTGTAACTTGGACCTTCTTATTGACGATGAAACACAGAAATTGCATCGGAATTAAATACAAAAGGCACAATGCTGACTTAAGTACAAGATGCCTGACTCTTCTAACTGACTATGTTTTAAACCATTCCTGGGACACTAATTGATTCCGATGCTTTACTTCAGGTTTACTGTATCCTCTGACCTTCTTATTGACGATGAAACACAGAAATTGCGTCGGAGTTAAATAGAAAAGGCACTATGCCGACTTAAGTACAAGAAGACTGACTCTTCTTACTGACTATGTTTTGAACCATTCTTGTGACATTAGCTATAGATTCCGATGCTTCACCTCAGGTTTACCGTATCCCTTACACCTTCTTATTGACGATGAAATACAGAAATAGCATCGGAATTAAATACAAGAGGAACAATGCCGACTTAAGTATAAGAAGACTGACTTTTCATACTGCCTATGATTGAACCATTCGTGTGACTCTAGTTATAGATTCTGATGCTTCACCTCATGTTTACTGTATCCCTCTGACCTTCTTATTGACGATGAAACACAGAAATTGCATCGGAATTAAATACAAAAGGCATATTGCCGAATTGAGTACAAGAAGACTGACTCTTCCTACTGTCTATGTTTGAAAAATTCATGTGACACTAGTTATAGATTCCGATGCTTCACTCCAGGTTTACTGTGTCCCTTGGACCTTCTTATTGACGATGAAATGCAGAAATTGCATCGGAATTAAATTCAATATCCACAATGCCGGCTTAAGTACAAGAAGAGTGACTCTTCCTCCTGTCTGTGTTTTGAACCATTCCTGTGACACTAGTGATAGATTCCGATGCTTCACTTCAGGTTTACTGTATCCCTTGGACCTTCTTATTGACAATGAAACACAGAAATAGCATCGGAATTAAATACAAGAGGCACAATGAAGACTTAAGTACAAGAAGACAGACTCTTCTCACTGTCTATGTTTTGAACCATTCGTGTGACTCTAGTTATAGATTCCGATGCTTCACTTCAGGTTTACTATATCCTCTGACCTTCTTATTGACGATGAAACACACAAATTGCATCGAAATTAAATACAAAAGGCACTATGCCGACTTAAGTACAAGAAGACTGACTCTTCTTACTGACTATGCCTTGAACCATTCCTGTGACACTAGTTATAGATTCCGATGCTTAACTTTAGGATTACTGTATCCCTCTGACCTTCATAGTGACGATGAAACACAGAAATTGCATCGGAATTAAATACAAAAAGCACAATGCCGACTTAGGTACAAGAATACTGACTCATCTTACTGTCTATGTTTTGAACCGTCCCTGCGACTGTAGTTATAGATTCCCATGCTTCACTCCAGGTTTAATGTATCCCTTGGACCTTCTTATTGACGATAAAACACAGAAAATGCATCAGAATGAGATACAAAAGGAACAATGCCGACTTAAGTACAAGAAAACTGACTCTTCCTACTGTCTATGTTTTGAACCATTCGTGTGACTCTAGTTATAGATTCCGATGCTTCACCTCAGGTTTACTGGATCCCTCTGACCTTCTTATTGACGATGAAACACAGATATTGCATCGGAATTAAATACAAAAGGCACCATACCGACTTAAGTACAAGAAGACTGACCCTTCTTACTGTCTATGATTTAGAACCATTCCTGTGACACTAGTTATAGATTCCGATGCTTCAATTCAGGTCTACTGTATCCCTCTGACCTTCTTATTGACGATGAAACACAGAAATTAAATCGGAATTAAATACAAAAGGCACAATGCCGACATAAGTACAAGAAGACTGACTCTTCTTACTGACTATGCTTTGAACCATTCCTGTGACACTAGTTATAGTTTCCGATGCTTCACATCAGGTTTACTGTATCCCTCAGACCTTCTTATTGACGATGAAACACAGAAATTGCATCGGAATACAATACAAAAGGCACAATGCCGACTTAAGTACATGTAGACTGACTCTTCCTACTGTGTATGTTTTGAACCATTCCTGTGACACTAGTTATAGATTCCGATGCTTCACTTCAGGTTTACAGTATCCCTTGGACCTTCTTATTGACGATGAAACACAGAAATTGCATCAGAATTAAATAGAAAAGGCACAATGCCGACTTAAGGACAAGTAGACTGACGCTTCTTACTGACTATGTTCTGAACCATTCCTGTGACACTAGTTATTGATTCCGATGCTTCACTTCTGGTTTACTGTATCCCTTGGACCTTCTTTTTGACGATGAAGTACAGATATTGCATCGGAATTAAATAGAAAAGGCACAATGCCGACATATGTACAAGAAGACTGACTCTTCTTACTGTTTTTTGCTTTTAACCATTCCTGTGACACTAGTTATAGATTCCGATGCTTCACTCCAGGTTTACTGTATCCCTTGGACCTTCTTTTTGACGATGAAACAAGAATTTGCATTGGAATTAAATACAAAATGCACAATGCCGACTAAAGTACAAGAAGACTGTCTCTTCTTACTGCCTATGTGTTGAACCATTCCTGTGACACTAGTTATAGACTCCGATGCTTCACTACAGGTTTACTGTATCCCTCGGACCTTCTTATTGACGATGAAATACAGAAATTGCATCGGAATTAAATACAAAAGGCACAATGCCGACTTAAGTACAAGAATACTGACTCTTCCTACTGTCTATGTTTTGAACTATTCCTGTGACACTAGTTATAGATTCCGATGCTTCTCTTCAGGTTTACTGTGTACCTTGGACCTTCGTATTGACGATGAAACACAGAAATTGCATGGAATTAAATACAAAAGGCACAATGTCGAATTAAGTAAAAGAAGACTGACCCTTCTTACTGCCTATGTTTCGAACCATTCCTGTGACACTAGTTATAGACTCCGATGCTTCACTCCAGGTTTACTGTATCCCTCTGAGTTTCTTATTGACGATGAAACACAGAAATTGCATCGGAATTAGATACAAAAGGCATAATGCCGACTTAAGTACAAGAAGACTGACTCTTCCTACTGTCTGTGTTTTGAAAAATTCCTGTGACACTAGTTATAGATTCCGATGCTTCACTCCAGGTTTACTGTGTAACTTGGACCTTCTTATTGACGATGAAACACAGAAATTGCATCGGAATTAAATACAATAGGCACAATGCCGACTTAAGTACAAGAAGAGTGACTCTTGCTCCTGTCTATGTTTTGACCCATTCCTGTGAAACTAATTATAGATTCTGATGCTTCACTAAAGGTTTACGGTATCCCTTGGACCTTCGTATTGACGATGAAACACAGAAATTGCATCGGAATTAAATACAAAAGGCACAATACCGACATAAGTACTAGAAGACTGACTCTTCTTACTGACTATGTTTTGAACCATTCCTGTGACACTAGTCATAGATTCCGATGCTTAACTTCAGGATTACTGTATCCCCTGGACTTTCGTACTGACGATTAAACACAGAAATAGCATCGGAATTAAATACAAGTTACACAATGCCGACTTAAGTACAAGAAGACTGACTCTTCTTACTGACTATGTTTTGAACCACTCCTGTGACTCTAGTTATAGATTTCGATGCTTCACTTCAGGTTTACTGTATCCTCTGACCTTCTTATTGACGATGAAACACAGAAATTACATCGGAATTAAATACAAAAGGCACTATGCCAACTTAAGTACATGAAGCCTGACTCTTCATACTGACTATGTTTTGAACCATTCCTGTGACAAGAGTTATAGAGTCCGATGGTTCACTTCAGGTTTACTGTATCCCTTCGACCTTCTTATTGACGATGAAACACATAAATTGCATCGGAATTAAATACAAAAGGCAGAATGCCGACTTAAGTACAAGAAGACTGACTCTTCTTACTGACTATGTTTTAAACCATTCCTGTGACACTAATTGATTCCGATGCTTCACCTCAGGCTTACAGTATCCCTCTGACCTTCCTATTGACGATGGAACACAGAAATTGCATCGGATTTAAATACAAAAGGCGCAATGCCGAATTAAGTACAAGAAGACTGACTCTTCTTACTGTCTATGTTTTGAACCGTCCCTGTGACTGTAGTTATAGATTCCGATGCTTAACTTCAGGATTACTGTATCCCTCTGACCTTCATAGTGACGATGAAACACAGAAATTGCATCGGAAGTAAATACAAAAAGCACAATGCCGACTTAAGTACAAGAATACTGACTCATCTTACTGTCTATGTTTTGAACCGTCCCTGTGACTGTAGTTATAGATTCCGATGCTTCACTCCATGTTTAATGTATCCCTTGGACCTTCTTATTGACGATGAAACACATAAATTGCATCGGAATTAAATACAAAAGGCAGAATGCCGACTTAAGTACAAGAAGACTGACTCTTCTTACCGACTATGTTTTAAACCATTCCTGTGACACTAATTGATTCCGATGCTTCACCTCAGGCTTACAGTATCCCTCTGACCTTCCTATTGACGATGGAACACAGAAATTGCATCGGATTTAAATACAAAAGGCGCAATGCCGAATTAAGTACAAGAAGACTGACTCTTCTTACTGTCTATGTTTTGAACCATTCCTGTGACACTAGTTATAGACTCCGATGCCTCACTCCAGGTTTACTGTATCCCTTGGACCTTCTTATTGACGATGAAACACAGAAATTGTATCGGAACTAAGTACAAAATTCACAATGCCGACTTAAGTACAAGAAGACTGACTTTTCTTACTGTCTATGTTTTGAACCATCCCTGTGACACTAGTTATAGAAGCCGATGCTTCACTCCAGGTTTTGCTGTATCCCTTGGTCCTTCTTATTGACGATGAAACAAGAATTTGCATCGGAATTAAATACAAAAGGCACAATGCCGCCTAAAGTACAAGAAGACTAACTCTTCTTACTGCCTATGTGTTGAACCATTCCTGTGACACTAGTCATAGACTCCGATGCTCCACTACAGGTTTACTGTATCCCTCTGACCTTCTTATTGACTATGAAACACAGAAATTGCATCGGAAATAAATACAAAAGGCACAATGCCGAATTAAGTAAAAGCAGGCTGACCCTTCTTACTGCCTATGTTTGGAACCATTCCTGTGACACTGGTTATAGACTCCGATGCTTCACTCCAGGTTTACTGTATCCCTCTGACCTTCTTATTGACGATGAAATACAGAAATTGCATCCGATTTAAATACAAAAGGCATAATGCCGACTTAAGTACAAGAAGACTGACTCTTCCTACTGTCTGCGTTTTGAAAAATTCCTGTGACACTAGTTATAGATTCCGATGCTTCACTCCAGGTTTACTGTGTCCCTTGGACCTTCTTATTGACGCTGAAACACAGAAATTGCATCGGAATTAAATACAATAGGCCCAATGCCGACTTTAGTACAATAAGAGTGACTCTTGACCTGTCTATGTTTTGAACCATTCCTGTGAAACTAATTATAGATTCTGATGCTTCACTTAAGGTTTACTGTATCCCTTGGACCCTCTTATTGACGATTAAACACAGAAATAGCATCGCAATTAAATACAAAAAGCACAATGCCGACTTAAGTACAAGAATACTGACTCATCTTACTGTCTATGTTTTGAACCGTCCCTGTGACTGTAGTTATAGATTCCGATGCTTCACTCCAGGTTTAATGTATTCCTTGGACCTTCTTATTGACGATGAAACACAGAAATTGCATCGGAATTAAATGCAAAAGGCACAATGCCGACTTAAGTACAAGAAGACTGACTCTTCTTACTGACTATGTTTTAAACCATTCCTGTGACACTAATTGATTCCGATGCTTCACTTCAGGCTTACAGTATCCCTCTGACCTTCTTATTGACGATGGAACACAGAAATTGCATCGGAATTAAATACAAAAGGCGCAATGTCGAATTAAGTACAAGAAGACCGACTCTTCTTACTGTCTATGATTTGAACCATTCCTGTGACACTAGTTATAGATTCCGATGCTTCACTTCAGGTTTACTGTATCCTTCTGACCTACGTATTGACTAAGAATCACAGAAATTGCATCGGAATTAAATACAAAAGACACAATGCCGAATTAAGTACAAGAAGACTGACTCTTCTTACTGCCTATGTTTTGAACCATTCCTGTGACACTAGTTATAGACTCTGATGCTTCACTCCAGGTTTACTGTATCCCTCTGACCTTCTTATTGACGATGAAACACTGAAATTGCATCGGAATTAAATACAAAAGGCGCAATGCCGAATTAAGTACAAGAAGACTGACTCTTCTTACTGTCTATGTTTTGAACCATTCCTGTGACACTAGTTATAGACTCCGATGCTTCACTCCAGGTTTACTGTATCCCTTGGACCTTCTTATTGACGATGAAACACAGAAATTGCATAGGAATTAAAAACAAAAGGCACAATGCCGACTTAAGGACAAAAATACTGACTCATCTTACTGTCTATGTTTTGAACCGTCCCTGTGACACTAGTTATAGATTCCGATGCTTTACTCCAGGTTTACTGTATCATTTGGACCTTCTTATTGACGATGAAACACATAAATTGCATCGAAATTAAATACAAAAGGCACAATGCCGACTTAAGTACAAGAACACTGACTCTTCTTACTGACTATGTTTTGAACCATTCCTGTGACACTAGTTATAGTTTCCGATGCTTCACTTCAGGTTTACTGTATCCTTCTGACCTTCTTATTGACTAAGAATCACAGAAATTGCATCGGAATTAAATACAAAAGACACAATGCCGAATTAAGTACAAGAAGACTGGCTCTTCTTACTGCCTATGCTTTGAACCATTCCTGTGACACTAGTTACAGACTCTGATGCTTCACTCCAGGTTTACTGTATCCCTCTGACCTCCTTATTGACGATGAAACACTGAAATTGCATCGGAATTAAATACAATAGGCACAATGCCGACATAAGTACAAGAAGACTGACTCTTCCTACTGTCTATGTTTGAACCATTCCTGTGACACTATCTATAGATTCCGATGCATCACACCAGGTTTACTGTGTCCCTTGGACCCTCTTATTGACGATGAAACACAGAAATTGCATCGGAATTAAATACAATAGGCACAATGCCGACTTAAGTACAAGAAGAGTGACTCTTGCTACTGTCTATGTTTTGAACCATTCCTGTGACACTAGTTATGGATTCCGATGCTTAGCTTCAGGATTACTGTATCCCTCTGACCTTCATAGTGACGATGAAACACAGAAATTGCATCGGAATTAAATACAAAAGCACACTGCCGACTTAAGTACAAGAATACTGACTCATCTTACTGTCTATGTTTTGGACCGTCCCTGTGATTGTAGTTATAGATTCCGATGCTTCACTCTAGGTTTAATGTATCCCTTGGACCTTCTTATTGACGATGAAACACAGAAATTGCATCGGAATTAAATACAAATGGCACAATGCCGACTTAAGTACAACAAGACTGACTCTTCTTACTGACATTGTTATAAACCATTCCTGTGACACTAATTGATTCCGATGCTTCACTTCAGGCTTACAGTATCCCTCTGACCTTCTTATTGACGATGAAACACAGAAATTGCATCGGAATTAAATATAAAAGGCGCAATGCCGAATTAAGTACAAGACGACTGACTCTTCTTACTGCCTATGTTTTGAACCGTTCCTGTGACACTAGTTATAGACTCCGATGTTTCACTCCAGGTTTACTGTATCCCTTAGACCTTCTTATTGACGATGAAACACAGAAGTTGCATCGGAATTAAATACAAAAGGCACAAAGCCGACTTAAGTACAAAAATACTGACTCATCTTACTGTCTATGTTATGAACCGTCCCTGTGCCACTAGTTATAGATTCCGATGCTTTACTCCAGGTTTACTGTATCCCTTGGACCTTCTTATTGACGATGAAACACAGAAATTGCATCGAAATTAAATACAAAAGGCATAATGCCGACTTAAGTACAAGAAGACTGACTCTTCTTACTGACTATGTTTTGAACCATTCCTGTAACACTAGTTATAGATTCCGATGCTTCACTTCAGGTTTACTGTATCCCTCTGACCTTCTTATTGACTAAGAATCACAGAAATTGCATCGGAATTAAATACGAAAGGCACAATGCCGAATTAAGTACAAGAAGACTGACTCTTCTCACTGCCTATGTTTTGAACCATTCCTGTGACACTAGTAATAGACTCCGATGCTTCACTCCAGGTTTACTGTATCCCTCTGACCTTCTTATTGACGATGAAACACTGAAATTGCATCGGAATTAAATACAATAGGCACAATGCCGACTTAAGTACAAGAAGAGTGACTCTTGCTACTGTCTATGTTTTGAACCATTCCTGTGACACTAGTTATAGATTCCGATGCTTCACTTCAGGTTTACTGTATCCCTTGGACCTTCGTATTGACGATGAAACACAGAAATTTCATCGGAATTAAATACAAAAGCACACAATACCGACATAAGTACAAGAAGACTGACTCTTCTTACTGACTATGTTTTGAACCATTCCTGTGACACTAGTCATAGATTCCGATGCTTAACTTCAGGTTTACTGTATCCCTTGGACCTTCTTATTGACGACTAAACACAGAAATTGCATCGGAATTAAGTACAAAAGGCACAAGCCGACTTGAGTACAAGAAGACTGACTCTTCTTACTGACTATGTTTTGAACCATTCTTGTGACATTAGCTATAGATTCCGATGCTTCACCTCAGGTTTACTGTATCCCTTACACATTTTTAGTGACGATGAAACACAGAAATAGCATCGGAATTAAATACAAATGGATCAATGCCGACTTAAATACAAGAAGACTGACTCTTCTTACTGTCTATGTTTTGAACCATTCCTGTGACTCTAGTTATACATTCCGATGCTTCACTTCAGGTTTACTGTATCCCTTGGACCTTCTTATTGACGTTAAACACAGAAACTGCATCGGAATTAAATACAGAATGCACAAAGCCGACTTAACTACAAGAAGAGTGACTCTTCTTACTGACTATGCTTTGAACCATTCCTGTGACACTAGTTATAGATTCAGATGCTTAACTTCAGAATTACTGTATCCTTCTGACCTTCTTATTGACTAAGAATCACAGAAATTGCATCGGAATTAAATACAAAAGACACAATGTCGAATTAAGTACAAGAAGACTGACTCTTCTTACTGCCTGTGTTTTGAACCATTCCTGTGACACTAGTTATAGACTCTGATGCTTCACTCCAGGTTTACTGTATTCCTCTGACCTTCTTATTGACGATGAAACACTGAAATTGCATCGGAATTAAATACAATAGGCACAATGCCGACATAAGTACAAGAAGACTGACTCTTCCTACTGTCTATGTTTGAACCATTCCTGTGACACTAGTTATAGATTCCGATGGTTCACACCAGGTTTACTGTGTTCCTTGGACCCTCTTATTGACGATGAAACACAGAAATTGCATCGGAATTAAATACAATAGGCACAATGCCGACTTAAGTACAAGAAGAGTGACTCTTGCTACTGTCTATGCTTTGAACCATTCCTGTGACACTAGTTATAGACTCCGATGCTTCACTTCAGGTTTACTGTATCCCTTGGAATTCGTATTGACGATGAAACACAGAAATTTCATCGGAATTAAATACAAAAGGCACAATACCGACATAAGTACAAGAAGACAGACTCTTCTTACTGACTATGTTTCGAACCATTCCTGTGACACTAGTCATAGATTCCGATGCTTAACTTCAGGATTACTGTATCCCTTGGACCTTCTAATTGACGATTAAACACAGAAATTGAATCGGAATTAAGTACAAAAGGCAAAATGCCGACTTAAGTACAAGAAGACTGACTCTTCTTACTGACTATGTTTTGAACCATTCGTGTGACTCTAGTTATAGATTCCGATGCTTCACTCCAGGTTTACTGTATCCCTCTGACCTTCTTATTGACGATGAAACACAGAAATTGCATCTGAATTAAATACAAAAGGCACCACACCGACTTAAGTACGAGAAGACTGACTCTTCTTACTGTCTATGTTTTAGAACCATTCCTGTGACACTAGTTATAGATTCCGATGCTTCAATTCAGGTCTACTGTATCCCTTGGACCTTCTTATTGACGATGAAACACAGAAATTGCATCGGAATTAAATACATGAGGCCCAATGCCGACTTAAGTACAAGAAGACTAACTCTTCTTACTGTCTATGTTTTGAACCATTCCTGTGACTCTAGTTATAGATTCCGATGCTTCACTTCAGGTTTACGGTATCCTCTGACCCTTTTGACGACGAAACACAGAAATTGCAACAGAATTAAATACAAAATTCACTATGCCGACTTAAGTACAAGAAGACTGACTCTTCTTACTGACTATGTTTTGAACCATTCCTGTGACACTAGTTATAGAGTCCGATGGTTCACTTCAAGTTTACTGTATCCCTTGGACCTTCTTATTGACGATGAAACATAGAAATTGCATCGGAATTAAATACAGAAGGCACAAAACCGACTTAACTACAAGAAGACTGACTCTTCTTACTGACTATGCTTCGAACCATTCCTGTGACACTAGTTATAGATTCCGATGCTTAACTTCAGGATTACTGTATCCCTTGGACCTTCTTATTGACGATGAAACATAGAAATTGCATCTGAATTAAATACAAAAGGCACCACACCGACTTAAGTACAAGAAGACTGACTCTTCTTACTGTCTATGTTTTAGAACCATTCCTGTGACACTAGTTATAGATTCCGATGCTTCAATTCAGGTCTACTGTATCCCTTGGACCTTCTTATTGACGATGAAACACAGAAATTGCATCGGAATTAAATACATGAGGCCCAATGCCGACTTAAGTACAAGAAGACTAACTCTTCTTACTGTCTATGTTTTGAACCATTCCTGTGACTCTAGTTATAGATTCCGATGCTTCACTTCAGGTTTACGGTATCCTCTGACCTTATTGACGACGAAACACAGAAATTGCAACAGAATTAAATACAAAAGGCACTATGCCGGCTTAAGTACAAGAAGACTGACTCTTCTTACTGACTATGTTTTGAACCATTCCTGTGACACTAGTTATAGAGTCCGATGGTTCACTTCAAGTTTACTGTATCCCTTGGACCTTCTTATTGACGATGAAACATAGAAATTGCATCGGAATTAAATACAGAAGGCACAAAACCGACTTATCTACAAGAAGACTGACTCTTCTTACTGACTATGCTTCGAACCATTCCTGTGACACTAGTTATAGATTCCGATGCCTAACTTCAGGATTACTGTATCCCTCTGACCTTCATAGTGACGATGAAACACAGAAATTGCATCGGAATTAAATACAAAAAGCACAATGCCGACTTAAGTACAAGAATACTGACTCATCTTACTGTCTATGTTTTGAACCGTCCCTGTGACACTAGTTATAGATTCCGATGCTTTACTCCAGGTTTACTGTATCCCTTGGACCTTCTTATTGACGATGAAACACAGAAGTTGCATCGAAATTACATACAAATGGCACAATGCCGACTTAAGTACAACAAGACTGACTCTTCTTACTGACATTGTTATAAACCATTCCTGTGACACTAATTGATTCCGATGCTTCACTTCAGGCTTACAGTATCCCTCTGACCTTCTTATTGACGATGAAACACAGAAATTGCATCGGAATTAAATACAAAAGGCGCAATGCCGAATTAAGTACAAGACGACTGACTCTTCTTACTGCCTATGTTTTGAACCATTCCTGTGACAGTAGTTATAGACTCCGATGCTTCACTCCAGGTTTACTGTATCCCTTAGACCTTCTTATTGACGATGAAACACAGAAGTTGCATCGGAATTAAATACAAAATTCACAATGCCGACTTAAGTACAAGAATACTGACTCATTTTACTGTCTATGTTATGAACCGTCCCTGTGACACTAGTTATAGATTCCGATGCTTTACTCCAGGTTTACTGTATCCCTTGGACCTTCTTATTGACGATGAAACACAGATATTGCTTCGAAATTAAATACAAAAGGCATAATGCCGACTTAAGTACAAGAAGACTGACTCTTCTTATTGACTATGTTTTGAACCATTCCTGTGACACTAGTTATAGATTCCGATGCTTCACTTCAGGTTTACTGTATCCCTCTGACCTTCTTAGTGACTAAGAATCACAGAAATTGCATCGGAATTAAATACGAAAAGCACAATGCCGAATTAAGTACAAGAAGACTGACTCTTCTTGCTGCCTATGTTTTGAACCATTCCTGTGACACTAGTAATAGACTCCGATGCTTCACTCCAGGTTTACTGTATCCCTCTGACCTTCTTATTGACGATGAAACACTGAAATTGCATCGGAATTAAATACAATAGGCACAATGGCGACTTAAGTACAAGAAGAGTGACTCTTGCTACTGTCTATGTTTTGAACCATTCCTGTGACACTAGTTATAGATTGCGATGCTTCACTTCAGGTTTACTGTATCCCTTGGACCTTCGTATTGACGATGAAACACAGAAATTTCATCGGAATTAAAAAGAAAAGGCACAATACCGACATAAGTACAAGAAGACTGACTCTTCTTACTGACTATGTTTTGAACCATTCCTGTGACACTAGTCATGGATTCCGATGCTTAACTTCAGGTTTACTGTATCCCTTGGACCTTCTTATTGAAGATTAAACACAGAAATTACATCGGAATTAAGTACAAAAGGCACAAGCCGACTTGAGTACAAGAAAACTGACTCTTCTTACTGACTATGTTTTGAACCATTCTTATGACATTAGCTATAGATTCCGATGCTTCACCTCAGGTTTACTGTATCCCTTACACATTCTTATTGACGATGAAACACAGAAATAGCATCGGAATTAAATACAAAAGGAACAATGCCGACTTAAATACAAGAAGACTGACTCTTCTTACTGTCTATGTTTTGAACCATTCGTGTGACTCTAGCTATAGATTCCGATGCTTCACTTCAGGTTTACTGTATCCCTCTCACCTTCTTATTGACGATGAAACACAGAAATTGCATCGGAATTAAATACAAAAGGCACCATACCGACATAACTACAAGAAGACAGACTCTTCTTACTGTCTATGTTTTAGAACCATTCCTGTGATACTAGTTATAGATTACAATGTTTCAATTCAGGTCTACTGTATCCCTTGGACCTTCTTATTGACGATGAAACACAGAAATTGCATCGGAATTAAATACAAGAGGCACAATGCCGACTTAAGTACAAGAAGACTGACTCTTCTTACTGACTATGTTTTGAACCTTTCCTGTGACACTAGTTATAGAGTCCGATGGTTCACTTCAGGTTTACTGTATCCCTTGGACCTTCTTATTAACGATAAACACAGAAACTGCATCGGAATTAAATACAGAAGACACAAAGCCGACTTAACTACAAGAAGACTGACTCCTCTTACTGACTATGCTTTTAACCATTCCTGTGACACTAGTTATAGATTCCGATGCTTAACTTCAGGATTACTGTATCCCTCTGACCTTCATAGTGACGTTGATACACAGAATTTGCATCGGAATTAAATACAAAAAGGACAATGCCGAGTTAAGTACAAGAATACTGACTCATCTTACTGTCTTTGTTTTGAACCGCCCCTGTGACTGTAGTTATAGATTCCGATGCTTCACTCCAGGTTTAATGTATCCCTTGGACCTTCTTATTGACGATGAAGCACAGAAATTGCATCGGAATTAAATACAAAAGGCACAATGCCGACTTAAGTACAAGGAGAGTGACTCTTCTTACTGACTATGTTTTAAACCATTCCTGTGACACTAATTGATTCCGATGCTTCACTTCAGGCTTACAGTATCCCTCTGACCGTCTTATTGACGATGAAACACAGAAATTGCATCGGAATTAAATACAAAAGGCGCAATGCCGAATTAAGTACAAGAAGACTGACTCTTGTTACTGTCTATGTTTTGAATCATTCCTGTGACACTAGTTATAGACTCTGATGCTTCACTCCAGGTTAATTGTATCCCTTGGACCTTCTTATTGACGATGAAACACAGAAATTGCATCGGAATTAAGTACAAAAGGCACAATGCCGACTTAAGTACAAGAAGACTGACTCTTCTTACTGACTATGTTTTGAACCATTCTTGAGACATTAGCTATAGATTCCGATGCTTCACCTCAGGTTTACTGTATCCCTTACACCTTCTTATTGACGATGAAACACAGAAATAGCATCGGAATTAAATACAAAAGGAACAATGCCGACTTAAGTACAAGAAGACTGACTCTTCTTACTGTCTATGTTTTGAACCATTCGTGTGACTCTAGTTATAGATTCCGATGCTTCATTTCAGGTTTACTGTATCCCATGGACCCTCGTATTGACGATGAAACACAGAAATTTCATCGGAATCAAATACAAAACGCACAATACCGACATAAGTACAAGAAGACTGACTCTTCTTACTGACTGTGTTTTGAACCATTCCTGTGACACTAGTCATAGATTCCGATGCTTAACTTCAGGTTTACTGTATGCCTCTGAGCTTCTTATTGCTGATGAGACACAGAAATTGCATCGGAATTAAATACAAAAGGCACAATGCCGACTTAAGTACATGTAGACTGACTTTTCCTACTGTCTATGTTTTGAACCATTCCTGTGACAGTGGTTATAGATTCCGATGGTTCACTTCAGGTTTACTGTATCCCTTGGACCTACTTATTGACGATGAAACATAGAAATTGCATCGGACTTAAATACAAAAGGCACAATGCAGACTTAACTACAAGAAGACTGACTCTTCTTACTGACTTTGCTTTGAACCATTCCTGTGACACTAGTTATAGATTCCGATGCTTTACTCCAGGTTTACTGTATCCCTTGGAATTTCTTATTGACGATGAAACACAGATATTGCATCGAAATTAAATACAAAAGGCATAATGCCGACTTAAGTACAAGAAGACTGACTCTTCTTACTGACTATGTTTTGAACCATTCCTGTGACACTAGTTATAGATTCCGATGCTTCACTTCAGGTTTACTGTATCCCTCTGACCTTCTTATTGACTAAGAATCACAGAAATTGCATCGGAATTAAATACGAAAGGCACAATGCCGAATTAAGTACAAGAAGACTGACTCTTCTTGCTGCCTATGTTTTGAACCATTCCTGTGACACTAGTAATAGACTCCGATGCTTCACTCCAGGTTTACTGTATCCCTCTGACCTTCTTATTGACGATGAAACACTGAAATTGCATCGGAATTAAATACAATAGGCACAATGCCGACTTAAGTACAAGAAGAGTGACTCTTGCTACTGTCTATGTTTTGAACCATTCCTGTGACACTAGTTATAGATTGCGATGCTTCACTTCAGGTTTACTGTATCCCTTGGACCTTCGTATTGACGATGAAACACAGAAATTTCATCGGAATTAAAAAGAAAAGGCACAATACCGACATAAGTACAAGAAGACTGACCCTTCTTACTGACTATGTTTTGAACCATTCCTGTGACACTAGTCATAGATTCCGATGCTTAACTTCAGGTTTACTGTATCCCTTGGACCTTCTTATTGAAGATTAAACACAGAAATTACATCGGAATTAAGTACAAAAGGCACAAGCCGACTTGAGTACAAGAAGACTGACTCTTCTTACTGACTATGTTTTGAACCATTCTTATGACATTAGCTATAGATTCCGATGCTTCACCTCAGGTTTACTGTATCCCTTACACATTCTTATTGACGATGAAACACAGAAATAGCATCGGAATTAAATACAAAAGGAACAATGCCGACTTAAATACAAGAAGACTGACTCTTCTTACTGTCTATGTTTTGAACCATTCGTGTGACTCTAGCTATAGATTCCGATGCTTCACTTCAGGTTTACTGTATCCCTCTGACCTTCTTATTGACGATGAAACACAGAAATTGCATCGGAATTAAATACAAAAGGCACCATACCGACCTAAGTACAAGAAGACAGACTCTTCTTACTGTCTATGTTTTAGAACCATTCCTGTGATACTAGTTATGGATTACAATGTTTCAATTCAGGTCTACTGTATCCCTTGGACCTTCTTATTGACGATGAAACACAGAAATTGCATCGGAATTAAATACAAGAGGCACAATGCCGACTTAAGTACAAGAAGACTGACTCTTCTTACTGACTATGTTTTGAACCTTTCCTGTGACACTAGTTATAGAGTCCGATGGTTCACTTCAGGTTTACTGTATCCCTTGGACCTTCTTATTAACGATAAACACAGAAACTGCATCGGAATTAAATACAGAAGGCACAAAGCCGACTTAACTACAAGAAGACTGACTCCTCTTACTGACTATGCTTTTAACCATTCCTGTGACACTAGTTATAGATTCCGATGCTTAACTTCAGGATTACTGTATCCCTCTGACCTTCATAGTGACGTTGATACACAGAAATTGCATCGGAATTAAATACAAAAAGCACAATGCCGAGTTAAGTACAAGAATACTGACTCATCTTACTGTCTTTGTTTTGAACCGCCCCTGCGACTGTAGTTATAGATTCCGATGCTTCACTCCAGGTTTAATGTATCCCTTGGACCTTCTTATTGACGATGAAGCACAGAAATTGCATCGGAATTATATACAAAAGGCACAATGCCGACTTAAGTACAAGGAGAGTGACTCTTCTTACTGACTATGTTTTAAACCATTCCTGTGACACTAATTGATTCCGATGCTTCACTTCAGGCTTACAGTATCCCTCTGACCTTCTTATTGACGATGAAACACAGAAATTGCATCGGAATTAAATACAAAAGGCGCAATGCCGAATTAAGTACAAGAAGACTGACTCTTGTTACTGTCTATGTTTTGAACCATTCCTGTGACACTAGTTATAGACTCTGATGCTTCACTCCAGGTTAATTGTATCCCTTGGACCTACTTATTGACGATGAAACATAGAAATTGCATCGGACTTAAATACAAAAGGCACAATGCAGACTTAACTACAAGAAGACTGACTCTTCTTACTGACTATGCTTTGAACCATTCCTGTGACACTAGTTATAGATTCCGATGTTTAACTTCAGGATTACTGTATCCCTCTGACCTTCTTAGTGACGATGAAACACAGAAATTGCATCGGAATTAAATACAAAAAGCACATTGCCGACTTAAGTACAAGAATACTGACTCATCTTACTGTCTATGTTTTGAACCGTCCCTGTGACACTAGTTATAGATTCCGATGCTTCAATTCAGGTTTACTGCATCCCTTGGACCTACTTATTGACGATGAAACACAGAAATTGCATCGGACTTAAATACAAAAGGCACAATGCAGTTTTAACTACAAGAAGACTGACTCTTCCTACTGTCTATGCTCTGAACCATTCCCGTGTTACTAGTTATAGATTCCGTTGCTTAACTTCAGGATTACTGTATCCCTCTGACCTTCTTAGTGACGATGAAACACAGAAAGTGCATCGGAATTAAATACAAAAGTCACATTGCCGACTTAAGTACAAGAATACTGACTCATCTTACTGTCTATGTTTTGAACCGTCCCTGTGACACAAGTTTTAAATTCCGATGCTTCAATCCAGGTTTACTGTATCCCTTGGACCTTCTTATTGACGATGAAACACAGAAATTGCATCGGAATTAAATACAAAAGGCACAATGCCGACTTAAGTAAAAGAAGTCTGACTTTTCTTACTGTCTATGTTTTGAACCATTCCTGTGACACTAGTTATAGATTCCGATGCTTCACTCCAGGTTTACTGTATCACTTGGACCTTCTTATTGACGATGAAACACAGAAATTGCCTCGGAATTAAATACAAAAGGCACAATGCCGACTTAAGTACAAGAAGACTGACTCTTCTTACTGACTATGTTTCGAACCATTCCTGTGACACTAGTTATAGGTTCCGATACTTCACTTCAGGTTTAATGTATCCCTCTGACCTGCTTATTGACGATGAAACACTGAAATTGCATCGGAATTCAATACAAAAGGCACAATGCCAAATTAAGTACAAGAAGACTGACTCGTCTTACTGTCTATGCTTGAACCATTCCTGTGACACTAGTTATAGACTCCGATGCTTCACTCCAGGTTAACTGTATCCCTTGGACCTTTTTATTGACGATGAAACACAGATATTGCAACGGAACTAAATACAAAAGGCACAATGCCGACTTAAGTACAAGAAGACTGACTCTTCTTACTGTCTATGTTTTGAACCATTCCTGTGACACTAGTTATAGATTCCGATGCTTCACTCCAGGTTTACTGTATCCCTTCGTCCTTCTTATTGACGATGAAATACAGAAATTGCAGCGGAATTAAATACTAAAGGCACAATGCCGACTTAAGTACAAGAAGACTGACTCTTCTTTCTGACTATGCTTTGAACCATTCCTGTGACACTAGTTATAAATACCGTTGCTTCACTTCAGGTTTACTGTATCCCTCTGACCGTCTTATTGACGATGAAACACAGAAATTGCATCGGAAATAAATACAAAAGGAACAATGCCGACTTAAGTACAAGAAGACTGACTCTTCTTACTGTCTATGTTTTGAACCATTCGTGTGACTCTAGTTATAGATTCCGATGCTTCACTTCAGGTTTACTGTATCCCTCTGACCTTCTTATTGACAATGAAACACAGAAATTGCATCGGAATTAAATACAAAAGGCACCATACAGACTTAAGTACAAGAAGACTGACTCTTCTTACTGTCTATGGTTTAGAACCATTCCTGTGACACTAGTTATAGATACCGATGCTTCAATTCAGGTCTACTGTATCCCTCTTTCCTTCTTATTGACGATGAAACACAGTAATTGCATCGGAATTAAATACAAAAGGCACAATGCCGACTTAAGTACAAGAAGACTGACTCTTCTTACTGACTATGTTTTGAACCATTCCTGTGACACTAGTTATAGATTCCGATGCTTCACATCAGGTTTACTGTATCCGTCTGACCTTCTTATTGACGACGAAACACAGAAATTGCATCGGAATTAAATACAAAAGGCACAATGCCGACTTAAGTACATGTAGACTGACTTTTCCTACTGTCTATGTTTTGAACCATTCCTGTGACACTAGTTATAGATTCCGATGGTTCACTTCAGGTTTACTGTATCCCTTGGACCTACTTATTGACGACGAAACACAGAAATTGCATCGGACGTAAATACAAAAGGCACAATGCAGACTTAACTACAAGAAGACTGACTCTTCTTACTTTCTATGCTTTGAACCATTCCTGTGACACTAGTTATAGATTCCGATGCTTAACTTCAGGATTACTGTATCCCTCTGACCTTCTCAGTGACGATGAAACACAGAAATTGCATCGGAATTAAATACAAAAAGCACATTGCCGACTTAAGTACAAGAATACTGAGTCAACTTACTGTCTATGTTTTGAACCGTCCCTGTGACACTAGTTATAGATTCCGATGCTACACTCGAGGTTTGCTGTATCCCTTGGACCTTCTTATTCACGATGAAACACAGAACTTGCATCGGAATTAAATAGAAAAGGCACAATGCCGACTTAAGTACAAGAATACTGACTCAACTTACTGTCTATGTTATGAACCGTCCCTGTGACACATAGTTATAGATTCCGATGCTTCACTCCAGGTTTACTGTATCCCTTGGACCTTCTTATTGACGATGAAACACAGAAATTGCATCGGAATTAAATAGAAGAGGCACAATGCCGACTTATGTACAAGAAGACTGACTCTTCTTACTAACTATGTTTTGAACCATTCCTGTGACACTAGTTATAGATTCCGATACTTCACTTCAGGTTTACTGTATCCCTCTGACCTTCTTATTGACGATGAAACACTGGAATTGCATCGGAATAAAATAAAAAAGGCACAACGCCAAATTAAGTAGAAGAAGACTGACTCTTCTTACTGTCTATGTTTGAACCATTCCTGTGACACTAGCTATAGACTCCGATGCTTCACTCCAGGTTAACTGTATCCCTTGGACCTTTTTATTGACGATGAAACACAGAAATTGCAACGGAACTAAATACAAAAGGCACAATGCCGACTTAAGTACAAGAAGACTGACTCTTCTTACTGACTATGTTTTGAACCACTACTGTGACACCAGTTATAAATACCGATGCTTCACTTCGGGTTTACTGTATCCCTCTGACCGTCTTATTGACGATGAAACACAGAAATTGCATCGGAATTAAGTAGAATATGCACAATGCCGACTTAAGTACTAGAAGGCTGACTCTTCCTACTGTGTGTGTTCTGAACAATTCCTGTGACACTAGTTACAGATTCCGATTCTTCACATCAGGTTTACAGTATCCCTTGGACCTTCTTATTGACGATGAAACACAGAAATTGCATCAGAATTAAATAGAAAAGGCACAATGCCGACTTAAGTACAAGTAGACTGACGATTCTTACTGACTATGCTTTGAACAATTCCTGTGACACTGGTTATAGATTCCGATGCTTCACTTCAGGTTTACTGTATCCCTTGGACCTTCTTATTGACGATGAAACACAGATATTGCATCGGAATTAAATAGAAGAGGCACAATGCCGACTTATGTACAAGAAGACTGACTCTTCTTACTGTTTATGTTTTTAACCATTCCTGTGACACTAGTTATAGATTCTGATGCTCTACTCCTGGTTTACTGTATCCCTTAGGCCTTCTTGTTTACGAGTAAACAAGAAATTGCATCGGAATTAAATACAAAAGGCACAATGCCAACTAAAGTACCAGAAGACTGACTCTTCTTTCAGTCTATGTTTTGAACCATTCCTGTGACACTACTTATAGATTCCGGTGCTTCTCTCCAGGTTTACTGTATCGCTTGGACCTTCTTATTGACGATGAAACACAGAAATTTCATCAGAATTAAATAGAAAAAGCAAAATGCCGACTTAAGTACAAGAAGACTGACGCTTCTTACTGACTATGTTTTGAACCATTCCTGTGACACTACTTATTGATTCCGATTCTTCACTTCAGGTTTACTGTATCCCTTGGACCTTCTTATTGACGATGAAACACAGATATTGCATCGGAATTAAATAGAAAGGGCACAATGCCGACTTAAGTACAAGAAGACTGACTCTTCTTATTGTTTATGTTTTGAACCATTCCTGTGACACTAATTATAGATTCCGATGCTTCACTTCAGGTTTATTGTATCCCTCTGACCTTCCTATTGGCGATGAAACACAGAAATTGCATCCGAATTAAATACAAAAGGCACAATGCCGACTTAAGTACAAGAAGACTGACTCTTCTTACTGTCTATGTTTTTAACCATTCCTGTGACTCTAGTTATAGATTCCGATGCTTCACTTCAGGTTTACTGTATCCCTCTGACCTTCTAATTGACGATGAAACACAGAAATTGCGCCGGAATTAAATACAAAAGGCACAATGCCGACTTAAGTACAAGAAGAGTGACTCTTGCTCCTGTCTATGCTTTGAAACATTCCTGTGACACTAGTTATAGATTCCGATGCTTCACTTAAGGTTTACTGTATCCCTTGGACCTTCTTATTGCCGATGAAACACAGAAATAGCATCGGAATTAAATACAAAAGGCACAATGCCGACTTAAGTACAAGAAGACTGACTCTTCTTACTGTCTATGTTTTTAACCATTCCTGTGACTCTAGTTATAGATTCCGATGCTTCACTTCAGGTTTACTGTATCACTCTGACCTTCTAATTGACGATGAAACACAGAAATTGCGCCGGAATTAAATACAAAAGGCACAATGCCGACTTAAGTACAAGAAGAGTGACTCTTGCTCCTGTCTATGCTTTGAAACATTCCTGTGACACTAGTCATACATTCCGATGCTTAACTTCAGGTTTACTGTATCCCTTGGACCTTCTTATTGACGATTGAACACAGAAATGGCATCGGAATTCAATACAAAATGCACAATGCCGACTTAAGTACAAGAAGACTGACTCTTCTTACTGACTATGTTTTGAACCGTCCCTGTGACACTAGTTATAGATTCCGATGCTTCACTCCAGGTTTACTGTATCCCTTGGACCTTCTTATTGACGATGAAACACAGAAATTGCATCGGAATTAAATACAAGTGGCACAATGCCGACTTAAGTACAAGAAGACTGACTCTTCTTACTGACTATGTTTTGAACCTTTCCTGTGACACTAGTTATAGAGTCCGATGGTTCACTTCAGGTTTACTGTATCCCTTGGACCTTCTTATTAACGATAAACACAGAAACTGCATCGGAATTAAATACAGAAAGCACAAAGCCGACTCAACTACAAGAAGACTGACTCCTCTTACTGACTATGCTTTTAACCATTCCTGTGACACTAGTTATAGATTCCGATGCTTAACTTCAGGATTACTGTATCCCTCTGACCTTCATAGTGACGTTGATACACAGAAATTGCATCGGAATTAAATACAAAAAGGACAATGCCGAGTTAAGTACAAGAATACTGACACATCTTACTGTCTTTGTTTTGAACCGCCCCTGTGACTGTAGTTATAGATTCCGATGCTTCACTCCAGGTTTAATGTATCCCTTGGACCTTCTTATTGACGATGAAGCACAGAAATTGCATCGGAATTAAATACAAAAGGCACAATGCCGACTTAAGTACAAGGAGAGTGACTCTTCTTACTGACTATGTTATAAACCATTCCTGTGACACTAATTGATTCCAATGCTTCACTTCAGGCTTACAGTATCCCTCTGACCTTCTTATTGACGATGAAACACAGAAATTGCATCGGAATTAAATACAAAAGGCGCAATGCCGAATTAAGTACAAGAAGACTGACTCTTGTTACTGTCTATGTTTTGAACCATTCCTGTGACACTAGTTATAGACTCTGATGCTTCACTCCAGGTTAATTGTATCCCTTGGACCTTCTTATTGACGATGAAACACAGAAATTGCATCGGAATTAAGTACAAAAGGCACAATGCCGACTTAAGTACAAGAAGACTGACTCTTCTTACTGACTATGTTTTGAACCATTCTTGAGACATTAGCTATAGATTCCGATGCTTCACCTCAGGTTTACTGTATCCCTTACACCTTCTTATTGACGATGAAACACAGAAATAGCATCGGAATTAAATACAAAAGGAACAATGCCGACTTAAGTACAAGAAGACTGACTCTTCTTACTGTCTATGTTTTGAACCATTCGTGTGACTCTAGTTATAGATTCCGATGCTTCATTTCAGGTTTACTGTATCCCATGGACTCTCGTATTGACGATGAAACACAGAAATTTCATCGGAATCAAATACAAAACGCACAATACCGACATAAGTACAAGAAGACTGACTCTTCTTACTGACTGTGTTTTGAACCATTCCTGTGACACTAGTCATAGATTCCGATGCTTAACTTCAGGTTTACTGTATGCCTTTGAGCTTCTTATTGACGATGAAACACAGAAATTGCATCGGAATTAAATACAAAAGGCACAATGCCGACTTAAGTACATGTAGACTGACTTTTCCTACTGTCTACGTTTTGAACCATTCCTGTGACAGTGGTTATAGATTCCGATGGTTCACTTCAGGTTTACTGTATCCCTTGGACCTACTTATTGACGATGTAACATAGAAATTGCATCGGACTTAAATACAAAAGGCACAATGCAGACTTAACTACAAGAAGACTGACTCTTCTTACTGACTTTGCTTTGAACCATTCCTGTGACACTAGTTATAGATTCCGATGCTTTACTCCAGGTTTACTGTATCCCTTGGACCTTCTTATTGACGATGAAACACAGATATTGCATCGAAATTAAATACAAAAGGCATAATGCCGACTTAAGTACAAGAAGACTGACTCTTCTTACTGACTCTGTTTTGAACCATTCCTGTGACATTAGTTATAGATTCCGATGCTTCACTTCAGGTTTACTGTATCCCTCTGACCTTCTTATTGACTAAGAATCACAGAAATTGCATCGGAATTAAATACGAAAGGCACAATGCCGAATTAAGTACAAGAAGACTGACTCTTCTTGCTGCCTATGTTTTGAACCATTCCTGTGACACTAGTAATAGACTCCGATGCTTCACTCCAGGTTTACTGTATCCCTCTGACCTTCTTATTGACGATGAAACACTGAAATTGCATCGGAATTAAATACAATAGGCACAATGCCGACTTAAGTACAAGAAGAGTGACTCTTGCTACTGTCTATGTTTTGAACCATTCCTGTGACACTAGTTATAGATTGCGATGCTTCACTTCAGGTTTACTGTATCCCTTGGACCTTCGTATTGACGATGAAACACAGAAATTTCATCGGAATTAAAAAGAAAAGGCACAATACCGACATAAGTACAAGAAGACTGACTCTTCTTACTGACTATGTTTTGAACCATTCCTGTGACACTAGTCATAGATTCCGATGCTTAACTTCAGGTTTACTGTATCCCTTGGACCTTCTTATTGAAGATTAAACACAGAAATTACATCGGAATTAAGTACAAAAGGCACAAGCCGACTTGAGTACAAGAAGACTGACTCTTCTTACTTCCTATGTTTTGAACCATTCTTATGACATTAGCTATAGATTCCGATGCTTCACCTCAGGTTTACTGTATCCCTTACACATTCTTATTGACGATGAAACACAGAAATAGCATCGGAATTAAATACAAAAGGAACAATGCCGACTTAAATACAAGAAGACTGACTCTTCTTACTGTCTATGTTTTGAACCATTCGTGTGACTCTAGCTATAGATTCCGATGCTTCACTTCAGGTTTACTGTATCCCTCTGACCTTCTTATTGACGATGAAACACAGAAATTGCATCGGAATTAAATACAAAAGGCACCATACCGACTTAAGTACAAGAAGACAGACTCTTCTTACTGTCTATGTTTTAGAACCATTCCTGTGATACTAGTTATAGATTACAATGTTTCAATTCAGGTCTACTGTATCCCTTGGACCTTCTTATTGACGATGAAACACAGAAATTGCATCGGAATTAAATACAAGAGGCACAATGCCGACTTAAGTACAAGAAGACTGACTCTTCTTACTGACTATGTTTTGAACCTTTCCTGTGACACTAGTTATAGAGTCCGATGGTTCACTTCAGGTTTACTGTATCCCTTGGACCTTCTTATTAACGATAAACACAGAAACTGCATCGGAATTAAATACAGAAGGCACAAAGCCGACTTAACTACAAGAAGACTGACTCCTCTTACTGACTATGCTTTTAACCATTCCTGTGACACTAGTTATAGATTCCGATGCTTAACTTCAGGATTACTGTATCCCTCTGACCTTCATAGTGACTAGTAACTAGAAATTGCATCGGAATTAAATACAAAAAGCACAATGCCGAGTTAAGTACAAGAATACTGACTCATCTTACTGTCTTTGTTTTGAACCGCCCCTGGGACTGTAGTTATAGATTCCGATGCTTCACTCCAGGTTTAATGTATCCCTTGGACCTTCTTATTGACGAAGAAGCACAGAAACTGCATCGGAATTAAATACAAAAGGCACAATGCCGACTTAAGTACAAGGAGAGTGACTCTTCTTACTGACTATGTTTTAAACCATTCCTGTGACACTAATTGATTCCGATGCTTCACTTCAGGCTTACAGTATCCCTCTGACCTTCTTATTGACGATGAAACACAGAAATTGCATCGGAATTAAATACAAAAGGCGCAATGCCGAATTAAGTACAAGAAGACTGACTCTTGTTACTGTCTATGTTTTGAACCATTCCTGTGACACTAGTTATAGACTCTGATGCTTCACTCCAGGTTAATTGTATCCCTTGGACCTTCTTATTGACGATGAAACACAGAAATTGCATCGGAATTAAGTACAAAAGGCACAATGCCGACTTAAGTACAAGTAGACTGACTCTTCTTACTGACTATGTTTTGAACCATTCTTGAGACATTAGCTATAGATTTCGATGCTTCACCTCAGGTTTACTGTATCCCTTACACCTTCTTATTGACGATGAAACACAGAAATAGCATCGGAATTAAATACAAAAGGAACAATGCCGACTTAAGTACAAGAAGACTGACTCTTCTTACTGTCTATGTTTTGAACCATTCGTGTGACTCTAGTTATAGATTCCGATGCTTCATTTCAGGTTTACTGTATCCCATGGACCCTCGTATTGACGATGAAACACAGAAATTTCATCGGAATCAAATACAAAACGCACAATACCGACATAAGTACAAGAAGACTGACTCTTCCTACTGACTGTGTTTTGAACCATTCCTGTGACACTAGTCATAGATTCCGATGCTTAACTTCAGGTTTACTGTATGCCTCTGAGCTTCTTATTGACGATGAAACACAGAAATTGCATCGGAATTAAATACAAAAGGCACAATGCCGACTTAAGTACATGTAGACTGACTTTTCCTACTGTCTACGTTTAGAACCATTCCTGAGACAGTGGTTATAGATTCCGATGGTTCACTTCAGGTTTACTGTATCCCTTGGACCTGCTTATTGACGATGAAACATAGAAATTGCATCGGACTTAAATACAAAAGGCACAATGCAGACTTAACTACAAGAAGACTGACTCTTCTTACTGACTATGCTTTGAACCATTCCTGTGACACTAGTTATAGATTCCGATGTTTAACTTCAGGATTACTGTATCCCTCTGACCTTCTTAGTGACGATGAAACACAGAAATTGCATCGGAATTAAATACACAAAGCACATTGCCGACTTAAGTACAAGAATACTGACTCATCTTACTGTCTATGTTTTGAACCGTCCCTGTGACACTAGTTATAGATTCCGATGCTTCACTTCAGGTTTACTGCATCCCTTGGACCTACTTATTGACGATGAAACACAGAAATTGCATCGGACTTAAATACAAAAGGCACAATGCAGACTTAACTACAAGAAGACTGACTCTTCTTACTGTCTATGCTCTGAACCATTCCTGTGTTACTAGTTATAGATTCCGTTGCTTAACTTCAGGATTACTGTATCCCTCTGACCTTCTTAGTGACGATGAAACACAGAAAGTGCATCGGAATTAAATACAAAAGTCACATTGCCGACTTAAGTACAAGAATACTGACTCATCTTACTGTCTATGTTTTGAACCGTCCCTGTGACACCAGTTTTAAATTCCGATGCTTCAATCCAGGTTTACTGTATCCCTTGGACCTTCTTATTGACGATGAAACACAGAAATTGCATCGGAATTAAATACAAAAGGCACAATGCCGACTTAAGTAAAAGAAGTCTGACTTTTCTTACTGTCTATGTTTTGAACCATTCCTGTGACACTAGTTATAGATTCCGATGCTTCACTCCAGGTTTACTGTATCACTTGGACCTTCTTATTGACGATGAAACACAGAAATTGCCTCGGAATTAAATACAAAAGGCACAATGCCGACTTAAGTACAAGAAGACTGACTCTTCTTACTGACTATGTTTCGAACCATTCCTGTGACACTAGTTATAGGTTCCGATACTTCACTTCAGGTTTAATGTATCCCTCTGACCTGCTTATTGACGATGAAACACTGAAATTGCATCGGAATTCAATACAAAAGGCACAATGCCAAATTAAGTACAAGAAGACTGACTCGTCTTACTGTCTATGCTTGAACCATTCCTGTGACACTAGTTATAGGCTCCGATGCTTCACTCCAGGTTAACTGTATCCCTTGGACCTTTTTATTGACGATGAAACACAGATATTGCAACGGAACTAAATACAAAAGGCACAATGCCGACTTAAGTACAAGAAGACTGACTCTTCTTACTGTCTATGTTTTGAACCATCCCTGTGACACTAGTTATAGATTCCGATGCTTCACTCCAGGTTTACTGTATCCCTTGGTCCTTCTTATTGACGATGAAATACAGAAATTGCAGCGGAATTAAATACAAAAGGCACAATGCCGACTTAAGTACAAGAAGACTGACTCTTCTTTCTGACTATGCTTTGAACCATTCCTGTGACACTAGTTATAAATACCGATGCTTCACTTCAGGTTTACTGTATCCCTCTGACCGTCTTATTGACGATGAAACACAGAAATTGCATCGGAAATAAATACAAAAGGAACAATGCCGACTTAAGTACAAGAAGACTGACTCTTCTTACTGTCTATGTTTTGAACCATTCGTGTGACTCTAGTTATAGATTCCGATGCTTCACTTCAGGTTTACTGTATCCCTCTGACCTTCTTATTGACAATGAAACACAGAAATTGCATCGGAATTAAATACAAAAGGCACCATACAGACTTAAGTACAAGAAGACTGACTCTTCTTACTGTCTATGGTTTAGAACCATTCCTGTGACACTAGTTATAGATACCGAAGCTTCAATTCAGGTCTACTGTATCCCTCTTTCCTTCTTATTGACGATGAAACACAGTAATTGCATCGGAATTAAATACAAAAGGCACAATGCCGACTTAAGTACAAGAAGACTGACTCTTCTTACTGACTATGTTTTGAACCATTCCTGTGACACTAGTTATAGATTCCGATGCTTCACATCAGGTTTACTGTATCCCTCTGACCTTCTTATTGACGATGAAACACAGAAATTGCATCGGAATTAAATACAAAAGGCACAATGCCGACTTAAGTACATGTAGACTGACTTTTCCTACTGTCTATGTTTTGAACCATTCCTGTGACACTAGTTATAGATTCCGATGGTTCACTTCAGGTTTACTGTATCCCTTGGACCTACTTATTGACGATGAAACACAGAAATTGCATCGGACGTAAATACAAAAGGCACAATGCAGACTTAACTACAAGAAGACTGACTCTTCTTACTTTCTATGCTTTGAACCATTCCTGTGACACTAGTTATAGATTCCGATGCTTAACTTCAGGATTACTGTATCAATCTGACCTTCTCAGTGACGATGAAACACAGAAATTGCATCGGAATTAAATACAAAAAGCACATTGCCGACTTAAGTACAAGAATACTGAGTCAACTTACTGTCTATGTTTTGAACCGTCCCTGTGACACTAGTTATAGATTCCGATGCTACACTCGAGGTTTACTGTATCCCTTGGACCTTCTTATTCACGATGAAACACAGAACTTGCATCGGAATTAAATAGAAAAGGCACAATGCCGACTTAAGTACAAGAATACTGACTCAACTTACTGTCTATGTTATGCACCGTCCCTGTGACACTAGTTATAGATTCCGATGCTTCACTCCAGGTTTACTGTATCCCTTGGACCTTCTTATTGACGATGAAACACAGAAATTGCATCGGAATTAAATAGAAGAGGCACAATGCCGACTTATGTACAAGAAGACTGACTCTTCTTACTAACTATGCTTTGAACCATTCCTGTGACACTAGTTATAGATTCCGATACTTCACTTCAGGTTTACTGTATCCCTCTGACCTTCTTATTGACGATGAAACACTGGAATTGCATCGGAATAAAATAAAAAAGGCACAACGCCAAATTAAGTAGAAGAAGACTGACTCTTCTTACTGTCTATGTTTGAACCATTCCTGTGACACTAGCTATAGACTCCGATGCTTCACTCCAGGTTAACTGTATCCCTTGGACCTTTTTATTGACGATGAAACACAGAAATTGCAACGGAACTAAATACAAAAGGCACAATGCCGACTTAAGTACAAGAAGACTGACTCTTCTTACTGACTATGTTTTGAACCACTACTGTGACACCAGTTATAAATACCGATGCTTCACTTCGGGTTTACTGTATCCCTCTGACCGTCTTATTGACGATGAAACACAGAAATTGCGTCGGAATTAAATAGAATATGCACAATGCCGACTTAAGTACTAGAAGGCTGACTCTTCCTACTGTGTGTGTTCTGAACAATTCCTGTGACACTAGTTACAGATTCCGATTCTTCACTTCAGGTTAACAGTATCCCTTGGACCTTGATATTGACGATGAAACACAGAAATTGCATCAGAATTAAATAGAAAAGGCACAATGCCGACTTAAGTACAAGTAGACTGACGATTCTTACTGACTATGTTTTGAACAATTCCTGTGACACTGGTTATAGATTCCGACGCTTCACTTCAGGTTTACTGTATCTCTTGGACCTTCTTATTGACGATGAAACACAGATATTGCATCGGAATTAAATAGAAGAGGCACAATGCCGACTTATGTACAAGAAGACTGACTCTTCTTACTGTTTATGTTTTTAACCATTCCTGTGACACTAGTTATAGATTCTGATGCTCTACTCCTGGTTTACTGTATCCCTTAGGCCTTCTTGTTTACGAGTAAACAAGAAATTGCATCGGAATTAAATACAAAAGGCACAATGCCAACTAAAGTACCAGAAGACTGACTCTTCTTTCAGTCTATGTTTTGAACCATTCCTGTGACACTACTTGTAGATTCCGGTGCTTCTCTCCAGGTTTACTGTATCGCTTGGACCTTCTTATTGACGATGAAACACAGAAATTTCATCAGAATTAAATAGAAAAAGCAAAATGCCGACTTAAGTACAAGAAGACTGACGCTTCTTACTGACTATGTTTTGAACCATTCCTGTGACACTACTTATTGATTCCGATTCTTCACTTCAGGTTTACTGTATCCCTTGGACCTTCTTATTGACGATGAAACACAGATATTGCATCGGAATTAAATAGAAAGGGCACAATGCCGACTTAAGTACAAGAAGACTGACTCTTCTTATTGTTTATGTTTTGAACCATTCCTGTGACACTAATTGTAGATTCCGATGCTTCACTTCAGGTTTATTGTATCCCTCTGACCTTCCTATTGACGATGAAACACAGAAATTGCATCCGAATTAAATACAAAAGGCACAATGCCGACTTAAGTACAAGAAGACTGACTCTTCTTACTGTCTATGTTTTTAACTATTCCTGTGACTCTAGTTATAGATTCCGGTGCTTCACTTCAGGTTTACTGTATCCCTCTGACCTTCTAATTGACGATGAAACACAGAAATTGCGCCGGAATTAAATACAAAAGGCACAATGCCGACTTAAGTACCAGAAGAGTGACTCTTGCTCCTGTCTATGCTTTGAAACATTCCTGTGACACTAGTTTTAGATTCCGATGCTTCACTTAAGGTTTACTGTATCCCTTGGACCTTCTTATTGCCGATGAAACACAGAAATAGCATCGGAATTAAATACAAAAGGCACAATGCCGACTTAAGTACAAGAAGACTGACTCTTCTTACTGTCTATGTTTTTAACCATTCCTGTGACTCTAGTTATAGATTCCGATGCTTCACTTCAGGTTTACTGTATCACTCTGACCTTCTAATTGACGATGAAACACAGAAATTGCGCCGGAATTAAATACAAAAGGCACAATGCCGACTTAAGTACAAGAAGAGTGACTCTTGCTCCTGTCTATGCTTTGAAACATTCCTGTGACACTAGTCATACATTCCGATGCTTAACTTCAGGATTACTGTATCCCTTGGACCTTCTTATTGACGATTGAACACAGAAATGGCATCGGAATTTAATACAAAATGCACAATGCCGACTTAAGTACAAGAAGACTGACTCTTCTTACTGACTATGTTTTGAACCATTCCTGTGACACTAGTTATAGATTCCGATGCTTAACTTCAGGATTACTGTATCCCTCTGACCTTCTTAGTGACGATGAAACACAGAAATGGCATCGGAATTAAATACAAAAAGCACATTGCCGACTTAAGTACAAGAATACTAAGTCAACTTACTGTCTATGTTTTGAACCGTCCCTGTGACACTAGTTATAGATTCCGATGCTTCCCTCCAGGTTTACTGTATCCCTTGGACCTTCTTATTGACGATGAAACACAGAAATTGCATCGGAATTAAATACAAAAGGCACAATGCCGACTGAAGTACAAGAAGACTGACTCTTCTTACTGTCTATGTTTTGAACCATTCCTGTGACACTAGTTATAGATTCCGATACTTCACTTCAGGTTTACTGTTCCCTCTGACCATCTTATTGACGATGAAACACTAGAATTGCATCGGAATTAAATACAAAAGGCACAACGCCAAATTAAGTACAAGAAGACTGACTCTTCTTACTGTCTATGTTTGAACCATTCCTGTGACACTAGTTATAGACTCTGATGCTTCACTCCAGGTTAACTGTATCCCTTGGACCTTTTTATTGACGATGAAACACAGAAATTGCAACGGAACTAAATACAAAAGGCACAATGCCGACTTAAGTACAAGAAGACTGACTCTTCTTACTGACTATGTTTTGAACCGTCCCTGTGACACTAGTTATAGATTCCGATGCTTCACTCCAGGTTTACTGTATCCCTTGGACCTTCTTATTGACGATGAAACACAGAAATTGCATCGGAATTAAATACAAAAGGCACAATGACGACTGAAGTACAAGAAGACTGACTCTTCTTACTGTCTATGTTTTGAACCATTCCTGTGACACTAGTTATAGATTCCGATACTTCACTTCAGGTTTACTGTACCCTCTTACCTTCTTATTAACGATGAAACACTAGAATTGCATCGGAATTAAATACAAAAGGCACAACGCCAAATTAAGTACAAGAAGACTGACTCTTCTTACTGTCTATGTTTGAACCATTCCTGTGACACTAGTTATAGACTCCGATGCTTCACTCCAGGTTAACTGTATCCCTTGGACCTTTTTATTGACGATGAAACACAGAAATTGCAACGGAACTAAATACAAAAGGCACAATGCCGACTTAAGTACAAGAAGACTGACTCTTCTTACTGACTATGTTTGAACCACTCCTGTGACACTAGTTATAAATACCGATGCTTCACTTCGGGTTTACTGTATCCTTCTGACCGTCTTAATGACGATGAAACACAGAAATTGCATCGGAATTAAATAGAATATGCACAATGCCGACTTAAGTACTAGAAGGCTGACTCTTCCTACTGTGTGTGCTTTGAACAATTCCTGTGACACTAGTTACAGATACCGATTCTTCACTTCAGGTTTACAGTATCCCTTGGACCTTCTTATTGACGATGAAACACAGAAATTGCATCAGAATTAAATAGAAAAGGCACAATGCCGACTTAAGTACAAGTAGACTGACGATTCTTACTGACTATGTTTTGAACCAGTCCTGTGACACTAGGTATAGATTCCGATGGTTCACTGCAGGTTTACTGTATCCCTTGGACCTTCTTATTGACGATGAAACACAGATATTGCATCGGAATTAAATAGAAAAGGCACAATGCCGACTAAAGTACCAGAAGACTGACTCTTCTTTCAGTCTATGTTTTGAACCATTCCTGTGACACTACTTATAGATTCCGGTGCTTCTCTCCAGGTTTACTGTATCGCTTGGACCTTCTTATTGACGATGAAACACAGAAAATTCATCAGAATTAAATAGAAAAAGCAAAATGCCGACTTAAGTACAAGAAGACTGACGCTTCTTACTGACTATGTTTTGAACCATTCCTGTGACACTAGTTATAGATTCCGATTCTTCACTTCAGGTTTACTGTATCCCTTGGACCTTCTTATTGACGATGAAACACAGATATTGCATCGGAATAAAATAGAAAAGGCACAATGCCGACTTAAGTACAAGAAGACTGACTCTTCTTACTGTTTATGTTTTGAACCATTCCTGTGACACTAATTATAGATTCCGATGCTTCACTTCAGGTTTATTGTATCCCTCTGACCTTCCTATTGACGATGAAAGACAGAAATTGCATCCGAATTAAATACAAAAGGCACAATGCCGACTTAAGTACAAGAAGACTGACTCTTCTTACTGTCTATGATTTTAACCATTCCTGTGACTCTAGTTATAGATTCCGATGCTTCACTTCAGGTTTACTGTATCCCTCTGACCTTCTAATTGACGATGAAACACAGAAATTGCACCGGAATTAAATACAAAAGGCACAATGCTGACTTAAGTACAAGAAGAGTGACTCTTGCTCCTGTCTATCCTTTGAAACATTCCTGTGACACTTGTTATAGATTCCGATGCTTCACTTAAGGTTTACTGTATCCCTTAGACCTTCTTATTGACGATGAAACACAGAAACTGCATCGGAATTGAATACAAAAGGCACTATACCGACATAAGTACAAGAGGACTGACTCTTCTTAATGACTATGTTTTGAATCATTCCTGTGACACTAGTCATAGATTCCGATGCTTAACTTCAGGATTACTGTATCCCTTGGACCTTCTTATTGACGATTGAACACAGAAATGGCATCGGAATTTAATACAAAATGCACAATGCCGGCTTAAGTACAAGAAGACTGACTCTTCTTACTGACTATGTTTTGAACCATTCCTGTGACACTACCTATAGATTCCGATGCTTCACTTCAGGTTTACTGTATCCCTTAACCTTCTTACTGACGATGAAACACAGAAATAGCATCGGAATTAAATACAAGTGGCACAATACCGACTTAAGTACAGGAAGACTGACTCTTCTTACTGTCTATGTTTTGAACCATTCCTGTGACTCTAGTTATAGATTCCGATGCTTCACGTCAGGTTTACTGTATCCTCTGACGTTCTTATTGACGATGAAACACATAAATTGCATCGGAATTAAATACAAAAGGCACAATGCCGACTTAAGTACAAGAATACTGACTCTTCTTACTGTGTATGTTTTGAACCGTCCCTGTGACACTAGTTATAGATTCCGATGCTTTACTCCAGGTTTACTGTATCCCTTGGACCTTCTTCTTGACGATGAAACACAGAAATTGCATCGAAATTAAATACAAAAGGCATAATGCCGACTTAAGTACAAGAAGACTGACTCTTCTTACTGACTATGTTTTGAACCATTCCTGTGACACTAGTTATAGATTCCGATGCTTCACTTCAGGTTTACTGTATCCCTCTGACCTTCTTATTGACGAAGAATCACAGAAATTGCATCGGAATTAAATAGAAAAGGCACAATGCCGAATTAAGTACAAGAAGACTGACTCTTCTTACTGCCTATATTTTGAACCATTCCTGTGACACTAGTTATAGACTCCGATGCTTCACTCCAGGTTTACTGTATCCCTCTGACCTTATTGTCGATTAAATACAGAAATTGCATCGGAATTAAATACAATAGGCACAATGCCGACATAAGTACAAGAAGACTGACTCTTCCTACTGTCTATGTTTGCACCATTCCTGTGACACTAGTTATAGATTCCGATGCTTCACACCAGGTTTACTGTGTCCCTTGGACCTTCTTATTGACGATGAAACACAGAAATGGCATCGGAATTTAATACAAAATGCACAATGCCGACTTAAGTACATGAAGACTGACTCTTCTTACTGACTATGTTTTGAACCATTCCTGTGACACTACCTATAGATTCCGATGCTTCACTTCAGCTTTACTGTATCCTCTGACCTTCTTATTGACGATGAAACACAGAAATTGCATCGGAATTAAATACAAAAGGCACTATGCCGACTTAAGTACAAGAAGACTGACTCATCTTACTGACTATATTTTGAACCATTCCTGTGACACTAGTTATAGATTCCGATGGTTCATTTCAGGTTTACTGTATCCCTTGGACCCTCTTGTTGACGATGAAACTCAGAAATTGCATCGGAATTAAATACAAAAAGCACAATGCCGACTTAAGTACAAGAAGACTGACACTTCCAACTGTCTATGTTTTGAACCATTCCTGTGACACTAGTTCTAGAGTCCGATGCTTCTCTTCAGGTTTACTGTATCCCTCTGACCGTCTTATTGACGATGAAACACAGAAATTGCATCGCAATTAAATAGAAAATGCGCAATGCCGACTTAAGTACTAGAAGACGGACTCTTCCTACTGTGTATGTTTTGAACCATTCCTGTGACACTAGTTATAGAATCCGATGCATCACTTCAGGATTACTGTATCCCTCTGACCTTCTTAGTGACGATGAAACACAGATATTGCATCGGAATTAAATACAAAAAGCACATTGCCGACTTAAGTACAAGAATACTGAAACATCTTACTGTCTATGATTTGAACCGTCCCTGTGACACTAGTTATAGATTCCGATGCATCTCTCCAGGTGTACTGTATCCCTTGGACCTTCTTATTGATGATGAAACACAGAAATTGCATCGGAATTAAATACAAAAGGCACAATGCCGACTTATGTAAAAGAAGTCTGACTTTTCTTTCGGTCTATGTTTTCAACCATTCCTGTGACACTAGTTATAGATTCCGATGCTTCACTCCAGGTTTACTGTATCCCTTGGACCATCTTATTGACGATGAAACACAGAAATTGCATCGGAATTAAATAGAAAACGCACAATGATGACTTAAGTACAAGAAGACTAACTCTTCTTACTGACTATGTTTTGAACCATTCCTGTGACACTAGTTATAGATTCCGATACTTCACTTCAGGTTTACTGTATCCCTCTGACCTTCTTATTGAAGATGAAACACTGAAATTGCTACGGACTTAAATACAAAAGGCACAACGCCAAATTAAGTACAAGGAGACTGACTCTTCTTACTGACTATGTTTTGAACCATTCCTGTGACACTAGTTATAAATACCGATGCTTCACTTCAGGTTTACTGTATCCCTCTGACCTTCTTATTGACGATGAAACACAGAAATTGCATCGGAATTAAATACAAAAGGCGCAATGCCGAATTAAGTACAAGAAGACTGACTCTTGTTACTGTCTATGTTTTGAACCATTCCTGTGACACTAGTTATAGACTCTGATGCTTCACTCCAGGTTAATTGTATCCCTTGGACCTTCTTATTGACGATGAAACACAGAAATTGCATCGGAATTAAGTACAAAAGGCACAATGCCGACTTAAGTACAAGGAGACTGACTCTTCTTACTGACTATGTTTTGAACCATTCCTGTGACACTAGTTATAAATACCGATGCTTCACTTCAGGTTTACTGTATCCCTCTGACCGTCTTATTGACGATGAAGAACAGGAATTGCATCGGAAATAAATAGAATATGCACAATGCGAACTTAAGTACTAGAATTCTGACTCCTCCTACTGTGTATGTTTTGAACCATTCCTGTGACACTAGTTACAGATTCCGATGCTTCACTTCAGGTTTACAGTATCCCTTGGACCTTATTATTGACGATGAAACATAGAAATTGCATCAGAATTAAATAGAAAAGGCACAATGCCGACTTAAGTACAAGTAGACTGACGCTTCGTACTGACTATGTTTTGAACCATTTCTGTGACACTAGTTATAGATTCCGATGCTTCACTTCAGGTTTACTGTATCCCTTGGACCTTCTTTTTTACGATGAAACACAGATATTGCATCGGAATTAAAAAAAAGGCACAATGCCGACTTATGTACAAGAAGACTGTTTCTTCCTACTGTTTATGTTTTTAACCATTCCTGTGACACTAGTTATAGATTCCGATGCTTAACTTCAGGATTACTGGTTTCCTTTGACCTTCCTGGTGACGATGAAACACAGAAACTGCATCGGAATTAAATACATAAAGCACATTGCCGACTTAAGTAATAGAATACTGACTCATCTTACTGTCTATGTTTTGAACCGTCCCTGTTACACTAGTTATAGATTACGATGCTTCACTTCAGGTTTACTGTATCCCTTGGACCTTCACATTAACCATGAAACACAGATATTGCTTCGGGATTGAATACAAAAGGCACAACCGAGTTACGTACAAGAAGAGTGAATCTTCTAAGAGTTCGAGCGTTGAGCGGCTCCTGGGAGACCAGTATTAGATTCCGATGTACCAGTGCTGGTACACTGTATCCCTTGCACCTTCACATTGACCATGAAACACAGAAATTGCATCGGGATTGAATACAAAATGCACAATGCCATCTTATGTACAAGAAGAGTGAATTTTCAAAGAGTTTGTGCTTTGAGCGGCTCCTCAATGACCAGTATTACATTCCGATACACCAGTGGCGGTTTACTGTATCCCTTGGCCCTTAACACTGACCATGAAACACAGAAATTGCATCTGGATTGAATACATAATGCTCAGTGCCGACTTAAGTACAAGCAGATCGAACCTTCTATGACTTTGTGTTTTGAGCGGCTCTTGGGAGACCAGTCTCAGATTCCGTTGCATCAGTGCAGGTTTACTGTATCCCTTGGACCTTCACACTGACCATGAGACACAGATATTGCATCGGGATTGATTACAAAATGCACAATGCCAACTTAAGTACAAGAAGAGTGAATCTTTTAAGAGTTTGTGCTCTGGGCGGCTCCGAGGGTCCAGTATTAGATTCCGTTGCACCAGTGCAGTTTTACTGTATCCCTTGTACCTTCACATTGACCATGAAACACAGAAATTTCATCGGGATTGAATACAAAAGGGACAATGCCGACTGAAGTACAGTAAGAGTGAATTTTCTAAGAGTTTGTGGTTCGAGCGGCTCCTGGGAGACCAGTGTTAGTTTCCGATGCACCAGAGCAGGTTTACTGTATCGCGTGGACCTTCACATTGAACATGAAACACAAAAATTGCATCGGGATTGAATACAAAACAGACAATGCCGACTTAGGTACAAGAGGAGTGAAACTTTTAAGAGTTTGTGCTTTGAGCGGCTACTGGGCGACCAGTACTAGGTCCCGATTCACCTGTTCAGGTTTACTGTATCCCTTGGTCCATCACATTAAATCATGAAGCACATATATTTCATCGGGATTGAATACGAAAGGGACAATGCCGACTTAAGTGCAAGATGAGTGAATCTTTTCAGAGTTTGTGCTTTGAGCGGCTCCTGGGATACCAGTATTAGTTTCAGATGCACCAGTGCAGGTTTACTGTATCCCCTAGACCTTCACATTGACCATGACACCGAAATTGAATAGGGATTGAATACAAATGGGACAACGCTGACTTAAGTACAAGAAGAGTTAAACTTCCAAGAGTTTGTGCTTCGAGCGGTTCCTGGGAGACCAGTATTAGATTCCAAAGCACCAGTGCTGGTATACTGTATCCCTTGCACCTTCACATTGACAATGAAACACAGAAATTGCGACGGGATTGAATACAAAATGCACAATGCCATATTAAGTGCAAGAAGAGTGAATTTTCAAAGAGTTTCTGCTTTGAGCGGCTCCTCAAAGACCAGTATTAGATTCCGGTGCACCAGTGGGGGTTTACTGTATCCCTTGGCCCTTAACATTGACCATGATACACAGGAATTGCATCGGGATGGAATACATTGGGACAATGCCGACTTAAGTGCAAAAAGAGTGAATCTTCTAAGAGTTTGAGTTTTGAGCGGCTCCTGGGTGTCCAGTATTAGATTCCGATGCACCTGTGCAGGTTTACTGTATCCCATGGACCTTCACATTGCCCATGTAACAGAGAAATTGCATCGGGATTGAATACAAAAGGGTCAAGCCGACTTAAGTACAAGAAGAGTAAATTTTCTCAGAGTTTGTGGTTTGGGCCGCTCCTGGGAGACCAGTGTTAGTTTCCGATGCACCAGAGCAGGTTTACTGTATCCCGTGGACCTTCCCATTGACCATGAAACACATAAATTGCATCCCGATTGAATACAAATTGCACAATGCCAACTTAAGTACAAAAAGAATGAATTTTCCAAGAGTTTGTGCTTTGAGCGGCTCCTCGGAGACCAGTTTTAGATTCCGATGCACCTGTGCTAGTTTACTGTATCCCTTGGACCTTCACATTGACCATGACACACAGAAATTGCTTCGGGACTGAATACACAAGGCACAAATCCGACTTATGTACAAGAAGAGTGAATCTTCTAAGAGTTTCTGCTCTGAGCGGCTCCTAGGAGACCAGTATTTGATTCCGTTGCACCAGTGCAGGTTTACTGTATCCCTTGGACTTTCAACTTGACCATGAAACACAGTCATTGCATCGGGATAAAATACAAAATGGACAATGCCGACTTAAGTTTAAGAAGAGTGAATTTTCTAAGAGTTTGCAGTTTGAGCGGCTCCTGGGAGGCCAGTGTTAGATTCCGATGCACCAGTGCAGGTTCTCTGTATCACTTGGACCTTCACATTGACCATGAAACACAGAGGTTGCATCGGGATAGAATGCAAGAGGGACAATGCCGACTTAAGTACAAGGAGAAAGAATCTCTTCAGAGTTTGTGCTTTGAGCAGCTCCTGGGATATCAGTATTAGATTCCGATGCACCAGTGCAGGTTTATTCTCTCCCTTGGACCTTCACATTGACCAAGAAACTCAGAAATTGCATCGGGATTGAATACAAAAGCCACAATGCCGCCTTAAGTACAAGCAGAGTTAAAATTCTAAGAGTTTGTGTAGTGAGCGGCTCCTGGGAGACCAATATAAGTTTCCGATGCATCAGCGCAGGTTTACTGTATACCTTGGACCTTCCCATTGACCATGAAACACAGATATTGCATCGGGATTGAATACAAATGGGTCAATGCCGACTTAAGTACAAGTAGAGGGAATCTTCTAAGAGATTGTGATTCGCGCGGCTCCTGGGAGACCAGTATTAGATTACGATGCACCAGTGCTGGTTTACTGTATCCCTTGGACCTTCACACTGAATATGAAACACAGAAATCGCATCGGGATTGAGAACAAAAGGGACAATGCCGACATAAGTACAAGAAGAGTGAATCTTCAAAGGGTTTGTGCATTGAGCGGCTCCTGGGAGACCAGTATTAGATTGCGATGCACAAGTGCAGGTTTACTGTATCCCTTGGACCTTCACATTGACCATGAAACACAGAAATCGCATCAGGATTGAATACAAAATGCACAATGCCAACTTAAGTACAAAAAGAGTGAATCTTCTAAGAGTATGAGCTTTGAGCGGCTCCTGGGTGTCCAGTATTAGATTCCGATGCACCTGTGCAGGTTTACTGTCTCGCTTGGACCTTCACATTGACCATGAAACACAGAAATTGCATCTTGATTGAATACAAAATGGACAATACCGACTTCAGTACAAGAAGGGTGATTCTTCTAAGAGTTTGTGCTTTGAGTGGTTCCTGGGAGACCAGTATTAGATTGCGATGCACAAGTGCAGGTTTACTGTATCCCGTGGTCGATCACATTGATCATGAAGCACAGATATTGCATCGGGATTGAATACAAAAGGGACAAAGCCGACTTAAGTACAAGAAGAATGAATCTCTTCAGCGTATGTGCTTTGAGCGGCTCTTGGGATACCAGTATTAGATTCCGATGCACCAGTGCAGGTTTTCCTCTCTCCCTTGGACCTTCGCATAGACCATGAAACACAGTTATTGCATCGGGATTGAATACAATAGGCAGAATGCCGCCTTAAGTACATGAAGAGTTAATATTCTAAGAGTTTGTGTATTGAGCGGCTCCTGGGAGACCAGTATTAGATTCCGATGCACCAACGCAGGTTTACTGTATCCCTTGGACCTTCACATTGACCAAGAAACACAGAAATTGCATCGGAATAGAATACAAAATGCACAATGCCAACTTAAGTACAAGATGAGTGAATTTTCTAAGAGTTTGTGTTTTGAGTGGCTCCCAGGTGTCCAGTATTAGATTCCGATGCATCTGTGCAGGTTTACTGTATCCCTTGGACCTTCACACTGACCATGAAACACAGAAATTGCATCGGGATTGAAAACAAAAGGGACAATGATGACTGAAGTACAAGAAGAGTGAAACTTTCAAGGGTTTGTGCTTTGAGCGGTTCCTGGGATTCCAGTATTAGATTCCGATGCACCAGTGAAGGTTTACTATATCCCTTGGACCTTCACATTGGCCATGAAACAAAGATATCGCATCGCGATTGAATACAAAATGCACAATGACGATTTAAGTATAAGAAGAGTGAATCTACTAAGGGTTTGTGGTTTGAGCGGCTCATGGGAGACCAGTAATAGATTCCGATGCACCAGTGCGGGTTTACTGTATCACTTGGACCTTCACATTGACCATGAAACACAGAAGTTGCATCGGGATAGAATACAAAAGGGACAATGCCGACTTAAGTACAAGAAGAATGAATCTCTTCAGAGTTTGTGCTTTGAGCGGCTCCTGAGATACCAGTATTAGATTCCGATGCACCAGTGCAGGTTTATTCTCTCTTGGACCTTCACATTGACCCAGAAACACAGATATTGCATCGGGATTGAATACAAAAGGCACAATGCCGCCTTAACTACAAGCAGAGTTAATATTCTAAGAGTTTGTGTAGTGAGCGGCTCCTGGGAGACCAATATAAGTTTCCGATGCACCAGCGCAGGTTTACTGTATCCCTTGGACCTTCCCATTGACCATGAGTCACAGATATTGCATCGGGATTGAATACAAATGGGTCAATGCCGACTTAAGTACAAGAAGAGGGAACTTTGTAAGAAATTGTGATTTGCGCGGCTCCTGGGAGACCAGTATTAGATTCCGATGCACCAGTGCTGGTTTACTGTATCCCTTGGACCTTCACATTGAATATGAAACACAGAAATCGCATCGGTATTGAGAACAGAAGGGACAATGCCAACTTAAGTGCTAGAAGAGTAAATTTTCAAAGATTTTGTGTTTTGAGCAGCTCCTCGGAGACCAGTATTAGATTCCGATGCACCAATGCTGGTTTACTGTATCCCTTGGACCTTCAAATTGACCATGAAACACAGAAATAGCATCGGGATTGAATACAAAATGCCAATGTCGACTTAAGTATTAGAAGAGTGAATCTTCTAAGGGTTTGTGGTTTGAGCGGCTCCTGGGAGACCAGTATTAGATTGCGATGCACAAGTGCAGGTTTACTGTATCCCTTGGCCCTTCACATTGACCATGAAACACAGAAATTGCATCGCGATTGGATACAAAATGCACAATGCCAACTTAAGTGCAAGAAGAGTGAATTTTCAAAGATTTTGTGTTTTGAGCAGCTCCTCGGAGACCAGTATTAGATTCCGATGCACCAGTGCTGGTTTACTGTAACCCTTGGACTTTCAAATTGACCATGAAACACAGAAATAGCATCGGAATTGAATACAAAATGCCAATGTCGACTTAAGTACTAGAAGAGTGAATCTTCTAAGGGTTTGTGGTTTGAGCGGCTCATGGGAGACCAGTATTAGATTCCGATGCACCAGTGCTGGTTTGCTGTATCCCTTAGAACTTCACATTGACCATGACCCACAGAAATTGCTTAGGGATTGAATATATAAGGGACAATGCCGACTTAAGTACAAGATGAGTGAATCTTCAAAGAGTTTCTGCTCTGATCGGCTGCTGGGAGACCAGTATTTGAATCCGTTACACCAGTGCCGGTTTACGGTATCCCTTGGACTTTCACATTGACCATGAAACACAGTCATTGCATCGGGATTGAATACAAAAGGGACAATGCCGACTTAAGCACAAGAAGAGTGAATTTTCTAAGAGTTTGTGGTTAGAGCGGCTCCTTGGTGACCAGTGTTAGATTCCGATGCACCAGTGCAGGTTTACTGTATCACTTGGACCTTCACATTGACCATGAAACACAGAAATTGAATCGGGATTGAATACAAAAGAGACAATGCCGACTTAAGTACAAGAGGAGTGAATCTTCTAAGAGTTTGCGTTTTGGGCGGCTCTTGGGAGACCAGTATTAGGTTCGGATGCACCAGTGCAGCATTACTGTATCCCTTGGTCCATCACATTGATCATGAAGCACAGATATTGCATCGGGATTGAATACAAAAGGACAATGCTGACTTAAGTACAAGTTGAATGAATCTCTTCAGAGTTTGTGCTTTGAGCGGCTCCTGGGATACCGGTATTAGATTCCGATGCACCAGTGCAGGTTTAATCTCTCCTTTGGACCTTCACATTGACCACTAAACACAGAAATTGAATCGGGATTGAATAAAAAAGCACAATGCCGCCCTAAGTAAAAGAAGAGTTAATATTCTAAGAGTTTGTGTGTTGAGCGGCTCCTGAGAGACCAGTATAAGTTTCCAATGCACCGGTGCATGTTTACTGTAACCCTTCGACGTTCACATTCACCATGAAACACAGAAATTGGATCGGGATCGAATACAAATGGGTCAATGCCGACTTAAGTGCAAGAAGAGTGATTTTTCAAAGAGTTTGTGTTTTGAGCGGCTCCTCGGAGACCAGTATTAGATTCCGATGCACCAGTGCTGGTTTACTGTATCCCTTGGACATTCACATTGACCACGACACACAGAAATTGCTTCGGGATTGAATACATTATTCACGATGCCAACTTTATTACAAGAAAAGTGAATCTTCTAAGAGTATGTGGTTTGAGCGGCTCCTGGGATACCAGTGTTAGATTCCGATGCACCAGTGCAGGTTTACTGTATCACTTGGTCCTTCACATTGACCATGAAACACAGAAAGTGCATCGCGATTGAATACAAAAGGGACAATGCCGACTTAAGTACAAGAATGGTGAATCTTCTAAGAGTTTGTGCTTTGAGGAGCTCCTGGGAGACCAGTGTTAGATTTCGATGCACCAGCCCTGCTTACCTGTATCCCTTGGATCTTCACATTGACCATGAAACACTGAAATTGCATCGGGATTGAATACAAAAGGCACAATGCGGCCTTAAGTACAAGAACAGTTAATATTCTAAGATTTTGTGTATTGAGCGGCTCCTGGGAGACCAGAATAAGATTCCGATGCACCATTGCAGGTTCACTGTATCCCTTGGACCTTCACATTGACCATGAAACACAGAAATTGCATCGGGATTGAATACAAATGGGTCAATGCCGACTTAAGTACAAGAAGAGTGAATCTTCTAAGAGATTGTGATTTGAGCGGCTCCTGGGAGACCAGTATTAGATTCGGATGCAAAAGTGCTGGTTTACTGTATCCCTTGGACATTCACATTGACCATGATATACAGATATCGCATCGAGATTGAGTACAGAAAAGACAATGCCGACATAAGTACAAGAAGAGTGAATCTTCTAAGGGTTTCTGCTTTGAGCGGCTCCTCGGAAACCAGTAATAGATTGCGATGCACAGGTGCAGGTTGATTGTATCCCTTGGACCTTCACATTGCCCATGAAACACAGTAATTGCATCGTGATTTAATACAAGATGCACAATGCCAACTTAAGTGCAAGAAGAGTGAATTTTCAAAGAGTTTGTGCTTTGAGCGGCTCCTCGGAGACCACTATTAGATTCCGATGCACCAGTGCAGGTTTACTGTATCCCTTGGACCTTCACATTGACCATGAAACACAGAACTAGCATCGGGATTGAATACAAAATGCCAATGGCGACTTAAGTACAAGAAGAGTGAATCACCTAAGGGTTTGTGGTTTGAGCGGCATATGGGAAACCAGTATTAGATTCCGATGCACCAGTGCTGGTTTACTGTATCCCTTGGACCTTCACATTGGCCATGACACACAGAAATTGCTTCGGGATTGAATACATAATGCACAATGCCGACTTAAGTACTAGAAGAGTGAATCTTCTAAGAGTTTCTGCTCTGGGCGGCTCCTGGTAGACCAGTATTTGATTCCGTTGCACCAGTGCAGGTTTACTGTATCCCTTGGACTTTCACATTGACCATGAAACACAGAAATAGCATCGGGATTGAATACAAAAGAGACAATGCCGCCTTAAGTACGAGAAGAGTTAATATTCTAAGAGTTTGTGTATTGAGCGGCTCCTGGGAGACCAGTGTTAGATTCCGATGCACCTGTGATAGTTTACTGTATCCCTTGGACCATTACATTGACCATGAAGCACAGAAATCGCATCGGGATTGGGAACAAAAGGGACAATGCCGACATAAGTACAAGAAGAGTGAATCTTCTTAGGGTTTGTGTTTTGAGCGGCTCCTGGGAGACCAATATTAGATTGCGATGCACAGGTGCAGGTTTAATGTATCCCTTGTACCTTCACATTGACCATGAAACACAGAAATTGCACCAGGAATGAATACATAAGGCACAATGCCGACTTAAGTACAAGAAGACTGAATCTTCTAAGACTTTCTGCTCTGAGCGGCTCCTGGGAGACCAGTATTTGATTCCGTTGCACCAGTGCTGGTTTACTGTATCCCTTGGACCGCCACATTGACCATGAAACACAGAAGTTGCGTCGGGATTGAGTACAAAAGGGACAATGCCGACTTAGATACGAGAAGAGTGAATCTTCTAAGAGTTCGTGCTTTGAAAGGCTGCTGGGGGACCAGTATTAGATTCCGATGCACCAGTGCAGGTTTACTGTATCCCTTGTACCTTCACATTGACCATGAAACACAGATATTGCACCGGGATTGAATACAAAATGCACAATGCCAACTTAAGTACAAGAAGAGTGAATCTTCTAAACGTTTGAGTTTTGAGCGGCTCCTGCGTGTCCGGCATTACATTCCGATGCACCTGTGCAGGTTTACTGTATCCCTTGCACCTTCGCGTTGACCATGGAACACAGAAATTGCATCGGGATTGAATACAACAGGGACAATGCCGACTTAAGTACAAGGAGAGTGAATCTTCTCAGGGTTTGTGCTTTGAGCGGCTCCTGGGAGACCAGTATCAGGTTCCGATGCACCAGTGCAGGATTACTGTATCCCCTGGACCTTCTCATTGACAATGAAAAACAGAAATTGCATCAGGAGTGAATACAAAATGCACAGTGCCAACTTAAGTACATGAAGAGTCAATCTTCTTAGAGTTTGAGCTTCGAGCGGCTCCTGGGTTTCCAGCATTACATTCCGATGCACCTGTGCACGTTTTCTGTATCCCTTGGACTTTCACATTGACCATGAAACTCAGAATTTGCATCGGGATTGAATACAACAGGGAAAATGCCAACTTAAGTATGAGAAGGGTGAATCTTATAAGGATTTGTGTTTTGTGCGGCTCCTGGGACACCAGTATTAGATTTCGATGTACCAGTCCTGGTTACCTGTATCCCTTGGACCTGCACATTGACCATGAGACACAGATATTGCATCGAAATTGAATACAAATGAGACAGTGCTGACTTAAGTACAGGAGGAGTGAAACTTCTAAGAGTTTGTGTATTGAGCAGCTCCTGGGAGACCTGTGTTAGGTTCTGATGCACCAGTGCAGGTTTACTGTATCCCTTGGTCCATCACATTGTTCATGAAACACAGATATTGCGTCGGGATTGAATACAAATGGGACAATGCCGACTTAAGTACAAGAATGGTGAATCTTCTAAGAGTTTGTGCTTTGAGCAGCTCCTGGGAGACCAGTGTTAGATTTCGATGCACCAGCCCTGCTTACTTGTATCCCTTGGATCTTCACATTGACCATGAAACACTGAAATTGCATCGGGATTGAATACAAAAGGCACAATGCGGCCTTAAGTACAAGAACAGTTAATATTCTAAGACTTTGTGTATTAGGCGGCTCCTGGGAGACCAGAATAAGATTCCGATGCACCATTGCAGGTTCACTGTATCCCTTGGACCTTCACATTGACCATGAAACACAGAAATTGCATCGGGATTGAATACAAATGGGTCAATGCCGACTTAAATACAAGAAGAGTGAATCTTCTAAGAGATTGTGATTTGAGCGGCTCCTGGGAGACCAGTATTAGATTCGGATGCAAAAGTGCTGGTTTACTGTATCCCTTGGACATTCACATTGACCATGATATACAGATATCGCATCGAGATTGAGTACAGAAAAGACAATGCCGACATAAGTACAAGAAGAGTGAATCTTCTAAGGGTTTCTGCTTTGAGCGGCTCCTCGGAAACCAGTAATAGATTGCGATGCACAGGTGCAGGTTGATTGTATCCCTTGGACCTTCACATTGCCCATGAAACACAGTAATCGCATCGTGATTTAATACAAGATGCACAATGCCAACTTAAGTGCAAGAAGAGTGAATTTTCAAAGAGTTTGTGCTTTGAGCGGCTCCTCGGAGACCACTATTAGATTCCGATGCACCAGTGCAGGTTTACTGTATCCCTTGGACCTTCACATTGACCATGAAATACAGAACTAGCATCGGGATTGAATACAAAATGCCAATGGCGACTTAAGTACAAGAAGAGTGAATCTCCTAAGGGTTTGTGGTTTGAGCGGCACATGGGAAACCAGTATTAGATTCCGATGCACCAGTGCTGGTTTACTGTATCCCTTGGACCTTCACATTGACCATGACACACAGAAATTGCTTCGGGATTGAATACATAATGCACAATGCCGACTTAAGTACTAGAAGAGTGAATCTTCTAAGAGTTTCTGCTCTGGGCGGCTCCTGGTAGACCAGTATTTGATTCCGTTGCACCAGTGCAGGTTTACTATATCCCTTGGACTTTCACATTGACCATGAAACACAGAAATAGCATCGGGATTGAATACAAAAGAGACAATGCCGCCTTAAGTACGAGAAGAGTTAATATTCTAAGAGTTTGTGTATTGAGCAGCTCCTGGGAGACCTGTGTTAGGTTCTGATGCACCAGTGCAGGTTTACTGTATCCCTTGGTCCATCACATTGTTCATGAAACACAGATATTGCGTCGGGATTGAATACAAATGGGACAATGCCGACTTAAGTCTAAGAAGAGTGAATCTCTTCAGAGTTTATAGTTTGAGCGGCTCCTGGGATACCAGTATTAGATTCTGATGCACCAACGCAGGTTAACTGTATCCCTTGGACCTTCACATTGACCATGAAACACAGAAATTGAATCGGGATTGAATACAAAAGGGTTAATAACGACATAAGTACAAGAAGAGTGAATCCTCTAAGAGTTAGGGATTTGAGCGGTTCCTGAGTGTCCAGTATTAGATTACGATGCACCTGTGCAGTTTAACTGTATCCCTTGGACCTTCACATTGACCATGAAACAAAGAAATCGCTTTGGGGATGAATACAATATGCACAATGCCGATTTAAGTACAAGGAGAGTGAATCTTCTAAGGGTTTGTGGTTTGAGCGGATTATAGGAGACCAGTAACAGATTCCGATGCATCAGTGCGGGTTTACTCTATCCCATGGACCTTCACATTGAACATGAAACAGAGAAATTGCATCGGGATTGAATACAAAAGGGTCAAGCCGACTTAAGTAAAAGAAGAGTGTATCTTCTAATAGTTTGAGCTTTGAGCGGCTCCTGGGTGTCCAGTATTACATTCCGATGCACCTGTGCAGGTTTACTGTATCCCTTAGACCTTCCCATTGACTACGAAACACATAAATTGAATAGCAATTCAATACAAAATGCACAATGCCAACTTAATTACAAGAAGAGTGAATTTTCTAAGAGTTTGTGCTTTGAGCGGCTCCTCGGAGACCAGAATTACATTCCGATGCACCAGTGCAGGTTTACTGTATCCCTTGGACTTTCACATTGACCATGAAACACAGAAATAGCATCGGGATTGAATACAAAAGAGACAATGCCGTCTTAAGTACAGGAGGAGTGAATCTTCTAAGAGTTTGTGGTTTGAGCGGCTCTTGGGAGACCATTATTTGGTTCCAATGCACCAGTGCATGTTTACTGTATCCCTTGGTCCATCACACTGATCATGAAGCACAGATATTGCATTGGGGTTCTATACAAAAGGGGCAATGCCGACTTAAGTACAAGAAGAATGAATCTCTTCAGAATTTGTGATTTGAGCGGCTCCTGGGATACCAGTATTAGATTCCGATGCACCAGTGCAGATTTAATCTCTCCCTTGGACCTTCTCATTGACCAAGAAACACAGAAATTGCATCGGGATTGAATACAAAATGCACAATGCCGCCTTAAGTACGAGAAGAGTTAATACTCTAAGAGTTTGTGTACTGAGCGGCTCCTGGGAGACCAGTATAAGATTCCGATGCACCAGTGCAGGTTTACTGTATCCCTTGCACCTTCACATTGACCATGAAGCACAGAAATCTCATCGCGATTGAGAACAAAAGCGACAATGCCGACATAAGTAAAAGAAGAGTGAATCTTCTTAGGGTTTGTGCTTTGAGCGGCTCCTGGGACACCAGTATTAGATTGCGATGCACAGGTGCAGGTTTACTGTATCCCTTGGACCTTCCCATTAACCATGAAACACAGATATTAGATCCGGATTGAATACAAAACGCACAATGCCGTCTTCAGTACAAGATGAGTTAATATTCTAAGAGTTTGTGTATTGAGCGGCTCATGGGAGACCAGTATTAGATTCCGATGCGCCAGTGCAGGTTTACTATATCCCTTGGACCATCACATTTACCATGATACACAGAAATTGCATCGGGATTGAATAGAAAAGGGACAGCCTACTTATGTACAAGAAGAGTTAATCATCTAAGAGTTTGTGTTTTGAACAGCTCCTGGGAGACCAGTGTTAGTTTCCGATGCACCAGTGCAGGTTTACTGTATCCCTTGGAACTTCACATTGACCATGAAACACAGAAATTGCATCGGGATTGAATACAAAAGGACAATTGCGACTTAAGAACAAGAAGGGTGAATATTCTAAGGGATTGTGCTTTGAGCGTCTCCTGGGAGACCAGTATTAGGTTCCGATGCACCAGTGCAGGTTTACTGTATCCGTTGGACGTTCACATTGACCATGAAACACAGAAACTGCATCAGGATTGAATACAAGATACACAATATTAAACTATAGTACAAGAAGAGTGAATTTTCTAAGAGTTAGTGCTTTGAGCGCCTCCTCGGAGACCAGTGTTCTAATCCAATGCACCAGTGCAGGTTTACTGTATCCCTTGGACCTTCACATTGACCATGAAACACAGAAATAGCATCGGGATGGAATACATAAATGGACAATGCCGACTGAAGTACAAGAAGAGTGAATCTTCTAAGAGTTTGAGCTTTGAGCGGCTCCTGGGTGTCCAGTATAAGATTCCGATGGACCTGTGCAGGTTTACTGTATCCCTTGGACCTTCGCATTGACCGTGAAACACAGAAATTGCTCGGGATTGAAAACAAGAGGGACAATGCCGACTTAAGTACAAGAAGAGTGAATCCTCGAACGGTTTGTGCTTGGAACGGTTCCTGGGAGACCAGTATTAGATTCCGATGCACCAGTGCTGGTTTAGTGTATACCTTGGACCTTCACATTGACCATGAAACACAGAAATTGAATCGGGATTGAATACAAAAGGGTTAATAACGAAATAAGTACAAGAAGAGTGAATCCTCTAAGAGTTAGGGATTTGAGCGGTTCCTGAGTGTCCAGTATTAGATTACGATCCACCTGTGCAGTTTAACTGTATCCCTTGGACCTTCACATTGACCATGAAACAAAGAAATCGCATCGGGGATGAATACAATATGCACAATGCCGATTTAAGTACAAGGAGAGTGAATCTTCTAAGGGTTTGTGGTTTGAGCAGATTATAGGAGACCAGTAATAGATTCCGATGCATCAGTGCGGGTTTACTGTATCCCATGGACCTTCACATTGAACATGAAACAGAGAAATTGCATCGGGATTGAATACAAAAGGGTCAAGCCGACGAAAGTAGAAGAAGAGTGTATCTTCTAATAGTTTGAGCTTTGAGCGGCTCCTGGTTGTCCAGTATTACATTCTGATGCACATGTGCAGGTTTACTGTATCCCTTAGACCTTCCCATTGACCACGAAAAACATAAATTGCATCGCAATTCAATAAAAAATGCACAATGCCAACTTAATTACAAGAAGAGTGAATTTTCTAAGAGTTTGTTCTTTGAGCGGCTCCTCGGAGACCAGAATTACATTCCGATGCACCAGTGCAGGTTTACTGTATCCCTTGGACTTTCACATTGACCATGAAACACAGAAATAGCATCGGGATTGAATACAAAAGAGACAATGCCGTCTTAAGTACAAGAGGAGTGAATCTTCTAAGAGTTTGTGTTTTCAGCGGCTCTTGGGAGACCATTATTTGGTTCCGATGCACCAGTGCAGGTTTACTGTATCCCTTGGTCCATCACACTGATCATGAAGCACAGATATTGCATCGGGATTCTATACAAAAGGGGCAATGCCGACTTAAGTACAAGAAGAATGAATCTCTTCAGAGTTTGTGCTTTGAGCGGCTCCTGGGATACCAGTATTAGATTCCGATGCACCAGTGCAGATTTAATCTCTCCCTTGGACCTTCTCATTGACCAAGAAACACAGAAATTGCATCGGGATTGAATACAAAATGCACAATGCCGCCTTAAGTACGAGAAGAGTTAATACTCTAAGAGTTTGTGTATTGAGCGGCTCCTGGGAGACCAGTATAAGATTCCGATGCACCAGTGCAGGTTCACTGTATCCCTTGCACCTTCACATTGACCATGAAGCACAGAAATCTCTTCGGGATTGAGAACAAAAATGACAATGCCGACATAAGTAAAAGAAGAGTGAGTCTTCTTAGGGTTTGTGCTTTGAGCGGCTCCTGGGACACCAGTATTAGATTGCGATGCACAGGTGCAAGTTTACTGTATCCCTTGGACCTTCACATTGACCATGAAACACAGATATATCATCGGGATTGAATACAAAGTGCCAATGCCGACTTAAGTACAAGAAGAGTGAATCTTCTAAGGGTTTGTGGTTTGAGCGGCTCATGGGAGACCAGTATTAGATTCTGATGCACCAGTGCTGGTTTACTGTATCGGTTGGTCCTTCACATTGACCATGAAACACAGATATTAGATCGGGATAGAATACAAAACGCACAATGCCGTCTTAAGTACAAGATGAGTTAATATTCTAAGAGTTTGTGTATTGAGCTCCTCATTGGAGACCAGTATTAGATTCCGATGCGCCAATGCAGGTTTACTATATCCCTGGGACCTTCACATTTACCATGATACACAGAAATTGCATCGGGATTGAATAGAAAAGGGACAGCCTACTTATGTACAAGAAGAGTTAATCATCTAAGAGTTTGTGTTTTGAACAGCTCCTGGGAGGCCACTATTAGATTCCGCTGCACCAGTGCAGGTTTACTGAATCCCTTGGACCTTCACATTGACCACGAAACACAGAAATAGCATCGGGATGGAATACATAAGGGACAATGCCGACTGAAGTACATGAAGACTGAATCTTCTAAGAGTTTGAGCTTTGAGCGGCTCCTGGGTGTCCAGTATAAGATTCTGATGGACCTCTGCAGGTTTACTGTATCCCTTGGACCTTCGCATTGACCATGAAACACAGAAATTGCTTGGGATTGAAAACAAGAGGGACAATGCCGACTTAAGTACAAGAAGAGTGAATCCTCGAACGGTTTGTGCTTGGAACGGCTCCTGGGATACCAGTATTAGATTCTGATGCACCAGTGCAGATTTAATCTCTCCCTTGGACGTACTCATTGACCAAGATACACAGAAATTGCATCGGGATTGAATACAAGATGCACAATGCCGCCTTAAGTACGAGAAGAGTTATTACTCTAAGAGTTTGTGTATTGAGCGGCTCCTGGGAGACCAGTATAAGATTCCGATGCACCAGTGCAGGTTTAATGTATCCCTTGCACCTTCACATTGACCATGAAGCACAGAAATCTCATCGGGATTGAGAACAAAAGGGACAATGCCGACATAAGTAAAAGAAGAGTGAATCTTCTTAGGGTTTGTGCTTTGAGCGGCTCCTGGGACACCAGTATTAGATTGCGATGCACAGGTGCAGTTTTACTGTATCCCTTGGACCTTCACATTGACCATGAAACACAGATATATCATCGGGATTGAATACAAAACGCCAATGCCGTCTTAAGTCCAAGATGAGTTAATATTCTATGAGTTTGTGTTTTGAGCGGCTCATGGGAGACCAGTATTAGATTCCGATACGCCAGTGCAGGTTTACTATATCCCTTGGACCTTCACATTTACCATGATACACAGAAATTGCATCGGGATTGAATAGAAAGGGGACAGCCTACTTATGTACAAGAAGAGTTAATCATCTAAGAGTTTGTGTTTTGAACAGCTCCTGGGAGACCAGTATTAGATTCTGATGCACCAGTGCAGGTTTACTGTATCCCTAGGACCTTCACATTGACCATGAAACACAGAAATTGTATCGGGATTAAATACAAATGGGACTGGCGACTTAAGTACAAGGAGAGTTCATCATCTAAGAGTTTGTGCTTTGAGCGGCTCCTGGGAGACCAATATTAGATTTCGATGCACCAGTGCACGTTTACTGTATCCCTTCGACCTTCACATTGACCATGAAACACAGAAAATGCATCGGGATTGAATTCAAAAAGGACAATGAGAACTTAAGTGCTAGAAGAGTTAATCTTTTAAGGGTTTGTGCTTTGAGCGGCTCCTGGGAGACCAGTATTAGATTCCGATGCACCAGTGCAGATTTTCTGTAGCCATTGGACCTTCACATTGAGCATGAAACACAGAAATTTCTCGGGATTGAGTACAAGAGGGACAATGCCGACTTAATTACAAGAAGAGTGAATCTTCGAAGGGTTTGTGCTTTGAGCGAGTCCTGGGAGGCCACTATTAGATTCCGATGCACCAGTGCAGGTTTACTGTATACCTTGGACCTTTTTATTGACCAGCAAACACAGATATTGCATCGAAATTGTATACAAAAGGGACAATTCCGACTAAAGTACAAGGAGAGAGAATTTTCTAAGATTTTGTGGGTTGAGCAGCTCCTGGGAGACCAGTATTAGATTCCGATGCCCCAGTGCAGGTTTACTGTATCCCTTGGACCTTCACATTGACCATGAAACACAGAAATGCATCGGGATTGAATACAAAACGGACTGCCGACTTCAGTACAAGAAGAGTTAATCATCTAAGAGTTTGTGCTTTGAGTGGCTCCTGGGAGACCAGTATTAGATTCCGATGCACCAGTGCAGGTTTGCTGTATCCCTCCGATATTCACATTGACCATTGTAATATTAGTAATTTTCGCCTCACAAACATTAATATACGCTTAATAGTAAACGCCTGTTGGCCTAAAGCTATCGAACAATGTAAAGTAAACGAAATGAACCATCGCATAGCAGCGACAGAATCCATTATTCTTTATCTTTGTCATTCTTGCGCGGTGCCAGTAAATCTCTATGTACATGTATCGATTAATGGTATAAAAAAGAATTCTGGTATTTCAAGACAAATGAGGCTTTTGGCGCCTCACCTTTTACTGTTTGTATTCCATGAGAGGCGGACGTGGACTTGCTGCGTTCTACAACTATATTTTATATTTGATGTGAAAATATTGAGTGAATATGCTAATTGTTATTTTTTACAATTAGAAAAGATGTAGTTTCTAGTAACTGATATCGAACAGACAGCATCAAGACGACATTTTGACTGTTATGTATAAAGTATTTAACCACAATGGTCATCTATTGTAATTTAATATGAAAAGGTATGTAGCATTAAAAAAAAACGTGTGTTAAAGATAAGTGTGTTTATTTTCGTAAATTAACCTTGATGAGTCCATCTCCTCATTTACTTAACTTAATTATTTTGTGTTACTTCATCATCAGAAATTACGATCACCCTGTTGGGCCGAACGCAGCATGAGGCAGAAGGAACATTATCGTTTTCCTATTATTTCTGAACCAATTTTTTTTAATTGTGTAGTGCTGCATTTCTTTTAAAGTCTATAAATCTTCTGGTCCCTTAGTGTTGTTCCGGGTATGACTGTATCGCGACTATAAAAATGCACAGAAATGATAATGTTTCTTCTGAGCGATCTCAAATATATATATATATATATATCAATATGCTGCTCTTATTCAGGTATTTAATGGTCAACGTATGTTATTATAATAGCGTAATAAATCTCTGATTCTGTTGCCAAGTGGCCCACCAAAATATTCACTTTTTCGACATTAAAAAAAAAGTAACAATTCTTTTTATTGTTTGTCCCCCAAGAGCAACGCTACACTTGGCGCCCGAACAGGGACATGATCAAAAATCATTTCATGTATGTGTTTATTAATTTTTCAGTGCTTGTTCTAATAACTGTTTCATTTTTTCATGTGGATGCAATTCAACCGAGAAAGAGAAGTGGGAAAACCTTTTAATTTATTCAGAAGAACGATTGATGAAATTACCAAAAAACGCGAGTATCCAGCTGTATCATTATCAAGACAGCCATAGTAAGTCAAATTTTTAAACGCAGTAGCCAAGCTTTCGTAGTGACGTAGCATCTTTCTAGTTGATCAGAACGTAAACCTGTCTTTCCTTGCCTTGAAACAGCTTTATTTCAATTTGTCCATAGTCCATTCTTATGTAGTTAAATTCAGTGAAAGTGTACCATTGTTGTCAGTGCATAAAAAAAATTACGATATGGCGGATAACTACGCTCAAAACGGGTAAAACGTGTGATATTTCATTTGTTTGTAATTAGTAGGAACCATCTTGTCTTCTTGGCGTAAATGGACGTCAGTTACCCAGAGTTAAAATTTTATCTTAGGTCCCAGTAAGCCATAGCACTACGTCACAGACAAACGACTGACGGCAGTGACAAACAGTATCTGTAGCATTTTGACATTTGACAAATAATTCACGACCATGGCTGACGGTAAACAGCGCACACAAACAAAACCAGACGACAGCGGTGATGCGAATGGACCTCACCATCCATTACGATCACGCGCGATAGGCACACGAGCGGAAGCAGAAGCAGCCTCGACCGAAGTTTTAGAAGCTGGTCCTAGTGTGCAAACTATTCCCGCATTTGAAAAAAATGACTTGGCTGCAATGATCGAAGCCATAATGGAACGCAAGTTCGAAAGCTAAAAACAGGAAAGATTAGATGAAAAGGCCCGCGAAGAAAAAGAGAAGGCCGAAAGACGGCATAATAAAAATCAGGTCCTTACAAATCTGTGCAACTCAGTAAAAGAAGACATAAATTCAGTAAAAACAGAAATAAATTCGTTAAAAATAGACATAAATTCAGTAAAAACAGATCTGCAAACGGAGATAAATGACCTAAATACACAGTTAAATTCGGTAAAGGCCGAACTAAAGGCAGACATAACAGCTGATTTAAATACCCTGTTGGGTAATGTCCAAAGCCAAATCAGTAGTCAGATCACGATCATGAGCCTAGAAATTGACACACAAGTAGAGTCAAAAATAGAGGATATTTCAAAACGGTTAGATGAAAAAATCGAAGCAGCCCAGGGAGAGATAAATTCAAAAGTGATAGAATATCAAAAACAAGCTGCGACCTTAAAACAAGATTATACTGCAATCTCTGATGAGGTCAAAGGAGTTAAAACCGCAGTAGACACGATCGAGAATGTTGTTGATGATCTTTCCAAACAGATTGAGACTCTTAATGTAGAGGATCAAATAAAGAATACTGTTAAGGCACATGCTGAAGCATTGTCCGACCACTACCAAGAGTGGATTAAAAACAAAAACGGATTCATAGAAAACAAGGTCAAGAACGAACTCAGGGGAACGGTCAAAAACGTGGCCTTTGAAATATTGGCAGCCCCTGGAAAAACAGGAGACACGGTGATGTCAGAATTAGGCCAGATAAGACGAACGTTAGCTCAAGATTTACCTGAATGGCGTCAACAGATAGTTGATGAAGTTCGTACACTAAAATGTCAAATTGAAAATTCCCCACCTTCCGTGTCAGGAGAGTGGAATAATTCACCACGAAGTAATGAACAACAGCAGGTACACTACCGTTCACCATTTGATAACGCTCAAACTCATAGTTCTATAGAAGCACAAGTTAACCAGACTACCAGCCCACCCACTTTTGTCAGTTTGATGCAGGAGGAAAGCGTGATCAAACATCGTATTTTTCCGACCTTTCACCCACAGAAAAGAGAAATTCATCCTATAGTGTTCCTCCGAAATTTTTCAGGAATTTTCCCGAATAGCTGGAGTGACCGATAGCGAATTCAATTCGTTAGTGGATTTATCGTAGGCGATGCTGCCTTATGGGGAACCGAAATGGTCGACTCTTGTAAAAGTTACAAAGAGTTTGAACAGATGTTTTTAGCTAAATTCTGGAGTTCTGGTGTGCAGCAGCGCCTGAGAAAAGAGGTTTACAACGCCGAAGTGTTTAACAGCAAGCGCGGTGGTTTGAGAAGATATTTTGAAAAGTATTTAGCGAAAATCAAGTTCTGGGATTCGCCGATCACCGCCAAAGACGTTATTATGATTCTAAAAACTAAGCTACCGATTGGGATCAGAGAAAAGTTAGTAAACGTGTCTGAGGACGATACGGACACTTTCCTATATGTGTTAGACTCGTTAGATCTGATTTACGAGGACGCTAGAGTTGATGTTGGCAACGCTCACTTCAGTACAGGCGGCCAGCACAATACAGAATACGTAGGCAACACTGGTGGCCGAGCGAAAGCGCGTCACAGCGACAACCAGTACCAACCCCACAACGGTTTCAAAAATAAAAACGCTACGTACTCCAACAGCAAATACAAAAATAAGTACAATAACGGCCAGAGATACAATCCAATATATAATTCGTCACCACCTCAGTACGAAAATGCACATTATAACAAACAGCCCCAGCAATATGGGAACGCGCAACCGATCAACGGGAATTATCAAAACGATCAGTCTTACGATTCAAATCGACAGTGGAAAAGAAGTAAATGCCATAATCAAGGTGGACACCAATGTACACCTTTCACTAACGGTTACAATCAACACAAGCCACAGCAAAATACTTTTCAGCCACAAGCGAACGGACCTTCGGGAACTCTGAAGCCTAAACGCCCGCATAATACGCAAATTTATTATGCGCAAGCGAATACGCCAGGACAACAAGAATCGTTTCCAACCGAGTTCGTACCACAAAACCAACACCAGTTCCAGACGGAAGAAACATTAAGAAATAAAAATCAGCAGGAAAGTAAGCGTCGAGCGGAAAATTAAAAGCAGCACCTTTGAGCCTCCTAGATGATGCTGCAGGTTTGAATGGGGGCACCCTGTCCGTTAGTCCACACGAAATTAAAACAATTAGGTATGACAAAGAGACAAACTTACGGGATGATCTAGTAGCAGACACTGAGACGAAAGACAATGATGACGTATGGGACGAACAAGTTCAAGCTTCCATAAGAGTATCAATTGCCAACATACCAGTAACAGCCATTGTAGATACAGGAGCTAATATAAATGTCTTATCTTTATGTTTATTTAAGCCAATATCCTCTGTATGCAAAGTTTTATCACTTCCAATTCAAGGTTGCACCGTATCGGGAGCAATTGGTCCACTAACAGAACGTGTAAATCTTCAGACTCAGCTTCAAATCCAGATAGAGTCTATTTCAGTAACGTGCATTTTTCTTATTGTTAAAAACCTATCAGTGCCATGTATCCTGAGTATGGAATTCTTGAGGCAGACGAAAGCTAAAATTGACATCGAGTGTGGAATCTGTACTCTAGTAGCGAGTCAGCAACAAGTAACTGTAAATTTGTTAAGAAGTAAGGTGAAGACAAACTTTGGGGTGCTTCAAATAGCAGTACGGCCATGGACTAAAAGACAACAGTACAGTCAGACAGAAGACATGACAGATCTTGAAAGTGTTAATGACGATGAGTATAAAGACCTAATTCCCGGTCAGAATGAATTATACGGTAAAGCTAGTGAGTCCATTGAATTATCCAAACAACAGAAGAATGAGCTTTACAATTTGTTAACAGATTACGTTCAAGTATTTTCTAAGAAACCTGGACTAATAAAAGGCTTTGAATATCGAATGGATGTCCTGCCCCATTCAACCTACTGTAGAACAAGCTATTCCATTCCATATGCGAGACGAGAAGCTGTCAAATGCGAGATTAAGAAAATGTTACGCTGGAATGTGATAGAAGTATCTCATTCACCTTATTCGAGTCCTTTATTGTCTGCGCTAAAATCAGATGGTAGCGTAAGGCTAGTCCTAGATGCAAGATTAATCAATAAAATTATAGTACCCATAAGAACGAGACCAGAGGCTCTTGAAGAGCATCTGCAGAAGTTTCATGGAGTTAAGTATTTGAGTACCCTTGATTTGAAAAGCAGTTACTGGCAAGTAAAACTTGCGCAGGAGTCAAGGAAGTACACTGCCTTTATATTTGCAGGTAGATCTTACCATTTCAAAGTTGTACCATTTGGACTAAATGTGAGTTCCGGAATTTTTATTTCTGCCCTTGACTATGTACTAGGTCCTGAACTTTTAGATGAGGTAACAGTCTATGTGGATGACGTTCTTGTAGCATCGAAAAATTGGGAAGATCATGTGGCCCTTCTGCAAAAGATATTTCAACGATTCAGAGAGTATGGTGTTACAGCAAATCTTAAGAAATCCAAGTTTGGAAAAAGTGAAATTAAATTTTTAGGACACATCATCACCCCTGAAGGAATTAAACCCGACCCGGAAAAATTGTCTGCTATAAAATACTTTCCAACCCCTGTTACAAAAAGGCAACTGAGAGGATTTATCGGTCTTACGTCATTTTTCAGACGTTTTGTTCCTAATAAGGTATTGAACAATCCCGCTCTTCACAACCTTTTAAAAAAGAATTCACATTGGAATTGGACGCCGGAATGCCAAGACGGATTTAAGAAAATTAAAGACAGTCTGGTTAACAGTAACATTCTCCATCATCCTCAGATGGATAAGGAATTTTGTATTACTGCAGACGCTTCCTTTGTGGGTATCGGCGCTTGTCTTTTCCAGATTCAATTAGTAAATGGACACGAGCAAATCCAAGTGATTAGCTTTGCGAGTCGAGTGTTATCAGAGTGTGAGAAGTCTTATTCGGTTACGGAGTTGGAGGCACTTGCCGTAATATGGGCTTTTAGGCGATTTAACTATTATATCTATGGAAGAAAAATTAAAGTCTATTCAGACCATCAAGCTTTATCATTCCTCCTTACATGCAAGTTGCAACACCCTCGTCTTACTCGATGGTGCTTATTCCTGCAGGAATATGACTTTGACATTGTATATATAAAAGGTAAAGATAATGGTATAGCAGACGCACTTTCTCGCTCACCTGAGGGCTTACTAGAAACCAGCGAACTGGTGGAACAAATGTCTAATTATAAAGTTTTGTTAATGAAAGATCCAATTCACAGAAACTATTTTCTTCAGTTATGTAGGCAGATTCAGATTCTTCAAAATACAGATCCAAAATGGAAAAAGGTTAGACAAATTCTTCACGAAAATCCAGCCCACAAGTTGTCCAAGTTTTATAAAGTTCATAACCAAGTGCTATTTCATAAGACGTCTGAGTCATCTGAGGGGTGGTGTGTTTGCATCCCTCGAAATTTCATTGAACATCTCTGTGGTACACTCACATTTCATGGGGTCACTACGGACCAGAAAAATGTAAAAGGAAAATCTCGACTTACTGTTATGTTCCGAATCTACACCAGAGAATTCATAAATTATTGAGAAACTGTGTCATCTGTCAAAAGGCAAAGTCCTTAAACATTTCCACTTCAATTCCACTAAATCCAATAGTTGCTGAAAGGCCAAACCAGCTTCTTAGTATTGATTTAGCAGGTCCACTACCCACCGGTAGGGGAGGCGCTAAATACTTAGTAGCAATCCTGGACAATTTTTCTAAGCACATAAGACTGTACGCAGTAAAATCTTCTTGTGCAAATCCAATAATTCGTCGCATTGAAAATGATTATTTCCCACGATTCGGGGTTCCAGAATCAATCTTGTCTGATAATGCTTCAAATTTCACATCACGCCCGTGGCGTGCATTTCTTGCTCGCCATGGAATCAAACAAATTTTGATATCCCTGTTTCGACCGCAATCGAATCCGACAGAAAGAATCTTCAAAGAATTTAACAGATTTATAAGGACGTACATTCCGAATAAGCAATCTAAGTGGGTAGACTTCGTAACACCATTCGAACAGATTGTAAACCACCTTCCTCATCTGTCGACCGGATTCACGCCACATGAGTTAATGTCAAGATCAAAAGAGAGGAATGAGTGGATAGACCCCCTTCCAAAGTTACAAGACAACGAATTGGACCTAGACGCAAAAATCAGGCAAGCTCTCATATCATTGACAACGTATGCTAACCTCCGAAAAAAGGCATTTGATAAGAAGGTAAACAGAGTTATAGATTTCAAAGAAGGAGAAAAGGTTTTAGTCAGGACTCACTTTAAACCATCCCTGTTGTTAAAGAAGAATCGTAAGTGGCAACACATTTATGAAGGTCCCTTTGTGATAATGAGGAAACCACACATTGGTAGCTATTTGTTATCTGACCCTGCCACGAATAAAATCAAAGGTTTGTTCCACCACCAAGATTTAAGAAAATTTTATAACGCCAGGAATTAAGTTAATTTAAGCTGTAAGAAAATTCTAAGGTATTGGAGATCAGGATTAACCAATGAGTAACAAGAACGGAACTGAACTGACTACGGACGTTAACCGGTGCTGAAAGGAAACCTTATGTATTAAAACAACGCATCTGGAAAATAAAATACAGAATAAGTTGTAGACGAGTATTTACATGAATAATCTTTATGCAAACAGGAGGACATGTCCTAGAGGCGATTTTCAATTTTAGTTATAAGTTAGTATGTAAGGAAAATGATGTACTCGAGAGGTATTAATTAGCCCCAAAGTACTAAAATGAGGAAAGAGGAAGGAGCGAATAATGCACTTCTCTCGCTAAATAGTAATTTGAGAATGAGCAGGAAGGAGCGAATAATGCACTTCTCTCACTAAATAGTAATATGAAAATGATGATTATATGTGCTTAGTATTAGTAAGTGAAATTTAATCGAGGACAAATTAATGACCTGTTTTAAAAGGAAATACTTAAACGTCCAGACAAAAGAGGAAAGTTGTGAGAAAGATTCGATTCCATGAGGTTATTCCCTATTTTCAAAGGTGACGTAAATAAGGCACCACCTGTTAGCGTAAAACAGTCGGTAGATTTAACTTGTAAATTCCAGCACAGTGCTGTGCCAGCGATAAAATAACATCTCTTTGAAGTGAACAGATACATAGGATTAAGCATGAACAGATTGATAACGCAGTGCAATTGTTCTAAAAAGGCCTGACGTTAACCTTAAGTAAAAGCGTGATGGAATAAAAAGGAAGTTTATTATATAACGCAAGGTAAGATGAGTCCACACTATAAACAAGCTGAGTAAAAGAACATATGAGTAACATGGTTTATTATGTCAACTTCACGGTACTATTGAGCATTAGCGATACTGCAAATTCACAAGCTAGCAGCACATAGAATAAGGATCTCGCCCAAGCTTCACAGGTAGCGACAGCAGCAAACAACACTCTAGTGAGAGGCTTATATGTACAAATGATAATTAATACCCAAATGCGTAATGCATAAACTTGACTTAGTCTAAGAAATGAGCAAAGAGTAGTAAGCAAGCTGCAGCAAGATACATATTAGATATACATGCTTGAAGTGATAGATTTTATTTTAAGTGTGCACTGCAATATTTATTGTTTTCTCTGTGATTATGTGATTATTGAATCCCTTTCCTAAGTGCAAATCCTTTAAGATCCTTGATCCTATCCACTCCTCAGGATCAACTTGTAAAGATGCACGTGTGCTTAGGAAGTGAGGCACTACATATAAAAATGAGTAGGTTCGCGACGCGCATATTGCTTTTGTAATGCGCAAGGTAAATTAAAGTTTCGACCTGGTTGAGGAGTAATTTAAATTCTGTCGACGATCAGCGAGTAGACCCGCTTTTCCCACCTTTCTTTTTTCGACTGTTTGTATTTCTACACGAAACTCAGAGGCGGAATTGCTATTTTCAAATCTGTCCTCGAACTTTCTTTAAAGACAAGCACATACGAGAAAAACTTTTGACATAAATGAAGCTCCCCTCACAAGTCACTAAATAAGACGAGCACTAAAAGAAAAAGTATTGGTCCTACAAAATGAATAAGCAAGCGTGATAAAGATTACTATGAATGAAATTAATTTGTAAAGGAGATTGGAATGGATTTGGTCAATGAAAAAGGACTTATAATAGCCTACCTGTGACCGTAGGCTTAAATAAAAAAAAGACTAATTAAGAAACAATTGTTTTGATTCAAAGTGGTCAATTAGATTATTTATCGATTTATATGAACTCTTGTAAATATTAGTATGTAAATCAACTTGTAAACACCGTGTGATGTTATGACGCGAGAATTTCTTTTAATACACCGTTCCTGCAGACGCTCGACACAGTGCAAGTGAAGTTTTAAAGTTCGACGGTTTTCAGTGGCAGTATTCTACTGCACCATATGTGTGAAAAATTCGTTGATGTGTGCAGTGTGTAATAATCAGTGTCATTCCACACATGCAGTTGCAGTGGTAGCTACCACTTACCTGTGAATCCGTAACTGGATAGTGGACAGGAAGTGATGTGAGGCAGTTTCGGTGGCAGAAGCTCCCTCCAGCAATCGAAAAAGCACAAAGCCACGATCCGCCGAACAAAAGCGACGCACGGCACCTCAAGCGCGAAATCAACGCTCTGCAAGAAAGCTCCGGTCACGTGCGCGCGCACAGACTGAATTTCAAGATTGCTCGCAACAGTGGAGGCGGACAGCCACCACGTGACGAAATAATGTAAACGTTCAACCGCCAACGCAGTTGCTGTGCGCTACATTCTGTAGCAAAAACATTCACACCCAGTACTGAAAACATTTTATATGTATCATAAACCTTCCGAGAGACTCTAAGATAGAGAAGTTAACGTAATTATTGTAATGACTGATTGTACACAGAGACAAGTCACAAGGTCACCTCTGAACACTGTTGAAATGTAAACTTTGACGAGAGGTCACGATACGAATGAAAATAAGCACACGAAAATACGTCAAAGGATCCGATCCTTCCTATATCCCATCCCACATGTATATAAAATTAGTTTTGTAAGCTATTCTAATATAAGATATTTTATCTGTTTCATATGTGAAATAATTCGGAGAGCCACACACGAGCCCTGAAAGTGAAAGATATGGACTTCCTTGTCGAAGCCATCACCAGTGGCCGCTCTACAATCCCTGTCTATCATAAATAGTGTATGTGCGACGAAAATAAATGTATAATTAAGTGCGACGACGGACAAGGCAATCAATCGACAAGACGATGACAATATAATGAATACTGTCAAAACAGAAAGTTGTGTACCAGTTGTGATAGTCAAATTACTTTTGCAACGATGAAAATTGAAGTGTGACTCTATTTCCTTATAAATTTTGTAAATATGTATACTTATAGCCTTAATTTTAAGAATCATCAAGATAGACTGAATCCATACAAACACTGATAGAAACACAGAACAAATTCACAATGATCCACCGTCAGTAATTACAAATTGAAACGTTAATTCTTTTTTTATGGAATGAATATGAAATGAAACTTTTAATAACCTGTGTGTTACACCCGAAAATTACAAATATTCCAATGGGCATGAGGATGAAAGTAATACCTTCGGTATTCCTTCCCTCCTCATGGGAGGCAGTGTAATATTAGTAATTTTCGCCTCACAAACATTAATATACGCTCAATAGTAAACGCCTGTTGGCCTAAAGTTATCGAACAATTATAAAGTAAACGAAATGTACCATCGCATAGCAGCGACAGAATCAATTATTCTTTATCTTTGCCGTTCTTGCGCGGTGCCAGTAAATCTCTATGTACATGTATCGATTAATGGTATAAAAAAGAATTCTGTTATTTCAAGACAAATGAGGCTTTTGGCGCCTCACCTTTTACTGTTTGTATTCCATGAGAGGCGGACGCGGACTTGCTGCGTTCCACAACTGTATTTTATATTTGATGTGAAAATATTGAGTGAATATGCTGATTGTTATTTTTTACAATCAGAAAAGATGTAGTTTCTAGTAACTGATATCGAACAGACAGCATCAAGAGGACATTTTGACTGTTATGTATAAAGTATTTAACCACAATGGTCATCTATTGTAATTTAATATGAAAAGGTATGTAGCATTAAAAAAAAACGTGTGTTAAAGATAAGTGTGCTTATTTTCGTAAATTAACCTTGATGAGTCCATCTCCTTATTTACTTAACTTAATTATTTTGTGTTACTTCATCATCAGAAATTACGATCACGCTGATGGGCCGAACGCAGCATGAGGCAGAAGGAACATTTTCGTTTTCCTATTATTTCTGAGCCAATTTTTATTTTAACTGTGTTGTGTTGCTTTTCTTTTAAAGTCTATAAATCTTCTGGTCCCTTAGTGTTGTTCCAGGTATGACTGTATCGCGACTATAAAAATGCACAGAAATGATAATGTTTCTTCCGAGTGATCTCAAATATATATATATATCAATATCCTGCTCTTATTCAGGAATTTAATGGTCAACATATGTTATTATAATAGCGTAATAAATCCCTGATTCTGTTGCCAAGTGGCCCACCAAAATATTCAATTTTTCGACATTAAAAAAAAAAGTAACAATTCTTTTTATTTTTTGTCCCCCAAGAGCAACGCTACACCATGAAACACAGAAATTGCATCGGGATTGAATACATAAGGGACAATGCCGACTGAAGTACAAAATGAGTTAATCTTCTAAGGGCTTTTGCTTTGAGCGGCTCCTGGGAGACCAGTATTAGATTATGATGCACCAGTGCAGGTTTACTGTAGCCATTGGACCTTCACACTGATCATGAAACACAGAAATTGCATTGGGATTGAATACAAAAAGCACAATGCCGACGTAAGTACAAGAAGAGTGAATCTTCTAAGAATTGGTGCTTTGAGAGGCTCCTAGGAGACCAGTATTAGATTCCGTTGCACCAGTGCAGGTTTACTGTATCCCTTGGACCTTCGCATTGACCATGAAACACAGAAATTGCATCAGGATTAAATACAAAATGCACAATGCCAACTTAAGTGCAAGAAGAGTGAGGATTCTAAGAATTTGTGCTTTGAGCGGCTCCTCGGAGACCAGTATTACATTCCGATGCACCAGTGAAGGTTTACAGTATCACTTGGACCTTCACATTGACCATGAAACACAGAAATTGCATCAGGATGGAATACGTAAGGGACAATTCCGACTCAAGTACAAGAAGAGTGAATTTTGGAAGAGTTTGTGCTTTGAGCGGCTCCTGGGAGACCAGTATTAAATTCCGATGCACCAGTGTAGGTTTGCTGTATCTCTTGCACCTTCACATTAACCAAGAAACATAGAAATCGCATCGGGATTGAATACAAAAGGGACAATGCCGACTTAAGAACAAGAAGAGTGAGTCTTCTAAGAGTTTCTGCTCTGAGCGGCTCCTGGGAGACCAATATTAGATTCCGTTGCACCAGTGCAGGTTTATGGAATTCCTTGGACCTTCACATTGACCATGAAACACAGAAATCGCATCGGGATCGAATACAAAAGCACAATGCCGACTTGAGTACAAGAAGACTGGTCTTCTAAGAGTTTGTGATTTGAGAGGCTCCTGGGTGACCAGTATTGGATTCCGATGCACCAGTACAGGTTTACTGTATCCCTTAGAGCTTGACATTGACCATCAAACACAGAAATTGCACGCGGACCAATACAAAAGATACAATGTCGACTTAAGTACAGGAAGAGAGAATCTTCTAATAATTTGTGATTTGAGGGGCTCCTGGGACACCAGAATTACATTCCGATGCACCAGTGCAGGTTTACTGTATCCCTTGCACCTTCACTTTGATCATGAAGTGGAGAAATTACATTGGGATTGAATACAAAATGCACAATGCCGACTTACGTACAAGAAGAGTGAATCTTCTAAGAGTTTGTGCTTTGAGCAGCTCATGGGAGACCAGTATTTGATTTCGATGCACAAGTGCAGGTTTACTGTATCCCTTGGACCTTCACATTGACCATGAAACACAGAAATTGCTTCGGGATTGAATACAAAAGAGACAATCCGACCTTAGTACAAGAAGAGTGAATCTTCTAAGAGTTTGTGCTTTGAGCGGCTCCTCGGCGACCAGTGTTCGTTTCCAATGCACCAGTGAAGGTTTACTGTATCCCTTCGACCTTCACATTGACCACGAAACACAGAAATTGCATCGGGATTGAATACAAAAGGACAATGCCAACTTAAGTACATGAAGAGGTAATCTTTTAAGGGTTTGTGCTTTAAGCGGCTCCTGGGAGACCAGTATTAGTTTCCGATGCACCAGTGCAGGTTTACTGTAGCCATTGGACCTTCACATTGACCATGAAACACAGAAATTGCATAGGGATTAAATACAAAATGCACAATGCCAACTTTAGTACAAGAGGAGTGAATCTTCTAAGAGTTTGTGCTTTGAGCGGCTCATGGGAGATCAGTATTAGATTCCGATGCACCAGTGCAGGTTAACTGTTTCCCTTGGCCCTTCACATTGACCATGAAACACAGAAATTGCATCGGGATTGAATACATAAGGCTCAATGCCGACTTAAGTACAAGAAGAGTGAATCTTCTAAGAGTTTGTGCTTTGAGCGGCTCCTGGGAGACCAGTATTAGGTTCCGATGCACCAGTGGAGATTTACTGTATCCATCGGTCCTTCACATTGACCATGAAACACAGATATTGCGTCGGGATTGAATACAAAAGGGACAATGCCGACTTAAGTACAAGAAGAGTTAATCTTTTAAGGGTTTGTTCTTTGAGCGGCTCCTGGGAGACCAGTAGTAGATTCCGATGCACCAGTGCAAGTTAACTGTATCCCTTGGACCTTCACATTGACCATGAAACACAGAAATTGCATCGGGATTGAATACAAAATACACAATGACGACTTTAGTAAAAGAATAGTGAAACTTCTAAGAGTTTGTGTTTTGATCGGCTCATGGGAGACCAGTATTACATTCCGATGCACCAGTGCAGGTTTACTGTATCCCTTGGCCCTTTACATTGACCATGAAACACAGAAATTTCATCGGGATTGAATACATAAGGCACAATGCCGACTTCAGTATAAGAAGAGTGAATCTTCCAAGAGTTTGTGCTTTGAGCGGCTCCTGGGAGACCAGTATTAGATTCCGATGCACCAGCGCAGGTTTACTGTATCCCTTCGACCTTCACATTGACTATGAAACACAGAAATTGCATCGAGATTGGATACAAACGGGACAATGCCGACTTAAGTACCAGAAGTGCGAATCTTCTAAGAATTTGTGTTCGAGCGGCTCCTGGGAGATCAGTATTAGTTTCCGATGCACCTGTACATGTTTACTGTATCCCTTGGACCTTCAATTTCTTCATGAAACACAGAAATTTCATCGGGATTGAATAAAAAATACACAATGCCAACTTAAGTACAAGAAGAATGAATTTTCTAAGAAATTGTGCTTTGACCGACTCCATGGAGACCAGTGATCGATTCCGATGCACCAGTGCAGGTTTACTGTATCCCTTGGACCTTCACATTGACCATGCAACATAGAAATTGCATGGGGACCAATACAAAAGATACAATGATGACTTGAGTACAAGTGGAGTGATTCTTCTATTAGGTTGTGATTTGAGCGGGTCCTGGGAGACCAGTATTAAATTCCGATGCACCAGTGCAGGTTATCTGTATCCCTTGGACCCTTGGACTTCCACATTGCCCATGAAACGCAGAAATCGAATCGGGATTGAATTCATAAGGGTCACGCCGACTGAAGTACAAGAAGCGTGAATCTTCTAAGAGTTTGAGCTTTGAGCGGCTCCTGGGTGTCCAGTATTAGATTCCGATGCACCTGTGCAGGTTTACTGTATCCCTTGGAGCTTCACATTGACCATGAAACACGGAAATTGCTCGGGATTGAATGCAAGAGGGACAATGCCGACTTAAGTACAAGATGAGTGAATCTTCGAAGGGTTTGTGTTTTGAGCGGCTCCTGGGAGGCCACTATTAGATTTCGAAGCACCAGTGCAAGTTTACTGTATCCTTTGGACCTTCACATTGACCATGAAACACAGAAATTGAATCGGGATGGAATACATAAGGGACAATGCCGACTGAAGTACACGATGAGTGAATCTTTTAGGAGTTTGAGTTTTGAGTGGGTCCTGGGTGTCCAGTATTAGATTCCGATGCACCTGTGCAGGTTTACTGTATCCCTTGGACATTCACATTGACCATGAAACACAGACATTGCATCGGGATGGAATACATAAGGGACAATGCCGACTTAAGTAAAAGAAGAGTGAAGCTCCTAAGAGTTTGAGCTTTGAGCGGCTCCTGGGTGTCCAGTATTTGATTCCGATGCACCTGTGCAAGTCTACTGTATACCTTGTACCTTTACATTGACCATGAAACACAGAAATCGCATCGGGATTGAATACAAAAGTGACAATAACCACATAAGTACAAGAAGTGTGAATCTTCTAAGGGTTTGTGCTTTGAGCGTCTCCTGGGACACCGGCTTTAGATTCTGATGCACGTGTGCAGGTTACTGTATCTCTTGGACCTTTACATTGACCATGAAACACAGAAATTGCATCGGGATTGAATACGAAATGCACAATGCCAACTTAAGTGCAAGAAGAGTGAATTTTCTAAGAGTTTGTGCTTTGAGCGGCTCCTCGGAGACCAGTTTTAGATTCCGATGCATCAGTGCAGGTTTACCGTATCCCTTCGACCTTCACATTGGCCATGAAACACAGAAATTGCATCAGGATGGAATACTAAAGTGAAAATCCGACCCAAGTACAAGAAGAGTGAATTTTGTAAGATTTTGTGCTTTGAGCGGCTCCAGAAAGACCAGTATTAAATTCCGATGCACCAGTGGAGGTTTACTGTGTGCCTTTGACCCTCACATTGCCCAAGAAACACAGAAATCGCATCGGGATTGAATACAAAAGGGATAATGCCGACTTAAGAACAAGAAGAGTGAGTCTTCTAAGAGTTTCTGCTTTGAGCGGCTCATGGGAGACCACTATTAAATTCCGATGCACCAGTGCAGGTTTACTGTATCCCTTGGCCCTTCACATTGACCATGAAACACAGAAATCGCATCGGGATCAAATACAAAAGGACAATGCCGACTTGAGTACAAGAAGAGTGAATCTTCTAAGAGTTTGTGCTTTGAGAGGCTATTGGGTGACCATTATTAGATTCCGATGCACCAGTAGAGGTTTACTGTATTCCTTGGAGCTTGTCATTGACTATGAAACACAGAAATTGCATGCGGACCAATACAAACGATACAATGTCGACTTCAGTACAAGAAGAGAGAATCTTCTAATAGTTTCTGATTTGAGGGGCTCCTGGGAGACCAGTATTACATTCCGTTGCACCAGTGCAGGTTTACTGTATCCCTTGGACCTACTCATTGACCATTAAACACAGAAATTGATCGGGATTGAATACAAAAGAGACAATTCCAATCTAAGTACAATAAGAGTGAATCTTCTAAGAGTTTGTGCTTTGAGCGGCTCCTGGGAGACCAGTATTAGGATCCGATGCACCGGTGCAGGTTAACTGTATCTGTTGGTCCTTCACATTGACCATGAAACACAGATATTGCGACGGGATTGAATACAAAAGGGACAATGTCGACTTAAGTACAAGAAGAGTGATCTCCTCAGAGGTTGGGCTATAAGCGGCGCCTGGGATACCAGTATTAGATTATGGTGCACCAGTGCAGGTTTACTGTATCCCTTGGAGCTTCACATTGACCATGAAACACGGAAATTGCATCGGGATGGAATTCATAAGGGACAATGCCGACTGAAGTACAAGAAGAGTGAATTTTCTAAGAAATTGAGCTTTGAGCGCCTCCTGGGTGTCCAGTATTAGATTCCGATGCACCTGTGCTGGTTTACTGTATCCCTTCGACCTTCACATTGACCATGAGACACAGAAATTGCTCGGGATTGATACAAGAGGGACAATGCCGACTTAAGTACAAGAAGAGTGAATCCTCGAATGGTTTGTGCTTTCAGCGGTTCCTGGGAGACCAGTATTAGATTCCGATGCACCAGTGCTGGTTTACTGTATCCCTTGGACCTTCACATGGACCATGAAACACAGTAAATGCATCGGGATTGAATACAAATGGGCTGCCCACTTAACTACAAGAAGAGTCAATCATCTAAGAGTTTGAGCTAAGAGCGACTCCTGGTTGTCCAGTATTAGACTCTGATGCTCCTGTGCAGGTTACTGTATCCCTTGGACCTTCGCATTGACCATGAAACACAGAAATTGCTCGGATTGAATACAAGAGGGAAAATGCCGACTTAAGTACAAGAAGAGTGTATCTTCGAAGGGTTTGTGTTTGAGCGGCTCCTGGGAGGCCACTATTAGATTCCGATGCACCAGTGCAAGTTTACTGTATCCCTTGGATCTTCAGATTGACCATGCAACACAGAAATTGCATGGGGACCAATACAAAAGATACAATGATGACTTAAGTACAAGAGGAGTGATTCTTCTATTAGGTTGTGATTTGAGCGGCTCCTGGGAGACCAGTATTAAATTTCGATGCACCAGTGCAGGTTAACTGTATCCCTTGGACCCTTGGACCTCCACATTGCCCATGAAACGCAGAAATCGAATCGGGATTGAATTTATAAGGGACACGCCGACTGAAGTACAAGAAGAGTGAATCTTCTAAGAGTTTGAGCTTTGAGCGGCTCCTGGGTGTCCAGTATTAGATTCCGATGCACCTGTGCAGCTTTACTGTATCCCTTGGTGCTTCACATTGACCATGAAACACGGAAATTGCTCGGGATTGAATGCAAGAGGGACAATGCCGACTTAAGTACAAGATGAGTGAATCTTCGAAGGGTTTGTGTTTTGAGCGGCTCCTGGGAGGCCACTATTAGATTGCACCAGTGCAAGTTTTCTGTATCCCTTGGACCTTCACATTGAAGATGAAACACAGAAATTGCATCGGGATGGAATACATAAGGGACAATGCCCACTGAAGTACACGATGAGTGAATCTTTTAAGAGTTTGAGCTTTGAGCGGCTCCTGGGTGTCCAGTATTAGATTCCGATGCACCAGTGCAGGTTAACTGTATCCCTTGGACCCTTGGACCTCCACATTGCCCATGAAACGCAGATATCGAATCGGGATTGAATTCTTAAGGGACACGCCGACTGAAGTACAAGAAGAGTGAATCTTCTAAGAGTTTGAGTTTTGAGCGGCTCCTGGGAGACCAGTATTAGATTCCGATGAATTAGTGCAGGTTTTCTCTATCCCTTGGACCTTCACATTGACCATGAAACACATAAATTGCATCGGGATTGAATGCAAAAGGGAAAACGCCGACTTAAGTACAAAAAGAGTTAATCTTCTAAGGGTTTGTGCTTTGAGCGGCTCCTGGGAGACCAGTATTAGATTCCGATACACCTGCGCAGGTTTTCTGTATCCCTTCGACCTTCACATTGACCATGAAACACAGACATTGCATCGGGATGGAATACATAAGGGACAATGCCGACTTAAGTAAAAGAAGAGTGAAGCTCCTAAGAGTTTGAGCTTTGAGCGGCTCCTGGGTGTCCAGTATTTGATTCCGATGCACCTGTGCAGGTCTACTGTATCCCTTGGACCTTCATATTGACCATGAAACACAGAAATTGCATCGGGATTGAATACAAAAGAGACAATAACCACATAAGTACAAGAAGAGTGAATCTTCTAAGGGTTTGTGCTTTGAGCGGCTCCTGGGAGACCGGTTTTACATTCCGATGCACCTGTGCAGGTTGCTGTAACCCTTGGACCTTCAATTTGACCATGAAACACAGAAATTGCATCGGGATTGAATATTAAACGCACAATGCCAACTTAAGTGCAAGAAGAGTGAATTTTCTAAGAGTTTGTGCTTTGAGCGGATCCTCGGAGACCAGTTTTAGATTCCGATGCACCAGTGCAGGTTTACCGTATCCCTTGGACCTTCGCATTGGCCATGAAACACAGAAATTGCGTCAGGATGGAATACATAAGGGACAATGCCGACCGAAGTACAAGAAGAGTGAATTTTGTAAGAGTTTGTGCTTTGAGCGGCTCCAGGAAGACCAGTATTAGATTCCGATGCACCAGCGCAGTTTCACTGTATCCCTTCGACCTTCACAAACACCATGAAACACAGAAATTGCATCGGGATTGAATACAAAAGTGACAATAACCACATAAGTACCAGAAGAGCGAATCTGCTAAGTGTTTGTGTTTGAGCGGCTCCTGGGAGATCAGTATTAGTTTCCGATGCACCAGTGCAGGTTTACTGTATCCCTTGGACCCTTGGACCTCCACATTGCCCATGAAACGCAGAAATCGAATCGGGATTGAATTCTTAAGGGACATGCCGACTGAAGTACAAGAAGAGTGAATCTTCTAAGGGTTTGTGCTTTGAGCGGCTCCTGGGAGATCAGTATTAGATTCCGATGCACCAGTGCTGGTTTACTGTATCCCTTTAACCTTCACTTTGACCAAGAAACACAGAAATCGCATCGGGATTGAACACAAAGGGGACAATGCCGACTTAAGAACAAGAAGAGTGAGTCTTCTAAGAGTGTGTGCTTTGAGCGGCTCATGGGAGACCAGTATTAGATTCCGATGCACCAGTGAAGGTTTACTGTATCCCTTGGCCCTTCGCATTGACCATGAAACACAGAAATTGCATCGAGATTGAATACAAATGGGACAATTCCGACTTAAGTACCAGAAGAGCGAATCTTCTAAGTGTTTGAGCTTTAAGCGGCTCCTGGGTGTCCAGTATTAGATTCCGATGCACCTGTGCAGGTTTGCTGTATCCCTTGGACCTTCACATTGACCATGAAACACAGAAATTGCTCGGGATTGAATACAAGATGGACAATGCCGACTTAAGTACAAGAACAGTGAATCTTCGAAGGGCTTGTGCTTTGAGCGGGTTCTGGAAGACCAGTATTAGATTCCGATGCACCAGCGCAGGTTTACTGTATCCCTTCGACCTTCACATTGATCATGAAACACAGAAATTGCATCGAGATTAAATACAAACGGGACAATGCCGACTTAAGTACCAGAAGAGCGAATCCTCTAAGATTTTGCGTTTGAGCAGCTCCTGGGAGATCACTATTAGATTCCGATGCACCAGTGCAGGTTTACTGTATTCCTTGGACCTTAAATTTGACCATGAAACAAAGAATTTTCATCGGGATTGATTACAAAATACACAATGCCAACTTAAGTACAAGAAGAGTGAATTTTCTACGAATTTGAGCTTTGAGCGACTCCTTGGAAGACCACTGTTCGATTCGGATGCACCAGTGCAGGTTTACTGTATCCCTTGGACCTTCATAATGACCATGAAACACAGAAATTGCATCGGGATGGAATACATAAGGGACAATGCCGCCTGAAGTACATGAAGAGCGAATCTTCTAAGAGTTTGAGATTTGAGCAGCACCTGGGAGTCCAGTATTAGATTCCGATGATCCTGTGCAGGTTTACTGTATCCCTTGGACCTTCACATTGACCATGAAACACGGAAATTGCTCGGGATTGAATGCAAGAGGGACAATGCCGACTTAAGTACAAGATGAGTGAATCTTCGAAGGGTTTGTGTTTTGAGCGGCTCCTGGGAGGCCACTATTAGATTGCACCAGTGCAAGTTTTCTGTATCCCTTGGACCTTCACATTGAAGATGAAACACAGAAATTGCATCGGGATGGAATACATAAGGGACAATGCCCACTGAAGTACACGATGAGTGAATCTTTTAAGAGTTTGAGCTTTGAGCGGCTCCTGGGTGTCCAGTATTAGATTCCGATGCACCAGTGCAGGTTAACTGTATCCCTTGGACCCTTGGACCTCCACATTGCCCATGAAACGCAGATATCGAATCGGGATTGAATTCTTAAGGGACACGCCGACTGAAGTACAAGAAGAGTGAATCTTCTAAGAGTTTGAGTTTTGAGCGGCTCCTGGGAGACCAGTATTAGATTCCGATGAATTAGTGCAGGTTTTCTCTATCCCTTGGACCTTCACATTGACCATGAAACACATAAATTGCATCGGGATTGAATGCAAAAGGGAAAACGCCGACTTAAGTACAAAAAGAGTTAATCTTCTAAGGGTTTGTGCTTTGAGCGGCTCCTGGGAGACCAGTATTAGATTCCGATGCACCTGCGCAGGTTTTCTGTATCCCTTCGACCTTCACATTGACCATGAAACACAGACATTGCATCGGGATGGAATACATAAGGGACAATGCCGACTTAAGTAAAAGAAGAGTGAAGCTCCTAAGAGTTTGAGCTTTGAGCGGCTCCTGGGTGTCCAGTATTTGATTCCGATGCACCTGTGCAGGTCTACTGTATCCCTGGGACCTTCATATTGACCATGAAACACAGAAATTGCATCGGGATTGAATACAAAAGAGACAATAACCACATAAGTACAAGAAGAGTGAATCTTCTAAGGGTTTGTGCTTTGAGCGGCTCCTGGGAGACCGGTTTTACATTCCGATGCACCTGTGCAGGTTGCTGTAACCCTTGGACCTTCAATTTGACCATGAAACACAGAAATTGCATCGGGATTGAATATTAAACGCACAATGCCAACTTAAGTGCAAGAAGAGTGAATTTTCTAAGAGTTTGTGCTTTGAGCGGATCCTCGGAGACCAGTTTTAGATTCCGATGCACCAGTGCAGGTTTACCGTATCCCTTGGACCTTCACATTGACCATGAAACACAGAAATTGCATAGGGATTAAATACAAAATGCACAATGCCAACTTTAGTACAAGAGGAGTGAATCTTCTAAGAGTTTGTGCTTTGAGCGGCTCATGGGAGATCAGTATTAGATTCCGATGCACCAGTGCAGGTTAACTGTTTCCCTTGGCCCTTCACATTGACCATGAAACACAGAAATTGCATCGGGATTGAATACATAAGGCACAATGCTGACTTAAGTACAAGAAGAGTGAATCTTCTAAGAGTTTGTGCTTTGAGCGGCTCCTGGGAGACCAGTATTAGGTTCCGATGCACCAGTGGAGATTTACTGTATCCATCGGTCCTTCACATTGACCATGAAACACAGATATTGCGTCGGGATTGAATACAAAAGGGACAATGCCGACTTAAGTACAAGAAGAGTTAATCTTTTAAGGGTTTGTTCTTTGAGCGGCTCCTGGGAGACCAGTAGTAGATTCCGATGCACCAGTGCAAGTTAACTGTATCCCTTGGACCTTCACATTGACCATGAAACACAGAAATTGCATCGGGATTGAATACAAAATACACAATGACGACTTTAGTACAAGAATAGTGAAACTTCTAAGAGTTTGTGTTTTGATCGGCTCATGGGAGACCAGTATTACATTCCGATGCACCAGTGCAGGTTTACTGTATCCCTTGGCCCTTTACATTGACCATGAAACACAGAAATTTCATCGGGATTGAATACATAAGGCACAATGCCGACTTCAGTATAAGAAGAGTGAATCTTCCAAGAGTTTGTGCTTTGAGCGGCTCCTGGGAGACCAGTATTAGATTCCGATGCACCAGCGCAGGTTTACTGTATCCCTTCGACCTTCACATTGACTATGAAACACAGAAATTGCATCGAGATTGGATACAAACGGGACAATGCCGACTTAAGTACCAGAAGTGCGAATCTTCTAAGAATTTGTGTTCGAGCGGCTCCTGGGAGATCAGTATTAGTTTCCGATGCACCTGTGCAGGTTTACTGTATCCCTTGGACCTTCAATTTCTTCATGAAACACAGAAATTTCATCGGGATTGAATACAAAATACACAATGCCAACTTAAGTACAAGAAGAATGAATTTTCTAAGAAATTGTGCTTTGACCGACTCCATGGAGACCAGTGATCGATTCCGATGCACCAGTGCAGGTTTACTGTATCCCTTGGACCTTCACATTGACCATGCAACATAGAAATTGCATGGGGACCAATACAAAAGATACAATGATGACTTAAGTACAAGAGGAGTGATTCTTCTATTAGGTTGTGATTTGAGCGGGTCCTGGGAGACCAGTATTAAATTCCGATGCACCAGTGCAGGTTATCTGTATCCCTTGGACCCTTGGACTTCCACATTGCCCATGAAACGCAGAAATCGAATCGGGATTGAATTCATAAGGGTCACGCCGACTGAAGTACAAGAAGCGTGAATCTTCTAAGAGTTTGAGCTTTGAGCGGCTCCTGGGTGTCCAGTATTAGATTCCGATGCACCTGTGCAGGTTTACTGTATCCCTTGGAGCTTCACATTGACCATGAAACACGGAAATTGCTCGGGATTGAATGCAAGAGGGACAATGCCGACTTAAGTACAAGATGAGTGAATCTTCGAAGGGTTTGTGTTTTGAGCGGCTCCTGGGAGGCCACTATTAGATTTCGAAGCACCAGTGCAAGTTTACTGTATCCTTTGGACCTTCACATTGACCATGAAACACAGAAATTGAATCGGGATGGAATACATAAGGGACAATGCCGACTGAAGTACACGATGAGTGAATCTTTTAGGAGTTTGAGTTTTGAGTGGGTCCTGGGTGTCCAGTATTAGATTCCGATGCACCTGTGCAGGTTTACTGTATCCCTTGGACATTCACATTGACCATGATACACAGAAATTGCTCGGGATTGAATACAAGAGGGACAATGCCGACTTAAGTCAGGAAGAATGAATCTTCGAAGGATTTGTGCTTTGGGCGGCTCCTGGGACACCACTATTAGATTCCGATGCACCAGTGCAGGTTTACTGTATCCCTTCGACCTATACATTGACCATGAAACACAGAAATTGCATCGGGATTGAATACAAAAGGACTGCCGGCTTAAGTGCAAGAAGAGTTAATCAACTAAGAGTTTGTGCTTTGAGCGGCTCCTGGGAGACCAGAATTAGATTCCGATGCATTAGTGCAGGTTTTCTGTATCCCTTGGACCTTCACATTGACCATGAAACACATAAATTGCATCGGGATTGAATACAAAAGGGAAAATGCCGACTTAAGTATAAAAGGAGTTAATCTTCTATGAGATTGTGCTTTGAGCGGCTCCTGGGTCTCCAGTATTTGATTCCGATGCACCTGTGCAAGTCTACTGTATACCTTGTACCTTTACATTGACCATGAAACACAGAAATCGCATCGGGATTAAATACAAAAGTGACAATAACCACATAAGTACAAGAAGTGTGAATCTTCTAAGGGTTTGTGCTTTGAGCGTCTCCTGGGACACCGGCTTTAGATTCTGATGCACGTGTGCAGGTTACTGTATCTCTTGGACCTTTACATTGACCATGAAACACAGAAATTGCATCGGGATTGAATACGAAATGCACAATGCCAACTTAAGTGCAAGAAGAGTGAATTTTCTAAGAGTTTGTGCTTTGAGCGGCTCCTCGGAGACCAGTTTTAGATTCCGATGCATCAGTGCAGGTTTACCGTATCCCTTGGACCTTCACATTGGCCATGAAACACAGAAATTGCATCAGGATGGAATACTAAAGTGAAAATCCGACCCAAGTACAAGAAGAGTGAATTTTGTAAGATTTTGTGCTTTGAGCGGCTCCAGAAAGACCAGTATTAAATTCCGATACACCAGTGGAGGTTTACTGTGTCCCTTTGACCCTCACATTGCCCAAGAAACACAGAAATCGCATCGGGATTGAATACAAAAGGGATAATGCCGACTTAAGAACAAGAAGGGTGAGTCTTCTAAGAGTTTCTGCTTTGAGCGGCTCATGGGAGACCACTATTAAATTCCGATGCACCAGTGCAGGTTTACTGTATCCCTTGGCCCTTCACATTGTCCATGAAACACAGAAATCGCATCGGGATCAAATACAAAAGGACAATGCCGACTTGAGTACAAGAAGAGTGAATCTTCTAAGAGTTTGTGCTTTGAGAGGCTATTGGGTGACCATTATTAGATTCCGATGCACCAGTAGAGGTTTACTGTATTCCTTGGAGCTTGTCATTGACTATGAAACACAGAAATTGCATGCGGACCAATACAAACGATACAATGTCGACTTCAGTACAAGAAGAGAGAATCTTCTAATAGTTTCTGATTTGAGGGGCTCCTGGGAGACCAGTATTACATTCCGTTGCACCAGTGCAGGTTTACTGTATCCCTTGGACCTACTCATTGACCATTAAACACAGAAATTGATCGGGATTGAATACAAAAGAGACCATTCCAACCTAAGTACAATAAGAGTGAATCTTCTAAGAGTTTGTGCTTTGAGCGGCTCCTGGGAGACCAGTATTAGGATCCGATGCACCGGTGCAGGTTAACTGTATCTGTTGGTCCTTCACATTGACCATGAAACACAGATATTGCGACGGGATTGAATACAAAAGAGACAATGTCGACTTAAGTACAAGAAGAGTGATCTCCTCAGAGGTTGGGCTATAAGCGGCGCCTGGGATACCAGTATTAGATTATGGTGCACCAGTGCAGGTTTACTGTATCCCTTGGAGCTTCACATTGACCATGAAACACGGAAATTGCATCGGGATGGAATTCATAAGGGACAATGCCGACTGAAGTACAAGAAGAGTGAATTTTCTAAGAAATTGAGCTTTGAGCGCCTCCTGGGTGTCCAGTATTAGATTCCGATGCACCTGTGCTGGTTTACTGTATCCCTTCGACCTTCACATTGACCATGAGACACAGAAATTGCTCGGGATTGATACAAGAGGGACAATGCCGACTTAAGTACAAGAAGAGTGAATCCTCGAATGGTTTGTGCTTTCAGCGGTTCCTGGGAGACCAGTATTAGATTCCGATGCACCAGTGCTGGTTTACTGTATCCCTTGGACCTTCACATGGACCATGAAACACAGTAAATGCATCGGGATTGAATACAAATGGGCTGCCCACTTAACTACAAGAAGAGTCAATCATCTAAGAGTTTGAGCTAAGAGCGACTCCTGGTTGTCCAGTATTAGACTCTGATGCTCCTGTGCAGGTTACTGTATCCCTTGGACCTTCGCATTGACCATGAAACACAGAAATTGCTCGGATTGAATACAAGAGGGAAAATGCCGACTTAAGTACAAGAAGAGTGTATCTTCGAAGGGTTTGTGTTTGAGCGGCTCCTGGGAGGCCACTATTAGATTCCGATGCACCAGTGCAAGTTTACTGTATCCCTTGGATCTTCAGATTGACCATGCAACACAGAAATTGCATGGGGACCAATACAAAAGATACAATGATGACTTAAGTACAAGAGGAGTGATTCTTCTATTAGGTTGTGTTTTGAGCGGCTCCTGGGAGACCAGTATTAAATTTCGATGCACCAGTGCAGGTTAACTGTATCCCTTGGACCCTTGGACCTCCACATTGCCCATGAAACGCAGAAATCGAATCGGGATTGAATTTATAAGGGACACGCCGACTGAAGTACAAGAAGAGTGAATCTTCTAAGAGTTTGAGCTTTGAGCGGCTCCTGGGTGTCCAGTATTAGATTCCGATGCACCTGTGCAGCTTTACTGTATCCCTTGGTGCTTCACATTGACCATGAAACACGGAAATTGCTCGGGATTGAATGCAAGAGGGACAATGCCGACTTAAGTACAAGATGAGTGAATCTTCGAAGGGTTTGTGTTTTGAGCGGCTCCTGGGAGGCCACTATTAGATTGCACCAGTGCAAGTTTTCTGTATCCCTTGGACCTTCACATTGAAGATGAAACACAGAAATTGCATCGGGATGGAATACATAAGGGACAATGCCCACTGAAGTACACGATGAGTGAATCTTTTAAGAGTTTGAGCTTTGAGCGGCTCCTGGGTGTCCAGTATTAGATTCCGATGCACCAGTGCAGGTTAACTGTATCCCTTGGACCCTTGGACCTCCACATTGCCCATGAAACGCAGATATCGAATCGGGATTGAATTCTCAAGGGACACGCCGACTGAAGTACAAGAAGAGTGAATCTTCTAAGAGTTTGAGTTTTGAGCGGCTCCTGGGAGACCAGTATTAGATTCCGATGAATTAGTGCAGGTTTTCTCTATCCCTTGGACCTTCACATTGACCATGAAACACATAAATTGCATCGGGATTGAATGCAAAAGGGAAAACGCCGACTTAAGTACAAAAAGAGTTAATCTTCTAAGGGTTTGTGCTTTGAGCGGCTCCTGGGAGACCGGTTTTACATTCCGATGCACCTGTGCAGGTTGCTGTAACCCTTGGACCTTCAATTTGACCATGAAACACAGAAATTGCATCGGGATTGAATATTAAACGCACAATGCCAACTTAAGTGCAAGAAGAGTGAATTTTCTAAGAGTTTGTGCTTTGAGCGGATCCTCGGAGACCATTTTTTGATTCCGATGCACCAGTGCAGGTTTACCGTATCCCTTGGACCTTCGCATTGGCCATGAAACACAGAAATTGCGTCAGGATGGAATACATAAGGGACAATGCCGACCGAAGTACAAGAAGAGTGAATTTTGTAAGAGTTTGTGCTTTGAGCGGCTCCAGGAAGACCAGTATTAGATTCCGATGCACCAGCGCAGTTTCACTGTATCCCTTCGACCTTCACAAACACCATGAAACACAGAAATTGCATCGGGATTGAATACAAAAGTGACAATAACCACATAAGTACCAGAAGAGCGAATCTGCTAAGTGTTTGTGTTTGAGCGGCTCCTGGGAGATCAGTATTAGTTTCCGATGCACCAGTGCAGGTTTACTGTATCCCTTGGACCCTTGGACCTCCACATTGCCCATGAAACGCAGAAATCGAATCGGGATTGAATTCTTAAGGGACATGCCGACTGAAGTACAAGAAGAGTGAATCTTCTAAGGGTTTGTGCTTTGAGCGGCTCCTGGGAGACCAGTATTAGATTCCGATGCACCTGCGCAGGTTTTCTGTATCCCTTCGACCTACACATTGACCATGAAACACAGACATTGCATCGGGATGGAATACATAAGGGACAATGCCGACTTAAGTAAAAGAAGAGTGAAGCTCCTAAGAGTTTGAGTTTTGAGCGGCTCCTGGGTGTCCAGTATTTGATTCCGATGCACCTGTGCAGGTCTACTGTATCCCTTGGACCTTCATATTGACCATGAAACACAGAAATTGCATCGGGATTGAATACAAAAGAGACAATAACCACATAAGTACACGATGAGTGAATCTTTTAAGAGTTTGAGCTTTGAGCGGCTCCTGGGAGATCAGTATTAGATTCCGATGCACCAGTGCTGGTTTACTGTATCCCTTTAACCTTCACTTTGACCAAGAAACACAGAAATCGCATCGGGATTGAACACAAAGGGGACAATGCCGACTTAAGAACAAGAAGAGTGAGTCTTCTAAGAGTGTGTGCTTTGAGCGGCTCATGGGAGACCAGTATTAGATTCCGATGCACCAGTGCAGGTTTACTGTATCCCTTGGCCCTTCGCATTGACCATGAAACACAGAAATTGCATCGAGATTGAATACAAATGGGACAATTCCGACTTAAGTACCAGAAGAGCGAATCTTCTAAGTGTTTGAGCTTTAAGCGGCTCCTGGGTGTCCAGTATTAGATTCCGATGCACCTGTGCAGGTTTGCTGTATCCCTTGGACCTTCACATTGACCATGAAACACAGAAATTGCTCGGGATTGAATACAAGATGGACAATGCCGACTTAAGTACAAGAACAGTGAATCTTCGAAGGGCTTGTGCTTTGAGCGGGTTCTGGAAGACCAGTATTAGATTCCGATGCACCAGCGCAGGTTTACTGTATCCCTTCGACCTTCACATTGATCATGAAACACAGAAATTGCATCGAGATTAAATACAAACGGGACAATGCCGACTTAAGTACCAGAA